>NW_028094263.1:0-1316250 GCF_014824575.4 Sturnira hondurensis | reverse complement strand
AAGAAACTGTTTTTAGAGATTATACAGGCTGTGTATGGAGTTTACATAAAGAATGGGTCTTATAGGGACTAGGAAAACATAAGCAAAGCCCTTGCACAAGAAATCCAGGTTACCTTTCTTATTGTAAGTGTGGCCTTCCACACTTGTTTTCATCACACTGGGGATCCCAAAGTCACTGGCTTCCTCCCCAGTCTCTCTACATCCAAGAACATGTTCCTCCATGCAGTTCTCAACACCAAGGCCCAAGGGACATTCCAAAACCCAGTGCCCTTCACATCACTGCCCTGTATACAGCTCCCTCATGCCTTCCCATCAGCCCTGCACCAAATCCAAATGCCTCTATCCAGCAGAGAAAGCCTGACAAGGGCAGCTCCCTGCTGCCCTCTGCTTCTCTGACCTCAGAGCTCACCGCCACCCTAAGCACACCTTTGCCCAGGCCTCGCTTAGTAAACAGTGCGCTCACAAGCCCATTCATTTATATCTGACTCCTGCCTAGAAAACATTTCCTTCCTGGGTCCTAACTGGTAAATTTCTACTTGAGCTGAAAGACAAGGCTTCAGGCCCCAAGAATCCTTCCCTGGTTCCCCGCCACGCCCTGCTGAGTCCACAGTGCCTGCACTTGCCTCTACCCCAGTATTTATAGCACAATGGAGTGTAGTTCATTGTCTCTCTGTCCACCTGTCTCCCCACTGGAGTGTGCTCCTCTGAGAGCAGGGACTGAGACTTGTCTTCTCACGGCTAGAGCCTCACATAGTCCCTGGCACCTAAGAGCTGCCCGAGAAAGCTTGTTGGATGGACGAATGGCTGGGTGAAGCTGCTCTCAAAGCCGAAGCGAGTCAGCTGATGAGACTGTGGCATTAACAAGAGCGCAATGAAAACCGAGTGTCACTTCGGCTTAGCCAATTTTATTGGACAGTTAAATATCTTTATCCCATTGAAGAGGTCCCCAAGGAACATGAGCACACCCAGCGAGGGAGTGCACAGGTGAGGATGGAAAGAAATTTATGACAGGAAAGAGACTTGAGATGAGATGGCAAAGCTTGATGGCCATGGCCGACAGGAACCCACAATGTCCCCCTCTCGGTGCCCAGGAGGCCTTCATTTGGAGCAGACACTGGCATTCCTGGTCAGCTCTCTGAAGCAGCAGCAGATGGAAGTGATGGCGCAGGAAGAAGAAGATTCTAGCTAAGTCAGGATGAGCTTCGGGTGGGGCAGTGAGTTTTCTCTCTAGTCGGAGGTTCGCTTTGCAGGAATTGGCAGGCTGAGGTCAGTTCAGCAATTGGCAGGGTTGGTGGCAGCAGGCTGGCTGGTTGTGGCGTCGCGGGTGGTTGGGCTGGTGGATTTGGCCTCAATGGGCTGGCAGGGATCAGCCTTGCAGACTTCCGCCTTGCAGGGAGCGGAGTCAGCACCATCCACTTGGCTGCAAGTGGACTTCTTGCAATCCTGTTTGCAGGGGTCGGCACAAGGCAGACAGGAGGAGCTCAGCGGGCGGAAGGAGATGGAAGTGATACAAGCTGGGCGGCGCACGATGGAGCAGAAGGGGCGGTAGCAGGCCGGGCGGTAGGAGATGGACGTCACATACGGCTGCCTGCAGGTGAGAGATCCAGAGCAGACTGGGCGGCAAATTGGGCGACAAACTGGGCGGCAGGAAACCGAAGTCGTGCAAGGCTGTTTGCAGGAGGAGCTGGGTATGTAGAAAGTCCGAGAGCAAGTTGGTTGGCAGGTAGCAGAAGCAGAAGACCCCAAGCGGCAGCAGGAAGGCTGGCAGGAGGCAGGTGAGCAGGAAACAGGCTGACAGCAGACGGACTGACAGCGCTTGACCACGTAGCAGGTAGGTTGGCACGGAGGGGGCACACAGACCACGGGTGAGCAGGGGCTGGGCTCTGAGCAGAGGGGTTGGCAGATGCTGGAGACACAGCAAGAGGGCTGTTGGCAAGGGCTAGGGACACAAAGCGGCTCACAAGGGTTCGGAACACAGCAGACAGGGCGAAGGCAGACAGGCTCACAGACGAGAGCGGCACAGGAAGCTGGCTGGCAGATGCTAGGCCCCGAGCAAGATGGCTCACAAGGACTAGGGTCACAGCAAACAGCCTGGCAGCTGTTGCCCACTGAGCAGATGGATGGGCAGCAGCCAGGGGTGGGGCATGCTGGCTGACAGCAGGCGGGCTCACACACTACTGGTTGGCAGGAACTAGGCACAGTGCAGACAGCTGGGCAGCAGCTGGGCGTGCAGACAGTGGGCTGGCAGGGGGTGGGCACACAGAGGACCGGTTGGCAGGAAGCAGCCCCACAGCATGCAGGTTGTATGCAGCTGCCCACAGAACAGGAGGGCTCACAAATGCTGGCCTCACAGCACACAGGTTGGACGCAGCTGCCCACAGAACAGGAGGGCTCACAAATGCTGGCCTCACAGCACACAGGTTGGCAGCAGCTGCTCACAGAGCAAGAGGGCTCACAAATGCTGGCCTCGCAGCACACGGGTTGGACGCAGCTGCCCACAGAACAGGAGGGCTCACAAATACTGGCCTCACAGCACACAGGTTGGCAGCAGCTGCTGACGGAGCAAGACGGCTCACAAATGGTGGCCTCACAGCACACGGGTTGGACGCAGCTGCCCACAGAACAGGAAGGCTGACAGCATTGTGGGCCACAGCTGGACGATCCGCAGCCGTCTTGACAAGTCGCCAGTTGCCATGTCTGGCTCTGGCAGGAACTGGGCAAGCAGACGGGCGCTCTACACCTCACCTCGGTGGAACAGAGAGAGACGGCTGACACGGAGGGGCATTTCCTAGAACAGCAACTTCCCGACATGGCGGAGGTGGCTCTGCTCCCTTGAGACTGTGGTGAGGTTGCTACCTGACTGAGACAGCTCCCAGGGGGCCCTCGTTTTTATACCCCCTTCCTGGCACGTGCTGTTTGGAGCTCCGGCATCATTTTCCTCCTCGCTGTTTGGGCCACTTTTCAGAGGAACATCTTATTATGGCAAAGGTTTGTTGACCTGGAGTTGTTTATCCACTCATAAAGAAGCTGTTTGTTTACTGATTTGCTAAATCTGGAATCCTTGGAGCTACGGATCATCTTGGAATAAGCATCATCACCTCCAAGCTGAGTGATCTGTGTTTCTGAGCATCGTGGACAGGGGAAGAAGAGAGGGACTTGGAAGTTATCCATCTTCTAGACCTCTGTACCGAGCCCTGGGAAGGACACAAGGGATGCCCGTGTGTCAGACCTGCTCATTCATTCTCGTAGATGTTGCTCTCTACTGGGCAGGCGGGCATGCAGGCAAACTCACTGCAATGCAATGATTTACTTAACAATAGACACACAGGGATCCATAGAGAGGAGCTGCAATGGGCTCCATGGGATAGGGGATCTCTGGGCTGGATTTTAAATACCTGTGCTTTACAGCAATGATCTCATTTAAAACCATCAGTAATCCCACGAGATAGGGAACCTTCCTCCTCCATTGTAGATGAAGGAAAGGAAGAGGGGTTGGAGTCCAAATGTTCCTCACTTGCTAAAGGTCCCACACAGCTTGCCCCATAATCGGATCTGCTCTTCTTCCCCTTCTCCATCCTGGCTGGACAGACCTTTTCTCAGGAGGCTCTGTCAAAGCCACATGTCACAGGCTTAGCCCACAGTGCTGTCCCTCGTCCTGTTCGGTGAGCAGCCTGCCCCCAGACCACCGGCCCTACCTGTCCCCGGAAGGCACCTGACTGGTCCCTCTGCTTCTGTTTCCTCTTTCTCTTCCTCTCACCTGCACCTCAAGCATCTGGTAGACTTCCAGGGTTCTTCTTGCATTTGGTGATTTTTTTAATTAAATTTATTAGAATAATATTGGTTAATAACATACATTTCAGGTGTACGACTTTCTAATACGACATTTCTATTGTCCTTTGGTGATTTTAACAGCTCCTAAAAGAAAGATTCATCCAAGACCCAATGGACAAAAAGCAAGGCTTTTCACAAACACATTGTGAACAAAGGCAAAGAGTGCACATGCTTTCTCAAAGGGCTGCATCAGTGCCGTTGCTGGGACCGACACGAGGAGAGAAACAAACCCTGGGTCTCCGAATGCCGAGGCCTGACACCCTTGCCTCCAAGGCCCTGCCTTGCCTCTCCACGTGCTTTCAGAAAAAGGCAGCTCTGGTAGAGCTCAACCATTTCTCCATTCATCTGTCATTCTTCTCCTTATTCATTAATTTATGCAATCATGCTCAATTTCAATTTTATTCATCTATTGCAACCAGCCATCGTGGGTTCTGTGTGATGACACAGAACAAATGAGTTGAGATTCCAGCCATAAGGAGCTCCAGTTTAGAGGAAAGAGATACATCCACAAGCAGTTAGGGCACCGTGTACACACAAAGGTGCTACAACACCTGGATGCGTGGGGTGCTGTGGGGCACCCAGGAGGAACAGCAGTGTGGTCTGGGGGGAGGTGGGGAAGGCTTCTGCAGAGCATGAAACATGGGAGAGCAGCACATGGTCCCACAGCCAGATGAAAAGTGCAAGGGGACAGGAAAGGACAGTGATGGGTCCAGAGCGGCTACTAGGACTCGGCCATGAAAAGCCTGTGGACCACGGCCATGGGTTGGGCTTCCCACTGACACCTGGGAGTGTTAAGCAGGACAAAGCTTGGCCAGGTTTGCCCCTCAGAAAGGTCTCCCTGGCTGTGGAGATGGGACTGAAGAAGGAAGGCAAGTCTGGAAGAGGGCAGACCACGAGAGGTCTGGGACAATTACCCTAACGCTTCGTGGTGACGACGTAAACTGGGCAGTGGCTTGGGTCTGGGGCAATAGAAGGCGTTTTAAAGAGGCAGAATCTGATCTACAGGACTTAGCGTTGGAAGTGAGAGGTTAGGAAGAGAGAGTGCCGTCCTTTCGGATGTGGCTCTCAGACAAGAGAGGGAGAGAACTTTTAGCAAGCCTTGAAGAAGGCAAAGCAAGGAGACGAACTCAAGACCCTGATCTCCGGCTTTGCACCTCCCCTCCTCTCCATCCACCTTCTCTCCCTCAGCTGAACCAGCAATGAAATTCCGGATGGAGATGCCCCTCCTCCCAAAAGACCCTTCATAGCTGCTATCAGCTGACAAACTTGCTTGACATCCCCCATTGTGTCAGACCGGATTCCTCGAAGAACGCTTCCCTGTTAAGTGGAATAAGCCGCTGTTGTAACTACCTAGCCCAGTGATTTTCAAACAGTGCGCTGCAAGAATCTGTAAAACATGCAGTACCTGACTGTTCGGTCAGGGGCACTGACCTCTTTTCCTTTAGACTGTCAGATTTTTAAAAAATGACAATAGCCAACACAACAATAGCTGTCTAATGTGAATGAATCAAAATTATACCTATTGTCTGTCAGATCAGCAAAAAATATATTTTCTGGTGTGCCACAGAATTTAGTAAAAGGTTGCCAATTCCTGATCTAGCCCATTCCTACTTTATTCTTTTTGCCCGCTCTCGTGTCCTGTGATTCAATAAGCACCAGGAGGGTAAGAACTGTGTTTATTCCCTGATATATACCCAGCACCCAGCGCAGTGTTTGATACATAGGCAGTTCACTGCGAAGGTTTGTTGAATCAGTGAAGAAGGACCTGTGTAGAGAACTAAAAAGGGCAATTCTCTGTCAGTAATTTTTTAAAATAACCATGGTCTTGAGCAATAAAACAATTGGCTGCTCTTAATCACAACTGCACCATGTAGACCAAGTGACCTCTGGCAACGGTGTCCCCTTGGCACGCTGCTGCTCTGCCTGTGGCTTTGTCCTCGGGGTTCCAGAGTCAGCACTGACGGGGCCAGTTCCAGGCAGAACAAAAGTGACTTAAATAGTAGAGTCGAAAACTGAGCCATGTCATAGACAAATCTCAGATTCTCTCCTGGAGCAAGATACTGCTAATACTGCTGGAATTTTTAATGCAGCAAAGAAAATGAAAACACAAGGAGCTATCACTAGACACTTGCTAGAGTGGCTAAATATACAAAGTATGACAATATCAAGTGTTGGCAAGGACATGGAGCAAGTGGAACTCCCAGACACAAAAAATGGTACACCCACTTTGCAAAAAGAGTTGGGTCGTTCCTTATAATGTGAACCATTCATTTACTCTACTCCCTACCCAGCAATCCAACACCTAGGTATTGATCCAAAATAAATGAAAACATACGTCCACACAAACATTTGTTGATGAATATTCATAACAGCTTTATTCATAATAGCCAGGAACTGCATGCAACCCAAATGTTCATCAGTAAATGAATAGTCTTAATGTAGTTTATTCATGCAGCGTAGTTTATTCACTTAATAAAAAGGAATGAACTATTGATAGCTACAAAAACATGAGTGAATATTAAAAAGGTTATTCTAAGTAAAGTTCACAGCACATGGTTTCATTTATATGATATTCTAGAAACAGCAAAATTTATAATGATATAAAGCAGATCGATGTCTATCTGAGATCGAGGTTGGGTGGAAGGATTGCCTGCACGAAGGCACTGAGCAATCTGAGGGGTGACGGAAAGTTCTAGATTTTGAGGGCCATAATGGTTATTTAAATCTCATCAAACAGTGCACTGAAGTGGGAGTCATTTATTACATGTAAATTATATCTCAAAGTTAGTTTATAAAAAATTAAACAGAAAATAATTTCCTGGCTGGTTTAGCTCAGTGGATTAAGCACGGGCCTGTGAACCACACGATCGCGGTTCGATTCCCAGTCAGGGCACATGCCTGGGTTGCAGGCCAGTTCCCAGCAGGGGATGCACAAGAGGCAACCATACATTGATATTTCTCTCCTTCTCTCCTTCCCTTCCTTTCTAAAGATAAATAAATAAAATCTTTTAAAAAAAGAAAAGTAGCAGCCTCATTTTAAAGAAAAAAGAAAATAATTTTAAGGCTAAAAAGTGGAAGCAGCATCACCCGAGTGTTATTTGAAAATCCACTTACACAGGAGCCCGGAAAGATACTTGTTAGTAATAAACCCCGAGGGTGAGAATTCCGCTGGCTATCATTTCTTCTTTCTATTTTTCTGTATTTTTTCATATTCTTAAGAATCATTGCTGTGCTTATAATCACAAAATTATTTTTGTTTGTTGAGTAAAACACTGCTTTGTAGGATTAAAAATCAATATTGTTCTCCCAGGGCAAAAGCAAAATTAGTTTTATTCCATATATAGCTCGAGGTCATATTCAGCAAGAGTTTGAATCAGCTGTCTTTTGAATTTCGACCTCCCAGCTGGGCCCACTTCACAGATGGTCAGGCTTACTCCTCTCACCGCAGGGGCCTCCTGCAGAAGAAATTCAGCTGGTTCCAAGACACAAAACCCTAATGCGGAGCAGGCAGCTTTCGCCAAAGCACGAGGTTGGAGGAGGGACCCGGCTGCCCAGAACACCCTTAGGCCCTGTATGTTGTCGAAACTGCTACAGGAACCCTTCCACTCAGAACCAAGCTCATCTTGCCGACAAGCCTTCTCCTTTGAGTTTACCAGAAAGTTCTGACCCAACCTGAAGCCTTCAGCAGAACCAGCCTAGAAGAACTGCAATGCAGAAGGAAGCCATGCAGCTCCCTCAGGGTTAAACTTGGCCAGCCATCTGACCTTACCTGGAAGCTTTTAAAAATGCAGAGCCCAGGGCCCCCACCCTGGGGCTGATGGACAAAATCTCTAGCAGCAAAGCCCAAAGGTCTGCATTTTTAAAGCCCCCCCCCCCACCATGCAACTCTTGTGTAGCACAGGGCAGCTTCCGCCTACAAGGAGGGCCCTCCAACCTCAGTGCCCTGGAATCATCTGGGGTCCTTGCAAGAAACACAGATTTCCAGGTCAGGCAGGCACTGATCCTGCCTGGTCCAGGGAGGGCTCCGGAATCTCCGTTTTAACTACCCCCAGGCAGTTCTGGTGCCGGGTGACCCACAAACTACCTTACAAAAGCTCTATTGTGGGCGCCAGAGTGAGCCTGCCTGATCCAGGGCCCTAGAGGGGGTGAAGGAAGAGGCGGCAGAACTAATTTGGTTATGCCAGCATGCTTGAGTTTATTAAGAAGTTAACAAAGAGGAATTTTTTGCATCTCAAAAGCAGCCAAAAGCTGAAGGAGAGGGGTCAGTCCCAAGGACACCTTGAATGTGCAATGTTCATAAGGATGCCTTATGGTGCCAAGACACTCATCTTCATTAACATCGAGCCACCGGGATTCACCCTTCCAGCTTCGGGGATCACTTGGGGTGGCACCTGGCTTTAATTCCTCACCAGCGTATGGCTTTTGTTCTCAGGTGCTTGAAACACCAGGGCGGGCGTAGGAGAACAAGCCTCCTCTACAAATAGAACGGGAGACAGGACACTGCCTTGGAAGGTCCTGGAGACACCGGGTCTCCACCTGGAGCAGATGCCAGAGCTCCCTGAGACCGCCTCGGGAGGCAGGAGGGAGAGGTCTTCATTTCGTGTCGCAGACAGGTGTGGGCTGGCAGCAAACAGGGCCGCAGCACCCAGTGGAGCCGCAGCAACTGGATCCGCAGCAGCCCCCGCAGCCACCGCCCCCGCAGCCCCCGCCGCCGCAGCCCCCGTCCCCGCAGCCAGATCCACAGCAGGAAGACCCACAACAGCCGCCTCCGCAGCCTGAGCCTCCGCAGCCTGAGCCTCCGCAGCCACAGCAAGATCCACAGCAGGGCCCGCAGCAGCCGCAGCAGCCGCAGCAGCACATTTCACAGCAATTTTCCTCTTGGGCGCAGCAGTTGAAGCAGTCCCCGGGGCAGCACCCCATGGTCCCGGCTGGTCAGGGCGCAGGTCGGGAGCGCAGCCGGAGTTCCCCAAGTCTGGCAGGCACTCGCTGGCTGGCAGCTTTTATATCCCCTCCCCAAGGGTGTTGGCACAGGGACAGATGTGTGTGTTTTTGGTTGTTATTATTTATGCCAGTTTCCACGAGAGCGTCTCATTAGCTGCCTGTTTATTTTCCAGCTCAGAGTACCTCGACTCATAAAAAAAGCCCCACTCGTCCCAACTGCTATTTGTCCAGAGGGTAAAAATACATCTCTGGGAAGGCCTGTCATCGTGGTCAAACATGGGCCGGCCTTCATTAGCCCAGGTTGGAGGGAGGAGGGAGGAGGCCGTGGCGAACACTCTGGCTCTGGCCTGGGGGGTGCGCCTCTTCCACGTCTTCTCTGGTGGTGAGTGGGTCGTGGATGCTAATCCTGGAAGGACCAGACTGGGGAAAGCTAGACGCCCTGCACCTTCCGCCGCAGGCAGAGGTGGCCGACAAGGTCTGGCCAGGTGGCTCCTCCCAACTGGGAGTGGCATCTTCATCCTGGCACCAAATATGCGTGTGCGTGCGTGTTTGCATGTGTGTGTGTGGTATGCAGAGGGTGCCGCACGTTTGCTTGGGCTTGGTCAGTAACCATCAATCACGAGTAATAACTGCCCCATGAACTGCAGAGACTCCCCATAAACCTGTACGGGGCGGGGGAAACATGTTTCTCTGGGCTGTGCCGTGAGCTGAACACACACCTGGTTCTCTAAATGGACTGGAAGAGCAGTGGTGGGAACGTGAGACGCCCTGGCCCCAGGCCTTTCCTCCCTAGGAGGAGATGGAGAAGATAGAGGAGGAGACGCAGGAGGACTTGGAGGAGGGAGGAAGGAAGCGGGGGGCGGAGTGGGAGAGAGGAAGGATGGTCACTGAACATCCAAAACTGCGTTGAAGTCAAATTGTGCACGTTTTTAAAGACCACCTGGCAGAATGAGAGAAAAGCGTATAAAATAGCCAGAATATCATCTGGTGAAGAAAATGCCATTGGAAGACACGAATCCACAGAGAATTCGAGTCCACGTGTGAATTCTGAGACGGGCCAGATCTCCTGTCCCCGTCTGGGCTTCGGGGCCTGGTCGTGCCTTGGAATGGTGACTCCAGAGCCTGCGGGCTCCGCCCTCCGGAAGTGGAGGCGGAGGGCGGCGGTCGTCATGGAGATCCAGATCCAGGAACGCAGTCCCTCCTTTTCAGTTTCTTTTCTTTTTTCCCCATGAGCCTGGAGAGGAGGCAACCTCTAGAAAGGGCTAGAAGGACTGAAAACCAGGAGGCGAGGGGAGTGGAGACAGCGAGGAGGAGTAGGTGACTTGGATCTGATCTGACCCAGTACCTACATCATGGTTTTAGAACTGGGAGGAACCCCCGAAGACCGTGTGGTTCTGGGTTCCTAAACCAGATTTTTCGGTCAGAATTGCGAGGGGCTCCTGAGAAATACGGGTCCCAACCTGCACCCAGTTGTGCTCCGTCCGACCATGTGCTCTTGGGAGCCTGAGCAGCCGCTTTCAAGTTTCCCAGGCGACTGGGTCATCAGATGGGTTAGAAACACGGACAGAACTTAGTGCCGCCCCGACCACCGCCTGCAAGGGGTTTGTTTGTTTGTTTGTTTGTTTGTTTTATTAAGTACAAAGGATGGCAGCTGGGCCTGACTTGACCCTGCTCTGTTTCCTGATCGACTGGGCCACAGATGCTCTGTTTCCCGGTTCAGGGTCCCTCCGGCCACTCCGCACCCGCAGATGGACAGACTCCTCGGGGTGAGTATAACGCGGTAACGTTCACAGCAGGCACGTTCTTTTCTTTCTTTGTAAATGACAGACGGTGCATTCGTGTGGTTGCCGTGCACAAGGGACACAGCAAACAGTCTCCCTTCTATTCCTGTGTCCTGCCAAGCCCGCCTCTCACTCGCCCTCCCCCTGTCCCCAGTATCACTCAACCCCTGGACCCAAATTTACTGTCTGTAACACGGAGGTTGTGGTAAGGGCCGCAGTCTCATAGGGCTGCCGGGAAGGTGAGACGGATTAGTGCTTATGGAAACGCAGCACTTAGAAGAGTGATGGGCCACGTATTGTTTGATAAAATTAGCTATTATTTCTATCCAAAAAGATACATTTATATAGTTCACCCCAAAATGGGGTGAATTCGCCCCACAAATATGCATGCTGTTCTCACTTCTTTTTTTCTTCTTGACAAGGCATCTTAGAGCTCCTTCCATATCAGTACATAAGGTTGTTTATAGTGGTTAATCGTACCAATCATTTACTGAGCCAATTCTCTATTGAAAGACATTTGTTTCTAATTTCCGATACTTTGCTATTATGAACAAGTTTTTAGTATTTGCTATTATATAACTTAGCATATCTTTATATGTCTTCCCCATAAACTCTTGGAAGAGGAGTTGCTAAGCCCATGGGTTTTTGCGTTTGTGATTTCGATGGATGTTGCCAAGTCACCCTGCAGAAAGGCCCAGTGCACACTCCCGTCAGCAATGTGTGACAAAGCACGAAGAGGCAGGTGGAGTACCCATCTCTTCACGCTTTTACCCACACAGAGTGTGATCCAAGTCGGCGACCTTGACTCTCTGATAGGAAAAAGAGAAGATCTTGAAATAGCTTTAATTTGCCTTGCTGTTATTGTGAATAAAATGAGGCGCTATTTCACATGCTTACATACTATTTATGCTCCCTATTCTGTCAATCATCTTTTCCACGGTCCGTTTTTCCAAGAGGTTGTTGGTCTTTTTCTTTGATAGGAGTCCTTTGTGAGATAGAAAATCAAAGCTTCATCTGTACTGTGAGTTAAAAATGTTTTTCCCAGCTTGACATTAGCTTTTAATGCTGTATTTTAATAATAATAATAATAATGTTTACATTATTAATCTGATACCTACTTACTGTAGAATTATTGAAAAATACAAAAAATTAAAGATAAGTCAATAAGCCCATAATAATATTTTACTCTTTATTTATCTTATTTTCCTTTGTTTTTTCTAAATATTTACATTGGTATTGATATCAATATACATGTATATACATATAAGTCCATATATAAATTCTAAATCCATGTTCCAAAGTATGTTAAAAATCTGTAACTGTTTTTCTCTCGGTCTACTTAAACATATTTCAAATCTTCATTCCAGCTTATGAGGCAGGACAAGTCAGTTCTGCGTAAGGTCAGAAATCAGTCAGGATTTCTCTCCACCATCCTTCAAGTAGAGACGGAATCTGAGTCTGGGGGCCTTGGACAGCCCCCTCGCATAAAAGAGAGTGGCCGCCAGTGCATGGTGGGCATCCCCCGAGAGGTGCATGGTCCTCTCTTACTCCTGACCACATCCTTCCTCTGATGGCTCAGCTGAGATGCCTGAGTTCTCCCCGCTCTCCACAAATTCTGCTTCCTTCCATCACCCCAGCTGGGAGGCCCAAGGTCTTCTCTGTCACTTCCCCCCACCACAAAAGTCTATTTCAAATTGCATAAGCTAAGCGTTGACTCAAGTCACCCTCTCTGTGTTTCTACAGTAATAACCCTGTGCTGGGGGCAGTGGGTGTTGAAAGACCCCACTGACGCCCGCATCACGAGCAGCGGTGAAGGAGACTGGAGGAGAAAGGTAAGACCTGAGCTAGTGTAAGGCTTCCTCCCGGCACAGTTTTACAAAATCAAGTCATACTGTGTAAACTGATTTATGTACTGAGTGTTGTACTTAACCTGCGAAAATGCTCATAACTATGTTGATTATTAAATATTATAAATGTGAGCGTTTGTATTTTCATGTTGATGTAAACCTTCCCTGTTGTTGGATATCTAAGTTGTTCCCAGTTTTCCAATATTGAAAGCAAAACGCTGAGATGAACTTCCATAAATGTGAACCTTTGTGCATCTTTCTCACCTCCCTAAAATATGTAATCATGCGATCTCCCTAGAAATGTAATTACTGAATCTTCAGCATGTTAATAATTTTAAGGCTGTGAATAAATGTTTTAAAATTATCCTTTGGAACAATGGTCCCCATTTGCACCCATGTCACAGTGCTTTCCCAATACCAGTTTTGTAAATTGAATTTATTGGGATGACACTCATTAATAAAATCACATAGGTCCTAGGTGTACATTTCTGTGGTACATGATCTGCATATTGCATTGTGTGCCCACCACCCAAAGTCAGATCCCCTTCCATCACCGCATGTTGGGCCCCCTCCCTCTGGTGACCGCCATACTGTTTGTGTCTATGAGTTTTTGTTCTATATGCCACATAGCCATGAAATCGTGTGGTTCTTGACTTTTTCTGACTTATTTCTTTGTCAAGAGATTTGTCATGATTCATAGTCCAATCGTGAAATTTCATTATACTATTTATTTGTACTTATTTCATTATTAGTAGTGTATTTCATAGGCCACTTTTATTTCTTCTTTTGGAAATTATCTGCTCACACCAATTTTTCTGTTAAGCTATCCATCTTTTCTAATTTATTTATAAGAACTTATTTTATGCTACGTGTAGTAACTTTCCTTTCTGTCACTCACACATGTTGCGAAATTTGTCCCGAAGTGTCATTTCTTTTTCATTGTGTCTGTGGTGTTTTTATGTGTACAATTTTCTTTTCATATGGGAAAATCTTTCTACAATTTTTTCTTTCTGCTGCTTTTATGCTTTGAAACTTCTTCACCATCCCCAAACGAGACAATTACTAACTTTCCGTTTTTATAGTCGCATTTTTTACACTTAATGGTGTTATCCATTAGGAATTTATTTTGAGGTGTGGCCGATACTGCTTTACAGAAAATGCCCTGCTGTTCCTAACTGGGGGCCTTAAGTGCACATTAAATGAATTCTTGGTGTACAATAAAGAGCAAGGTGTGAAGGTTGCAGCCGGAGTCCTTAAACACCCGGGCCTGGCATCTGTTCTGGCGGCCTCTAGTGTTCACCGGGTGACATTACATGTGCAGCTCCCGGTGTTTCTGTTAGAGACCATCGCAAAATAAGCCCCAATTCTAGCTTCACCAGATGCAACTCAAGAGAAGCTTGGTTTGATGTGAGAAGCTTATTGTATTATGTGGCACTGACTTCAATCATGCGTCCACTAAACCATCTCTTGGCAAAGTGGGCACATTACCACCGCCCCCCGCCCCGCAGTTGTGCCAGAGACTGCACTAGCACTTTCTCTGTGTTTTCTTGGCTGAGACTCAAGCTAACTATACACAATAAGTACTAGTATCCTTATCTTGTACGTGAGGAACTGAGGCTCATGGAGGTCAACCACTTTAACTAGAAGATGCTAGGCTTCCATTTGAACCCAGATCTGTCTGCTCCTGAAGCCCATTCTCCCTCTGCACCAGGCTTTCTTGGGGAACCAGAGAAAATCACCTCTTTGTCTTAGGTCTTAGAGTAAGAATATATTCAGGTGATTATAAGTTTCACAACCACAGAGACCACCGGTATTTTGCTCACGGGTTTACACCCATGGTTCCTGTATGGTGGGCACTCCCAACTGTTTTACTAAACGAATGAATAAATAAAATCACAAACAAATGTGAGATGGCCCCTCAAAGTGCAGTGCCGTCAGAGTGCCCACAAGGAGAGAGTGGGGTCCCTGCCCCCGTGCCCCCCTCGCCCTCCCTCATTCTCAGTCACCGCTTTGCTCGGTGGGGTCTGGAAACCACGCCGTCGTACAGAACCCGCCACAACCACAGAACCGTCCCCGTGCCATGTCCGCTCCGCCCAACGTGGCACCCACTGGGCCACTGAGCGCTGTGGGTGCAGCTGGTGTGATGGGGAGGCTGAATTTTCATTGTACTTCATGTGTGTGTGTTTATATTAAAGAGCCCCATGTACTGGCCAGTGGACAGAACAGCCCCAGAGATTCTCCTTCAGGGGTCGTGGCCGACTAGGCCATTTACGTGAACCTGCATCAAGAAAACCACCACATATGCTGCTGTCTCCTTGTTTTTAAAAATTTGAGTCTCCTTAAAGCATCAAAGAACTGGGAAAATGGTACAGACTTCCAAAAAATTCCAAAGAACGAAGCACCTGGTAGACACCCAGAGAGGCAGACTGCGTGCCGAAACCTCTCCTCCCTCAGGGGCGTTCGCTGCATCTGACAAACTCAAATTACAGTTTCTGTGTCCTCTCGGGGGGGAGAAACAGAACATAAGGTCCAGGTCCCACCCACTGTGGAGACTCCCCTGGCAGATCCCCCTCCTCAAAGCTGGGACCCCAGAGGGCCACACCCTTGGTGTGATGGGGAGCGGTATGCAATCTCCTCCTACCCACTCCCATCACAGGGCACCGGTCTTGCACATTACCTGCGTGATCCCCCAAATCTTCAGGCCACGAGCTTGAAGAAGCCCCTCGCTGGTAGTGCCTGAGTGCACGGGCGGGAACAGATGCCCACGGTGCATACACGCACCCGTCAATTCACTGCCTCAACGAAGCCCCACAAACAATATTCCAGTGAAAACAGAAACGATAAACATTCGTGTTATTCACCAAATATTTCTGCCTTTCAGAAGTATGACAGGAATGCGCTTCTCTATATCCTTTGAAGCTAGGCATGACCAAGTGACTTGCTCAGCTTAATAACATGTGACCAAAGCTTCATGACTCACTGCGGAAGTCGCCCCCTCCCAAGCAGACCTGTGGCTGTGGAGCTAGACTTGGAGGTGCTCTCAGCCTGGGTTCTCGAGTAAGTAGGATGACTGGCGCCTCCTAATGGCCTCTGCTGGACTTGGAGCACCGGCAAGGAAGGAACTCCCCTGGTTAAGATTTGGGAAGTTTGGGAGTCGATGGGGACTGCGGTAGCTGTAATGTCGCGTGTCCTGGCTGACGCAAGGGATGACTCAGTCATTCGTGACTGATCCCACAAGGAAACAAGGCACCATGAGTGAGGGCCAGTCGAAACAACAGCGCATCATAAACAGACCATGAAGACCTCAGATCCTGGAGTTATCAAACACAGATTACAATATGATATGTTGCCATCTTTAAAGGAATAAAAGACAAGCTGGGAAATGTCTTCGAGGGTGGTCTCTGTGTAACCGAATGCAGGCCCGGCCACCTGCTGCTTCGAAAGCCAATACTCCAGAGGCAGGCACTGCTATAAAGGGAATGGTTTTATTCAGGCGCCAGCAACCTGGAAGATGGGGATCTCGGGTCACAAGCCCATCCCAGCAGCTCAGGCGTCCTGACTTCTTGCAGTCAGGGTCATTCCCTGGTTAAGCAGGAACTGCAACTGCTGATGTCTACAAAATATTTAGAAGGAACCTTTTAATACACGAATCTTCTGTGAGTTTGTTAGCACAGCCTCTTCTGTAATCACCACCTGATTAGTACAGTATGCTTATTTCAGCCACTGTTACAACGAGAGATACAGCTGACAAAAGAAAGTCAGCCCTGTTTAGAGCCTCTAGAATTTCAAGGATGCGGGAAAGTAGAGAAGTGAATGCCTAATGCTTTCACTGGGCTCCTGCCCGAGGTGAAGACAAACCAGAGGCCCCAGAGAGAGCCCTTGTTCCAGTCACTACTGCTGCGTAACAAATACTCCAGACACAGTGCGGTAAATCAACTGGCATTTTATTAGCTCGTAGATCCTGTGGGTCAGGAGTTCTGGAGAGGCGCGGCGGATTGGCTGATCTCTGCTCTGTGATGTCGGGGGCGTCGTCCGGAAAGGCAGGAAGGCTGCTTGGGCTTCCTCATGGCTCGGGATCTGGGTCTTGAGCCTCCCAGGGGAACCAGGGGGAAGCTGCTGCTGCTTTTGTGAACAATCTCAGAAGTCACATAGTGTCACTTCCTCCGCAGACACGGATTGGCCCGAGCTTGAGCCGAGGGTCTCTGTCAACAGGAAGGCTAGCTCTTGTAAGAAGGGCATGGGCATAAGAGGGGGCGTTGCACGGTCTCGCTCCCAGGCAGTCCTTCCCCTAGTCCATGGGATGCTAACAGCCTACAGTCATTGTCCTCTGCCTCTTCCCTCTCCTCTCTCCAGCAGCAAAACCAAGGTGTCCCAGTGTCAGCCATTTCCTGAGGCTTATTAATAACCCTTTACCTGAGCCCTCCATTACATTCTCACACTCTGTTTTGCTTTTCTCTCTCCCCCTCTCTCCCTCCTTCAGTCCCTCCCTTCCTTCCTTCCACCTACAACAAGAAAGTTGCAGGGAGAAGGAGAGGGGAGCTGACCCCGAAGGCAAATTTAATTCAATACCTCCAAGTTCTCTGAAGCCATGGAAGTGTGAGAACCAGAAAAGATGGCCCCTGTTGAATGCACGCTCATCGCCATGGTAGTCTCCCGTCCCAGGAAAGCTTCCTGGGCCTGTATGGTACATTTGGAACACACAGGTCACCACAAACCTGATCACCTGCCATCTTGGCGCTCTCCCTCCATGTACTAGGGTTCTCCAGAGAAACAGAACCAAGAGGAGAAAAAACATGTATGTGATTTATTATGTGTATGATGAGATTTATTATGAAAACTGGCATAGATACATAAAAATTATATTTTAATGGAAATTGGCTCATATGATTATGGAGGAGGAGCAACCTGCAAGCCAGAGACCCAGGAAGGCCGGAGGTGTGATTCAGCCTGAATCTGAAAGCCAGAGAACCAGGAGCACGATGTCCGGGGACAGGAAGATCGTCGCTGGCTGAATATGTTTTTCCCGATTCTTTTCAGGTCACAGTGTTTCACGTTGCTGAGAGACACAGCCTCTCTCTCAAGACTCACTGCCTCCTGTGGTTGACCAGTGTCTCTGATCCCCTCACCAGTTCCCTCGGTGGGACCTTGTCAGGAAACGTGGGCAGGCGCTGTCATGCAAGTGCCCGCCCTTCCCCACCTCCTCCTTCCCAGACGCGAAACCCACGTCCATGGTGGGTGAGGTCCAGAGGAGACCTCTCCTTCAGGAGAGGCCGCAGACCGTGTACTGGGACGAATGACCCCTTCATCTGAGAGAGGAACACTGCTTACTCTTCATTTGTGTAAGACACCCGATTTTGGAATTAACGAACGAAAAGGACGATTATCACTTTTGTGCCATAACAAGGTTTTATTAAGAGGTTGACAAGGGATCTTTTATTGCATCTCCAAAGACCAAAAGAGTGACAAGCAATATTTCTTCCCATTATATTTAGTTTCCTAGGGTGCCCATCAGCAAGGTCACATTGAATGTAATTACTGTAAAATCACATCTAGATAAGGAACTGCTAAAGCATAGCACATTATGCAAATATGTCACTGGGACAATAGATACTACTTGATCCTGTTACGGATTTCTCTATATTTTTTCAGAAGATAGACACAATGAGTAGACTCTACCATCTCTTATAGTAAAGAATCAAGCCAGGACATGCAGCAGAAGCCTGGGGGTGACCCCTGGAGGCTGGTGCCGATAGACAATTCTTCCTTTATCCAAACCGGTCAGTGTTGGAGATGCTTGGGTGACGTTAGGGTGTGACTTCGGGGCCCCTCTGCGCTTGCCATCGATGTCTCTAGCACACAAAGGTATTGCAAGGCCCACACCGAGGGTGTGGGGCACAGGGATTGGAGACACAGGGTCCAATGGGCTTGTCACATGCATTGGTTGTGGCACAGGGGTTGCAGGGGAGCCTGAAGACAAAACCGTTGGGGCAGGTTAGGGTAAAATGAGCTGAAGAAATAGAAACATGCTCTAACACACTTGGTTTATATCTTCCTTGGCTGCTGTCCAAAAGCTTGACTTTGTAAATTCACTTCCCTCAAGAAGATGCCTCACCCCCACACCAACCTCACGTGCCCTCAAGGAAAGTATCACCAGCTTTACACTCACCTGCAGTCCTCGCTCTCCAGCAGGCCCCGGTATGTGTTGATCTCACACTCCAGCCGCGCCTTGACATCCAGCAGCACCTGATACTCCTGGTTCTGCCGCTCCAGGTCACCCCGGATCTCCGCCAGCTGGGCCTCCACGTTGGTGATCATACACTGCACCTGGGACAGCTGGGAGCTGTAGCGGGCCTCGGTCTCTGTCAGCGTGTTCTCCAGGGAGTCCCTCTGTGGGGGGACAGAAGGAATGTCACAGAGCTGCTCCTTTAACACATCCCTCCACAGGGTTCCATGCAAGTCACAGCTTCAAGAGTTCAGGAGACTATGACCCAAAAGGCCTGCCAGTGGCTCTGATTCCCCGACCTC
The DNA here is from genome assembly GCF_014824575.4 of Sturnira hondurensis. Lineage (NCBI taxonomy): Eukaryota > Metazoa > Chordata > Mammalia > Chiroptera > Phyllostomidae > Sturnira > Sturnira hondurensis. The sequence goes on along the minus strand of NW_028094263.1, from coordinate 1,297,325 downwards.
ACACTTGTCACCAGGAGGCGTGGGCAGTACCCACCAGGTTGTGCTGGGCCTGCAGCTCGATCTCCAGGGCGTTGACCGTGCGTCTCAGCTCGATGATCTCTGCCTGGCAGGTCTGCAGCTGCTCTGAGCTGGACACCACCTGCTTGTTCAGCTCCTGGGTCTGAGACACCAAAGGTAAGAGATGGGATCAGACTGTGCTTTGAGGGCCCCAAGGTCCTGAGTGGCCCTGTGCTGAGGTGCCCACCTGGGTGGCGAACCATTCCTCCACGTCCCTGCGGTTGGTCTCCACCAGGGCCTCGTACTGACACCTGGTCTCATTGAGCACGCGGTTGAGGTCCACGGTGGGGGCGGCGTCCACCTCCACGTTGAGGCGGTCTCCAATCTGGCAACGCAGGGTGTTGACTTCCTGGTGGAAAGGTTAAAATATTTTAACAGCACTTATTAAGTTTTAAAGATTTGAAAATTGTAAATGTCACAAAGGATCCCAATCCTCTCCTCTGAGAATGCAGTTCAACTTGTGATCACTTGTAAGCTTTCAACAGCTCCCTTCCCTCTGATCCTCTCATTAACTGGGTTTTATATTCATGATAATTTGTGTATTCCCGTCTACAAAGCGCTTTCAAGTCCATGGTCGCCTTCCACCCCCGTATTCAGGGTACCACTCCTCAGTTGGAGAGGTGAGATGTAATGGACCCCGATTCACACTGCGGACCCCAAACACCAAGTTCGGTGTTTTTGCTGGTATACCAGTCAGCCTCTTACACTAGGTTCTTAACCATGGATAATAAAAAGGATAGGGTCTGGCCAGAAAGGAACTTAAAAAATGCTTACTCCAAAATCCGCCACGCTGGCACAGAATAGACGTAACTGGGGATTTGGCGATTCCCCCAGTATAGGTTTTGCTGGAGGAAACAAGTGACTGTTCATTTCCCCCCAATCTCCTCCCGGAGCCAGCACTGCGTGGTGCTGGGGCTCAGGTGGGTGTCAGACGGGTCTGAATTGGGCCCCCTCTCTCCCTCTTGCTACGTGGCTTCTTCCTGCCTCCAGAAGCCCCAGCTTCTCCCTCTGTAAAATGAAAGTGACCGCTGGTGTTCTAAAGCGCCGAGCACCACGTTCGGGGCACAGTGTGCACGTGATTCATGTTCACTATCACCGTCTACATTGTTAGGGAATCTGAGGTTTGCGTATCAGTCCTCTGTATGGTGCAGCCAAGCAGTGGTGCTGAGCCTTCTTCTTCTTTTTTTTTTTTTTTTTTTTTTCAGTTTCCTTCAGGCGATTCTGATTGGGCAGAAAGAGCTCAGAATGAAGGAAGGGGGTGGGGGTTGTTGCCAGCTCAGCCCTCCTGCCGTGTGGAGAAGCCTGGTCTTGGCCTCTCTGGTTGCTAAAAGGAGACTTGGGGAAAGGCCTCTGCAGCCCGTCTGCCCTGACCTGGGAGCAGAGGAGGCCGCTGAGTTGCTGTGCATCCTTCACTCTCATTCCTGCCTTGGCTCACAAGCCCGAATCTGCTATCAGGGATTGTTAGATATTACTCATTCTTTTTGTTTGGAGGACGCCTTCCCCCGCTGGCTGAGCCTCTCCCGCACTCGCTGCCCTTGGGGTTGAAAACAGGCCTCAGCAAGTTGGATGCCGTTGCTCCTTGGGGAACCTCACCTCCTCGTGGCTCTGCTTGAGGCAGAGCAGCTCCTCCTTCAGAGACTCCACCTGGGCCTCCAGGTCGGCCTTGAACAGGGTCAGCTCGTCCAGGATCCTGCGCAGGCCGTTGATGTCTGACTCCACCAGCTGCCGCAGGCCCAGCTCCGTCTCGTACCTGTGATACGTACAGGAGCATCAGAGACAGGCCCGGCCTGCACTCTGGTTTGCTTTGTCAGACGACTGGGAGTTGGGACTTGTATGTTTTACAGCCTTCTACTTCATTTAGGCTTTTAACACCAAGAAGTAGCATTTACAGAAAAAAATGCACTGGTAATTATTTTTAATAAATACAGAGCCAGTGGACTTAAGGGGATAAAAGCCCCCCCCCCCAAATGGTGACATTTCCGAAATTAACCCATCTCCCAAATTCTCCTGGTTGAATTCTGCACCGGAGCGCATCCGGGGAACAGACTTCTGCACTAGGTGGGGCTGTCATTCCACAGGGGGCAGGAGGACGAGGCGGAATCTGGAGAAGAGTCTGAGCTCCGGGCAGCCTCAGAGGTTTGGGGGAAAACATCCAGGGAAGGGCCTTGTCAATGCTTGTCCGTGTGAGGACAGGCTAAGGGGAAAGAGAGAAGAGAGGGAAGGCAACACCCCACGGGCCACTCACTTGGTCCTGAAGTCGTCCGCGGCCAGCTTGGCGTTGTCAATCTGCACCACCAGCCGGGCGTTCTCCGCCTTGCTGCACAGGACCTGAAAGACGCCAAACATTTGAGAGTGAGCTTGGCTCCTGTCTCAACAGCAGCCATCCCTACGAATTCACGTGTATGGAAGGCACAGAGTGAAAAAAAAAATCACAGTGGATGTTATATAAAGTTATTAAATACTATCTACATGCTCAGTAAATATTTAAGAAATTAAATTTGACAAGAGCACCAAAATATAAGGGAAGTATCTGTAGATAAATCATCCTTTTTCTTTCCTAATAAGCAATCCTGAGAAGCTGATACTAAGTAGCATTTATTTTTTAAAATGTACTCTCTAAGAGCTGTGGACATAAAAATGAGTAAGCACCAGGTCGCTAGATCAGGCCCTGAAAAGACTTCCGGTCGAGTGGGGAAGGTCAGTGTGTAAACTAGCAGTCGGGGGCGGGGCCGTGGTGGGGACTGGGTCATGGAAGCAGCCACGCCCTCCCAGCCACCCAGGATGGCTGTGCACTACGTCCTGATAGGTAGTTTCCACTCTTTCTGGCTTTAGCCAGCCTTTTTCTGCCCTCCAGGGGCAGTGCTTGCCAGGAAAAGCCCAAAGCACCCAGGGCAGGGCAGCGAAGTCGAGGAGACTGGGTGCCCACAGGAGAACAGCGACCAGAGGTCAGAGCGGCCCGAAGTCCGGACAAGGGAGAGGAAAATGGTCCAGTCTTTACCAACGGCCCCACTTCCTCAGCTCCCCTCTTGAGTTCCGTCTTTTCTCTCACCCCAGGGTAATGATTCCAGAGCTTGGCAAAGGCACAGAAGCACTCAGAGGCAGCTTTTAATTACAGCTTATTTATGCAAAGTGCTGCTACCACCACATAGACTAACACTATGCAAATACTCAGACCTAACAGTCCTGGGCCTCGAATAACATGGGCCCTCAAGAAAACAAAACGGAAAAGCCGGACTTGAACCTCTGCATTTCAATCACTCTTAGAGCTCATCTTCTTCCCGAGTCATATCTCAGATTCCCTCCCTACAGCTTCCTGCCCAGGCAGTGTGGGCACCCCCCCCCCTCACCTTCTGCTGCAGCTCCTCGATGGTCCGGAAGTAGGACTGGTAGCTGGGGCACATCAGCGGCTCCTGCTGCTGGCAGCGCTCCTGGATGCGGCACTCCAGCTCCGCGTTCTCCCGCTCCAGCTGCCGCACCTTCTCCAGGTAGCTGGCCAGGCGTTCGTTCAGGAACTGCATGGTCTCCTTCTCGCTGCCATTGAAGGAGCCCTCGCAGAACCAGCCGCAGTTGCCCACGTTGGCGGGGATGTTGCAGGCCCCGGGCAGGGGGATGTTGTGGCAGCTGGGGGCCACGCAGGGCCGGGAGGGGCAGCTGGAGTGGCAGCTCAGGTTGGGCAGGTAGCAGTTGTAAGGCATGGTGCCGGGAGAGAGAAAGGTACCCAGCAAAAGAGAGTCCCAGTTCTCCAAGGAGCGTGTGGGTCTCCTTCTCCTGGGAGCCTTTATACCCTCCCCGCTGAGGGTGTGGACGTGGCAGTCAGCCCTTTCATTCCTACTTATTTGGTGACTGTCAAAAGCCCTTCCTCTCGGCTTGTCATGTTTCCTCAGAAGAGTCCCTCACCTCATAAAAGTCTTCACTCGGGCTTCTCCCTCACTCAGCACTCCTCTTCCCTGTGGTGTGTCGGTGAGGCAAGAGCTTCACACTGGCTTCAAAGGGCTGGCCTCACGACCGCCCTGGCCTTTACTAGTAGGGTGCGGTGACCCAGGGACGTTACTGTTCCTTTGCTTCCAGCTTCACAGCCCCGACTCCTTGGCGAGCCTCTGGCTCCTCTCACTGAGAGAGAAAAACTTAGCTGCTACCTGCATATGTTTTGCTAGGTCAGATTTGCAAATGCCAGATTCCAAATTCATGGTTCTCAGAAAGAGGACAAGATCCCTTTGGAGCCGTTCAGACAGCCTGGTTCCCGATGGCCCTGGTGGCTGAGATGGCCGGCACCATCCCCAACCATGATAATGTCCATCTTCCAAGTACCAGACATTTGCCAAGGTCCTAGTTTGCACTGTGAGGAATGGAGGGTAAGACCAGGGTCACGGTCAAAAGGAGCTGGCCTTCGTTGAGCCCCTGCGCAGACCCAGTGGTGCTGGACACTGTTCAGAAACAGGATCTCAATCACTCCTCACCGTGACCCTTTAAGGTTAGAGGATATTATTCCCATTCTACAGATGCACAAACCGGGACATAGAGGGTGGGAGTTAGTAGGTTGAAAAGCCAGGATGCCAGCATGAATCTCTATTCTTTCCATCGAACTGTGCTACATAAATAAGTGCGTTACCTCCTTCCCTAACTTCCTCAGACCTCAGTAAGTTGGGGAGTTCTGCATCAGAGGGACTGAGAGAAGCCCAGTAGGGACAGTGGAAGCCAGGGAGTGCTGAGGGTGGAGGAGAAGCAGGTTCTCTCCTTCCTCCCTGTTGCTCCATAGAACCTACTTCCTTTCCTAACTTCTGACAGATCCTCTCTCCCTCCTCCTCTCCAGGCTCACCGCTCACCTTGAACATGGCATTGTCAGGACTTATGTGGCCACCTCTCTCTGTAGCTAAGTTTTCTGAAGACATGAAGGACTTTTACATCCCTTTGATTTCAGGCTTTTTCTTAACAGCAGTGGGGAGCCATGGAAGGGTCTAAGTGAAGCAGTGATATAGTTTCATTCTTGACGAGCTATATTTGAGGAAACGGGGAAATGTGCAGCCGGTCCTTGGAACGGACTAGAACTGATGGCAGATGTGACCCCAGTGCAGATTCGAGTGTTGGAGCAGTGAGTCAAGAGCGGAGCCCAAAGAGAGGATCGGCAAGGGGCTGAGGGCCAAACTTCGGGAAATTCCCCAACCAGAGAGCAGGACAAAGAAAAAGAGCCAGGGAGAAATGGAGAAATGGCAAGAGAAAATGAAGAGAGCCCGTTCTTGGCAAGACAGAAGGTCAAGGAGGAGAAAGCTTCCAAGTGGAGGTGAAGGTTGAAACTGGCAAGTGTGGCCAAGGGGCTCCGTAAGATCAGGACCACGGACAGGGTCTTGGATACGTGGACAGGCACGTTGCCAGGACCCTTCCTGGGTCTCACACTGTACTCGGCACCTGTGCTTTTAAAAGAGCACCCACACCAGACTTGGTACCTGAGACTTGAGACACCCTGAGCTGAGATGCTGGTGGCCACAGTCAGTTTCGACGCCTGATTACGAAGCTCCCGAGCTTTGCTCTCACAACTCAGACATTCTTACAACAATTAGTATGCTTCACCCAGTTTGAGATGTCAGGCTTCTTTGGATCTGACGATTCCTAATAACTGGTGATGTAGGAACAATTCATTACCCAAGAAGCAGAAGCGCTCAGAATTGTCCGTACCTGTAACTTCTGTTTTGTTGCAAGGCCTAACGTGACACGGATTTCATATTCTAAAGAGAGGCATCGAGGAAAGAATTCAGTTGTGCGCCTCGACACAGCACCCAGAGAAAGGAGGGGCTCCTTCCCAGTGCGTTCCAGATGCACCTCAATCCTAAGAAGAAAAACAAAGACCCACCTCTAGACGTAATTCAGTGAAGCTGCACAACACTAGACAAAAAGAGACAATCTTAGAATCAAAGAGAGATTAGGAAAGAAGGATTATCAATAACAGAATCACCATTAGATTGGCAGTAGGCTTTTCAGCCATGGCAACGAAACCCAAAAGACAAGGGTCCCTGTCTTTTTGGGCACCTGTCCCTGCTGCAGGTAACAGCTGGTGGACGGTGGTCCCAGCACGGAGACCTGATGAGAGCAACTGCACAAGGGCATCTGCGCAAGGCCTGGAGGGGGCTCCTAGGGGTGAAGCAGCGCTGCAGGAAGGAAGAGAGGCTGGGATGCACCAGATGGGTCTGGGACATGCCGGGCACGGCCTGGAGTGTCACTCGGTCACCTTCCAGGCCTCCTGCCTGTGGTCTTGATAAGGAAGCTCCAACAACAGTGAAGCGGGAGAGTGAAACCAAGATTAGAACCGGCATCATCTCCACAGGGGGAGAGAGCACCAGCTGTATCTCAAAGAGAGAAGACATGACCAGCGGTTGGCCAAAGTCAGGGACCGTGGCCAGGGGACCTATGGCCAGGCATCAGTGGGCACCGGCAGAAGCCGGGCACCAGCAAAGCTATCACTTGTCACATTGGCAAAGACTCCATGTGCTAGTTTGATTCTAAAGAACTTTTGCTGGGGGGAATCCCCAAATCCAAAGTTAGTCCCAGTGGTTAAAGCAGTCAAATGAAAAGAGAAACACTTCACAACGGGGCTGGGTACCGCTCAAACCTAAGAGATGGCCCTTGCTCCTATTTTCAGTTCTTCAGTCTTGCCCAGAGGAGAGCGTCTCAGCAATGTGTGGGGTACATAGCCTCCTCTCTCCCAGGCGATGGCTTTGAAGGGAGCATCAACTCTGTGTGCTTATTTGAAATCAGTTTCAGTCTCTCGCAGCCCCGCCTCACGTGTGCCCGACATTCAGAGACCCGGCTCTGCGTTCAGTCCCATGGTTGTTACTGTGTAAGTAAGAGAAAAGACGAGTCATGCTGTTCCTGGTACTTGGTTGCTGTTCAGTGAGTGTTAGCTCCTGCCCCTCCTCCTGCGTGCACTTGGAGAAGAAAAAGTGGGACTTCCTAGAAATGGTAACGGGTGAATTTTACTGAGTAAGGTCCCATAATGAATGAGTTTACATATTTAGATGAGGCCTTTCGCCTTAGTGGTCCTGATGGCCCTCATTGTGCTTAATGATTATTAATGAATGATGACAAAGACCTTTTGGGGGAGGATCCAACTACACAGCCTGCCTGAGCTTTCACGTGGGTTTATAAGAAGCGCATACACATTGAACACACGTCATCTCTGCTTTGCAAGAGGAAAGTTTATTAGGAGGTGTGCGAAGGGACTGGGGGGCTGCAAGAAAAGGTCAAAGCAACAGAGGGAACCACAGGAAGTCTCAGATGACACCTTCCCGGCCCCAACCTGTCAGACCCTCGGGGCAGGTCACAGAATAACTACAGGAGGGCAGCCTTCAGCGAAGAGGAGTGAGCAGGCAGGGCTCAGAGCCGGCCGCACCCTGGATGTATGTTCTTCCTCTAGCCTGTGACTGACGCCGATGCCTGGGGTGGGGCCCTGCTGTGAGGGGCGTCAGGGAAGCAGGGCTGCTCCATCGGTGGTCCTTCTGTCTTCCCACAATCCTCCTGCTGGCACCAGGATGTCTAGCACCCAAGGGTGCTGCAGGGCCCAAAGCGGGTTCGGGGGCCACAAGGGGCACAGGGATTAGTGACACAAGGCCCAATGGGCTTGTCACATGCGTTGGTCGTGGCGCAGGGGTTGCAGGGCAGCCTGGGAAACAGAATCATTAGCTTCTCAGCATGAGAGGGATAACTAAAATTTTTCAAAAGGAGAGGGCTCAACCCAAGTTGACACCGAGACAAGCAGGGTTCATGCTCTCACCCCTTAAGAGGCCAAGCCTGTTCTATCACCCCTTCCGCAAAGCCAGAGACCACAGTGATGGAAAAGAGGAAACACTCTGGTGCATCTGAGCCCTCCCTCTGTGACCTTGGAGTCATGGGGGAGTCCAGTCTCTCAAGTATCTTTTGGACCAGAAAGTACCTTTAGGCCAGGTAATGGTAGCAACAAATACACTGCACTTCCCCCTGCTATAATATAAACCTCTGGTCTCTGCAGACACAGTGGCTTCTGAAACTTGACCTACAAAGTCCTTATTTTATCTTTCAGTGCAACTGGGCTTGTACTTCTTGCCGAGTACTCACTTGCAGTCCTCGCTCTCCAGCAGGCCCCGGTACGTGTTGATCTCACACTCCAGCCGCGCCTTGACGTCCAGCAGCACCTGGTACTCCTGGTTCTGCCGCTCCAGGTCACCCCGGATCTCCGCCAGCTGGGACTCCACGTTGGTGATCATACACTGCACCTGGGACAGCTGGGAGCTGTAGCGGGCCTCAGTCTCTGTCAGCGTGTTCTCCAGGGAGTCCCTCTGTGGGGGGACAGAAGGAATGTCACAGAGCTGCTCCTTTAACACATCCCTCCACAGGGTTCCATGCAAGTCACAGCTTCAAGAGTTCAGGAGACTATGACCCAAAAGGCCTGCCAGTGGCTCTGATTCCCCGACCTCACACTTGTCACCAGGAGGCGTGGGCAGTACCCACCAGGTTGTGCTGGGCCTGCAGCTCGATCTCCAGGGCGTTGACCGTGCGTCTCAGCTCGATGATCTCTGCCTGGCAGGTCTGCAGCTGCTCTGAGCTGGACACCACCTGCTTGTTCAGCTCCTGGGTCTGAGACACCAAAGGTGAGAGATGGGATCAGACTGTGCTTTGAGGGTCCCAAGGTCCTGAGTGGCCCTGTGCTGAGGTGCCCACCTGGGTGGCGAACCATTCCTCCACGTCCCTGCGGTTGGTCTCCACCAGGGCCTCGTACTGACACCTGGTCTCATTGAGCACGCGGTTGAGGTCCACGGTGGGGGCGGCGTCCACCTCCACGTTGAGGCGGTCTCCAATCTGGCAACGCAGGGTGTTGACCTCCTGGTGGAGGAAGGGGAACAATGAACCCACAGAAAGGATCTGAAATAAACTCTCTTTGAGGGAGTCTAATGTGGTCGGAAGAAGATTGCGCCAAAATTTAAGATTTGTGAGTTGAAGCCCAGCTGATGCAAAGCCCAGCTAAATTACCTCTTGTGATTCAGGCCTCTTGTCTGAGTCTCCCCTCATCTGTATCGTGTGGCTGCCTGATCCAATGGTTGCTAACATGTCGTCCCACTCCAAGATTCTATCATTTTCCTCTGATCTTTTTCTTTTCTCAGTGATAAGCGTGGCATGATAACTGGTTTATAATTGTTGCTATTTAAATATAGAGAAACCAGGTTTCCAGCTCCCATTTGTATTATGTCTTCTGCCATCATACACTATCTATTAAGGGTTGTTTCCTTTTCTAAGTATCTAATGTTTGTCCTGGTCAGGTAGTTCAGTTGGTGAGCACATTGTCTCAGTCCACTAGGGTTGCAGGTTCGATCCCCAGTCCGGGCACATATGAAACTCAACCACTGAATGCATAAATAAGCAGGTATATATGTATGTATCTGTCTGTCCTACATCCCCTCTCCCTTCTTCTCTCTCTAAAATCAACAAATTTAAAAAAAATTAATGACAAAAAATATCTAATGTTTGAGACATGCATCTGGTTTCCTAGTGTTACATTCAGCCCTGAGTCTGAACCAACCATTATCTGAGTTCCTTCATTTCTCTCATTTTACACAGATGTCCATCCAACCAGCTTGGGTTCTGCTGTCTAGGTGACACATACTACAAAGAGTTTGCTATCTCCTTCCATTCTCAGCCATTCTCAGCCAGGCATCTGTTCAGAAGATAACAGCTCTTATCCAACAATAGGAAGTATTTTAAACATCTTTGGACTTTTGACCACAGGTCTGGCCCCCGGTAGAGGTAGGTCAGCTGACCACACTCTTTTAGATTTTTTTTTAATGGACGCCTGTGACTCATTCCCCAACAATCTCCCAAATATGTTTTGAGCAGCTCCCAAAATGTTCTGTTAGCTCCAGGGTGTGCTTTAGCAAAGACCTGCGGTATCCTGCCCAGCAGAGTTAGGGCCTCTCAATATCGGGACGGTGGGGGCTGGGTCTCCCTCACCTGCTCGTGGTTCTGCTTGAGGCAGAGCAGCTCCTCCTTCAGGGACTCCACCTGGGCCTCCAGGTCGGACTTGCACAGGGTCAGTTCGTCCAGGATCCTGCGCAGGCTGTTGATGTCTGACTCCACCAGCTGCCGCAGGCCCATTTCCGTCTCGTACCTGTGCGCGCGCACAGCCAAAGGTCAAGGAGATTAAAGAGGAAGAGCTTTTCCTAGGCTTTCCTTGGTTGACCTGTATTTTGACATTTTTCAAAGTTTATAAACTTTGCGTATGAAGTTTTTCAAAGTTTTTGAAGAAAATATCACCACGCTGAGTAAAAAGACCTATTTCTGCCCCGAGACCCAGAAAGAAGGTTCTAATCCGTAGTGTCTGAGTTTGTTCCACGAACCCTGTTCACAGGCTCCTGTCAACTGAGTCCTGCCATCCTGCCTTCAGAAGAGAGTCTGCGAACTTCGTCAGCCTGCTGCACGGGCTGCCTCACCCTCCTTTCCAGCCCCCCTGGGGAGCCGTCGGGTGTCATGGGGGAAGCACCCAATGTTAGACCCAACCTTGTCGTTAGGACTGTGGCTAAGTTCCTCAATCTCTCTGAGCCTTGATTTCCTCATCTGTAAAATGGGAACCAACCACACTGACACTTACTCCTTCAGGTTGGTCTGAGGATCTGGAAAGGACACAGGTAAGATTACACTGTCAGCTGCAGAGTCCCACCGAAATGCCGAGGATTTTGGGATTGCCATGGTCATCCCGAGAAAAACTGACCGATTCCCCGAAACGGATTTTGCCTCCTCTATTTTAATGGGTAGATAGTGACTACCCTATACTAGGAAATCAGTGTGAAATTCACTTTTCAACTTGATCCAGACATTAAGGTGAAAAAGAGATAGAATAGGAGGTTTCTCAAGCTCCTTCAAAGTAAACTTAAAATATAGAGTGTCTGCGTTCAGAGACGAGACTTTGACACGGTGAACCTAACGACGCCAACACAAGAACACTGTGTCCCCCCCTCCACCCCCACACCCTCTGCTAGCAAACAGCTTGTGCCCGCATGCTCCCAGCACAGGGTCCCTCCCTTTGCGGTTCAGCCTGCCCCTCACTAGGCTTCTCTGATGATTCGAAAATTCTCACTTGGTCCTGAAGTCGTCCGCGGCCAGCTTGGCATTGTCAATCTGCACCACCAGCCTGGCGTTCTCCGCCTTGCTGCACAGGATCTGGAGCCAGAATTAATTGTGGAAGGAGTTAGTCTGAGAAGGAATGCCTTGTGTCTTCATGAAGAAAGCTATGTTGTGCCAGCCGCATTTCTTCTAAACACTTTAGATTCTTCTCGGGTTTTCGGTTTGGGGACAAAAGCGGGGTGAATAGAACAGACCATTTCAAAACTGAAACAGCCGAGGGGAAATGCGCCCTCTGTCCTGAGTTCTTCTCTTCTTGGCCTGCTGCTGGCTTCCTGTAGGAACTGAGCATCTTGGGCACCAAGCCTCACATAGGGGGACCAGCACCCCAGTTTGCTTAGGACTAAAGGGGTTCTTGGGGTGCTAAATCCAGAAAGATCCCAGACAAACCAGGACAGGGTGTTCAGCCTAGTCTCTGACCAACTTATTCGCCCTGCTGACCTCTGCGTTCTTCCCTCACGTTACCCTGGACAAGGCTTTTGTCACACAAAGCTTCTCCTTCTACCTGGAGTGCCCTGAGATGACCTCACCCACCGAACAAGACCCCTTGCATAACCCACAGTCCCCTCCTTCCCCAGTTCCTACAGGGGGTGGCTTCCTCCATGAGCTCTCACAGTACTTTGCCCTTAGCTAGTTACGCACCTTATCACCTTCGCCATGGCCATCCATTGCCACACCTCTCTCCCCTATTAGGTCACCTGAGTGCTGCGTCCCCCACTCCAACACCATGCCCAGTATGAAGCGTGGGTCGGGGAGTGCACGCTCTTCAGATCACATGGCCCTTCCCTGGCACTCCCTTTCCAGAATGACAGATCAGTGGACAGTAGCTCTCCTCTGAGATTCGAGAGCTTGTGCAATGGGCATAGTGCTCAGATGTTGCCTCTTCTGGGAAGCCCCTCCTGATGTACACTGTGTGCTAAGTCTGGCCTCCGCGCTGACTGTTTCTGGCCAGGAATTCTCACTTGTGCGCGTGCCCAAATGGATGGTCTAAGACTACCTGATGGGTCATACCTGAGCTGGTGAAGCCTCTGTCTTTGTCATTCTCAGGAATAGCTTTGAGCAGCCTTAAATCCCTTCGGAAGGGGGCGTGTTAGATGTAGATAAACAGTTCACTAAATTGGCAGTGTGGAGCCCCCCCCCCTCACCTTCTGCTGCAGCTCCTCGATGGTCCGGAAGTAGGACTGGTAGCTGGGGCACATCAGCGGCTCCTGCTGCTGGCAGCGCTCCTGGATGCGGCACTCCAGCTCCGCGTTCTCCCGCTCCAGCTGCCGCACCTTCTCCAGGTAGCTGGCCAGGCGTTCGTTCAGGAACTGCATGGTCTCCTTCTCGCTGCCATTGAAGGAGCCCTCGCAGAACCAGCCGCAGTTGCCCACGTTGGCGGGGATGTTGCAGGCCCCGGGCAGGGGGATGTTGTGGCAGCTGGGGGCCACGCAGGGCCGGGAGGGGCAGCTGGAGCGGCAGCTCAGGCTGGACAGGCAGCAGTTGTAAGGCATGGTGCTGGGCGGGAGCAAGGTCTACAGGTCGGTATCAAAGCCTGATTCCTTTTCTCCGGTGTGAGCCCTGGGCCTCTCCGAGGGCCTTATATTCTGTCAGCAGAGGGTGGGGCAGCCACGTACAGCATTGCCCCCTTTTACCCTGTTTACCAATTTTTCCATTTGTTTTTTGGCCACTTCACACGAGTCCTTGCCTCATAAAACCTTTTACTCTGGCTTCTTGCTAAGTCAGGACTCCTCACCCATCATGCTGGTTGGTTAAGTGAAGAGTTCAAAGTGACCAGCCTATTACCTGCCTACGGGGTGCTTATTCACGGGGTGTTGAGGGAGACCAACAGCTGGACCCCGTCCCCCCAAGTTACAGGCACTTCTGTGCCTCTGTGTCCCTAACAAGGCATGGTCTGGGCCCCACTCAGACTCTGTGACAAAAACTATATTGGAAAGCCTACCTGGAAACCAGCCTGTTGTGTAGAGAAACCTAGAAGGTCAGACCAGAAAGGATTTAGAAGACCGGACAATTCAATGCCCCTTAACTGTCCCTTCCAAGGCAGATGGAGGCAATGGCAGTCTCTGCCTACTGGGGGCTGCAGGAAGCCCCCAGGCTGCATTTTTGCTGTTCCTCAATATTCACAGGACATTCGGGTCTATGGCCATACCACCCTGAACGCACCCGATCTCATCTGATCTCGGAAGCTAAGCAGGATCGGGCCTGGTCAGTACTTGGATGGGAGGACATTCAGAAAACTAACATGAGGACTGAGCCACGTGCTTACACACAGCATGAGCCGTGCTAGGATGGCTGCAGCTTGCAGAGCACACACTGAGCTAGGCACCTTGGGTGCGTCAGCTCCTCAGTCCTCACGCAGCCCTGCAGGATTGGTAGATGAGGACACCATGCTTCTGAGAGGTGGCCCGTGCTCATGGTGGGGCCAGCATCCCCACCCCGAGCTCTCCGATTCCAGCGGCTGAGCTCACTCCCTTACAAACCCCCTCTCTCTGCCAATCTCCTCGCTGCTGCGATGCGGCCGGACACGGGTGGATTGAGTTCAGTGGGACTCAACCACTGTGAGGCTGGGATCCTGGATGAGAATGAGCCAACAGATAAAAGCCTGCTCTCTACCAAAGAAGAAAAGGGCGTTTTTATTCTAATGGAAAGGAGTCTACTACGTGGGAAAGTGCGATACCCACCAAAAGCTGGAAAGAAGGAAACCCTCGGTTGCTTTGACACAAACACCTGAGCCCAGCTCCCCAAAGGGCGCGACCCCAAAAAGCCACCACATTGTTGCATGTGTAATGGCATCTTGTGACCATCGATACATTCTGGCAAACAGATATTCCGCCCTCATGCTCTTCCAGGTGGAGGTGAGGACTATGAAGACGTCATATTTAATCCATCAGTGCTCAAAATCTGAAAGCCGCTTCTTAAAGTAGTCCCTTCCGGAAGCTCCATGCGGATTGCTCCTGTACAGCCATTCTCACATCGCCCTTCCTCTGACTTGTTCTCTCAGCCCAGAGCATTGCTTTATCTTATCCTCACTGAGGGCGAATCTTCATCTCCTGAGGGCATGTTTGTTTTGGGAATCGGCTGGATATCATTTGGAACCACACCTGGTCCGTGGGATAAACGACCAAACTAAGTAGCATCTTTAATGGGTCAGAAACACATTGTCACTATAAAATAACGATGTCCATTCTCTTGGGTGGTTCTACAAGTCATTTCCAAGATGGAGCTTCAAATACGCTTTCATGGAAGACAGCGCCTTTGGAGAACATGCGTGGTCTCCCACAGCCTGTGCTTTCAAGGCCCCAACATCTCACCCACGTGCACGGTCCTCAACTCACTGGCCCTCCCCCCAAGTCTCTGCCTGCAAAGAGATGGAGAATGAGTGTGTGGCTTCAAATACATACCAAACTGACTAAAGCCCTGTTGGATGAGAGGAAACAACACACAGAGAATAGCTGGATTCGTAGGCTTTTCTCTCTCTCTCCCCTTCTTCTGTGCCCCAAGCTCCCGAAGAGGAAAATCTAGACAATGGCACTTTGTGAAGGAAAGGAAAGGCATCACGTGTTGTAAACTGGTACATACGTCCTTGCGGTCCCTATAACCACTACGACAGCTTCTACCTCCATCAGAATGGAATCATCCAGAGATAAGTATCTACATGTCTTCAACAGTGGAAAGTAGAATTTAGAAAACCCAGCTATTCCATCCTGGCTGGAGTGGCTCAGTGGATTGAGCCGCCAGCCTGTGAAGCAAAGAGTTGCCATTCAATTCCCAGTCAGGGCACAAGCCTGGGTTGCAGGCCAGGTCCCCAGTAGGGGGCCTGTGAGAGGCAACCACACGTTCATGTCTCCTTCTCTTTCTCTCTCCCTTCCTCTCTCTCAAAATAAATAAAGTCCTTTTTTAAAAGGAGAAAACACAACTATTCCCGCTGTCGAGTAGAAGTAACCGTGATAATGGTTGAGAAGACTTGAGTCTGTAGAGAAAACAGCCAAGTTTCTGTTAGCTTCCCAGGAATTCTAGAAGACAATTGCTTTTTATTTACTCCACTTACTGTGTATTCAGAATTGTTGCCTTTACATAAGCGATGGCATTGTCTCTAGTCTATGACCCCTCAATAAATATGATGATCAAATGAAATCCTAACAAACAGAAAGATTGTACACCTGCCTGTGTAATTGTGGCAGACGCAAATTACAGTCGAGATTTAAGGATGCTATTTATTATGGAAGCCAAGGCTATTTTCGTGGGAGAGGTGACGCGTAAACTCATCAGTGGTAGTTAACCACGGAGTGGAGCCCGCTGAGGCCGTCCTCCCTATGACAGGACTTTAAAGGCATTAGGAGGCCACCCCTCTCTTCCCCAAACCGTCTTGCCTCATGGCCAGGTACCAGCCCTTGAAATTCTCATCATGAGAAAGGGAGACTTGACTTGGAGTGGTGAACACATAATACAACATACAGATGATGTGTGACAGAATTGTACTCCTGAAACTTACATAATTTTATTAACCAGTGTTACCCCAATAAATTCAGTTAAAAAGAAAGAGAAATGCAAAATGTGTTCACTGGGAAATGCAAAGTAGTGTGTTGGACCACTTGTCAAATACTTGTATTTTAAGGCATACAAATGGCAAGGAGAGGCCAACAATGCCATCAGTAGGCACACACCAAGCAGGACACCGACCGGTGCCAAAGACAGATGGAACGCCCCACACTGCGGGGAATTAGAGAAGCAGAAACACTGTTAATACCAACACCAGCCCATCCCATTGAGCCAACCCCAGTTAGAGCTGCCTGTGAAACCAGGATGTAGGGCTTCCACAGACTGCTCCATCGAGGTGGCCGTTGCCAAGTTATCAACTGCCCAGCCTCACTGCACTGAGAGGAGAAACTGCGGTGGTAATCCAAGAACTAAGCCAACAGTTTGGGTTTTGAGAAGATGCTCCAGCAGGGTTTCCAATGAGGGACAAGCAGGAGAGGACCTGGAGAATGAGCCAGGCCAGTAGCAAGGTCACTGAGTAAAGAGAGGAACAGACACCTCAAAATGAGATGTGGGGGTCATTCTGCAAACCCTCCCAAAGCCACCCTTGCTTCTCTCATACTCAGTGCTGGACTCCCAATGGGAATGGAGTTTCAACAATAGTCTTAGGGACAAACCCAGGCAGGAAAAGGCAAAGTTCATTGGTATGTTTTTAACTGTACTCGGTCTAGAATAAAAAAGTCAAAAAGAACCTGAAATGATCCCAAGCAATCTAACTTCATTGTCCTAGTTTTCTGGGAAAGCTAGATTCGGAAGCAATGTGAACCTGTGTATGTGAGTGCTCTGAGGTCAAAGAGGGAGGCAGGTGCTAAAACACGGTGAGTAGACCACAGAGGATGAGGCAAAGCAAGCATCGTGCTGAGTACAAAGGTGTTGTTTCCAACGTTTGCATTAAGGTCACTATGGAGTTGACAATTTGAGACAGATGGGAAAGAGGCACCGAACTACGTCGTCTTCCCCCAGCACGGCACAGCCCCGGCTCTCTCTCCAGTCCCCAGTGATCTCCCCATTGCCGTTTCCCATGGGTTTGTCTGCATTCCCACCTTCTCAGACCTGGATGCTGCTGACCCTCCCTCACCAAAACTCGGCCTTCCTTTACTTCTCTCATTTCATCCGCCCTTCCCCTTCCCTCTCCAACTGCTCTTAACTAGAGATCATCTCTGTCTTCAGAGACCCGGCTAAGCCAAGGCAGAACCTCATGCCAGGGACTTCGGGGAGCCGCAGGCCTAGTCCGTCATTGCTGTCAGTGTCCCCACCATGCTTCCACATGCTAACATCTTCCCCTGGAGAATCTTAACCCCTCCACCTCTACTGTACTATAATGCCAACGTCTCTCCCAAATCTAGTATTTTTTTCAGCTTTTTTTTCCCCACTGGAAATACACTATTGTTTCATTTTCTGAGGCTCAAAATCTTTAGTCATGTTGACCCAGAATAGGTATCCAGTTAGTGCTAGTTTTCTTCTGCCTCACTCCCCTGTTCTACCTCCAGTCAGCTCCCCGATCCCCAGCTGCACCTCTGCAACCCACCCCTACCTCACCTCCACCCTCTCAGTTCTCACCTTTTATCAGCCTCCAGATTGATCTTCCTTCTTTCTCACCTAATCCCACCTACACATAGCTTCCTGATGTATCACCTGCCAACCTTCCTTACAAGGAAATTTCACAGATAACCATTCAAAGCACTGCCAAATATAATTTTTACCTACTTGCAGTTTCATCTTCTATATTTATCCTCTGCTTCAGGTTAAAAATTGGTCTGTCTGGCTCTAAACATACCCCCTGCTTCATCTCCTTACCAGGCCAAGTTCATGCTTGACAAAACTTTCCCTCTTCTCAGACCTGCACACACGCATCTGTCCAAACATATCCCATCAAACTGTATTCCAGAATTATGCTAATATCATACAGTCATAGTTGATTGAAGTTGGAACTATGGGAAGTATATAAAGCTTTAATGTCCTCCTCATGAATCCTCATTAGTGATATTGTTCCCTGTTTGTTCAGCGTAAAGCATTCTATGGTTTACACTAGGTTTTGATCAAGCGAAGTTACTGCATCTCTTGAAGGGCATGTAGTCAATGAGACAGGCAGACAAAATTTATATAAACAGAATATTTGGGTGTTCAAAGCCCTGACTGAGTGCTATCTTGTAGAGAACCGCTTCAAGAGACGTGGAAATGTAGCTCAGCACCCATGTGGAAAGCCGGTGGGAGGTGAGTCGGCACACAGGACCACACCCCTAAAGAAGTTCTCCCGTGGGAAATCAGGCTTGTGTTATACCTAGGCTGCTTTGTGACTTGCTCTTGCTAAAACTCTCCCATTCTGAGTTCAGGCAGCAAGCCCTTGCTGCATGTCTTTAAAGTAACTTCCTGAAGTCTGTGCTAATTCTCCCAAGGATTGAAGTGTAACCAGACCTGCTACCCTTGCATTTGCAATATTTTTTCCTTATTAATCTGTAAGAAGTAATCAGTAACATCCCTTCTGTAGCTATCTGTAAAAAGTAATTACCTAAAGCAAACCGAAGTATAATGAATGAAAACCTTCTTTGATGTATGCTATTAGAAAGCCAATAAAAGCTTGTCAAGGCAAGGGTCAGCTCACTCTCCTCTCGAGAGAGTAGCTGTGCCATCCCTTTTCCCCCACAGGACTCGGTAGTCCGTGTGAATTTGTTTCATCTCATCCATGATGCCTTGGACACTGCAGTCCGGACTCAGCGTCACCACCTTCTTCTTGGAGCCTCTTCTTATCGTTCCCTCAGACTTCAGAAATTTGTCATACTTTACTTACACCTTTCTTGGGCCACACTGATGTCTGTGTGTAGTGATTATCTCTTTGTCTTATCCACCCTAGACTCTGCACATGCTGTGTGGGTCAGCACCGTGGTTCACCTATTTCTGGGTTCTCAGCACCCCACGGAGTGCAGGCACCCATACCAGATAACTGATGGCGGTTGTGTTGGTCATATAACATCAAATTAAATGGACAATCTGTCAAGTGGTCAATAGACCGGAGAGTCTTAACAATTCTCAAATGAGGCAAGAGGGAGGTAGGGTAGGGTCATTGTGTGTTAGAGGAGATTGATGCACATTGGCCTTTTTTGGAATTACAGGAAGTAAAATGGTAAAGAGATTATGGAAGAACATTATAGATATGAGCAAAAGCCTAGAGGGAGGAGTAAACTTGAAGAGAGGGAGGTAAGGAGACACACCTGCCTGCATTTAAAGGATCTTGAGATTATAAAGTATTGGGCATAATACATGAGTACAAGATGAACCAGTTTGGCAAAAATAGTTTTAGTCCAATTAAACTTAGTACAATGTAATGTGATGGCCTGATACCAAGTGAAACTGTCCTACCGGCAAGCAAAGACTGGAACTTGAGCTCCGGTGAGAGTGAGATTTGGGCATCATCAGCGTAGAGAGGAGAGAGAAAACCAAGGAACCAAGGGTCTGGGCATTTCCTCCATTGGGGACAGAAGGGGGAAGTCGGGCTAAAGGGGAGTCAGAGGACAGGCAGTTAGACACAGAAGAAGACGACCCAGAGCATGTACAACATCATTGAGGGAAGGATAGATATCTATGAGGCCTGTCCAGAAAAAGTCTAATCACTGTTACTAAAATGTGTGCCACATTTGTGCAACACGGATGGAACCTGGCAGCCAAGGAGGGTGGACTGGAATGCACATACATGAACAATGACGACATCACTGAACTAGTCAGTGGGGGCAGTAGACACTGTTGAGTGCCCTGTGTGTACTCTATGTGTATTCTGTGGCCATTGCATTCAAAAGGACTTGAGCAAATAGGGCAACGAATCAGCACCAAATTTAGCATTAAACTTGAACATTCCTCTTCAGAAACTCTTCAGATGATTCAGAAGTCCACAGCTATAGGCAAATGGTGATTGGCAGCTTCATCACAACAACGCATCTGCTCATGCATCACATCTTATTCAGAGTTTTTTTGCAAAACTTCGAATCACCCAGGTGACCCAGCGCCCCTACCACCTAGATTTGGTGCCCTGTGACTTCTGGCTTTTTCCAAAACTAAAATCACCTTTGAAAGGGAAGAGATTTCAGACTGTCTATGAGATTCAGGAAAACACAGTGGGGCGGCTGATGGTAATTGGGAGAACTATGTGAGGCTTCAAGGTGCCTACTTTGAAGGGAACTGAGATGTCATTGTCCTATGTACCATGTTTCTTGTATCTTCAATAAACGTCTCTGGACAGGACGCATATATTGGTGATGCTGCCAAGACATTGAGAGGAGAAGGCAGCTGCTCTTTGAGCCTCTTCTACAGAAGCTGGTCTTTACAGTGTTGGAGAAAGGAAAGCAGAGAATTTCACAGTGATGAGGGTGACCATAGAAGATAGCAGTGAGGTTTGGAGAGGAGTCTCAGAGTTGCCAAGGGCCCCGCAGCCAAGGCAAGATGGGCATGAGTGTTGAAGGCCAGGTTTTCTGCATGGTCTCCCCTTGGTGGGAGCCTCCCAGGAGGACAGCCCTCCCTCGCCATCCTCATTTACCAGCGGCCGATGATAGCTGGCTTCAGTCATTCGACTCATTTCATCCTCTTAATGAAAGGGTATTTTTATGAAACAGCCATGAGAAGTACTTTACAATGCATGAATATGAATGAGAAGCACATTTACAATGCCAGAGAAATAAAGTTTATTGGGAAGTAAATGAAGTAGCTTCCTTGCATTCCAGAGAATACCAGGGAAGCCGGGAAAGCAGGAAACACAATATGTAGAGGAAACGCCCTAAAGTAATACCTGGAGCTCAGATGACTGAGAGCTGGACGTCTTCAGATACAGAGACTCAACCTTCAGTGGGAGGGAGTTTTCCAGACACTGGGTCTAGATGGTGTGTCTTTGCTTGTTGCATCTGGAAAGACTTTCCACATCTAGAAATATTGCAGTTCGCATGACAAGGTTTCTGTGGCAACTGAGCTCTGGCAAAGGCAGGACCTGGGGCCTTTACTAGGTTGGATCTAAACAGCTTCATTGTAGTCTTCAAAGAGGATGCCAGTATTTAAGTCAACAGCAACCTGTTTGAGAGCTGCCTCAGGGCCCACAGGAGTTTCCACAGGCATTGGTGGTAGCACATGGGTTGCAGGGGAGGCTGAAAGAACAGAGTTTTGGAATGCATTAGGGAGGGGAGTGTGGAAAACACTGAGGTTTAATGCAACCACCTATGAGTTCTCAGTGGGTAGAGTTCTTTGGAATCAAATGTAATTGTCACCAAATCCTTCCCCCTTCCCCAGAATGCCATGGGCAGAAGTGGAAAATTGTCCTTTTGAAAAATATTACTTCCATTGTTAGCTCCCTGAGGCAGAGGATGCCCTTTGCTTTTAACCTTACATATGGCTTAACTGTCACATAGTAGATGCTAGATTAATGTGTGTTATTTGATGCATTGAAAATATAGCCAACATGTGTTTGTCCACAGTGTTGTGTACTCCACCACACATTTTCCCGCAAATCCTTTGCCTCATACTCACTTGCAGTCCTCGCTCTCCAGAAGATTCCGGTATGTGTTAATCTCGCACTCCAACCTGGCCCGGACGTCCAGCAGCACCTGGTACTCCTGGTTCTGCCGCTCCAGGTCACCCCTGATCTCCGCCAGCTGGGACTCCACGTTGGTGATCATACACTGCACCTGGGACAGCTGGGAGCTGTAGCGGGCCTCAGTCTCTGTCAGCGTGTTCTCCAGGGAGTCCCTCTGTGGGGGGACAGAAGGAATGTCACAGAGCTGCTCCTTTAACACATCCCTCCACAGGGTTCCATGCAAGTCACAGCTTCAAGAGTTCAGGAGACTATGACCCAAAAGGCCTGCCAGTGGCTCTGATTCCCCGACCTCACACTTGTCACCAGGAGGCGTGGGCAGTACCCACCAGGTTGTGCTGGGCCTGCAGCTCGATCTCCAGGGCGTTGACCGTGCGTCTCAGCTCGATGATCTCTGCCTGGCAGGTCTGCAGCTGCTCTGAGCTGGACACCACCTGCTTGTTCAGCTCCTGGGTCTGAGACACCAAAGGTAAGAGATGGGATCAGACTGTGCTTTGAGGGCCCCAAGGTCCTGAGTGGCCCTGTGCTGAGGTGCCCACCTGGGTGGCGAACCATTCCTCCACGTCCCTGCGGTTGGTCTCCACCAGGGCCTCGTACTGACACCTGGTCTCATTGAGCACGCGGTTGAGGTCCACGGTGGGGGCGGCGTCCACCTCCACGTTGAGGCGGTCTCCAATCTGGCAACGCAGGGTGTTGACTTCCTGGTGGAGGAAGGGGAACAATGAACCCAGAGAAATAGTTCTGCTATCTTCCTGCTATGATCGAGTAAGAACAAGCCTGCCAAAAAATGCCCTAAAAAGAATATCCTGCTCTTTCCAAAGACACAGATATTGTGTAAAAATAAATTCAATTTCCTTTTCAGGAAACTGAATAAGTTCAGATTTCCTGTAAGACCAAGTCCTCACTCCTGGGCATGTTCAGGTCATTTATCATTTCCTGACACATCCCGATAGACACCACATGCCCAGCCACACCCACCCACAGGCCATCCTCAGCTACAGCTCACTGCGCCCCTTTCAAGTCTTTGCTCAGCCATCTTCCTCCTCCCTGTGACATGCCTCTGACATGTTTCCTTTCGGGCAGACTGGATTACTTCCAGAACACTCTGCGTACCCATCTAATCCAGCACTTATCTCACTCTGCCAGTATTGGATTAAGTTTTTACGTGGCTGTCTCTCAGACTAGAGACTAGACTATGGGCTCTTGGAAGAGGGGTACCACGTCTCATTTCTTTATTTTTTTTCTCAATCTCTACCACCAAATTCAGCACCTAACAGTGACCAACAGAGAGCGTGGATATCCTTCCTCAACACCACCAGCCCCTGCCCAGCCCTCCCAGCTCACCTGACTGCGTGCCATGGATGTCCCATTATTACTCCCTGGCTGAACCTCAGTTCCCCAGAGAAGGATACCCGCCTGGGGATCCTGATGGCAATTGCCTCCTGATGCCGAAAGCTTAGCTCTGAAGCCTCCTGTTTTATTTTGTTTCCCTCTTACCTCCTCGTGGTTCTTCTTGAGGCAGAGCAGCTCCTCCTTCAGGGACTCCACCTGGGCCTCCAGGTCGGCCCTGCACAGGGTCAGCTCATCCAGGATCCTGCGCAGGCTGGTGATGTCCGACTCCACCAGCTGCCGGGAGGAGCGCTCCATCTCATACCTGTGCACACAGATGGGTGTGGGAGGAAGAACCAGGGAGGAAGCCCATCTTCCTGCCCCAGGTTCTATTTGAAGGAATTGGCCTAGCTGTCTTTGAATTGACACAGTTTCCCGTCCCTTCCCTTCCACGTGTCCCTCAAGCTCCGCGTCGATAGGCTGGAGGGGACCTGACTTGTCCTCACACTAGACAGTGCCCAGGGGGACTCCTGGAATGGAGTCTCTCTCTCCTCTCCACGTTGTTGGTTAATGTACCACCAAAGCAATTGATTCTCCAAGAATTAATTTCAGTCTCTGAATTCCGGGGCTCCAGGAGAGCATCCAGAAAGAGAGCCTGAGGAGCAGATACCATACGAGTCTGGATCTCTGAAACTGATTTTCCATATCCAGGTGTAAGAGA
Source organism: Sturnira hondurensis (assembly GCF_014824575.4). Lineage (NCBI taxonomy): Eukaryota > Metazoa > Chordata > Mammalia > Chiroptera > Phyllostomidae > Sturnira > Sturnira hondurensis. The sequence continues at coordinate 1,273,980 of NW_028094263.1, read as the reverse complement.
AGATGTAATCTTCTTCCCTTCCAAGCAATGTTAGGCCCCACAGGGTCATGAAAGAGCCATAAGGACCTTGGAGGCCACCTGGCCAAAAAGTCTCAACATACTTGGTTCTGAAGTCATCAGAGGCCAGCTTGGCATTGTCGATCTGCACCACCAGCCTGGCGTTCTCAGACTTGGCACACAGAATCTGAAAACAAGACTCCACCGTGAGGCCCACTTGTNACTAAATTGGCAGTGTGGAGCCCCCCCCCCTCACCTTCTGCTGCAGCTCCTCGATGGTCCGGAAGTAGGACTGGTAGCTGGGGCACATCAGCGGCTCCTGCTGCTGGCAGCGCTCCTGGATGCGGCACTCCAGCTCCGCGTTCTCCCGCTCCAGCTGCCGCACCTTCTCCAGGTAGCTGGCCAGGCGTTCGTTCAGGAACTGCATGGTCTCCTTCTCGCTGCCATTGAAGGAGCCCTCGCAGAACCAGCCGCAGTTGCCCACGTTGGCGGGGATGTTGCAGGCCCCGGGCAGGGGGATGTTGTGGCAGCTGGGGGCCACGCAGGGCCGGGAGGGGCAGCTGGAGCGGCAGCTCAGGCTGGACAGGCAGCAGTTGTAAGGCATGGTGCCGGGAGGGGTGATAGAACAGATGAGCTGATGGAGGCGACTGTGGGTGAGTTTGAGTCTCTTCTTCCTTCACAGTCCTTTTATACCCTTAAATTGTGGGTGGGGTCCCGGCATCTAGCATAGTTTCCTTTCCTAATGCTTAAGGTAATTTTTTTCTCCAAAATATGTTAGTTAGATGCTGTCTCAGAGTCCCCCCTCATCCCATAAAATTATTCCATTCATCTTGCGTCACGCCAGGCTCCTCCTGGGTACTGGTGGTTGGTGAAATCAGAGTTTCATCAGATGGCTTCAAAGGAGGTAGAATCATCACAGCCCCAAATGGTTGTTCCCATTACTCAGAGGGGAGGACATCCAGGGACAGGGGGTGGAGTAGTTTGGGACTCCTCACCCATGAAGTTCTGCCCCTGGACTCCCTAGAAAGAAAGTTTGGCATGAACTGTCTCCTGGTGATCTTCTTCCAACTGCACCCACATTTCAGTATTCAACTTGACTTTATAGCAGAAATTCATCCTGTATCAGCTGCAAGGGTTAAGAGCCTCACTCAGTGCGAATATTAATTGGGGGTAAGGAATTTGTTAATAAGAGAGAGATACAAAATAGCTGAGTATTCATGGTCGGGAGATGAAGGGAGTGGAGTGGGTAGGAATAGCAGCACACTGCAGCCCATCGGCCAAGTTCGGCCTGCTGCCCTTTTTTGTAAATAAAGTTTCAGTGGCACACAGTCATATTCACTCATTTGGGTATTGTCTAGGGCTGCTTTTGTTCTGCAAGGGCAGAGCTGAGTAGTCACAACAGACCACATGGTCTGCAAAGCCCAAACCATTTACTGTCTAGCCCTTTTCAGAAGGAGTTCACCGGTTTTCACCGAAGCGACAATCTCCCCCAAGATGAGGAAAAGAAGAAATATAGAGAAGGAAACACGCTGGGAACGGCCTACAGAGAGCCCGTGTGGCAGTGCCGCTGTGTGAATATGGAGCATAATACTGCAGACTTGACAAGAAAGGGAAACCCAGAGTGAGGTGCTCAGAGCCACCTTTGTGTTCATGGTGACCTTGTCTCACAGTCTCTGGAAATTTCTCTTGCCTTATTCCTAGACTTAATTCTCTTTCTAAGAGCACTGAACATCCCTGGAGGTGTGGCTCCACCAACCCGAGATACTCCCAGAACAAGTCACAGCGCCCATGACAATGCAGCTTGACGCTGTCCTCCTGAAGAAGTGGACACCGTCTGCGGTGAGTGTGTGTCTCCCCTTCACCTCTGGGATCAGGCACCCTTTGACACTTCCAAACCCTCTAGCCCAATAATTAATTTTTTTAACCTTCCCTGCTGACATTTTTTTTCACTGCTTTTAGAGATAGAAAGGGGGAGAGAGAGACGTCAATTGGTTGCCTCCTGTATGTGCCCCATCCAGGACTGAGCCTGCAACCTAGGCATGTGCCCTGACCAGGAATCAAACCTGCAACTTTTTGGTGTACAGGATGACACTCCAACCAACTGAGCCACACCAGCCAGGACTCAATAATGAGCCTTTAACAAAGTAGCTTTCTTACCTCATCTTCTATTTTCTGTCACTCTATCTGTCCTTTGTTCTGCACAGAAATAAAATCATGGCTTAGATAGAATTCCCCAAAGATTACTTGTGGAACACAATGTAAATCATTTAAGGGCGAGTCTGGATTCAAAGGCAGTGAAGAAGGGACCGAAAAGCATGTACCCAAAGCTAAATGACCCTGGTTCACATCTTCACTGGTGATGTGACCTCAGAGAAGTGAATTCCCTTTTTGACTTGCTTTCTTCATCTCTTTTTTAAAAGATTTTATTTATTTATTTTTAGAGAGAGGGGAAGAGAAAGAGAGAGAGGGAGAGAAATATCAATGTGTGGTTGCCTCTTGTGCGTCCCCTTCTGGGAACCAGCCTGCAACCCAGGCATGTGCCCTGACTGGGAATCGAACCACAATCGTCTGGTTCGCTGGCCCGTGCTCAATCCACTGAGCTACACCAGCCAGGGCTGCTTTCTTCATCTCTTAAATTGAAGTCATAATAATGCCGACCACCTCGTAGTTTTGTCATGCAAGTTAAGTAAGATAGTGTGTGTGAATATGGGGTAGGGGTGATGACGATTATTTCTGTAACCTTCCCCCTTCCTATTGGCGACCTAGATGACTCAGATAAATCATTTTCTGAAGATTCAATTTTGTTGCGCAGACACCTGGACAGGTTGCCCATGCCAGCCCAATGGTGATCAAAACTCGTTCACTTACTTTGCCAGCACTAAGGGCGCAGAACTATATTCATGACTTGATCAATGAAAATGCAAATTTTAGCATTTCCTTGGTGGCTGGAATAGGAAGTTAGCAGGTGGCATATGGTCCCTACCTCTTCGCTAGGTTCCTGGTCTTGTGGGCTTGGTTATCTTATTTGGGGTAGTTCTGGAGGAGGACAGTCCTTTACACGGGATTGTATTGTCACCAAAGCCTCCCTTCTTGTCATTGAAATGGGTTCTACGCATCTTCTGGGAATCCTCCAGCCTTACGTTTCTGTGCAAGTATTCATAATAGTGATGATGGTGATGATGGTGATGGTGATATCATTTCATGAATACTTATTACAGGCCAAACAAGGTGTTAAGTGCTATGACACAATTCTCGGTTAATCCTTCCAACAACCCTATAAATCTGACCTGTAAAGTTGTTCCCCTTACAGATTAAAGACACAGATAGGAAAGACTCAGAATCTTCCCAAGCCACAGCCAATAAATGGCAGAGCTGGGATTTAAGCTACTCGGGTGTCTCGCCTCTGAGCCTGAATACCTACGCACAGCACAAACCATTTGGCACACAAGCTTCTCTGATTTGTGAGGGGAAGAAAATCCTAGATCGATTTCTGTCCCTATTGTCCTGCTTGTCCTTTTTGTTTCTGGTCCCCACTGGGGCCTTGTTCCCCACCCCGACTTCCCCCATCAGTCCTTTAAAGGCCACTCCGCCCAAGCAGTTCTCTCACCTAGCAACTCTCTACAGTACCTTCCTGAACTAGGACCCAGTTACACTCATTAGCTTTTTCTCTACAGGGAAACAGCCATCCTTTTTCATAATTGGTTGATATCTCCAGATTGGAAATTAAGTAGCAGGGGCAGGGGTTAGCATCTAAATAAATTAAAAGGCACAATGGCATGACCTAAGGTGATTTAGAATCGGGGAGAAAACCTACCTGTCTAGCCTTGAACTTTTATCCTTGTAAAGTTCACTTCAGCAGTAAGTGCCGTGTCGCAGAATCAAAGCACTCTATAGCTAGAAGGACTTGAGTTTATGGAAGAGAAAACCGAGGCGCGGACAGTGAGGTCAGAAGGAGATGAATATCCATAGGTCACTTTCTAGTCAGGTGGTCTACTAGGACCTTTCATGTAGTGTTTCTGTCTTACCCCAAAGAGTTTGGATTCCATCCATTGGGACTGTCACCCACGTCAGAAATAGGAGACCTGAGACACTCGGAAGAAACTTAACTTGTACATACGACACAGGTAGGCGCATTCAAGTCTGTCTAGGCCATCACACGTCACTGTGAATTAGAGAGGTGACACGCTGCCTAGGTCAGGGTGTGTGGAAGCCCGAGGACTGGGAGAAAACGTGGAAACCAGATCATAAATTTTGATGCCAGCTCTGAGGACAGACAGGAAGACACACCTAGGCTTCCTGCATATTGCTTTATTCCTCCACAGAATAGAGGTTAAAAAGTGACAAATCCCACAAGCTTGGGAGGAGGTGTGACTCCTGGAAGTCATGAAATGGGCTTTTCTAGAGAAAAAGGCTTAGGAGTCCAGGGCGGCACTGCTCTTCCCATAGATGCCGAGAGCAGCCTCAGGCCTCAAAGTACTCAAACAGTGGCTTTGACCCCAGATCCAGGGATGAGAAAAGTGCCTTAGCTCTATCCCAGTAGCAAATACAAAATTTGGGGGGAAACAGAAATGAAAATAATCAGCAAAAATATTCAGGATGTAAGCCTGGGAAAAAAATTCAAACATCTGAGAGTGATATGCCCAGTCGGCTAAGACTGTGGACCAAGGTAGCTCAGGAGTCAGTAACACCAATCACCAAAGAGCGTTGGACATGTCAGCCAAGGAGGAACCTGGGGCCCCATCAGAAGAGGGGCCTGTGGCCAACGAGTGTTAAATAGAACTAAGGAAAAGATTCACTCCTGGTGTGGAGACTGGAAGGAGGGTTTTAGAGAAGAGAGAAACAATGGTGTGGAAGACAACAGGATGCTATATAAATCCTACTGTTAGGCATGAAACCAAACAAATTTTTCTAAGACGGCCATACTTTTTTATCCTAATAGAAATATTTGGATTACACATGTTCATAAACCCAATCTTCCATGAATCTCTTGGCAAGTATGTACAGCAAGTAAGGAAGAGATTGTTACTTCTGCTTCACCTTTGGGGAAACTGAGGCTTAGAGGAGCTTCTACCCTGTTCAAAGACAGAGCTGATGAGAGGATAAATCAGAAATATAACTCAGGTTCTGGTAAGTGGGTTGCAGCCTGGCTCATGAGAATTACCCATAGAGCTTCTAAAACTCCCAGTGGCCAGGTTGCATCCTAGACCAATGAAATCAGCCTCTCGGGGGGCTGACTCGGGTCTCGACACTTTTTGAAGTTCCCCAGGTGATCCCAAGGCACAGCCAAGGTTGAGAACCACCATCCTTCTCTGTGTGTCTGATAATGATGACAGAGTACCTGGAAATAATGTTAAAGCCACGTGGAGATGTTCAAGAAAACATAGAACACATTTACAAAATTAAGGCTGTTATCAAGACAGATTTTTGTGTCTGAAAGACATGGCAGAATTGGCAAGTCCAAAAGCTTTACACCAGGCCTATCTCTTCCTTTACTCCGGTGATGCTCGCTCTGCTCAGAGCACGTTTGGAGCTCCTGCTTCGCCGTGCCTGTACCTTTATGGTATCCAGTTTGTTGATAGCAAACCTTCGTCTGATAAGGATGGGTCTGATCATTTGGAAGCCATTCAAAGAGAAGCCTTGTCAATAAAGTAGACAAGTTAATTTTTTTGAAAAACCTTGATATAATGGCAGCTTATAATTAACTCAAAAGCCAATTCCTCAAGAGATTTTCCAAATATTAGTTGGACTCTGTGCAAAAGACAACTTTGAAGGTCATTGACCTGGATGTATTTTTATGCTCTGATTTTTTTTTATTGTTCTTCATACCTTGCAGTGGTATTTTATGTGCAACTATAGGTAAAACCTGGTTCAGGTCCTATGATTATGAATAACCAACCATGATTATGAGTAAAATCACAGCTTGAGCAAAGGTTCGGTTTTCTCATCTGGAAAATGGGTTTACTATATATCACTGACATAAAGATTAATTAACATAAGCTCCTAGCATTTTGCCTAATTCATACTTAATGTTCAGTAGGTATATTTGAGCTGTATTTGTTACCTATTGCTGCTGTCAGAAATTAGTACATTTTTAGTGTCTTAAAATAACATAGATTTATTATCTTAAATTTCTATCAGTAAGAAGTCTGACATGGGTTTATAATCAAGGTTTTACCCTGGGCTCCAATCAAGATTTTAAGTTGCATTTCTATGTACTAGCAATCAACAACCCAAAAAGAGAATTNAATCACAGCTTGAGCAAAGGTTCGGTTTTCTCATCTGGAAAATGGGTTTACTATATATCACTGACATAAAGATTAATTAACATAAGCTCCTAGCATTTTGCCTAATTCATACTTAATGTTCAGTAGGTATATTTGAGCTGTATTTGTTACCTATTGCTGCTGTCAGAAATTAGTACAATTTTAGTGTCTTAAAATAACATAGATTTATTATCTTAAATTTCCATCAGTAAGAAGTCTGACATGGGTTTATAATCAAGGTTTTACCCTGGGCTCCAATCAAGATTTTAAGTTGCATTTCTATGTACTAGCAATGAACAACCCAAAAAGAGAATTTTTAAAAATATATATTTACAATAGCATCAAAAAGAATAAAATATTAGGAATAAACATAACCAAGGAGACAAAAGGCTTGTACACTAAAAACAACAAAACATTACCGAAAGGAATTTAAAGACATCAATAAACAAGAAGACATCTCATGTTTATGGGATGGATGATTTAACATTGTTAAAATGACGATACTACCCAAACCAATCCACAGACTCAGTGCAGTTCTAATCAAAATCCCAGTAATGATTTTTGCAGAAATTTTTTAAAATCCTAAAATTGAGATGATATTTCAAGATACTCCAAATATCCAAAATAATTTTAAAATAGAAGAATGAAGTTAGAGGACTCACACTTCCTGATTTAAAAGTGTACTACAAAGCTACAGTAATAAGAACAGTGTGGCACTGGCATAAGGACAGACATACAGCTCAATGTACTGTCCAGAAATTACCTGTCACATATATGATCAAATGACTTTCAAAGACAGTGTCAAGTTCATTGAGAAAAAGGCAGCCTTTTCAACAAATAGTACTGAGAAAACTGTATTCACGTGCAAAATAAGATATCCCTTACCTCACACCACATATAAAAATTAACTCAAAATGGATCATAGACCTAAACATAAGAGTTTAAAGTATACAACTCAGAAGAAAATAAGGAACAATCTTCATGACTTTAGGTTTTACAATGATTTCTTGTTTATGTCATCAAAAGTACAATAACAAAAGAAAAAACAGGCAAAATTAACTTTACGAAATTTTAAAACTTTTGTTCATCAAAGGACACGATCAAAAGAGTGAAAAGGCAAACTAAAGAATGAGAGAAACTATTTGTAAATCATATATCCAATAAGGGATTAATAGCCAGAATTTATAAAGAACTCCTACACTCAATGACAACAAAAATAATTTTAAAATGGGCAAAGGACTTGAATAGACTTTTCTCCAACAAAGATATACAAATGGCCAATACACACATGAAAAGAGGCTCAATATCACCATCAAAACCGCAATGAGATGCCACTTCACACTCATTAGAATGACTATTAGAAAGAAACACACAGAAAATAACTCACTGGCAAGGACGTGGAGAAGTTGAAAGACTTGTGCCTTCCCATGAGAAATGTTAAATGGCGCAGCCACTGTGGAGAACAGTATGATGGTTCCTCAAAAAGTTCAATATATAACTACCATGTGATGTGGCGATTCACTTCTAGACACATATTCGAAAGATCGAGAGCAGAGAGCGAAACAGATACGTGTACACCAATGATCATAGCACCATCATTCACAATAACCAAAAGGTAAAGAAATCCAAAATATCCATTAATGAATGAATGAACAAGCAAAATGTGACACACGCATACAGGAGGATATTCTTTACTCTTTAAAAGATTAGGGATGACATTCTGATACAGGCTGCAACGTAGATGAACCTTGAAAGCATTATACCAAGTAAAATGAACCCCACACAAAAGGATGAATATTGTGAGATTCCACTTACAAGGAATACCCGGAATAGTCAAATTCATAAACAGAGAGTCAAATAGGGGTTGCCAGGGACTTGGGACGGGGGCAGTTGGGAAGTCTAACAAGTACAGACTTTCAATTTGGGGTGATGAAAAAGTTCTGGGCCCTGGCCAGTGTGGCTCAGTTGGTGGGAGCATCGTCTGGTAAACCGAAAGGTCGTGGGTTTGGTTCCCATTCAGAACATATGCCTAGGTGGTGGGTTTGGTCCCAGTCAGGACGTGTGCAAGAGGCAACCAGTCAATGTTTCTCTCTCACATCAATGTTACTCTTTCTGTCTCTCTCCCGTCCTTCCCCTTTCTCTAAAATCAATAAGTATGTCCTCAGGTGAGAATAAAAAAGAAATGTAAGTTCTGGAAGCGGACTGTGGTGATGGCTGCACAACAGTGTGAAAGCATTGGATGGCCCTGAATGGTGCACTAAAAATGGTCAGAGTGGTAGATTCATGTTATATCTATTTTGCCACAATTTTTTTTTAAATCAAGGGGTTGACAGGGCTGTGCTCCTTCCTGGAGGCTCCAGGGGAGAATCCATTTCCTTGCCTTTTTCAACATCCGGAAGCTACCTGCACTCCTTGACCTAGGGCGCCCTTGCCCCCTCCACAAGTCCTGTAGCCATGGCTCAAGTCCTCATGCCTCATCACTGTGACCTGTGTCCACAGTCACACCTCCTTTGCCCTCTCTTCTGCCTCCCTCTTCCACTTTTAAGAACACCTGCAACTACATTGGGCCCACCAAATAATCTAAGACCATCCCCCATTTTAAGGTCAGCTGATTAGCTATTTCAATTCCATCTGCAACCTTAATTTCCCTTTGTGTGTAAACGAACATATTCCAGGTCCCAGGAGTTAGAACAGGGACCCTGCAGGGAAGGGGAGTGATGTTTCTCCCTACCACGTGAGCTGTTAGAATTGCTTCTGCATCGTTGTAAAATATAACATACGTAAGCAGAATGTGCACTAAAGGAATAAGAAAACTTAGGCATGACCGCCAGACCGAGCTTGACCTTGGATTTGGAGGAAATCACAGACATGGTGGCAAACCACATTAGAGCAGGACAGAGACTTCTCATCAGCCAAGTAGCGAAGTGTGCGAATCTGAATCCATCCTGGAACTGGGGCTTTAAAAATGAGGGTCGGGGAAGTTAGAGTACAAAGAATAAGTGGTTGCTTTATCAAAAACTATATATAATTTCAATTTCTTTTATCATTTCAGTTACACAAGGCTCTGTTTTGCCCAAGCTGGGTCGGATACCAGCCTCAGGAAGCCTGATATGATGGGCAAGTTAGTGGGGAAAATTGAAGACCTGAGTAGTCTCTCATCCCTTCCTATTAAATGGTCCTCTGAGGTTTTACCAAGTCAGTGTTCAGCCTGTCCATGGCTCTTCGTTAGAAATAAAGAGAGATACCCGTTCTTGATGAATGCTGCCGTCACTTTCGGTTCTTGGCGATCTGCTTGTTTCTCCAGCTTTCGTTCACAGTGCCAGGGCTATGCCTTGTAACCACACTGCTTGGGGAGGAGTTTTATCCCTTTTAACAAATTGTAAATAACTTGCAGCCAGGACTGTTTTTCCCTTATGTGACTCTCCCCTCGCCACCATCCAGCGTCTGTGCAGAGGAGGCATCTACCAGGTAGGGGTTGGACTGCACTGAGAAAGGCAGGAGTACCAAGTGAAGAGGTGAGGGGTCTCTGAGCCCCAGCGCACAGAGGGGACACGCGCAGCTGGAGCCCGGGCTTATGATCCGCCTGCACGGGAGGAAGGACGAAGTCCTGGGCTTGGCAGGCAAGTCAGAGGGTCCCTTCCCTAGGTGTTCCCGAGGCCACTGGGACCACTAATAACCCAGATGACACAGTGCTGGACCCTAGAACTTCCTGCCTAGAAGAGGTGAGCTTTTTTCGGAGCCTCTTTCTGGTGCCAACTTGTGCCTCTCCTCTTTGGACTTGGATGCAATCAGCTCTAGCAGATGTCCAGGTCAAGAGGAAACTGGGGAGGGGGGGATCCAGTGATGGTCAAGGGCAAGGGCAGAGAGGAGCAGCAGCCCTGCAGCTGCCCTGCCCTTCCTCCTGCCACCCTGCCGCAGCCCTCTGCCCACCAGGCATGGAACGGCTCCCTATCCAAGAGTCAGGTCATTATATGGCCTGACTTTCAAGTGGCTTTTTATAGAGTGCTCAAGTGATAGGCGTGGTGAACCAAATGAATAGCAATGAGAAAGGCATCTGCTTTGCCAGGAAAATCAAGTTTATTAGGAGAATCCAAGGGAAGGCTGCTGGGACTTAGGAGGGTTCTCCGGAAAAGCAAAGAAGGAACAGACCCCAGTGAAGGAAAGGGTGAGCAGGGCGTGTGGTCTGGAGTAGGTGGATGAGTTTTCTTGGCTGACCCACTGAGTGGCTCTGGCCATGCAAAGTGTGTCTTCAGGCCTGGAGACACATTCCAGCTCAAAGCTCTGGAGCCCTGGGCCCTGCCTCCTTGCTCCTCTGGAAGCCCCTGGCCTCTAGTGCACAAAGGAACTGCAGGGTCCACAGCGGGGTCGGGGGACACAAGGCGTGCAGGGGCCAGAGGGAGCGCAGGGGGTGCAGGGGGCACAGGGATTGGAGACACAGGGCCCAATGGGCTTGTTGCATGCGTTGGTTGTGGCACAGGGGTTGCAGGGCAGCCTGGAGAAGGAGAATGATATGGAAAGGTGAATTGAGGGAGACTTGTAATATATGCCAGAGAGACCCCAAGAATGAGATGCCTGTCAGGACGTGGCCTGGCCTGTAACCGACAGGCTACAGGCTCAGCCGCTGCAAAGCTCATGTTCAAATAAATTGCCAAACTTCTAGACAGAAACCCTGAAATTCTCTCTTTGACACACAACACTGTCTATTCCTAGCTAGTGACCTTGGGAAGATCCCTTAACTTCTCCAAGCCCCAGTTTCTTCTGCTACAGAATGGGGAGAATACTGACCCAACCTTCCTGTTCTCAACTGTACATGAGACCAGATGAGGTTGTATATGAAAATGTACCCTCTACAAAATATAGTAAAATAAAATGTAAAAAATATCATTGATCTTCCATCAGTATTATCACAGTAGCATTCAAAGAATTGACTGCACAATTTTTGTGTGTACATCAAGCAATCCTCACCTTTTATGTTTTTAATGATGGTAATACTGAGTTTTCTGAGTTCTGTTTGACCATGCCTGGTGTGAAGTCATAGTATTGTTTCTAAGATATGCAATCCAACGCATATAAGCATGCTCATCCATTGGAATCCACCCTTGGAGTCCAGCGGATGAGTATGCTTATATGTGTGCATGGCTTCCTCAAACACCTCCTGCCGGGTACTCACTTGCAGTCCTCGCTCTCCAGCAGGCCCCGGTACGTGTTGATCTCACACTCCAGCCGCGCCTTGACGTCCAGCAGCACCTGGTACTCCTGGTTCTGCCGCTCCAGGTCACCCCGGATCTCCGCCAGCTGGGACTCCACGTTGGTGATCATACACTGCACCTGGGACAGCTGGGAGCTGTAGCGGGCCTCAGTCTCTGTCAGCGTGTTCTCCAGGGAGTCCCTCTGTGGGGGGACAGAAGGAATGTCACAGAGCTGCTCCTTTAACACATCCCTCCACAGGGTTCCATGCAAGTCACAGCTTCAAGAGTTCAGGAGACTATGACCCAAAAGGCCTGCCAGTGGCTCTGATTCCCCGACCTCACACTTGTCACCAGGAGGCGTGGGCAGTACCCACCAGGTTGTGCTGGGCCTGCAGCTCGATCTCCAGGGCGTTGACCGTGCGTCTCAGCTCGATGATCTCTGCCTGGCAGGTCTGCAGCTGCTCTGAGCTGGACACCACCTGCTTGTTCAGCTCCTGGGTCTGAGACACCAAAGGTAAGAGATGGGATCAGACTGTGCTTTGAGGGCCCCAAGGTCCTGAGTGGCCCTGTGCTGAGGTGCCCACCTGGGTGGCGAACCATTCCTCCACGTCCCTGCGGTTGGTCTCCACCAGGGCCTCGTACTGACACCTGGTCTCATTGAGCACGCGGTTGAGGTCCACGGTGGGGGCGGCGTCCACCTCCACGTTGAGGCGGTCTCCAATCTGGCAACGCAGGGTGTTGACTTCCTGCGGATGCAAAAAAAAGCAAGAGTGACTAGCCTCAATGAAGAATAGATTCAAGGAAATGGCATTGCTTCTTGAAGCCCTGGTAGTTTATTTCCTTAGGAGAGAAACTTAGTGGAACAATCTATGACAGTTCAGGGTCCGGTGGTCTGTGCTCCCTCCTCACCATGACTGTCCTTGAACTCAAAAACATTCCCAAGGACTTGCTTGGATGCCACTGAAGGACAGACGAATGCTCTACTTTCCCAGTTTGCAGACTGGCTGCAGATGACCTCATAGAACAAAGAGTTGACTGTTCAGTTTCAGTGTGTCAAATGATTTTTGACATCAAGTAAGAAAACCATTTAATGGCCCCTCCCAAGACAGAGAAGAAGGAACCCCAGGCTATTCTTCACCAAGACTTTGAAAGAGTAGAGACTCAGATTCACCAGGCTCGGTTGTTTGGCCTTTGGGGGTGAGAAATGACGACAGAGCGTGAATACAACAAGGTAGGGAGTCATTCGACAACTCAGTAGCCAATCACAAGTTGGTGGGGTGGTCAGGGAAACTCCGTTTTGTCTGAAAGAGACATCTTTCAGGTAGGTAGGTTTTACCTTTTCACTTTTTCTGTCATTATCAAGGGCTAGTGTTTTTAAAGGAAATCACTAAAGCCACACTCAGCCTGAGACTACATCAGGTTTCTTCATTTCTCATCTCTGGTCTCACCTCCTCATGGTTCCTCTTGAGGCAGAGCAGCTCCTCCTTCAGGGACTCCACCTGGGCCTCCAGGTCGGACTTGCACAGGGTCAGCTCGTCCAGAATCCTGCGCAGGCTGTTGATGTCCGACTCCACCAGCTGCCGCAGGCCCATTTCCGTCTCGTACCTGCATGGATAGGATCAGAGCAGTAAATGGCAGACCCCCAAGACTCACAGGATGGTCTTTGATAACCCCATTCATCTTGTCTTCCCACTTTCTACAAGAGTGAAACCAGGAGAAACCAGGAAAACCCATTCATCTTGTCTTCCTACTTTCTATGAGAGTGAAACCAGGAGACAGTCCTGGAGGCTATCAAGGCCCAATATTGATCCAAAAATCAACAGATTGGTCTGAGTCCCCATCTATATTTGTGACTCCTTTGCTGGGTTCCCCTCAATCTCTGCAGAATCCTTCGTGACTAATAGAGCAAACCATTTTTCAGTAAAGCTATGGGAATCCCTTTTCTTTAACTGGAAGTTAAACAAAAAAGTAAACCCTAGTGTGCATTCTGGACAAACGCACTTGGTCCTGAAGTCATCCGCAGCCAGTTTGGCATTGTCAATCTGTACCACCAGCCGGGCGTTCTCAGACTTGGTGCACAGGATCTGGAGAACAAGAGGTTGCTTAGTGAGGATTGGAAATAAACAGAAAACCATCCACCTATATAAAGTGGCTTAAAAAGCTACTTTGGGAATAAATAGGGGGAGCAACATTATGATGACATAGAAGCAAGAAACACACTTCTCTGCCACAGTTTGAGAATCATGGCAAACTCCCCTTGCTTAGCAAGGACAGCAAGGCCCCCCCTCACCTTCTGCTGCAGCTCCTCGATGGTCCGGAAGTAGGACTGGTAGCTGGGGCACATCAGCGGCTCCTGCTGCTGGCAGCGCTCCTGGATGCGGCACTCCAGCTCCGCGTTCTCCCGCTCCAGCTGCCGCACCTTCTCCAGGTAGCTGGCCAGGCGTTCGTTCAGGAACTGCATGGTCTCCTTCTCGCTGCCATTGAAGGAGCCCTCGCAGAACCAGCCGCAGTTGCCCACGTTGGCGGGGATGTTGCAGGCCCCGGGCAGGGGGATGTTGTGGCAGCTGGGGGCCACGCAGGGCCGGGAGGGGCAGCTGGAGCGGCAGCTCAGGTTGGGCAGGTAGCAGTTGTAAGGCATGGTGCCGGGAGAGAGAAAGGTACCCAGCAAAAGAGAGTCCCAGTTCTCCAAGGAGCGTGTGGGTCTCCTTCTCCTGGGAGCCTTTATACCCTCCCCGCTAAGGGTGTGGACATAGACTATAAAGTCTTTTTTCTTTTTACGTCTTCACTACTTTTCAAATGCCCTTCCCTTCAGTCTGTTATTTGCCTTCCTCAGAAGAGTCCATTGTCCCATAAAATTCTTTACTTGGGCTTCTTGCTAAGTCAGGACTCCTCTTCAGGCAGTTCACCCATGAAATCAGAGGTTTGTGGTAGACCTTCAAAGAGGCTACACTGTCTAGCCCAAGTAACTGCCCTTGTTAATTGGGAGTTGGTCCATCCAGTGACATTCTTCTGTGTCACGTGATCCTGGACATCTATAATCAGACTCATCTCCTGGCCCACCTGGCATGTCTAGAGAGGGACTGGGATTGAGTCGGGGAGGCACTTGTAAGAAGTGGTAGCAATGGACACCCTTTCCATCTGCTTTAAGAGAAGAATCCTTCAACGCTGAAACACCCCAAGGCTTGGAAGCCTTGAGGTGCCTAGGAACTACCTGAGAAGGATGGACAGCTGTTTGTCGTCACCTCCTGTGCCCCACTTAGAGGGACTGTAGAGGAATTTTAAAGGTAGAGGCTTTGGTAATTAGCTTGAGATCAGGGAAGGGTCCGGAGGAAGAGATCATTTTGAAAAAGAGCTGAAAAATGCACGCTGAGAGAGCCACACAAACGCATTTCAGTTACCTAGGATAAGCATCTAGAGGCATGTGAGAAAGGAATAAGGAGGTGCTGGTGGGCTTTTCCATGAGGGTATCCACAGCATTAGGACAGAGTGAGCAGGTAACTGGAAGAGTTGGGAGGTAGACTAGAGGGGCCTCCACAAGCCTGAAAACCTTTGAAGCTGACCTTTTTTTTAAAGTATGTTTTATTGATTATGTTATTACAGTGTCCCAATTTTCCCCCCTTTGACCTTCTCTGACCAGCACCCCCCTTTCCTCCAGAAATCCCCTCCCCTTAGTTCATGTCCATGGGTCATGCATATATGTTCTTTGGCTTCTCCATTCCCTATACTATCCTTGACATCCCCCTGTCTATTTTGTACCTACCAATTATGCTTTTTAATCCCTGAATTTGCTTAGTTTTGGTGGGGTCAGGGGGGTAGATTCAGTTGTTGGTTGTTGTGAATTTGTTGCCTTTTTAATGTTCATAGTTTTGATCCTCTTCTCTTTCTTAAATAAGTGCCTTTAACATTTCGTGTAATAGTTACAGTTATGATGGTTTCCTTTATCTTTACCTGGTCTGGGAAGAGCTTTATCTGACCTTCCATTCTAAATGATAGCTTTGCTAGATAGAGTAACCTAGGTTGTAGGTCCTTCCTTTTCCTTCCAAAGCATTCAAAGTGGTCCTTCCACTTTTACAAGTTCCTTCTTGCCTGTAAAATTTCTTTTGAGAAATCAGCTGACAGTCTTATGGGGACTCATTTGTAAGTAACTCTCTGCTTTTCTCTTGCTGCTTTTAAGATGCTCTCTTTATTTTTAACCTTTGGCATTTAGATTATGATATGTCTTGGTGTGGTCTTCTCTGGGTCTACCTTGTTTGAGACTCTCTGTGCTTCTTGGACTTGTATGTCTACTCCCTCTGCCACATTAGGGAAGTTTTCTTTCATTGTTTTTTTTCAAATAAGTTTTCATTTTTTTGCTCTTTCTCTTCTCCTTCGGGCACCCCTATGATTCAGATGTTGGCACATTTGGAGATGTCCCAGAGTCTTCTTATAGTGTCCTTGGGTTTTTCTTCTTCTCCTTTTTTTTTTTTTGAGTTCTTGTTTCTTCTTTCTGTTTTGGCTGAATGTTTATTCCTCCTTATGCTCCAAGTCATTGATTTGAATCCCAGCTTCCTTCCCTTCACTGTTGGTTCCCTGTAGGTTTTTTAAAATTTCACTTAGTACAAGCTTCATTTATTTCTTTATGTTGTTGCCATACTCAATAAATTCTTTGAGTATTCTGATCACTAGTGTTTTGAATCCTGCATCTGATAGGTTGGCTATCTCTATTTTGCTTAGTTCTTTTTCTGTGATTTTGTTCTGTTCTTTCATTTGGGCCACATTTCTTTGTCTCCTCAATTTGGCAGCCTCCTGGTGTTTGTTTCTGTGTATTAGGTAGAGTTGCTTTGACTCCCTGTAAAGGACACCTATCAATTGTGTAGTACGAACCCTTAAGTAATCACCAGGGTGGTGCAACCTACTTCACCACTTTGTGGCTCTGTGTTGAGGGAGGGCTCAGAGAGGGGACTGTGCCACTGCCTGGTCTCTGGGAGCTTGCCCAGCACTTTCCCCATTTCCAGTCATTTCATCAACTCCCTGTGTGTGATTGGCACCCTTCCAGCTGTTGCCCAGGTGTTGAATCCCAGAGTAGATGGGTTTGCATGTTTTAAGATCATGTGGGCCCTTTCTACCTCCAAAGGTAGAAAACTACCTTTGGAGTTTTCTGAAAATCCAGCCGTTTTTTTCCATCACTCCAACCTCCACTGGTTTTTACAGCCAAAGGTATGGGGATTTTTCTTCCCAGTGCTAAAATCCTGGGCTGTCTGGTCTGACCTGGGACTGGGAGCACTTGCTTTCAAGGTGTCCTTCCCCAGATTTTGATCCCCCAAACATGAATGCGGGACCAACTGCATCCACTCTGCCTCCACCACTGCCTCTCTGTACCACACCGAGTTTCTTTGCCTCTCTGCCCTGTCACTGCATCTCCGCCCCTCCTACCCATCTGGATGAATGTGGCTTCTTTCAATCCTTGGTTGCCAGACTTCCATATGGTTCAGCTTCCTGACAGTTCTGAATATCGTTTTGAGATTTAGTTGTAATTCTTTTTGTGGTTGCGTGAGGAGATGAAGCATGTCTACCGACACCTCCATCTTGACCAGAAGTCTGAAGCTGATCTTAAAGCATCACATGAACTGACTTTATATTCCATAATATACTCATGTTGATTTCAAAATCATTCCAAAATTTCCAGTGAAACCGTCTAACCTTTTACCTAATTCTCTAAGTGAAACTGATACACCAGGGAGATGTACTGACCGTGTCCTGGGCTATACATAGCCTGGTTTAAGAACCAAACCAAAGGTTAAAAGATACCCAGGACGGCTCTGTGGTTGTGTAACTGAATCCAAGGACCTGTTCGCCAGGAGAGAAGATGCTGAGACAGCACAAGCTGGGGACGTGGCACGGCGAGCTCGGAGCAGTTGGGGTTGATCTGAAGGATAAAGGAAGGCGTCAGAAGACCCGAAGAAGAGGTGGCCAGAGGTCTGAAGATACACATAAGCTGCATAATTACAAGCATGACCGGGTACCACTTGCATCTTGGGTAGAACATGCAGCCTCTACTGTGGCTTTGGCTGCCAGCCAGAGGGGCAGTTTTATTGACAACTTATTGGAGTCCTTCTCCCCATCAAGCTTTCATGATAATATTCTTGCGGTTCTCCATTTGAGTCCAAGATTCAAAAAAAGGTCCTTCATCTACCTTCTCCGAGGCGATTATCACCACTTATTATGATGCCATTAAGATGCCCCATCCCACTACAAAGAAGCCCTAGGCTTATAATAAATCAAAATTTCTTTGTTTTCTCCCAAGGCAATTAAAGGGGAAGAAATAGGTGGGTCCTGAGGCAGGCATCACTGAGGCTGTGCAGAGGAAGGACGCAAGGCTGGGCAGCGGCAGTCAGTAGGAAGTTCCTGGCTCACTTCTTCTGGGCTGGGGACAAATGGAAGGCCTGTGAATCAGGCTGTTGGGCATTTGCTCATAGGCACAGCACAGCCTTCTGCTCCCCGACTCCTGTCAGTCTGCTCTGCCGTGCTGGCTTCCAGCAAGGAACTCTCCTCCATCTCGCCTCCCTTGCCTCCCCAGGAGGTTTCCCCTGAGCACAGACTCAATGCCAGACGCATCCGCCAAGCTCTGTGGTCTTATCTACTGACTGGCCAGCATAGCCTTGCGGAGGCTGTAGTCCAGGAAGAGCACGCAGGTTCCCGGTATGAGAAGATTCCAGGATTGAGTTGACGAAGCAAAACAGAATATGTGTACGAGGCAGTGAGATCAGAGAAATGGAGAAAGATGGAACCAGGGAGCAGTGTCTTTAGTAAGAGAGGAAAGAACATAAAGAAGAGGAAAGGAGGAAGCCTAGAAGGAACCCTCAGAACCACAAGGGGCCACGCGTATCGGACAAAGCTACCCCGTCTTTGCAAGAATGAACCTGCAGGATCCAAAACTGAGAAGTAACCAAGACAACCTAAACTGGTGCACAGACGAGTGGCCCATCCTGCTGCGTGTCTTGGGAGACGTAAGCAGCGATGACTCGAAAGCGACCTGTAGACACGAGACCGCAGCTTCTGAGGCTTCCGAAAGAAGTGACGTTGTTCCAAAGTGTCCAGACCACAGCATCACCTCCCTGATCCAGTCTGAGATTTGTCTGTGGCTGAGAAGCACACTGTCTACCTGCAGGCAGCGCAGTTCACAGTGCGGCCAGGCTACCAGCTCCTGAACGAATGGGGCGTGTGCAGAGGAGAAGGGAAGACAGGAGCAGAGAGAGTCAGACCTGCATGGGCTTCAGGTCACGGCTAATCAACAGCCACACGGAAGATGCGGGAAAGAGCAGGTCACCCACGTTACCTGGAGGTTCCTCTTGGCACGAGCATTCAGGAGGGAGACGGCAGATGGCCTGGCTGGTGAGTTAGCGTGCTATTGCCGTCCCTTGTAAGTCTAGCCTTTTTCTTCTTGTGTTTTCAAAATATCAACAGGCTTGAGTGAACTTGTTGCTTGAATTAATAAGGAAAATGGGACTCTGGCCTTAGGAGGTCTCCACACCTCCTTCAGGTTAAGATCTATCTCATGTACTGTCTTGATTTCCTACTTGGAATAGCTGCAAACTTTATTCATTCAGAGTGAAACTGAGCAGTCAATGGACTATCAGACCCACTGTCTGTATTTAATTCAATTTTATTCAAAATGCATTTATTGCCCTAGCTGGTGCGGCTCAGTGGATTGAGTGCTGGCCTGTGAACCAAAGGGTCACTGGTTCAATTCCCAGTCAGGGCACATGCCTGGGTTGCAGGCCAGGTCCCCAGTCGAGGGGCACATGAGAGGCAACCACACAAAATGCATTTATTGAACTGGGCATGGGACTAAAATGATACAGTAGAATGATAGTTCTGATGGAGGATAATCTTTTATGAGCAATTCAGGCTAATATGGGCCCCCTCAAAATAGCTGTGAAATAAAAACATAAGGAGGTGAGATATTTAAGAGGTGTGAGATGGATATTTGGAAATAGGTTTGCGTTTACTATAATTGGAGGGCTGTATGTATGCCATTAAGGAAAAGGGCCATTTGTTGAACAGCTGCCAAGCACCTGGCATAGTGCCAGGGCTGGGGACGGGAGGACAGGGGGCCGCAGGGAGATGGCCCGCCCCTTCCTCCATGAGCTCTCGGCCCTGTTGAGCAGGCAGACAGGTCTACAGTGAACTCTAATATAAAGTAATGTAACTGGGCCCTTCATCCCCACCCCACCCCCAGAGTTCCCTTCTTCCCCCCTTCCCACTCCTGTTTCCTCCCCAAGCCCTGGTCGGAGCTTTTCAACCCAGTTCATGATTCTCAGCCAGGAGCTGAGGGCTGGGGTCATTTCAGATGGTTTACCTTTGTCCCCGAGGTGTGTTGGTGACCCCGCTCTCTAGGGGAACAAGGTAGGATTCATACAGATGGTCTCCCTTTTAAGAATCTTTGCTTCAACCAGGCCTGGTAATTCGTTGTTTTGGTGCTTGGCGCTTGTCCTTTGGGAGACCACATGGCGGTGGGGGCGACTGCCCATCACTTCAGCCCCACAGGGTCCCCCCACAGGCACTGAGATGTGTTTCAAAGCAGGTGAAGGAGGCTTCCGGGGTGTCGTAGGGGTCAGAAGAAAGAAAATCGGGGATGCTAATCCAAACAGGTGAAAGAGGAACTGGCAAGGGGAATGAGGTCAGTGGGGAGACACAGAGTGACACCTGCTGGTGAGCGGACACAGTGCAGCCGCCTCGGATCCCAGCCCTCCGGTGGTGGAGGCGTTGTCATGCAGGGCCTTGGAGGCGGAGGGAAGGGCTGAGCACCTGGCGAGGACGTCTGACTACCAGGGAGGGGGGAGGGGGGAGGAAGCCAAGGGAGATTTGAATACCAAAAAACAGCATCAAGAGAGAGGCCCCGCAGAGGGAGACCAGGAGACAGCCAAGGACCAGAAGCTCGGTCTGGACGTGGTATGGTGGGGAGGACGCAGCACGGTGGGAGAAAGCACCAAGGAGACTAGCCTTGGGGAGACTCCCAGGCTCTGCAGTACCATCACCACGCACATCCACCTGCTTCCGCAGCACTGAGAGTGGGCCTGAATGGGCGGTGCTCTCCAGACGTACCTCCAGCCCAGCCCTGAGTGGCTCTGTGCAGAGAAAGGGCAATGGACTGGGAAGGAGAGGACTCGGGCTCCGGCGAGACCGGCTGTGAGAACCGAGGGGGGCGTTTCACCTCCCGAACTCTGAACTTCTCCCACAGCAGCATGGGGTGGTGACGCTGCTCTGTCTCCCTTTCAGCTTGGGAGGAAGGGGGCTCCAACTGAATCACACGCACAAAAATGCTTTGTAAATGGTAGAATGGGGAATATATATATAAGGGGCTCTGACGGTTTTGCTTCTCCTCCTCTTCCTCAACAGACAAGTGGTTGTAGTAATGGCAGGGGACGGGTTGACCTTCTGTGATGATTCCCAGGCATTAAAATGACCAGGGTGGTCGTGCTGTTTTGAGTTGCTACAGGAATTCCATTCCTCGCTCCACCTTGTGTAGCATAAATCCTCAGAAATGGCTTCTCTAGCATAAACACTCTCTCATTTCCTTCAAGGAAAAGCCGGGGTGGCAATTAAGGTTCTGCAGACGCAATCTGAGACTCAGCCTCCACCGAGCACAGAGGTTGAGAGCAGTTGCTGGGGGTAGACTGCCTGGCTCTGAATCCTGACTTCACTACGTCGCAGCTGTGTGGTCCTGGGTGTGTTATTTAACCTCTCTGAGCCTCGGTTCTCCATCTGCAACACGAGGCTAGCAAATCCATTGGCTTATAGAACTGCTATAAGGATTAAATGCATTTGTGCATATAAGCTGATCCATAACTTAGTGTCTGGCTTATAGTAAGAGTTCAATGAATGTGGCCTTCGATTACAATGTGATGATGAAGATATGTGGTGAGGAGGAGGAGGAGGAGGAAGAAAACAGTGGTTGTGGTGGTGGTGATGGTAGTGACGGTGGTAATATGACTGGCTGTTTGGTTTCTAGAGAAGCTCTTCACACTTCCCCAAGCATAATGGGCCCCTCTGCCCAGCATTTCTTCCCAGGAACTCCAACCACTTCACACGCGCACACATACGCAAACAATGTCTCACAAAAGCTAATGTTATAATTATAAATGACAGGGCATGGGATGTGAACTTGAGAAATACGGGTCAATCATCCTGGGGCCCCATTGACTCACTTCATGTCACCAGAAGAATCCCTCAGTCTCTGAATGACTCACTTCTCGCTCTCCTGAACAAACACAATGCTTGCCTACTCTGTCATGTTCAACAACAACCGGGTTTATTTTGCTAGGCAGCTTTGAACTTGTTGGATGAAAGGAGCTATTTAAGTACAAAGGAGGAGGTGAAGGTGTTTGGGCCAGGGGGCTAAATTAAGACTCATCCAAATGGCTCTTTCTTATGGGGACCCACTCTCAGGTAAGCGCCTCAGAGGTGTGTCACCTGTGCCCAAACACCTCCACCACTTGGGAAACAAAGCAGAGGCAGTGGAGGCGGGAGGGGGGCTTAACAGCCTTTGACCCTTCTTCCAAAACTTCCTCCGGAGTCCTGACACCTCCCAAGCAGCAGTCCTGTCTGCACAGACAGTAGCCGCCAGGTAAGATTCTGGGCTTGAGGGCAGTTGGAGGCAGAGCAGCCAGGCCCCAGCTTGGCTTTCTCCACCCCTGGGGCTTGGGACAGAGGCTCACTCCTACACCAGGATGGGCTGGATTCAACGACCATCCGCCAGGCTTTGCAAATGTCTCAGCAAGCGACTCCGATTCAGGGAGTTTGCAGAGCAGAGAGGAACATGGTTTGTTGGCTCCACTTGAACATTTGTGGTTTCACCAATGAATAAGACCTAGAAAGCTGGAGTCATAGAATCTGGGGACTAGAAGACCCTCTATAATCATCTCATCCAGCCTCATCAGACACCTGAGTCCCCCCCTCAACATCCCCACCAGGTGGTTGCAAGGACCCTGCTTGAATGTCTCCAGAGATGAGAAACCCACAGCCCCTCCTCTTTGGCCAGTTGCAATGCTGCTTTCCAGAGACATGCCGTTCTCAGCCACGGCTGCCTACATATGGACCCTGAGGTCCATGTGTCTATTGCCTGCAAGTTTCAAGCCCAGCAGCTGCCGGAAGGACTTGCCAGTGGGACCTGTGGGGGAGTTTGGGTGGCTCAGTTTGACCCTTTCTAGACTGAAAGTCTGCCAGACTCAGCAATCACCACCACCTAACATGTCCAGAGTTTTGTAACATGCAGCAGAAATTCACTATGTCAGTGGTCTGAGGCATTCCTCGCCCATGAGACGTATCAGGGGAGCAAGGCCACACACACCTTCTGCAGAGTGTGTGGCCAGGCAGGGGCTCATTCTCCAAATAAGCGCCCTAACCCAGAGGTTCTCACATGTGAGAGTGCATAGAATCATCTGGACGTCTAGGTAACCAGACTACTGATTCGAAAAGGCCGGGGCAGGGCTCAAGAATTTGAATCTTCCACACGTTTCCGGGTCATGCTGCTGCTACCTAGTTGGAGGACCACACTTTCACAGCCACCACCGTACCCCTTCTCGTGTTTAAGTATTTTTCCCTTCAAAGCTTCCAGAGCATGGGCTTTGGACCTAGTTCAAAGAGACTGAGGTTCAAGTCTGGACTCAGCAGCTAGAAATAATAACAGCTGCTCCTTGTTTGCAGGACTTCTGTGGGACCCTTGGTGGCCATGTCTGTAAAGCCCAGCACAGCGTCTTGCTCAGATTGAGCATGAGATCACAAAAGCTGACTTGATGCAGGGTGTTCTGGGGAGGCCCAGCAGAACCTCTGCGTGGAGCTTTTCCTTTGCATGTGAACCATGTTGCTTCATTCAGGTAAAAGGGGGGTTTTATTTAGTGTGTGCATCTTAAAAACCCCGTGAATGTGGCTCTAAATAGTCTTGAGCAGGTTCAGGGCCAGGTATGTTTTCTCTGTGCCAGTTTAGCCCCAGTCATTCGTGGCTTTGCCATCTCCCGGAACCACCCTGGTGAGCGAGCCACAAGCCCTGCTTCTCCAGGAACAGCTGGTCCAAGGAGCTCCCAGCAATGCTGTCAGCATGGAGTGGAGAAACAGACCAGCAGGCAGAGAGCTCTTTTTTTGCTGCAGAAGTGAAATTTATTGGTGAAATAAAAACAAGGCTGCCTGCCGCATCTCAGAGAGACCAGGAAGCAGTGGGAGAGAGAAACTAGAAGAGAGAAAAGGAAGCACAAATCCAGGGGCCAGAGCTGAGCTGCTGGACGGGAAAGCCCAGCAACAGAGAAGCACCCCCCACGGGGCCTGTCTTCCTGGGCCGGCCGAGGAAGCGAGGCTCGGATGGCAGGCCTGGGGGAGCCGAAGGAACGTTTTCCATTTCCTGGTACCTCGGGCTGAGGAGTATGTCATCATCCAGGCAATGAGCAGGGTCCGCAAGAGGCCTGTGAAGGCCTGGCAAGGCAGGGAGGGCAGGTGCTGCAGGCTGCAGGGGCTGGACAGCGGGTGGTGGAGGCGGGGGTCGTGCATGGGTTGCAGGGAAGCCTGCAGGGGGAAAACAGATGCCTGTAACACTGGCGTTGGAAGTACATAAAAGACGAAAGTGTATAAGCACTTTAGAATTGGAGGGGCAACAGGATTTTGGACCTGAGAGATCCCTTTAGAAAGGGGGTGACTTTCCAGAGTCCAGAGAAGCTGTGGCCCAAGCTCAGAGCACCCGTGTGTGAAAAGAGACTGGGTACCCAGCACGTGGAAAGGCACGAGGTGGAAAGGCAGAAAGGCTGAAGGACGAGAGTGGGCCAGACGTCGGCCATGCTCTTAATCTAAATGCAGCCCCTAACCTTGTTCCTCATCGCTCAAAGGGCTGTGATAGTCATCCGACCTTTTTCACAGCACTGCTGAGGAACTACATGACAGTAGGTGCTAGTCCCCATGCAGTACTTTCTAATGCCGAGTGTGAAGATGCCCGCTACTTCTTCCAGAGAGAATTTAGTAAAACCAGAACGCACTGAGCTCCCTGTATGGTAACCCCTGTGGCAGTGGCTAGCACCCAGGAGAGTCACGAGGTCCACACAACGGCCAGCATGAGTTGAAAACTCCTGCACACCCTCCTCACACCCGCAGCTCACCAGCTCACTGGGTAGCAAGTTTGTCTCCAAAGATGGCATCTGCAGTGCCACCCCTCTTTTTAGGTCATTGACAATAAGAGGTCCCTGCTTTTGCACATGACATTGACACAGACACAAGGTGACATACTTGCAGTCCTCGCTCTCCAGCAGGCCCCGGTACGTGCTGATCTCACACTCCAGCCGGGCCCGGACGTCCAGGAGCACCTGGTACTCCTGGTTCTGCCGCTCCAGGTCGGCCCGGATCTCGGCCAGCTGCTCCTCCACGGTGCTGATCAGGGTCTGCATCTGGGCCAGCTCGGTGCCGTAGCGGGCCTCGGACTCGCACAGGGAGTTCTGCAGACAGTCCTTCTGTGGTTCCAAAGGAAAGGAGGAGCAAGTTAAAAATCATGAATGGATTCCTGCCCACAGGCCCTGCAGTCGGACCTCAACACCCCAAGACGTTGCGAGACCCGGAGAACAGTCCAGCGCCCATTAGCGTTCCCCAGCTGGAGGAACTGCCCACGTGCCAGTGTGCTGCAGCTCTTCATCACAGACCTTAGGATAGGTTTGCAGAACCTCCCTCGTCTGGGTTAAGGTTCGTTCCCTCAGCATCAGCATCCATGGGGATGTTTAATGCAAAGGATATGAGGTCGAGTTTGAAGCTGTGTCCTGGTCTGTATCTTAGGGTGGCAGGTACTGAATCTGGAACTGCTCACGTGAGTGGGAGCCAAGCTGAGCCTTCTACACACGCGAAGGGGCTCACCAGGTTGTGCTGAGCCTGAAGCTCCACCTGCAGGGCGTTCACCGTGCATCTCAGCTCCAGGATCTCCGACTGGCAGCACTGCAGCTCCTCGGAGCAGGACATGGCCTGCAGGCTGATGCCCTCCGACTGAAGCACAGTGGATCAAACAACGTGGGTCAGCTCACGGACCCACGTGGAAGCCCGGCTCCCCCGCCCCGCGGCCCCGCCCCCCCGCTCCGCGGCCCCGCCCCACCTGGGCTTGGAACCACTGCTCCACATCGCGGCGGTTGGTCTCCACCATGGCCTCGTACCGGCACCGCATGTCCTCTAGGACCCTGCTCAGGTCCACGGAGGGCTCGGTGTCCAGCTCGATGCTGAGCTTGTCTCCCAGCTGGCACTTCAGCGTGTTCACTTCCTGTGGGCACAGGAGGAGGACACCCTGCTCACAGGGGGCCCACTGTCCTCCACCCAAAGCCGCGATGATCTCCCACTGTCCATCATCCCCAGTGATTTCCCTGTGCTCCTCTGTGGATACAGAACACACACCCCCCCCCAAAAGCCAGAATTCCCCATCTGGGTGGGTGAAGTAACTGCGGGGCAGGGCCTGCAGAGCCTCCATCCTGCTCAGGAGGAAGAGACTCATTTCTCCCCCTGAATGGGCCTGAATTCACCCCCCAGAAGCCTACACAGGTCACACAAAGAGCCACCCACCTGCTCGTGGTTCTTCTTGAGGCAGAGCAGCTCCTCCTTCAGGGACTCCACCTGGGCCTCCAGGTCACACTTGGCGAGTGTGAGGTCATCCAGCGCCCTGCGCAGGCCACAGACGTCGGCCTCCACCAGCTGGTGGAGTGAGTGCTCCGTCTGGTACCTTCACCGGGGCAGGTACAGGAGTTGAGGTCCAAAAGCAGAAGGGGCCCCAGGACCCAACTGACAGCCATACCCTCAGTGGCCTCTCTCCTCAGTCTGACTGTGAGTTGGCCTCTCCTGGGTAGTGCGCTCCTGGCCAGAAAGCAACAGGGTGTCCCCCTGGTGTCATTCAACACTAGGCACCTAAGATGGACCAGGCAGAGCAGCCAGTGCTGAGGATGCCGGGATGGACACGTGGCTGATGGCCAGAGAGGAGGCAGCAGAGCACCCAGGCCATTACAGCAGGACCACTGCAGACCGCCCCCTTCCATTCTCCCTACTGAGACGGACCTTGGAATCTTGCGATTAGAAGCCAAATGCCAGGACGAGAGGAAGGATATGGCTTTCTTTAGCTCAAAAGGAGTGAGGCTTCCACAGCGCCCTGAAGAAAGACAGTGAGGTACCACGCCCCTTCCTGCTCCCAGGCGGGCCTTCTCCAGTGGGACGAACCCTTGGACCTTCACGAGTCTCCACGGCATCATGGTTAGGAGCGCTCACAGCCTGGTCAGGCTGCAGTGTGGAGTTGCATCCTCACTGAGGAAGTGGCCTCAGGGTAGGGAATCGGGCCCGAGTTCCAGTTCTGCCACTCAGTGGCCACGTGACTTCTGGCAAGTCACTTCAGTGCCCCGAGCCTCTGCATCCCCATGAAGAAGAGGCCACCACTGCCCTGCCTGACTCACCAGGCTCTTCTCACAATAGAATCAAGTGATTGATAATTCTAAATCCTGTCATAACCTATAAAAGCTAAACAATTATGTGGGTTGGTAGGGGGGCGCTTCTTCTAATATCTTGGGCTTAATGTCCTTTGTTTTCTCTTGCTGAAACTGTTGGTTTGGGTCCTGGTTGATTACTTTGTTGATGTCAACTGTGTCACAAGAGAGAAGCCAGGAGAGACATTTGGCTCCTCCCTATCCCCCGCCCAACCCCAACTCACTTGGTCCTGAAGTCGTCTGCAGCCAGCTTGGCACTGTCTATTTGAACAACCAGCCTGTTGTTCTCAGACTTGATGCACAGGATCTGGAGAAGGAAAGTAGGCTCCGTGAGTCACTGTTCGCAGACCATCTGTGACCCTCAGGTCCTGTTGCCGGGGGTCAAACTGTTTGTGTTGTCCCCTCAGACAACACAAACTCCCAAACACGTACAAGATGCTTGCCTGGTGCAGGGTGGGTGAGGGGTGCAAGAGGATGCTTGTCTGAGGAACTGGGAGATGGGAGGTAAACTGAACGTATAACAAAGACTTTGTTTGCCAGCTGTGATGCTTAGCAGATATAAACAAGGAGACCTGGAGTCTAGGCCAGAGAACGATGGCCAGCTATGAAAGTTTTAGATAAGGTGGGATCCACTCTTTCCACTGGTTTGCTCAACCTCCTCAGAGGTCTTCTCTGAACCCAGCAAGATTCCCATGGCCCCCATCTGACAATCTTGGTCTTCCTGTCTCCACAGCTAAGATGTAGGCCCTTAAGAGGCATTGACCTGATGATCAAAGGGTGAGAGGCCAGTACCGCTGATGGATCACACCGGCTCACACAGGGCATTAGAACACGCTCCTCTGACCCCCTTCACTGCACCAGCAGTTGGGTCGCACTGTTTCTGCAACTACGATTTAGGAACTGTAAGTACGTGAGCATGAACTCAGAACCCCGGATGACCAACTCCGACGTCCCATCCTTTACACACCCCCATTCACCTTCACTCAAGACATCCTCTTCCCACAATCTAAAACCCCCCGATGCCAGCTGGTGCGGCTCGCACCGCCAGTCCAGGCCCTGGACACAGCCTGCAAAGGCCAGTCATCTTTTTCTGTAAAGGGCCAGATACTAAATATTTTAGGCTTTGCAGACCATGAGTCTCTGTCATAACTCTGCCACTACAGTGGCAGCGATAGGCCATACCTCAATGAACAAGCACAGCTGTGCCAATAAAACTTTATTTATAAAATCAAGCCACGGATGGGCCATATTTCACCCACCCGTGACCTGGAGCACCACGAACCTCACCTTCTGCTGGAGCTCCTCAATGGTGCAGAAGTAGCTCTGGTAGTTGGGGCACACGGTGGTCTCGTGGCACTTGCTCCACTCCCGGATCTTGGTCTCCAGCTCCGCGTTCTCCTGCTCCAGCTGGCGCACCTTCTGCAGGTAGTTGGCCAGGCGGTCGTTCAGGAACTGCATGGTCTCCTTCTCGTGCCCGTTCAGGGTGCCTTCACCGTAGGCCCCACAGATTCCGATGTTGCCTGGAATGTGGCAGGTCCCTGGCAAGGGGCAAGCGGTGTGGCAGCTCTGGGGCAGACAGAGGTTGGGTCGGCCCAGAGGGGTCATCCCCACACGGACGCGGTTGGCATGCGCCAGGGTGGCCGAGAGGCCCAGGGAGGCAGCCTCGGCCTCTGAAACCTGCCCACAGAGGGAAGAGCCACAGGGGTCAGAAGTCATGGCGCTAACAGGCTGGACTCCTGTTTCGTCCGCGGCTGGATGGCTTGGAACAAAAACCTTGCTTCTCCTCTAGGTCTTATATAGTCTGCCTGTAGTGGGGGTTGGTGCAAGAAAACTGGCATTTTGCTCATTAATATTTATGTCAAATGTCATAGGATCACTCGGTTAGTCAGTGATTTTTGTCTCCTGTAAAGAGTTAATGAGTTCATGAAAGAGGCCTAACCCACACAGGGTGCTTTTCATCAGCGCAGAGTCTAGAAAAGAGGCTGGAAAAGAGCCCTTTGCTGAGCTGCCCACATTCTGGGGCGATGAATTCTTTCCCTTCTATCAGCTTTTATCTGTGAAGTGACCACAACCCTGCTCGACCCAGACACTCCTAAAGTATCCTCAAAATCTCTGTCACCCCCGTGATCTTCTCCCACCTTGGGACGTTCTCATCGTGGCAAAATCTAAACTGTTGGACCACCAGGCACGCCGAGGGAAGAGGAAAAGCACAATGAGTTTGTATCAGCCGATATATAGGAAGAGTCCAGGGCGGGACACTGCTTAGCCTGCTTGGAGGGAGGGGGGTTTAGATTTTCATAAGAGAAAAAAGACAATAAATGGCCTGGATATTAATAAAGGCAATAGGGGGAGTGTTTAAAAAAACAGCAACAACTTTTTTAAAATAAAGAAGCAGTGAAAATTTTAAGAAAAGATCACATTGAGAGACCAGAGAAAAGACTTCACACAATAGGGAGCATTTAAAGTGGGTTTTGAATGATGGTTCCATGGGGAATGGGAGAGACAATATCTCTCACGGAGAAAATGAGCAGAATCAAAGACGTTTGGGAAACGGAAGAGAGCCTGCCCACGTCGGTGCTCACAATGGGCACATATATGCCAGCCCTGGAAAGCCGTGTTCAGCCCAGACTGTGAGAAGCCTTGAATGCCAGCACCATCCCACACACAGTCAGTCTGCAGGTAAAGGTGAGTCAAAGATCAGATGTGCCACTGAGCTGCCTGGCCTCAACTATGAAGAAAAATAGCCAGGTTCCTTCCTTTTGAAGGAAAACAACAGAAAAGAGAAGGAAGTTTCCTGTGTAAATATTAGTGGGAAACACGAGGCCAGAACAATGAAAGAGAAACCTAAATTCTAAATTGACTTGGGTGCTTGAAAACCAAATAACAAAATTCCATAATTCACGGGTCCAAGAAGTCAAATCAGAAATTAAAGTATTTTAAACGGAATTAAAATGAGAATACAAGGTAATAAGCTGATTGTGGCAATGGAGACTTGCCCTGTCCAAGTGGGAAGCAGATGAGCAGCTTTGGAAGTGGAGGAAAAACTTGGGAATGAAACCGGGGAATTTGTGATTCCCAAGAAATAAAACTACGTTCCCGTGTATTGGAGGCTACAGTCTAATTAAGAGGGGGAAGCGATTTAGGGTGTCTGTTCTCAGGCACCTCCCCGTCTTTCTGAGCACTTCTGCTTGTTAGATACTGCTGTTCTCACCCACCAAGTCCCTCCAGCCTTATTTTAAAAGACACACACGGAAGAACTTTGATCTTGCATCCTTTGAAACTTCTTGCATTTCTTTGAAATGCCCCTACCTTGATGGTCCATGACTTAGGAGATTCTAGGACAAAATTTGAATTTTCTTAATCCTCAGACACAGTCAGAGCATCAGAAGTTTTATGGCCCCCTCTATCCCTAAAACAAACAAGCCAGTGGCCAGTTGTTTAATAAACCCTGGAAGAGGGCAGCCAGCCAGCTTCTAGACTATGCTAACTAACGCAGACGCTCCCTTGACCCCATTCTTGAGATGAATGGATTCACCGGGAGGGCCCTGAGGCAGCAGTTACAAAATACCCAAGCGGAAGGGGATCTCAGAGTCCTCTAGTCCAGGACCCTTTGGCAGTAAATCCTTTCTGATAACTTTCCTCTAACCAGTTGCCTGGACCACCGTTTTCTGGGGTGACTCATCCCGTCTTTTGCCACCTTGGCCCCTTGGCTCACAGTACCCCAGGCTTTGTGCGAGACAGTGGAATCAAGAGCTAAATAACAGCCAGTTTTGCCTTCAGAGACTTACAGCATAGGGATTATTAGAAAGTTCTTTATGCAGAGACAAATCTACCTCCCTGCTATTTTTACCTATTGTGTTTGTGTGCTCTTTTATTCATTCATTTAACAAATACTTATTATTGAGTGCCTACCTATGCCGAGTAGACGCAGGTGCTGGGCACTGGTGATACATTAGCATGTAAGTCAGAGTTTGCCCTTTATTTAATTTACGTTCTCGTTCTACCCCATGGGATCCCAGAGAGGATGAATCCAGTAATTCTGCCTCGTGGCAGACCTTCAGTTCTTTGTGACCTCCGTGTGATTTCTCATTCCTGGTTGTTTTGGGGTTTTTTTAATCTTGTTTATTTACTTATTGCCTGTGCTCACTTGAATGTAGACCACACAAGGAATTTTTTCTCGTTCATCTTTCTATTTCCTATGCCTAGCTATAGTTAGCTATAGCTATAGCTATAGTTTTTCTTGTTTTAAGAACCTTTTGTTGATTATGTTATGACAGTGGTCCCAATTTTTTCCCTTTGTCCCCCTCCATCCAGTACCCCCGTTCCCTCAAGCAATCCCCCTGCCTTAGTTCATGTCCATGGGTCACGTGTCTAAGTTCTCTGCTTTCTCCCTTTCCCACGCTATTCTTAACTTCCCCCTGTCTATTTTGTTCCTACCATTTATGCTTCTCGATCCCTGCACCATTTCCCCCTTTCTTCCCCAAATGATCCCCATACGTAGGATTCTGTTCCTGTCCTCATTGTTTTCTTAGTTTATTTTGGTTTTCATTTTTGTTTTTTACATTCAGTTGTTGATAGTTGTGAGTTTGTTGTCATTTAAATGTTCATAGTTTTGATCTTCTGTTTCTTAAATAAGTCTCTTTAACATTTCACATACTAAGGACTTGGTGATGATGGACTCCTTTAGCTTTACCTTGTCTGGGAAGCACTTTACCTGCCTTTGAATTCTAAGTGATAGCTTTGCTGGCTAGAGGCATCTGGGTTGTAGGTCCCTGTTTTTCACCACTTTGACTACTTCTTGCCGGTCCCTTCTTGCCTCCAAAGTTTCTTTTGAAAAATCAGCTCACAGTCTTATGGGAACTTCTCTGTAGGTAACTAACTGCTTTTCTCTTGCTGCTTGTAAGAGTCTTTATCTTTAACCTTTGACATTTTAATTATGATGTGTGTTGGTGTGGTCCTCTTTGGGTCCAACTTGATTAGGACTCTCTGTGTTTCCTGGACTTGCCTGTCTATTTTCTTTGCCAAGTTAGGGAACCTTTCTTGCATTATTTTTTCAAATAGAAATTCTTCCAATTTCTCGTGCTCTCTCTCTCTGCTGGCACCCTTATGATGCAAATGTTGGGCCTCTTGAAGTTTTCCCAGAGGCTGCTTATATTGCCCTCACTTTTTTGCATTCTTTTTTCTTCTTGTTCTTCTGATTGGTTGTTTATATCTTTCTTACGTTCCAAATCATTGATTTGGTTCTTGGTTCATTCACTCTCCTGTTGTTTCCTTGTAAATTGTTTTTTATTACAATTAGTGAATCCTTTGTCTATGACTGGATCTTTTTTATGCTGTTGAGGTCCTCATTAAGTTCCTTGAACATCCTTATAACCAGTGTTTTGAACTCTGCATCTAGCAGATTGCTTATCTCCGTTTCATTTAGCTCTTTTCCTAGAGTTTTGATCTGTTTTTCATTTGGGCCATGTTTCTTCGTCTCCTCATTTTGGCAGCCTCCCGTGTTTGTTTCTGTGTATTAGGTAGAGCTGTTTTGATTCTGTGTCTTGGTAGTATGCCCTAATATAGTAGGTGTCCTGTAGGGTCCAGTGGCACAGCCTCCCCTGTCACCCAAGCTGGGTTCTCAAGGTGTGCCCTTCATGTGGGCTGAGTTCACCCTCCTCTTGCAGTTGAGCTTTGGTTGTTGTTAGCAGATCAGTGGGAAGGATTTGCCCAGGCCAGTCAGCTGCAAGATTGGCTGTGTCCTCTGACCAACCTCTGCCCTCCATGGAGAATCAGCTGTGCAGGCGCAGGGTGGCGGTGCTCCAAAATGATCTGTATCTGTCCACTGGGTGCGCTGGCCCTGGGGTTTCCTGGATGGTTCAGGCCAAGGTCAGCCCTCACCTGTGTTTTGCCCAGATCCTCCCTTCCTGAGCTGCAAAGCAACCTGAGAAGGCTGCTACTTGTGCTGGGTTTGCAGATCCCCAGGTGAAGCAAAGCTGTGAAACTAATCTGGTTGCTGCTAGTACCTGGCCTGGAGCTCACTGAGGCCAGCTGCTGCTTGTTTGAGAGGATTTAGGAAGCTGTGAAGCAGGAGCAAAGACCAGTTATTCATATGGAAAGGCAGCTTGGGTGGGCCTGTAAGTTGGGTGGGGGTCTCTGGGGATCCATAAGAGTCTCTGGGGATCTCCAAGGTGGGTCAAACAGTGTTAGCCCACCTATATGGCACCAGCTTGCTGGCTCCGTGGCTCTGCAGGAGAAGAGCTCAGAAAAGGGAAAATGGCCTCTGCTCACCCGGATGTGAGACACTTCAGCTTCTCCCAGTAGGTCACTGGTACCCTTCAAGCTGCCACCCCAGCACTGGAGCTCAGAGGGAGGGAGCCTGAGTAGGTGAGTCTGTGCGTGGGTTTATTAAGAGGAACTGCTTAGGACTCCAGCAGTTTCTTCCACCTACTCCTGCTGGTTTTTGCAGCCAGAAATTGTGGGGACTTATCTTCCTGGCACAGAACTCTGGGCTGGGCAGCCTGGTGTGGGGCGGGGACTCCTCTCTCCCAAGATATCCCTCCTGAATTCTCACCCACCACACATGCGTGAGGGAGCAGACTGTTCCACATCTGTGCCCCTCCTACCAGTCTGGATGGATGTGGTTTCTTTAATTCCGTAGTTGTCAGACTGCCATTTCTGACGTTTCTGAGTTGTGGTGGTTCTATATTTTAGTTGTAATTTTGATGTGGTTGTACGAAGAGGTGAGCCATGGCTGCCTACGCCGCCGGTTTGACTGGAAGCCTCTCATTCCTGGTTCTTTATTCAGCATGGCTCTGAGTCCCCTTGCCTGCGATCCTGAGTACATTCCTCTGAATATATTTCCCATAATTCTTACTTCCCTTAAATGGGGCCTTAGAATAAAATTTTGGATGATTTTGCATTAAGAAGAGGCCAGTAGATGTGTACAGATATGTACGGTTGTGGGTAATATTCACCAAGGCAGGGTTTACTTTCATCAGTGACCTTGTCCCAGTGACCTTGTCCCAGCGACCTACTTTAGGTAGTCCGATATTCATGTGCTCCTGACACAGCGATGCCCTCTCCAGTCTCCACGGAGGGTACAGAGATGAATCAGAGAAATCCCCCTTCTTGAAAACCCATGAGCAGTAGAGATAGGCCATGTAACTCGGAGGAAGGCGAGGTCACAGTGTTAGGGATGTAGAGTGTCAAAGAGACTTGATCTGGAACTTGACAGATTGGCAGGAGGAGGGTCTTACTAGCCACCAGCAGTGCCAATAGGAAGGAAGGGATGGGGGACGGAGGTGTTATCAAAGGACTCTATAAGGCTGAGAGATTTGTATATGGCAGACCAAAGAAGAGAGGGACACACCACAATGTCCTTGAGGCCACCCCTGGGTTCCCGGGACAATAATGTGATGGGGAGGGAAGCTGAGAAGTCAAGGCAAAGAGTTGGCTCAAGGGAGAGAAGTGCGGTTTAGGTTTGGAGAGTGTGCAATGTAGTGGATGGGACTGCCCACCAGGGGGTCAGAGACAAATGCCTGGAGACAGGAGACAGCAACCTGGGCTACCTGGGCACAAGGAGAAACTCTCCTGGGCTGCTCAGGTTTCTGACACCTGCAGGCAGGTAGAGAGGTTGAATTAATCCAGGGGCTCATAGCTGAACAGGAGCTCTGATTCTCAACAGAAGAACGACATCAGAGGCGTGTGGCACTGGGAATCTTCAAAACAGGGAAGATATCTTGGATAGAGGAAGTGTCTTTTGAAAACAAGCAAAATGTATATTCTAAATGAGGTGTCTTTTAATCATACAATGAGTTTGGTATTTTTTTTAATGTTTTTAATCCTTACCTGAGGATATATTTATTGATTTTTTAGAAGGGCGTTGGGGGTAGAGAGAGAGAGGGCAAAACCTCAGTCGGTTGCCTCCCCTACACGCTCCCAACCTGGGACTGAACCTGCAGCCTTTTGGTGTGTGATGTTCCAATCAACTGGGCCATGTGGCCAGGGCTGGTGTTTATATTTTTGAAAGCTGAGACATTAAGTGAGAAGGTGAAGGACTTTTAAATACTCATTAAATGAAAAGCCATGGATGAAAAAAAGGTTGGAAAGATGAGCTTGTGAAGATCATTGTAAGGGGTCATCGGTAGGGATAAATTTGATTTTGTTCTTAGGAAGAGGACAAGGCAGAGCCTTAAGTATCACCTATAATGGACCACACACGTGCACACACACAAACTAGTATCTGAATTTAAAATGCTCCCGTTCTGGGAAGTCCTGAATTCCACCTTGATGTTCCTGGCTTCCCGGCATGGACCGTGGCGGGAGCAGAAGTGGTGGTCTCTTCCCAAAGCCCAGTCCGTGGGGCCCGCAGCCACCCACCCTATGTCTTTCCACTTTGCTGGGATGTGAGAAAAATGGCATTTGGAGTTGAAAAACATGGTGGTGGAGGAGCTGCAAGAGACCCAAGTGGGGAGAACTATTACAAACCAGCACATCAGGAGCGCAGGGCTGGGTAACTGAAGACCAACGGGGTTCGTGTAGGGTGGCTCGGAACTGGGCCCGGTCTCAGCCCAGGCAGCAAACGTCCCAGGGGAAGAAAATCATCCATCTGGTTGAAATGATTGTGACCAAAACCAAACCAGATACCGTATCGTGATGCCACCGCACCACAGACGGGTCTGTGATGTGCCAATGGGAGAAGCACCCTGAGGAAGAGGAGGCCGTGGGGCGTGGTGCCCTGAGCCCTCAGGCTGTAGGAGTAAAACCACAAGGCCCTGGGCCAGCCACCTGCCAGCCTCCCTGGCCCACAGTCCCGCCCGTGTCTGAGTAGCCTTTCCTGCCACACCTAGTAGCCATGGGGGTCCCCCGGTGAGAGTGTATTCAGGGTGTGACCTGGCCGGGGAAGTGGGGGGCAGACCAGACTTCCATGGCCCTGGCACAGAAAGGGGTCGTGGTCACTCCTTAAAACATGCAACTCTTGGGGCTCACTTGATAGAAGGAAGCTGGAGAGCCCAACAGACATTCCTGCCCTCTGACAACCCGAAGAAAACTTTGTTAAAAATCTCAGTTAGGCCACTTGGAGTGAGAAATTGAACCCCAATAAAAACAGTAGATGGTTTTCATGATGATTTCTAAGTGGATGGGAGTATGGACCGACTTCCCAGCCACCAACGTGGGAAAATGAGGCCCCTGGTGCTACTAACGGGTTCCACTCCCACCTCGTCAGCCCCTCTTTCCCTCGAGGAAGAAAAGACTGTCCCTGCTGGTCCCCAGGGAACCCCATAAACCAATACTTATTGAGCGCCTTCTATATGCAGGGAACATTAGATGGATTGCCCCTCAACAACAGAGAGAGGGAAGTACAATTGTTCTAATATTACAGCCCGGGGCGGGGGGGGTCTCAGGAGAGTGCAGTGACCTGGCCAGCTGCACTCAACTGGCGTCCAGAGGTGGGATCTGAGCCCGGGTCCACCCAACGCTACAACACATGCTCTTGCCTCCATATCGTGCCGCCGTGAAGAAGGGCCAGCTTTACATTGGTCTCCAGACCCCCGGCACACGGGTGAGCTGAGGTCTGAGAGCTTCGTTCTGCTGGGCACATCCAGCGCTTGCCCAAAAGTGAAACTGTCTAGCGCAGCAGGGAAGGAGCACAGCCCTTCAGGCGCTGCTCCCCAAGGGTCTCCTGTGAAGCCCCTCGGCCCATGTCAGAGCCACGTCCCAGATGCAGGCAGGCATTTGGAGTGCCTGTGGCCACTGCAGGTCCCACCCCAGCACCTGGAAGATGGCAGCAGAAGAGACAGCACGCACATCAATGGCAGCGTCTCTCTAGAGAAAACTACATCCCAGAAGCAGGCCAAGACCAAGACAGCTGTCCCCAGGGCGCCATCTGGGCCTCTGTGTCTGAGAGCAGGAGGAAATTCTGTGCCTCTCCCAAGAGGCCAGTTTAAATGACAGAAAGAACTTGGCACCTTGGCCAGGGCAGTTCGCAACATGACCTCCCTTTGACTGGGGTGGAACTCTAATTTGTGTGATTTTGCTCTTGAACAAAATGCCAAGAGTCTGAAGATGCCAGAAACGCAGGAGGGACGTGTTAGTTCTGAGCTGTTCTGAAGGAATCCAAACTTGGAAATCAACACAGCTTCCTTTCTCCAGCCTATAGGGATCGATGGGCAAGATAAAGGCACATCCAATGTCAGCAAAGGGCACATCAGTCATCCCGAGGCTCAGGCCCCAGTGCCCCAGAGAGATCCTGACAGCGACACGTCAAGGCCAGTGACCACTCCAGGGCTTGAGGGCCAGGGCGCTTTATCACAACACAGGAAGGAGAGCACTTGGTATGGGAAGGAGGTTTATTCACCATTTAATATAGGAGCCCAGTTACATTTTGAGAGATTCCAAAGCACTGGAGTAGAACCAAAATTCCAGAAGAGAGACTGGGACAAAAAGAACAGTAGTTTAAGTACGAGAAAATACAACAATGGGGGGGAAAACAGCCTAAGGCACAAACAGGAAGCCACTACTTAGAAGCATCTGCCGCCCTTGGATTCGGTGAGAAGGCCTTCTGCGGGTCTAGTGCTTCTGGAAGACTAAGCAAGGTGAGGGCAGGCCCAGCCCCAGTGCGAACAGCTCCAACCTCCTGCATGGGAACTCAGACCCGCAGAGTCAGCTCCCAGCGCAGGCTCTATAGGCCGAGGAAGACCCACAGCCCGGCGGGGCACAGCTGGGACGGAGGGTGCAGGAGGCCGGCGTGGAGCAGGGGTTGCAGGGGAGTCTGCGGGAGACAGGGAAGGAAGAGTTAGATGGGAAGGATACGGAGGCGTCCCAGGGGTGGGGACAGAGAAGCTCAGACCACAGTGGTGGAGGAAAGGCCTGCTGCAAACAGACCACACAGCCCACCGGAACCTCCTTCACAGCCCCTCTTCCACACTCAGCTGTGGCTTTCCGTATCCAGCTGTCCGCTGGGGGGACGTGGCCGAGGGCCCCGGCTACCGCCTGTGCGCCAGTCTGTCAATGCTACAGTGTGCACACACCGGCAATGGTAAATGGGTCGCCGAGCGAGGCCCGTTCCTTAGGACGAGCTCTCCTTCCACGAGCACCTCGGCTCTCTCTGAGGAATCTGGCAGGCAGGAGTGCGGCTCGGCCAGAAATTGCCACATGGCACTCACTTGCAGTCCTCGCTCTCCAGCAGGCCCCGGTAGGTGTTGATCTCACACTCCAGCCTCGCCTTGACGTCCAGCAGCACCTGGTACTCCTGGTTCTGCCGCTCCAGGTCGGCCCGGATCTCGGCCAGCTGCTCCTCCACGGTGCTGATCAGGGTCTGCATCTGGGCCAGCTCGGCGCCGTAGCGGGCCTCGGACTCGCACAGGGAGTTCTGCAGACAGTCCTTCTGCAGTGGGAAGTAGTGGGGAGAGAGGCCCAGGGGACAAAAAGTTCAGGAGTGAAAATCAGGTCGAACTCACCAGGCAGGAGGCTAAGTCCAAGCAGTCACCGGGCATCCCCAGAGCTCTGGAGAAATCGCTGTCAGGGTGACCGTGCATTGGTACACACACAAAACAAATCCAGCTTGAGCTGTGTTATGTCCCCTCCGACATCCCAAGTACTTGACGTGAAGTAGAAACCCAGTAAAGTCTCATAAAGCAAGTGCCTGAGCCCTCACCCCTTATTCTGAAGAAGGGGAATTCACTTTTAACAGGAACCATTTTTCTGGGTCAAACCAGCAAGTTACCTCCACCAGGGAGAGAGGAACACAGACTGAGCCCTAACTTAATGTTGATGGAACCGATTAGGCAGACTTCTCAGAGGTGCGGCCGCTGGCCACGGCTGAGCGTGGGGAGGGTGAAGGAGGACCCGTACCAGGTTGTGCTGGGCTTCGCGCTCCACCTGCAGGGCGTTCACCGTGCATCTCAGCTCCAGGATCTCCGACTGGCAGCACTGCAGCTCCTCGGAGCAGGACATGGCCTGCAGGCTGATGCCCTCCGACTGAAGCACAGTGGATCAAACAACGTGGGTCAGCTCACGGACCCACGTGGAAGCCCGGCTCCCCCGCCCCCCGCTCGGCGGCCCCGCCCCACCTGGGCTTGGAACCACTGCTCCACATCGCGGCGGTTGGTCTCCACCATGGCCTCGTACCGGCACCGCATGTCCTCTAGGACCCTGCTCAGGTCCACGGAGGGCTCGGTGTCCAGCTCAATGCTGAGCTTGTCTCCCAGCTGGCACTTCAGCGTGTTCACTTCCTGCAGGGACAGAAGAACCCACACCCTCCGTGAGAAAAGGGCGTCTGACCGAGCAGAGAGCATCTGTGCCCCTCTCCTGACCAGCAGTATGGGGGGGTGACCCCACATACACAGATGGGAAATGTTCCTGGGGCCCGTGGGAGGAGCCATTTGGAGGCCTTCCAAAACGCACGAGGCAAACCTTCAGAAAAGAATCTGCCACATCCCACAGAGTCAGCCCAACTCAGGCCCCGATCAGCCCAGTGTCCCGATGCCAGTGGGCCCAGGTTCTCATCCTAGAACCATGGGGTTGGGTGGGGGGAGTGCTCCCTTTTCTGCCCAACGTCCTCCCCGCTGAGTCTGCAGCCATGGGACCAGACCTGCTCGTGGTTGCTCCTGAGGCAAAGCTGCTCCTGCTTCAGGGACTCCTGCTGGGCCTCTAGGTCGGCCTTGGCCAGGCTCAGGTCATCCAGGAGCTTGTGCATCCCACACATGTCCGCCTCCACCAGGAGGCGCAGGGAGTGCTCACTCTCGTGCCTTCCGTCACAAGAGACGCGCCGTCAACAAGGTTCCCACAGAGCCCCTCTCGGCCGACCCCGGCTCCCACCTCCTCACTGCCTTGCCTCCTCCTTCGTTCGCTGAGCTCAGTCCCTGGTCTCAGAGAGGAATTACACCCAGCCCCTCTTCTCAAAGGGGTCATGGTCTGGTGAAGCAGTCACGCAGTTGTATTTTTACCACTGTGCATTGAAGCAGCTGTGGATCGGACAGGTTAACTGACTTGCCTGAGATCGTGTATCTTAGGACTCAGGACAGGGCTCACGCCCTTGCACGGGCCATTGTTACCTAGGATAAGCAGC
Organism: Sturnira hondurensis; assembly: GCF_014824575.4. Taxonomy (NCBI): domain Eukaryota; kingdom Metazoa; phylum Chordata; class Mammalia; order Chiroptera; family Phyllostomidae; genus Sturnira; species Sturnira hondurensis. Next base: position 1,234,025 of record NW_028094263.1, on the reverse strand, counting down.
CGTGGGGAGAGTGGACCTTGATTTGCTCCCTTATTCGTTATGCTGGGCTATGCGGTCACCTCTCACCTTTATTTAGTGGAAATGCCTGGTATCTGAGGTTCTTCACACGTAAATCTGGACCCTGCCCCCAACTGATCTGTGAAACTCATTGGCTATCCTTATTTAGTTTATTCTTGAAATCTTACTTTGCTCGTGGGTAATGAGCTCAGACAGCCTCATCTTCCACTTCAGGGAATAAATGAAGTAGGACTAGTACTAGGCTATGCTCTACGTGCTCAGCTTGCCAGTGTTTTTTCTCCTCTACCTTCTATGAGGTTTCTTAATTTAGGAATTTAGGGAGCAAGAAACAGAACAGTAATCCACTCATTCAACAAACAGTTAGACACTGGGGCTTAGGTGGAGGAAGGAGCTACTTGGGCCTTCTTCAGCCCTTACTTACTTGATTTTAAAGTCATCAGCAGCCAGCTTGGCATTGTCAATTTGGGTAACCAGCCTGGCATTCTCAGCCTTGCTGCACAGGATCTGGGGGAAACCAGGGAGACCGTTCACACACAAACATCACACTCTGGGCTCAGCCCTATGCGTGTTGTCCACACTCCTGCTCCAGAAAACCCCCAAACCCAAAGCTCTTGGGCCTTCAGTGATGTTTGCCTTGCGATGCCCTCCGCCCCCCTCGGACCCGGCACCGCCAGGCTGCGGCAGACCTCACCTTCTGCTGGAGCTCCTCGATGGTGCGGAAGTAGCTCTGGTAGTTGGGGCACACGGTGGTCTCGTGGCATTTGCTCCACTCCCGGATCTTGGTCTCCAGCTCCGCGTTCTCCTGCTCCAGCTGGCGCACCTTCTGCAGGTAGTTGGCCAGGCGGTCGTTCAGGAACTGCATGGTCTCCTTCTCGTGCCCGTTCAGGGTGCCTTCACCGTAGGCCCCACAGATTCCGATGTTGCCTGGAATGTGGCAGGTCCCTGGCAAGGGGCAAGCGGTGTGGCAGCTCTGGGGCAGACAGAGGTTGGGTCGGCCCAGAGGGGTCATCCCCACACGGACGCGGTTGGCATGTGCCAGGGTGGCCAAGAGGCCCAGGGAGGCGTTCTTGTCCTCCATCCCAGGCTGGCCCCCCATGTCAGTGGGAGGGACACAGACATTTCTGTCTCCAGGAGTCTTGGTGCTGTCCAGAGGCCGGCATGAGCTGACGTAGCAGGGAACCATGGTGTGCACAGAGGCTACACAGGAGTTTCAGAGCAGCTGGAAAGACCACGAGTCTGAGTCTGAGAACCCCCTTCCCTCCGAGGCCTTTTATAGCCCGTGCCAGGTGGGTGTTGGCTCAGTGCTTCGACCTGGCGGCCTTGGTTCTCGGCCTGTCGATGCAGCGTCATCCTGTTACTCAGCTGTTGAGTTTACCATCAGGAGTTCCTCACCTCATTAAAGGAATGCTGATGACCTGAGGTGCCTCTTGGCTCTTTGATATCGGGTTGTCTGATGGTGGGAGTTCAGAAGTTTTTACTGTATTCCCAAGGACAAAATTCCTGTTGGCCATCGGATGTTTACACCTTGACCGGGCGTTGGCCTGCTCTCTGGGTTAAGACTCAACCAGCCTTCCCTGTCCTGGTTCCTGGTTAGTAGATGTTACGATTTGGTTTATTTGTAAGTTCTACATCTTTTCTTTCTTTAGTTGTTTGCCTTTCAGACTCACTCAAGGGGCAGTAAGATTTCAGTAAGCCCATTCATCCAACATGCATCTCCTGGCCCATCCTAAACGCAGGGCACTGCGCCACACACCCGATGTTAAGTCCATCGGGAAGCAGCCACCACTTGGGTGGCCATGGGTGTCTGAGAGGCTCATCAGTGTGAGGGTGACCCTGCAAACCACGTCTGACCTGGACCGAGAAAGGTGAGCTCAGAGAGTCAGAAACAAACAAAAATGAACAATAATCTTCCTAATCCCAAATAAGAACCTGGCCATGAAACTCAAACATTGGGCTTTCAGGGCCACTGTGGGTCCTCTCCCTGCCTTACTTCTTTGATTCTAAACTCTGTCATCAAGCACGTACAGTATGTATATGTTCCAGGACTGATCAGTGATATCGTTTGATTGTTCTCGCCATATCCTGCGAGGTGTGTAGTATTATCTTAATTCTATAAGAGAAAGAAAGAAGTAGGCACCGAGGACCAGAGGTGTGACGTCATTTTCCTAAGACCAACGCCCTTGTAAAGTGACCAAGCCTGATCTCAGGTTCAGTTGCTTCGGACTCCAAAGCCTATTCTTGTTCTTGTCAACTTGACCACCAGCCCACCCCTGCTTGACTTGATACTGTTTTATTAAGTCAACAGGAGAACAGCTGTATCATTGCCAGAACAGAGAAGCATTAAAAGGTCAACAAACTGGGCGACTAGTTGAAATTAAGAGATAAAGCAAGAACCTGGCGTCCTATGTCATTTCTCCTTGTGCCTCAGAAAATACAGATGTTAGGGTGCCAAAGCAGTAGGGCAGGGCTTCCCCCAGGACCACACAGGGCGATGCCCAGGAGAACGCTCTGGTTCCAAAATTCTTACACTCCATCCCACTCCCTGCCAGCTCTCGGAACCAGGGAGCCAGGACAGCCAACTGACAGAGTTCCAAAGTCTCCTCTCAAAATGTGTAGCAGGTGGTAAATAAGCCCCTAAGCCTGAACTAAACCTGATGTGGAGGAAGACCCCCCCCTCAAAATGGTACGAAAATGGGTATTTGCCAGTGCTTTGGGCGTTGAGCAAAAACTGGACAGATAACTCTGTAGAGACCAGCTGTGCCTCGGTGAAACCCAGGCCATTGGAGTTCTATCAAAAAGAAATACAGAATTTAACTCTGTCCCCATTGGGTTTTTAAGGAAGGGTGACTCGCAGTCAGCTTTGGCCTCAGGTTCCTTGGAGCTCATCAATGAATAACCCTTTATAGACACCATAATTAGAAGACACTACCAGGCCAGGCCCCCCAGCCCTCGGAGGCCTCCCGATCTGCATAGGTTTCAGCCTCAGACACCCCCTTGCTACTCTGCCCAGCTCATCCATAGCAACGAGCTTCTCTGGGAACGAGAGAACTTGACTTTTAAAGTCATTTCTTTTGACTTGCTAAATAGAATTACGCTCTTGACCTTACTCTCTGGCAGGATTCATTCATCAGCCACAGTCCATGATTTCTTCCATCTCCACATAAAGAGCCCTTCTTACTTCGTAGCATCACTGCCGAAGCTTTATGTGTTTGGATGATGCTGCCCTCTGCTGAAGCCCCATAATGGTCCTGGCTGGGCTTCTGTCGACTTCGCTGTTTTGCATAATGACACTGATGTTGCATGTCCCTTTGTAAGGTCGCTTGTTTCTACTGATTTGCATTTTTCTCAGATGAGTTTGAGGTGAGGATCCTGGCTTCCCAGCCCTTTAAAAAGAGTCCTTGGCGATCAAATATGAGCCAGGTTCAGTGACAAGAAGTGGTGAGGACGGAGTGAGAGATGGACGGGACCCTTCCGCCTGTGCACACGAAGTTCTCTGGGCCGATTCCGACTTTAGAAACACCGCTCTCCGGAGGCAGGACGTCTCCCGCAGGTGGAAGTGAGGAGCTGTGGTCTCGGGAGGCTATTTTCCAACACAGTGTTTTACCCGTGAGCGTATCTCCACCAGTGGGAGGGAAAGGTGTGGCGTTGCAGGCTAGTGCCTGAAAATCGTGCCTAACCCGCAGCCTACCGTGTGTGTGCTGCAGGACGGTGAGTGGGAGCCTCCAGGGGCCTGGGCTCTGCCTGGGAACATCACCCATCACACATCACAGTGGGTGCAAGGACTGAAGACAGCTCCCGTGGGTAGAGCCTGCTACTGCCGTGTGTCCTTGGTATTAGGAAATAGCGCCTAAGATAACCATAAAGACTCTTAGGAGGAGAGGTTGAGCCTATCAAGTTATTATTCTAGGTATGCAGCTCTTGAAGCTTTGATAAGTGGACAAGGTACCTTTTCTTCCAAATTAGATAGGATTTTTACCACGAGGTTTCTTCGATCCAGCCCCATAGCCCGTGAGTACTCACTGATCAGTGTTATTTTCCCACCTCCTGTGACGTACTCTAGACACTAGGAATGCGTCTCCCAAAGACACAGTCCCTGCCTCAGCAGTGAGTGGGGGAGACCTCTGTGACAAACCCCACGCTGGGCCTGTGTGGGTGGTGCCACACTCCCCCCGAGGTCTTTAGATTTGCCGCCATTTTCCTTCCCATTACCCTCTCGGGGGCCCAAGAGCAGATCAAAAGTTGAAACTAGTTTTCCTTTGCAACTGTCTAAAGAAAACACTCCTGTTTTTGGTTCTTTAGTCTCACACTCACAGTACGTCCAGCACTCAATAGATGGGCTTTCCACACACCAAGCCTGCCAATTCTCCATGACACCCTCTGAATGTCTATAATTCTAACGTAATCGGCCTCGAGTTCATGTCAGATTCCACAGGGTAAGGGTTCAGCCCCACAAAACTGTCCCCCTCTTCAGACACCTATCACAATTCCCAGGTTGTCACTGGTACTTCTGACGGACTGGCTATAAATTAGGGTTCCCATAACCCCCTCCTTGGGTTCAATAATTAGGTTGAATGTCTCATAGAACTCAGGATCACTTCCTTACATTCACTATTTTACTAAAAAGGACATAATAAAAGATAGAGATGAACAGCCAGATGAGGAGATATAGAAGGCAAGACGTCGGGGAAGGTACTGGAACTTTTATGGAAGCTCTGTCACACAGGCACGCTCCATCATTAGCTCAGTCTTCAGTGCCCTTCCTGGAGTGTGGGAGCAGGTGGAAAGTTCCAAACTTCTAACTGTAGCTTGGCCTTTCTCGTGACCAGACCCCACCAGGAGTGGCCTCGTTAGGACAAAAGGCAGGCCTATCACCCAGGAAGCTCCACAGGGTTGAGGAGCTCTGTGCCAGGAGCCGGGGACAGAGACCCACACACTCATGTTCTGTGACTTCGCAGCACTGGAAATGGAAAAGGCCAAAACCTCGATTTCTGCGCTGCCCAACCTCGACCAAGTTACATAACCTTGAAACGCACCCATTTTTCCCCCACGAACATTACAGTAATACTCACAGTCGGGGCTGCTGTTCAGAGTGAAGGCCCCCGGGGGGGTAGACCTGCCAACATAATGCTCAGCACACAGTAGGCACTTAATAAATGGCAGCTGCCTTCCTCTTAAGGGTCTCCGCTCTTCATCATCGTCCCCTTTTAAAAGTTTAGTGTCATCAGAATAAATAAATACAGGGTGGGGCAGAAGGAAGTTTGCAGTTGTTTGTATGGAGAATAATACCATAATTGATAATCCAAGATTAAACCATGTGTTTCGCATAGTCCTAACTGTAAACCTACTCTTGCCCCACCCTGACATAAAGGCACGCTCTCTGTTTGGCCTGACGTAGCTCCATTTACTTCTTTTTTATTTTGTTGTTTGTGCTTTAGGCGTCGTGTCCAAAAAATCACCACTGAGACCCACGTCAAGCAGACTTTATCTCGTGTGTTCTTCCAGGAGTTTTAGAGTTTCGGGTCTTACAGTTAGGTCTGCAGTGGAACAGGCTGACATCTATGACCGCGCAAACCCCGGGCGGGCTGGGGATCCACCTCTCATTCCGCCATAGATCCGTGGGGAGGGGAGAGCTGGAGCCGCCTGGGTGGGGGTCAGGCAGCAGTGAGGCAGACGAGGGGAAGCGCCGCGCCTGGGGACCCCCGCCTGCGCAGCCAAGCCTGTGACCCTGGGCCTTGTCCACTTGACCTTGCTTTGCCTCCTCATCCACTTCCTCACGGACACCCACGAAGCCGTTAAGTGGCCCCCGTGTCACAGCTCAGCAGCTTATCAGCTCCGTGACTTTAGGCTCAGCTACTAACTCCTTGAAGTTTAAAATCTTTTTGTCTGAGAAATCGAAATAGTGGGTCTATCTGCCTCCTAGGACCATTGTAAGGATTGAGTGGAGCTAAGCATACAGGCTCAGCCAACTTCGGACACCTAGTAAGCTCTCAGCCAAGGTGCGCTTGTTCTGGATAGAATAGAAACCGTAATCTTCACCTTGGAGGGTGCTGGTCGGGGTTTGAAGGAATAATGCTGAGGAAATTCCCCGCCCAGCCTGGCCGTCTAGTGGAACCAACGGTGAGATCAGAAACATGGGCCCACGACTGTCAGCAATCAAGGAGTCTGTGGAAGCCACTGTGCGAGGCGGCCAGGCACGCCAGCTGAACACCAGCACAGAAAAGAAAATACCAAACTAATGGGATTCATTTTTTTTTTGCCCAAATGAAGTTAGGTGTTTCATCCTTCTCACCACCTGGTCCGGAACAGGGGTTCCAAAGCAGAACGGAGAGGTGAAAATGCCGTAAGAGACATTCAAATGTGGGGCTGGGGGTTGTTCCGAGGTGGCTAACCTGTGGGGGGATCACCTCTAGAGAGGCTCCCAGAGGTGGTGACAACTCACCTGGCTAGGAAGCCCAGCTGGAATTTGGATGTGCGAAGATGGGAAAGATAACATCACCCCTGTGAGCAGTGTCATGGGCGTGGCCACGCATTCTAGCAGAAGCGCAGGCGGTGTGAAGAAGAGCTGAAAGGCCTGAGCTACAGAAAGTGACGATCGGGACATGGGGTCCTCGAACGCCAAGGTAAAGCAGGAAGCTTCACTCCCTAGGCAGCATCTGCTCCACAGCGCCTGGAACAGCGCCTGGAACAGCACCTGAAACAGCAACTTGCCCAGAGCCACGGCTCACGTGCTACCAAATGAATGTGGGCAAGTCCTTAAATAAGGCAGATCTGGATCATGGAGGAGTAAACCCACATTCTGATCAGAGGCCTCTCATCCCAGGCATCAGCCGCGGTGCCGGTCAAACGGAGCCAGGTGCAGGGCCAGGTGGTTGGGCGTCTGACACCCAAGTTCATTTCTGGCTAATGCAATGTATCCCCGTGAACATTTATGGACTGTCACCCCTACCCCAGGCAACCCCTCCATTTCTCTTACACCAGTACTCACCCCTCTCTTTCTGCCATGGAGGCCAGAGTCCCAGGCCTCACCTTACCTTTTGGGGTCGCTCTTTGATGCTCTCAGAGTGTGGGCAGCACTTGGAGCACATGTCGGGGAGCTGCCTTTGGCTCCACTGCTGCGTCTCGGCCCCCAGCTCCTCATTGCCCTGCCGCAGCTGCTGTGTCCTCTGGTAGTTGGTCATTGAGGAGCTGCCTGGTCTCTTTCTCACTGCCACTGAGGAGCTTTCCCTGAGCCAGTTGGAGGTGCCTGTGTTGGGAGGGAACCAGCTGGGGGCCACTGGAAGGGCCCGGCTGGACTAGCCATGAACCGCAGGCTCTGGGAAGATGGCTGCCAGATGGGCTGCTCCCTTTCAGGTGGGCCCCGTGTGGTGCCGGAGGCTGGGCAGCCCCTGGGCACAGAGTTCCTATGGCAGCTGCTTGCCACAGCCTGCATGGAGCCAAGGGCCTTCAAATGGACTTCACAGAGCTTGAAGAGCAACAGCTTTTGCTCTAGCAGGAAGCCATAGTCCTCGAAAGCGGAGCTGCAGGTTGGTTACCGGGGCCAAGCACTCAAGTGCGAGAGTGCTGGCCTGCCCAGACCATGTAGCTCCCCACCGAGGGCACAGGTGCAGTCTGCAAGCTTCCCCCATGATGTCCTCATGTCCACTGCCATCAGGTCAGCCATTAGTCAGTTATTCGGCCTCTGTAAGGAGCTCCCCACCTCATAAAAGAGAGAGGTGGCTACTTTGGGGCTTCTTGTCACTGCCCTCTGTTGCCAGAGGGATGTTTTGTGTTATCTCTTTAAAGACACCCCACCAAGAAATTCTGCTCCCTGAGGGACCGTCTGGTGTCTCTCTGGAGTACTGTGGCCTTAAAGACACAGCGGTCCTCTTAAAGAGGTAGAGGTCACTGAGCATGGGGTCGTCTGGTCTCAGGACAGGAGTCCCAGAGAGACTGGGCACAGAATGAAGGGGTGCTAAGGTGTTAGAAGTAAACTCTGGGCACCAATGCAAGCCCTTCCTGCTTCAGCTGCAGGGGAGAGAGGGGCTTCGAGCTACTCAGGGCACAGAGCAAGTCGGCCACAGGCCCGGGCTGGGACCTGGGGCTCCTAACTCCCTCACACCCTCCCTCCTCTGCTTCAGACCTTTTCTATTAAAACGCCAATGGTGAATAGTTTAGGCTTTGTGGGCCAGACAGTCTCTTCACTTTCGGGCAGCTCAGCTCTGCCCCTGTGGGGCAGAGCGGGCACAGACAATATGAAAGCAATGGATGTGGCTGCGTTCCAATAAAATGTGTTGACCAACACAAGCAGCGACGGGATTTGACCTATGAGCAGAGGTTTGCTGACCGCCGCTCTGCAGAGCACAGAGAGCGAGGCCCGAAAACTGGATCCCTCAAAGCAGGAGGGGAGAGCTTTAGTCAGCCCTGCAAGCCATCGGAGGGAGGGCAGCACCTAGGTGGGCTCCAGACCTGAACGCAGGGCCTCAGATACTGTACCCTGCACTTTACCGAGGCATTTAGAGCAAGACTGGCGGAAGTCTGTCCAGAGGTTCTGTGACCTTGGAGCAAAGCAAAGCTGCCTGTGCGCTGTGTTGTTGCTGCTGCTGCTGCAGCTGTGATTTCTGGAACTAGAGCTTCATGTGGATCAGAAAAGTGACTCAGCTGCCGTGGCCACTGGGGCAAATCAGAAGACGGGGGCATTTACTGCCAAAGCAGGTTTTTCTTAACCGACCTTGTATCAACTATTGGCCACATACTGGCATCGTGATAGGCCCTTTGGGTGCATTCTATCCCACTGACCCCTGCAAGGAGGTGGAATTATCCTCATTTCTGAAGGGGAAAAGGAGACTGAGGCACACAGGGGTTGGGGGTCTGCCCGACTCGCACGGCACGGTGGCAGTGGAATGGGGGTTCCAGCCCAGGCACTGATAGTTTCTTGCACGGCAAGATGCTTCTCAGTGTGCTTGGTTACTTACTCATGGCTGAGGGAGAGGACTGTTTAGAAACAAACTTATCTCAACTGATGGTTCAAAAAGATTAGACCCCCCCCAATGATCTCAGGAACTTTCTGTTTAGCGAAATTGAGATTATTGCATCTATACGCTAAAACTCAACTGTGAAAACCCTGTGAAACTCCACAAGAGAATTATTCTGTTGCTGATGATCTCCCAGTTATCGCCTGGCGTGTCCTTTTTTCCATTATGCTGGGAAAGTGCCCCCAGTATGTTTACGGGGGCCCATTCAGTGCATTGCAGTCCACAGTCGCCCATCTCCCCGTCCCTGTGCCCGGCTCCCCTGGGCCTTTCTCTCTGGGGGCCTCGCCTTCTGCCAGGCTTCCTGGAGGCAGCTCTGCCCAGGGCGTCCTCACTCCCACCTCAGAAGAGGGCCTCCCTCTCAGACAGTGAGGGGTAGGCATGAGTCCCAGGCTCTTTAATGGCCTCAGGGAAAGTTGTGCCTTTGAATCCCCGGTTCCCTCTTTCCCAGTCCCACTCAAGGAGGACCCTGCTGCCTGTGGGAGTTTCTTCCACACATCAAATAGACCAGAGGTTTTATTACTCTACCACAGCCCTGTCTGAGCTCTCCTGTAAACCGGGGTTAATTAAAGCCAAATGCTTTGATATGAAGATGGAGTTCCTTTGAGAATCCCCCATATGTGTAGCACCGGGCCCAGTTTCCAGAAGGTCCTAGTGCCAGTGGACATATTTCCCAAAGTGTATGCCTGCGGCTTCCTCATCCATCAGATAAGGGCTCAGCAGGAGGATAACTTAGGAGTCTCTAGCTTGGAGGTACCATCCAAACACCAAAGGTGGTGCTGGTCCGTGCCCAGCAGGGGGCGGCACTCCTGGCCCTGGGCTGTGGGGCTTGGTTTCACATAAAAAGCTTTAACAGGCGTTTGAGTGGTCAGACAGGTCTTGGCAAGTCGGAGTGACACACAGGTGTGGGAACAAGGACCAGGTTGGGCTGGACAACGTATGCGGGGGGGAAAGGAGCCTGCGGAAGTCTGCATACGGTCCAGGGGCCTGGACTTGCGACCTGCAGGTCCTGCGTGATTATTCCTGCCACAGCCCTGGCCACAGACTGAGGTCTGCGCTCTTCCTGAGCCAAAGGCTCAAAGAATGAGGAGATTCTGAGGTTCGAGGTTGCTCATTGTTGTTTGAAAGGGGACTATTCTCCCAGGAAAGAGTTGCAGCATCTCAGAGAAAATGTCTCTCTTCTCAGGGACGTGAACGATGGGGAAAGAGGAAATATTTATTAGCCTGAAAGAATAACAAACCTTGGTGCTTGGAGAAAGCATGACAAACTCAGAGAGACCCGCTAGGCTTGGCATCAGAGCACTTGGCTCCAATCCCCACCTGTCGGTTGTGTGTCCGTGAGCACATTTTTCCAACCGCCTGGGCCTCTAGGCTCCCCGTCTGGAACCGCGAGAGGCGGGGCCCGCTCATCAGGAGACTCTGGCAGTCTAGCGTGGCACCGTCCAACACACTTTCTACCATAATGAACATATTCCCCGTCTGTCCTGTCCAGTATGGTGCCACTAACCACACGAAGGCACTGAGCGCTGGTGCCACTGCAGAACCGAACTTCTCAGTTTTACTTAGTTTTATTTCATCAAACATTCAATAGCCCCGTGTAGTTAGTAGCTACCCTATTGGACAGAATGGGCCTAGGAGTCTAGAACCAAAGGTTTAGTTCAGCTCAGTCGCTTGTGTTTGTCAAGCTAAGCACATTCTAGACAAATTTGGCACAGGAATTGAAGGGAAGCACCGCTGGTTGGTACTAGAGAGAGCACCCAGGTAGCCGAAGCCCCCCAACCCAACCCCGCACTTTGGCATTTCAGCTCACTGAAATTTTACACACACACACACCGACCAGGAACCACAGCCGGCTAAGCCGTGTATGCGTGTCTCCAGTCAAGCTCATGGCCCCGTCTGCCAGGCGTGTGGACTCACGTCCAAACAGCCCCAGGCAGCTTGAGGATCCAATTCATTTCTCATAATTTCTTGGCAGGTCCAGAGGGCAGATCCTTAATGAAAACATCACCTCAGCTCATTAAGGAAGAACTAGAGTACGGATTCAGAGGGTGAGGCTCAAAAGGGGGCCCCAGATTCCAGTCCCCGATTTCTCCTCTTTATCTGCCACTGCCAAGCTGGGTCCTGCACTGAGCCCCTCCAATTGCTCCCCTATTTTCCCACTGCCACTGTCATTGCCTTAGCTGAGGTCCCCCTCAGCCCTTTCCACACTATTCCTCAGCTTCCTCGCTGCCTCTCAGCCCCATTGTTCACACTCCTTTGGGAAACTTTCTAAAACACCCTGCCTGTCATGTCACCCTCGGCCCTGCAGCAGCCCCCCACTGCCTGCAGGAGGGAGTCCGGGCTCTTTGAGGGGTAACCAAGGCCCCCCACGGTCTGACACCTTCCTACCATCTCGGCTTTATTTCTGCCAGGCTTGCCCAGGAACCTGTTGCTCTAACCAGCAGGGCCACTCCAGGACCCCAGGCAGGACCCTGGCTTCGCTGCAGACCCCACACAGCTGTACCTCTCTCTGCGTCTGCAGACATCCCCTTCAACCTTCCAGGTCAGTCTCAAAGGCCACCATCAGCTACATGAAGCCTTCTCTGCTCTCCCCAGCACTTTCTTCCAGCCTTTGTCAGTGTGCACGCTCTAGGCAGAAACCTGGCAGTGTAGCACAGTGGTTAGAATAATGCTACAGTGGAGGCAGCTAGAACTGGGTCCAAATCTTTGTCCTTGCCTGTAACTTGGGGCAACTGCTGAAGCCATTCTCTGCACCTCAGTCTCCCATCTCTGAGATGGGCACGATTCCTCCCCTGCAAGGTGGTCATGAAAACCACACGAGTTCATCTGTGCAGTGCGCTCAACACAATACGAGGTGCATCAGGAGCGCTCAGTAAGTGGTAGGACGGTTTTTATTCACTGTCACTTGTCATCAGGCCCTTACTGAGGAAGGCGTGGGGCCCACACGGGTTGGTCTTGGCTCCCTCTCTACTAAGAAGTGCCTGGATGGTGGGCATCACTCGCGCTATTGGTATTCCCTCGACCCAGCTGTAGTTTGCAAAGGGTGAGGACTTGGCAGGTGAACTGGTGGAGCATCTCTGGAGGCTGAAGGCCTGCGTTCGAGTCCTGGGTCCACCGACCACTCACTGTGTGAACTTGAGCGAGTGTCTTAACCTCTCTAGGTCTCAGTTCCCTCGTTTGTAAATGAGTAAAATCATGGTCCCTTTTCCACAGATTGTTACAAGGATTAGCCAGGGCATTTACAAGGTGTCAGGGGACCCTCACCTGGGTTCGCCAGCCGTCATGTAGCGCCCACACCCCCCAGGCAATCAGTGAGGATGTCATGAAAGAACGATCCCCTCATACCAGCTACAGCAAGGCTCAGGGGTGGGACCCGAGCTGCATTCCCACTGACAGTTGTCTAGCCTGGGCTCCTGGCTCAATTATCTCCCTCCTCTTTTTCTGTTCTCATTACTTGGCTCTGAACCAATCGCCTGGTTCTAACTGGTTTCTGGCATGTGGGCCTTTTTGGAAAATGCCTCTTGACCCTCTATGGAAGCAGAGGAGCATAAAACTGGTGCAGAACTCGGCCACGTTCCTCTCGATGACCACTGAGAGGTGGTATTAGCTGGCAGAGACGGCATCGGAAATGACAAATAGAGAAAGACGTTGGCAGCGCCGCTGAGTGAGGCTTTATTGGCCGGCTGACTGAGAACACCCGCTGTTGGAGCAGCAGAGGACTGGAAACATCGGCAGAGACAATTAGCTCATGGAACAGAGAGAGGCCATTTCTAAGCACTGGGGGGCCGGGATGCCCCCTCCCCCGCAGTCTCTGAGGGCCTTGCAGACAGACACTGCTCGCAGGCTTCCTTGCTGGCCATGCCGGCCCAGCTCTCTCGGTGGGTGGCCACTGGACCGAGGCCAGGCTCAGCCTGCGGAGGCACCAGCTGCCCAGCTCGGGTCCCTCCAGCATTCACCAGCACTGAAGGACTTCAGTAGCGGCCCTGGGGACAAGGCACGCAAGGCACACAGACGGTGTGGGGCACACAGATGGTGTGGGGCACAGCCGGGGAGGGCGTGCAGGGGGAACACGAGGGCGTGGAGCACGGGTTACAGGGCAACCTGCGGAAGAAAGGCACAAGAAGGGACTGAGGAAGTGGAGTGGGCAACACACTCAGCCGGTTCTGCCCCCAGCGCCACCCAAATCCACCCACTGCTCGCCTTCTCCACTCACTTCCCTGGTCCCAGCCTCCGTCCTCTCCACCTGTATGACCCCAGTGGCCACCTAACCGTCTGGCTGCCTCTCTGAGCAGATGGAAACAGCTTGAGAGTAGCTGCCTTATCATCGTCCTTCTCGGTCGCACCCCTGGTGCCTGGCACATGCTGGGCACTTGGAAGGAGCCTGTTGACTTGGATGGAGCAGAACGCTCTCCAGTGGGCCAGGTTTAGGGGTGGCGGCATGAATACCTGCCTGCCTTCAGATCTTATCTGCTTCCTAATCGCTTCTTGACTAAGCCAGAGCTCTCCCTTATGGGCAGACCCAGTTGCTTCCGATGGCTTCCCCAACCTTCCCACACATCTCCCTGTGCAGCCTCAGCCAGGCCCACGCACCTGCAGTCCTCGCTCTCCAGCAGGCCCCGGTACGTGTTGATCTCACACTCCAGCCGCGCCTTGACGTCCAGCAGCACCTGGTACTCCTGGTTCTGCCGCTCCAGGTCAGCCCGGATCTCCGCAAGCTGGGCCTCCACGTTGGTGATCAGGCACTGTATCTGGGACAGCTGGGAGCTGTAGCGGGCCTCGGTCTCCGTCAGCGTGTTCTCCAGCGAGTCCCTCTAAAGCAGAAGGAAAGACTGTGAGGAACAGATCAAATGTTCACGGCCTGACTCGGGAAGATCCAGAAAGAGCCCAGTCGCTCCTCGGGGTTGGGAATGACCTCTCCCTACCTAAGTCACTGTGGAAATTAAAGCCCAGAAAGGTCGAGGGGTTTATTCAAGGTTAAGCAGCTGGTAAGTGCTTGAACAGACCAGGGTTTGAACACAGGTCCATGTGATCCTGAATCCCTTCTTCCTTTTCCAACCTTAGACTGGCTTCAGGCTTCGGACCTGAGACCCACCAGACTCCTTCCCTACAGCACTAAAACAGTGGTCTGTAGCCCTGGGTGCATGTTAGAGCCATACAGGAGCTTTTGAAAAAACTCCCAGGCCCAGGCCCCACCTCCAGAGACTCTGATTTCATTCTTCTGGGGAGGAACCTGGGCATGGGGTTTTTTTAAACCTCCACGGGTAGGGTGGAGGAGCATGGGTTTGGAAGGGAGGGCTAAGCAGAGAACGAGCATTCTCGGGGAGTCATGTTTGACAGTGGCCGCCTGACCCATGCACAATTGGAGATGCTCATTTTGTCTCCAGGCTGGATCTTGAGAGAAACCTCCCTCCAGGAGAGGGCAGCTGGGCACGCATCCTTGGGGGCTGAATCTGGGCCGCCTCCTCCCTCCTAGATGCCCGCATCTGTGCCCGTGGCACCCGGGAGCCAGAGCTGGGGGAGGGGTGCCCACCCAGCGGCACTCACCAGGCTGTGCTGGGCCTGCAGCTCGATCTCCAGCGTGTTGACTGTTCGTCTCAGGTCAATGATGTCTGACTGGTAGGTCTGAAGCTGCTCAGAGCTCGTGGTCACCTGCTGGTTGAGCTCCTCCATCTGCAATGGGGGAGACAGAAGAGGCTTGGGGTGCCTTCCCAGGGACACTGGGGGAGCCAGCCCACCCGCGAGAGGCTCACCTGCATGTTGAACCACTGCTCCACATCCCTGCGGTTGGTCTCCACCACCATCTCATACTGACACCGCATCTCTTCCAGCATCCTGTTCAGGTCCACAGGGGGCGCGGCGTCCACCTCAATGTTAAGGCGGTCCCCAAGCTGGCTTCGGAGGGCGCTGACTTCCTGAGAAGGAACAAGGGCCCCGGGTAAGTGGGAAGTTGCAGTATCCAGGCTCACCTCCCGAGGCGATGTGCAAAGATAGAACACAAAATGCTGAAGATCTCCACATTAAAGGGGGCCCTTTGGGGACCACAGTGTGCCCCATAGTATCCCAAAGGCCTTCTGCCTCCAACTGGACACCCTCCTCGCGGGAGAGGCACTCCAGCTACACACTTCCTATCGGTTTGGCAGAAGCCAAGAGCAGCATCGAGGTTTGTTTAATCCATTTGCGCGAACACTGGGAGCCTGTGCCCCTGTGTCCCCGTCCACCCTTCCCACCAGTGTTCATCTGGGAAGGGGGGCAGCAGAAGCCCGGCCTCACTTGGTTCAAGGCCAGATTCGTGCAGGCACCTCCACAGGTTTGGCTGTCAAAGACAAAAAGTTGTCACGGAGGCCCTAGAGTATGCGATAAGCCTCATTAGTGGCTTTTTGGTTGAGGTCCCAGTTCCCTGATTAGGTGGGATGAGTCAGGCACCTTAGGGCACTTGGCAAATACATGGTGACTGATTGTTACTTTACGCTTAGGCCTAAAGAAGCCCAGCCAGGATTCACAGGTACTTGTTCTTTCAAATCCCAAGTCAAGAGGTTGAGAGTCAACCCAGGGAAGGAAAGAAAAAAAACAGCAGAGCTCAGGTGGGCATTGCAGCACACAGGTGCCCAGGGTGGAGGAAATTTCCCTCCACGGACCTGCAGAAAAAGCCGGAAAGTAAAGGGTTGACCTAAGGCTTTTGGACTAAATGTATTATATGCAAATAGAAGAGACAAGGAGGATGAGGATGGGGACAGAAAAAGAGAAAGAAACCTGGACAGTTCAACTCCCCCTTAGAAGACACGGGGGTCATGCCAGCAGTCCAGCCGCACAGAGGTGGACAGGTGTGGGTTCCAGAGCCTGATAATGCCCCTGGGGCTCCAGCACACCACTCCCCTGAAACTCGGCTCTCGTGAGAAAAACCAATGCAGCAAGAAAGCATTTGGCAGTCATGCAAGTCCAGGAAATGCAGAGAGGGGATTGCCAGCCTTTCTGAGCACTGAGCAAGGGACATTCAATTCTCGTTTAATTCTCCCAGCCACCCTTTCTGATAGTGCTGTCCCCAGTGTACAGGCGAGGATGCTCAGGAAGGTTAAATACATTGGGCTCAGTCACAGAAACAGTACGTGGCCAGCCTGGGAATTTCAGTCCGCATCTCTCTGACCCCACCCCCCACGTTCTTTCTGCATTCTGCTTTCCAGGGCTCACCTCCTCGTGGTTCTTCTTGAGGCAGAGCAGCTCCTCCTTCAGGGACTCCACCTGGGCCTCCAGGTCGGCCTTGCACAGGGTCAGCTCGTCCAGGACCCTGCGCAGGCTGTTGATGTCGCCCTCCACCAACTGCCGCAGGGCCAGCTCCGTCTCGTACCTGCAGGGGGACAGGGTCAGCAACGAGGGGTGAGAATGAACAGAGAACTCAGGGGAGACCTTGAAATGCTGGCGCTCTTCCAACGCTCTGTGAAGTCAATGGGAAGCTTCCAGAAGCCAGGGCCAGGAGAGAGGGCAGCCCCGCCCCCTGGCCAGACTCACTTGGTCCTGAAGTCATCGGCAGCCAGTTTGGCATTATCAATGTGCACCACCATCCTGGCATTATCTGCCTTGGTGCATAGGACCTGCAGGCCAGAGTACACAGAGAGGTCAGTCCAGGACAAGAAGAAGGATGAAGAACCCAAGTGAGAAGAATATGGAGCTGGTGGGAATCAGCAATCTTGCGCCCATCCCTGCAGAAGCCCCTCCTCCCTGGAACACTGTGGGGGCAGGGGGGGCGGTGATACTGAGTAAACTGGTTTTTGGAGACATGGGGTTTATTTTCTAAGCACCTGGTTCTTCACAAATCCAAATGCCCCATTTTGGATTCAATGACCAATAGGGAAGGAAAGAATCCCATGAAGTCAGAAGTCATTCCTATAACAGAAAAGGTTCCTTAACAAGCACTAACATTTACTAAAAATACCCCGTGTTCCAGGAGCTGTGCTAAGCACTTTACCTGCATCCAGTCGTGGAACCCTCTTGGCAGCCCCTTTAGGTAAAGACCATTGTTATCCCCATTCCACGGATGAGGAAACCGAGGCCTAGGGAAGGGGAGGAACCTCCCAAAGTCATACCCTGAACGTGTGGTAGAACTGACACCACATCCCAGGCCTCTTTCCACATTAAGTGCCCTGGTCGTGCACTCAAATTATGAGACAATTCTATGCCCCAGGGAAGTGTCTGTTCCATGCGCGTATCTAAATAAATGATGAGATTCCGATCTGGAACAGCAGCCATTCCAGCTGCCTTCCCAGTGAGACCAGTCACCCCTTGCCCTCACCTTCTGCTGGAGCTCCTCGATGGTCCTGAAATAAGACTGGTAGTCAGGACACATGACAGGCGCTTGGGACTGGCAGGCCTCTTGGATCTTGCTCTCCAGGTTGGCGTTCTCCTGCTCCAGCTGGCGCACCTTCTCCAGGTAGTTGGCCAGCCTGTCATTCAGGAACTGCATGGTCTCCTTCTCATGGCCATTGAAGGTCCCTTCACAGTACCAGCTGCAGGTACCCATGGAGCTGGAGATGCCACCAGATGGCCAGTAGCTGCTGGGTCGGCAGGAACTGGACACATAGGTCTTGGGGAAGCAGCCGGCCGGCCGGTGGGCGGTGGGCACGCAGACGGAAGGCGCACAGGTCATGGGCTGGCAGACGTAACTCGGGCACATCTCCGGCCGGCAGTTCATGCTGCTGGAGCAGACAGAGGATGGCAGCACGCCGCTCTTGATGGGGGCAGGTGAGCAGGTGGACGTCATGTTGGGGAGGCCCTTCCTCCTCAGCTGCAGCTGCGAGATCACCAGCACCTACAGACCCCGTCCCGTTCAGGCCCTTTTATACCCTTGGAGTGAGGGGGCTTACGCTAGAAAGTCATCGGGGGTGGTGTTGATGTTTAGACTCAGCCTCAGAGGAAGCTGCCAATTAATTCATCATTTAGTTTCCAATAAGGAGTTCCTTTCCTCATAAAAGAGGCCAAGTGTGTCATTTGGCTACAGCGGGACTCTGGGCTCCTGTCATTGATCACCAGGGGAAAGCTTCTGGACACATCTTCAAAGGATCAACTGCACGCCTGGGCCCTCATTACCAGGGCGGAGCCGCCAGGAGACCACAGCGGCCTGGCCCCGTGCCACCGATGGCCTTGCCCACCGCGCCCCCTCCCGCCCCGGCCCTGGGAAAGGCCACTGTGCTGTGGGGTGGCAGCTGCTCCTGTGAACGTGGGAAGAGGCCTGGCCCCTCAAAGAGGAAGTGTGTGGGTGACGGCCCTGTACCAACACACTGGCAGTGGCAGAAACCCCCGGGAGACAGGAAAGCGCCTCTGAGGCTCCTGGGCACAAATCATCATCCTACCCAGGTGAAGAATCTATACCTGGGTGAGGAGAGCAAACTCAGGACGCAGACAGCAAGCCTAAGAACCAGGGAACCTTTTCAGCTGGACACTATTGGGAAGGAGAGGTGAGAGCCCCACCCATGGAAAAAACGTACAGCATCATGAACGTCTCCTGGAGGCGGATGCCCTCTCTTGACCATCTCTGGACCCTCCCCTTCATTTCCCACTGCTCCACAGATGATGGAGTTGTCCAGGTCGGTTATTTGTTGAGACTGAGGCTGGCCAGGCTGGGCCAGGCTCTGCCCTAACCTTCTGCAGTGGTGGACAGGGAGGGTCCACTCCAGGACTCAGAGACGGGAGGCCGTGTGGATCAGCTCCCTGGAGAAGTGACACTTTGCAGCCCTGAACGAGCTAAGCCGGGGGACCGGGAGCAGGCGACTCCAACTATAGAAGCCTTGGGCCTTCCTCAAGAGAGCAACACGCAGGACCGGTGGTTTTGGTCCTTGCCTGCAATGCTCACCAGTCCACACACTGCATGTTTAATGTGTGTGGTATACAGACCCATCATGTTTATTAATCTTCTCGACGTAATGTGGGAATATAAGCGCTCGTCTTATTTGTCATACACTATTTCTATTGCTTCAAAGCCAAGATAGAGATGTTACCTTCTACCTTCCTGTGTGACCTGGGGAAAGCCACTCTGCCTCTCTGGGCCTCATGCAAATTGAAAGGGTTAGATTCAACGATCTCTCAGTCTGATTTCCAGTCCCTCTGTCTGGGTTAACTATGAGGAAAGGACAGCGGAATCAGATGGGAAGAGGGATGGACGCAAGCCCAGCTACATGGAATGAGTGAGACTCATCAGACAGGCTTCCAAATCATAACCAATACACATGGAATGCACACGGGTGCCAGGCCTTATGCTGGGTGCTCGGGGTTAATTTGCCTCTTTAATCCTCACCTTAAAAAACTAGAAGGTAATTATAATTACTTTAGTGTTATAATAAGGGGTGGCAATGGTTCTCAAAGGGTGGTCTCCAGAGTGGCAGCATCGATGTCCCTCAGGAATGTGTTCGAAATGCAGTTTCCTGAGTTCACCCCAGAGCAGCTGAGGCAGAAACTCTGAGGGTGGGGCCCAGCCCCCCGTGTCTAACAGGTCCTCCAGGCAGCTTTGAGAACAGCTGAAGTATAAGATGTATATCTTAACGCCTGCCACCAAAATTCCTCTTGCAGAAAAAAAAATCTTTACTTGAAAAAACACATTAAGAAGATTTGGGGGTAAAACATGGGCCCCAAGTACCTTTATGTTGGCTGGCAAGGCAGTAGAGGAAGAGAGAGGAGGAGAGTTTGAAGTTCCCAGGACAGTCATAGCATGAAGGGGTGAGAGGCAAGGGAGACAGGGGTTGGGAGGAGAGACACCAGGAAGGTGCTAAGAGGCTGCACACTGTGACACTGTCCCACCTCGTGGTCCCCAAGACATCTTGCAGCAAAGTCCATGCTACTCAAATGCAATAAAGAAGAGCAGAGTGTTCAAAGCCACAGCAGACCAGGGTTCCAGCCAACATGCCCGAGCTGGGCACGTTTCACAAAACGTGGGGGCCAGGAAAGGGTGCACCTAGATCTGTCTGAATCCAAGGACTTTCCACCATACCCCAGCCTCTCTCAGGCCAAAGCTAACTATGGAACACATACATTTAATAGAAAAAATGGGAGGCTTAGAAGGGAAAACGATGCAGATAAAGCCAAGAACAAGGGAGAGAAACAAGAAAGAAAGGGTGAGAGTTTGGGGCCAAAGAGGGCCAGGGCCTATTTAAAGGACCAATTTAAATAAATAAAGGGCAGATAGGATGCATGTCAGGTCCTGGCCCCAGACAGCCCCCTTCTCCCCACTCTGTGGAAAAACCAAATGACCCCATAGAAAAGACCTGCGAAAACTGAATTTAGGAAGTTCTACCATCCAAACAGCCAGTTTGCCAACGTACTCATACACATGGAAACTTCCATCAGTTTCTATTTAGTGCCTGGTCATTAAATATAAGCAGAAGAGTCACCAGGCATTTGAAGTTTTCCAACATTGAAAACAGAGACAAAACAAGCAAACAAAACAATGAAGAGGAATTTAGGGGAAAACAAAAATAATGCGGGCTCTAAAACAATCTATTATGATATATGTGTGTATATTTGTTATAACCTATGTGTATAAGTATAGCAGTTACATCCCTGAAACAAGAACTGGATGTTATAAAAGAGGAACAGAAAATTTAAAAAATAGCTCTTTGGAGACTTCCAGTCAAGATGGAGGAGTAGGTGGAAATACTGTGCCTCCTCGCACAACCAAATTTAAGGACCACAAAGATTTAGAAACAAAAACACAACCAGGACAGAAAATTGAAACGTACCGAAGTCCGACAACAACGAACCATTCATCCTGACCCAGAAGCGGTGGAGAGGGGTCGTGGCAGGAAAAAGCGGCCGGACCAACCCAGGCGGGCAGGCAGCAGTTGGCAAACCCCAGGCGTGGGGTGGCAACGGGCAGACCCTGGCACAAGGCGGCAGGCTGACCGCGGTCACACATTCATGCGCAGATACACCAGGCAAAAAAATGAGCAGTGAGACAGACCGCGCAAACCAGGGCCCCAGCGACGGGAAATGAAGCCTAAAAGTACTGATTGGAAAAACTTGTGGGGGTTGAGGTGCCAGGAGAGACTCCCAGCCTCACAGAAAAGTTCATTGGAGAGACCCACAGGGTCCTAGAACGCACACAAGCCCACCCACCTGGGAATCAGTGCCAGAAAGGCCCGGTTTGCTTCTGGGAAGCGGCAGAGGGGACTGAAATCTGAAAGAGAATGGAGCAAGCGCCATTGCTCCCTCTCTGACCCCACCCCCACGTGCAGCGTCACAACCCAGCGACTAGGTTGCCCTGC
This sequence comes from Sturnira hondurensis, assembly GCF_014824575.4. Classification (NCBI taxonomy): domain Eukaryota; kingdom Metazoa; phylum Chordata; class Mammalia; order Chiroptera; family Phyllostomidae; genus Sturnira; species Sturnira hondurensis. The sequence continues at coordinate 1,212,754 of NW_028094263.1, read as the reverse complement.
CCCAGTGAGCACCTAAGGCTCCACCCCTCATACGTAAGAGGTGCGACCAGACCGAAAAATTATGGCTCAAGAAGAACAGCTCAAAGCACCAGAGACAATACTTCTAAGTGACCAAGAGATAGCCAACCTATCGGATGCATAGTTCAAAACACTGGCTCACAGAACTGGTTGATTTTAGTCACAAATTAGAGAAACAAATGGGGGCTAAACTAGGTGAAATGAAGGGAAATGGACAGGAAACCAATAGTGATGAGAAGAAAACTGGGACTCAAATCAATGGAGTGGACCAGAAGGAAGAAAAAATGACCAAACAGAAAAAAAAAGAAGAAACAAGAATTCAAAAAATTGAGGAGAGGCTTAGGAACCTTCTGGACATCTTTAAACGTTCCAACATCTGAATTATAGGGGTACCAGAAGGGGAAAAGGAACAGCCACAAGTGGGAAACTTATTTGAGCAAATAATGAAGTCCAGGAAGCTCAGAGAGTCTCAAAGAAAGTGGACCCAAGGAGGAACACACCAAGGCACATCATAATTACATTAGCCAAGATTAAAATGAAGGAGAGAATCCTAGAAGCAGCAAGAGATAAGGGGACAGTCACCTACAAAGGAGTTCCCATCAGACTGTCAGCTGATTTCTCAAAAGAGACCTTACAGGCAATAAGGGGCTAGAAAGAAGTATTCCAAGTCATGAACTCCAAAGACCTACATCCAAGACTGCTCTATCCAGCAAAGCTTTCATTTAGAATGGAAGGGCAGATAAAGTGCTTCTCAGATAAGGCCAAGTTCAAGGAGTTCATCATCACGAGCCCTTGTTATATGAAATGTTAAAGGGACTTATCTAAGAAAAAGGAGTTAAAAATATTAACAGTGAAAGGACAGCAAACTCAGTTATTAACAACCACACCTAAAACAAAAGCAAACTAAGAGGACAGCTAGATCAGGAGCGGAACCATAGGAATGGAGATCACATGGAGGGTTAGCAACAGGGGGGGTGGGAGGAGGAGAAGGGGGGAGAAGGTACAGAGAATAAGTAGCATAGACGGTAGGTAGAAAATAGACAGGGGATGAGTAGGAACAGTGTGGGAAATGTAGAAGCTAAAGAACTTGTGACACATGGACATGCACTAAAGGTGGGGGAATGTGGGGGAAAGGGGGTGTGCAGGGTAGAGGGGAATGAAGGGGGAGAAATGAAACAACTGTAATGGCATAATAAATAAAATATATTTAAAAATAGCTCTTTAGAATATATGATATAAATATATGATATATGATATAATATCATATATATTAAATATATGATAGCTGCAATTAAAAATTCAGTACAGATGTTTGACATTGAAGGAGGGGGCGGGGAAGCCAGAACCAAGAATAGTCAGAAGTACACCGTGGGGACTGGGTCGTACTGAGGTCCGCACCAGAGCTGCCCTGAGCCCCCTTTCAGCTGTCTTGCCAAAAGCACCCTCAACCTGGCTGCACCTTGCGGCCACGTGGAGAGCTTTTAAACACCCAGACACCAGGCCAGGATCCAGACCAAATGAAGTCAGGATTTCAAGATTTCAGACCAGTCATCTGTGTACTTTAAAGCTCTCCAGGTCCTTCCAATGTGCAGCCAGGGCTGAGGACCTCTGGCCAAACGCAAACAGCTTTACAACTAAAAAGCACAAGCAAATAACGTAGATAGTATTTCAAGGCAGGACCTGGCTAGCTCCACCTTGGAGGGAGTTAGCGTGGATTTGGAAGGGGCTTGCATGACAAAGAACACAGTAAGGAGGAAGAGTGTGGCTTATGTAAAACTGTTAACACAGGCCCCTGAATTCTATAGAACATGCGTTACCGCTGGCTGGCTGTGGCTTCTCCCACTGACTTTGCTCCCAGTCAGAATTAGCTAAAAAGTCATGTAACTACTTATTCACTTTGTCTGGCCTGGTTTGCCCTGGATGCTGCTGCTTGGAAGGAGACCTCAGAAATGAAACCCTAGGCAGGGAAGGCTAGATGCCCACCGCCAGAGCAATCCAGGCATCCAGTTAGAATAGCGACTCCTCATATATTGACCGGTTTTCAAATACTCAGCATGAGCTTGGCGTAGCGGGAGGGACCTGACAACACAGTCGACGCCATGTTCTCGTCTACTGATGACGAAACTGAGACCTGCCCCTGCCAGAGGTCTCCCAGGCAGTGGGTGGAGCCCAGCAGTGAGCTCAGGCCAGTCTGACCCATGTCGGGAGCCCACATTCATCATTCTAACACCACGACCCCCTTCGGCTGGCCTCCCACCACCGAGTTAGGGAGGAAAAGAGGCAGAGCGTGGGCCCCTCCCTGTCCATCCCCAGGCCTCCCTCTGACAAGGGTTAGTCCTGTCCCAGGCACCTAACACGCTGACTGGCCCGAAGGTGCTCAGTGGGGGGTATGTTGAATGAACTGCATGATCCTGAGACCACCACCCTCTTTGGGTGGCTGGGCCTCCGCTGAACTAGCCAAGGTGTTCCAAGAAGCCCGAACTGGAGGTGACGCTAAGCAACAGGAATGAGAGGACTGGAAGAAGCCGAAGCCCCGGGCCTCCTTTCTGTTCAGGGGGTTGGAAAGGGGAGGATTCTAAAGCTGAATCGGGGTGAACTACACTGGGCGCCCCTAAGAGGTGGGGTCCTAGGGTTACCCAGCACCTTCCCCAATCTGTTTTCCACCCTGGATATTGTAACAACTCTCAACACCAAGCCCCTTAGCATGTGTTCTTGGCATCTTAGAAAGAGCCCACGGCCATCTGGGGACAACCGGCCTTCCTTTCCATCTCGGGAAGTCTTGCCATCATCCTGCATTTCCCATCGGGACTGAGGGGACTTGATGTTTGCCACTGTCTGTTTGGGGTGGGGGGGTAGGGTGAAGGGAACATTCTAGACACAATTGAGACCCTTTGGGTCAAGATGCGGGGGAGCACCCACTTTTGTGCTGAGATGCCTTGGCACCCAAAAGCACCTGTGCCTTATCAGGTGTCAAGGACACACAAGCACCCGATGAGCCTCCTAAGGACAAGTGTCTCTGGGTTGTGAGTGGAAGTCACGACGGCCGGCTCACTCTCGTATCTCCTGCCTCTGTTGGAGTGCAGGTTTTCGGGGGGCGGGGGTTGCTGGACAGGGAGGCTGAGTGAAGAGGGCTGCAGTAGAGAGTGGGGGTGGTGTGAACACCCCTAAAAGCACACTGGTGCGGGACTTCACATGGCTGCTCTTTGAGAACCACAGACATGAGCTAATAAAGTGACCCCAAGGTGCTTCCCATTGTACTGGTCCCAGGTTTATCCATCCTCCGGGACCCCAAGATGACCATGTATACTGAATGATAGGAGGGGCTTGGTAACATCTGTCACCACATGGGACTCTTGGAGAAAGGTCTTCATCAGGAAAGCTTAGCAAAAGCCCCACCACAGACCTCTACCCACCCCAGGAAGGAGCGTAGGGACCCTATCGTCCCCAGCATCGTTCATGGTCAAACATCCCCTATTCATCTGCCCAGGAGTCACCCATCTCGCCCAGCAGAGACACACACTGACAATCCTGAACGGTGCTACTTAGGCATCGCAAGCCAGAGCAAACGCGCTTTATTGTTCCGAAGCCCTCCATTGCATTTCAGAACCCACTAAAACAGCACCCAGAAGAAAATCTTGACCCAAGAGGCAGCCTGAGAACAGAGGCACCCCAGCCCCCTTTGAAAGGACGAGGAGCCGCAGCCTTCAGGCACGGCCAGCCTTCATGAGAGGCTCTGAGCAACTTTATGGCATGTGTTTGCAGTGAGGCCACTTGGGGCCAGGCCCTGGGCTCTGCACAAAGAGAAGGGATTGGGCCTTAGGGTTAGGGTTCAGTAGTGGCCAAGTCCAAACCCTGGAGACAATGGCCTTAACTTTCTGGGCCAGTCACTCTTAGAACCGGCCTCCTGGGCAGGGCACACAAAGGGGGCGGGGGCTGCAGGTGGCGCGGGCTGCACCAGGGCCACAGGAGGCTGCAGGAAGACAGGGGAGGCATGACTTGGAGGGCGAGGGCTCAGGAGCACATGGGTTACAGGGGAGCCTAAGAGAAAGAAAAAGATCAGATCAGTCCCTGTTTTTAATAACTCAGATCACCTTAAAAATCACTTAGTCCTGCCCCTCTCATTTCACCAAAAGGAAACCAAGAGGCCCAGGGAGACTGAGGACTTGCCAGGGTCATGTGCTGAATTTGTAATAAGACCAGAACTAAAACCCAAGGCTCCTGACTCCGGACGCTGGCTCTTCCCAGGCCCTATGCTGCCTCCCAGAACTTTGTATATTGAACCCAGGAGATAAGAGAGTGCAGTGGTACTCACTTGCAGTCCTCGCTCTCCAGCAGGCCCCGGTACGTGGCGATCTCACCCTCCAGCCTCGCCCGGACGTCCAGCAGCACCTGGTACTCCTGGTTCTGCCGCTCCAGGTCGGCCCGGATCTCCGCCAGCTGGGCCTCCACGTTGGTGATCATACACTGCATCTGGGTCAGCTGGGAGCTATAACGGGCCTCAGTCTCCGCCAGGGTGGATTCCAAAGCATCTCTCTGTAAAAGCAAGGATTGCATAGAGAAGGAGGAGTTTGGAGATGGGAGGAGGAGCAAGGAAGGTGCACCTAATCCATCTGAGGCTCAGTGCAGGCTCAGAATCCAAGAACAGAAGCTCAGAGAATCACTTTCATCCAGAGTGAACCACAGTCAGACTTCTCGCTTGAGATGCACCAATTAGCCCCTATAGCCATCTTGGTCTAGAGGGTGTAAATCTATGAATAATATCTCTGAATAACTCAGAAAGAATCTGCTTCCACAAATACGGGAGCAGCTGCCTGGACCTGTCGGTAGCTACAGGCCTCCTTTCTTTCACCACTGGGACATTTGTGAATGGGGGCTGGGCCCCCATTCCGTCTTCTCTGCATAGAAAATCTCAGGTATTCAAGAACTGAAACCACTAGAGCCTGCTTTCTGTGGTCAGAACGCGGAAGTTGGGGGTTTCACGTGCAGCTGGCTTGGTCGCCAGCAGCCTCGGGACTCACCATGCTCTGCTGGGCCTGCAGCTCGATCTCCAGGCCGTTGACCGTGCGTCTCAGCTCGATGATCTCTGCCTGGCAGGTCTGCAGCTGCTCTGAGCTGGACACCACCTGCTGGTTCAGCTCCTCGGTCTGAAACGGACACACCCAGGACCTGGTCAGGATGACTGAGGACACAGCTTCGGAGGTCTAACAGGGGCCACTTGGGGTCATGAGTCAAGAAGGACGTTGCAGATCACCCAGGCCAAGCCATTCATTTTACACTTGAGGACTTTGTTGCTTAGGGGACAGCAACCAGCCCAAGATGCCTGGTGAGGTCGAAATGGAGCTCAAATGCAGGTTTCTCGATCCAGAGCTGCAAGCTGATTCTGAGAGGCCCGTGGGGGGTCCCTGTTGCACGGGCTGTTCCCAGGTGCCCACCTGGGTGTTAAACCAGTCGGCAGCGTCCCGGCGATTATTCTCCACCAGGGTCTCGTACTGGCACCTCATCTCATCCAGGACACGATTGAGGTCGACAGGTGGAGCGGCGTCCACCTCGACGTTGAGGCGGTCACCAAGCTGGCAGCGCAGAGAGTTCACTTCCTGTGGCCCAGACCAGAGTCAGTGCTCACTTTCCCAGCTGGCTGCCTCACTCTCCCTCCTCCCCGACACCTACCTGCTCCCTGTGCTCACCTCCCGCCCCACACTCACCTCCTCGTGGCTCTTCTTGAGGCAGAGCAGCTCCTCCTTCAGGGACTCCACCTGGGCCTCCAGGTCGGCCTTGCACAGGGTCAAATCGTCCAGGATCCTGCGCAGGCTGTTCATGTCCGACTCCACCAGCTGCCTCATGGACACCTCCATCTCATACCTGGCAGGCACATACAGGGCACTTAAAGCCACATTCCCTTTTTGTATCTAAGTCAGATCCCACCCCAGACTGACCTGGTGCTGTGTGTCCACCTTAATGCCTCAGGGGCATAACGAAGCAGAAACCCTGACTCTAGACACGGACAATGTCCAGCTCTGCCAGACCCCAACAGGTGAGCGGGACACTCACTTGGTCCTGAAATCATCTGCGGCCAGCTTGGCATTGTCGATCTGGACCACCAACCTGGCGTTCTCTGCCTTGGTGCACAGAGTCTGGAGGAGGGAAAGTGACTTCAGAGAAAGAAAGGACATTCTGAGGGTGGGGTGCCCCCGAGCTGGATGTGCGTCCTTTGGATACAGGGCAGTGTCCATCCCTGGGCTCTCAGCAGCTGAGCCTCCATGAGGACTTCTGGAGGACTCCATGCTGCTAAGGTCCCTTCCAACACATCTGTGTCCTGAACCTGAAATAGAGAGAGGGAGGGGCAGAGGTGCTGCAGGAAAAACCCAGTGTGGTGGCTTCCTCTTGTCTTCCTTTTGCCCAGGCCACCGGGCTCTCTGGGCAGGTTACTATCAAGGGCATGCTCTGTGGTTCCTTGGTCATAGATGGCCTTTCTCAGCAGGCAGCTGAGACTTTTAGGGGGTGGGGGCTGGGCAAGAAGGAAACTTCTGACAGGCTTTTCCTTTCCCGGACTAGGTCCTGACCTGCACCAAACTCATCATATTCGATCCCCTTACCTGGAAGGAGGAGGAGAGAGTGGGCAGAGAAGAGTTGGGCTATGGTACCCAAGGTGACACAATCAATTAGTTCATAGAGCCTGTGTTTATGTTCTGGCTCCACGCACTGCCAGCTGGACCACTTTAAACAAGTCACTGAACCAGCCCGCGCCTCAGTGTTCTCATCCGTTAAATGGGCTGGCGGTGCCCCCCCCCATAAGATTACTGGGAGGAGCAAACAAGGCCACAGTGTGAACATACCCTGTGACCCCTGCAGGGCCCCCTGGAAGCAGGGCCACCGCCACAGGTGTCCTGGCTTCCAGCCCAGTGCAGGTGGCACCAGCCCCCCAAGCAGCCAAGCCCACTTGAATCCCCTCACCTTCTTCTGCAGCTCCTCGATGGTCCGGAAGTAGGACTGGTAGTCTGGGCACAGGTAGGGCTCCTGCTGCTCACACCATTCACGGATGCGGCTCTCCAGGCTGGCGTTCTCCTGCTCCAGCTGCCGCACCTTCTCCAGGTAGCTGGCCAGGCGGTCGTTCAGGAACTGCATGGTCTCCTTCTCGCTGCCGGTGAGGATGCCCTCCCCAAACCAGCCCCCGCTTACACTGTAGCTGGTGGCGAAGCCTCCAGGCGGGAGACCGAGAGCAGGGAGGCAGCTGGCGGCCCTGCAGCTGCTCCTGCCCAGCCCCGCGGAGCACGTGGAGAAGCTCCGGGGCCCCCGGGAGAGGCTGGGGAGCTTGCAAGAGCTGCTGGAGTACATGGTGGACACACGTGCGGAGCCCCCGTAGCCCCCTCCCGGGCCCTTGAGAGACCCTGAGGAAAAGCTGGCCTTGAGGCATTTGGAAGCCATGACCTCAGCAGCCAGGACGCAAATGACAGACCTTCAAGGCTGGCTACCCCCCGATGCAGAGGCACAGCTCCTCACCGGGTTTATATCTCTGCCCCAGTGGGCGTCGGCCTTTGCCAGACAAAGTGTTTTCTCCTCGTAAAGTTAATACCACTTTCTATAATACCTCCTCGTTAACCTGTTATTTAGCTTCCCGTGAACACTTCCTGGCCTTGTAAAGAAGGAGCCCCGTTGGACTGGCAGCTATGTGGAGACTCGTCTCCACCGCCCCGTGTTGCTGGGAAGACCGAGTCTCTGTCGGGCCTTCAAAGGGGCCTGTGATCAGGGCCCAGCCCTCGGCCTCGTGAAGAGGTGTGGGCATCCCGCCACAGCCTTGACTTTCTCCAGCATTGTCTTCTTTTATGGGTCCGAGGGAGTAGAGGAGGCCTCCGGGTCAGAAGAGCAAGCCTGGTTGTTGCATCTCAAGCCCAAGGAGGCACAGAGGCTCAGGAGAACAGGCCGTGGCACCCAGCTACTACGGTTTCCCCAGGATTGTTCTGGGTTCAGGGCCGAAAGCTTCGTGTCCCTGGAAAGCCCTCAGGCCTGGGGGGAAATGGTTCGTCTGGTCGCCCTGGACACAGCACAGCCTCAGTGGCCACATCCCGCTGCCTCCCTCATCAGGAGGTCCCTTCTGCTCATGTGGCCTCAGCTTCAGCCAAAGTGACGCGAGCTCGGCTCCCTGGGGACCGGCCCGAGGACGCGTCCACAGATAGGAAGGTGTGTCTTCCCAGGCCCGGCTGAGAGATGGAGACACTTTCCTTCTGGCTGTCGGGGTCCGGTGGAGGGGAGGGGTGTGTTCCTGACTCCCAGAGAGCCTGGCCTTCAGAGTTTTAGCTCTGCTACAGGGGTTGTCAGGACTAGTGCTCAGAAAGCTTGACAAGGGTGGGTTAGGGTCCCAGAAAATCCCACCTGCCAAGCTAGTGGGACCTGGAAGAGGAGCTGAGAGCTGAGCCAGAGGGCAGGTGTGGCCAGGGAGGGGGTCTCACCAGGTAGGCCAACGGGATCTGCCTTCTGTTCGGCCCTGCAGGCTGGGGTCCCGCTCACTCTTCCAGGGACGTGTATTGTTACCTTTTCCATCAGGAGGACTGAGCTGCGCAGCAGCAGCCCCCCAGGCGGGCGATCGGCACTTCCCCGTGATGGTCTCGCTTAATCCTCAGGTTGCCCTGGGATCCCGGGCTTGTTTTCCCCATCTCAAAGCCGAGGCGACCGAGACCACCACCCAGGGACAGGCAGAACCAGGATGCCAGCCCGAGTCTAGTTTGGCCCTGTCCACTGCACCACCAGCCTCCACCACTGCTGCCGACTCTCGTCCTGGGCTGCAGAGGTGGTCGGGCTCTGTGGAGAAAGGAAAGGACAGGACCGAGTGGGCTCCACGAGGGGGTGGCCAGCAGCCCCCAGTGTCCCGGGGGAGGGAGTACAGCATCGTGGTTACCTGCAACCTCTGTGGGTTTGAATCCCAGCCCCACCACGTACAGGCTGTGTGACTAAACGTCTCTCTCTCCTTCTCTTTCTCCTCCTCTTCCTCCTCTCCTTCCTCCTGTTCCTCCTCCATAACTGAGAAGAGGAGAACAGTACCTGCTTCCTAGGGCTGCTCTGAGGGCTGCGTGAGCATGAAGCCTCTAGAATGGCACCTGCCCGTGGTACAAGCTCAGTAAGGACAGCTGCCATGACTGCTCGTCCCCACACGGGTGGAGTCTTGTAGTAGTCACACTGGTGATATGAAACAGCTGTTGCTAGGAGTGCAGAGAGTCTCTGAGCCCATAGGCTGCCACCCCACAGGCCAGGTGCGTGTTGGGGGCCCTCAGATACAGAGCTTCCGTGAGTCACCATGCCCTTCCCATGCCTGGGGGCCTGGTGTGACCAGCATCCCTGGCCCCCATTGGCTACCTCAGCCTTTCCTCCCTGGAAACCCATGCCTGGTGCAAGGACACAGCTGAGAACCTGGCAGCACCTCCTTGAGTGTTTGTGCTTCCCACCCAGGCGAGCACAGGGCTCCACCCAAGCCCCGTAGCCTCCTGCAGCCTCCCTAGAGCCCGGAGAACCTAGAGCAGTGGAGGCCAGGAAGCCACAGTCTGTTTATACAGCCCTGGGGCTCTTATGGGTTCCCAAGCAGGGCTCCACACCTGTGCGCCCTGGAAGGGATCCCTCTCCCCACACAGCCCTGGTAATAACAAGGCTAAGGGCACCAGCCATCACTGGTCCAGCACTTAGCACCTGCCAAGCTCCTCGCTGAGCTCTCTCCAGCCATTCTCTCATCCGCTCCTTACACCAGTCTCACGAGATGGGCATCATCTGTATCCCCGTGTAACAGAGGAATAAACAGGCCCGGGATGCTCCAGGAGCCTGCCCCCTGCTCGGCCCTGCTGTACCCTGCAAGCTCCAGACACTTGCGGCCGAGACGGGTGGCTGATCCGCTGACCCTCCAGTCACTGGTATCCTCGAATTGTCTTGTGTTTCAGCCCTGTCCTCCCAGGAAGACTGTGAGTTCCTGCGGGTGAGGACTGACCTGGTACTGCTTTTGAAACCTCTACAGAGCCCTGGCTGGTGTAGCTCAGGGGACTGAGCGCGGGCCTGCGAACCAAAGGATCACAGTTCGATTCCCAGTCAGGGCACATGCCTGGCTTGCAGGCCAGTTCCCAGCAGGGGACGCACGAAAGGCAACCACACATTGATATTTCTCTCCCTCTCTCCTTCCCTTCCCCTCTAAAGATAAATGAAAAAAGTCTTTAAAAATAAATAAATGAATATGAAACCTCTGTAGTGTCAAGCACAGTGCTGGGCTTCTGGGCTCCTGGATGTCTCGGAATGAATGAATGCATGGTTTTGCTCACCGTGAGTGGCGCTAAGGAAGCAAAGAAAGGATTTTGAGAGGAAGGGAGGGCAGAAAGGGAGGGAATGGCGAAAGAAGGCGAGAAAATGCGGGTAGAGAGCTGAGGGAGAAAGGCACTTCCAAAGCCAGTCATCGTCCTCACTCCTGTAGATGAGGAAAGCGAGACTTGGGGATAAGGGGAGACCAGGCGTCTCTGCGTGGGCAGGTGGCACCTGCTCCGACCATCGGCCCCTTTGGCAGAGAACAAAGCGTTCTCTCGGCCCAAAGCCATTCTGCCCAAAGGGAGGCGTACGTGGGAAAGGTGCGGCCGAAGGTTTCTGATAAGTTTTTTAGATGATTTCATAAGACATATAAGAAATGCTTTCAAAGCTATGAATTATCCTGTAAGTTGTGCTGGTCTATTTCCATCCTTTCTTAGTATTCTTTTTAATAGAACAAAATAATTACCTAGAATTCCTTATCAGCAAGAACTAACATTACTGGCAAGTATTCTCATAACTTTCCCGGTAAGACTTTGCGCTCTGCTCAGGTGGGGTCCGTGCTGTCCCCAGAACATCCCACTTGGCCGTGCTCTCAGACACCCTGTGCCCTCCTTCCTCCTGCTTCTGCCCGCCCATCAAGGTGCCCATCAATTCTAAACGTCCCCTAAGCCTTTCCTGATTGTCCCAGCCCTCAATGATCTCTGCCCCCCCCCCCCGGGGACCTGGCAGCCTGCCCTCACCCACACCTGCCAACCCTGGTGCTGTGTGGTCATGCATGGGGTGATCTGCAAACCTGGACCATCAGCCCCATGGGAACTGTGCCTCTTCTCTGCCATTTGGCCAAGCTGCTTCTCCTCGCCTGCTCCTCCCTAAGGGGCCTCTGCATTTGCCCTGGGTTTTCCACGCTTGGAACATCCACTCATTGAAGTCTGCCACTCACTGTGTCTGGTCCACACTGTTCACTTCTGGCGTGCACACTGGTTAGTGATTTAAACTGGAACTCCATTGAGGGTGTGTGTGAGGTTCAGAGTAGGAAGGGGGGGGTTCCTTAACCAACACAGGTGCTCTAAACAAGTTAATGGAAGGCTAGACAAAGCTCCATAGATACAGCGCCTGTGAGCGTGCATGAGATGAGGCTGCGAAGGCACTCTATAAACTGCAGAGTGAGCGCAGAAATAGACTGCGTGCATGGTGCGAGGAGGTGATGGTGTGATTATCTGTCGGGTCACAAGCCCGTGTGGTCCGTCTGCCTGCTCAGACACAGTACCCAGGCAGCTGGAGCTGCAGCCACAACAGAAGGCCCAGACCACTCCCCAGACCCTGGCTGCTCCCATGTACCAGCAAACCAAATGGGGGTGACGCACTCCGTGTGCCCAGCTGCCTGCCTTGCATCTCCTGAGCCTCAGGCATGAGCCAGGAACTTCAGACCGCAGGCCCCAGAGCAGGAGCAGGGCAGCAGGAGAGTGAGACCCAGGGGAAGGGCCCTCCTGCCGCCAAGCCAAGCAGGCCCTCTGAGGCCTGGGCCTTCAGGTTCAGCACCCACCTCCGAGGGTGCTGCTGGCCAACAGTGCAGGACCCACCCAGGCCCTGCTGGGTAACCAAGCACAGAACTCCAGCCCACAGGGTGGGGGTCCCACTTTCCACATGCCACCCAGGAGCTCTTCATTGAACACATGGTCAGGGCTCCTTCCTGGGTGCTGTGCACATGCTGAGCCCCCTTGAGCCCCATTTCCCAGGGGAGCCCGCCGACACCAGAGAGGGCACATGGCATGACGGGGCCCGCTGCCGAACACAGGGCCAGGCTCAGGGCAGGGTGCTCCCGTCTGCCCACGCGCACCTCCCCCTAAGGCCTGAGACGTGCTCGCTGCGCCTCCGGTTGAGCACCAAACTCCCAGTGACACCAGTCACGGCCACCTCTTTCCCACAGAGGTCTAGGGCTCCAGTAAGTTTCCAGAGGCAGAAAAAGAAGAGACGGACACAGACACAGAGCCAGACGCGGAGAGAGGGCTGAGACCCTGCATGCTGGGAAGAGCAGCAGAGTTAGTCTGCGTCGCTCAGCCACGGCCTGCCACTCTCTCCGCTGTGTGGCCCGCGGGAGTCGCTGCCCTCTCTGGGCCTGTGTTCTCAACTGAAGAGTGAGGCAGGAGGCCAAGAGGTGTGAGGGCCTCGGACTTCTCACAGGCCACACTCCTGTGACCAGAGGGGTGCAGGGCCTGGCAGGTTTAGGCTCAATGCCCAGGTGGGCACGGCTTCACCTGCAGAATCCGGGGCACTCTGAACTCTGCCCCATTGTGAGGTTCCGTGTCTGCCCCCACCCTCCACTTCACTGTCCCCATCACCTCTCACTTCAGCTTTGTACCCAGTGTTTGGGACATGGATCCACCCCCCACCTCCATCCCCCAGGTCACCCCGACGCCCCTCCCTGGGGTGGTTGGCCCAGGCTGGCAGCCTGGGGTTTGCCTCTCTCTGGCTGGTCCTGGAACCCCCTCTTCGGGACTGTCCCAGTGTCAGGTGTGAGGGCGGGTGAGCAGGGTAAAGAGAGCCAGACAAGGGAGAAGCTAAAGGGAAGGGAGACAGATCCAGGCAGGGCTACTGAGGGGGACTGGCCTGGGAGCCCGTGCCTCTTCTGGGGTCAGCCCAGGTGGGTGCCCACAGGCACGGCCAACAAGCCTGTGGGTTATGACCGGCACCCACTGGGGTTGGTCAGTGTCTGATCGGGGGGAGCAGGGCCTGAGGTGTCCCTGTTACTAACTATGTTTAATCACCCTGTCACTTCCCATCACCCAGAGCCCGAGAAGGCAGAGCTGACACCAAAACCCACGACTTCAGTGCAGCCCCTGATCAAACGCCCCCACTCACTAACCACGTGAGAATAGACAGACTCGCGTTTGCTGTGCCAGAGAAACATTTTATTGGGTGAATTTCCAGGGAAAACTACTTGGCATGCATAAAAGCAGTGAAGCTCAGAAATACAATATAAGGAGTATTTCGGTGGAAAATGTGCTCAGCGGGGAGCCCCTCTAGGGAAGCAGGGTCGTTTGGAGCTGAGAGCCACAGGGGCGTCCTCCGTCCTGCGGGCCCAGGCGCGCCCTGGCAGGCTGGGCCGCCCGCTACAGCTGGCAGGACTTCATGTGCTCCCTGGAGGACATGCCTTTCCCGTCTCTGATCTCGTCCTTGATGGTGCGAATCTGGGTGCTGACCTGGGGAGCCGGGGCGCAGGACACACTGGAGACGTAAGGAACCCTAACGGCAGGCTTGCATTCCGTGGCACAGGGGTGGGCAGGAAGCCTGAGGAAATGAGATCATTTCGAGTTGTGTGTGTGGTCCCAGGGCATCTCACTGACCTCAAGTTAAACAGGTTGAAGGGACCAAATGTGAGACAGGTGGGGGATGATGACAAGGGCCTCAGACTGTGCCTGTGACATCCCCAAGGGCTGCAGGGATGAGGACTAGAAACTCCCAGCTAAACGATGCTTGGACTGGCCTGTCCTGCTGTGAACGACTGAAGTCCAGGGCTGGGAGGAATCTCTCTTGAGAGGCTTCGGAGCAGCCCCCCTCCATCTGTGTAACAGCCACGTAGGGGCTGATGCCACCAGCACAGCACTGACTGATGAGCCCTTTCCCCAGCCTGGCTCCCCAGGGCCACAGCCACTCACTTGCAGTCTTCTCCCTCCAACAGGCAGCGGTAGGTGGTGATCTCCGATTCCAGCCGGGCCTTGACATCCAGGAGGACCTGGTACTCTTGGTTCTGCCGCTCCAGATCACAGCGGATCTCGGCCAGCTGGGCCTCCACGTTGCTGATCAGGCACTGCATCTGGGCCAGCTGGGAGCCGTAGCGGGCCTCGGTCTCCGCCAGGGTGGACTCCAGGGAGTTCCGCTGCAGGAGGGAAGAGGGTGTTGCCAGTGGGCGGGCACCCCGCCCAGACACCCACAGCCCTGAGATGCCGCACATCCCTGTGACCGCACCCCATGGGGATCCAGGTGCTGAGGCTGGAGGGTCAGGGAGCCTGCCTGCCACAAATGGTGGCCGACCCCGCCAGCAGGGGCCACTCACCATGCTATGCTGGGCCTGCAGCTCGATCTCCAGGGCGTTGACGTTACGTCTCAGCTCGATGATCTCTGTCTGGCAGGTCTGCAGCTGCTCAGAGCTGGATACCACCTGCTGGTTCAGCTCCTGGGTCTGAGAAACAGGAGAGTACCCAGAGCACGGTCAGACCAAGTGAAGCGACGGTCAAGGGTAACCCCACCACAGGAGCTGGCCTTGCGGGGCTGCCCCCAGCCCACCTGGGTGTTGAACCAGGCCTCCACGTCTCTGCGGTTATTCTCCACCAGGGCCTCGTACTGGCACCTCATCTCATCCAGGATCTTGTTGAGATCCACTGGGGGGGCAGCATCCACCTCCACGTTCAGCCGGTCCCCGAGCTGGCACCGGAGTGTGCTGACTTCCTGAGGACAGCAGCCAAGAAGGCATAAGATGCAAAAAGGGTGCTGGATGGGGTTTCGGGTGAGCTGCACTCAAACCTCCCTCCCTCGGTTGCAAGCTGTGTGACATTAAACAGGATACCGAACCTCTCTGAGCCTCAGTCTCCTCATGGACTTGTGCTTCCCTCCTCAGGGGGGTTGGGAGGATGCAAGTACCAGGTAAACGGAATTATTAGCAGGCACTACAGCTCAAATGGAGAGTTGGTGTTGTGGGCAGGAGTGTGGGATCTGTGTGACCTTAGGCAAGTGATTTAACCTCTCTGTGCCTCAGTTTTCTTGTCTGTAGAATGAAGCTTATCATTAATTAGTACACCCCTCCTGGGATTATTGTGAGGATGAAATGAAAGGCAAAGTGCTTCACATAGTTCCTGGCACCAGTAAGCTATAAACAAATGTCAGCTGGAGTCACTGTGGAGGTGGCTGTCCCACTGTTTTGCCCAGGACTCCCTGCTGGACGGGAAACATTGGGGGTTGCGTGGCACCAGCCTCACCTCCTCGTGGTTCTTCTTGAGGCAGAGCAGCTCCTCCTTCAGGGACTCCACCTGGGCCTCCAGGTCGGCCTTGCACAGGGTCAGCTCGTCCAGCATCCTGCGCAGGCCGTTGGTGTCAGCCTCCACCAGCTGCCGCAGGCCCAGCTCCGTCTCGTACCTGCACACACAGAATCCTGCCGAGTCTGCGACAAAGGGGCCGCGCACAGGGAGCGCCCCCTGCCCTGCCATCCAGCTGCAGGGGCTGATTTGGGGTCAGCAGCACAGAGGTCCTTTCCCTTGACCCAGAAGGGAATCCAGAGCCAAAGCTGCATTTCCACTTGCAGCTTCCTCTGGCCTCACAGCCACCTCACCAGCTCCCAAGGGCGGGAGATGAAAACAAGGGAACCACACAGAAACCTCCCCAACCAGGTCCACTTACTTGGTCCGAAAGTCGTCGGTAGCCAGCTTGGCGTTGTCAATTTGCAGGACCAGCCTGGCATTCTCCGCCTTGGTCAGCAGGATCTGGGAAGCAAGGGGTACCCCATGAGCTGGAGAAGACCCAGCAGCATAGGGGTGGCTGGGATGGGGTAGCCCAGCTCACAGAGGCCACACCTCTGAGTGCCACCAGCACCTTCAGCATCTCTGGCCCAGAGCCCTGAGCCCTGAGCCCTGAGCCCAGGTTCTGCGTCCAGCCCCATCGGGCTGTGTGATCTTGGGCAAGTTGCTGAACCTATCTAAAATTCAACTCCCTCCTCTGTTAAATGGGTCCAGGAATGCCCATCTCTCTGAGACGAGGAGTAAACGACCCAAGGAGAGGAGCGTGTCAGGCACAGTGCTTGTGTCCAGTAGCGGCTCAATGCATGTTACTGACCTTCGTGTAGCTGAGACAGAGAGGGGAGGAGAGAAAGGGCTGGCCACAGGTCACCAGCCCAGAGAGGTCTGGGGCCCCCAGGACATCAAGACCCCAAAGAGGAAGATATGAGAATCCCCTCAGAGCTATAGTTTCATCTGTAGTCCCTTGAAGTGAGACAGACCCCTTCCGGGGCTGGGCTGCCTGGCTAGACAGGGGCCAGGCCCCCGTTACCTTCTGCTGCAGCTCCTCGATGGTCTTGAAGTAGGACTGGTAGTCTGGGCAGATGTACGGGATCTGGGACTCGTACCACTCCCGGATGCGGCACTCCAGCTCCACGTTCTCCCGCTCCAGCTGCCGCACCTTCTCCAGGTAGTTGGCCAGGCGGTCATTCAGGAACTGCATGGTCTCCTTCTCGCTGCCGTTGAAGGAGCCCTCGCAGAACCAGGCCCCACTCCCAGCAAAGCCAGAGGAGGGACACCCAGAGGACAGGTAGGAGCAGCTCCCGGGGCTGGAGAAGCCCATCCTGCCCGAGGAGGCAGACCCCGCAGCACCGGTGAGACTGGGGGCCCGGCAGGAGCCCACGGAGTAGGCAGCGGACACCCGAGAAGTGCCAGCCGCCGAGCCACAGAGGCCCTTGGCAGACCCCGAAGAGAAGATGGGGGAACAGATCTGGGTAGCCATGACGCCAGCAAGGAAGGTCGCAGCTGAGCCAGGAGCTGGGGCACTGTGTTCTGCAGGCCTTTCTGGGGTGCTTATATACACACTTCGTGGGGTGTTGTCCTGTTACTCTTGGGAAAGCCTATTCCTAGCTCGGAAAGCTAATCTCATTAGAACACGATTCCTGCTACCCATCCAGGATTCCCCGCCTTGTAAAGAAAAAGAAAAAAAAATGTTCAATTTGGTTTGCTAAGTCAGGACTCTCCACTGTTGCCTCTTTGTAACAGAATATGAATTTTATTGCCTCTTCAAAGACTTTGCACCAGATCCTATAAATTGGGAGTGGCCTCACAAATGACACTGGGTCCCTGCCCTGTTGGCGTGTCTTTCCTCAAGGAGCCCGATCTGTCCATTTGTCACTGTCATCCACAATCCCCACCCTCACAGCCGCTGCCCTGGGTCCAGGCCACAGGGACACTGAAAAAGGAGCAGAGTAAACCGACGTCCCTGGAGCATCTGTTGTGTGTAGTTACTTCACTTACACCTCACAACAGTCCCAGGAAGTGGCCAGTATTGTCTCCGTCTTACCAGTGTGGAAACTGAGGCTCAGAATAGTTAGAAAATAAATACATCAAGTCTTGCTTCAGGTAAACAGGCAGTGAGCAAAGAGCCTGGCACTGTACCTGGGGGTCTCAGGCCCCAAATCCCACATTCTCGTCCCCCACACGACCAAGGTCAAGCGCCACCACTCAGAATTTAGGGACGGGAGACCGAAGTTCAAAGTCTGGCTCTGCTGATGACCTGCTGACCATGTCCCCGCCTGTCTGGACTCCTCTGTGTCTGCGTTGTGACCGTAGAGATCGCCAACCTGTCCCGCCTACTACACACTGATCAAAAGTCAGGAGTAAAAGTGTTTTGAAAAGTGTTTTGCTATAGAGATGTTGGTTAGTCTAAGCAAACAGTCTCCATTGGTCATTTGTGGCTGTGGCCAGCAAAGAACCATGGGAGTGAGCCTGAAATCGGGCCTGCTTTGGAGAGCAGTCCTCTCTGTGGCCCCCAGTTCTCTAAACCCAGGAGGGTAGAATCAGGGCCCCAAGGCAGCCTGCTCTGCCCCTCCACCCCCAGTCCCTGAACTGCGTGTAGAGACGGCCGATGAAACCTCTCTGGATAGGAACCGAATAAGCAGAATAAACAAAGCACCGCCAGACAGGTGAGCAAGCCAGAGGAGAGCCTGAGAATTAAGGAGCCAAGGTAAGTACGGTCCTCTGCCTCCCCACGCGGGCTCTCCCAAGGAGTGGGCCACCCGTCCCTCCTTCCCACACAGACTTGCTTCGCAAGGCCGGAATTTATGGAAGCATTTATGTGCTTCTGGAGTTGTAATTTACCAACCTCTTAAAATGCTTTATAAGCTTCTCTCTGAAATTACTCAGGAGGCTTGGCTGTGGTGCACAGCCCCTCCCCCAGTGCAGTGGACGCCTGGACAGGATGCCCGAGAGCTGCCTGGTGAGGTCCTCCTGGGAGCCAGAGCCGGGCGGAGGGCCCTCGGAGGCCCAGCTGTCCCGGCCACAGCGCCTCTCAGCAGCCCCTCTGCCCTGCTCTGCTGGTGGGGCCTTGGGTAGGGCCGTCCCAGGGTGTCTCAGCCTTGGCCCTATTGACAAACAGGTCATGTAGTTTTCTCTTGGGGGGGCTTCTTGTGCATCGTAAACTGCTGGCAGCCCCACTGACTCTGCAATCAGGTGTCAGTAACAATCTCCTCCCCTAGTGGTGACAACCAATAATGTCATTAGGCATTGCCGAGTATCCCCTGGGGGGCAAACGACCCTCAGTGGAGACCCATTGGACTATTAGGACAGGGACCGGGGCTCTCATCAGGCCTCCCCTAAGCACCCCTTTGTTTTCTAGGACAACCAGTGCAGAGTCTCACAGTCACTGGGGGGCCTTCTCAGTGTTCAGTGTGCCTCGGTTTACCTCACTTGTGACACAGCTCACTCACCCTGCAGGCAGCCTCTACCACGTGCCCGGCACAGCTCTTCTCTGTTCAGAGTCTCTGGCTGAAATTGGTGTTCTCGTTTTTTTTAACCCTTCCACTGCAAAACCCGTATCTGAAGCTGATTCTAGGTTTCTCTCAGGGCGACTCACTAAGCAGACTCTAAGCTGCCTTGGCTGTCCCCCTCTCTCAGCCTCTGCTCAGTAGAGCCACCGTGGGCCAGCATCCATGCAGGCGTGCCCTGGGGCTGAGGAGAGGCACGCGCTCCTCCTGGGTCAGGTGACAAGCTAGCCAGAGTGGGTCTTTCAGTCACTCTCAGTCCCCTGCCTTTCTCAATGTTGTAGACTCCAAGGCCACTCGTTGGAGGCGAGTGTGGCAGCGGTCTCACCAGAAGAATTGCTCTGTTCTCTTCTACGCAGAAGTGTGGACCATCGTGGGATGAGGGAGGTCTGAGTGGAGAAGATGTTCTACCTGTTCCCTCGGAGAGAGCCGGGACTCGTCTCCCAGGACAGCAGCAGGTGACGGCCCGTCCCACCCATCATGGTGACCCAGCCCCAGAGAAAATCCACCTGTTCTGTGTTTAGCAAATCAGGGCTGCCCGTTCAACAGGTTTTATGTCAAAATAGGGTCCTATTCTGAGGCCATTTCTTCCAATATTAATCATAAGTACACTGGGCTAAGGGTCAGGGGACCTGGACTCCAGGCCAAGCTCTGCCCCAAAGTCCCCGTGTGACCCACCTCCACTCTGAGCCCCAGGCTCCCATCTGAACGCGAAGGGCCTGGACGTGGCATGCTTGTGGCCATCGCATCTTGGACACTACAGGATCCGGGGCCCAGCGCTTCCTGGGGAGAAAGCCAGAAGTCACCTGCATGTGTCTGCCTCGTTCACCATCTCCCACAGTCACCGGCCCTTTTCTGTCACTGACCCACAGAAGAAAGGGGAAATACATCCCTTTCCAGGACACGGTGGGGTTATATTTTCTGCGCAAACTGGCCGTGGCTTCCTCCTGGCTGACCTCCGCAGGCAGGGGCAGCAATGACCACCCCCCAAGGCTGCTCCCAGAAGACCCCATTCTGAGGCGCGGTGTCCTCAGGACCTGGAGCAGGCATCCCCCCATGCCCAGGTTAAAATAACATCTCTGGCTGCCTGAGCCAGGACTCGGCTTTGCAGAAGGGGCTCAGAACACGTCGAGCCGGGCGGCAGGGGCCCTGGGCCTGGACGCGGCAAGACCCAGGTTCAAGCTACTGTATCATCCAAGCCTCGGTTTTCCCAAGAGGGGAAAGGAGATCATTACACCTCATTTCCAGGAGTGTGGGAACCGTGTTGAAATGTGCTTGATGAACAGGAACTCAAGTCACAGGTTTCAGAGATCAACACT
This sequence comes from Sturnira hondurensis, assembly GCF_014824575.4. Classification (NCBI taxonomy): domain Eukaryota; kingdom Metazoa; phylum Chordata; class Mammalia; order Chiroptera; family Phyllostomidae; genus Sturnira; species Sturnira hondurensis. The sequence continues at coordinate 1,192,639 of NW_028094263.1, read as the reverse complement.
GCTCTTGGAGCCCACACAGCCTAAGCCCCAAACACTGTTTCCAGCACACAAACCACTCACCCCGGTTTTGTGCGGTGCTGACTCAGGGGCCTGGCCCGGCTGCACCAGGAAAGACAGCTGCCGAGAAAAGTGGTGGCCGGGGCTATGTCCAGGGCTGAAGGGACTGCCAGCCAGGACTCTGTCTGGCCTCTGGCCTTTACAAGCTTCCAAACGCCTCTCCCACCCCATTCAAGTACAGGTGCTGGTTTCAGGGCCACGGGGCTGACAGGTGCTCTCTGCCCACTCATCCCCAGCTTCAGGGAGGTGCTGACGCAGGAGCAGAAAACACCCTGGCTCTTCCCAAGCCCACCGTGGAAGGCCACCAAGTTCAAAGTCAACCACTGAGTTTGTGACTCCTTCTTTGATAAAAAAAAAAAATGTCTCCATCCTTAAATGAGCTTCCAACTGAAAGCCAAGCTCTCCACGGGCAAAGAGAGCTGAAAACTCAAACCTGAGTCTCCTTCCGCCCAGCTCTGAACAGGCCCTCCAATGCGGAAGGCACTGGGCACAGCCTGTCACGGCCAGCGCAAGGAGGACATGGGTTCTCTGAGCAGTGTGCCCCTTAACCTGCTTCTCTGGGCTGTGGTCAGAGAGTGCCAGCCACCACCACACCATACTGCCCCAAAGGCATCGGAGGAAGCAGACAGTGGACCACGAAGCAGCCAAGTCACCCACAACTGGGCACCAAGGGGACTAAGATCATTCAGGAAGTCCATGGCCGCCTATCTTAGTGCCCTGCTGGCGTAGACTTCCTCTTCCAGGTTGTCTCCTGCTGCCTGTCCCACCTTTGATGTCCCCTCAGAATTCCCCCACCCGTCACAGGCATCTAAGCAATGCTGATCCCATGTCTTAACCCCTTCAGACACCACCCAGCTAGTCACCCAGAAAGGGGGAGACCCACGCTGATCTCACTCCCTCACACGCACACCACTGCTCTTTCCTTGTAACAATTAGTTCAAGTGACGAAGCAACTGGGATTCCCAGTCCCACCCAGAAAGGCAGTTTCTCTCTATTCTGTGTCGAATAACCGCATCAGCAGCCGGTGCCTAAACAACTGCCCGCTGACGTCGGGTGCTAGGGCAGACACGCAGTAACAGGTACACCACGTGGAAGGAAACGTCGTGGGGGTGAAAACCCCCAATGAAGACATTTTAAGCTACCAGTTTCATCTGTCAGAGAGGTGGAGGAAGGCCTGGCTTACTCAGCTTCGGTGGAGGGAGACTTGGGAGTGCTCACAGGCCTGCTAAGGCCATGGGGGCCAGATTTAGCCGCCCTAAAATCCAGGCAGTGTTTGGGACACACTCCTGTGAAAAAATGATTCATTGTCTGTTTGCGATTCTGATTTAACTGGGCGTCTTGCCTTATACCTGGCCGTCCTCGCCTTGGCAAACGAGACACAGCTGTTCCTTCCTTCTTCGCCCCGCGGCCTGTCCCCGAGACTGGCTGGTCTCCGGGACAGGGACGTCTGGCTTCCCTTGGAACATCTCCCCTTTCTGCCCTTTATTCCCTGTTCTGAGTGGCTGCCATTTTTGCCCTCACAGGTCCAGCGAGTGGGACGCAGACAGTGCTGAGTTGTCCTGACTCTCGTCCTGGCCACCTCAGTGACATTCCACCTTGATGGCAACTGCCTCCGGGAGGGTGACTCAGATCTTCCTAGGCAAGATTCAGCAAGTCCCTTTCTGCTCCATTTCTTATGCCCCCGGCCTACCTCCTTGTGCCCCAAACCTCTGCCTACCTCCGGCTGTCACCAGACCTCACCAAGCTCAGGACGGTCTGGACACACAGCAGGTGACCAAGGAGGTCTGTCCCCAACCCCGTCTACAGAGCCCAGAGCCCCTGCTCAGAGGCCTCAGGGGAGCCGACGAGTTGGCCATGGCTCTGAATAGGGGTTCCTCCGCAGGCTTCGGGGTCTGCGGGGCACCCCGGGGACCCAGCTTCCCACGTGCTGCTCTGTGCATGGTCCTGAGTCCCCATGAGCCTTGACCTCACCCGGAGAAGGCCTCAGAACGCCCCTGTACCAGGCCAGAATTGCCCTGGCACTCTCATCTCCCCCACAATACAAAGGTATTTTCTCTCCCCCAGACTATGGTTTTGGCAATTGCCCGGGGCTTCAGGATTCTGCCCCAAACTGCTCTTGCCCCGGGGGAGGCCCAGAGAGCCACCCACCCCAGCCTTAAGCCATACCTCTGTGGTCTTCTCACACCAAGCTCTGCCTTCCTGACCGTGCACAGCTGTTCCTGAGCAGCTGTGCTGGCTGACAGCTCCCGTCTGGAAGAGCCCAGGGCCTCCTGCTCAGTGCACTCAGGGCCTGGCTCCCCCCACCCAGCTTTTATGGAGAATTCCAGGGCTGCCACTGCTGTCCCTGGTGTGCTTAGAGAACATGTGGTTTGTGGGAGATGCACAGCCAGGCCCACAGGCAGAAAGAAGCTGGTCCCTCTGTCTCCCGCATCCCCTTGGTTCAGGTACCACTTAACTGAACCACAAAGCGAAGTTCCCCGTTTGATCGGGTTCTGTGATCCGCATTTACAGGGGCCGGGGCCCAGCAGCTCTCTCAGCGTGTCTGCACCCCGGGCTGTGGGCTCCAGGTTGTCATTACCCACACTTTACACTGGGGCCTCCACTTTCAACCTGCCCTGAGATCTCGGGATGAAAGAAGCCACAGAGTCATTATGGCTGTCTATAAAAACGGGCCAGACGGGTGAATTCTAGTTCTTGGTTAACTCCCCCACACCTCCACCCCCGATAGCAGCCCCCACCCCCACCCCCCACCCCCGATGCCTCCCAACTCTGCAGCACCCCATGGAGCCACTCAAAGCGAAGCAGTCCACACACCCTGCCCCCCACTCCAGCCACCAAAAGCCTCAGAAACATCATCCAACAGGGAGCAGGCCCTCAGTAGCCCCCGAGAGGTACCGACCAAGGCAGGGAGGGACAAAGGCCCAGCAGCGGACACAGGGAGCAGTGCCATTGACCACAGCCTTCCTGTGGAAGCTCTCTCCTCTCTTCCCCAGGCATCCCTTGGGCACGCAGGGGGCAGCAGGCAGGAGGTAGCGAGATCCCCCTTGCCAGCACAACCTGGACACAATGGTCTCTTACTCTAGGTCTTCGGTGGACCCTGAGGCTGTCACCCAAAACAGAGAGACAGCAGGCACCCAAGAGGGTCTCGAGACTGCAGCTCTGTCCTCAGCCACGCTCTGCTCGCCTCCAGTGCCCAGCTGCCCAATACAAGGCCATGCTGGGGTAGGCCAGGCTAGGACCAGGCGTACAGCCCTGTCCCTTCACTCTGTGTCCCAGAAGGTGGCCCTCCAGGAACTCACCTGCTTTCTGGAGTGAGCCCGCCCCCTGCAGGACCCAGCCAGGACACGCAACCCCGTGGGATCACAGAGGTGCACTGGGTCGGCCATCTGGGCGGAGCCTGGGGAGAGGGAGGCGCCCTTTGCTCTAGGGGAGAAACAGGGTGACAGAGCAGCCAGGACTCACTCGCCAATTAGCCACCTGTGTGCAGCACCTGCCATGCGGAGGTGCCTCATTCTAGAGCTCTGAGGCCTGGGGACACCAGGAGAATGTTCTGTGGTTGATATCTTTGTCCCCTAAACCCTGGGGCTTAGGAAAGAGCGTTTGTCCCCCACCCCACCCATGTTCCCAGAGCTGAATGCTTGACTCTGATGAAGGCCAGCTGCCATCTTGGAAAGCACGCTGGGACACGGTCCCCTCCCGCTGGGCGGCTCACTGAGCCAGCCTGAGCCTCAGCCTTCAGGTGTGTGCAGCGGGTACAGCGGTGCCAACTCGTGCATTATCACAAAGGTACAAGAAATAAAGCATAAGAGGAGCCCTGTGCAGCGTGAATGCAGGCACAGTGTCACCTTCCCCTTTGTCACTGTCTCCTCTGGTTCAGAATCTCCTCCAGTGGCGTACAGCACCTGTGTTTTTATTCATAAACAGTCATGGACAAGAGGAGAAAGAGAAGAGCACCCACACCACCAGAGTCCAGGAGGCCAGTCACCGTGTGAGGAGGGAGCTGAGCGAGAGGAGGCCGTGAGCCTGAGCCGGGACTTCCAGAGGAGGCAAGGGGGCAGGGCCAGGCCTGCAGGGGGAGCCGGAGGAAGGGCAGGTTGCTCATTGAGTCCTGTGGTTGTTGGCAGTGGCAGAGCCCTGGGGCAGGCCGAGGGGGCACTAAGGCCTGGGTGCCCATCGTCTCTGCAGGAAGCAGGGAGGCAGCAGGCTGGACGAAACTGGACCAGGTGTCTTGGGCCTCCTTCTCCCCAAAGCAGCCCTGCACTGGCCCCTTGCGGCCCGCCCCAGCACCCTCCAAACCTCTCATCTGTGTGTCCCCATTAACTGACGCCACTAAAGCCATTGTTCCCTTATTACTGGACGCCCTCTGAGGTGCTGAACTAGTTCATGTTCTCCTGCACGGCTCCGTGTTGCCCCAGTTGTCCCTGTTTGCTCGGTGCCCTCATCCACGAGCCACTCGTGCCCCGCCCATCTGTGTCTGCAATTACTGCACCTGTGTGCTGGTGGCGTGCTCAAGTGTCTGCATTCTTCCCCACTGCGCGCTCTCTGGGCTGGGCTTGTTGGGGTGACCTGCTCACCCACAGTCCCAAATCGGGGTCTGGGCACGTGCCACCCACAGAAAACAGGCCAGAATCAAAAATACATTTGCAAAAAGGCAGGAAACTTTATTGATTTATCTTTTCTTGTTAGCAAAGAAGCTAAGAAATCAGACCAGCCAAGTCAGGAAGGAAAGGAAGCCAATTCGGAGAGAAGAGTAAGGAACGTCCACCCTAGAGAACGGGGGGCTGGGGAGCCGAGTGACTCAGCTTCCCGCAGACCCTCCCTCCCTCTCGCAGGAAACTTCAGCCCCCTCCTCCTCTGGATGCTGAAGACACAGGGAGGGGACTCCACACGGTTTTAAGACTGATGAGCGTCCTATGTACGGCGAACAGAAGAGGGGAGAGTCGTAGTAGGGCTGCTGGCGCTTCCGCTGGCGCTTCCGCTGGCACTGGCGCTTCCACTGGCACTGGCACTGGCTCTAGTGCTGATGCTGGTGCTGGTGCTGGCACCGGTTTTGATGGTTACTGGACAACAATGAAGCAAGAGATGCTCAGCCTGGAGGCCCTCACCACAGGCCAGCCAGGTCAGGGCCCCCAGGAGGGCCCCAAACCCCCTCACCGGTCAGGTGAGGGGTTAGTTAATAGGGACTCTGTACGGTTGTCCCCAAAGGTGGCTCTCTCCAAGACAGCCCAGTGGCACTCTGGGACATGGCCATCTACGTTGAAAGGGAAACAGATGAGCAAATGACCACTTTCACCAGAGTCCCCTGGGCCCTACACGGGGAGTCCAGCACTGCCTCCCTCCCACCTCCCAACCCCTGGGGGCAGTGAGCAGGGACCTCTCCCACTGGTAGGTCCTTACCTCCTGAGGAGGGGAAGCCAGCCAACCTGGAGGAGAAGAGAGAGGCAGCCATGAATAGAAAGACCACTGACAGAGGCTGCTGTCCTGTCCTCGGATGGAACACCTCGGACCGTCATCTGGGGCCCCCGAGTTGGGCTTGTTCACCTAACTGTGCCCTCAGCCCACAGGCAGCAGCGTCAGATGCCTCCCAGGTCTGTCTGTCTGTCTGTCTGTCTGAGGCCTCAGGAGAAGAGATGATTGGCTCTAAATGCAGGGCACCTGCGGAAGTTCTGTCTGCCCTTGGGTTCACTCTGTCCCACACCCATCGTGCCCTGAGCCCACAAGCGTGCTGGTCTCTACAAGTGGTCTGAAGGCAGTTAAATGGCCATTTCACCAGCTCCGTTGGCCAAGCTGATATGGGTATTTTTCCAGAATGAGATGTTCTCTCCTCGGCCCCTATTTCTGCCAGTCCGACTCAGAGGCCTGAATTAGAATGTCCCAAGGGATTGACTCTTCAGCCTGCTGAGGAAATACCCCCAGTCTTGACTCAAGAGAACAGGGGAGCTCGGACCCCGCATCTTCACCCAGGCTGTTCAAGGTCAGTCGGGTCCCCTTCCATCCAGAACACGAGGACCTGATCCTTAAGACACTGCCTGCTCTGACATCCGAGGGTCCGCATTCACTTGCCCAGGAGAGAGGCTGGTGAGGACCTACTTGGCATCCTGGCCCTCGAGCAGGCTGCGGTAGGTGGCGATCTCCTGCTCCAGCCGCGTCTTGATGTCCATGAGCTGCTGGTACTCCAGGTTCTGCCGCTCCGTGTCAGCACGCATGTCGCTCAGCTGGGCTTCCATACAGCTGATCATCTCCTGGATCTGCGCCAGCTGCATGGCGTAGCGGCACTCCGTGTCTGCCAGTGTGCTCTCCAGCCCGGCTTTCTGGTGGGGAAATAGGCAGGTTACGAGGGGAGGCAGACCCAGGGGAGACCTGGCGGGAGTGGCCGCTGGCCAGGGGCAGCCGGTGTACCATGCTGAGCTGGGACTGCAGCTCGATCTCCAGGCTCTGGAGTGTCCGCCTGAGCTCCGTGATCTCCGTCTTGCTGGTCTGAATCATGGCGGTGTTGGACGACACCTCCTTGTTCAGCTCTGCGCTCTGAAATTCAAGCAGGAAGAAGGTGATGCAGAAGCTCCGGTGGAAGGCTAGGCAGCCCCTGGCTCCACGGGGTGAGAGGACCAGGCACCTGTTTTTGGAACCATTCCTCGGCGTCGCGGCGGTTCCTCTCGGCCATGGCCTCGTACTGCTCCCTCATCTCCGCCAGCACGCGGGTCAGGTCAATGCCTGGGGTGGCGTCCATCTCCACGTTGACCTGTCCTGACACCTGGTTGCTGAGCTCCTTCATCTCCTGTGGGGAAGGGAAAGGAAGAGGTATGAAGCTCCTCGTCTTCCCTGTCCCTGGATGCTACTGGGCTGTTCTGGAAAGCCCTTCCAGGTCCCACGGTGGAGGGCTGAGTCTGGCCACAGCACTGGGCTCCCCATGGCCCCTCTCACCTCCTCGTGGTTCTTCTTCAGGTAGGCCAGCTCCTCAGTCAGACTCTCGATCTGCATCTCCAGGTCGGCCTTGGTCAGGGTCAGCTCGTCCAGCACCCTGCGCAGGCCGTTGGTGTCGGCCTCCACGCTCTGACGCAGGGCCAGCTCGTTCTCGTACCTGAAGGATTTTTTTTTTTATTGAAAAAGCAACACAGATAATATTAGACACCCCACCACCGCCGCCGCCGCCTCTGCACTGGACTTTTCTCCAAGACATTCACTCCTGGGAAGCTCTGATTTCCTTGTTCAGATGAGCATTTGTCTAAAATAAGAGACTGCTAGGAAAGGCAAATGAGAAAAATAAACTAACTTGAGCCTGAAGTCATCCGCAGCCAGCCTGGAATTATCGATCTCCAAGATGACCCGGTTGTTTTCAATAGTGGCCGCCAGGATCTGCAAAACACAGAAGGTGGCCACTGGGGTCTCCGGGAGCTTGGGGAGGAGGGCCGAGAAAACATGGGCAGGACTGGCTGTCGTCACACTTTCGGGCAACGGGAGCTGAGCCTCGGTTCCTTTTCTGTGAAGTGAGGGGCCAGCCGGGTCCCTGCAGTTTATTCTAGCATTCTCGTCCTGCATTCTGGTCACGACAGGGGAGACCAGGAGCTGCATTGCAGGGAGACGACCCCTCCGAGAACATCTTTGGATGGTCAGGTCTGCACAGCCTCAGACTAACAACCTCTCTAGGCCCCTGTCTTGAGAGCCCTCTCCTTTGGGTCTGGAGGAAGCCAACCTATCTACATGCAGTTCATCGCTGCACCAGAACTGGTCTGCCGGCTGAGCAGAGGAAAAATCCAACACATATGCCCATCCATTTGCGTATATGCAATCAAAGTGCTGACATGAATACCAACAACAATAAAACAATGAAAGAATTTCATCCATACTACATCTGCTGGTCCCCTGGGGTACTAGGTTTCCTGGTCTTTCCAGCTCTATTCTCTACAGAATGTCAACCCTCCTTGACATTCAAGGGCTCACCTTGTCCCGGAGCTCCTCGATGGTCTTATAGTAGTGGCTGTAGTCACGCTCCGGGCTGGCGGGGCTCTGCTTCTGGTGCCAGTCACGGATCTTGACCTCCAGGTCGGCATTGGCCTCCTCCAGGGCGCGCACCTTGTCCAGGTAGGCGGCCAGGCGGTCGTTGAGGTTCTGCATGGTGATCTTCTCATTGCCAGAGAGGAGGCCACCATCACCACCACCAAAGTCACCAAAGCCACCGCCAAAACCCCCGCCAAAGCCTCCACCGAAACCACTACCAGCCCCTCCACCAAAGCCAAAGCTCATGCCGCCCCCGTAGCCCCCTGCCGATCCTCCAGATACAAAGCGGTTGGAACAGGCAGAGACACTACGGCCGCCTCCCAGCTGGCAAGAGCCACCCCCGAAACCACCCCCATAGCTGGCAGAGGAGCTTTGCAGGCGGCTGCTCATGATGAGAGTGAGTGGAGAGCAAGGTGCAGGCAGGAGCTTGGCTTGGCCTGGGCCAGGGACTGCAGCTCTTCTTCAGTGGGTGCTTTTTATACACCCTCCACAGGGGTTGGACAGCCGTCCCATCCTCTCTCCTTCCTCCCCACCCTCTAGCCGGTGCCAGCTGTGCCTCTTTGTTTCCCACAAGCCCAGTTAACTCCGCTCTCCAAGGTGGGTTGTGCCTTTTGGGGGTGGGGGAAGAACTGGCTTTTTTTTTTTTTAATCCCTGACAAAAGAGATGATTCAGAGGAAATGGTGTTCTGCCTGAGACTACCCTTTGACAACTGAATTCTGTTTCACCTCTCCACGGCAGGCACTCGCTCCCAGAGGCTCTCGGCCCCACCCGGTGTCGGAATGGGCACCCAGGCACAGAGGCTTCGCAGGAGCCTCTTCTGAAGGGAGGGGTGCCTGCAAAGTGGTCCCGTGCTCTGCGAGGCCACCGCAGCCTTCGGCCTCCCTCTTCCATTCCTAAAACTTCTGAACGGAATGTTCTGCATCCACCCCAGCACTGCCCCTTCCCCAGTGCTCGCGGCAACTCTGACGAACTTTAGAATCCCCTGTAGAACCAACTACCTTGAAAGTGTTGAGACTAAGAAGAAAGTGGATCCAAGACCATCAGATAAAGTCACAGTGTCAAGGAACCTTAGGGACCATCCAACACCGCTGGGGAAACTGAGGCACGGAAAGAGGAAGTGACCCTGTACATTATAAGAGATCATACTCTCAGATCCCTCACCACATGCAGGCACGGGGCCAAGAACTTCATACTAGTGACCGTAAAGTTTCATCTTTGCGGCAGCCCAGCCAGGTGGGCCTACTATTCTCTCCCCAGTTGAGGACACTGAGCCTGCAGGGCAGAGTCAGGACCGAACCCCAGGCCTGGTTCTGCCTAGCACCAAGGCTCATTTCTTAGGTATAGTTTTCATATAATAAAACATGCAAATCATGTGTCTAGTTTAATGCATTTTCACTTCCGCATAAGCGCATGTCCTCTGCGCAAGCACGTGTCCACCTGTGCAAGTGTGTGTTCACCTGTGTAAGAATGTGTCAGCCTGTGCAAGCACACAACCACCTATGTGAGCACGCATCTGCCTGTGCAATCACGTATCCACCTGTGCAAAGCACATGTCCACCTGTGTAAGCATGTATCTGCCTGTGCAAGCATGTGTCCACCTGTGAAAGCATATGTTGGCCGGAAAATTTCCAGCCTTCTTCCTGAAGTTCCTTGTGCCTTTCCCAATTGATTGCCCACCTCCCGCACCCTTATGACAACCACATTCCAACTTCTGTCACCATAGATCAAGTCAGAGGTTCTCAGCCTTGGGGCTATTTTGCTGCCCAGGGGATATTTGACAACGTCCAGAAGTGTTCGGGGGTCACAATGGGAGGACATTCCTGTTACCTGGAGGACAGCAGCAAGGGGTGCTGTTAAACACCCTACTGTGTGCAGGACAGTCCCGGCAACAAAGAATTCTCTCACCTAGATGGTCAACAGTGTCGAGGCTGAGAAGCCTGGGTCAGACCCACCCTGTGTTTCGTGAGTCCCTTACACCGGCTGCCCTAGCCGCACAGCCAAGCCTAGAAAGAGGGCCTGCAGCACCTCAGCAGGGCCATCGCTGGCCCCCCTACCATGTGACATCTGTCTCAGCCTGTGAGTGTTTCAGCCAGGGGCCACGTGGAGGGTGTGACTCAGGGCCTGAGGCCAGGATCCCTCTCGAGAAGTGGCTGAAACTCGGCTGCTGCTCAGTGGTCTTCACCACTCAACCTAGAAAAAAAAGGCCTTGAGTGCCCCCTCAGAGCCCAGAATAGAAGAAGAAGGTTCCAGGTCCTAGAATAGAGCACCCTGGACTCAAGATCCCTGCCCAGCTCCCCAAGGAGGCCAGGGCTGCCGTGAATGAGCTCTCAGGAGCAGCCTTCAGGCCTATACCAGCCAGAGAGTCTAGATGGGGCCAGACCAGAGGCTGGGATAGGGTGGCACAGGTTGGAGGTCATCCTGGAAACCCCTTGACTGATTCGGTGAGCAAGACCAGAGAAGAGGGTTCTCAGTCAGGGCTTTCTCACCCTTTGTTTTCTGCAGGCAGGGGAGCTGGCCTGCATTCTGCCCAGTGGGTGTCAGCACCAGGAAGAGAGCCAGGCAGTGCTGTGGGTGCTCCAGGACCGCTGTGAGCCCAGGTAGGGATTCATGCTGACCCCTGACCTGGCCTGGCCCTTCTGCCCCAAACTGATGGCTCAGCTCTCCCTCTGAAAAGGTTTGAATTCAGCCTGGAGCAGGAGCTCTGGCTCTCTCAGCAGAGGATCAAATCTGACAAATAGGTGATTAATGGAACCTGCCTGCCTGGAGTGACATTCTCCCAGGGCTGCCGAGCAGGTTCTGGCCAACGCCTCTCTGAGGACAATACCAGAGATCCTGCAAAGCCCCAGCAGTACAAACAGGGGGTGGCCATGACCTGTGTTTCTCACAGGGTCAAGGCATGGCCCCTCCCCTCCCCTCCCTTCCCATCCAGGGCCTTGTAGCCTTGACACAAGAACGCTGTCTTCTGACCCAGGGTGAACCCCAGGGCTGACGTGCCTGGCCCTCCTGGGGGAAGCTGGGCAGAAGCCCACCCGGAGACCCAGTTTTCTCTCTGCTTATCCAGATTTAATTGGGGTAGGACAGAGGCTGGGCTGAAGCACTGTTTGCTAGTCTTGAGCTTTCTGCTTTGCTTTCTTTTCTTTTTTTTTAATAGGATAAATTCTAGGACTTTCCTCACTCATACTTTTTAAAAAGATTTTATTTATTTATTTTTAGACAGAGGGGAAGGGAGGGAGGGAGAGATATATCAATGTGTGGTTGCCTCTTGTATGCCCCCCTACTGGGGACCTGGCCTGTTCAGCAGTCCACGCATGTGCCCTAACTGGGAATCGAACCAGCGACCCTTTGGTTCACAGGCCTGTGCTCAATCCACTGAGCTGCACCAACCAGGGCTCTGCTTTGCTTTCTGGTGAATCACATAAAATTCAGGCCCCTGCCCCGGCTGGTGTAGCTCAGTGGATTGAGTGAGGGCCTGAGAACCACACAATCGCGGTTCGATTCCCAGTCAGGGCACATGCCTGGGTTGCAGGCCAGTTCCCAGGAGGGGACACATGAGAGGCAACCATACATTGCTATTTCTCTCCTTCCTTCCTTCTCTCCTTCCTTTCCCCTCTAAAGATAAATAAATAAAATCTTAAAAAAAAATACAGGCCCCTGCCCAGTAAGTTTCCAGGGAAGGAGAGGGCAGGCTGCATTCGTGAGCACCCCTTGGAAACGAGGTTGCGCTTAACACTGTCACTGAGTCCACACAAGAACCAGAGAGGATGTTTACTGGCCCACATTAGATGAGGCAGCTGAGGCTCAGGGAGGCCAAGCCACTTGGCCAAGGTCACCAGGAAGTCAAGGTTTAAATTTGGCCTCTGGCTCTCTCTACTCCACCTGATATTGACTTAGAGACTTGCTGTGAACTCCATGTATGGTCTCTGGGTGTTCCATTCTATATGAGTTAAAAGATAATAAAATAACCCTAGCTAACGTTTCTTGAACAATGTGACCCTTATGCTGAGCAGGACCCACTGTGGCCTCCAAGGTCTTATTTGGAGGAAGTGGTGGCAATGTATGATCCTACAAAAGACGAAGAAGAGGAGCTGTCTGTTCAGGAAGGAGCCAGCATCTATGTCAGCAAGAGGCACGATGATGATGGAATGAATAGTCAGGACTTCCCAGACTGTCGCAGGGCCCCGGGACTCCCCTGCAGCGAAGTGAAGGATACAAATGATAAAAACTACTTACATTTTTTCTCTGTTTATTCCTCGGTATTAAAACAAAAAAAGCAAGCTGAATGCAAGAGGGGGGGAAACGCTCTACTTGCATGATTTTGGGGGGGTCCTCAGAACAACTCAACTATTTTATTTATTTATTTATTTATTTATTTATTTATTTATTTTTAGAGAGCGGGGAAGAGAGGGAGAGAAATGTGGATGTGAGCAAGAAATATCGACCAGGTGCCTCTCGCACACACCCAACCGGGAAGGACCAGGCATGTGCCCTGACCAGGAACTGAAATGGTGACCTTTTGGTTTGCAGGACCACGCCCAGCCATCTGAGCCACACTGGTCAGGGCTCCACTATTTTTATCATATCGTTTTTTTCAGGTGTGGAAACTGAGGCCCAGAGAAGTTGAATACACAATACATTGTGTCGGAGCCAAGGTTTAAGCCTCTGGCCCCAGGGTCTGTGCCTGTAACCACTGCCTGGTGAATCCCTTCCAGGCCCAGGTTAGCGCCATCCTATCCTAACAGGGATATCCGCCGCTGACCTCTCCATTCTCAGGCCCTCCCCTCCCGCCAGGCCTGGCTGTTGGGTGGTTCTGCTTCCCACAGCGGCAAAGCCCATACAGCTGAAGGCCCGTCGGGCCAACCTCTCTGCTGTCCGTCTTTGGCGTGAGCCCCAAAACCTCAGGGCTTGTGAGGGCCCTCACAACACCTAATGTCAGAGGCAGGGTTGTTGTAGGAACTTTCCCACACCCATTTCACAGGCGGGCAAACTGAGACCCAGAAGGCCAAGGCCCAGGGCAGTGGGACACAAGAAGCAATGCCTGAACTTAGAGCTCACTGTGGACTTCACATTGAAATGACTTCTAAGTTTCCCTCAGCAATTTCCTTTCTGAAACTGGTCCCCAGGGTGTCCACCGTGTCCCCAGGCTCCGAATCTGGGGTTCCTTGTTTGGATCTTGGGTCAGGCCCCTCTCTCACTGGGCTCCAAGGGTCCTGGAGCCCCAAAAGGCTTCAAGGTCCCCCACAGGGGAAGGGCCTCTCCTGAGAGGCAGACCCTTCCCAGAAAGCAGACCAGGCCCCGGCCCGCAGAAGCTCCCACTTGATACAGCAGCACCCAGCAGCCTTCTGCAGACTGGCCTCATGCCTCAGACCCATTCGTTTCCACAGCATCCATCTTTTGGAAACCCTTTTTAAGCTCTGGCTGGTGCGGCCCAGTGGATTGAGTGCCAGCCTGTGAACCAAAGGGCTGCTGGTTCGATTCCCACAGGGCACAGGTGGGAATTCCCAGTCAGGGCACATGCCTGGGTTGTGGGCCAGGTCCCCAGTAGGGGGCATGCACACATTGATGTTTCTCTCCCTCCCTTCTCTTTTCTAAAAGTAAATTAATAATGTTAAAATAAAAATAATCATATAAAATCCTTTTTATATTCTTTTTATCCTTTTTGTGGCATAAAAAGGATTCTAGAAACTCAGCAAGGTAACACGAAGGCTTTGAATTTGGTGGGCCTGAGTTTTAACTCTGTAGGTGCCTTCGACGGGCTGTGTGACCTTGGGAAAGTCATTCAACCTCTCAGAGCCTCGGTGGCTGCCACTGAAAACCAGGCATCCGGTGAGTTCATGGTAGAGAAGCACCTGACACAGGTGTACTGGGCAGGCGGACGGCCACTCTTACCTCCACTGCATGAACAAGGACGTGCCAGCTCATAGCTGTGAGATGACCAGGTCGAGAGTCCTCTCGGCCTCTGTCCTGCACCAGCACATTGCTTTGCCTCTCTCTCTGGTCCCTGCAGCCAGCATGGCACCTACAACAACCAGACAAATGACAGTTGGTGGCATTCCTGTCTTATTTCCCTGCTCAATCTCCCGTTCCCTGAGGATAGGTCTTTGTCTAATAAACCTCCACCTACGGCTCCTGGCCTGGGGAAGCTTTCCACAAAGGCCTGAGAGGCCGTTCCAGGGGTACACTGTCTGCTGGCTTTGCCTGAGGAGTGGCAGAGAGGAGAGGTCACCCCAGCTTCCAACCTCATGGGAAAAAAAGCTATCAGCTCCCTATGTCCCCTGTGCTGCTAGCTGCCTGTGGAGGGACAGGTGATGGCACATGCCAAAGATACTAGTGAACATCCAGAGCCTTGTCTAAAGCAGGAAAAAGCACAGGAGAAGCACGTGCAGGCATTAGTTCAACTATTCCCTTAGCGCCCGCTCAGCAGACACAGCAACGCATAGAGCAGACACGCCTGCTCTCGAGGGTCTCATAGCACAGGATCCCCTCCGAGGTCCCAGGGTGCACATCAACTCACAGAGACCTTCAAGATCATCGTGTCCGGCCAGACTCCTCCATTTCAAAATGGGGAAACTGAGACCCAGAGAGGGACAGGGGCCAGCCAAAGTCCTCAGGGGAAGAGTGGCAGGCACCTCCCATGCTGGCTCTGGAAGCCCAGCCTAAGCAAAACTCATGCCCAGGGCCCTAATCCCTAGTCCCAAAGCCGCCCTCCCTCTGTGGGAAAGAGGGAGGCTCAGTGCCTGCTGCTCAGATTGGCTGGAATCCAAGCCTGACCTCAGCCCAGGGGCAGGCAGGGGGCGGGCCATCCCTGCCACACACTATTTAAGGGCTCACCCTGGCAGGAGCTGCCCCTGGGTGTGAGTATCTCACTCCAGGGTCAGGCAGGGAACAGAACTTGTCAAGTCCAAGGGCCTCTCTGACAGCCCCTCCTGGGATCTGGGGAGAACAGTAATAGGTGGATGCTTCAGGGAGAGAGAAGCCACTTCCCTCTCCCCCAGCCCCGAGGCCAGCCCTGAGACAAAGCCAGGGATGAGGGCCAAGCCCCACCTTGCCCCTCTGCACCATTGCAGAGGTTGTTAGTCTTGCAAACTAAAGGCTGAGAAAACCCTTTGCTGACTGCTTAGAAGGCCCCAGACTTCTCAGCAGAGGCCTGGAGGTTGGTGGGGTGGGGAACAGTAGCCAGGCCATTGGGTCTGAGGTTCTCGGGGAGGAGGCTGGCTGTTCCCATGACGTTGGGGACAAGGCACCTGGTGCTTTGGGCTTCAGCGTAAGTTTAAACCACAGCGTGAGAAACCAAGCTGAGATGCAAGGACAATCTCTCTGACCATAGCGGCTGCACGACATTTGAACAGGCTGCCCACACAGGTTAAGGAGTGAGTTTCAGAGTGTGAGAAAGGCGCGTCCCATCTCCTGTCACCCTCATGACATCCAGGGAAAAGCAAGGGTATGGAATCAGAGGGACAGACTCAGGTTCACTCTTTCCTAGTGGGTGACTGTAGTCAAGGTATTTCACTTCCTTGGGCCTCAGTTTTCTCTTCTGAAAACCGAGGCAAAAGGCTGATCTGCCTTCGCAAAGCCGTGGGGACAGTCAGTGAGGCGCCCTCTGCTGAACGCCCTGCGCAGAGCCTGGCACAGTGTGGACACTTAGTAAATTCTGTCTCCTCCCTCCAGCCCCAGGGAAACCTGGTCTCAAAGAGTGTACTCAGGGGACACAATTGAGATTACATCTCGCCCAGAAAGCTTCTCTCCAACCAAGGCTGCTGGTCAAGGAGCTTCATGCAGCGGGACCCAGGGGGCCCTCCCAGAGGGCTTGGCTGTCCCCCAAAATGATCAGATCCCAGGATAACAGAGGCACCCCCAGCCTGCTCTTCCCAGCAGGACTAAGAAACCAGTTCTCCCTCGCCCCACGGACCCAGCCCAGCCACCGCACCCGGAGTTCACTTCCTCGTGCCCCGCCCACTCTCTAGGGCTAAGAATCGCAGAGGAACCAGCCCCAGAGCAGAGGCAACAAATCAGGGGTGCACAGGGGCCACTGCTCTGATGCACCTGAGTGCAGGCGCTGGAGTCCGGAGAACAAGAGCGGGATGTGGACAGAGGAGGGCAATAGGGGTCAGTGTGGCTTCATGTTTAACTGTGGGGAAATCAGGAAGGGCTTCCTGGAGCTGATGTCTTTCTCTCTGGGCACTTTACGGGCTTCGTGCAGAGAAAATAGTGGCCTCGAAGGGCATGGGGGCCAGCTCTGCAGGGGCCAGAGACAGGAACTGGTTCAGCCACCGTGGAGTTCAGGTGTGCCTGGCTAGAAAGGAGTGGGGTTCAAATAGCAAGTGTGGTGATGGCCAGAGGCAAGGAGGAAGGTCCTGGCAATGAACTTCGGAGGGCCAGGGCCTGAGGTCCCACGAGGAGCCCTAGCCATGGGACCATGCAAACATGGGGCTCGGTCTCAGCCCTGCTGCCTACTGTTCACCCACGAGGCCACTGGGCGGGTCCTGTATCTCCCCACCTTCTCTGTCGCTAAGTTTCTCACCTTGTCTCTCAGACGAGCGTATTCAATCCTGACCACCCACCATTGTACCAAATGAGACCCCTGGGTGGGCGTACTTAGCACAGTGCCGACCATACCGTGGCGAAGCGGTACAATCCATGCAATCGTTCAGTAAATCATTACTCGGCACATCAAGTTCTGTGCTAAGTTTACACAGCTGCTTTCAGAAACCACCTCCTCACCGCCCCCCACCCTCTCCACCCCGTCCTGTTTCCATGACCACCAAGTGGAGCGAGTTAGCACAGCAAGTCGCCTGGGCAGTATGGGTTTGTCCCAGGCACCCTGGGCACCCCAAAGAATGAATTATGACCCACCAGGGAAAAGGCCGAGGTGGGGGAGACTTCAGTGTGTGGGCCCTGGGCCTCCTCAGAGGCCTCAACAAGAAAAACCAAACACACTACCGAGAGATATTTGCAAAAAGAAAGCCATTTTTTTAATTATTATTGCAGGGACAGACACGGTACAAATGAACGTGTTACAGGAAGGAGCCAGGCAGAGCTGGAGGGCAGCGGGAGGCAGAGCAAGCAAAGCTCCGAGCTGGGAGGCAGGAGCCCTCCTGAGCTAGGAGCTCTGAGGGGGAAACGAGTTGGCTTTTCCAGCCCCTCGGGCCACTCCTCCACTCAGTCTGGGGGGAGGGGTGCGCCGAAGGACAGTCACCTGTGCTGGGCACTTAGATTTCTCTCTTGCTGGAAGAAACCACCTTCCCATCTACTGACTCCTCGACATTGATGTGGACTTTGCCGCCGCCACTGCCCCGGGAAGCTAGAAAGAAGGAACGAGGTTTAGTGTGGGCGACACTCCCTGCTCTCGTCCATCCCCGAGGGGCCAGGCCCTTGGCCGAGCTCCAGGAGAAACGGACAGCACCCCTGAGAATGGCCAGTGGCTGATCCTTCAAGAGCTGCCTTCTGCAGGCTGCGGTTGAACTGCTCATTGTAGAGGTGGGGGTGGCGGTGGCAGGTTCGCCCTGCAGTGAACCAGCATAGCGGGGTTTTTAATTGCACGTGCACCAGGTGTATCCCAGGCATCCTCATGTAAGTGCGTGAAGGTGGAGCCTGGGGAGCTCTGCCCTGGTCAGAGCCTGCTCAGCCTGGAAGGTTCTCGATAAATCTCCAACCCCCAATCTACTTGGGTTGAGAGAGGTCTCACTGGGAAAGACGAGTCAACGGCAATGGGCGTGTCCCTGCCCTCCTGGCATGATCAGCCTCTTTTTCCTCCCTCTCCATTCCACAGTGGAATGGTGCCTTCGACCACGCCCCTCCCCTCTCAGGAATAGCTAAGCCTTCTTACCTTCTCTGGTGCCGATGCCAGCCATCCTGAAAGAGGGGGAAGCAGATGTCAGCCAAGGCAGAAGCTCAAGCCTCTCTAAGGAAGGCTCTGGTAGCCGGCTCAGCAGTCCTCTCCAGCCCCTTACGTCCACCAGCCTCACATCTGACTCCTCTAGAGGCCCAGAGCTTGTCCAGACGCGCCGGCCCCAGGCAGACCGATCCCGATCTACTATAACTCCCCATCTGCCTCCTGCCTGGGGTGGAACCAGCCCAGTCACTTTCACTTACAGAAGACCCACAGGTGCAGGGAAGTGACGTGACCTGCCCAAAGTAACAGCCAAAGACCAGAGAGCAGAATCCAGAACCCTTCCTCCTCACTCAGTTCTCTTTCCCTGCAGCCCTATGCACCCCCTGGATGACTCTCCACACGCCCCACAACTGCCCCTCCCTCACCCTCCCGCTGCACCCCGCCCCTGCCTGGCATCCTCGCCCTCCAGCAGGCGGCGGTAGGTGGCGATCTCCTGCTCCAGTCGCGTCTTGATGTCCAGCAGGATCTTGTACTCCTGGTTCTGAGCCTCCATCTCGCAGCGGAGCTCGCTCAGCTGGGCCTCCAGGCTGCTGATGAGCCCTTGGATCTGCTGCAGCTGCATGGCGTAGCGACACTCCGTCTCCGCCAGTGAGCTCTCCAGCCCGGCTTTCTGGTGGGGCAACAGATTCATAGAGACCGGGTCCAGTTAGAAAGAAGTGCCAGGGGCACAGGGAGAGGCATAGAATGGACACAGGGACCCATTCTGGGGGTTTGGGAATGACAGAGCCTCACCAGCCATACAGAGCGGGGTAGACTAGGGCGGGGTGGGGTCCGGAGGACCCTTCGAGGCCAAGGCAGGGCCGTACCATGCTGAGCTGGGACTGCAGCTCGATCTCCAGCCCCTGCATGGTGCGTCTCAGGTCCGTGACCTCCGTCTTGCTGGTCTGGATCATCTCCGTGTTGGAGGCCACCTCTTTGTTCAGCTCCTCAGTCTGCAGGTCACACGCAGAGAAGTGAGCCCCGTGGGCTTCCCAGGAGATCTGGGGAGCCAGGGCGGGCTGGGAGGTCAGACGCACCTTGCTGAAAAACCAGGCCTCGGCATCACGGCGGTTCTTCTCAGCTATGGCCTCGTACTGCTCCCTCATCTCCGCCAGCACGCGGGTCAGGTCCACGCCTGGGGCCGCGTCCATCTCCACGTTGACCTGGCCGGCCAGCTGGTTGCTGAACTCCTTCATCTCCTGCAGAGTGGTGACAGAGGGCAGCAGTGAGAGCAGATATGCTGGGGTCCCGTGGGCCGTTCCTGATCCTCCCCTGACTCACTCGGGGACCTCGGCTCTGCCCTGTACCCACACGGCCTCTGTTTCCCGCTGCTCAGGGAGAGTTTTGGCCGCAGGGGCCCCTCAGCTCTCAGGGTCTCTCGTCCTCTCTAGGTGCTACCAGAGAAGGACCTCAAGGCAGTAAGGCCCGTGCATGAGCTCACGGCCATGACTGAGAGAAGCAGAGGGGTCTGGGTCGCCAGAGAAAAGTCCACCTTCCACTCCCTGGGATCCCCTGTTTTGGTGGGTGTGGGGTGCATTTCTGAACCACTAAGACAACTGTGAGGAGGCCCCAGCAGCCCCACTCTGGTCTCGCCACTCCTACCTCCTCGTGGTTCTTCCTCATGTAGGCCAGCTCCTCCTTCAGACTCTCGATCTGCATCTCCAGGTCGGCCTTGGCCAGGGTCAGCTCGTCCAGCACCCTGCGCAGGCCGTTGATGTCGGCCTCCACGCTCTGGTGCAGGGCCAGCTCGTTCTCGTACCTGGGAAGAGAGAGAAACCCCAAAGCAAAGATAGGTGAGGGGTCTGGGCTGCTTGAATTTGGGGGAGGAGAGAGGTCAAGGTGAGAGGGGAATGCAGAAGGGGAGAGGGAGTCAGGAACGCACTTGAGTCTGAAGTCGTCTGCAGCCAGCCTGGCGTTATCGATCTCCAGGATGACCCGGGAGTTGTCGATGGTGGCTGCCAGGATCTGCAGGAGACAGAGTCCACGCCAAGAGGATCCCTCTCTCCTCCCCATTGCTCTCCCTGCCCTGCCCACCCCACACTGACAATCCCTCCCCTGTCACCATCAACAGGAGTCTGTAGGGTCCTTGGAGCAGACTCCAGCCCTGTCTCGGGTGCCCCCTGCTTGGTCTGCCCCTGTCTCCAGGGCGTGAAAGACCAAGGAGCCAGGATTGCCTTGCACCTTCTGGTGGAGTTACCTGGCCAGGAGTGCAGTGGGTAGGGTGCGTATGGGTGGGGCGGGTCTGACAAAAGCCCTCTGGGATAGACTCCACCGGCTCCCCTTGGACTGCTCGGAGTTGCTGGCCCCCTGTACACCTTGACATGGCCAAGGATCTACAGGACATTCCAGCCAACGAGAACAACCTGGAGGGCAGCTGAGGAAGGCATCTTACAGCTGCGGAAACCCATCCAGGTGAGGAATAGGGTGAGTGAGTGGACTGCAGAGCCCGTAATGAGTTCCAGGTCTTCTAAATCACAACACTGCTTTGGGTACCAAAGACATCAGCAGAGGGCGTGGCAGGAGCCCTGGCACTCAGGGCTCCTGGAGCTACGCTCACCATTCTTGCAAAAGAAGCAAAGGACACAGGCAGAGCCCTGTAGGGTGTGTGGTTCGGGGAGAGTGACTGCTCTCTGTAATTGCACCTTCCTTGGCCCCCACTGGTCCTGACCAGATTCCCAGGATCAGCCCAGCCTTGCCAAGCTGAGCAGATCGGTGCCAGCCTGCACACCCGCAAAGCATTCCCCGGGCTCTATGTTTGCCAAGGTTACACACTGGCAGTCGTTGCCTGGGCAAGAAAGGGTTTCCTCAAGGCAGCAGGAGCACTGATGTTAGAGATGGGGGCAAGGCACCAGCCACCTGCCCCCTGTCCCTGACCCTTGAGGGCTCACCTTGTCCCGGAGCTCCTCGATGGTCTTGAAGTAGTGGCTGTAGTCACGCTCCGGGCTGGCGGGGCTCTGCTTCTGGTACCAGTCTCGGATCTTGACCTCCAGGTCGGCATTGGCCTCCTCCAGAGCGCGCACCTTGTCCAGGTAGGAGGCCAGGCGGTCGTTGAGGTTCTGCATG
This sequence comes from Sturnira hondurensis, assembly GCF_014824575.4. Classification (NCBI taxonomy): domain Eukaryota; kingdom Metazoa; phylum Chordata; class Mammalia; order Chiroptera; family Phyllostomidae; genus Sturnira; species Sturnira hondurensis. The sequence continues at coordinate 1,171,655 of NW_028094263.1, read as the reverse complement.
GTGATCTTCTCATTGCCAGAGAGGAGGCCACCATCACCACCACCAAAGTCACCAAAGCCACCGCCAAAACCTCCGCCAAAGCCTCCACCGAAACCACTACCAGCCCCTCCACCAAAGCCGAAGCTCGTGCCGCCCCCATAGCCCCCTGCTGACCCCGAGGAGACAAACCTTGCAGAAGAAGTTGAGATGCTTCGGCCTCCACCTCCCCCATAGACACTCCCCACACCAAAGCCGCCTCCCCCAACCCGGAGGGAGCCCCCCCGGGCAGAGCCACCTCCAAAGGTGGAGGAAGAAGCCTGCAGGAACGAGGTGCTCATGGCCAGGCCCTGGGATCTCAGCAAGCACAGGAGATGTTGGCGGGAGGTACAGGCTGCCCTGAAACCAGAGTGCTGTGCCTGTCACCCCCGGCCCTGGGGCTCCTTATATACCCTGTGGAAGGTGTTGTGGGCTCACGTCTCCTCCCCTAAGAGGAAGCCAACTCCTTCTGCATTCCTGACAAACACAGCTGCCTGTACACCTCTGTGTGGCTGGGGTTGAGTTTTTCTTTTCTTTCCTTCCTTTTTTTTTAATGTAACAAAAGAGATGATTCAGAACGAGTGGTGTTTCGCCCCAGGCCATAGTTTTAACACTTGGATTTCAGGTTCATTTTTACACTCTGAGCACGTTGAGTGAGTAGCAGGGAGCAAAGTCTCCTCACACCACAGCCCAGCTGGAGCAGCTCGGGCCAGCTCTGCTCTCAGTCGGACTTCTCTGCTGCCCACAGCCCAGAACCCTCACCCCTAGCTGGCCAGCTACATGTTCTCAGTTCCCATCCCTCCTCTCCGTTGCCCAGCTCACAGACCCCCATGGCCTCTGGGATTGGTGGTTAGAGGATGCAGGGCCCTTGGCAACGGGCTGAGCACTGGGGCAGGAGTCTTGAGTCAAGTCCCAGCTGAGGTGACCAGAAGGCACAAGCATCTGTCGCTCCCCCCCACCATGGTGCAAATGGCCACTCCTCCTCCGCCCCTCCCCCCGCCCCAGCCCCACTGCTCTGGCACCCTCACGAAAGCCAGCAGGCTCGGGGCTGACAAGGGGCTGATTGATCATCCGCCACCTGCCAACCGCACATGTCACTGAAACTTTGCTTACTCCTGGGACACGTTGGGGCAAACCTCAGCAGATAAGACCGGGGCGAGTTTCAGGAAGACCCTACCTTCGCCAGGGAGAGGCATGTCACTGCACAGCAGAGCCAGGTTCCCGCTCCGCCTCCCCATCGTCCCGTGAAGCTGCAAGGCTCGGGGGCGGGGGAGGCTGGAGGGGGGCCCCCAGACCCAGAGGCCTGTACATGCCTGAGCTGCGGGGAGGAAGACGATAGGGGCTGGGCATGCAGGCTGAGGTCTCGAAGGCAGAGGCACCGCTTCACAGAACAGGATGCTGAGGCCACCAGCTGAGGCCACTCAAGGCCTGGCTTTCCAGGGATACCTGAGACCTGTGACTAGTGCCCCTTGGAGGTGTGGCCTCAGCTGCAGGGCTCAGAAAGAACAGGGGTTGGGAGAGCGACTAAGGCTGAAGCAGAGAGTCAGGAAATGGGCTCCCGGCCCAGGGCTGCACCGCAGGGCTCTGCGACCCCTTGGACCAAGGTTCAAATCCCACCTCTGTCAGTTACTGCCTGTGAAACCTTTAAGTCTCAGTTTCCTTGTGGCAAATGTGCACTTTCAGGGAAGCCCTGAGGCCCAAGAGCCACCCACCCACCTCCTCCTAGCTCCCCATCTTCTGAGGGGCCAGATAGTGAGATAAGGATAACTATCCATCAGCTGGGGCTCCTGAGTACCCTCACCAGGAGGAATTTTTGTCCCTGGGCATCAGATCATGCCTCGTGAGCCACATCGCGGCTCCATATTCTCCCACAGCCAGTGCATTCTGGGCAACGCGGGCCATTGTTACTATTGCCTTACTCACAGTAATCCCTTCCTTCCCCTGCACACTGCACAGTGCCCAAAGTGCTGGGGCTCAGAGACGGGGAGCAGTTTGGGCAAGGCGGCACAGCTGGTCAGGGGCATAGGACTCAGATGGGCCCTCCGACCCCAGCGCACAGAAAAGACAGGAAAAGAGGGTTCCACCCATTGACCCAGATTCCTGCACCTGAGTTGGGGGGCTGGAAGGGGGACCGCAGGCCTGAGCAGGCAGGCTCCTCACCACCTCGCCGTCAGTCAGACCTCTGAGTGTTGGGCCCAGACAGCGCAGTATTGTCTCATGGGTGGGACAATACTGTCTTCCTCCCAAAGAAAAATAATCAAAGTCTGATCAGCCATAGCTCATTAAAGCCTCTGCAGACAGTACGGCCCCAGCAATTAACACACGAACAATTACGTGCCATCCCCCACGGGGTGAGGGAGGGCTGGACCCCAGCCAGCCCCTCTTCTGCACACTGACTCCCCTTCAGCAGCCCCTTGGGCAGCTTTCCCTCTGCTCTCAGGCCCATGCAGAGCAGTAGCTGCTCACCCACCCACCCCGCTGGAAATCCCTGGTTCGATCCCAGTAGCTCCTGTGAGCTCAAGGTCAGGGTGGGGCCTTGGAGCGTGCGAATTAGCACCAAGTGGGGATGGCTGGCCAGGGTGGAGGTCGGGCTCTGTTTGGCCCGGCCCCAGCTGCAGCCTCCCCAGAATGCTGTGCCAGTTTCAGAGCTTGGTCCACGGGCAACAGGCCACCCCAGAGTCGGGCTTTCTCCCTGGGGCTGGGGAGACGCAGCCCGTTGGGAAGAGCTCAGCTGGCCTCCACCTCTGGGTGTGACTCCATCTCCGAGTCAGGTTCTCGACTTAAACTTGGGCCATCTTTCCACTTACGTGAGGTGCCCAGCGTAGTTAAAATCATGGAAATGGAAAGTGGATTGTGGTTGCAGGGGCGGGGTGGGGAGGGTGGGAAGTGGCTGTTTAACAGGTGAGAGTTTAGTTCTATCAGAGTTATGAGAATGGATGGTGGAGACGGTCACACAACAATCCAAAAGCATTGAATTTCACTGAACTGCACATACACTTAAAAATGGTTGAGATGGTACAATGCACGTTTTTTATTTTACCAGAATTTTTTTTTTTAAGTTAGGCCTTGCCCTGGCTGGTGTAGCTCAGTAGATTGAGCACAGACCTGCGAACCACATGATCGCGGTTCGATTCCCAGTCAGAGCACATGCCTGGGTTGCAGGCCAGTTCCCAACAGGGGACTCCTGAGAGGCAACCATACACTGATATTTCTCTCCTTCTCTCCTTCCCTTCCCCTCTAAAGATACATAAATAAAATCTTAAAAAATAAAAAGTTAGGCCTTATCACAGACACCAGCTGCAAAGCCACAGTGACTATCTGATGGTCACTGCCTGCCCCAAAAAGGGAGAGGCTGGACAGAGCACAGGACCCAGCCCGGGGCCTGGAGCTCTGCCCGAGAATTCTGCCTTTCTCACTTCCCTGGCTTCCGGTTGTCCTGCTTCCTCTCTGAGCCTCAGTCTGCCCACCCAGAAAATAGCAATAACTCCAGCTCAGTCTGACTCACACGGACAGAGTGACATGGTTGGCAAGAAGTGCTCTGCCCATAGAAGTGGCCACATGGCCCACAGAGATAGCAAGGCTTCCCCCTTTCTCCCTCTCCTTCTCTATCCCAGCCGCTTCTATCAACAGAGCACCCCCAGTTCCAGCTCCCGGACCGAGACAGAAGTGTCCCCGCCCTTGCCCTCTCTCCACCACTCACACACACAAAGAACGGCTTCATTCCCAGCACCCAGACTTGTAACCCAGTCACCTGCCCCACCTGTGTGGACCCAGACCCCGCCCCACAGCCACATTCCAGGGGCCTCTGGGGCACGGGGGAGGGCTTCGGCTCTGACAACGGAGGCTTTCATGAACGGGTACAAATGCCTCTGGGCAATCCCAGCCTGAGGGTAAGCCTGTGGTTCCAAGGCCTCTGGAGAAGTTCAGTGGGAGAAAGAGGCTGTGGGTGACGCAAGCCAGAGCAGCAGAACAGCTGGGGAGGTGGCAGAAAGGGCTCCTGGCCTGGGGCTCCAGCAGGTTGAGGGAAGAGCTGGGTGCTAGAGTCACCAGCCATGTCGTTTGGATCAAACCAATAAACCTCTCCAAGACCCACAGGGCGCCGCCTTCAGGACTGGCGGGGGCAGTGACAAGGTCACGGGGCTCTTCAGCACAGCACAGAGCATTCCATTCCCCTACAGACCTTTGGTGCAGTGGGGGGTTTGTCACCCCTCCCTCACAAGGTAGGACTGCTGTCACAAACCCAGGGGACCAGAACACATCCCCTCAGCTTGAACCTCTCAGCCAGGGTGAAGCAGGACTTATTTACCACTTATTTACCTTTAACTGGCCTCAGTTTTTGGCAACTGAGCTACAAACCACAGGGCCCAGGGCCATACCCACCCAAGGGCAGAGTTGTACCAGGAAGCTGGGACTTCTGTTCCAGTTGGCCCAGCCCCAGGCAAGCCAGGTTGGGGGTCTGTGTGGGAGGTTCGGGTCACATCTGGGTTCCATTCCAGGCCCTGGGCCCAGGTATGGGATGTGGGCGTGTAGGGCTCACGTGGGACCACCCAAGAAATGGATGACTGTGTTAGTGCCTGCACCAGACGCCCGCCAGCAGGCACTCTGCCCCCAGGATGCGGCCCCAGACACTCCTCTGTCAGGTGGACAGATGGGTCAGCAGGAACCGCCCCAGGGGACCCCTGTCCTCGGCCTTCACGTGGGGCAAGGCTGAAATGTACCAAGAACCTGGCACAGGCGGAGTGGACTCCGGACGTGGTGCCAGAGTGGCACTGTGGGCCAAGGATCAGGAGACCTAGACTCTGGTCTTCATTCTGCCCTGTGTCTGGCTGTGCGGCCTGGGACAAGTTGCTCTGTAAGATGCCATTCACACTTACTAAGTGGGTTGGTTTGATTAAAGGGCACACAGTAGGTGGTTTGATTAAATGTCACACAGTAGGTGCAGTAAACATAAATTTCCCACACTAGCACCAACCTTAGAGAGGGGTACAGTTGAAAGAAAACTAATCTGGAAACAAAACCCAGTTTCAAATCCCACCTCTGCCGTGTGCTGGAACAGCTACACGCACAACAAACCACCTCACCTTTCTGAGCCTCGGTTCGCCCCTCTGCAAAATGGGAGTGGCGCTTATTTCGTATGTTTGTTTTAAGAAACAGGTTAATGAAGATTTCTGCAAACAGGAATTACGGCAACATCTGGAGTTTATGCACACCCTTCTTTCCATATTCTGGGACAGGGTGGACTCTGATCCAAATAAAACCTAAAATGGGGCCAAGGCCTGGCCCATTTCCATGGGCTGAAATCATAAACCCGATGTCCTTCCTCCCTTGGGCTATAAAATTTTATTGACAGGTCAGAGGAGGAGCCAGAGGTAAAGGTCCCACCCCTCCCATTCGCCTACCCAGAAGCATCCATGCCTCTGCTAGAAGCAGGAAGCCAGGGAGGCTGCTGGACTCAGATGGGCAGGGCAGTGGGCAGGTTGTTGTAATAGGCATCCTGGCCCTCGAGCAGGCTGCGGTAGGTGGCGATCTCCTGTTCCAGCCGCGTCTTGGTGTCCATGAGCTGCTGGTACTCCAGGTTCTGCCGTTCGATGTCAGCACGCACATCAGTCAGCTGGGCTTCGATACTGCTGATCAGCATCTGGATCTGTGCCAGCTGGGCTCCAAAGCGGGACTCTGTTTCCGCCAGTGTGCCCTCCAGGGCGGCTTTCTGAGGGCAGGGAGAGGAAAGGCAACTCAGCAGAGCCTGGTTCCCAGGGAGGGCATGGGTCTAGCCACTGCCCAGAGTACCCAGGTCTACAAAGACATGAGCGTGCATCCCACAGGGAGGTGGGCACGTACCATGCTGAGCTGAGACTGCAGCTCGATCTCCAGACCCTGGAGGGTGCGGCGCAGGTCAGTGACCTCCGTCTTGCTGGTCTGCAGCTGCTCCGTGTGGACAGCAACCTCCCGGTTCAGCTCCTCAGTCTGCAGTAAGGGAGGAGGAGGGAGAAATGAGCACTGAGTCAGACCTCTGGCCTTGGAGCATCAAGCCCTCTCTCCTTGCCACCTCCCCAAAGGGCACCTGTTTCCCCCTTTATACCTGGATGATAAACTGGGCTTCAGCATCCTTCCGGTTCTTCTCAGCCATGACCTCGTACTGGCTTCTCATGTCACTCAGGATCTTGGCTAGGTCAATGCCAGGAGCAGAATCCACCTCCACACTGACTTGGCCACCCACTTGGCTCCTCAGGACACTGATTTCCTGGAAAGATGGAGCAGAGATGGGCATGTCAGGACCCAGAGCCTGCTGGGCTTGGGTCAGGCAACTCCCCAACCTCTCAGGCCAAAGGGGGCTGGTTTTTGGGTGCAGGTCTGGGAATTGGCACTGCAGGATGGAATGGGTCACAACCATCCCCCCCCGCCTGCTGGAACCCTGGAAGCCATCCTCCACACCTACGGCCAAGCTGAGGCTCCTGCGAGTGTGGCCGTGGTCAGAGGATTGCAGGACACAAACGAGTCCTCAGCCCTGGGAAGCTGGGGTGGCCCAGCTGCAAACCCACCTCCTCGTGGGTCTTCTTCAGGTAGGCCAGCTCCTCCTTCAGGCCTTCAATCTGCGTCTCCAGGTCGGCTCTGGCCAGGGTCAGCTCGTCCAGCACCCTGCGCAGGCCGTTGATGTCGGCCTCCACGCTCACACGCAGAGCCTGCTCCGTCTCAAACCTTTCAGAGGAAAAGTCGCAGTCAGGCCAGCACTTCCTCTGCATCTCTGAAGACTTCCTCACCTCCAGAGCCCAGGGTCCGTGGGAGTGTGCTTCAGGCCATTCCCCCCCACTGCACTGAGCGCCGAAAAAGGGCCTGGGATTCTGCCACCCACCAGGGCACAGAAGCTCACTTGGTGCGGAAGTCATCCGCAGCCAGACGGGCATTGTCGATCTGCAGGACAATCTTGGAGTTCTCAATGGTGGCACCAAGAATCTGGAAGACAGGAGGCTGGCAGTTCAGCACGCTGGCACTGCCCACCACGTTCTCCTCAGACAGAGCAGAGCAAATGAGTATGAGCTCACCCCCTGGAGACAAGCCCCAGCCACCCCTCCACTGCCCACAGGCCTGCTCCCTGGGAGGTGTTGGAATCAGTCCCTGCCCAGTTGAAGCAGTGGTTTCTCACCACTGCCCAGGAGGCTGAGCCAGGGGGCAGGTGATGAGTAGGGGAGGCCAGGCAGGTAAGCCTGGAGAGGAAGTCTCGGAGACCTGTGCCCAGGGAACTCTACATGGTGTCGAGAAAGGTGGTCTGTAGTGACATGCAAACCAGATGCAGGGAACTGTCCGGGGTTGCCCCTTGTCTGCACGCCCTACTCAAAGCACTCTGCCTCGGGGACGGGAATTCTGTTATTTGCCAAGCACCTTACACCTCATCTTTCACGCCAGGGCTGTGGCTACACCTATTTCACCCAGGTGGGAAGTGAAGTGCAGGATCCCTTGTCCAAGGTCACCCCCAATGTCGAGTTCCCCTAACTTGAGCATCATGGTCACACGGTCAAGATCCTTGCTCTCACTTCATGCCCTGTTAGTCACTGTGCTGCGTGCTGATTTGCATAGTTTTTAAATGAAATAGAACATATCGGAAGGGACTGCTCACAGTAAGGTAAGGCTGGCTGCAAGAAACTTGGAGCTCCGCTGTGTGTGTGTACGAGAGAATGTGAGGACACACGGCAAAATGTGGTTCCCGTCTTAGGTCACGATTTGAGAAGTGTGAAAGTACAGTAGATGTCTAGCCCACCCTCCCTGTCTCCAGTGTGATCTGTGCCCCAGCACCCAGCACCCAGCACCCTGCCAGACACTGGGTGCGCTCTGGGCAGTGATGTGGGAAAACCCAGCCTGTGAGGCCATTCAATAGCCCTCTGGCTTCCCTTGCCTTCTTCAGGACACAGCTCCAAGCTCGTCCCTGTGGGTGGGGACCAAGCCCCACCCTGCAGGCTCCCAGGGCCCCTCTAAGCGCCTATGGCTCAGACCTGGGTCTCCAGCCCAGGACACAGAGATGTGCTGCTTTACCCGGTCCTCCCAGTGACAGAGACGTCCAAAAGCAAAGATCCCCAGGACCTTTTTGTCTGTCCCTCCTTTATCCTGTTCAGAGTCCACAGCCTATGTCCCTTCTTAACCTGCCAGGGCCCCTGCTGGCCTCTCCCATTCTTCTGAGAGCTTCTCTCAACTCCCAGGTTGTCCCTTGGGCCCCTCAGCAAGAGGCCAGAGCGTGATGGAAACCAGACCTGCCCAGTCAGAGAAAAGGAATGCAGAGAGCCCCCCCAACCCCGCACAGCGGGGACAGCAGGGGGCGGGGCTAGCCCGGGATGGACTAGACTCCTCCCTGACCAAACTCTTCGTTTCCCTGCAGCGACTGCGGCACCTGGCCTACACCTCAGGACCGCCCACAGCCATGTTTCACGTCCTGCCACTCCTCGGGGACCCCTTTTCCCTGGTCTCCCCTCCCTCCAACCCCGCCCCTGCTCCATGCCCCACCCACCGACCAGCCCCCAGTTCCAAGCCCGGGTCCAGCCACCCCCCACTCCACTTCCTGCCTCTTTGTCCTGCACTTCCTCACCTGCTCCCTTCTCTCCGCCCCACCCTGCGGCCCTCCCACATCCTAACGGGCTCACTACCGCCCCGCCCGAAAGTGGCCTTGGCGCCCCCGCAGCCCCAGCCTCCCGCCTCCCGCCTCTCCCGGCCTGCTGGGCTGGGTTGAGCGACAGGTGTGCTTCCCCCATCCCGTTGTTGTCCACCTTGTCCCGCAGCTCCCCGATGGTCTGGTAGTAGTGGCTGTAGTCGCGGGCGGGCCCAGGCCCTTGCTTCTGGTACCAGTCTCGGATCTTCACCTCCAGGTCGCCGTTGGCCGCCTCCAGGGCGCGCACCTTCTCCAGGTAGGAGGCCAGGCGGTCGTTAAGGTTCTGCATGGTCAACTTCTCGTTGCCCACCAGAAGCCCATCGGACCCGACCACGGTGCCCATATAGCCGCCGCCATAGCCTCCAGAGGACGAGGACACAAAGCGGGCAGACGACACCGACACGCCACGGCCGCCCGAGCCTCCGTGGATGCTGGGCGCGCGGTAGGCGACTCCCCCTCCGAAGCGCGCGGCGCCGCCCACGCCCCCGAAGGACGAGGACGCCGACGACTGGCGATAGCTGTAGGAAGTCATGGCGAAAGAGGAAGTAGAGACACCAAAGGAGCTGTGGTCTGCAGGAGTGGCTCGGCTCGCACCTGGAGCTTTTTATGTCCTAGGCGGTCCAGGGGAGGGGGGAGGCCGGGGTGGATATCTGAGCCCAGAGGAATTTGCAGGCTCCAGAGTGCAAGCGCGGGCCGTCTCCCCATTGGTCAATTCCTGGTGGCTCTGCCTCCAACTTTCCCCTCCCAGGGGCCAGAGGCTTCTGTCCTGCGGCCTGGTGCCCCACCCAGCCACTTCTGGAGCCCCGACGACATGCCCCCTCCCCTCGTTCCCATCCCCACCGCCATCACACACCTACAGAGACAGCCCCTCCCAGTTCACATTCTGACCCTCGTTAATATCACCACAAGTGTGGCAACCCTCAAGAAATAGGGCCCCTCTGAGAAAATACACTCCTCCCCTCTCACTGAGACTCCCCCTTTAGAATCCTATTCTGGGCCCCTTCCTTGTGATCATAATTAACCCCCCCAAATTACATTTTCCGGAATCCTATACCCCACTTGGAATTACAGCCTCTCAGAGCCCACCCCTTGGGGCTCACCTGTGCCTCAATCTCCCTCAGCCCCTCCGCCCATCCAGGAGCTCTGAACTGCACCCTCATTCGCCTCCTGAGACAAAGCTGCCCCACCCTGCTGTGTCCACACAAAGCCACAAGCTGACAATAGGCACCTGGGAGCAGATCTGCAGCTGGGTTGTAAAGAGCATCGTCACACCCAGGGGCTGACCCCTCACTCCGGGACTCCGACAGCCTACCCCACCTGCTCCCAAAAGGCTGCATTCATTCCAGGATCCATGACCCGGAATCGGAGCTGAGGGAGGCAAGTCACTTGCCCATGAGACATTGAGCGCCCAGAGGCAAAAATGGAATGGAATCCTCTCTCCTTGTGAGCAGGGAAGGAGGGGCGGGTACCAGGGGCTGAATCCTTGTACCTAACCACCTCATCCTAGTACAGGGGTGGATGAGGGGCCTCAGCGAAGATGCCCACAAAGTGAAGTTTAATAATAGAGGAAGGAGACCCTCCTCTCCACGCACAGCCCAACCCTGCCCTTCATCCAGCTCAACGGCTCCACCTGCCCTTTCGGTCACTGAGGGGCCTGGCCTGCTGCTGGGCACTGCCACCACCTCTGCCCATTATTGACCCCACCCCTCACCACAACTGTCCCAAGTTCCACCTGCCCTTAAATCAGAGCAGTCACCCGTTACAGGACAGAGGCCCCTATGACCTTTTGACAGGGTGTTAGGGAGATGGGCTAGTCACTCCCCACCTCCAGGTCACAGTGTCCCCCGTGAAATATCAGCCCTCCTCTCTGCATATTATCATCTGGGTCACCTGTGGCTAAAGAAGACTTGTCCCCAGACTCGGAAACTAGTCCCTAAGAAACTGTCTTCCACCCACCAGCTTGCCCAGGGACAGGGAAAGGGAACCCCACACAAACTCCTACCCCCCACCCCCAGGAGCAGCCCTGAGCCACTGCAAAGGGCAGCTTCAGGCTGTTTAAACTAGCCTGCAAGTGGGCCGGCTCCCAATGGGGAAAAGGCGAACACAGGGTGTGGCTGGGCCTCCACAAAGGTTGCAGCCCGTAGCCACCAGGGCTGGTCTGACCTGAGTCACTCTATTTGGCCCAAAGGAGGAGGCCTGTTCCTTGTGGAGGGGGAAGGAGAGATGGACCAGATAGTTGCTATGTATACTAAACCTGGCCAGAGTGTCTGTTTTTCAGGCCTGATAGGAGGGTCTGGAAAGGGATTTTGCACTAGGAAACAAAGTATAGAACCAACACAGTCCAGCCCTAAAGATGAAGGAACTGTGAGCTCCCTAAACTTCAGAGGGGCTTGGAGTCCCAGCCCTCTGCCCCCAGGCCGTAACCATCAGGATAACTGACTGTAATACAGTACCTTTTACAAAGGCTTTTCAAATCTCCTGGGACCCTCCCAGCAGCCCAGGGGAAAGGGTGTCCCCACCCCCATTTTACAGATGAGGAAACAGAGAGTCCCAGGGTGGAGGACAGTGACTTGCTGGAGGTCCACAGCCAGGAGTGGCAGAGTCTGGCTTCCAGCCTTGTGACCTTCAGCCCCTGGCATAGGTTCCTGAGGGTGACAGAGGCTCTACTGTCCCCTCCAAGGAAGTCCAAGTTCCAAAACAACTCCTTTAGCTCCACTCCCCCAAATCTTCTGCCAACTCCAAGAACAGTCAGCCCCCGACTGAACTGTATGTAGGCTGGAGTCTGGGACAAGCCCCCAGCCCTGGCTCTCTATCCCAAAGGGTGCCTAGCACCTTCCACCAGGAGCAATGTGGCCTTTGAACACCTCTTGGACATACCAAAAGCCCAGGAGAACAACCTGTGCAGGCTGAGCTCCCCAGGCAGGGAACTGAGAGTCAAGCTTCTGCTCCCACTCAGTAAACAGACTGCCCATGGCCAGGCATCTCAGACCTGACCTGGCTGCATGAGGGCGGAACCCGACGCCCGGAGCTCCCTTCTCAAGCCCCAGTCTCCAGGCTGGAGGCCCCGGTTTGCCGAGGAGGGGCACCCAGGGTCAGGAATGCCAAAAAGGGAATATTAGAGCTCCAAGAGACTCAGAAGGGACGCTGCCCGGCCTTCCTCGGGCTCGCTTCTGCAGAGCCCCCCACAGCATGCATGAGAGCTCTGTGTGAACGGGTGGCCATTGCCAGACCAGGTCGGAAACACTGTTTGTTCCCAGAGAGATTCACAATGCACAGCACCAAAGGCTCTGGAGACCTCAGCCCCTCACGTGTAGAAGGGAGCTAATAGCCAATAATAATAACCTATTTTGTGGGGTTGTTTTAAGGGGTAAATGAGATGGTGCTCATGAAGAGTCCATCGTGGGGCCTGGCAGTAGCACTCAGTGTTATTATTTTATTATATGATGTTATTGTTAAATGGCACGTTGTTATCCTAATTACCACTGCAAGTGTTATGATGTAACTTTGCTTCATACTGGACCACAGAACCTTTTGTCGGGTAACAGCTGTTAATAATCCATCCCCCGAATTAACCAGTCCCTTCTGCTGGGTGTTTAGATCGTTACCAGTTTTGCTCTTAATGCTGTGCTATGACGACCATCTATATAGCTTTTTTTCCTTCACATTTCAATACTTATTTTCATATAAAATACATCTAAAATTGTTTTGGTCTACAGATGGATAATTACTAGGAAAAGCATAATCCACATATTATAGGAAAGGCAGATCCAGCCCAAAGGAGCCCCAAGAGGTCAAGTTACTTGCCTGAAGCCACAAGGCTAACCAAAGCCATGGCTGGGGTGCGTTTCCAAGTCCTGAGACCCCAGGCGGTCTCTGCAGCTCCACCTGGACCTACACTGGAAGCTTCTTCTGGTTAGTTAATGCAGATCACAGTTCCCAGAGGGTGGAGGTTAAAGGCAGGGGAGTTTTAACCACCGGAAGGAGGTGGGAATGAACGTCCTCTCCCCCGGGGAGAAGAATGCAGTGGTGTGACGATGCCCATGATGATAATGATGGTGGTGCTCATGGTGAGGAAGGTGACGACGATGGCAGCCAGCATCTCCTGTGCCAGCCGCCATGCTGAACACACCATACACGTCGTCCCAACTAATCATGTGAGCTAAGTATTACCATCCCCATGGAACAGACGAGAAAGATGAGGCTCAAAGAGGTTAACATCTTGACCAAGGTGACACATGTAAGGGACCCAGAGTTGAAGCCCAGATCTTTACATCCCTAAAGCCACAGTCTGGACCATTAGCACGGTCCCTCCTGTCATGGGATGGGCATGAAGATGCCTTCCTCCCCTGGCCTGGAGAAAGAGTCCTCGAGTTGGGAAAGCATAGTTATCACCCACCAAGGTCCTAACTTACCCTCTCTGCTCAGACACCAGTCACTCATCTGGTCCGTGAAATGAATGAGCTTCATTTAAGCGAGGCTCAGACTGCAGCCTAGCGGAGGAGATGGACCCCTGCGTGTGAACAGAGCAAGCTCTGGAAGCTGGAGGAGGGAAAGGTGAAGGTGCGCGGGACGTCACGAACTCGCCTGCCACGTAAATCGACACCATCCCCTTCCCAGGGGCACCATGGGCAGGAGATGCTCCAGGTATTTTCTCACCTGCTCCTGCATCCAAGGAACATGTACCAAGTCCCCATCCCCAATTCCTCAGGCACGGTGCTACACTCTGGAAGTAAATACTCTGCCCACCGAAAACAGGCAGACTGCCCACACAAACCCCAGAAACTCAGGAACTGGGGCATCAGGGATCTGGTCAGGAGAAGTGGATCAGGGGACTGTGAACGGGGCTGGGTGGAAGTTTCTATGAACAGCACTGGGGTCCCTCCCCGACCCCTGACTCAACTCAGGCAGCCGGAAGAAGCCGGGAGATTCACTCTTCCCCATCATCCTGGCAAAACTTCAGACAGCTGTGGGCAGATGGACTCCCTCCCACGTGTTGACCGGAGGTGGTTCACAGCGGCCCCTTAGCAGAGCGGGTTGTCTGTTTCTTCCATAAAGCAGTTCAGACACCTTGCCAGCCCAGCCCATCTCCACTCTTCCCCATTCACCCCTAGGAAGCCCTGGTCCGCATATTTGAGGAGGCGTATCCAAGGGTGGTCTGAGGAGCACGGTTTGTGACAGCGGAAAGACAGAAACAACCACTAGCAGGGAGATGCTGAGTAAACCGCGTAACTGCCGCATTATGCCAGAAGAAATCGAACAGACTGAGTAACGTCAGTACACAGTGCTGTAAAAACCCTAAAGGACCAGTTCTTGGGTAAATGAAGGCAGCAAGGGAGCAGCACTTACGATAAGAGACAATAAGAGAAATCAGGGCTGACATACACTGAAAAGACAGCCTGTTTCTACAGGTGCCCACGAACGTGCATGTCAGCGCACACGGAAGGAAGGAGGCACACCAGCCGGGCAGCAGTGGTTTCCCTGGGAGAGAAGCCGAGCGAAGGACGGTGGTCAGGGGGGCCCAAGCTCATCTCTGCCATTCAAATTTTTACAAGGACGTATCTATGTGTTACTTGTTAACTAAAAACAAATAATTTCTTAAGAAACACAAAACAGTCATGGGCGTGTAAAGTACAGCACAGGGAGTATAGTCAATATCATTGTCGTAACTGCGCGTAGTGTCGGGGGGGCCCTGGGCTCGTTGGGCTACCCCTTTGTAAGGTGAATGAGTATCTAATCACTGTGTCACATGCCCAAAACTAATGTAGCATCACATGTCAACTCTAACTAAAAACTTTTTTAATTTTTATTTTTTAAAACATTTTATTTATTTACTTTTAGACAAAGGGGAGAGGGAGAAAGAGAGGGAAAGAAACATCAGTGTATGGTTGTCTCTTGCGCACCCCCTACTGGGGACCTGGCCCGCAACCCAGGCATGTGCCCTGACTGGGACTTGAACTGGCAACCCTTTGTTCTGCAGGCTGACACTCATTCCACGGAGCTACACAAACCAGAGCTTTTTTTCATTTTTTTAAAAACACTCCATGATGGACATTTAGACCCGGCTGTATCTAGTCTAGTAAACACTTCTTCCCCTCTTTGCACACAACGTTGACATCTTCGTCCCCACTCACACCTGTGACAATCTCTAGTCTTGAGTTAGAAGAAGGGACAGATGTGGGGAGAAGAGAGCCCCCCAAGGGGTTTCTAGGTTCTTGCCTCCACTGCTGCTTTGCACTGGTTTCTCCCTTCAAAAAGCAAGAGGATGGGAAGCAATGATAAGGTGGCAGAACTTTTCAACAGGGGTTTGAGAAAAGTCTGGGTGGCAGAGGCCCCTTCAACCCAACGACTTGGACTTGGGGGAAGCCCCTCCTGCTCTGGCTCCCCGAGGATCGGAAGCTTTGGGAGCACAGAGTCGGGCCTGCTGGCCCACACGGTGTTCTCAGGCTGACCCCATAGTGCTCGGGACTGGGCGGGGGAGGCCGCTGCAGCAGGAGGAACGGCACAGTGCACCCACGGAGCCTGCGGCCAGCAGCCACCACAGCAGCCCATGGGGGGAATTCCCCTGGGGTCTTTCTGAAATAACCAGGGGAGACCTAGGGGTGTTGGGGCCAGTAGCCACATGCCGGCCACCATGCTAGAACTAGGAAGCCAGCAGGCATTTAGTCCTCAAACAAACCATTGGAATAAAGAGTATGGGTGCTGGGAATTGTGTCTGCAAGGAGAAGGGGGTGCTGGGAACAAAAAAGGGGCCACATCCTAAACCTGATAAGCTCAGGGGAGGCCAGCATGGCAGACTCACTCAGAGACTGACAGTAACCCCACAGGGTGGTCAGAAATTAAACCTTTCCAACTACAAGCAGGGCACGGCAGGCAGCCACGTCCCAGGCCGATATCTTCCCTGACAAAGGTCAACCTTTACCTTAACTGGGCCTGCCGTCTTTTTCGCACCTAGGATAACATACCTTTGGAATGGCAGGGTAACCTCCGTTTCTTCCCTGACCTCTCCGGGCACAGCTGCACCAGAGCAGACTGCAAACCCCCTCACTGGTAGTGTTCCTTGTTGACTGTCAACTCCCCTGCACCCACAAATGGGAAAGCAGCGTTTGTCTGTTCCTCCCACTTTTTGTCCAGCTCCAGAGATCTCCCTGCCTTGCTTTCTCCTGCCTCCCTAATCCACCACCAGGGGATCTCGTGTAAACCCCTCACGTCTTCCCCTTTGATTCTCATATGTAAAGTAAGGGGTGAAACTGCCCGTGGCCAGAGCATTTTCTCAACCGGCTGAGATTTTGCTCCTTGGCAATCGTTGTCATAAACTCATAAAAAAAAAAGTTCTTACAGGTTCAGGTGTTTCTCACATTGGCAGAGCAAAAAGAGGGAGCACTCACTTCCGCCCTGGAGCGTTGAGAGATGTTTCAGAGGGCACGACGCTTGAGCAAGACGCTTGAGCAAGAGGCTGAAAGACCGGGACCTATGAGTGTTGAAGGTCAGGGGTGAAAAGACAGGGGCCTGGAAGAGTGAGCAGAATCACTGATACCTGCTGGGGGAACAAGCAGGACTGAGTTCCTTGGGGGGAGGGGGGAGCCAAGGGAGAGGTGGAGAAGGGGGTGGGAGGGTGGGGGGACTAGAACCCAGCCAAGGGGTTGTTGCACTTTATGCAGAAGACAATGGAAAGTCACATCAATCAGGGATATGAATGGGTCAATCTTACATTTTAGAAATTGCCATGGATTCCACATAGTGAGTAGGCTGCTGGGAGGAATGTAGGCATGGCCAGGGGTGGGGAGACCAGTCAAGAGAGAGACGCCAACTTCTCCTAGTAATGCGGGTGGAGAGTTAAGGACGGAGATGAGAAAGAAATACCGGGCCCCAAGGCCTTGCTCAGGCCAGGTGGGTGAGAGCATGCGGACCCCAGGCCGACAACCGGGTCTGTGGCAGCTCCTCCTGGTCCCGTCCCACAAGTAAAAACCAGGAAAGGGGAGGCAGGGTGGGCTGGATCAGGCTGGCCCACCGTGCTCCTCTTGGAGTCCCCAGAGGAGGAAAAACCAGACTGACTGGAACCTGGGCCAATCGTGGGGGAGGGGAGAGCTTGCTGCCTCGGAAGGGGCTGGGGGGACCAACCCTTGTCCAGGCCGGTGGGGGAAGGGAGAGGGTCAGCTTCCCCCCAGCCGTCACATTCCACACCCCGGGAAGGGCAGGGCTGCCCCACCCCTCCTGGGGACTGAGTGTTTACTTGGTGAGGCTCAAGCTCCTGACACCTCAAGGAGGGGCCTGGTGGGTCACTTGGTGGTGGGGGAGGGGTGGGGGGAGCTAGGCTTCTTCACCCTCCAGATTTTGGAAACTCTCAGTGTGGGGGTATTATTGTTTCTGTGGCAATACATTTGTTTGCATACATTCAACAAGAACTCGTTCTTTTTCTGACAGGACACAGTGGGTAACTGGTTGTACTAACCAAGGCTTTGAAGGGAATGTCATGTTTGACAGAGGCATGCATGGACTCAGGTGTCACCAGGAAGCTTTAGGGAATTAAGATAGCTTTGGGGGCAAATAAAACCCCTTTGGTAAAACAGCCAGGGACTTTGCTCACATGGTTCACAGCAGTCTTTCCAGGTAAGGAGTGATGGTGGTCTTCCCAGGAGATGGCAAAGAAAGAACCTCGGGACGTTTTGGGGGACATTGAACCTGGGTCATTAACCCAGGGCTATAGGCCTTGCAGGCAAAGGCAGATGGCAACTTTATGTGGCTTGGCTTCTTAGCCTGGAGGGGCTACAGTTCAATCTGGAGATTCTGTGTGCAATTCCAGAAAAGCAAGATTTTTAAAAGAGCCTCCATCATTGTTATTCTTGTTGTGTTTATGCAAATAATCAGGCCAAGTTTATTGAAAGGAGATGCGCAATAAATTACCCTTAATTTGGTTACCATTGATAAAAATGAGGGTGATTTTAGGAAAAGACATTGTGTTTCAATAGAAATTATAATACACAGTTGTGGATATTAGATGCTAGTTCAGTCAATTATCTTTAAAGTTTTATCTTTCACCTGTAAACTGGATCCTGAATTTTTCTAGTTTTCTTAAATATTTTAGTGACAGCCCTCCGCACTAATGTTTTCTTTTTCTCCCACTATTTGACTTGGAATTACTGAGAACTAAAACTGGTTTGGGTTGGGTTTCTTTTCTGAGAAGTCGTGAGAAATCACCACAACAGCTCACACTTAAACCATCTCAGTGACTGAGTCTGTGAAACCACCCAGAGAATCTACCTGAGAACCTGGTGACATCACCAGACAGTCCAACTGCACACCAGGACAGCCTGTCAGAGTGTCACTGCCCGCCTTCATTCCCGTGAAAGAAACTTTGAGCCAGATATGTGGAAACATTCTCAACTGACAGTCTCACAGACTCAGAAACCGGATTATAATTCACTTTGTTAACCTCTGTTCTGTTCTTTTCATAATTACACCCCTGTTAAACGTCTGATTGCTCACGTACACAATACAGAACTCACTCCAGAAGACCGCCTGCCTCACTGCTCCAGAAATAAGACTCAGCAGCTTAACTGAACCAACTTGAACTCTCAGGCCTGAATTATGGGATCAATGAAATACGGAGCAGCTTGCCGATTTAGCTTCCATTTAGCTTCCCCAGCACGGATGTTATTTCACTTATTGTCAAAGGAGGGACCGAAAGGAATGAAACTTGCTGCCCTAAAGCAGCATTTGGGGGATATGGAGTTTCAAGCTGTTTATTAGGAAACAAAAGGCTGACAAAGAACCTCTGGTCCTCACCCCTTTCCCGCCCAAGAAGTTCACAGAGAGGTGGGAGGAAGCGTATCCATTTTTTTAGCCTGTGTTCATTCCCCCTCAGGGCTCAGGAGCTGAAACAGAACTTAGGTCAAGATGTTATTTTTAGTCTGGACTGCGTGCTCACTGGTCAGGTCCCAGGTCCCGGCTACCGTCTTCTGCTTCCTTCAAGGTTGCTGATTATCCACGGGAGAGAGAGAGGGGTGATCTCTAGAACTGATTGAAAGCTAAATTTAATTCAAGTCATAAGGACCCTCGGTTTCACTGCTGGACTCGGAGCTTCTAGAACAAAGTGTTCAAAAACACCCTGCCCTCCTGAACTTTCATTCCGAGTCAGGGAGACACGATATAATTCTAGGAATGAGGGGTGCGTGAGGAAGAGCAAAGCCAGGCAGGGGTGAAGGGCCACCAGCAGGGAGAGGCCCATGTTACCGGACATGTTACCAGGCAGGGGCCTGGGCCTGAGTGGATCTGCCTAGGGCCAGTCAGTTGTCAGCTTCGAGTAGAAAACATTGAATAACACAAGTCCAGGTGACTATGAGAATACATTTATTAAACGTATTAATAAATGTCCCCATCCACTGAGGACAGTGACACAGGAAGCAACAGGAGAACTTAGGCTGCCTAGGCAGGCAGCTCACCGAGAAGTCAGAGAAAAGCAGGGCCTTGGGGACAGGTTCAGGGGAAGGGCCTGGGACAAGCTGCCAGCGTTTCGTTGCCTTAGAGTTGAGGAGACTCATGCTTGTAGGGAAAGAAGTCAGGAAAGAAAAGCGGAAAGGAAATGGCTCAGGCCGCTCCCCAGAGGGAGAGTGTGTGGGCCCTGGGTCCTTTGTCCCAAGGCTTTTATCACTCTCTTGCAGGCAGGGAATCTTAGGGGAGGTTTCGGGGGAGGGTTCCAGTAGAATATTCATCAGATCCCGCCCCTTCAAGGTCCTGGTCTTCACTGATTGGTCTGTGACAGGGCAGGGGCTCGCTCTTTAGTTATTGCAGCTGGTTCTGGCGTTGCCCAGCTGGTGTTGCTGCTTTTCTGGGCCTGGAGCTGAAATGCAACTGAGGCCTGGATGTCATCTCCAGGGAGGTGAACTCCTGTTATTTGGCTGTAAATTGCGCAGCCATTGTGTTCAGCTATCTGCCTCAGTTTCCCTCTTCCCCTTGTCAAGGAATTTTCCCAGCTTCCTACTATGCTGTGTCAGATGATACCCGAATGAGTCGAGAAGCCTTCCAACCTTGGGACCCACACAGCAGAGGCAAACTTCCTGGAGAACACCCAGCAGCCTGTGGTGAGGGGGCTTCCCCAGCGGAGGAGGCACAAGGGTCCGCAGTCTTGCCAGGGGGGCTGGGCTTGGAGCCAAGCAGCACTGAAGCCCTCTGGAGAGTTGGACAGCTGACCAGAGGAATCCACGGAAAGTGGCCTCGTGGGGTTTATTCTGAAGGCAGAGCCCACAGGTCAAGGTGATGGAATCACACGCAGCCCGGCAGCACGAGGGGGGGGAGGAATGAAGGTGACTTCTAGCTTGAGGACTGAGCCTGGCAATTGCACTGCTGTCAGGGACTGGAATTGATAGGGGACTCAAGGGTTGGAAAATTTTAGTTTAAGGTAAATAGTTACAAGCCTAGAAAGCAATGCATATGTTAAAGTGTTTGTTTCAAAACCTACAGATAAGGCCCATCCTGGCTCCTGGGAGAAAGAGCGGACCTCCTGGGGCACTGCTAAAGATTACCACCTGGGGACAAGTGGACGCATCTGGGGCCATTGTGTTTCAGGGAGCTACTGCCACCATCCACCCCTGGGAACAGTTAACTGC
The DNA here is from genome assembly GCF_014824575.4 of Sturnira hondurensis. Taxonomy (NCBI): domain Eukaryota; kingdom Metazoa; phylum Chordata; class Mammalia; order Chiroptera; family Phyllostomidae; genus Sturnira; species Sturnira hondurensis. The sequence goes on along the minus strand of NW_028094263.1, from coordinate 1,151,405 downwards.
CCAGGATGGCAATGTTGCAGCTTCTTTCACCTAATCCTCCCTGAAGTTCAAAACCCTCACCACACCTGGTTTATTCCCTGCTATAAAAACGCTGGCCTGGAAAGAAAAGAGAAGATGGTCTGTTAGGGTACGAACCCGCCATCTTCTCAGATCACCAACCGTCTGAGTAAAGCGCCCACAAAGAGTCCATCCCTGTCTCTCCTTACTGGGTTTGGTGGTGACAGGCGGCCTGAACGCTGGTATCTCTTCCAGTTTCAGTCTGGGGTCCAGCGGGCTCACCCGATCCCCCTCCGGGAGGACAGTGGTCACCCCCAGGGTCCACCGGGATCTGCTTTGGAAGAAGTCTTGGCAGAATTAGGTTTTTGTTGGGTTCTCCTTCCCAGGCCCGCACTGTGCCGTGTCTGCCAGCGCTGACACCCTCCAGGGAGGGGGAAAAACGAAGGCTGGGTCCTCCCAGGCCCCGCCCTCACGGAGCCCACAGTCAGGGTGGGCAGTAGGGAGATGCCTTCTGCCCGGGGCCTGCTTTTCCTGAATTTTCAACAAAGTCACAATGAACAAGCAGCACCTCTATGACTGGGGGTGGGGGCAGGTGCAGGGAACTGATGTACTTTCAAGTCTGACTTGCCCCAGGCTCCACTGGCTTCCAGCTGGCGAGAGAGGCCCAGTGGACTTGGGGGAAGATAATCAGGTTAGCCGAGTTTCCAGAAAAACTGCTTCTTCCCCAGAGAAGAAGGCAGCCAGAGGAGGGGAGGGGGAGGGGACATTCTTGAGAGCAGCTGAAATTCAGAGCCACTCTGGTGACAGAACACTAAGCCCTGGCTGCCTCAGGTCCCTCCTGGCTCTAGCTGACTACAAGAGAAACATTCATTAGGCAACATGGCAAAGAATGCCATAACCAGGTGGGCTGCTGGTAGCTGGGAACCCCAGGAATGCCCCGGTCTGGGGTCTGATGGGGCAGATGCCCTTTGCCCAGAGAAAGAGCTGCTGAGACCCCACCTTCTGCCAGAGCCTGGGATGCAAGGGGCATTTGGGTCAACGGATAATGTATTGGGAGGGAGTGTAGGCCCCGCCTCCCACTCTCCACACAGGGCATTGACGGAGGAAAAAACCTCTTCGGGCACCTCACTCCCAGGCAGGACCTAGAGAGTGCCAGCCCCAGCCCTCACCAGGCTTCCCTCCCTGAGACCCAGCCCCTGTTCAGCAGAATGTACTGGGTTGGGGCACTTCCTCCACAGGCCTTGTCTGGGATTGGGGCTGGGGCCTGTGGAACTAGGACAGCCACCAGAGACACCCGTCTGGGCTCAGCAAACACCCAGCAAGGGCCTCTCACACGAAAACCGAACACAGCCCTGGACAGAGCTGTGTCTGGGGCAAGCTCAGGTGAGCGGAAGGCAGGCTTCAGGAAGCCAAAGGTTCCCACTTTTGCCAGGCCCACTTGACCTTGCCCTTATCCTCATCTCAACCACTATGTAACATATTAAGCATCTACTGTAAGTCTGGCAAGAGGAATGGGACAAACCCCTGCACTCCCACACCTTCAGCCCAGCCTGCAGAGCCCTCAGCAGAGGCACAGATCTGCTGCTGACCACCCACACTCTCCCTCACACCCACACTCACTGCCACACACACACACACACACACACACTCCTTCACCCAAAGCAGCTCCGTTCTCACTGGTGTTACATCCCCAGCTTTCTGTAAGATTTTACTTAAGCAGAGGTTCTCTCTCTCTTTCAAGACTCAGTAACTGGTGCTTTGGCCCAGCTCCGTCTGTTTACAGATCAGAACACTGAGATAGGAGCAGGGACCCGGCCTGCCTGGGATCACACAGCTGGTGTCCCATTGAGCTGAGACCAGCGCGCAGATGCAGGCGCAGGTACCTTGGATCCAAGTTGTCTGCCCCAGGGGAGATCTGAGCTCACAGCAGAGAAAGGGGTAAACACCACAGGCGCCTGACTAATGCAGGTGGCACCAGGGTCAGAGGGGAAACCAGAACCCAACCTGAGGGCTGTGGGAGCACAGGGAAGGAGACCACCCTGAGAGGGGCCTTGGGTGCGCAGGGAAGGTCTCCTGGAGGGGCAGGACCTTGAACCGAGTTCCGGATGAGCTGCAATTGAAGGAGGGGGGACAAAAATGTGGCAGATGGGCGGCGAGTTCCAGTAACAAAGGAGCCTGTAAAAACTGTGCCCTGTCTACGTGCCTGACTCTGTTCAAGCGTGTGGCATACACTGACTTGTTTGGATCATCAAGCTCCCCTGTGCTGGAGCTGCTGTTGTGGACAGCGATATCCCCACTTCACTGACTAGGACACTGAGCGCAGCTTATTTAAGCCTCACGTTCAGTAAGCAGCAGAGCTGAGATTCAAACCCAGGAGGTCGGGCCCAGTGCCTCGGGTCTAACTCCTGTGCCAAAGGAGAATCTGGGCAGTAGAGGCTTCGGAGCTGGCCAGCCCCAGGCAAGGAAAGGCCTCTGCAGGTCAGGCCACTGGATTTGAATTTTCCTTTTTCGGGAGAACCCAACAATATGGCTTCAGAAGGTGACACACGCAAAGTGCCGTATGAGTCAGAGAGCCAGGAACGAGGTGCCCTAAAGCTGGGAACACAGGCCTGTTGTCCCAGGTGGCTGTCCCAGGTGGCTGTCCCAGCGCCCCCTTCATTCCTTCCCTCTGCCGCCCCCATAATCCTAGCCTTATCGCTTCAAGACCGAACATCTGCAGCCCCTCCCTCAGAGTCAGTCCCCAGGGCCTCTGCCAGCTGTAATCCAGTCACTGCTTACAAGCCTTCAGTGGAGCCAGTTCTCCGTGGCAGCGACTCACACAGAGTGTGCTCCTTAGGCCCCCTGGGGCAGCATCACCTGGCACGCTGGTTTAAAACGTTGACTCCTGGGTCCCATTCTGGGGTCACTGCATCAAATCTCTGTTGGCTCACTGCTATTTATAACAGTGAGCTCCCCAGGAGATTCTGGGACTCACCAAGTTTGAGAACCACTGAATGAGCCCAGGAATGAGATCCACTGAACTCCTGTGTGAAACCAGGATGAACTTGTGGAGGAGACCCAAAGATACGCCAGCCATGAGAAGCCCAGCAACAGGCAGCTTGGCAGCTGGTAGGGGAAGGCGAGCCTGGCCCAGTTCCACGCCCCATTCTGCTGCTTCCTACCTGGGCGACCTTGGACCCAGGCTATCACAGAGCCTCACTCTGCCCAGCTGCCAAATTGTCAAAAACTGTAAGGGTCTGAGATTTATTCTTTTTGAAAGCTCACAAGTCCGCCAGCCACAAGTTCTTTAACCTGACAGAACACCTGAGATTCCTAGGTCAGAGACGAAAAGGATTTCATCACCCACAGCACAGCAGGCAGCTGGAGATTCATGTTTGCATTGACTCCTCTTGTCCTGCCCCCCCAAGTACCATGGGGACCATGCAAAGCTGGACCCAGCTGGGTGCTTCATTATGCGCTGGGTTTTGCCTACCAACTAAGAAACTCCAATCCTTGGAAAACCAAATCTTTTATCATTTGTATGCAAGCTAGCCTGTCTGATCTTTCTTGGGGGAGGGGGGGGACATCATTGTTATTATATAGAACACTAGGAGGAAAAAAACCTCCCTTCCTGTAGAGGGAGACACTACCTCCACCTTCCAAGGCAACTCACATCCTTGAAAAGACAGACCAGAATAAAGGCTGCCAGTGTCTGGTTGCAAGAGGGACAGAAATGCAAGATATCCATGGAGAATTATCTCCCAATGTAAATGAGAGTATTAACAGTTAAAAGCTTTATATGATCCCTGGCCGGTGTGGCTCAGTTGATTAGGCACCATCTCATAAGGCGAAAGGTCCCCAGTTCAATTCCTGGTCGGGGCGGAGCACACAGCAGGCAACCAATCCGTGTCTCTCTCTCACAGCACGTTTCTCTCCCTCTCTTTCTCCCACCCTTCCCCTCTCTCTTAAAATAAATAAGTCTTTTAAAGAATAAAATAAAATAAAAGCTTTAAGTGAGATGGAGTTTTAAAGCTTTTAAATCAATCACGAGCAAAAATTACTGAAAACAGGAGGGATAATTACAGAGGAGATAAGATTAAGTAGACAACTATCTAAAGTGAAAAGTGATAAGCGGGAAGCTTTTCATAGCAGAAATTATTGCAAGGGGAAACTACTTGCAACCTATTTCATGGGCCAAAGGCTAATATGCTTAAGACATATAAAATGTTCCTACAAAGTAACCAAGAGACCAACAACCCAGGAGGAATAAAACAGCAAGAATATGAGCAAATAGTTCCCAGAAAAAGGATACACAAATTGCATTTCAACAAAGGAGATTGTTCGACCTTGCTCACAATAAAAGAAATGCAAATTCAGACTACCGTGAAATCCCATTTTGTACCTGTCAGACAGGTGAAGATGAAAAGCAACAAATAACGTATTATTGGTTGAGAAGATGGGGAACTGGACAATCCGCACATTCTGAGTAGCGGGAAAATCAGCATACACTCTATGAAGAGTGATTTCCAACGTCTACTAAAATTTTACCTAGAATTTTTTGATCCCTCCACTTCTCTCAGGGACTTACCTTTCAGGTGCACTTTTGCCTGTGTGCAAAACGACATGATGTCCCGGGACGCTCACTGCAGCTTTACCTATAATTGCGAAACACGGGAGACACCCAGGGGTCCGTCGCACGCACCTCTACATGAAGGAATACGGTGCCACCGTCTAAGAAAACGAGGCAGCTGTGTGGGACCGAGAAAAACAGCCTTCGGAACATTTTATTAAATGAAAAACATTACAGAGCAGTGTTTAGAGGCTACTGCCCTGCGCGCGCACGCTCCAGGGAAGACGCACGCACGCACGCACAAACACACACACACGTTTGCAGGTGCCCGGGATCTCCTGAGGAAGACGCACTTTAAGAAAGTGACAGCGTGGACACTTCTTGGGAGGAGACCTGGGCGATTAGACTCAAAGAGTGCAGGAAGACTAACACTTTGTCATATATTCTCTCTACTTTAAAATTTTTGTGCTGTACTAGTCTTCCAAAAACTATATATAAAGGCTTCCAAATCTGTATATAAAATATATGGTCTTCCAAAAACTAAATATACCATAGATTTGTATAAATAAATGAATAAATAAATAAATACATACATACAAATAAACTTGGGCATTCAGATCTGCCAAGAAATTTGGATGGGCTGGACTCCCCCACCCTCCGAAGCCTGGGCCCAGCAGGGCCTCAAGCCTGCAGACCCTCTGGGTCTCAGCGGCCGCAGGTGGCGCCCCTGAGCAGTTACCAGCTTCACCAGAGGCACGCCCAGGAAGCGTCCTGCCTTTCCTGCAGCCCCAGGCGTGTGCGCTGAGCCCAGCCCAGGGCTCCGTGCGAAATGCAGAGATGAAAGAGACCGAGGTCCGGCCCCTGTCGGCTCCCTGTCAAGCGGACAGGATACATACAGGTGGGACCGGGGAGGATGCTACACATAAACCACAAAACAGTGGCAGTTAAGTAGCATCGCAGTTAAGATTGATGAGTGGCGGCGGATGCGGCAGCGACCAGCTTGGCCTTTGAAATGAGCCACGCCTGGGTCGGAGAGCCGCTCTCCAGCTGGCCCAGTTATTTAACCTCCCCAAGCTTGTTTCTTCCACTATAAAATGTGGCCGGGGTTGAATTCGTGGGCCCATTACTTATTTTAAAGCTGTGTCACTCAAGGCCATTTACTTAACCTCTCAGTCTGTAGCAACACCAACCTCAGGGTTTGTGGGGGATACATGAAAACACTGCCTGGCATGGGGTCATGGGGGGGGGCAGCAGGGCTTAATAGAGAACACCACTGAGGGGCCAATTTCAAGGGTCAGACTGGCCGGGACCAGGGCCTGAACAAAGCAGTGGAAGGAACACTGTAAACAGGGTGCTAATCTGGTGCCCAGCAGGGCCCGCCGTACCTCAAGGGGCAGTGTTTGCCACCTCAACTCAGAGACCAGCTGAATTTACTTGGAAAGGGAACAGGTGCTGGCCTTTCAGCTTTCCCAGGTGGGTTCCCCCAAACCACACCTTCCTGCCGCCACACACCAGGTGCTGCTCATGTGCTCACACCTGTGCCTCTGCTCCGGCTGCCCCTCCACCTGTAGGGCCCTTCCCCTTGGCCTTCACATGTCTCAACCCTGTCCCAACTCCAGCAACCCCTGGGACAGGCAGATAATGCCCCCCAAACTGCACTAGTCCAAACCCCCGGAACCCATGGATGGGCGCGTGACCTAGCAGGGAAGGACTTCGCAGAGGGAGAGATTGTCCTGGACTATCTCAGTGGGCTCGGCGTGACCACAAGGGTTCTAATAAGAGGGAGGCAGGGTGGCCAAAGTCAGAGAGAGGAGACATGACCCCGGAAATGGAGGTTGGAGGGATGCACTTTGAAGGAGGAAGGGGCCACAAGCCAAGAAAGGCAGGCGGCCTCTAGAAGCTGGAAAAGGCAAGGCAACAGATTCTCCCCTAGAACCTCTAGAAGCAGGGCAGTTAGGCTGGCACCTTGAGTTTAGTCCATAAGACCCATTTCCGATTTCCGCTGTAGGCCACTGAATTTGTGCGAGGGAACTCCTACGCGGGGTTTTCCTCACAGCCTCTATAAGGAAATGGGTCCCTGGCACCCTCTCCACCGCAGCTCCTCCCCAGCTCTGAGCCCAGCTGGTACTTTCTCTGAGTCTCTCCTGGGCTGTCGTCTCCCCACCTGGAGAGAGTTGGTTGGCTCCTACCTCCTCTACTCTAAGATGAGCATCTTGAGGGCAGGGCCTGCTATTCATTGGTGTGTCCCCCGTGGCCCTAAGAACTCTCCTGGGTACTTTCAGGTTCATTCGTCCCCTCTCTGCCTTGCTCTCTGCTGGGAAGGCTGGTTGCTGGCTGCCTGGGGGACCAGCCCACAGGAGCCAGCTGCAGGAGATGGATGGGAAGAGAGAGGCTGGTGAACTATCCCCTCGCAACACCCCTGCCCCACGGCCAGCCCTCTCCAGCTCCCATCACGCTGCTCTCTCCACCCCTGTCCCTTCAGCTTCTCTGCAGGTGCAGACCCATCCCTGCTCCCATCCACACTTCCAAATCCTTCTCTCAAGTCCACCCAGTTTCCCCCGAGAGCCCATCTTGTCCTACGGGCACCTCGACCCAAGTGTGGCTGAAGTCCAAGTGGATGGCCAGCTGCAGTGGGCCTGGTACGTGTGCAGACATTGCCTTGGTCCGTCTGTCTTAAATGGTGACCTAACAGGGCCTGAGAAAGGTCCTCGGAGGCTTGTTTTCTACCCCCAGCTAGCCAGGTGGGGAGGAAAGGCCTTGTTGAGGGGCAAGAACAGGAGATGGCAGGGAGCAGAAAGCAGCCTGACAGGTTCTCTGAACCCCATTCCCCACACAGGCCCACGCACTGAGAGGTCCCAGGCCACATTTCTCCACGCAGCTCCTGGGGCGGCTGGCCCCACGCAGGGCCCTCCCGTCCTTCCACAGGGCTGCCTCCCTGCCTGCTCTCTCGGTGCCTGGTGCCTCCAGGCCTGGCCACCCCTGCACTCCCTCCTCCCCGCTGCCTTATCTGAGCTGGTCAGTGACTCACCCCACAGCCCTCAGGCCCAGCCCTGCCCCTGCCCCTGCCCCTGACCCCACCAGCCCCGCCCCTCTCAGCGCCATCCCAGCACTGGCTCCCACGCCTGAGCACTGCTCGCCCCACGCTGCACCCCAAAGCCCAGGGAAGCTCACCCTACACGGGGCTCTGACAGTCCCACCTTTACAACACCAGAGGCTGTAGGCCAGGCACCAGGACAGAAATCCGTCCTGTCTGTCTCTCACAACAACCTTCAAGGAGTCCCCTCTCACAGATGAGGATACTGAGACACAGAGACGTTCAGGGACCGGCCGAACCCCACATGGGCCGGTAGCAGTGCAGCTGCCTTCCACACCCTCCCATTCACCCAGAACCGGACCCAGGGGGACGCCCCGTGTTTAAGGGCCCTAGACATACAGTCCAAAGCCCTGGATCCGGGCTGGGCTCTGTCTTAGCAGCCGGCTGGCCTTGGACAATCCCTCAGCCTCTGGGAAACTCTTTTCCAGACTAGTGACAGGGGCAATGATCTTGACAGTCCATCTTCCCTGGGCCATTCAGAGGCTCAGAGAGAAGACAGGGTTTCGAGGTGAATGGCCTTTGAGCCACGGAAAAGGGTGGTGGTGTCCACCTGGGAGCCATCCACAGCTTCCTGCCTGGCAGGCTGCCAGCCACGCCCCGGCATTTGCAAGCTCCCCAGCCTCCTGCGGCAACCTGTGTCCTCAGCAGGTAGAGCTGGTAGAGCTTGCTGGCATCCAGGGCCCCACCAACTTGGTACCACAGCGCCTCCTGGAGTCCATATGGGGACTCGCTGCCCTATCACCAGGTGGACTTCCTACTACTTACCCAACTCTTTCTGTTTAATTCTGAAAGAAGAAGAGGGTCAGAGAGGGGCCTGTCTGGGCAAAGGCAGGCCCTCCACCCAGGCTACTCCCTGACCTTTCTACAAACAGCAAACGGGCACTGAGCTGCGAGATGGTTGAAGAGAAAGAGCCCAGGAGGACTAGAAGTCCAAAGAGCGGGGTTCTAGCTGCGTGACCCTGTGCTTGTGTCTTTCCCCCTCTGGCAACAGAGAGCGGAAGAGACCATCTCCCTAAGGAAAGGTACTCCTACCTCAGGTCTGAACTGAAGTTTATCTGACACTCGGTTTCCTTGTGTGTAGAATGGCCACAAGGGGCCGCTGCTGCCACAGCTGTGAAGAAGCTGGAGCTGATGGAAACTGCCCACACCTGGCAGGCTGAACGCCCCGCCCCACCACACCCCTGCATCTGGTCGGCCCAGCCTCCCCCTTCCCTGTCCCAGACGTGTTGGAATCACAATGTAACCCAAATGCCTAAAAACTTCCCGGAGTAGAGCAGTCCCCTCGATTCACAGTCCTATTGTAAGCGGAGTTTAGTGGGACCCCTGGGCTCACAAACTCAGAGCATATACCTAGGGAAGCTGCGAAACATCCTTGAATCTCCTGCAGTGGGTGAAGAAAACACGCCAGGAAGAAATCCCACCAGCCATGGAATCGACCCCGTGCACGTGGGCCCAGATCCAGGAGAGTTGGGAGTCCCCCACTACCCGTCGGTCCTTAGACCAGACAACCTCTCGGAAATCCAGCTTCTTCCCAGAACCACGGGGCGAGAGCATACCCTTTGGGAGAGGGGAACGTGTTTGGACTGGGGTCCAGCTCTCCTTTCTCCCCCAGCTGTTGCCTGCACAAACAGGAAATGTGGGCCACGGACTCGGAGCAGCATCCAAGATTGCTCGAGAAACTGGACACGAGATCGTGGCGCAGCCTGGGCACTCCCTCCCTTCAACCATATCACGCTTCTCCCAGACTCCGCAATGGGCTGGGCTGGCTCCTACCTCCAAACCTCCGCCCTCCCACCACCCATTCCGCACACCTCCACACGTTTCCGCTCCCCCCTGCTGCTCCTAACCCTACCCCTGACCCTCGCCCATGGCCAGAGTGGGTGCCCCCGAGCTCCTTACCCTGGATTTCTCCCCTCTCAGGGCCCTCAGCTCCCTGGACGTTGCTTCCATTCACCTGTGTGTCCCTGGAGGGTGGTGAGGTCCATGACTGGCTTGTGTACTTCCACCCTTCCCACTGGATTCGATCACAGCTGTTGTGCTTGGGTGATTATCTTATACTTCCTATCACCCAGGGAGCATACCTGGGAAAACTCACAGGCCCAAAGAATTCCAGAAGGGGCTCTTGTTAGGAAGCCTAATGAAGAGGCTGCTCTGAGCAAGCCTCCCCTCCCCCATCACACAGAAACCCACACGCATTTTTTTTTGCACCTCAACTATGACTATTGGCTGTGGGTTTCGAATTTTCTACGTTTCCTTTGTATCTACTCCAGGTATGCACCAGGGCTGGCAGAAATTCCCTCGGAAAAGCCGCAGCCTGTCCACATCACGTTGAAGGGAACAGAGGGAAGGGATGTGGTTGGTTCATGTTTGGGCCTGAGAGAAAGGAGGACTGTCTGGCCCTAGAGGGCGGTGACAGCAGAGATGGACATGGGACCCAGGGGCAGAGGAAACGCCAACAGATCATGAATCGTGCATTTCCGTGGCTCAGAAAGTCCGTGGGCACCGCCCACACCAGTGCCCTCATCCCTTCACTGTCCCTCCCTTTGTCCCACACACTGGGGACCTCACGTGAGGACACCGAGGCTCAGACAAGAAATAACTGGGACAGGGACTCATGATTCACTTGTGGCGTCTCACTTCCTAAGAAGAGGACTTCCACAGCCTTCCTGCTCACGGGAGGTGTCGGTCTCTGCACCCAGTCAGCACGCTGTGATTATTTCAGTCACTGGGAGACGGTCGCGAGGGCTGAGAGTCAGACCAGCTCAGGTTCTTTGTCAGCTGAGTCCCAGCACGTGTCCCGGACTCAGGTCCCCATCTGTGAGGTGGGACAGTTGTGGGATTTAAGGTAGACAGCTCACGTAAAGGCCCGCCACAGTCTCAGCACAGAAGAGGTCCAGACGCAGTAAGGATGAGGACGGATGGGATGACAATGACCGTGAGTGCTGCAGTCGTTATCAGTGGAGAGAAGGGGGGACCCTCTCAGACCTCATCAGTTGCAGAGTGCGGTGGGCGCACGTCACTGTTGAAGCAGTGACGCAGCCTGGCCCTGTGGTGACTTGGAGAAGGCAGTTTGATGGGCGACACTCCCCAGCGCCTGTGCAGTTTCCAACCAGAGTGGAGGCCACTGGTCTTCTTGCCAGACCCACCTTCTCCTAGGAAGGGTTTGTCTGGGACAAAGACGGCGGGCCATTCTGGGTCAGTAGGGGCTTGTTCCCCACCATAGACAAGGTGCGAGTAGAAGAGCTACGGGCTTATCTGCCGCCCTCGGATACAGCTCAGTCTGCTCACTTTTACTGAGCAAATCCTTCATGACTTGCTCGCCACCAGCCCTCACCAGCACCCCTCACACTCTGCACTATAATATGTTCCAGTTCCATCACTGTGACTCAGTGTCGCCTCCAGGCCTTGACAGATGCAATTTCCCGCGCCTGGGACACTCACCACCCCAACACACACACCCCCCAACCCCATCAACTATCACTTGAATAAATCCAACCCCTTGTTCAGGTCTTGCCCCAGCCCTCCCTCCATGGGGCGTTCCCTGCACCCCAAGACTGGGTTGAACACTCCTGTTGTGCGCTCCAAAGGCCCTGGATGTCCCCAGACTGGGAGTCAGCAACGCCTCACTGTGGTTGCTGCCACTGGTGATCTCCCCCAAGGGACCCTCGAGGGAGGAGCCTGTGCTTACCTGGGCCATGTTGCAGCCCCGACAACTAGCTGCGTGCCAGGCACAGAGCAGGCCCTCGGTGAGCGTGGGCTGAATAAAGGGGTCAACGACCTGGGGAAGGTAGGCCAGGGCCGAATGTGAGGCTCCTGGTGAATGGGGGATACAGAGGAGATAACCTTCCTCTCCATCGCCACTTCCCCTTTGGGCCTCAAGTGTTTCTTATGGGCTTTGTGTTTTCTTGATTCATTTCCCTGAGGTTTCCTTCTTTTTACAAAAAAAATTAATTATTGATGTGAGAGAGAAGAACACTGATTTGTTGTTCCACTATTTACACATTTGTTGTTGCTTCTTGTACGTGCCCTGATGGGGGATCAAACCCACAACCTCAGTGTATGGAGACAGCACTCCCTCTATCTTGGTGAAAATTTCTCTGGCAATCCCCAACGTGTCCTGGTCACTCAGAGGGGAGCAGACAAAAGGGATCGCACTTTACTGGGTTTGGTCTGAGTTAAGGTGACAACGGCATGTCCCTGAGGCTCCAGGCGCTGGTGGCAGCAAAGATAGATCGAGAGATTCCCGGGCAAGAGACGCCCAAAACCTCAGAAAGGCCAGAGCCATCTGAAGTTGTCGGAGCATCAGAACCAGTGTTGGCGCAGACGGATCTCAGGGACCGTCTGGCTCCACACCCTCATTCCTCCCTTTGTTGCTCCGTCATTCATTCCTTTAACAAGCTCAAAGCGCCCTCACAGGGGAAACTGAGGCCAGACATAGCCAAGCTCACTCCTAGTTGGTTGCAAGGTTGTTTCAACACAGTTCTTCCCTGTTCTCCAGAAGCCCATCTCTGACCTTAGAAAGAGCTAAAATTGTCAGAAACCAGATGGATGGTGCTAGGGGAGCAAGATTTGGAGCCAGGCCAACTTTGGGCAAGTCACTTCCCTTCTCTGAGCCTCAGTTTCCTCATCTGTAAATTAAAGCAACAGTATCTGCCTCTCGCAGGTGTGAGACATAAATGAGATGACATGCGGAATCTGTCCCACACCTGCCACAGAAAGCCTCTCTGATCCCCGTCGCTGTGCCAGGGCCCCCCTTGGCCACAGCCACCATCCCCTCAGTCACTGACTGCGCTCACCTGTTGTTCAAAACTTTATTTATTTTCAATCCCTGACACAGAAAGGGCACCAATATTTACTAGTCAGATGGATGAACAGGTAAATGAATGATCTGAAGAAGGAATTAAAATAGATGGAGCCCTGGCCGGGTAGCTCAGCAGGTTAGAGTGTCGTCCTGATACACCAAGGTTGCGGGTTCAATCCCCAGTCAGGGCACATAGAGGAATCAACCAATGAATGCATAAATAAGGGGAACAATAAATCGAGGTTTCTGCCCCCCCTCAAATCAACAAAATCAATCAGTCACTCCATCAATCAATAAAATAAATGGAGATCCCAGTCAGATGCACCCATGGCGTCGAGACTCCCGCCCTTGCTTCACCTGTCCTCACTGCCTCTCTAACTCACACTGGACTGCTGCCCCTGGGTTTTACTTGTTGGTGCTGGTGGCGGTTCATTCCCTCGAAGTTTCCTTTAGGTTTCGTGGGAATCCCCTGGGGTAGTCCAAGTCGTTCGTGGTCTAGGGAGAGGAGCAGAGAAGGGAACCGACTTGGGTCCTGTTTGGGCCCGAGAGAGGGAGAGGCCACGAGAGCCGGCAGCGGCCTCGACATGCAGGAGAGCGGGACTCGGAGAGATCAAAGTGCTCGGGCTTTATGAGCCTTGGAATAACAGACACCGGAGCCAAAGGGTTTTCAGAGACTGTGCTCATTCCTCCGTGGTTCGCTCGTTAACCCTTTCCTCCCTTTGCAAGCACGGACCCAAGGCCTTCTGATTCGAGAAACCGAGGTCCCAGGAAAGAATCTCCCTGTGCAAAGTCGCCTGTCTCCTCCCCAGTTCTTTGTGCTTCTCACAAAAGGCGTTTCTGAGAGGCCTCTGCTTGCAGGATTTGCTTGTCTCTGTATTCAGTGGGGGCTTAATAATTGCTGGAGGCCAGAGAAAGCAGGAAGAACACCAGCTTTGGAGCCAGGCCACACGGGACCTGAGTCTTTGCTTGGTCACTGACAAGCTGGGTCTCGGCTCCTTAACCTCTCTCTGAGCTAGAGTTTCCTCATCTGTAAAACGGGCATGACGATCCCTGCTTCGTTGGATCACGCCTCCCAGGTTCAAATCCCAGTTCCACCCCTTCAAAGCTGTGAGATCCTTTTGGCAAGTTATTTAATCCCTCTAGCCAACTTTGCTCACGTAGGCAATTTAAAACTGAACAGCATCACGAGGCTGCTGTGAGGAATAAGTAAGGCAGTGCATATAAAGTGCTTACCCTGGTGCTTGGCGCAGGTAAGTCCTCAATAAGTCTTTGTCCCTGCCCGTTCCTCTTCCGGACAATTATTCCTATTCTTGGTCACTGGGGCCTTGGAAAAGGAATTCTCCACCTGAGGGCTGTGCCTCCCCACGTGGAAGCCAGAAATGAACAACCCAGGCCCGCCCGCAGCTGGAGCCGAGGCCCGTGACCGGGCTGTCCCAACCACTGTCACACACAAAACAACCAGACACTGCATCCGTCTGCAAGCTGGCAGCTAATGTCCTGAAGGAGGTGCCCCTTGGGATCCATTCTGGCAGCAGTGGCCACAGACATCTGGCTTCCAGGAGCATCAGTGCCGGCGGCTTAGCAGCAGCATCGGGCGGGAAGTCCCGCCAAGCCCGTGCCCCCAGATGCCGGGGGGAGCGGAGTGTCCCCAGCTGCACAGCCCTCGGTCCCTGGGAGTTTTTGCTGGAGACGCTATGACTGACCCAGTACCCCTAACACACCGCCTTCAGAGCCTGCGTGCTGATCTTCACAGGCTGAAACCCCAATTGATACAGAATTCAATAAAAGAGGTGATTCCAGGCTGCCTGAGTGTCTGTCTTTGTCTTGTAAGGCTGTCGTAACACCACGCCACAGACTAGGTGACCAAACCACAAAAGTGTACTATCTGGCAGTTCTGGAGGCTAAGGCTCCAAAGCCAAGGAGTCAGCAGCTTTGGTTTCCCTGAGGCCTCTCTCCTTAGCTTGCTGTGGCCGCCTTCCCGCTGCGTCCTCGGATGCTCTTTGGTGTCTCTGTGTGTCCACTGGAGACAGACACTGTGTGTTCACTGGAGACCAGACACTGGTCCTCTTCCTGTGAGGACACCTGGCAGGTTGGATTAGGACCCAACCTAACAGCCTCGTTTTCACTTCATCACCTCTTTACAGAGGGGTGATGAAGTGAAAACGCAGCCCTGTCTCTAAGCAAAATCACATTCCCAAGTACTAGGGGCAAAGCCTCGACATACGAATTTCGGGAGACACGACTCAGCCCGTAACAGAGCCTAAAAGACATGGTCAATTTAACACGCCCCAAACGGATTCATCTTCCACCCTAACAGCCTCTACTCACAGTGCCCCCATCTCATTGGGTGACAGCTTTCCTCGTCCGTTGCTCAGACAGAAGACACGAGACCGCCTGATAGGAATCTGTCTTCACACCAGCGTGCGCTCCTTCAAGAGCCCTGACGGAGCCGCCTTCCAGCTCAGCCCAGGATCAGTCACCTCGGGCCATCTCCGCTCTGACTGCCACGGTCTCTCACCTGGATCGCCTCCTTCCAGACGGGTCTCTCTGCTTCTGCCCTTGCTCCCTGGGCCGCTGACCAGTCTGCAGTCATGGCCACTCTTGTCAGCGGTCAGAATGCCACCATCACCGCCTTCGGCATCACCACCAAAGCCCCTGCAACTTCCTCCAAAGCCACCGTCAAAACTACCAGCACCAAAAACACTGCCTGATCCCCCACCAGCTGGAAATGTTCAACTGCCTCTGTCCATTCAACCCCCTGAGTCCCTCTGGACTCTGCCCTCACGGGGACCACCAGCCCTCAGCCGATCTTCCGGCCGCTCCGAAGGAGGTCTCTCCAAACCACGTCTGACCACGTCACTCCACTGACTTCCCTCCACCTCCCAGACAAGGCCCACATCCCTGGCACTCAAGGCCCATCCCAATCTTTCCATTCTGGCCCCAACTCCTGCGACTCCCCGGGTCCCCTAACCAGATCATACAACGCTCCCACCCACCCTTTATACCTCCGATAGTGCTCTTCCAAGTCCCTGCGATCGACATGTCCCTTTCTGTCTTTTCTACCCAGAAAACTCATCTTTGGTGACTTAGCTGTATGCCCCCTCCTCCATGAAGCCTTCCTGTACCTCTCCCTTTGGCTTTGCATTCAGCTCTGTTACAGTTCCCACACTCTACCCACAGGCCGACAGTAGGAACTGCTCATCTTGTACTGGCCCCAGTGCCCAGCCCTGTGTCTGGTCCAGGCAGAATCCCAGCACAGTTGGGATAAGGAGAAATAACCATTCATTTCAGGGAGGAGATGCTGAGAACTAAAGGTAAGAAGGAAGGGGGCAGAGTGGTCAGCAATGCCTATAAAAGAGGCAATGACCTCTGGGCTGACGCTAAAGACGTTCGGGCTTCGTAAAGGACCAGCGCGTCCTCAGACGCTTTGAGGCAATACACGGAGAGGGAGGAGGAACATGGTCCCACTTGCTGAGAAAAGTGTTTCCTCTCTCTGTTTCTCAGTCTTCTCACCAGTCAAGGAGAACATCTCGGTCGGACGCTATGGCCTCTTCAACACCCCTCCACGCCTACCAATCACCGGTTTAACGAAACCAGAGCCGACCTTGAGCTCAGAACCTTCAGGAAGCAGCAGCGCCTTGTTAGAAATCAACTACTTATTTATATCATTTCTTCCTGGGTCTGGCGAGTGATTCTGATTTTCTTTTGGGGGGTAGTAATATAATAATGTAGGACTTTCTTCATAAATATATCTTTGTTGAAATGAAAAGTGGGCTTATGTATTGTATCCAATAAATATGTAAATGGATAGTACAAAATGTGTTTAAAAATTAAATAGGTAGTACCAAGAATATTGAAGGCACTGTGTGACTGCCTGACACGGGGGAGGGGAGCGCTTAGAGCAAGGTTGGTGGTGAGCACGTTGGTTGCACGCCTTCCCCAGGCTTCGCCCCAGCTCTGCTCATGAGCCCGGCAGCTGCGGTCGGCGACCAGGGAAGGTTCTGCCCTTCTCCCCTCCTCCGCACCCCCCATGCTGACGCTGCCACTCCAGGGGGTAAATTCCAGGTCCCGGCTGCCTAAGCTGCATGCAGGAGGGGTTGGCAGAACCAGGGTGAGCAGGCAGAGGGAGATCCCAAAGGCAAGAGCCGTGGGGATCTGGGGAGAGGGCATGAGGACAGCCTTTCTCTGGCCAGAGCGCTGCTGCTGGCCTATAACCAGCTGCTCACACTCCACTTGCTCCCCCTCTTTTGCTGTCTGTCATTGAGCCCAGGTAGGGCCCAGGTGGGGCCCTGGGAGAGCCCTGAGTCATCTTGTGGCCGACTCCTGGAGGAGGGAGGGAAGGCGTGGCCTGCCCCCCACCCCATGTTACCCATCCAGACAAATGCTTCAGGATCCAGGAGCCTGTACCTGTGTGTCAGCACTGATTCATTCCTCACACGTTCGGAGCCTGCCGCCACCCTGCCTAAGCAGACTCCACCACACCAAGGGGCATGGGCAAGGGTGGAGGAATGGGGGGGGGCTGTTCAGGAAGCTCCTCCACCAGAGTCTGGACATCCCAGCTCCACGTCTGCAAGGACACACCCAGCAGAGAGGTTTGGGGCATTGGCTTTGGAACTGCACAGGGCTGAGCCTAAAGTTAGGTTCTTCCACTTATTTGGGGAAAGTTGCTTCCCCTCTTTGGCCTATAAATTTGGATTCATCCTTTATTGAGCACCTACTATGTGCTGGGCGTTGTACTACGAACTGGGAATAAAGTGATGAGCAAGCCAGACATACCTCCTACTTTCCTGGACAGTTATGGAGTAAAACAGACCCTCAAAAATAAATGTATAATTCAAAACTGGGAGAATGCTCTTAGTAGGAAAACGGGGACCACCTAACAGGGGTGTGGCATGGTCTGGGAGATCAGGGAGGGTCTCCCAGAGAAAGAGACACTTGAGTGAAGGGTGAGTAGGAGAGTGCTGGGAGAAGAGCATGCTGGGGGAGGAAGAGACAGGACGGCATATGCAAATGTCCTGAGGTGGGAGGGAGCTATGGGACTCTCAGAGCAGAAGATTGATGGGCTACAGAGCAGAGGGTTGGGTAAAGCAAAGGATTTTGGTGGCAAAAAGTAGTTCTGACCACACGAGATGGTCGTGCAGCTTAAAAGAGCTACCGCCAAGGCGTTGGTGGGGGCCCAGCACACCGCGGAGCAGTCTCCTGTCCGTCAGCGGCTCCATGTCTGCCCCCTGACTTCCTTCAGACCACTTGGGTTTTCAGCCCTTTCACTTACTGTCAGTCCATCCTTCTAGTCTGCAGAGGACCCATTCAAGATTGAGGACCTGTGCTGAGTGGGGCTGGGAGAAGGGTACAGGGGGTGCAGGACGGAGATTTCCTTGGTCAAGGGTCCTCCCGTGCTACAGGCAAAACCCCCGTTGCTTTGCCTGTCCCAACATACTTAATCTAACAGCCACTTGAGGAGGCCAGTACTAATTCTTAACACATTTTACAGGTGAGCAAGTTGAGGCTCAGAGAGGGTAAGTGTGTTGGCCACGGTCACAGAGCTGAGCAAGCGGGCAGTGGAGCGGGACTTGTTGTGTAGGAAGTGAGAGTTAGAATGAGCACAAGGCTCGGGCTCCCTCTTTGTACCCCCAGCCTCACATACTTTCTGGGCCTTCCTCCTCATCTTGTCTCTCTCCCGGTTCAGTCTGCCTCAGTTCCCCCCTAGGTTCCTCCACACCTAAGACAGTAAAGCTTCAAACACTGTGAGAGCAAAAAAATGAATGAATGAATGAATGAATGATCCTCACTGCCTAGTCCTAGACAGGACCGTCCCTTCGTATCTTTCTCTGACTCTGTCTCTTTCTTGGCCTCTCTGTCTCTCTCTGCCTTACCTGAATTTCTGTCTCTGTGTGTGTCTTTTCACCCCTTCTCCCATGCCAAGTCACCCCAAAAGTCAGCAGCGTACCCCAAAGGCTCCCTTCCCCAGCTCCCACCCTGCAGCTGATGGTACTGCGCAGGGGAGCCCCATCCAGAAGGCGGTGGCCCCACCCCGGGCAGCTCCTCAGAGCTGGTGTCCGCCCAGTGTCTGCCTGAGGCCAGGCCATTGTCCTCGGCGTCCTTGGCATCCCCTTGTCCCCTGTGTGGCAGCACCCAAGCTCAGTGAGGTAGGCCCTGCCAGAACCCCGGGACCTCCAGCGTCCAGGCCTCGGGCCTCCTTGGGGGGGCCTCCTGTGACAGCAGCCTGCAGGACCAGCTGGCCAGATGACCCAAACCAGGTCATCTGTGGCCTCGGGGAAGACCATTCACCCGGTCAGGGAACCAAAGGGAGATAAGCCACTTGTTGCCTGTAAAGTTCCCTGGACACATTTGAGGTCCTTTCTCAATAAAAAAGAGCCCCCAAACTAAAGGGGGACCCAGAATTTCAAGGTGGGTCCCATCCCATAAAACGAAAACTCTCAGCTAAGAAAATTTCATGCTGGTCTCATTGGGCTCTTCAGCCCATCCCTTCCCTGGGAAAGAACAGAGCAGGGAATAAGGCAGGAGCCTGATCAGGGCTCAGAGGTCTGAGTACCAGCCTGGGAGGGCCACTGTCACCCAAGATCAGGAGGCTGGAGGAGACTCCCACCCAGCACCACCTTTCTGTTCTGAGCGGGCCAGGAGGGATCAGCCCTCCCAGATTGCACTGGGGGAAGTGGAGCCAAGGGACCACGTGACCCACCAGGACTCTAAGCAGCAACTCCTCCTGCTTCCACTAGTCTGCGCTACGGAGTCGCTTCGCTGGTTCTTAGATCAGGGGTAAGGGTGGGGAGGCAGCCTTGAGGTTGTCAGAGTGGCTGGCCCTGGTGGTGTTTGGGCGCTGGTGGCAGTGGGCCCTGTGGATGACAGCACTGGTCAGCAGTAGGACCCAAAGCGTGGGTTCCACTTTTCCTGGCGGGGCATGGTGGGGGGTGGGGAGCCCCAGAGAACAGTGAGCTCCTTGTGGGACCCTGGGATCCCAGCCTGCTCTCTTCCTCTGGGGCTCAGCCACACAGGCTGGGACCCCCACAGAGCCCACTGCTTGACCACCACGCCTCCCACTCCTGAGCCCACAGTGAGCCCGGTGGCCTCCAGTCGCCATCTTTACCATCAAACAAGCCCCTCTCTCTCTGCATTCCCTCCAGTGATGGCAGCCATTCAAGAGGTGGAGAAGCTCTCCCTGCCACGCCCCGGTCTGAGAAATCTCACGTCACCATATTCTCCTAAAGCAGATCTCCTTTGGGGACAGAAACTTTAGCCTGGCACCACCGTCAAGGCAGAGTGATGTCCAGGGGTCACTGTGCAGAGCAGGCCGGGCCCAGTCTGCTCAGTGCAGAATGGACTGCCGGTGTTTTGCTCTCGGCCCAGCCCTGTGAGGCCTCTCAAATGTGGACTGCTCCCCGAGGACTTGCTCCCCTTGAGCTCAACGCCCAGCTAGGAGTGCTGGTCCCCACGATCCAGCATCCCTGGGGAGTCAGGCAGCCCCTCCTTAGGGTCCTCTCACGCCTACGGTCACAAAACCATCCCCTCCCATTCCCTGAGGGAGCTCCTCCAAACCCCCCTCTTCCTTAAATACATATAAAACTCTAGTCATTCACCTCTGGACTGGCCCAGCCCCACTCAGACCACCTCAGAACAACCCTTCTTAGTGCCAGAACTCAGGGAAAAAGACGCCCAGGGTTTCAGGAATGCAAAGCAGACCTCCCTCCCCAGGAGTGAAGACGAGGTCGAGAGGAACCCATACGGCTGCATTCCTTTTCCCAATAACTCACCCTCTTGGGCTACCATTTATAGAGTGCCAACTGTGTGCTAACCACAGTACGAAACTCGTTGCCTGCGTGAGATCATCTCACCCTCCATCAGTCTTATGTATTAAGTGTTTTATTCCCCATTTTGTAAGAGAGGATTTTGTCCAAACTGTTTTAGGCCAGTCGGTATAGGAGCCAAGACTCCAACCAAGGGTGTCTGATTCCAAAACTCCAGCTGGTAGCCCCTTTGCCCTCAAAGACTACATCTTGCTTTAACCCCAGTCCCAGCCTTGGCTCTCCCCAGAAGCTTCATTCGTGCCGCTTTTTCTTATCTTGGGACAGTGAGCCCCACCCATGTCTGGAATCTTCACTACTCACTCAAGGGAAGTCCTCCTCTTCCCCCTTCTTCTCCAGCCCCCCAAAGAGAAGGAAAGGTGCTTCCCACCACAGGAGGCTTCCACAGCCCTGGCTCTCAATGTACATTCCCTTCTCGGATTCTCATATCAACACCAAGAAGCAGGAGTCATGCTTGCAGGGTAGGTGGGGAAACGGAAGCTCCCCAAGATCACAAAACTAGTGCAGAACAGAGCCAGAATTAGAGACCACTCTAACAATGGCCTTCTCGTGGACAGAGAGCCGCCTGCCGTGCACAAGAGGGGGCTGACCTAGCGTTGCTCACAGCGCCTGCCCTGCGCCTGCACTGCGCCAGGCACCACGCTAGTGCCCGCACACCCATTCTCCCAGAAAACCCTCCCAACAAGCCCACAGGGAGGTGCTGACATTCTGCCCACTTTTCAGATGCTGAAACTGGGGCCTGGAGATGCTAATCGACTTGCTTCACGTCCACCGAAAGCCGTCAGGATTCAGACCCAGCTCTGGAGGTGAGAGCAGGTGGGATGAAGGGAAGCAAAATTCTCAGGGGAGCCGGAGTTCTTGCTAGGTTCACAGACTTCCCCTGAAGAGCTTTAGGGACCTACAAACCCCAGGAATTGTATACAAATGTGTGTAAGCTTATCAGAAGATGAAAAAAGAAGATCTATAGCTTCAATATATTCTCAACGAAATCCCCAGTGATAATCCCTAGCACAGTGACTGGCTCATGAAAGAGACTCAGTAAGATCTGGAGAATGAATGGACAGATGAGTGAATAAATGCATGTGCCTCCGTGCCCTGGGAGACACCACTCATGACCTGGTGCACACTTCCTTCTGTCTGCATCTTTGGAGATGGTGAAAGTCATCCTGGGACCAGAGCCCAGCCCTCCCCCAGGCCCTTTCCCCCGGTCCCAGAGGCTACGGCCAGGTGCTATGATGAGTTTCAAAAAGACACCTCCCCCGCTTTCCCCCACCCCCACTACTGACAATGACCAGGCAGAGGCGGGGGTTGTGCAACTCAGATAATGAAGCTTTATTGCGTGCCAGGAGGGGGCAAGGGGGGCAGGACCGAGGTGTGAACTACTTGTGGGGCGGTGGGTGCATGAGAGGGGGTCCCCCAGTGTGTGGAGGGTGCTTCCTAGGCCTTAGCAGTGCTGAGCAGCCTCAGTTCTTGCTTCGAATGACCTGCTCGTGGGTGGACACCACCTTGCCGTCGTGCACGTCCATGACCTTGGTGCGGATCTGGCGACTGGAGGACACTGGGGAACAGGGGAGAAAAGGTGTCAGCAGCGGTGAACACGCAGTGAAGAAATAAGGAGCGGGGAGGCCAAGGACTGGAGAGGAATTGGGTGAACGGTCTCCCTGCTGCCCTTTCTCCCTGTGCTCTCTTCATTCCCGGCTCTCGCGCCAGCACTGATGCGATCAGCACACCTCCCTCTCCAATCAGGGCTCCCTGAGGCCAGGGCAGAGTCTGTGTCCTCAGAACTCAGCCTCCTAAGAACTCAGATAGACCTGGTTCGGTCCAGAGTGACCCAAATAGACCCAGATTGACCCATGGCCAACTGAGCCCTGTGGGGTCCTGTCCACGGTGCTGACCACCAGAACCCTGAGGTCGGCTGCAGACACTGGGTGACAAAAGTAAACCGTGGAAGCCACCAGCTCCTAGCCCTAAGGAGGGTTTAAAAGTGGTTTGTAAGGGACACCGGGTGAAAAAACTCTAGCCCAGCCTTCAAGAAGCCCCTGCCCGACACCCTAGGCCTGCTGGGAGAGCAGGGGGGTCCTGAGGCCGGATGAGGAGGAAGGTCTTACCGTCTCTGGACGACTGAGAGCCAGAGGAGAACTGCGAGGAGAGGCTGTGAAGACAGAAAGGGGCAAGATTGTTCAACACATGGGGGGCAGTGAGTGAATGGTGAGGGGGTGGGCTAGAGGGGAGGGTCGGGCACTCACTGGGCGTCCTCGCCCTCCAGCAGGCGGCGGTAGGTGGCGATCTCCTGCTCCAGCCGCGTCTTCACGTCCAGCAGGATCTTGTACTCCTGGTTCTGCTGCTCCATGTCGCAGCGCAGCTGGGCCAGCTGCTCCTCCACGCTGCCGATCATCTCCTGGATCTGGGCCAGCTGCATGCAGTAGCGGCCTTTGGTTTCCTCTAGACTGTTCTCCAGGGATGCTTTCTGTAAAGAGGATTAGGGATACTGAGTCAGTCATTTTCTCCCTCCTAGACCTGGGCCCACCGGGGACCGACAGCGCCCCCTACCATGCTGAGCTGGGACTGCAGCTCGATCTCCAGGTTCTGCACTGAGCGGCGGAGCTCGGAGATCTCGCTCTTGCCGCTCTGCAGGGCCTCGGTGTTGGTGGCCACCTCGCGGTTCAGCTCCTCTGTCTGCGGAAAAGAAAACATCATTGACCCTGGAAACCCCTGGGAAGCAGATCTCCTGGGTCCCTTCCACCCGAATGGCACCCACCTTGCTGAAGAACCATTCCTCGGCGTCCTTGCGGTTCTTCTCCGCTATCTTCTCGTACTGGTCGCGCATCTCGTTCAGGATGCGGCTCAGGTCCACGCCGGGGGCGGCGTCCATCTCCACGTTGACGTCCCCGCCCACCTGGCCTCTCATGGAATTCATCTCCTGCACAACCACAGAACAGTCCCCAGTGGGAGCCTTACTGTGGCAGCCTATGGGGCTTCCCCCGTCAGAGGTGTTCCTGGCCTGAACTTCGCCCTGCACCAGCTCAAGTCCATCCCTTCCCTCCCAGCTAATCTTCTAAGCCGGCCTCTCCATTTAGCTCTCACCTCCTCGTGGTTCTTCCTCAGGTAGGCCAGCTCCTCCTTCAGGCTCTCGATCTGCATCTCCAGGTCGGCTCTGGCCAGGGTCAGCTCGTCCAGGACCCTGCGCAGGCCGTTGATGTCGGCCTCCACGCTCATGCGCAGGTTCAGCTCCGTCTCGTACCTGGAAGGACCCGAAAGAAAAGGAATGAGACACCCGTCCTGACCACACTGGAGGCTTTGTTCTCTTCCCCCTGCAGCTCCTTCCCATAGCTGGCACCCCCTGTGTGGTTTAGGGAGCCAGCCTCAAACAGTGTGGTTGGGCACAACAGCCATGGATTGCTCACATCTGAACATTCCCGGGGTGGGGGGAGTAGGAGGTGGCGGGGAGCAAGGCAGTTGACCATGTTAACAGAATTCAGGGAAGGGAGATGCTGCTGGCTTCGGTCAACAATAGCACACAAGGCCTCCAAATACCACCACCTCCCAAACTTCAGGGGCACTTGGGGAAGTGGGGAGCGCCTCTCCCTAAAACAGTGCTTCCCAAAGCTGGCTGTGGATCAAATTCACCCAGGTAGCCTGTTAAAATAACCGAATCAGAACACCAAGGGTGGGGCCCAAGAATCCGGTATTTTTATAAGCACCCTAACGGGTTTTCACGCAGCCATCCTGGAGCCTGTCAGCTCCATTTCGGGAACACTACTCCAAAAATGCCCCACCCTGGGGAGACTGGACATCCTGGGCCACCGCTGCAAACTCACTTGGTGCGGAAGTCATCTGCAGCCAGACGGGCATTGTCAATCTGCAGGACGACATTGGCGTTGTCCACGGTGGCCGTGAGGATCTGCAATGGAAAGGGCACAAGCTGTCAGTCAAGTCAGTCAAGTAGACATGGCTGGCCGGTCTTCGCAGCAGCTGGCTTCGTATTCCAGGCTGAGGACCCCCTCCTCCCACAAGCCTTCTCCACAGCAGCCTCAAGGGGAACCTCCAGTCGTCCAGCTGTGACCCAGGACCTTGCTGACTCGTGGTCAACAGAGAGAGTAAGAAAGAGCCCTGGTCATAGCATCAGAAGTTCTTGAGTTCTGGTTGTGGTTTTTACCACCAACTTGCTGCAAAACCTGAGACAACTCTTGGGGCTTTTAACCCCCCTCAGCTGAGACCCGATTCTCCGTCTGAACTCTGTTCTTGCACAAGCCAGCCCTGCCGGCCCTCTGCAGGCCCTCAAACACAGTGGAGCTTTCACAAAAGGTGAGACCCAGGTGTCACAGGGGATCAGAAAAGAGGAAGGGCCCCTCAGGTGATGTGGGAGCAGGGGCCTGGAGTCAGATGGCAAAAGCCCCCAAGAACCCTTTCTGCTAGGGCACGGGGGCACCTAAAGTGGGCTGGCTGCCACTGGCTGTCTCTGTGGGTTTTCCGGGCCCGCCTGGCTGTGGGGAGGGCCGATGGGTGCCAGGGCTCATGGGCGGCAGCTGCCACAGCCCAGACTAATGAGCTAATGAACGGTTTGGGTGTCTAGCCTGGTCCCGTTACAGCCTAGCTCCTCCCCTGTGCTGGAGAGCAGGTAGCTGTCTCCTAGGCTGGCAGGTGGAGGGCAAGCATTCCAGCCTCAGCTGGGAGCTCCTAGGCTGGTCACAGTGCCACCCAAAGCATCAGCTTCTTCCTCCGTAAAATGTAAGGGAGAGAACTCCTGGTCTCGCGGGGTCTGAGGGATCTGGAGCCCAGGAGGGCATGAGCAAGGGCATAGAGGGAGACCGATCTCCCACTGCCCGGCTCTGCTGGGGGTATCCAGAGCCAGAGGGAGGCATCTGTCCTAGAAATCTGAAGGTGCTGGTGGCCTGAGGCATCTGTTGTTCCAGAGTCAGGGAGCTGGAATGGCACCTCCGGCTGCCTGGTTCACCCACCTTATTCCTCAGGTCCTCGATGGTCTTGAAGTAGGGGCTGTAGTCCTTGGTCTCAGTGGGCCGCTGCCTCTGGTACCAGTCTCGGATCTTGACCTCCAGGTCAGCGTTGGCCTCCTCCAGGGCGCGCACCTTGTCCAGGTAGGAGGCCAGGCGGTCGTTGAGGTTCTGCATGGTCACCTTCTCACTGCCCACCAGGAGCCCACCATCACCACCACCAAAGCCACCACCAAAACCGCCACCACCAAAGCCACCACCAAGGCCACCACCAAAGCCAGCACCATATCCTACACCGAAACCACTTCCCAGGCCTCCGCCATAGCTGCTACTGCTGAAGCCACCGCCGCCATAGCCACCCCCCATCCCGAAGGTGCCTCCGGAGGAGTAGCGGGAAGAGGACATCGACATGCCCCCGAAGCCGCTGGAGCCCCGGCACGACCCTCCAGTCAGGACAGAGGACATGCGGCTGGAGCCCCCGCCAAGGCCACCAGAGCCCTTCATGGAGCTGGAGGAGGTGAACTGGCGGCTGCAGGTGGTCATGGTGCTGAGGAGGGAGGCGAGTGAGCGAGCGAGTCGGCAGAGAGAGAGAAAGGTGCTCGGGTAAGTTGGAAAAGGCTGCAGGTGTTTTATAGTCATGGGTAGGGGGCGGGCCCGGCACTTCCCATTCTCCTGGGCCGTCATCGCCCGCGGGCAGCACCCGCTCCCAGCCAGATCCCTCCTCTCCTCTGCCTTGTCATGTCTTCCATATTTTACTGGAAACTCATTGTTTGGGGTGTCTTGGGTTTCTTGTCCCGCTGGGTGTGGTTCACAAGAGAAGGTGCGGGCCTGCGGGCTACACTTTCCCGTCGGGCCCAGGGAGCCCAGGTTCTCAGGAGCCTGTGTGCCGGGCTCAGCCGGCTGGCAGGGACCAGGACCTCTGCACTATAAACGGGGTGCCTGTGAGCTCCCCGTTAACTCTGTGAGACTCAGTCCTCTTAGAGGGAACCCACAACTCAAGGTGGCACCTGCCTGGAGGAACAGCAGCGTGGCAAAGTCACACCAAGCATGGAAATGCCCGCTTAGCATTGCCTTCTATAAAAAGAGACAGGAAAGTCTGGGGCCCTCCCAGGTCTGATTTGCTGGACTTTGCTAAGGACCCGCCACATCCCTGAACCATGCCCAGCCAGTCACGTGGCTCAGGCTCCTACCCTGACACCCCCATGAAAGGGAAACCCAGGCAGCTCTCCCCCACCCCGGGCACAGATTCCCAGAGCCTCCACACACCTGTGGACAGACCCATGGTGCTGGCTGCTCAGTGTGGCCAAAGGCCAGGGGCATCGCTGGCCCAGCCAGAAGAGACACCAGGCAAGAGCAGGCAGCGGGGGAATCTTGGCCCTGCCATTTACTCCTGTGTGACCCAGGATATGACACTCCTCTGAGCCTCAGTTTGCTCATCTGTAAAGTGGGAGCAAACCCCATCCACCCTGCCTACTGCAGAGTCAGCTCCCAGAATCCGACTCAGCAGTGTGTGTGCAAGGGTTTTACACGCCTAGTGTGGCACAAAGCTGGCTGGCACTGGTGTAGCCCTGTCTGGGCCCCCAGGGGGGCGAAGCAGCGCCCCTGGAACAGGCCTGGCAGGGCCTTGTGCTTCCAGCCCCAGGGATCCTCCCAGGCTCCCAGGGCAGCGCTGGTGGAAGGGGGCTGGCTCAGATACTGCTATTAAAGCCCCTTGTGGACCTGGATGGAGGAGGGTGGGAGGACAGGCACCCAGCAGTGGACTTGAGGCTCCCTGCCACCTGAGGCCCTGAGGGCCAGGGGATATTTCCAGGGGCCCGTTTTTGTTCTGCCTGAAAGACCTCAGCTCTCCCTTGTCTCCCGGACAACCTCCAAAGGCACCCCCTGCAGTTGCGCCTCGCCTTCCCACCAGCCCTCAGCCTCACAGATCCAGCCTCACAGACCCCACGGGCACGTTGGGAGGAATGTGGTCGTGTCTGGGGCTGCCCGACACGTCCTATCTCCCCAGACAGGCCCCGACAGCCCCTGCTGGAGGCTCCAACACTCTTCTGAGGATCAGCTGCTCCCAGAAGAGAACCAAGCCTCCCTCTCCCTCCTCCCCCCTCCCCCTCACCACCATCAAAGCACATGTGGGGGGGGCGGCCCCCACCCCCAACCCGGCCCAGGCAGCTGCGTTCACAGGACGATCTGAGACAAACACTGCCGGCTGTGGGCTCCCCAAATCCGCAGCAGCGCAGAGAACTCACGTGGATGTGAGTAAGCCAGGGCCGCACCCCTGACAGACACTCCTAATCTCCTTCCACAGAATGGTCTCCCACTTCCGCTGAGCCCTACACTTCCCCCTGTGAGCGGGTGCAGGGACTCTGGGTGAGGGACAAACACTCTGACTAGGAGGCACGTCGCTGTCAGCTGTGGGGTGGGGTGTGGGGAGGGGGACTCACCAGGGGAAAATGCATCATCCAGAGGGGCCCAGGGAGCAAGAGTGGGTGCACAGCCCACCACCCATCCCCCTGCGCTGCGGGGAGGCACCGGAGTCTCCCCAGAGCACAGGACTCGGGAAAAGGTCTCCTTCCCCCGCTCCTCATTCATGGAGCCCAGAACAGGCTCCCTCCTCACCCCTCCAGGGGAATTCCAAAAGGTAAAGACAGTAGGGAACTCGTGGCGGGTAAACTCCTGCGCGCAGTCCGAGGAGAGACCTTTACCAGCCCTCGCCACCCCCACGGACCCTGGAACCCCAGCGTGGAAAGTGCCTCTGACCTCTCCCCAACCTGGGACTAGGACCCTGACCGAGAGAGCCTGAGGCCAGCCCTCTTCCCTGCAGACGCAGAACTAGGCACCAATGGCCCAAACTGGCACGGGAGACCTTTTGAGAAGACAGAGCTTCCTGGGGCAGCAGGAGTCCCTGGGATGAGGGGGATGGTCGGTGGGAGCCTGCGGTAGCCCCCACCACTGGACTCCTAGGCAGGCTTCGAATGGGTGCCCTTAGCTGACCCTCCTCCCACTACCTGGGAGGCAGGTACTGGCGGAGCCTCGGGCGGAGCCTCCTGTGGTAGGTGAGTCTCCCTACACCGGCCTGTGGGGGGCCCCTGCCAGTCCAAAGGAATGAAGCCACTGGGCCAGGCAGCCCCCGCCCAGACAGCCTGCATTTTGTGCTGAGGACCAGGCCGGAAGCCAGAGGATGGGACCCTAAGGGAGAACAGGCCAGTCCGAGGAGGGATGCGCAGCCGATACCCTTGCAGCCCAAGCTACTGGGAGAGACTGTCCCTGCCCTTAGGGAGCCCCCGGCCTGACGGAAGAGAGGACACACCTCCAAACCACTTACGATGTGAACAAACATAAGAAAAGAGCGAGTCCTACACAGTCCCTCGCTGGGACTGCCCTTGACAAAGCCCCGCAGCTCTGGGGGCCAGAGGGCCACACAGCCTCCGGAGGGGCCAGGGGAGACCCTTCCTCCTCTTCTGGGCGTCTGGTGGCACCTGGAGCCTCTTGGGTTGTGGCGGCGACACTCCAGCCATTGGCTCCGTCTTTAAGCAGCCTTCATTTCCTTGTCTCTGTGTCCTTTCCTTTCTTTTTTAAAGTATTTTATTTATGTATTATTACAGAGCAGGGGAAGGAAGGAGAAAGAGAGGGAGAGAAACATCCGTATACAAGAGAAACACCAATCAATTGCCTCTCACACGCCCCCGACCCGGGCCCTGGCCCGCAGCCCGGGCCTGTGCCCTCCTACCAGGAACCGAATCCATGGCCTTTCGCTCTGCAGGGCGATGCCCAGCCCAGTGAGCCACACCAGTCAGGGCGCTGTGTCCGCCTTCCACCTCTGATAAGGACCCTCATCAGATTTAACTCCCCCTCCAGCCCAGTGAGACCGCATCTCAGTTCTTACCACAATCACATCTGCAAAGACTCCTGTTCACGTAAGGTCACATTTGGAGGTTCCTGGTGGACATGAACTTGAGGGAGACACTATTCAACCCGCTCCATCATCTGACAGATTGGGAGGTATCACATGGCAGAGACAGTTGTGGGAATGTGGTGAAGAGAGGGTTGTGCTAAGAGGTGAGCAAGGCCAGTCCGGAAGTCTTCTAAGAACCATTTGTAGGGCCCTGGGGGGGGAGGGGAGCAGCAAGGGGGGCAGAACCCTCAGGTCTCCAGGCCACACCCCCCACCACCCAGTTGCTCTGGCTCCTTCGCCAATAGACAGATCTGTTTTTCATTTATTTAATTCTCTATTTGGAAATAATTTTAGACTTTCAGAAAAAGCTGTGAAAGTAGTGATGAGTTCCTGTGCGTCCTGCACCCAGCTTCCCTCGTAGGAAAAAAAATGTCCCGTGGATGTCGGACGATGACCAGAACCAACAATTAACCTTGAGCCACAGACTGCGTTCAGGTGTCGCCAGTTTTCCCATGAATGACCCTTTTCTGTTGCGTTATTTCTGCTTCACTCCAGAATTCCACATCCCACTAGTTGTCCTGTCCCCTCAGTCTCCTCCCACCTGCGACAGCCCGTCTTTCACGACCTGGACATTCCTGAAAAGTGCTGGTCGCTTATAGGATATCCCTCAGTTCGGGTTTTTCTGATATGTTTGCATCCTCAGGTCGGGGGTATGCATTTTGGCAAGAAAACCACAGAAATGGTGTTGGGTCCTTCTCAGGCACATAAGTCCCAGGCCGACGTGTCTTATTGGTTGGTGACATTAACCTTCTTCACAGGGGAGGGGGTGTTTCCATCTCTCCACTGTCGTGCTCCTGTTCTGCCCGCTAAAATTAGTAAACGCCTTGAGAAAATACCCTGCGACTACGCAATTATCTTGTCCCTTCTTAAATGTTCACCCACTAGCTCCCACATGCACGGGTGGGGGGAAAGAGCTCTCGGCACCCAAGAGCCTTCTGTGTCTGGGCTCCAGAGAGAATCTGGCTCTCAGGAGAGGTTTGGGGATAGGGGTGTCCAAGCTTAGGAAAGAAAGGCACCAAGGCCGGGTGCCCTTCCCCCTAGAAACCTGCCGCCCGCGGCTTTCCAAGACCAGCCGGCCCAACCAGGCCAAGTGTCCCTGTGAGAGGCTGAGATGACACAACAGAGATGCTGAGCCAAGTGTTTCCGTGTCCCTGGTCCCGTCTGAGCCTGCCAGCTGTGAAAGCCAACAGAACAGACATTGACGGCCTGTGTTAGCCATGCAGAAGGTTTAGAGGTTGAGGAAATCCCCACCGTCCACAGCAAGGAAGCTGCTCAGCCGGGGTTTGATCCCAGCTCTGTCTGGCTGCAAACTTCACCTTCTAGTGACAGGTTCCTTTCCTACCAGGGGGTCCCCAAAAGTCAGAGCCGGATGGCCTCCATGTTCATCTAGAACAGACTCTTGACTCTAGATTAGTAAACTGAGGCCCAGAGAGGCGAAGGGTCATGTCCAAAGTCACACAGCAGGGCCTGCTCTGAGAGTGCAAAATGCTTAACACACGCCGCCCAGGAATCTGAGCTAGGCTGGGCGAGATCCTGTGGCATAAGAACAGCTGTGCTTCTGTGGCCCATGCCCGCCTCCTGTAGCTCACGACAGTACTTTGGGGGCCACAAAAGTCTCTCCTTCAGCAGATGCTCGACATGTTAATTTTCTGTCATCCCCCCAGTCTAGTGGAGGGGACACGGCCCTTGCCCTTGGGGATATCCAGTCTGATGGGGGAGGGCAAAGGAACCCAGAACTTTCTCTGCTCCTCGGGCCGAGGAGCCACCAGGTGGGGTGGGTAGCCCATGAAAGGCTTCTTGGAAAGGTTGTGTTTGACTCAGGTTTTGAAAGAAGGAAGAGCCCTGAGTGGGTGGAGTGGAGAGAGGGCATTCCCAGGCAGGGGCGCGGCTGCGGGAACTCGAGGAAAGTCAGCAACTGCGAAAGAGAACAGCTGTGTCAGGAATCCTGAGCTACAGGGGCGGCAGGCAGGTCAGAGGTTGAGGGGACGACAGGGGAGGGTCCAGGGGAGTTTCAGAGAGAAAAGGAGGGATTTCTGCCTCCCTTTAGCCTCACGAAGCCCCGCCCCTCCCCCAGGCTGACCCCTCCAGGTGTCCAGGAAGCAGCAGGACCTCCCAAGTCAGGCAGAGGGGGCTCCTGTCTGGACCTCAGTAGCCACGTGACCTTGGCCAAGCCCCTCGGAGCCTGTTTCCCAACAAGTGGATATAATAGCAGTTTCTACCCAGCAGGATTGTGGACAGGAGTGAAAAATGCATGGCAAGTGGCCAGCATGGTGTTAGGCACAGAGTAAACGTTTGGTTTTAAAAAAAAAAACAAACCCCCTTAAATCAATCCCCAGAGCCTGGCCAGTGAGGGGCAGGAGATTGCTCACATGGAGAACAGGTATCAGAAGTCGGGCAAAGACAAAGAACAAAGCCGAGTCCAGGAAAGTGTTGGGGTGTCAGAGTGATGAGAAAAGGAGGGAGGCTCCGAGGGAGCTGCTGAGGCCAGCGGGGTCAGGGTGATGAGCTCATGAGTCTCCAAGGGCCGGGCGGGTGGAGTCTGCGGGAACAGGCAGGCCCGGGAGCCCTGCTGGGGAAGTCAGCAGGACGGAGTGTGAGGGGTGAAGGAAGGCACGGGGGCTGCCAGTGGGGCCCCCATTCTGAGGCTCTCTCTCCCGGCCTGGGACCAGGGGAGAAGGAGGAGCAACAGCTCTGCTGTCCAATGGGGCCCTGAGGCAGGGGAAGCCCCACCCGTCCCTCAGCCTCACCCATGACCTGCTCTCCTCCCAGCCCTGGCCGTGCAACGGGGGTTATATCTGTACACACATGCGTGTGCTCACACACACTCCGGCTTTGCTCTGCCTCCTGGCTTCTTCCACAAGACTAGAACCATGACTGAGGACAGCCCTCAACATCCCCTTCAGCCACATGGCCAGAGACGGTCAGATCGAATTTGAAAATATTTGAATATTGGCAAATATTTAACCCAAGGGACTGAGGGAATATACAGGGTCCAGTGGAATTAAGGCTTGTTTGAATGTGGTTGGTAGAGTAATAAGATGGGTGTAATAATTTATAGTTTAATTTGAACATGTCACCTAAAATGCCCTGTGGTGTGCTTGAGTGTGATACTGTTATGTTACAGAGTTACATGCCGATGATTTTGTAATAAACGTTTTTGTCATAAACAGGGGCATTATTTCTGCCAGAGCCTGTATGTCCATTTTATCATAAATTTTACTAATAGGAGAGCTGTGTAGCACTCAGTTTACACGGACCAAGAGGCACTCTTCATTGCAAATTCCCTGTGGTCAATGGATGCTCACAGGACGCACACATTGGTCTTTCCCAAACTCTGGGTCTTGGACCTTGCCCAACTCTGGCACCGTGAAGCCGCGGTCGACAGACAGCAGTTCTGACGTACATGCTGGCTGACGCTTGCGTGTACCTGGAGGAGCAGCATAGCAGGGAGACGGCAAAGGCCCCCGCCCTGAGCTCACTCATTCACTCCGTGGTGCGGGGACTTCTGTGCTGAATCAGATGGCAGATGTCAAACACCGGAAGGAGGTCTTCGCTACGTTCTTACATCTGCTTTCTATCCACGGCGCCATGACCGCAGGCATGATGCAATTTTAAGATAAAGCAGCATAATTTTAAGAGTAAAGTGCGGCATGATTTTGAATGTTTTCTCCCTTAAAATGTAGAAGCCTGGACCTTCTCAAGTCTAGACAATAGGTGGAGCCCTGACGTGTGGCATTTTTGCATTTCCACGATGGAAACACCCTACTGCCTGATTGCAGGGGGAGGGCAAGGGGGAGGGGAGGCAGCCGCCAAGAGGGGGCTGAGGAGCTTGGCCTTGGTCAGCGCGGCCCACCCTGCACACCCCAGAGGCACCTCCAGGAGAAGGACAAGGAGGGCGGCTCCCTGCCTAGGTGCTGTAAGTCAGGGTCTCGTTTAAGGCCAGGGCAGCTCCTGGCTGATCCCTGTAGCCCCCAACCCTGCGCCCACCCCACCACCCAGCACACCTGGCCCCGAGCAGCCTCTAAGTGGGCCTGGGCTCCAGACCAGGCCTCTGCTCACCTAGAATCTGCATGGAGGCGACGTGGGGTGGGGAACTCTGACTCCTCACCTACCAGTCATGCACTCTTGGGCAAGTCACTCAACCTCCCCACACCTGAGTTTCCTCACCTGTAACATGGGATGACACTGTCCGTTCGGGAAGAAAGCTGGGAGTCTTGGCAGAGGGCTGGGGGAGGAGGGGTCTGCCCCCCAGCCTTGCTGCAAGAATCAAATGAGGTAAGAACAGGCCAGGCTGCTTTGAAAACAGTCAAGGGAGGGGGAAAGAGAAAGCAAACCTTTACTGGATGCTGAGTGCTTTGTCTCATGAACCCCCTCAGGTAGATACTAATCCCCTAAATTTCCAAGAGAGGTAACTGAGAAGCAGAGAGATGAAGGAACAGCCTGGCGTTGAGCTCAGAGTTCAAGCCCAGGTTGGCCCCTTGCCTCCCCCCACTATTCCACACCGCCTGCTGCAAGGGGCTGCGGCGCTACTCCAGCTTCGGTCCTCTCCTTCTGGTTATGGCTTTTGACTTGTGTGGTCACATCATTGTCTAAGTACAAAGTGAATGGAAATCTATGGTGTCGCATGCTAACCAACGTGGATAAACCTGAAAGACGATATGCTAAGTGAAATAAGCCAGCCACAAAAACACCGTGCGATTCCAGCAGATGAAGGACCTAAAGCAGCCAAAATTATAGAAACAGGAAGTTGAAAGCTGGTGAGCAAGGACTGGGGGAAGGAGAAGGAATGAGTATTCAGTGGGTCTAGAGTTTTAATCTTGCAGGATGAAAAAGTTCTAGAGATCTGTTGCACAACAAGGCGAATATATTAACACTACTGAACTGCACACGTAAAAATTATGAAGATGATAAAAAACTCTATTACATAGCAATGTGAAATTGACAGCCCAGGATATTAGTGTGTGCAATATGTTTTTGACAAGGAAGTTAATGTGATATTCAACAAAGCAACTCATTCTTTGGGTATAGATTTTTTAAAAGGTTTTTTTATTTATTTTAGAGAGAGGAGAAGGGAGGCAAAAAGAGAGGGAGAGAAACATCAATGTGTGGTTGCCTCTCACGTGTCTGCCACTGGGGACCTGGCCTGCAACCCAGGCACGTGCCCTGACTGGGAATCGAACCTGTGTCCCTTTGGTTCACAGGCCAGCACTCAATCCACTAAGGTACACTAGCTCAGGCTGGTTATAGATTTTTTGTTTATTTTCTTTGTTCATATAGACACAGACACAATTTTATGCACATGTGTGCACTCTTTCCTTTCCTGTGTTTTGGGGTCCCCTCCTCCTTCCTACTCCCCACTCACCTGTACCAGCCTCCCACCCTGCCCCTGAAGTAACCCACACTGATAACTTCACAGATACCCTTTCGTGCTTTTGGTGCTCATATAACCATATAAACACACGTGCGTGGATTTACATAAAGGGGAGGACTCGTGTTTACTTAATCACACATGTGAGATCAACATCCTGCGTGTGCTTCTCTGCGTCTTGCCTCTCCCTTCCCCAGTTCCTTGAGGAGTTACTTCTTGCCGTCTGACGCAGCTCCAGTTTATTGGCTGTGATGGCTGCTGAGTGCTCGACAGCATGAATGGACCACTGTTTACTGACCTGCGCCCTACTGATGGGCAGTCACTCTGTTTTCCGTGTCGGCCACATACAAATAAATTGCACATGTGTCCTTTTATACTGAGCTTTTATTTCTTTGAACTCATTCATTGAATAACGCAGCCCCTTCAGGATTTGAAAATCACCTTCACCATGGACTCAGACATGATGAGGCCAGAAAGGAACCCAGGAGAACAAAATCCCTGGGCGCAGGACAATGGGGGATTGTTTTTATTTTGCACATTTCCATTTATGCTGTTGCACTGTTCATAGGGCAGATTAAAGCTGGAAGGACTAAAACATCTTTTTTTTAATTTTTAGGGAGAGGGAAAGGGAGGGAGAAAGAGAGGGAGAGAAACAACTCACACGCCCCCTACTGGGGACCTGGCCAGCAATCCAGGCATGTGCCCTCACTGAGAATTGAACCAGTGACCTTTCAGCTCTCAGGTCAGGACTCGACCCACTGAGTCACATCAGCCAGGGCAACACATCTGTTTTATGAGTAACAATACTATGATCTAGGAAACACAGGGATGTTTGGATCCCAGCAATGAGTTTCAACAGGGAGCCAGGTCAGAAATGGACTCTCCTAAATAGACATCTTTGCCTTAACACCCTCCGATCTGCTCAAAGCCCTTCAGGAGTCCTGGGCAATTGGGGAAGAGAGGACGCAAAGCTCCATCAGCCCCTAGTCGTGACCACACTTCATCTGGACGGCCCGGTGAGGAGCTCCACTTGCCGGGTGCCTCAGCTCTCGTGGATCGGACTGTGTCCCTCCAAGGCTCATGAAGATGACTGCTCTCTCTTCCACAACAGCTCACCAACATATACTATGGGGGCTGCCTCGTACCGACATGATGAGAGGCCCCTGGAATCCAAAGAAGCCTGTTCTCAGTGCTTCTGAGAAGGTTTGGTGGAGCCCAGAAAGGGCAGAGGCCTCCACCCCAGTCCCAGGGTTTGACTCCACAGACCTTCACTGAGAGTCTCGTACAGGCTG
This sequence comes from Sturnira hondurensis, assembly GCF_014824575.4. Taxonomy (NCBI): domain Eukaryota; kingdom Metazoa; phylum Chordata; class Mammalia; order Chiroptera; family Phyllostomidae; genus Sturnira; species Sturnira hondurensis. The sequence goes on along the minus strand of NW_028094263.1, from coordinate 1,115,583 downwards.
GGTGCTGTCTCAGGGCAGTGGGAACAGGCAAAATAAAAAGCGTCACCCGTGTTTACGTTTCAGGGAGCCCGCCGGTCTTAAACAAACAATAGCAGTAGGAAGACCGGTCAGAAATCGCTTATCTCAGACAAGGAGAGACGCTGTGCTTTTTATAGCTCTCAGAAACAAGGGACCCAAAGAAAGCAAAACCTTACGAGCTTACCGCTGATTCACTCACGTCAACAGGTCCACTTTATAGGCTATCATTAATTCCCACTCTAGCCATTGTTTTAGCACGTTAGGCAGCTAACTGAAACAATATTTCGCAAATGTCGACACTAAGTCAAGCATGAAGAGGCTGAGGGTGTGTTCAGGGTAGACAGGCTACAAGGAACACCGGAGAGCACTCAGCCTCGCCTCAGCAGCCGGGCGCTGGGAGGTGGGGAGGCGGCCAAGAGCAAGCTGCAGTCTGACTCGGGACTTGAATCTCAGTCTGAGAAATTCAGGCAGCAAGGCGTTTCTGGATGGAAAAGCTGCTTCCCGTATTGCAGGAGGAACTCACATTTCTGTTTTGATAATGTTCTTTAAAGGGGTTCGTGCTTTTCGCCTACAAGATCTAGCAATGAACAGGAGAAATGTGGTCCCTACTCTTGAGAAGTCTTACTAACTGGGGGACCCCAAGAAAGTTTTTCTCCCCCTTAATTACTTGGGACCTCAGTTGCCCCATGTGTCAAATAGTGGCCTTTGTCACGGAGCTTCCCAAGGGTCCACCAATGAGGGCCCCTGAAGACACTGGCAGGGGCAGCTTTGTTAAAATCGGTCCCCACACCCAGGCAGAGGGTGTTGGCAACACTCAGCTTCAGCATCTCGTCACTGAAAAACTCCTGAGCACGCACTCCAGCTCCAGAGGTCTTAGTCACCCCGGCCCGGACTACATCCGGGTGGAAGGGTCCTTCCAGAACTCAACCTGAAACGTGACAGATGAATCGACTTACAAAAGAGATTTTTAAAAGAAAATACTCAAAGTTGGGGAGCATGTTTTGAAATGGGCACCCCCATCCCTGATGGCAAAATATGTATGTTGGTCCAGCTTCTCGTTAAATCGGTCTGGCAACACTAATCAAGAACCTCACAGCATCCCTCCTCTTCTCACCCAGTCATCACACTTCTGGGAATCCAGCCTGAAGTCGCAATGCAAAGCGCGTGCACAGCTTCCTGCGGGGACATGTTCACTGCTGCACTGCGTTAAACATCCACAAAAAACAAACGAACAGCACCGACAATGTGCCGTGGTCTCTCCCCTCCTCCTCAGGTCCACTTCCCGTGGTTTCGGTGACCCATGCTCAGCCATGGTCTACAATGTTAGATGGGAAAGTTCAGGAATAAGTAACTCCGGAGTTTTAAATTGTGCGCCATTCTGAGCAGCGTGATAGAGTCCCCCTCCTCCTGTCCCACTCTGTCCCACCGGCACGTGACCCAGCCTGTCCGCACTGGACGCACCGCCCGTCTTCTCGGTGGCCACACTGACTGTCATGGCATCGCAGTACTCGTGTCCAAGTCACCCTGACTTTACTGAGTAGTGGTCCCAACGCACAGCGGCAGGGGGGCTGGCAGTTCACATACGCCAAAGAGAAGCTGTAAGCTTTACCATAGGGTGTATGTATAGGAAAAAACACAGCATATATAGGGTTTGGGGCCGTCCACAGTTTCAGGCACCCACTGGTGTTCTGGGAACGTATCCCCCGCAGATACGGAGGGACCACTGTATAACACCTTTAACAACACATGGAAATGCTTCTTTTATAATAGCAATAAAAACTGAACACATAACTGTGTACACATTCTGTGTGATTGTAGTTATATTTTATATGCTAAACAGGAGCATTATTAAAGCCATGATTAATAGGCTGAGAGTGATAAAATATTCCATCTCGACAAAAGAACAAGAGACTAGTAAAAAAAAGTAGGCAGAGTTACAAGGTATCAAAATATATATCAGCTCAAGCTGGTGTAACTCAGTGGATTGAGCGCAGGCTGTAAACCAAATGGTCGCTGCTGGTTCAGTTCCCAGTCAGGGCACGTGCCTGGGTTGTGGGCCAGGTCTCTGGTTGGGGACATGCGAGAGGTGAATGATTGATGTTTCTCTCCTTTTCTTTCTCCCTCCCTTTCCCTCTGCCTAAAAATAAACAAATAAAATCTTTAAAAAAATATATATATATATATCATATTTTTGAAAACTCTAGATAATAAAATTGCAGGGCAAAATTTGGGAAAATCTCAGAAAGCTAAAAAAAGACAGTTAGATGGTAAGTAGAATGGGCTACATAGTCAGAGAGGAGTTCCAGAAAGACTGACAAATGAGAGGAAATACAAAACACCAGATAAATGTTCCAGAAAACTTTCCAGAAGTGAAGAGCATGGGTTTCCACATTGAAAGACTCTGCTAAGAGCTCAGTCCAACAGGCGAGGACACAGCCACACCAAGGCTGAACATGAGGCAGTTCAGCCTGCTGGAGAGGAAGAGAGGAACCCAAAAGTGCTGGGGAAGAGGTGGGAGCAGGCTGGTACAAAGAATCTATAATCAAATTAGCACTAGACTTAATAGCAACACTGTTGAAGTCAGGCAACAGTGTAATAATACCTTCCAGATGATGAGTGAAAATTATTTTCAGACTAGAATTTCATGCCCAGGCAAACTGTTCATCGAGAATGAGGGTCTTAGACTTCCAGCCAAGATGGAGGTGTAGATAGACACACCATGTCTCCTTGCACAACCAAAAGAAGGACAACAACAAACTTAAAAGGGAAAAACAACCAGAACTGGCAGAAAATCGAACTGTATGGAAGTCCGACAACCAAGGAGTTAAAAAAGAAACATTCATTCAAACCTGTAGGAGGGGTGGAGATGGGCAGCTGGGCAGAGAGGACGCAAGGACAGGCAGCAGCTGGAGGACGAGGAGATCCCACATTCGCATGCGGATAAACCGGGAGGAACAACTGGGAAACAAGACAGACCTCGCAACCCAGGGTCCCAGCGCAGGGAAATAAAGCCTCAAACCTCTGATTGAAAACACCGGTGGGTTTTGAGGCGGCAGTGGGAGAAACTCCCAGCCTCACAGGAGAGTTCATTAGAGAGGCCCACAGGGTCCTAGAAGGTCACGCATCCAGGAATCAGCACCAGAAGGGTCCAATTTGATCATGGGTGGTGGGGGAAGTGACTGAAAACCATCAGAGAGCGGAGCAAGCACTACTGTTCCCTCTCGGACCCCTCCCCCACACACAGTGTCACAACACAGTGACGTGGGCTGCCCAGTTTTGGTGAACACCTAAGGCTCTGCCCCTTACTAAGTAACAGGCATGCTGAGACAAAAGGAAAAAAAAGGCCCAAATGAAAGAACAGATCAAAGCTCCAGAAAAAAATACAACTAAGTGACGACGAGATAGCCAACCTATCAGATGCACAGTTCAAAATACTGGTCGCTCAGAGAATTGGTTGAGTATGGTCACAAAATAGTGGAAAAAGTGTCGGCTATGGAAAGTGAAATAAAGAAAAATGTACAGGGAAACAACAGTGACAGGCAGGAAAACAGGACTCAAATCAACAGTTTGGACCAGAAGGAAAAAATAAATATTCAACCAGAACAGAATGAAGAAACAAGAATTCAAAAAAATGAGGAGAGGCTTAGGAACCTCTAGGACAACTTCAAACATTCCATCATCCAAATCAAAGGAAGAGCAAGAAATTGAAAACTTATTTGAAAAAAATGATGAAGGAGAACTTCCCCAATCTAGCAAAGGAAATAGACTTCCAGGAAGTCCAGGAAGCTTAGAGTCCCAAAGAGACCCAAAGAAGCACACACCAAGGCACATCATAATTACCCAAGATTAAAGATAAGAAATCTGAAAAGCAGCAAGAGAAGACAGTCACCTACAAAGGAGTTCCCAAGACTATCAGCTGATTTCTCAAAAGAGACCTTACAAGCAAAAAGGGGCTGGAAAGAAGTATTTGAAGTCATGGAAGGCAAGGACCTGCATCCAAGATTACCCAACAAAGCTGTCATTTAGAATGGAAGGGCAGATAAAGTGCTTTCCAGATAAGGTCAAGTTGAAGGAGTTCATCATCACCAAGTCATTATTACATAAAATTGTAAAGGGGCTTATCTAAGAAAAAGAATAAGATCAAACATATGAACAGTAAAATGACAACAAACTCATGACTAGCAATAACTGAACCTAAATAATAAACAAAAAACAAACTAAGCAAACAACTAACGCAGGAACAGAATCACAGAAATGGAGATCACATGGAGGGTTATCAGCAGGGAAGGGGGGGGATGGAGGAACAGGGAATAAGTAGCATAGATGGTAGGTAGAAAATAGACGGGGGGGGGGGGGGCGGTGGTAAGAATAGTATAGGAAATGGAGAAGCCAAAGAACTTACATGTACCACCCACGGACATGAACTAATAATGAGCAGGAGTGGAATGCGGGTGGGAGGGCGTGTGCAAGGCAGAGGGGAACAAAGGGGGTGGAAATGGGATGACTGTAACAGCATAGTCAATAAAATATATTTTAAAAAGGAGTGAGGGTAGTGAGGGTAGACGAACCATATTTTCCGACATAAAAGGTCTCTGAACCGTTTCTCAGAAACTACTAGAGAATGTGCTTCACCTGAATGAAGGGGGAAGACAAGAAAAGGAAGACCGGGATCCAGGAACAAGGGTTGCAGCCCAGAAAGAAGGGCCAGCGGGGATGGCGGTGAAGGGAGCCTCCAGGGTGACGGCAGCCAAGAGAGCCCCAGCCAGACCGACGCAGGAGGACAGGGGGCTGCAGGGGGCACCCCTTTGAAAAGGTGGAATCGACGGAATGGGCAGTGGTCAACATATGAAGGGGAGACATGCTTCCAGCAGTGAAGGAGACAATAAGCTAGTGACAGACACGTCAAAAACCCAGACGAGCTGAAAAAGAGACACCTATTCCCAAGACATTTAACATAATATAAACTATGGCTCGACTCTGAATAATATTCAACGATCCTGATAATGTGAACATTAAGCATTGATCTAATGAAACTGTGACTATATTGAGAGGATGGGAAGAAGGGAAGTAAGAACGAAGTGGGACAGGGCGACATTGTGTGAGAGTGTGGAGTAAGACCCCATCCTTCAGAGCAGGAAGTCAAGCATTAAACGCGCAAACTGAAAAAAATCAAGAAGCAGTAGTTAAGCCTCGTGTTAGAAATACGGAGGCAGATGTCAAAAGCAACAGCTAAGAAAGGGGGAGGTGGCAATGGAGGGGGCACAAACTGGGGTGCCTTTTTTATAAAAAGGTTTTACTATGTTATGCATACGTAACTTTGATTTTTTAATTAAAAATTTCAAACTATGGAAGGGAGAGGGGGGACGCATTGCAAGTAGTGAGGTGTGGTTGGGTCACGCATGCCGAGCAGGGAAGGGCGGGAAGGAAGCAAAGCAGGTGGAATGGGAAGAGCCACGGATCGGAGGGGACACAGAACACCGGGAGCAGTTAAGCAGAGGCACCCTGGTCGCCTCCTTGTTCTTGATCTTGGCCACATTCTTGTCGGAAGGGTCACTGGGCAGAAATGGGAGTGGGACAGAGGGACAGCAAGCGGCCCTGGGGAGTGGCTGTGGCCAGTTCTAGGGAGAGAGGAAGCAGGCCTGAATGTGGCAGGGACACGGGGGAATGAAGAGGACAGCACGGGTGGTAGACATTTCCTAGGGGACTCGTGCGCCTGAAATGTACAGGCTGAGGGAAAAGGGGAAGGGGAAGGAGTTACAGAGGAAGTTAGGGGAGACTAACCGTATTTTAACCAAGAGGTGGAGAGGAGCAGCGAGTCGGGAGAAGAAAGGTTCGAACCATAGACACCATCCCCGAGGCAAAAGGCCCCCCCTTCCACCATCCAACACAAAAATCACTGTGGGCAAATGGAAAGAGCCAAGGGCAGGGCTAGGAACCCAAGCGTTGGAGTCCGTGGATTAAAATACCTAATGAGACAGGGTGGCGTGAAAGGAAGTCATGGGCTTTGTAGCCAGACAGCCCCAGGCATGGACCGCAATTGTGCCATGTCCTCTCTGTATGACTTCACGCAAGTTACTTAAACTCTCTGAATCCCTGGGTCGTCTCCATTGCAAAACGGGCCTGACCACACCCAGGTCACAGAGTTGCTAGGAGGAAATTGTAGTCTAAGGAAAGAACCTCCGTAAAATGCCTCACGTCACATCTGTCCACACACGTGAGCCCTTCCCCTCCTGTATCTCACCCCCCGCTTCCTGTTGGCGTGGAGGTCTACCAGGAAGACCCTACACACTCTTCTGAGCTTTGGTCTTTCTGGCACTCCTCGGGCTGTGGGGCCCCAAAAGGTTCCTGGGAGGTAGCTTCAACTCCCCTCTCATCATTTCAAGAACAGAGACCATACAGGTTTGCATCAATCAGAAACTCAGCTTTATTAGCCCGCCACCAGCGGAGAGGGAGGGGAGACAGCTGGGACCTGCGCAGGGAGAAGAGGAGCCTGAGCCAGGCCTTTGGGGGCTGAGGCCGCCAGGTGGGCAGGAGGCTCTGGCTGAGGCAGCTCATTGTTTGGAGTTCTGGCCCTGGCTGAAGCTTGTGGAGCCCTGCTCCTTGAGGATGGACCGGGTCTGGCGGCCAGTGGAAGAGGAGACTGTGGGAGAGAAGAGAAGAGGTGAGAACGGATCTGGGAGCTCAGCTGGTTCCATACAGGGAGAAGGGAGGGCTCAGAAATGCCCGGGACCCTCAGAAGCCTTACCATCTCGGGAAGAATGGGATTGGCTGGACGGGAGGGCAGGAGAGTAGACACTGTGGGGGGGAAAGGGAAGAGATGTTAGAGGTTCTGGGAGCAGCAGGGGGCCAAAGGGTACCGAGCAGAACTTCGGGGATGGGGCACTCACATAGGGTCCTGGCCATCCAGCAGGCGGCGGTAGGTGGCGATCTCCTGCTCCAGCCGCGTCTTCACGTCCAGCAGGATCTGGTACGCTTGGCTCTGATGCTCCATCTCACAGCGCAGCTGGGCCAGCTGCTCCTCCACGCTGCCGATCAGCCCCTGGATCTGGGCCAGCTGCATGCAGTAGCGGCCTTTGGTCTCCTCCAGGCTGCCCTCCAGGGATGCTTTCTGTTAGTGGGAGAAAGAGAAAGAGCAATGAGAGGTGGTCACTGCCGTTTCTCCAGGTCTCTGGGCATGTTTTCTGTGAGGTGCACGGTTTTTGACCCCAGCTCCGCTACTGATGACCAGAAGACAGATGGAAAACTTATTCCACCATTCTGGGCCTTCATTTCTTCATCTATAAATTGGGTACAATGACCCCTCCAGGCCCGCTCTCGGGGAAAGAGACGTGGAACTGTGCAGTGGCCGTGTTGAGGGGCTGGTGGCCATTACTGGTGACTTTAGGGCTGGGGCTGTGTCAAGTTGTCCTCACCATGCTGAGCTGGGACTGCAGTTCGATCTCCAGGCCCTGGAGCGTCCTCCGGAGCTCAGTCACCTCACTGCGGCTGCTCTGCACCAGCTCACTGTTGGAGGCCACTTCCTTGTTCAGCTCCTCGGTCTGAGGTGGGGACAAAAGGGCAGGTGTGAGGCACTCCAGACGTGCCCCCCTCTGGGAAGTGCCCCCCTGAGGACCAGGCTTCACCTTGCTCAAGAACCAGGCCTCGGCGTCTCTGCGGTTCTTCTCTGCCATCTGCTCGTACTGGTCACGCATCTCGTTGAGGATGCGGCTCAGGTCCACGCCAGGAGCGGCGTCCATCTCCACATTGACGTCCCCACCAGTCTGTCCCCGCAGGGCCAACATATCCTAGGGAGGGAGGGCAAGAAGCGGTCAGTCCAGCTGAGGCCTCTCCCGACCCCAGGTGCACCTGTAGCCCCATCGAATCAGCCTCCCATGCACAATGCCAGCAGGGGCCTCACCTCCTCGTGGTTCTTCTTCATGTAGGTCAGCTCCTCCTTCATGCTCTCGATCTGCATCTCCAGGTCGGCTCTGGCCAGGGTCAGCTCGTCCAGCACCCTGCGCAGGCCGTTGGTGTCGGCCTCCACGCTCTGGCGCAGGGCCAGCTCGTGCTCGTACCTGGCAGCACAGAGGTCAGGGCATCAGGTTCCATCCATGAGGCTTCTGAGGCTCAAGGCCTTCTGGTGCTCCAGGGTAAAGAGCCCTACTCCTCGCCCCCTGCCCTCTGCCCTCTGCCCTCCACCCTCTGCCCTCAGCCTGGCCACAGGGATGCTCACTTGGTCCTGAAGTCGTCAGCTGCCAGCCTAGCATTGTCGATCTGCAGAATGGGCTTAGCGTTCTCAATGGTGGCAGCGATGATCTGCAGAGGAGGTAAAAGACAGCAGGCAGGGTGAGCTACGGTTCTGCCGCTCAGGGGCAAAGGGCACAGGCGGGAGAAAGGACCCCACCCCCCGAACTTGGGGGCTGCCTGTCTTGCAGGTCAGGCCCTTTGCTCCTCCAGCCAGCCTGCTGGGTGCCCTCTCCACCCAGCTTCAGGTACGTAGGGGATGCACCCCACCTCTCCCACTTCCCCATCCTGGGTGCAGGACTGAGAGAAGCGGAAGGGGTGTTGCACAGAAGGCTGCAGGAAATGAGAGAGTCAGGGTTCCAGGCCAGCTCAGACACTTAGATGCTGAAAAAGCACCCTTTGCCACCAGTTCTCTGAGTGGACTTTGGCCACTCCCCCAAGGCCAGCCTCAGACTTCCTGTTTGTAAAATGGACACGCTAGCAAGTGGTTTTCTAAGGGCCACCGTAGCCATGACCTCTCTCAAAGCTCCACCCACCTGGCCCACCCACCTGGTTCCTCAGGTCCTCGATGGTCTTGAAGTAGGGGCTGTAGTCCTTGGTCTCAGTGGGCCGCTGCTTCTGGTACCAGTCTCGGATCTTGACCTCCAGGTCAGCGTTGGCCTCCTCCAGGGCGCGCACCTTGTCCAGGTAGGAGGCCAGGCGGTCGTTGAGGTTCTGCATGGTGATCTTCTCATTGCCAGAGAGGAGGCCGCCATCGTCACCACTGAAGCCACCACTGAAGCCACCACTGAAGCCACCGCCGAAGCCGGCACCAAGGCCACCACCGAAACCACTTCCCAGGGCCCCACCAAAGCTGCTACTGCTGCTGAAGCCACCACCGTAGCCGCCTCCCAGCCCACAGGCCCCCCCGGAGGAGTAGCGAGAAGTGGAGACCGACATGCCTCCGAAGGTGCCAGGGGCCCTGCAGGACCCTCCAGCCACGACAGAGGACATGCGGCTGGAGCCAATGCCACAGGAGCCCTTCATGGAGCCGGAGGTGAACTGGCGGCTACAGGTGGTCATGATGCCGAGGAGGGAGGCGAGTGAGCGAGCGAGTCGGCAGAGAGAAGAGAAAGGTGCTCGGAATCTGAGAAGGTGCTGGGACTGCCTCAACCCCAGGCACCTTTATATGCACCTGGGGAAGGTGGGGCCACCCCAACTGCTGACTCGAGGTTCCCTCTGCATTTCATCACTCCAGGTCCCGTCCAACTCCCTACTCCACTTACTCAGCCCGGGGTCCATTCACTTCTGCGCTGCTCAGAGTTCCCACCCAGCTTTGAGGGGTGTGGGTCTGAGAACAAATGCACAAAAGCAAGTTGTTCGTGACTCAGGCTAGGCGGCAGGAATCTGCTCCTGTTCCTGGAGCCCGAGGGGACAGTAGGGCCTTGGCACAGGTGGCTCTGTGGCGGTGGCGTCCCCAGGCAGTGACTCAGCCCACGGAAGGACTCCCTGCCCCACGGTGACAGCCTCAGCGATGCCATCGCAGGGCCAGCTCAGTGTACAGCCAGGGGCACCCTTCACGCCCGGCTCTTGGCAGGAGCTTCTGGTTCATAGCCTCCCTCTGCTTTGCCCACCATGGGACCAGAGGCCCCTCACCTACCCTCTCTGGGCCTGTGTCCCCTCAGCAAAATGAGCAGGCTGGGCCGGGGCGGGGAGGGGAGTCTCGCAGTCCTTTATAGTTCTAAAAGTTCTGTGACTCTCTTTCCCCTCCTGGACACAGTCTCTTTTGGAGGTGGCCTTGGAGCCCCCAGGACCTCTGGAAGCGGTGTGCACCGGCATGCCTGTGAGCTGGACAGGTGGCAGCTCAGCCCCTTCCCCGCTGCACAGCACAGGCAGCCCTTCAGCCCCTCTGGGCCTCAGGTTCTATCTGTAAAAGGGGAGGACACAGCGCCCGACGCACACAGAGGAACGCGCATGAATAACCCCTCTGGACTCTCCCCCATAGCTCGCCCCGACCCTCCCCTGCCCCTTCAGTGCCCCCATTCTTTCCTTCAGGCACAGCTGCCTCCCACCTACCTCCCCAAGCCCACTTCTACGCTCTGGCACCTACCTCCCACACCCCTGCCCTCCTGTCTGGGCCCCCTCACCCCCACCCTTTGAGCAGCCCCACAATGCATTGCTCCCCCTAATTACTGACACCCATGATAAACTGTGATGGGAGGGAGTCCCTGTCCTGCCACTGGTGCCACAAGTGACCCCAGAACCCCACCATGGGCTTTCGAGTCCCCACCCTGCATCCAGGGTTCACTCTCTCAATAGAGAGAGGGGCAGGTGGCTCTCTAGTCACCTGCCACGCCCAGGGAGCAGATAGAGTGCCTGCATGTGCCACGTGGTGCTGTGAGGGGCCTGTCCCCGCCACGGTGCTCAGCCGGGGAGCTGGGAAGGTAAGTGGATTCCCAAGGCTGCCATCAGGGGGGAACAGGTGTTTGAACCCGTCTGTCTGTTTGTCCCGCGGGAGCCATTTCTGCCATCCTGATTCACTCTGTGTGTGTGTGTCTCCAGCATATTTCATTGTCTTGAATTCGTCCTGTGAAAGAGAGGGAACAGCAGAGAGCAGGGTGATGCCCTGAAGTCTCTGGTCCGGGACTAGGACCCAGAGCTCAGGCCTTGCAGACAGGGACCGTGTGTCCATTCTCATCTACCTGCCCGTGCTGCCTGGAGGCAGCTCTGCGCACAGTGGGCGGGACCTTGGCCCAAGGGCTGGGAAGGCCTGGACCCAAAATTAGAGGCCCCCTCAGGGTGGTCTGAGGAGTGACCCCCAGCGCAGGCCACTGTCCTTGCTCCAAAGTGCCTCTCTGTCACGGCAGGAGGAGCAGAGAGGGCTTGTCCCAGCCTGAGCTCTGCTGGGCGATACCCCCTCGAAATCCTCTGCCTCAGCACAGCCAGCTTTGTCATCGCCGCTGCGTCCTGTCAGGCACTCGGCTTGTGGGCGCAGGCCCCAGAGGTATCGGCAGGGCCGGTGCCCAGCGCACACCTTCAGGGCTACGCCTGGGGTGTGCCCCCCTCCCCACACCCTCCAAATGGGCAAAGAGGCCCTAAAATTCTGGACAAAAATTCTACTGTCCCAGGTGTCAAGATGGGCCTGGAGTTCAGGTCCAACTATAGTCCCCATTCCCAGAACTGGGAGTGGCCTTTGAGGTACCCAAAGGCCACCAAGCTCCATCCCAAGAGAGCAAAAGACTTATCCCAGGTTACATGGCATGGACTTGGAGAGACAGAGACCCAAAGTCCCCTCTGGGGACTTTCCTTCTCTGTCTCTTCATACCCTCTGCCTCCCTTCTAATTGGGTCAATGCCTCTCCCCCATTCCTGGAAGCAGAGCAGATGGGGGCGGAGGGAGGTGGTGGGGCGGGGGTGGGTGGGGGGAGTGTTGCACAGGCCCAGCTTGGAAGGTGCAGGGAGCTATCTGGGCTGAGAAGCTTTGGGAAGGAAGCTGCTGGCCCACCATCAAGCCATTCAGTCAACACCACAGACCAGGCGCCCAGGACATGTCCAGCACTGGGGCGCAGCGGGTGGGGGAGGTGTGACGTGGCCCCTAGCCTTGGAACTTATCATTTGACCTGGAGAGAAAACTAAGACAGGAATGCAGCACCCAGAGCAGAAAACCCTTGGATGCTCTGGCCTCAGGACGCAGCTGAGCGGGGCTGCCTCTGAGCCCCTCTTCGGAAGGTGGCCGAACCAGGGGTGGCCCTGGCTGGGCCTCTGAAGATCAGAATTGGCAAAGAAGGTGGGAGGAGCTTTCCCTCCATTACACCTGCCCCAAGGTCGCCAGGCCTGTGGGCACAGGACACCTGCTTCCACCCAGCTGGCACCTCTCTGGGCGGCAGGTTCACCGCTCCCTCCTCGGGCCGTCCCGTTTCAGGTGTGAGGTCATCTCATCCGAGAGCCGGCCAGGAAATATTATTCGCCAGCACCACGCCTCCACTTGCCACGATCCCCAAACCTGACTGATCATCAGCACCCCTCCAGCCCATGGCATCAGCTTCACGGGACAAAGCAGATCCTGGGGACGGGGACAGTTTTCTCTCTGGTAACCAGTCAGGCCCAGGGGAGAGAGCACAGGAGAAGGAGGCCCCAGGGAGACCGAGGGGAGAGAGGAGGCAGCTGCAGAGCCCCAGTGGCAGCCAGAACCACAGGGTCCGAGGGAGGGTGAAGAGAGGAGAGGCTGCAGGAGCCGGGACAGAGCAGCCTGGAGTCAGGCAAACCAGGGTCAGATACTAGACCAGTCGTTTGGCCTCCCTGAGCCTCGGTTTCTTTCTCCGGGAAATGGAAAGCTCAGCACTAGTCCACAGGCGTGTTAGAGGCAAAATAAATAAAGCACGCGTTGGGAGCCAACCAACACCTGTCGGGTGTTGACAGCGTCGGGACAGACGAGATGCATCCACACAGCAGAGGCAACTGTGGCTGGACTTCCTGTCTATCTCTCCCTGCGTGTTTGTTTTTGCGATTAATAGGTGGTGGGATTTTTAGACACCTGTATTTCAGGCCCAATGATCCGCAGAATTCCAATGAGGTTGTACAAAATGATTTCTTGGCCAGAGAACAAAAGTCCCCCCTGATGGGGTAGTCCCTGAACGTCTAAAAGTCAATGGAGTAACAGCCCCTCCTCCACCTTGGACAGGAATATACATTAATGGGATTGAATAGGTAAAAAAGCAGGAGAAGCTGGTCAGCTACCACAAACTGAGCACGTAGAAACAATTGCTAAGGAGTTAGAGTCCAAAGTACATAAAGTAAGATTTTAGACAGAAAGATAGTTAAGTTAGACACCACAAAGGCCTTGTAATAAGTTTCCTATAACCACTGCTCAGCCTAGCATATCCTTTTGACCCATGCTAAATTTTAAGAACTTTAATAAACACCTATTCATCAATAAGACGTTTAAAACTCTGTACATACAGCTATTTCTAATTGTCTGGCTAATGGCTCTCCTGTTCAAAATAACCTTTGTTTAACATAACTGAATCTATAGGATTTCCTGTACTTTTCCTAGTTACCTCTGTATTGGTTTTTTCTGATTAACTGATCATACCATGTACCTGTTCCTTTAATATTATACAACAATCTCTATAAAAATAAAGCCTAAATCAAACTCTGCGAGTTCGGTCAGACCCTCAGAGGCTGGCTGTTCTCCGGCATCCAATTGGGTGTCTGACTCTTCATTCATCGCCTGTGCCATCCATCCTTCGGGGACCCTGAGACCTACTGAGGCCGGACCCTGGCAAGTGGTACCCAAACAGGGACCCAGAGGTAAGGCCCCCCCCTCATTCTTGGGACAGCCAGGACCCCACTGAAGGGTTTCACGAGCCCCCTCGAGTGAGTGAGGTTGAGTGTGGTGGGAAGATATATCAGAACTAAATTGACATTGAGGGCCATACTGAGTCTAAAGAAAGAAGACTATTGAAATCATTCAACATATGCTTAATAAGAAAGGTATAAGAGTTACTACGCATCAAACCGGTAGGTTCCTACATTTTGTGCAAGAATGTTGCCCTTGGTTTCCAGAGGAGGACACAGTTAATTAGACACCTGGCTCAAGGTTGGTGACGGTAGCGAGCGATACTGTTCTGACCCCGGGCCGGAGGATTCCCTGCTGACACTTTCTCTCTCTGGCTATGGCCGCACCCTGCGGGCACAGGTAGAGCATTTAAAAGCCACAAGGGTACTCGCCGCAACAAAGCTACAGGTGACAGGCCACACAAGAAGTAGGCTTGAGAGAGAGAGCAATGAATTTTCCTTTCAATTAGCTTTTTTTTTTACAAACACCTCTGCTCATTCTTTCTTTGAAAGCTGCTTTTTGCAGCCCTTTTGATTCTGCCTTTTCCCTCTGCCTGCCTCTGGATAGAAAAACAGATAGAAAATGAGTGTTTCAGTTTCAACCGGACTTCGAAGATTGCTTTGAGAACTCCGAGTTAGTTAACAGGATTATTTATGAGTGTCTCACCAAAGATAAGAGGCATTCCTCCCTCCAACTTGAGATCTCAAGCGTTCCTACATGAGTAGGGGCCTTGCGGAGGTGTCTGGGGTCCATCCCTGAGGTGTGCACGGGCCTCACAGGAAATTCCAATCACAGCAATTTAACTCTCGGCTCGATCAGGGAAGCGCGATATAAAGGTTGGTCACCTGGCGCTTCGAGCCCCCGCTCACAGTTTTAGACACGTGGGAAAAACCTACAACCCATAAATGGGGTTAGGGTACCCTGGATACCAGGTAGCCCTCCCTGACGGTTTTTACCAACAGTACATTCTTGACCCACCACACTATACTCCCCAATAGTTAATTAATTAAGGTTTAGAATGGGCTGCAGAATCTGAAACGGCAGAAATCGAAAGCAAAAAGGAAACCTTGTAACAACAAGAATGAGCTCTCTAAAGAACAAGAGCAATGTTTTATGCTAATTCAGCAGTTTTTTAAGCTGCTAAATATCTTCCTGATAAGGGATCTTTAGACTTAGTAATTCAGGAAAAGTTGGGCTGAAATTGAAACAGCACCAGGTGGTATGCAATAAAGACTAGTCTCTCACTGCCTCCTTTAGAGGATTTAATTTGAAAATATTGGTTTGCTTGAATTTTATTTTTATTTCTATTTTAAAAATAACATTTCAGTCTCAAAATCCTTCAATAAATGGAATGAGATCTCTAATATTGTTACATCATGCCAGAGCCATGACCTTTTATTGTAAAAATAAAATATAAGTGTACTATCTCCCGAGGAGACCTAGCCCTTCTTCACGGAAGACTAAGTGTTATTTTTTAACTCAGTGCCTATAAACACTGATCATTTTCTTGGAGAAGAACTGGCTATTCTCCCGGAGGGAACGGTTGGTCAATCAAGTCACAAAAGGCCCTTGGCACACACATAACCACTTTTGTCTAAAACATGTTTGAGCAGAACGTCCCTCATACTCCCCATTTTCCTTACAAACTCTAAACCTAACAACTACCAAGTCCTAAAAACAACAAAACAGTTAACATGCTGCTCCAACTCATTGCAGCTTGCAAAAACAGCAGAGGGCCTGTCTTTCCAAGTAAGGCACCTTTAAAACTGAGGCTATTTTTCAGCCAACTGCTTCCCACCTATTGCAAACCGGAAAGCCAAAGGTTAAGGGCTTAAAAGAGCCCTTCCAGAATGGCAAAAATCAAACCCCCGAAACTACACAAAAATAGTAATAGAAAAAGTTAAAAGACTGTTTCTTTATCATTCCCAAGCTAAGCAAATTATTAAAGATCGCCCTGACTGTCGAGCCCTTACTCAGACATCCACGGGAGTTAACTCTCAAGGACTTCGACCCAGTGATCTCTGGCAGATGGATGTTACTCACGTCCCATCTTTTGGTAAACTCTGCTGTGTGCATGGGTGTGTTGAGACCTACTAACATGCTATCGTTGCTTCTGCGCGGACCGGAGAAGCTTACAAAGGTGTAGTACAGCATCTATTTCAGGCATTTTCTTACCTGGGGATGCCCAAGGCTCTGAAAACAGACAGTGCCCCTGCTCATACTGGTAAAGCCTTCAAAAACTTTTATGTTACTTCCAATATAGTACATGGCTCTGGCGTTCCCTATAACCCCCAAGGGCGAGCTGTAGTGGAACGAGCTCATCAGACTTTAAAAATCCAAACATGGAAATTGCAGGAAGGAGAGTTTAAATACTGCTCCCCTCATCAAATTTTGTATCATGCTCTTTTTGTTCTTACTTTCATCAATGTCAACCCCGATGGAAGTATAAATTTCCAAAAACATTGGAATCTGGAGAATAACAAACCTAAGCCTTTAGTGAAATGGAAGGACCTGCTCACCGGGCGATGGAAGGGTCCTGATGTGGTTCTAACCTGGGGAAGAGGACATGCTTGTGCCTTCCCAAAGGACGCAGGGTTCTCCCATTCAGATGCCAGATCGTCTAATCCGACCCTATGGACAACTGCTGGGGTCCATCCCCGCCACCTCCATCGCTGGTGAGCACACCGCTGCAGAAACTTCCCTCAACTCCCCCGGGAGCGCTGCCGTTCCTATTCCAAGCACCCCTCTCCCCGAACCAGCTGATTCCACCACTCTGCAACCCGAACCTATGAGACCGAATCCACTACCCGCGGCCTCCTAGCCCTATCGACGGGTAACACCAAGCCCCCTACTTGGGGCCAGATCAAGGCACTCACTGAGGAAGCAGGAAAGAGTGTTACCCAACAGCACACAGCTAAAACCCTTCTACCTTCTTTGTTGCTGTGTTAGCCGTGCTCACGTGTCAGGTATCTTTTACTTTCTCTTAAAAAAAAATACGTTGGGCATATATCCCTGAACCTACTATCCTCCAATTGGCAAGGTGAGGAACTGAAAATATCCCCGTCTTTAAAAATAACACCAACCTGCTAGGAGGAGAGTCCAGTTCTCGTACTATCCTGCAAACTAACGACAGTTTCCCTTTCTTAGGAATTTCCGATTTGCCACCTATTTGCTTTTCCTTTATGGGTGATCCTCCCCCTCTTGGATGTTTACATTCTTATCTGAGAACTAGGCTCACTGACTCTCCTCCGGCCACTGAGAGACTCGAAGACCATCAAAGCCTAAGCGACATGTGGTCTATAACCTTTATGGCTATAGCAGATGATGACTTTAACCTTTTATATAATATTTCACGAGAGTCCCTTCCTGATCGTTTTTTTCCCTTGTGGTCCTCCAAGTGATACTGTTGGGATCTCTATAGACAGGGCTACAGGGTATCCTCCTGGGAGTTCTTGTGTATTTCCAAAAGGAGTCCTACAATGTGTTCAGCAGCCTTCCCATTCAGTTGTTGATTGGTCTGTCACTAACCCTACTCTGCCTTTGGGCAAATCTCCTGTTAGCCCCTTCAGTCTATTTTCTTCTGGTTATGTCTCTGGAGCAGTTCCTCCAAATTCTTCTATAGCACAATGGTGTTCAGAGGGATGGATTGATGGTATCTTGACCAAGACAGTTGACAATAAATGACATATTCAATCTAAATTATGGTAATTAGTTGCCACCACAGATGCCATGTGCATAAGATGCCCTAATAAAACTACCACTGCCCCAGAAATTTATCTTATTCAGGCCTGTGTACAAGCTCCACATGCCATTTTAATAAAAGGGTCCAAAAATGTGCTAGACATGACTATAAGAGGTAAGGAAACGCTTATCTACTCTGTCTCTTGAAAAGACTACATATCAACTAATTGCATTTCTCAGTAAATCTGGACAGAGATAATTATAACTGTCCGGCAGCCACCATACATCATGCTTCCTGTCAAACTAGACATACCTACCTTGGTATGACAGCCCGGGCCTGCAAGCTATTCAAGAAATGAGTAATGCACTTTCAGGGCAGAAAAGGTTTCTTGGAGCTTCATAATTGCTAACACTGCTCTTAAGCCGTCATTGGAGCAGCAGCAGCCCCCCCCCCCGCCACTGCTCCAAAACAAGGGGTCCACACAGCCCGGCATGTAGATCAACTGACAAAGAAGATTACTCAGAAATAGTAAATAGTAGGTTTCACAGGCCTAACAGCTACAATTGATTTAAAAAACAAAAAAGGGGGAAGATGTTGGGAACCACCCCACCCAGTTTCAGGAGCTGTAAACCCCCAAAGGCTAAGGCTGAGTGAGCGACCTTCAGATCATAAGCCACTAAGGAGACAAAGCTTATCTCCCTGGCAGGAGCTCAGCTTCTGCTCCTTTTTCCATAACTGGCCCCAGTGCTTGATCAGTTAGCCAATGACGGGTAAGATTCCCCAAGGGGGGAATGACCTGAGACAGGCATGATCACATAGAGGGCCCAGGGAAGGACTTGGGGGGCTGTAGAGAAAGGGGACAGTGGACCCTCTCCCCTTGGCTTTGATGAAGCCTGAGTTCTCAGTTTGTCTGTGACAAGTCTCTGAGAATTCCTTGGCAATCTGCCTCCTCTGACTGACTTAAGCCTGAAAACAATGACAGAGGGCCGTGCAGCCCTGTGCTGGGAATGGCGGGCTCCCCGGGTGATTAGGCCTGAGAAAGGATATGTGAAATCCTGTGAAACCTGCTTTGCTAAGAATGTTCTTAGTTAAATGATAAAGGCTCGGACAGGAAATGAGTCTGTTTTCACAAAGTTTTGGAGCCTTTTAGCTGATAGACCCTGATTTAGAAGAAGTCCTAGTAGTTCTTTGGATGTTATCTACTGTTTGATCCTTGCTGCCTGACAATCATTAATAAGTTGTACCTAAACTCCTGCACAAAAAACCCACATGGGGAACCAACTACTTTCATTAAAGTAAGACTTATGTTAAGATGTCATGCTAAAAAATATCAATGGATTTGTGTTACTTCTCTTGAATATAATGCTTCTATAGTTGCTCAGAATAAGGTTCAAAATCATTTGCAAAGTATTTAGAATAATAGTCATATAGGTTTAGATGTAAAAACTTTACATCAGGAAATTCAGGATATCAGTAACTCTAATAATGCTCTTCTACCCACGTCTCAAGTAGCAGCTGATTTTTTAAATAAATGTAAAACCTTTGTCAATGGTCAAGATTTTGTATCCTTCATAACTAATTTGGCACTTATCATTAGAGTTGTGCTAATTGGGATCTGTCTTCTTCCAGTCGCCTTCCGACTCCTTGG
Source organism: Sturnira hondurensis (assembly GCF_014824575.4). Taxonomy (NCBI): domain Eukaryota; kingdom Metazoa; phylum Chordata; class Mammalia; order Chiroptera; family Phyllostomidae; genus Sturnira; species Sturnira hondurensis. Next base: position 1,096,696 of record NW_028094263.1, on the reverse strand, counting down.
AAGAGGAATCAGAGGAGTACAGTTAGAAGTGGAAACCTTGTGCTTAAACAATAAATAAGGGGGAGATGTTGGGAGCCGACCAGCAGCTGTCCCTTGACACAGTCAGGACGGATGAGATGCATCCGCACAGCAGAGGCAACTGTGGCTGGATTTCCTGTCTATCTCTCCCTGCGTGTCTGTCTTTGCGATTAGTAGGTGGTGGGATTTTTAGACACCTGTATTTCAGGCCCAATGATCCGCAGAACTCCAATTAAGTTGTACAAAATGATTTCTTGGCCAGAGAACAAAGTCCCCCCTGATGGGGTAGTCCCTGAACGTCTAAAAGTTGATGGAGTAACAGCCCCTCCTCCACCTTGGACAGGAATATATATTAATTGGAACTGGACAGGTAAAGAAGCAAGAGAAGCTGGTTAACTATTACAAACTGAGCACGTAGAAACAATTGCTAAGGAGTTACAGTCCAAAGTAAATAAAGTAAGATTTTAGACAGAAAGATAGATAGTTAAGTTAGACACCACAAAGGCCTTGTAATAAGTTTCCTATAACCACTGTTCAGTCTAGCGTATCCTTTTGACCCATGCCAAATTCTAAGAACTTTAATAAACACCTATTCATCAATAAGACATTTAAAACTCTGTACATACAGCTATTTTAATTGTCTGGTTAATGGCTCTCCTATTCAAAATAATCTTTGTTTAACATAACCAAATCTATAGAATTTCCTGTACTTTTTCTAGATACCTCTGTATTGATTTTTTTCTGCCTAACTGATCACGCCATGCACCTGTTCCTTTAATGTTACACAACAATCTCTATAAAAATAAAGCCTAAATCAAATTTTATGCATTCAGTCAGAAATGGCTGGCTGTTCTCCAGCATCCAGTTGGGTGTCTGACTCTTTATCCATCGCCTGCGCCATCCATCCTTTGGGGACCCCAAGACCTGCCAAGGCTGGACCTCTGCAGCACCTGGCACAGACAGACGGTCGAGTTGTATTTATTCACAGATATTTATAAAGCACCTACTATGTGCACTCAGATGGAAAAACAAAAAAAGGACAAGCTCTGGGGGCGTGCTGTCAGTGCGGGGAGAGGGGCAGAAGCAATCCCAGCACAGGGCGATCAGGCCTTGCTGGGGGAGGGTCCTGCAGGGTGTGGGGCGGGCTCTCTGGGAGTGGACAATATCCCTGATCCAGGCTCAGGCCCCATGACTAGTCCCTTCTGTGGCAGGGGCTGTCACAGGCCCTCTCCATGGTCTGCACAGCCAAGAGACCCTTAGGGAAGTCTACGGCTAGGTCAAGCTCTGTTACAGCCTCAGCCCTGTACCTGGTGGCAGAACTGTCCTGGCTCCAGCCCTTTTGTTCTCCTCAGCCACCCACAGCATGGGCTAGCATGGGACACCCACGCTGCCTGAGGGCTGAGGGAGTGTTGTCAGCCCACCCCGGTGCCCTGTCGCCGCTCCTAGGCTGGGGTCCCTCGAGGTCCCTGCCAGCCAGGGCCTGTGTCTCTTGCTGCCTGGGCCCCTTGCAGGCCTGGGCACAGAGCGATGCACTACCATGGACAGTGTAACTGCCGGGCGTCTCCCAGCAGGCAGCACTGCCAGGTCCCCCTTCCAGGGCGTGGGATTGGTGGAGGAAGAGTCACAGGCCACCACTGGCCTGGGCCTGAGCCTGGGAGTCAGGTGTCTGTGTGTCCGTCCAATGAGAGCGGGTGAGGTGGCACCTAGGGCAGTTACCAACCAGTCTCTGATAGGGCACAAAACACTTGGTGCAGTGGATAGGTGGGTGGGTGCAGATGAACCCTGAGACCCTCTGAAGGGTCCCCCAGTCTAGCCACAGGCAATGGCCCCAGAAAGCTGGGTCAGAGTGTGGTGCCCAGACAAAGCCACCCTAGTCCCCCACACTATCTCCAAGGGACCAGAGGCCCTTGAACCTATTTACTGTGCCCTGTGGCCCCCACCTGGCCAGGCCTGGGCAGAGCCCTTCTGGGAAGGGCGGGGCTTCCCCTCTCTGGGCCCCAGACTCTCCCCTGCAGACCCCCAACCTTAACACAGCAGCCACTGCCTCTCTCAGCTCAGCTCTCAGCACACCTGGCTGCGCCTCCATTATGACCCCCTGAGCCACTCCTTTTATGGGCAGGGGCTTCTTCCCCAGCAGAGGGACACAGTTCGGGCTGCCTCTGGCCAGCCCCACGTTCTGACTTGCCCTCAGCCACTGCACCTGTAGGAGTGGACGGGAGTTCTCTCTCCCCCGGAGCCTGGGAACTGCCTAAGAGCCTGAGGCTGGGCAGGAGGTGGGACTCTGGGCTCCCCTTCCCAACACAGCCTTTTCAGTCCAGCGCCCTGCGCCACCCCTGACATGCCAGGCTCCAGACAGGACTGAGTCACTGCTCCTCGGAGCCTCAGTGTCCCCATGCACACAATGGGGTGCCTCTTCCCAGAGGCTTCCTGCTTCCCGGAACGGCTGTTCAAATAAATGAGATCACGCTCCCGATGAGCCATGCTCAGCCCAGGGCTGGTTCTGCTGGTTGTAGCCAGATGTATGCGGAGGCCTGAGGGGTACTGTGCCACCTGCCTGTCCTCCATCATTGCCCTGACTGTGGCTCAGGCAGCTGGGAGCCGCCAGCGTCTGATGGAGCAGGACCCGCATACCCAGCCTGCTAGGAGTGCTGCCCTTGCCTCCGTAGGCTCAGGGTCCGTACACCAGCCGGGAGTCCCCACCACGGGAAGGAGCCTGCTGTCCTCACCACCCTCACTATCAGGGCCAGATGCACCGTTAGCTGGGATTCACCTCACTCCTCTCTACTGCGGCTTCTGAGGTCCAGAGAAGGCCTGGGACCTGCCTAAAGCCCCACACCCAGCTGCCCACCGCCCCATCTGCTCCCGCCCCGCCCCGCCCAGGCCCCGCCCTAAGTCTCGAGGCGCCAGGATCCAGCAGGGGTTTGGACAGCCGGATCTGACTGTGCAGCAGTAGACAATCCCAGGCTTGTCAGTGAATTGCGGTGGGGGGCACCCCTCCTCTCGTTAACCCCTTCCACCCACTCCTACTTCTCAAAGAAAACCAGGAAAGCAGGCTCGCCCCACCCAGCGGTTTCCGGATTTACTCAAAGGCAGACTTGCAGGTGTCAGGCTCCGCCCCAACTGCTCATCACCTGCTACGGCGGGGAAAGGGGCTGGGACCCAGAGGGTCCTGGGTGTGGCTTGGCAGGGCTACCCCTGCCCCCTCCCCCAGGATGTGTTTCCTCCACCACCAGGCTGCCGAAACTGGGAGAGGCCGAACCACCAGAGGGGGTGGTGCTGCTCCCCACGTCAACCCCCGGCACCCGCATCCTCAGCAGCAGCTCACCATATAAGGACACGTCCCCGAGAGAGGCCCCGCCTTCCTCCCCCAGCTGCCAGGGTCCACGGCCTTCTCTAGGGGCACAGGGTAGGCAGGGGTGGGAGCCCTAACCATCCAGCCTGCCCCCCCCTTCCCTCCCCCTGGGTCGCTCCCACACTGCTGTACTTGCCCACCCTCGGCCCCTCTCAGAAGACAGGCCTCCAGGAGCAGCTGACTGGATCCTACCTTGGGACCCTGCCCCCACACCTGAATTCTTCTCATCCATTTGTGGGTGAGAAAATGGGGTTCAGTGAGGGGAAGTGACTGCCCATGGCCACAGACCTACCGATGGCACAGGAAGGGGCCACCTAAGGCCCCCCATACTACAACCCCACCATGGGTCTGGCACTGCCTAGACGCCCTCCCCGGGACCACAGGTCCTTGGGAGATGCAACACCCCCCCCCCATACACACACACAATCTCTGTCCAGATCCACTTTTTGCCCTGGACTGAGGCTCTAAGTCAACCACAGTGGGTGCCTGTCCACAGACTCCTCCTTGATTCATCCTCCCCCCACCAACGCTTCTGCTTCTGTTCACCCAACCCTCGGGAGGGCCCACCTCAGTGGCCACAAGCAGAATGCACTCTACATCCGAGTCAACANCCCCCCCCCCCCATACACACACACAATCTCTGTCCAGATCCACTTTTTGCCCTGGACTGAGGCTCTAAGTCAACCCCAGTGGGTGCCTGTCCACAGACTCCTCCTTGATTCATCCGCCCCCCACCCAACGCTTCTGCTTCTGTTCACCCAACCCTCGGGAGGGCCCACCTCAGTGGCCACAAGCAGAATGCACTCTACATCCGAGTCAACAAGATTTATTGGTCAGGCCGGGGATGTGGGAAAGAGCGAAAAAGCCACAGGGCTAAGGCTGGGAGGCCAGAGGCTGCAGGGTCGAGGAAGGGCCCTGGGGGGCTGGTCTGGGGGCCAGAGTCCTCAGCGGGTGGTCTGGTGGACCTGCTCCCGGGAGGAGATAACCTTGCCGTCCTGGACCTCTTCCACAATGGTGCGCACCTGACGCGTGGTCACTGCTGCAGGAGACAGACAAGGATAGGTGGGCGGGGCCAGGATCTCCTGGCCCCGCCCCCAGCCCCTGAGAGGCGCAGGCTCGTCATCCCCTGTAGTAGTAGCCCTGTGGCGTCCACACCCCTGCTGGCTCTTCAGTATCCCGTCTACCCTCGTGTCCCTCTTCCCTCACGGCTCCCTCCCACTGTGTCCCCCTGCTAGTGCCCCTGCGGGCGTCCTGCCTCCCAGATGGGCGGTGCGAATCTGACCCAGGTGTCCTTCTGCAAAGGCAGCGCCTCGCACAGCGGGGTCGATCTCTAGAGCATAGACTATGCTCCTGTCTCCCCCATAAGACTGGGCTCTGGTCCCCATCACCTCCATTAGACTGGATACCCCAGGGTGAGGGCTTTATGTTCCCCGTCAGACTAAGATCTGGAGGACAAGGACCGAGTCCCTTTCTCCCATCAGACGAAAGCCCACAGCCAGAACTGCTTTGTTCACCTGTAGGGTCTCAGAGCAAAGACCATGAGCCCATGTCCCTATCTCCCCGTCAGAGCGGAGTCTCCAGGGCTAGGACCCTATCAGACAGGCCCTGTTTCCCCATCAGACAGGCTAGTGTCTGCCTCCTCTGATTCCCCTGGGCACCAGCCCGGAGCGCTGATGGGCCCCTTCCTCAGCCCTCATTTCCGGGAGCTCCTGGCCACCCTCCCTCAGCAAGGCGCAGAGAGTGTCTGCCCCACGCTGCCCCACCCCTCGCTGCCAAAATACTTACATTCTTTGGGCTTGTACTGAATCAGGCTGCAGAGAAAACAGAGAGAAGGGTTAGATGTGGGTCTGAGGGCTTCACCCCACCCCAGGCCCACAGCCCTGGCCCCAGATCCCCCACTCACTGGGCGTCCTCGCCCTCCAGCAGGCGGCGGTAGGTGGTGATCTCCTGCTCCAGCCGCGTCTTCACGTCCAGCAGGATCTTGTACTCCTGGTTCTGCTGCTCCATCTCGCAGCGCAGCTGGGCCAGCTGCTCCTCCACGCTGCCGATCAGCCCCTGGATCTGGGACAGCTGCACGCAGTATCGGCCTTCTGTCTCCGCCAGGCTACCCTCTAGGGATGCTTTCTGCAGGAGGGCAGGAGGGGCAGGGTCAGAGAGGGTGACCAGTGCCCCCTCCAGTGTCCAGTGTCCCCAGGCTGGGCAGCGCCCCCACCATGCTGAGCTGGGACTGCAGCTCGATCTCCAAGGCCTGCACGGTGCGCCGGAGCTCGGAGATCTCGCTCTTGCCGCTCTGCAGGGCCTCGGTGTTGGTGGCCACCTCGCGGTTCAGCTCCTCCGTCTGCAGACAGAACACAGGATGGTGTGGGAGTGAGCCTGAGATCCCTCCTCCGGGTCCAACGAGCCCCGTGCCCTCCATATTCTCGACCCAGGGTCCATTTGGTGCCCAGATAGGCACTTGGAGCCCCCCTGTCCCCATAACACCCCTGACCTTAGTCACCTTCCCGACCTCCCCTAGGCGTCTCTGGCCTCCTCCCAAACCTGACTGTGGCGGAAGTGCCTGCTCACCAGCTTCCCACTTCCCAGTGCCCAGACACCTTTGAAATGATACGCTTTTATCTTTACTTCCTCCAAGGAGAAGGGACAAGAATAGGAAACTTGAGCACCTGCCAGGGTAGTAGCCAGGCAGCTGATGCTAGCTCCTGGCTTCTTGAAGGAGAGACAGAAGGAACTCCTGGGACTTTAGCCTCTGGTGGTATTCCAGAGCGGGGCTCCCCACCCACCCCCAGACCTTAGCCAAACTCCAGGCCTATGGATGCCACGGGTGAGCCTGGTCTGCTGGGATCCGTTTGGCTCCCTGAGGGGAAGGTGCCCCCAAAATGCCAGGCACTGGGCTTGCTGTTGGGACTCGGTCCTCACACCCCACCCACTGGGAGAGGCCTCTGGCCCACAGCACCCACCTTGCTGAAGAACCAGTCCTCAGCATCCTTGCGGTTCTTCTCCGCTATCTTCTCGTACTGGTCACGCATCTCGTTCAGGACTCGGCTCAGGTCTACACCGGGGGCGGCGTCCATCTCCACGTTGATCTCGCCGCCCACCTGGCCCCGCAGGGCGAGCATCTCCTGGGGGGGACAGCGACTGCGGTGTGGGCATCCAGGGCTGTCCTGACCTCTCGCTCCCAGCCCTCCCCACACGAGCTCTCCAGACCCCTCCGAAGGACCCCTCCCTGGTCTGCCTATCCTCTGCCCTCTGACCCTCCTACCTTTCGTCCACCTGCTCGGTATGGGCTCTGCCTCCACCCTCAGACCGGGGCTCCCTGAGGGAGGTTCTGTGCCTCTCCCACTAGACTGAGGGCTTTCCAAAGATAAAATCTCATTCTTAGGCCTGTGCCCCCAGGATATCCCCTCTAATTTCCAAACGTCTATTGTACAGAGGTTCTAGATTCAAGGGCTTGAGCAAGACAAGGAGGAGACCTCTTCACTTGTCTCCTGCTCTTGGGAGGGGGGCAGGAGGGGGGGCGAGGAGAGGAGGCCTCCGTGGGCCCCTGGGAGGTTCCTCAGATGCAGGGAAGCAGGAGGAAGCTGTCCTGCACCCTGGCTCCGGGCCCGTGGGGACCAGGGCCCCACAGACTGGGCAGCCCTGTAAGGCGGCCAGCCCTGGGGCACCTGCTCTGTGTGCCTCCCTCGCTCTCAGCCCTGGCTCAGCCCCGGAGCCCCGCCCCCTCCACCTCACCTCCTCGTGGTTCTTCCTCAGGTAGGCCAGCTCCTCCTTCAGGTTCTCGATCTGCATCTCCAGGTCGGCTCTGGCCAGGGTCAGCTCGTCCAGCACCCTGCGCAGGCCGTTGATGTCGGCCTCCACGCTCACACGCAGGGCCTGCTCCGTCTCAAACCTGCAGAGGAAACCAGAGACTTCAGTCTGGACTTGGTCTGGTGGGCCCAGGTTCTGGCCAGCACCCTGCTTTGGCCAGGGCTCTAAGGCTTATGGGGAATCGTGATGGGGAGGAGTGGAAGCAAATTCCAGCCCTGGGGCCCTGGGAACAGTTAGGGCAAGGCCCCACCCCCACCTGGCTTCCTACTTCTCTCCTCTGCCTCCTGCCTCTTCTTGCTCTCTTACCTCACCTGCCTAAGCCCAGCAACCCTCAGGATTTGTCCCATCCTGGACTAAGAGGTGGGTTCCCCCACCCCCAGCTCCTGGCCTACACCACAAGCAACCAGGAGTCCGAGGGTGGGGAGGGGTGCCCCAGCTCCTCCCCAGCTCACTGAGGAAGGCTCACTTGGTACGGAAGTCATCAGCAGCCAGACGGGCATTGTCAATCTGCAGCAGGATGTTGGCATTGTCCACGGTGGCCGTGAGGATCTGGGGAGAAGGGAGAATGGTCAGATCACTGGGCAGGGGCAGTTCAGGCCAGTCCCAGGTTCTGAGAGGGGTCTCCTAGCCTGGGGGCCAGGGTGGCTGTCATCCCCTGAGGGGCACCCTCCCTGCACAATGTCTCCCCTCCGCTGCACTGTGATTGTTGGCGAAGTTCGGGCCAGCAGGAGTCTGATGTGCTGAAACTTGCCTCCTGTTCCCCCGGGACCTGCCTCCCTCAGCACAGACCCCGAGCCAGGCTCTGCTCAGAACTGCAGCAGGCAGCCCAGGGGGTCCTCAGGCTGGGGATTCCAGAGAGCCAGAGAACGGGACGGTGCTGCAGGGCAGAAGCTGTCCCAGGACCCCAGAAAACAGAAAGCAAGGGGGCACCCCCCCACATTTTACAGTTGGGGACATGGTACCCCTGAGGGTCTCTCCCAAAAGGGAGGCTCAAGGAGTTCTCACTAGAGAGCATTTTCAAATTGGGAGTGATAACCCCTGCTAAGCCTTGACCTGGGGCGCCAGCAGGCACCCCCGCCCTTGAGAGAGCAGCAGGAGGATGGGGAAGCCAGAAAAATCTCCAAATAAGGCTCACCAGAGGCGTCCTGAGGTCCCGCCCCCTCTCTCCTGTCTCCACCTCCCAGCAGGTGCCATGGGGCACTCACTCAGCCCCCTAACCCCACCATTGCTTCCAGGAGGGAGGTGTCCACATACGTGGCAGCATCAGGAGCCCAGCCCCTCTCGTGTGTCCCTTCGCCGTATCCCTATCACAGTACAAGGTGGCAAGGAGCTCCGTGGTGGGAAACGGGGCTGAAAAGAGCTCCCCATGGAGCTCCCTCATGGCCTGCTTGCCCCTGGCCCAGCCTGCCCCGGGAGAAGGGCAAACGAGCCAGCCACCCGGCAGCCTCACAGTGGGCTCCCAGGGGCCAAGTAGGGCCCCTCTGTTCTCGGCTCCCTGAAGCCCCGTGACAGCACTCAGGCTGGACTCCGAGTGTGGGCAGAGGAGTCATGGTCCCCACAGGCCCCCTCCCCCAAGCAGGCCTCACCTTGTTCTTCAGGTCCTCGATGGTCTGGTAGTAGTGGCTGTAGTCACGGGCAGGCCCCGGGGCCTGCTTCTGGTACCAGTCTCGGATCTTCACCTCCAGCTCAGTGTTGGCCTGCTCCAGGGCGCGCACCTTGTCCAGGTAGGAGGCCAGGCGGTCGTTGAGGTTCTGCATGGTGGCCTTCTCTCCTCCCGCCAGCAGCCCGTCAACGCCCCCAAAACCGCCACCATAGCCACCGCCGGAGCCGAAGCTGTAGCAGCTGGAGTAGCTGCTGCTTCCGAGGGCACTGCCCAGGCCGCTGGCAGAGCCCAGCCTGCAGGAGCCAGAGCCCAGGCCCCCCGACAGCCGGCAGGAAGTGCGGGAGCCGCCCCCCAGGCCGGAGGAGCCCTTGATGGAGCTGGAGGAGGTGAACTGGCGGATGGTGGTGGTCATGGTGGTGGCAACGGGTGGCGGGTGGGCACAGCAAGAGGGGTTTAGAGAAGCCTCAGGTGTGTGTCGCTGCTGGGGCACACCTGCCTCCTTTATAGACAGACAAGTGGGCGGGCACAGGGTTGCAACAGGCTTGCTCCTCTGTTTCCATTCCCCTGGGCTTTCATCACTCCTGGAAGCCTGCCAGCTCCCAGGTGGCTGCGGGCCCCCTCCCCTCCCACCAGCGGGGCTTTGCCTCATTTCTCTGAACCCCCGTGCTGGGTATCTGCGTGTGCATGTGCGTGTCTCTGGTCCTAAGCCTGTCACCTGTGATTCAGGCAGGCCCTCCAGCTATGCTTTCCCATGACCTAATACGGAGAAGAGGAGAGGCAGGACGTCATCGTCACTGAGCCCTCCCTGGCAGCTGCCACCCTACCCCTGCCAGCCTGGCCCCTGCATGGGGTAGGGAGATGGCTGGGGAACCCGGCAGCCCCCCACCTGGGGTGACTGTCCTTCACCACACCCCATGGCTCTGGCCCTGGGCTGGGGGTTGGGGAGACAGCGAGGACTGAGCCCTCATCCCACCAGGGAAACTGGACCGAAACCACACAAAACAGTGACGCTGTCAGGTCTCAGGTGAGCTCCCCATTTTACAGGTAAGGAAATGGGGGCTTGAGCAGCATAGGGTCCCCACACACCTGCAGAACTGAGCTGGTGGGGCCTCGTGCCTGATCCCACAGCAGCAGACCCCACCCCCAGGGGGGCTCAGGTGCACGTGCCCGCTCTGCACAGCCCTCACACCAGGGAAGCCCTCCAGGGCCTACAGTGCCACCTGGCCAGTTTTCTGACCTGCCCCACCCCTGGGACTCCCTGGTGACCCAGTCAAACCCACCCCCTCTGACAGGTGGGGGTCCTGGGTTTGTATGCGCAAAGAGGAGCCTGGCTACAGGACGGAGAAGTGAGAGCAGACAGAGAAGTACCAGCGTACAGGGGACGTGGGAGACCCAAAGGCCGTGTACCCCTCTACCTTCCCTAGCATTCCTGTACCCCAAGAGGCCTCATGGTGAAGGGCATAGACAGTAGGTCCCAGCCTAAGGACACTCCCCAAGAAGGACGTCTTTCCCAGACCCTCCCAGCCAGTCCCACCTCGACCCCCACACACACACAGCCTTCCCCAGACGCCCCCCTGAGATGGACCCAGGAGGGACCTTGAGACGCCCTATGACTCTACCCTGCCCTGCCCACCACTCCCAGCCCGGCCTGGGTCTCAGGGTCCCTCCCAGCAGGCTCCTGGGAGGAACAAAGTCGTGTCTCAGACTGCCAGTGGCTTCCACTTCCCAGACAGGCCCAGACAGCCCCCGCCAGCAGCGGAGAGATTCCCCAACAGCCTGGCAGCTGCCAAGCCACCAAAGCAAACAGGACGCCCCCCACGCTGACATGCAGAGCAGGCACCCGCCCCACACACACCCCCGACTCGGGCAGAGCCGGTCTGGTTTCCTGGGCTGGTGATGCTGTTGCCACCTCCTCTCACCCGTCCACACCCCAGACCCCTCCTTAGGAAAGCCCCCTGCTCAGCCTCTCTCCTCCAGACCCTCGTGGGTGAAGGCAGGAGTTTTCTATAACAGGCATAGTTCCTCAGGAAATCTAAGGGCCCTCCCAGCGACCAGCCAAAGGCAAAGAGGCCCCAGGGGCTGATTCATAGAAACTTTCCTAGCGTGTTGTGCCGTCCCGTCCCCCCACCCCCCAGTCATTCTGCCTCCTTCCCTCTCATCCTCCCAGGAGCCCCAGGCCTGACTAGGGTGGGTGGAACAGGTTGTCAGGTGACAAGTGCCACCCAAATATTTAACAAACTCTTCTCCTCCCCATCCCTCAACCCACGCTGCCCCAAGCCAATGACCACACCAGATCACACTTGAACTTCAGGCAAAGCTTTAATAGCGGTCACTGGGGCAAATTCGGGAGGACCCCTCTGTGAGGGGCATGGGAAGCGGCAACAGAAAGGCAACAGCTCTTGGGCAGCGGCCCAGACGGGCACCCGGGGCTCGGCAGTAGCGTGCTAGGAGCTGGCGGCGATGGCTGCCCCGTAACCTTCAAGGCTGGCCTCTCTCCAGTGGGAAGGGGCCTCAGTGGGTGGAGCGATGGACCTGCTCCCGAGAAGAGACCACCTTGCCATCCTGGACTTCCTCCACAATGGTGCGCACCTGACGGCTGGTCACCGTGGCTGTAGATGGCAGAGCAGGGGGTGCAGGGCACCTCAGGCCAGAGCCCCTCCCCCAGTCTCCCACACAGAGGGGTCCTCAGACTCTCCCATACCTTCTGGGCAGGATGCGGCAGACTCTTACCTTCCCGGGTGGGCTGTGAGGCCAGGGATGAGGAGTACTGGCTGGCCAAGCTGCAGGAGAGGAGAGGGGGACCTGTCAACCCAGGGCGCTGCCTGGAAGCCCAGGCCCCTGAGAGGAGAAGTGGCTGGGGAAGCCCAGGGGCGAGAGGTGCCAGCAAATCAGACAGATCACAGCTGGGAGAGCGTGGAAGAAGATGGCGACCACAAGGGTCAAAGGGCACAGGGGCAGGAGTAGGGGAGAGGACACCCCAGTGGGAGGCCCAGAGGCACTTCGCAGCTAACCAGGGATTTACAAGGAGAGGCTGGTCTTTCCATACCTAGCAGGGCCTAACAAATAGACTCAAAGCAAGAGAGACCGTGGTTAGACCATAGGCGGACTTCACCACCTTGGGGGAACAAGAGCTGGAGTGCATGACTAAGCCCGGAGACTCAGACTCAGGATGTCCTCAGCTCTTTCACTGCAGGGCCCCCACCCACCGTCCTAACTCCAAACCAGGCCCCCACCCTACTCCTCATCCCATCCTGGGTGATGACGTCACCAACCACAAGTCATCAGAACCACACTGGTCATCATCACCCAGGCCTTCGTGTGCTCACTCAACACTGAGCCCCGAGTGAGCCCCACGTGAGCCCCGCGAGCCCCGATGCCCAGGCCTTTCCCTGCCGCCACTCCTGCCTCCCTGCAGGTCTGCCCCAGGCCCTGCTCCAGCTTCCCGACAGGTGCGCCAGGCCCAGGCTGGCCTCGCTGACCCATTTCTCCCTCTGCAGCCAGAGCAATGTTCTGAGACATCTTGATCATATCCATCCCGTGCAAAACCCCCGCAGCATCCCGAGGCCCACGCCATCTAGTCCACATGCTTTTGTGCGGGCTTCAGCACTCCTCACGCCGGACCCCAGCCGGTGATCTCAGTCCGGGCGCCTGCAAGCCTCCGGGCTCCTCCTGGCCTTTGCTGGTGCTGGGGCTGCAGCTCGCCCGTCCGTCCCTCCCTGGGTGAAGCGGCCCCAGCCCACTTGAGCCCAAGCGCCCCCACTCACTGGGCGTCCTCGCCCTCCAGCAGGCGGCGGTAGGTGGCGATCTCCTGCTCCAGCCGCGTCTTCACATCCAGCAGGATCTGGTACTCGTGGTTCTGACGCTCCATGTCGCAGCGCAGCTCGGCCAGCTGCTGCTCAAGGCTGCCGATCAGCCCCTGCATCTGGGCCAGCTGGGCCCCATAGCGCGCCTCGGTCTCCGCCAGGCTTCCTTCCAGAGATGCTTTCTGTGGGCCAGGGAGTAAGTGGACGAGTGAGCCCAGGGTGAGACTCCTCCCCACCCAGAGGGGACCCCCCTGAGTTGGGTCGTGGGTGCAGCCAGCAAGGTGCAGTGGTGACTAGGGCTGAGAGGAGCACGCCTGTCCCCTGTTTCTCCCAGTGGGGGGTCTGTGAGGCCAAGCCCCAGCAGGGATGACAGGGACAAGGCAGGGAGGGGGCAGGAGCCCTACCATGCTGAGCTGGGACTGCAGCTCAATCTCCAGGTTCTGCACGGAGCGGCGGAGCTCCGTGATCTCCGTCCTGCTGCTCTGCAGGGCCTCCGTGTTGGTGGCCACCTCGCGGTTCAGCTCCTCGGTCTGGAAGTAGGGCCGGCCCCGGGGGGCTTCAGGAGGCTTGTCGGGGTGGGGCAGAGGACAAAGGCCACCCCCAGCACATCGCGGGCCTGTGTGGGGCCCCAACCGTGCCTGCACCCACAGACACCCTCTGTGCCCACATGGAAAGTAGTGGAATCACTCTGCCCTCCTGAGCCGCAAGCGCTGCTCGAAGACGGGCCCTGGGTTTTGTTCTGTTTGTGCCTGTCACTGCCCGGGGAGCTGTAGCTGCTTGGTGCGTGTTCTCCAGGGTATGTGTCATGCATCCAAGCACACACATCTGCAGAGGCCTTCGAGGGAGAAGCCCTGGCTGTGGGTAAGGGGACCTGGATCTGTCCCCCAGGCCACAGGGGAGGGTTGTGTGAGCTGAAGGGCTCTCTGAGCCTCACAACCTGCATCCAAACACGAGGGCTGGTCCAGCTTGTTTCCAAAAGTCCTTCCAGATGGGACCGGCTGTGGAGCCACACATTTTCCAGCCCATACTCAGCCCACGTGTGCGCACACCTGCTCACTCAGGGCCACCCACCTTGCTGAAGAACCAGTCCTCGGCATCCTTGCGGTTCTTCTCCGCTATCTTCTCGTACTGGTCGCGCATCTCGTTCAGGATGCGGCTCAGGTCCACGCCGGGGGCGGCGTCCATCTCCACGTTGACGTCCCCGCCCACCTGGCCTCGCAGGGCATTCATTTCCTGGGTAGCAAGGAGAGCAAGGGCTCACCCAGGCCATCCTGGGGAGAGACCCTGAGGCATGCCTTCTCCACCTTGGGTAGACAGGGGCCGATGACAGACAGACAGACAGACACAGGCAGGCCAGCAGCTCCTGACCCTGAAGGTGGAAGCAGATGTCATGTTTCACGTGTGCAGGCAGTGGATACAAAACATCTTCCCCAACACATACACAGTGTCTACCCCCAACCTGTGCTGGGTCAGGAGACATGGCCACCTTCTATCACGGCGGGGAGGACCCAGGACAGCCTCACTCACCATGCTTGTCACCCACTGCCAACCCGGCAGCACAGCGGCGGGGAAAGCAGCCCCAAGTCAACTGGGAGGACCAGACCTCTTAGGAAATGCAGTCCCCATGACCAGCCTCCAAGCCGCCTGGAGACACTTTCTGGGCTCCTGCTACTGCAGGACCGGGCTGCCCAGCTCAGGCCAGCCCGAGGTCGGCCGAGGAGGGGGCCACAGGCTCCTTAGTCCCCCTGCAGGGCCTTGGGCTGAGAGTTCTCTGAGAAAGGAGGTGGGAGAGGTGGCAGAGTGGCGGAGCTGGACCTGGGGGCGGATGTGGCTCAGACATTGGAGGGCAGCTGCCCGAGCAGCCTTGGGGAAGTCCCTGAGCCCGTCCGAGCCTCAGATTCTTCCCTGGTGAGGGGAGGACCGAGCACCCTCCTCCCAGCGCTGGTGTTGGTATCAGCTGAAATAAGCAGTTGCTGTGGCCCACTCATGATGTGCTCGGTGGGGGGTTTGCCACTCTATCACCAGTAAAATTCATTGCTGTCAGTAGCCCGCACTAGATTGGTTTGCTCCCTAGGTAGTTAACTGCCACCACACAAGGGGGCCGTGCCTGAAGGGACATGGGAAGTATCACACTTCTAAGGGCCGCCCAGCTCAGGACCAGGCACCCACCCTGGAGGGGCACTGGATGTGGAGCGTGGCCCCAGCCCAGGACAATCTGGAGGCCCCAGCCTGGGTTGCTCCCAAGCACGTCTCTCCTGCATTCATTCCCGACTTGGCCTCACCTCCTCGTGGTTCTTCCTCAGGTAGGCCAGCTCCTCCTTCAGGTTCTCGATCTGCATCTCCAGGTCGGCTCTGGCCAGGGTCAGCTCGTCCAGGACCCTGCGCAGGCCGTTGGTGTCGGCCTCCACGCTCATGCGCAGGTTCAGCTCCGTCTCGTACCTGGCAGGGGCAGAGGCATGAGCCACAGAGGGCCGCCGGGCCACTTCCCATGCACAGAGAGGGCTCTGGGAGTACAGGGCTCAGCCCACCACCAGAGGCTCTGAAGGCCCAGACTCACTTGGTGCGGAAGTCATCGGCGGCCAGGCGGGCATTGTCAATCTGCAGCACCAGGCCGGCGTTGTCGATGGTGGCCGCCAGGATCTGGGGGGATGACGAGCTCCGTGAGCAGGCACCCTCAGCAGCCCCGGGAAGGTCCTGCAACACCCGCCTTGCAGCCCCTCGGAGAGTGTGCCAGAACGAAGGAAAGTCCCGTGGTGTGGTCCCCTCCTCTGAGGACCCTCCTGGGGAACTCACAGAGTGGTGGGGACACGATGCCAAGAGAAAGGCCCATTTGTGCCCTCAATCCCCATGGGGTCACTCGCCCAAGCCACCTGGACCTCACTCTTTCCTACCTAACTTTACCTCTCAATTCAGTTGCTGCCCCCTCCAGGAAGCCCTCCTGGATTCCCCACCTGGATCTTCCCCTTCTGGACACGCCTCCTCCCTTGCCCTTGTCTTTCATAGCACTTCTCCCCAGTGCGATTCTTCTGTGACATTTTTTGGTTGTTTTCCCCTCCATGAACTCTGAGTTCTAGGAAACAAGGCCGTGTCTGTCTCTCTCCCTTCAAAATCCCCAGCCCTGGCTCCGGTACCTGGCCCAGAGTTGGCCCCCAGGAAACATTTATGTAATTAATTAGCTAATTAATGAGGTTACAGCTCACCCGACCGCAAACCTAGGGCAAAGCTTTCTTTTCCCATGGAGTCATCAGGTGGTTTAAACGAGAACGTGGGAGACTCTGGAAGGAGCTGAGGGTTGGTTACTATTACTGTTGCAGTCGTTTAAACGAGAACGTGGGAGACTCTGGAAGGAGCTGAGGGTTGGTTACTATTACTGTTGCAGTCGTTGTTGCTGTGAGAAATGCCCAAGAGAAACTCCCATCAAGGGCCATGGTGTTTCGGGTGGAGAGCCTGGCCCAGAGGGAGCAGATTAGCCGGGTGCAGTTCGGAATGTTTTCAGGCCCAGGGCTGAAGGGCAGGAGGGGGCAGTGGGGCAGCCCTGGCAGGCTCCTCCTGGGTCTGGGAAGTGACCTGCTCAGACGCCGTGTCATTCCAGGGCCCTTTGTTACATCCCAGGCCTCAGCAGGTCCCTCCCACCCACCTCGCTGCTCAGGATGTTGACTGGGCCCAGCCAGGGGCAGCTGCAAACACCCCTGAGGGGTGCAGTGACTCAGAGGCCTCAGAGGCTTGGTGCAGGGTGCACTGGGGTGCACTGGGCACCAGTACTGAGGAGCTGGCTGACCCCAGATGGAATCAGGAGCACACTGATTCACCTGGGCTCCCCCGGGTGCCCCACTGCCCAGACAGAGCCCAGCGTCTGATCTGGCACCCCACGTAGCTCTGCTTCCAGGGGGCAACTGCGGAAGTTTCCTGCCTGGCCAAGGTCCCGGGAGGGAGCAGGCGAAGCTCCTCGTGCAGCAGAGCCACGCCCCATCCTCCAAGGGAAACGGAGCAGACCTGACCCTCTGGGGCCCAGCCGGCCCCACCCCTGCTCCCCCTGAGCCTGGCCCTCTGCTTCTCTCTGCCCTCTCGCCTGCCTCTGAAGGTGGCAGTGTGGGAGGACCTTCCAGGGGCACATTCGTAGAATGCCAAGGCCATGTTGTCAGAGGTCACGAGTGTATGAGAAAGAGGGCGGGAGAGAACTGTCTCCTTCATCGGACTAAGAGAAATTCCTTCCCTTAGGAGCTTTCAGCCTGAGTGGAGAGACACAGGTCCTTCCTTCAGGGACCCTTCCCCCAATCTGCAGGGAGAGACACAGCCTCTGTCCTCAGGGACCTCCAGAGTGACCATGATGGAGACAGTGAGGAGGACCCACAACAGAGGACCCACAACGAAAGCTGCCGTGAGAACAGGGCCAGTGACATCAGCACAGTGAACAGGGTACGAATTGAACTTGAAAGTGCTAAAGGGACCCCAAGGTCTTGGGATACAAGGCAAGTGCCATCCTCCAGGAGGACTGCCTGGAGGAGGTGAGGCAGGCAGGCAGACCCAGAGGGGAATGGAATGTGAGAAGGAGGTGCCCAGCCTCATCTCCCAGCAGTTAACGTCACACTCTTCCCCACCTGTTCTTTGCCCACACTGCTCTCTGCACCTGGAATGCCATCTGTGGCCTTCAGTGTTCTGAAGCCTTCCCTGCTCACTCCTCCTACACACCCCTCCCAGAAAGGGGGAATCCAAACACCCTCCCACCATGGGACGTCCTCCAGGCCTGAGACCAGTGACTGGCACAGGGCTCAGGCCAGATCAAGCGAGTGAACGGTGGAGCCCTAAGACAGAAATGCTCACAAAGGCCCCTAGTTGGGGTGGAATGAGTCAGAAGCAGGCACTGAGGACGGAGGGGAAAGGCAGGGAGCCGGCTGGCCCACGCACCTTGCTCTTCAGCTCCTCGATGGTCTTGAAGTAGTGGCTGTAATCGCGGGAGGGCTCGGGGCCCTGCTTCTTATACCAGTCTCGGATCTTCAGCTCCAGGTCGGTGTTGGCCTCCTCCAGGGCACGCACCTTGTCCAGGTAGGAGGCCAGGCGGTCGTTGAGGTTCTGCATGGTCTCCTTCTCACCGCCCCCCAGCAGGGCATCAGACATACTGACGCTGGGGCCGTAGCCCCCGCCCAGGTTGCAGGTATAGCCCCCGCTGTAGCCGCCCCCCAAGCCCGAAGTGAAGCGGGACGAGGTAACCGACATGTTGCCACAGCTTCCGGCTCCCAGGAGGCTAGGGGCTCGGCAGGCGCCCCCAACACGGACCGTGGACATCCGAGAGAAACCCCCGATGGGCACGGAGCTGGACGTTGAGAACTGGCGGATGCTGCTGGTGGTGGCAGCCATGGTGGCCACGGGTCAGGTCGGGAGCAGTGTCTGGTCTGGACGGAGACCCCGGGCAGCCCTTTATAGCCAGGCTATAGCGGGGCTGGGCCCCTGGCCCTTGAAGTCAAAGCCAAAACCCCAGCCATGTAATCTGCTCCTGTATCAGCCGCCCAGGGCCTGGGGCTCAGGATGGACCTGCTGACTGCATTCCCCACCCCCACCCTCTCCCCTGCCAGAGCCTGGCCTGGGCAGGTGCCCCTCTTAGAAGGCCATTGTTCAGAAACAAAGGTGGTGTTGGAGCCGAAGCCCCGGGGTAGGGTGATCCTCCATCCTCACCAACAATTAGCCTCTGAGCTCATTCTCGAGGAGCTGGAGAACCCACCCAGCCCTGGCAGCCAGAAAAGGCCCAGAACAAGGCTCCACAGGCCTGAGCCCTGCGGGCTGCTCTGGCCCCTGACCCAGCGTTCCTGGTCCCCAGGGGGAGGGTGCAGAGACTCAGAGCGATGCCCTCACCAGGCCCAACGTGGCCCTGAAGAGCCCCCCAGGCTGAGAGGGAGGACCCGCCTCTGACCTGGGGGTCATCCCAAGTCTGCAGCCCTGGCCTGGGGGGCCCCTTAGCTAAGGGCACTAGACATGCTTTGGATCCAAGTCTTACCAGGAAGTCAATTCACGAGCCTCAGTTTCCTCACTTGTAAAATGGGGGTAATTCCTGCCTCCCATGGTCCCTAAAGGAATCTGGAGAGCTAGTGACAGCAGTGACCCTGGGGCCGACAGTGAAGACGAAGCCAGAGGGTTGGGGGGGCCGCTTGGGCCCATCAACCCCCAGTACCTGCAGAAGCCATTCCTGAGGCCCCCTGCCGGGGCACAGGGCGGGAGAAGCAGGATCTACGGGGCAGGGCGATCTACCGGTCAGCGCTCTGCCTGCGCCCTGCCAGGTAGCAGCCCGATCCCACATCCTGGGCGCTGGCACCCGCCACCACCCGACAAGGAGATTACCAGCCTAATCTCTGTGGCGCTAAAGATTTAGGTGCTGCCAGGATACTGGCGTCTACACGGGGCCCGTCTGCACGGGGAGCTTCCAGGGGCGGCCAGGGCCCGTGGGATGGGCAGGGGAGGGTGAGCCTGGCTCCCCAGGGAGCTTGCGGGTGGCCTGGGCACGCTGCCACACACAGGGACAGGGAGGGAGTCGGGTTTTCCGAGCGGCTGGAGAAGCTCAGATGAGACTAGACGACTGGAAAGACTTCCGGCTTAGAAGGTGGGTGGCCTCTCAGGCAAAGGTGTCTCCTGGCTTGCAGGGTGGGGACAGCAGAAGCTCCCTGGGAGAGGAGGGGCGAACCCCAATCCCACCCTGCCTAAGAAGTCTGGGGCTTCCGAGGACTGCTGGCGGGTGGAGGGAAGGGTCTCAAAGCCACAGTCAGAGCACCAGGGCTGTTTCCTGAGGTCAGATATCAGGAGGGACTTCCTGGCACTCCAAGACTGTTTTAGGGGAAGCGAGGGAACCAAGAGACCCTGACGTCACCTGGGTGGGCCAGAGGCAGCCCTTGCCCTGCTGGTCACCCTCACAGGGATTCCCCCACCTGCTCCTACAGGAGCACTCCCCGGGCGCCCCTGTGCCCCAGGGGCTGCCCTCCCCGGCTTCCTCCATTCTCCCTCCAGGCAGGGAGTGCCCACCTTCCAGCAAGAATCTGGAGCAGATGGGCAGGGGATGGTGGGTAGGCCAGGAGGCACCAGCCCCCTTCAGTATCTCTCCCCAGAGCCCATCCCCAAAGCCCCCAGACCTCAGCCTTGAGGCCCAATTTGAAAGGGCAGAGAATCTGTCGACCTTCCTTCCTCCCTTCAGAATCGCCAGAACCTCAGCCTCTCCACCACCTGCCCCTGTCCAGCTTCCTCTCCCCTGAGATCAGGCTGCGTGCCCAGGCCCCGCCTCTGTTTTGCACACCCTCCCCGCAGCTGGGCTTGCCCCAGGAGGGATCCCCTTCTATTCTGTTTCCCCAGCCTCTCCCCAGAGGCCCCAGGCCTACCCCACCCAGCAATGATTTCTGTCTGGCTCAGAAGGAGGCCCGCCCCCTGCCCGGGGGCTGTGGGAGCCGTGAAACATTCCTGGGGTTCCTAGGAGCCCCCTCCCAGTTAGGTGACTCAGAAGCAAGGCCCCCCCCCATGGTCTTGTCACCAGGTGCTCCCTCCCTAGGGACAAGCAGACACAGCCACCTCCCTCTGACTGGTTTCCAGTCAGATGAGTCTGGGGTGGACCCAAGACAGAGGACCCAGACACCTGCAGACACCTGCAGACACCTGCAGCCACCTGCAGCCACCTTCGCTCTCCCGGCAGAGCCATGTCAGCGCCCGACGCCCCCCCCCAAGGGAGGCCGGAGTGCCCTAGATGGGGCCCAGGGCAGGAGGAGAGGGCAAAGCAGGGAGGGAGGGCTGGAACGGACGGGGGACTCGAAGGTTGGAAAGTTTTAGTTCAAGGTAATAGCTCATAAGCCTAGTAGCTAAGGCAGGTGAAAAGGTATCAGTTCAGGAACAGCAGGAACGGCCCACCCAGGAGACCACAGCGACTGACCTCTGTCCTCCACGAGAGACCATAAACAACCCAGGTGGCCTCTTGTGTTCCAGGGAGAGACAGTCCCGGCCCAGGACACAGCTACAGAAGATCACGGGTCAGGGGTCAACGGACGGAAAGGTGTCAGGGAAACTGCCGACTGCCACTTCTATCTGATTCACCTCTTCCCTGAGCCCCAAAGCCCGCCCCCCACATTTCTGTCCCCTTAGAAAAAGGCTGGCTTGAAGGGAAACATGAGACAGTCTGTTAGGGTGCAGACCCGCCATCTTCTCAGATCGCGGGCCCTCTGAGTAAAATGCCCTTAGAGATTCCATCCCTGTCTCCGCTTACCAGGTCTGGTAGTGACAGGCAGCCTGATCGCTGGTGCTGGCTTTTCCGGTTTTGGAAATGGCGGGAATGGGTGGGGAGGAAGTCTGGGAAGCAGAACCTGGGCCTGACACAGCCGGAAACTCTCTGCTTCCCTGGAGCAGAACCGCCTCCTTCCGGCTGCCCTCCCCACCCTCTTCCTAGGCCTGAGGGAGGTACAGGGGAGGTGAGGGGGCCCCAGCTTCAGGCCGGTCCCCCTTTCAGGCCTGGGGGAGCCCTGGCTCCTTCCACCTGCCAGGCCCCAGCCCCCAGCGCCCTGGGGCCTTGTCCCTCCTGCCCACAGAGGACGGTCACCCTCTGTGCCCGTCCAGGCTGGCTGCTTACTCTCATCCCCTGTCATTGGTACCTGCTCTTCGATGCTTGAGAAAATTCCTCCAGGGGCAGCTGTGGCCTGGGGGTCCCCAAGAGAAAAGCTTGTCTCTCCCCTCCGATTGGACCCTCCCCCAGGGTGGCAGCTATGTCTAACCCCCAGCCTGGGAGCCAGCTTGGGGTGGGGGTCGCGTCACCGCAGGGGAACCCTGGGGATATTCGGAGAGTGGCCCGTCTCCTTCCTTCACGCAGCACAGCTGGCGAGAAAGGGGTTCCCTCCGCTCCCTGTTGTGGTGCTGACCAGCCAGGCCACCCCTGTGTGCCCTCCTGCCCGACCAACAAGGCAGGAGAAGGGCCGGGCAGGGCAAAAGGATGACCCTGGAGGGAGGGACAGAGGCGGGAAGACCAGGGGGCAGGACCAGGCAGGGGGCACTCTGGGAGGGAGGAAGGCAGAGTGGCCTCCACACCCAGGGCTCTCCTCCCGAGGTCTACACTGGGAAGGGAGATGGTCCACCCTTTCCAAGGGCAAAACAGGAGGACAGAGCAGCAGTGCGCCTGTGCGGAGGCCCAGGCTCCATGGAACCTCTGCCACCTCCTCCCATCAAGCCCCGCCCCCCCCCAAAACGCCCCGACCCACTTGCCTGGGAGAAGCTCCCTCTGCTGAACCTTACAGGCCCTAGTCCCTGCTGCCTCTGCCTCAGGACCAGGCCCTGAGGGCTTTTCACTCCACATTTCACATGCAAAGCACTTTCCCCAGCGAGGTTTGCTGGGGAGGAACCCCAGCTCCTGACCCTGACAACCCCCAGGGTCAGACCTATGTCCCTGTGATGACGTACACACTCCCCGAGCCCATTCTAACACCAGTGAGTGCTAGCCACTCTCACTGGTGTTAGAATTACCGGAGGTGGGTCTGCTCTCCTTCAAGGATTATCATCCTTTGCTTCATCTCTGACCCACTGCAAGGTCCAACTCATTGCACTGTACACAGTAAGTGCCCAATTGATGCTTGCTGCACCGATGCAGGCAGTGAGAGCCCAAAGCCGGATGTCATTTCAGCACCATTCACTGCATTCATTGTGTGGCAGTCGCCGGGCCGGGCACTGAGAACTCAGCGTTGAGTCAGCCAAGCCCTGCCCAGCAGGACCGGAGGCGGGTGAGTGAGAGACAGACACACAAACAGCCCATCACAGCCCTGTTATCTGAGCGGGGGCAATAAAGGTGTGTATACACAAGCACCTGGGAGGGGCCGGAGGGAGCAACTCATTCAGACGGGACCTCTGAGGACAGTTTCACAGGGAGGGACAGCAAAGCTGGGTTTTGGAGCCAGGGCAGGGCTTTGCCAGGTGGAGAAGACCCGACGAGGAATTGTCCAGGCGAGGGGGCACGCCTGGCGTGTCGGGGACCACCAGCAGGCGTGTGGGTGGATCAGTGCTTCCCCGGGAGGCGTAGGAGTGTTAAGGGACATGGACCTCGCAAGGGACGGCTTTGTTTGTTTGTTTGCTAGCAGTCGCTGTCCTAGGCTCTGGTAGAAGCTGATGAGCGCAGCAAACGGCATCTTTGCTCTCACGGAGCAGCTGTAATAGCAGGAGAGGTGGGTGGCTATCAAATCGGGGAAGGACACGTTCTCCAGGGAGACACGAAGGGGAATCTGAGAGTCCGGGGGGCCAGGGAAGGAAGGCCTCTCCTAGGTAACGTTCAAAAGGGCAACTGACCCTGGCCGGAGTGACCAGTTGGTTGGGCATCATACCACAAAGCAGCAGGTCACCGGTTCGATTCCCGATCAGGGCATATGCCTCAGTTGCGGGTTTAGTCCCCAGTCAGGGCACGTGCAAGAGGCGACCGATACATGTTTCTCTCTCACATTGATGTTTCTCTTCCTCTCCTTCTCCTCCCCTTCCCTTCTAAATATAAACTAATAAAATATTTTTTTTAAAAAGAGGGTGACTGAAAAAGGAAAGAGCCAGTGCAGGGAAAGGCATTCCAGGCCAAGGTAAGTGCAAAGGCCCTGAGGTTGAAGCAAGGTACCCCTTTTCTGACAAGAGGAAGAAGGGCCAGTGCAGCTGAACAGGGTGAGCAAGGGTCAGAGAGGGACAGGGCCAACCTCGCAGAACAGATTTTTATCCCCAGGGCAGCAGAGCTGGGCCCAGACGATGCTGACGAGAGCCAGGACAAGGGACACCCTGGTCCGTTTCTGCTTGTTTCACCGAAGACTTCCCAGAGCCCTCCCACAAGCTGACGGGCACTGCGACCCTCCAAGGAGGGAGGACGTGCTTCCCAGACTTCCCCACCCAGGGAGCCACTTCCAGGAGGAGCATCTGGAACTGGCGTCCCTCGGAAGCCACTTTGGGAATGAATCTCTGCACCAATTGACAGGGCACCGATGTGGGCAGAACAGCTAGTGTGCGGGTTGGAAGGAAGGGGAGACCAGCAACGCGCCGGGCAAGGCACACTAGAGTCTGGCCCGACCCTGCCGCGGTAAAGAATCACCCAAGCGTTGCTGAACTCTGTTTTCTCTCCCTGTGCGTGTGTCTGTCTATAAAGATTTTACTTATACGAAAGGGATATTACCGATCTCATCAATGCCTCTGGGTCCCCATCAATAACATCTCCCGGAGAGCCACCTCGTTTGTTTCCGATCCATCATGGCCGGCAGCTATAATCTCCTTCCTCCTGTCGCTACCCACCGCCTCTCCGGTCTCCAACTTCCTTTGCTTTTAGAAGCAACGGTGACGTCAACCTCCCGCAACAGACAGCGGTGTGAGCTTTCTCGTCCAACTCCGCAGGGGAAATTTTAGCCGTGGGATTAAAGGGTTAGTCCCTGTTTTACTTCAGTAACTATTTCCAGATTTCCTCTCCAGAGCACAATGAAACGATATCTGGAGTTTGCCTGAGGACACTCTAACTTCCTTCACGCAAGACGAGAGGGAGAAACAAGCATGGCAGCCTGTGACAGTTATGAAAAGTGGGTGACAGGCATACGGGAGTTCGTTTGGCTGTTCGCTCTCCTTCTGTGTATATTTGAAATTTTCCACAGTAAAATAAAAAACACCTTCTCGAAAAGCGCTGCAGGTGTTCGCCCCACCAGCCACGAATGGCAGTGCCGTCCCCGCATATCTGCCCGCACTGGGTCTCATCGAGGTGTCACGGTTCGTCTATTCCTGCTTCCCAATTTTTGCCATTTTGATCACTGAAACAGACCTCTCTTTTCCCGTTGTTTCGGTTTTCATTTCTCTCATTATGAGTGAGGTTGGACATCCTTCCCTGTGCTCTTCGGTCCCTTTTTCCCTTCTCCTTTCTTACAGCCCAGCTGCTGGTCTATTCCTTACTTGTTTTTTCTGGGGGGCCTTTTCCTTCCTGACTGGTACGAGCTTTTGGTAAACGTGGGGATGAGGTCTTCGGCTCCTGGCTTGCAAATGCGTTTTCCCCAAGGGCCATTGGTCTTCCATTGTTCATACTGTCTTTTTCCAAACAGATGACATCATTCAAGTCCTATTTGCTGGGGGGTTTTTTTCTTGTATGCACCTAAGCACAAGACTGTTTCAGAAGGGCTCACATTGGTGATGAGGAGAAAGCCGGATGGGGGACCAGGACTGGAGCGATGGCCTGGGAGAGAGACCAGGGCGAGGGTCGGGATGAGAACGGTCATCACGGCGAACGGGGAGAGGGGCCTGAGCCGGGGAGGCACCAGGAAGATGCTGCAGCATTTTCGGGATGAGCAGGTGGGTGGGCAGTGATGTCACCGGCTGACACTGGAAACCAGAGGGAAAAGCCAATTTCAGAAAAAGGAAATAATTCACTGCTCTCAAAGCACTTGGGACCCTGTGTGGTCACACCTAGGGTCACCTGGTGACGTGGGCAGGGACCTTGCCTCCTCTGTGTCCCCAAAGGCTAAGACAGCAAATGATGCCCCGTAACT
Source organism: Sturnira hondurensis (assembly GCF_014824575.4). Taxonomy (NCBI): domain Eukaryota; kingdom Metazoa; phylum Chordata; class Mammalia; order Chiroptera; family Phyllostomidae; genus Sturnira; species Sturnira hondurensis. Next base: position 1,071,628 of record NW_028094263.1, on the reverse strand, counting down.
ATAGAAGTGAATGAAAAGTGAACGGCTTGAGTCCGAGGGGCCTCCGCCTGGGCAGAAATGTTGGGAGGTAGAAGGAGGCATCACAGCCCAAGGTACGTTTTCCTCCATACTTCCACTCCCCTCCGCCAAGGGGTCAATGGGCTTGGCCACAGCTTGTCTGAGCCGGACCTGGCTGTGTCCCCAGGCCCACTCACGGGAGCCTTTGTGGCAGAGGACAGGGGCAGCTCCTGGTACTGAGAACTCCAGGATCCTGGGATGTGGCAGGTGGAAGTCCTCCTCCTCAAGGTGGGTGAGGGAAGCAGAGAGGCAGTGAGGTCACAAGGAGAATGGCGGAGGCAGAGCCCTGGGGCTGGAGCCCTGGGGAACTTTCTAGAAAGGCCAGCTGGGCCTGACAGATTCCTAGAGACCCAAGGAAGCACCTCCAGAGCAGGTCAAGTGGCCAGTCACATTTCTGGGGGTGGTTTTGAGGTCACCACCTGGAGAGAGAGGATGGAGACACTGACCCCACAGTGCCTGACCAGGGAGAAGGACAAGGGGAGAAAGAGGACACTCTGGGGCTCACACTTCATGGATCGTCTCTTTTCACCCCTGTGCTTGTTAGCTACTAAGGCTGAAGCCAGAATCCTCTGGCAGGCCCCTGGGCTTTCCTATAAAGACGCGATTGCATGCCCCTCTCCAGTGCATGGCGGGAGTCTCAAATCTGTGCCTGGAGCGCCCTCTGCTGGCCATCCTGGGTCGTGCGCTTCTGCTCCGCCATCCTGAGAGGTATCTCGGGGGCCTGGAGACAAGGGGATGGATTCCACCTACTCTTCACACCTGCCCTCTCTCCAGGCACCTGGTTTCCCCTCACCATCTTCAGCCCCTCCCCCTTTTGTCCCATGACTGCTGTAGCTCCAGAGACCCAGCCCGGGCCACTGTGTCCATTCCCCTGTCTCCAAGCCCACGGAAACAAAAGTCCTTCCTGAAACTGGCCTGTGCATTACATCATGCCTCGTCCCCAGCTTTCCCCATTCTCCTTTCTCGAAGAAAAAAAAATCCTGCCCTGTCTGGCACAAAGCCCTCCCCGCCCCCCACCTTAGGTCATTCTATTAAACCACTCATTCCAAAGTCAACCGCCTTCACCAGCTTTTCCCAGCCCTAAATGTGAGTGTTGCTAACGCACACGCTCTGCACACACTCTCCCCTCTGTGGGGGCCACCCCCTTCCCACTGCCACCTCCCTAGGGACGGTGCTTTTCTTGGGCCCCCCCCCAGAGTATGGCACCCAATCAGTTCACGACAGATGGGGTGTGTCTGTGTGCAAAGCTTTGTGAGTTCCCAGTCTGTGCATCAGTGTCCTGGCCTGCCCTGTGCGTGCTGCACAGTGAGTGTGTCCACCTCTGCGGGGTCTCACAGAGTCCCCCAGGTGGGGCTTCTCACCCAGGCTGCTCACTGCCCAGTGAAGAGCAGGAAAAAGCCCGAGTCCCCGCCCGCAGAGGGCAGCACTGAGCTGCTCTGGCCCTGCCACAACCTGCCCAGGGAAAAAGTCTGGCATCTCACCAGACGCTGGGGCACCCACAGGGGGTGGCGAGAAGAACTCCAGACCTGCGAAAGGAAGTGAGGAAATAACACCCCAAAATCAAGACTAGTGCTAACACTGCAGGAGGAGGGGTGGTGTGGGGAGGGACCCTCATCAGAGTTTTAAAAATTAGGTGGCAAGTTCATGAGTGTTGATTGTATCTTAATTCTTAAATCCTACACATATGTTATAGATAATATTTTGAACCTATCTGACATTACTTCTTTTTGTTTCATAAAGAACTGCCTCGAGGAGAGAAAAGACCACTCACCCCCTGAGTAAACTCACCTGGGGCCCACTGACCCTTCGCGACCCGTGGGTCTCCCAGAACTCCCGGGGTGGGTTCCCTGAGTTTGACCATGGCCTTGGGGAGGGGAAAGACCAGCAGCTTCTACTGCCCTGGGTCCCAGACAGCAGGCCTCCAGGATAAACCAGAGATTGATGCAAGGTTCACATGCACACTCACACACTCTCAGACTCACAAAATCACACTCACAGTTACACTCACATTCATTCAGGCTCTTACACACTCACCCACATTCACTTACACACTCCATGACTCCCACGCTCGCACTCACGAGTCTCACACAGTCACACTGATATCAGTCACAGGCTCACCCATCATCACCACAGACGCACACACACTCACACATACTCACAGATTCACACACACTAATACGCACATCCACAGACTCTCATATTCACACAATCAGCTCACACGCATTCACAAATTTACACAATCATGCACACTTATAAACCCATTCACACACTCATATTCACACTCACACATTCATGCAGACTTGCCCAGCCTCACACATGAATACACACTCACAGGCTCACACATTCACACACTCATACACACCCGTGCACACCTACACACTTGTGCATATTCCCACTCACACAGCCTCTTGCTACTCATACTTTACACACCCATCCACATACTCAGAGCTATTCACATACCAGCCTATTAACAACCTTGAGTCCTCACAGGGGGAGAAGGAGCCTGTATCTTCCTTGATCCCAAGAGAGATTTCTGGAATCTCCCCAGAGGACCCCAATCCCAAGGCAGAGGGGCGTTTCTGCTCAGACCAGGGGAAGCAGAAGCAGGGCCACGAGACAGCCCTGTAGGCCTCAGAGGAGCTCCCCAGACTTCCTGCACTCGTTCACTAGCTTCTCTCACTCCCCGACCTGCGTGAGGGAGGGCCTGCGGACAGGACGGGGCCACACATCAGATCTCGATCTTGGGGAGCTCTGTCTCCAAGGCAGACGCCTGAACCTCACGAGCTGGCCCACCAGGGAGGGCATCACAGATGCCCAGCATGTAGGGCTGCGGGAGCTCCTGAGGGGGGCGCCTGGCACCCCAAGAGTCGGGACACCCAGGGAGGGGGTCCAAGCAGGGACCTGTACTCACAGGGGTCAGAGGTGGACATTGGCCTAGGTAAAGGCCAGGAGGCACCGGGGCCTGCTGCAGAGGGAGAGATGAAATGGGAGCTGGGCCAGAGAGGCTGGCTGGGCCCGATATGTCAATGTATGGTTGCTTCTCGTGCATCCCCTGCTGGGAACTGGCCTGCAACCCAGGCATGTGCCCTGACTGGGAATCGAACCCTGATCTTTTGGTTTGCAGGCCCACGCTCAATCCACTGAGCTACACTAGCCAGGGCGACTGTGGCCTTTCTCTCGAAGGCCACAGAGCACCCGGACCAACTGTGCAGAATGAACAGGGACAAAGCCTCCCTGCAGGGGCCGACAGCATGTGCCCAGAAGCTGCAGGCCTGGCAGGTGCCCGCAGCCCCTGTCCCAGGAGAGAGCTGGCCCAGAGACCCCACCCCCGTCCAGGTTGCAGCCGTGTGCTCCCCTGACCATCAGAGGAGCCCCAGTGAGTGCCCGAGGGTCTGTCTGCCTGTGCAAAGGGTCAGAAAGAAACACACAGCACCCAGGGCCCGGGGATCTCCAGGGAAAGCTGCCAGTTTCCCCCAAATGGCCTTCCCCAGAGGGGCTGCTGGCTACCGCCCAGCAAGGATCAAGGGAGCCCAAGGGAACCCCGCAGGACGGAGAGGGGCTGGGGGGCTGGCGGAGCACGGGGGATGCAGCTGGGGAGGGCCCTGGGCTCTGGCTCCCCTGCTGGGGCCTGTTCCTGGGTGAGGGAGGGTGGGGCTGCTCCTGCCTGCACATTCCGGCTGCTGCCTCACCCTCGCAGCCTGTTCTCACCTGTTCCCAAGATTTCCCAGGCTGCCCTGGACCCAGTGCCAACTCCCAGAATCCTTCATGGCTCAGGAGCCAGCACCAAGGACCCTGGTCTGAGTGCCCAGACCACCTGCCCTGGAACAACTGCCTCCCCACCACACACACACACACACACACACACACACACACACACACACACGACAACTGGGCTTTCAGGGGCAGAGGCACTTCCTTCCCTGCAGAGAGCACCTCCCTGAGACAAATGGCTGCCTTCCTGCCACAAGGCCCCCGATAGGGGAGGGAGAATGGCCGCCACACAGTCCCTAGAAGTCAGTGGGAGTAGAGTCACCCCCAGCACAACAGCCCTAGGGTTCAGCAAAAGAAAAGGTTGGGGAGGGAGTACCCCCGCCTGACACCCCCCAGGCCGGCCCTGCTCGGTGGGCCAGCTGGGGCCAGGACCACACCCACCCTGCCCTCCTCTCTCCACCTGGGGCTACCTGGCCACCTGGAGCTCAGTACAGGCCCGGGGTCCCCATCCAGGCTCATCCCTCAGACTTCCCTCCCACGGCCCTAAGTGTTGCCACTCCCGACTGTCCTTGCAGGATGGAATTCCCATGCCCACCTGAGCCCCAGAGCCCGGGCCTGTCTGTTCCCACCAAGGCCCAGGAGGGGATTTCTGCAGCCCAAGCTGCCCTGGGCCCGCCCAAAAAATAGCCTGGACCTGCCTGCTGCAGGGGCACGATGGAGGGGACCAGCCCAGGCCCCACAGGCTGAGCTCGAAACCACTGAGGCCACAGAGCAGGGGACAGGGTGGGAGGCAAGGGCAGTGACGGAAATGCTGGCTTCTCCAGCAGCACTCGGAGGAAAAGGGCAGACAGTGAGCAAGGCCCCCCGAGTTCCAGACCTGAGGCCTGACTGGTAGAGGCTGACACAGAAGCTGCAGGGCTGGGGTGGACCTGGCTGGGGAAGCAGTGGGGTCCCGGCATAGCCCATCTCAGGTTCCAAAGCAATTCCTCAACCTCAAGGTCACATTCCAGCCCCCAAGAGCCCAGGGGCCTTGGCAGGTGGGAGGCTCCTGTCCTCCTTTCACAGGAGAGGAAACTGAGGCCCAGAGAGAGGAAGCAGATTTTACAGGTGGCAGGGACTGACCTTGACCGACCCACACAGGGATCTGTCCCAGCCCCTGATGTCAGTACAGAGAGCCCGGCAGCTGGTGTGGAGAAAGCAGGGCCAGGGTGGCGGCCTGTTTGTAATGGCCCACAGCGCAGACGCCCCCACGGCACGGGGCCCCACGCAAAGCCTGTGTCCCAGGACCCACTGGGCACCAGAACTCCAAGCTGGTGAGGACAAAGGCCTCTGAGAGACTGGGGGCAACAAACAGAATGCTGCCTACCCCCATCTGAGTAGTAAGCAAGGTCAAAGCCCAAAACACAGCCTGTCTTAAGCACCAGCCCCCAGCTCTCCAAGCGCAGAGGCAAAGGGGGGCATGAATAGGGGGTGAGCAGGGGCGCCCCAACTGCCCAGGCCCTTGTGGGGACTGGGGCTCCAGGAGGTGGCCCCCCCAGCCTGCACCCCACCCTACAAGGATCTGCAAGGCCAGCAGTTCCCACACCCCGTTCCCAGCAGCTGCCAGACCCATCCCTTACAAGGCCATGGTGCTGAGCTGGCCCAGGGCGGGCGGGGGCCTGGGGGGGGGGCGGGGGGCCTGGGCGGGGCGCAGCACACCTGGCCTGGCCAAGCCCCGGCGCGCCCTGCGTGTGAGGAATGTGGCGGCTGCCCGGGCTGGCCCTGGGAAAGTGGCCACCCCCATGGCTCCCGCCCAGCCCTGACTCAGCCGGGTGGGCCGGGAAGCTGCAGCCTCAGCAGGATGAGCCTCTCCCACCCCGCCCACCCCACCCACCCCGCCTGCCTCACAATGAGGACAGGGGCCGACGCACCAGGGGCAACGCCCGCTGGGCCTTCTTGTTGGAACAGCAGGGATGCCGTTGAACTTGACCCTCTCCTGCACAGCCCGGGGTCTGCCCACAGCAGCCCCCCAAATGTTGTAAGAACTAGGTCCTCTAAACAGAGCAACCCATCACTTCTCGGAGCCTCAGTTTCCTCATCTATCAAAGGGGCCGGTGGCAGTCCCATCCCAAACTGCGGGGCTGAGGTGGTGGGGAGTGACTGCCTAACCTAGAAGCCTTTGACGAGCGGTGACAAATTAATAGTGGCTTTGGCCAGGCCTGGTCACTGGGGAGAGGACCCACCAGCTCAGGGAGGGGAGGCAGCCAGACCCTCGGGGACCCCCTCCCAGAGCCGCCAAAGCTTTACCCCCCCTCAGAGGCCGGGCTAGCCCCATGTTCCCAACAGAGCTGAGGGCTCCCACCGGCCTGCTTCTGTCACCGGTACAGGTGTCCCAAATTCCCAGGACAGGGGCTGTGTCTCCCCCTCAGACTGGGAGCTCCTGGAAGTCTCCCTCAGACAGAGGGCTCCCCAGACACTGACCCCCCCACCTGCCGTTTCCCATAATCCGAGCCCTGGACCACGGAAACCGAAGGCCAGTGCAGACCAGAAAAACTGTCCTTCCCCTCCCCAGTGCCACTGGGCTTCCCGGGCCGTGACATCCCCTGAGCTCGCCCGCTCAGCCAGCCTCCAAACACGATACTGGAGCCGCCCCATGGTGCCCCCCACCCTGACCCCAGCAGCTGGGGAAAATCCCGTAACCTCCCGCCAGGAAGGGGGCCTGCTGTCTGCAGCCAGGACAGAAGTGTCCCCTCACACCTGGTCTCCCTGAGCCCTCCAAGAGCTCTGCTTCCGTCCCCCACTTCTGTCCCATGATCCAGGCCAGGAGAGGGGCTGGAATCGGGGCCACACAGTCAAGGTTGTTGGCACAACAGCCCTGGCCAGCCTGAGCTTGGGTGGGGAGGGAAGGGGTCTCCGGGTCCATGGGGCCCTGCTGCCCCTCCCCAGCCCCAGCCAGGCTCCCCCACAGCAGGGCACGCAGGCCCAGGCTGGGGTGCGGCGCTGGCGGGACAAACAGTCTCCAGTGCTGGGTGTTGTGCCTTCGTTGCCAAGGCAGGAGGCTGGGGACTGGCGCCCTGCCATGTTTGGGCCCCAGGCTGAGTGTGTGGGTGGGAGGAAAAGCAGAGGGTTTGGGGTGCGGACGCACACTTCCCACTCCCAGGCCCTGTGGGTAGGGAGGGCCTGCCGGGACTTGAAGCTCCCCAGGCGGACCCAGACTTGCTCCGGCCCAGCCGCCCTACCTTTCTGCTGGCTCTGGGACACGCCAGGCCAGGTGGAGCGTGTGAGGGGAGGGCAGGCTCCCCGCTGCTCAGATGCAGGGGGCCGGGGAGCTGGAGCCCCAACAAGACAGGCACTGAGGTGCCCCAACCCCCAGGACCGACTTCATACCACACCCTGTCTCAGACCCTGTGAGAAGGGGCCCTAGAACACCAGGTTAAGTCACCGCCCCTCTCTGGGACTCAGTTTCCCCAGCTCTAGCGTCAGGAGCTGGCCAGGGTGGTCCCTGAGGGGCACCCCCAGTTCTGTTCTTCCCGTCATGAGCTGAGAGAGGTGGAGGATTCGGGCAGTTGTCTGGGACCATGGCTGGCTGGGAACCCCTGGCAATAAGGGCTCCTCAGGCCCGTGGCCCAGCCGGGGGCTGGCTCCCTCGAGTGGCTGGGTACAGGAGGCCGGGGCTGCAGCCAGGAATTGTGTTGGCAGGAAAGCGGGTCTCCCCGCTGGCCCCGATGGTGGGACTACCCTTTCTCTGTCTCCCAGCAATGGCCAGGCAGTAGCCCAGAGAACCAGGGCCTGACCCCTGCTGACTTCTCACAGCTCCCTACCTCTCGGCCCCCTGCCTCTCAGACAGAAGCCAGCCTTCATTCATTAGATCATTTACTGAACACCAGCTGTGTGCCTGGCTCTGTGCTGGAGGCTGGGGAGGCAGAGCCAAGGCCCCTTCCCAACGTAGGGGACACACAGCACAGTACAGGAAGCCACGCAGCACCAAGAGGGCCGCATGGGGTCAGGGCAGGAAAGCTTTCAGGGGAGAGAGAGGCTGAGTCCCAGTGGGGGGCAATGGCGAGGGGGGGCACCAGGAGGGGACACAGGCATGTGAACAGGGTCACGACAGGTATGGGCATTTTGGGGCAACAGCCCAGGAGGTGAGACTGGCAAAGGGGCAAGGAGCTGGCCTTGGGGGGCCTTGCCGCCGGCTGAGCCAGTAGGGATGGGGGTGGGTGCAGGGGAGGGGGAGGACCTGGTCCTGTGGGGAGGGACCCACAGGCAAACACTCTCTTGTCCCCAGCCGAGACTCTGGACCCTACCCCCACCCCCAGAAACCCAACCTAGGTGACTGCTTTGGGCAAACACACGAGCCTTTGCTAATCCAATCCAGACCTGCCCTCCGGAGCCTCGAGTTGGCAAAACAAAAAAGAAAGAGGCCTGTCCATGCGAGTGCGCCAGCTGCAGGGCCACGGGGCCACCAGGCCACCAGGTGGGGCGTGCATGGGGGCTGGCCTGGCTGGGAGCACAGGGACAGCAGGCCACACGCTCAGCCACCTGTAGGGTCCCCTCACTCCCCGGGGCCCTGGGGGAATGAAGGCCCCTGCCCCGGCAGGCTCCCCAGTGTGCTGCCTGAAAGTGTGGGATCCCAAACACAACTGGGTGCATTTTCACAATGAACCCACCAGTGTAACCAGTCCCCAGATCACTCCCAGAGTCCCCCACACCCCTCCCAGGGACTAATCCCTGCCCCCAGGAGTCACCATTACTCCTGACAACGTAGATCCGTGGGCACACTTTCGTGCTCTACAAAACTAGATTCTGAATACGCCTTATTTCCCATCTTCTTTTCCCTGCCTAGAGAATCCTGCTGTGTGAATAGCCCATTCCAGGCAGGGCAGCTTGGGGAGCCCAGCCCCCTGCCTTGCTCCGTCCAGAGCAGGTGTCCAGAGCCTGGAGGACCACACAGGCCCCATCCCCACCCAGAGAGGGCCCGTGCTTCTCTCCAGACCCAGTGGGGAGCCTGGCTTGGGGCTGCAGCCCAAGCCCCGCCCCCAGCGCTCCAGTCTTCCATCTCAGCTCCCCCTCCCAAATCCAGTCCACTCATCCCCGTGTAAGAGAGGGGAGGAGAGGCAGCAGAGATATGCTAATGACATGCAAATAAAGTGAATGCTGAGGAAGGAATATAGTCAAGAACATTGTAACAACCAGGACAGTGCGGGGCGGGTACCGGAAACACTGAGGGAAACACTCTGTAAAGGAGATGATTCTCTAACCACTACGCGGTACACCTGGCCCTAACACAAAAGAATGATAAATGCAAAAAAAGATAATTAAAAAATTTTAATAATAAATAAATAAATAAATGCAAATGGGTCCAGGCTCCCTGAGTCAACAGGGACAGTGCAGAGCGAGACTCCAAACTCCAAGTGGGCAGACTGGGTGCTGCCTGCGGCCTCACCCCTCCCACTGGCTCCTGACCCACAGCCCCCCACCCCCCACCTCTCCCTGAAGCCCCCCACCTCCTCTTCCTGCACTGATTCCATGGAGTTCACCTGGGCTGGAGGGGGAGGCCCTGGAGGGGGCTCAGCCCTTCCCTCCAGGTCGCACGTCTGGCAGGGAGGGAGACCAAGCGCACTGGACTTGGGGACTCAGTAGGTGTGAGCCTGGCCTGAGACTCTGCACTTGTGGCGGCTCCATGGGACGTCCATGCTGCCGCCTGGGGTCACAGTGTGTGAGCAGCCAGCCGTCCGCGGGGTGGGGGAGGGGTGTCCGCACAGGGCCCCAGGACAAAGGAAGCAGGAGAGGGGTTAGGGATGCGCCTGGGAACCAGCAGGCCAGGATCGAATCCCAGCTGTGCCCCCTCCTCACGATAGAACGTGTCCTCCTGTCCCAGAGCGTGGGGGCCTGAGCTGGAAGGTGCCCACTGACAACAATGGGCCCACCCACCAGGTTCCCGAGGCCTCACTGAGACAGAACCTGTCAAGCATCTCCAAGGAGCCTGGCTCATTGCAAGTGATAATTGAGAGACTCTTTTTTTCTTTTTTTTAAGCCAGGGTTGGCTAGCAAAGGGTGCAAGGAAAGTTTTCAGGGTGAAGGGAATGGTCTCCATCCTGACTGTGGCAGTGGTCCCTTGGGTGCGTCCATTTGTCAAAGCTCATGAAGCCCACGATTAAAATAGGTGAAAGACTCAATATCTTAGGAAAACGGAACTTTTACTAAGAGACCGTGAGACCAGGCATTGGAAGATGAACAGGACGACGGAGTCGTTAGGAGGAGGGAGCTGCCAAGGCTGAGGCAAGGAGCCATGAAGACACAGCCTCACACATGGCCAGGGAGGAGGGGTGACAGCGCCCCTGGCGGAAGGACCACATCTCAAACTGGAGGAAGTGCCCTGCCCTCCTCCAAGGGCTGCTGGAGACAGGAGTTCATGGGGCCCTTGCTGGTGCTCCCTGGTGGCTAACGCCAGTGACCACTAATTGGGCACCTACTATATGCCAGCAGGCCCTGGTCTGGAACTTGACTTAGATCAGCGGTCGCTCTGTCCAAGAGCTAAGATTGTTTTTTACATTTTTAAGTAGTTTTTTAAAGTGAAATAGAGCAATATATTATTATGACATGTGAAAACTGTAAGAAATTTGCCCTGGCCAAATAGTTCATTTGGTCAGAACATCATTCGGATACACCAAGGTTGTGGGTTCAATCCCTGGTCAGGGTCCATACAAGAATCAACTAATGAAGGCCCTGGCTGGTGTAGCTCAGTGGATTGAGCGCAGGCCTGCGAACCAGACGATTGCGGTTCAATTCCCAGTCAGGGCACATGCCTGGGTTGCAGGCCAGTTCCTGGCAGGGGCCAGTTCCCAGCAGGGGATGCATGAAAAGCAACCATACATTGATGTTTCTCTTCCTCTCTCCTTCCCTTCCCCTCTAAAGATAAATAAATAAATATTTTTTAAAAAAAGAATCAACTAATGAATGCATAAATACAAGAACCAAATCTCTCTCTCTCTCCCCCTCTCTCTCTCAAAGTCAATAAATAAAATTTTAAAAAATTGTATGAAATTCAAATTTCAGTATCTACAGATAAACATGTATTGGAATATGACCGTTTGTCCATGGAGAGTGCCACGCTTCGAGGACAGGGCTGAGTATTTTCGACAGAGACCACATGGCCAGCAATACCTCTGATACTGACCATCCGGCCTCTCACAGGAAAAGTTTGTCTGTGGAGATCACACCACACAGCCCTTGCACAAGGTCGCACGGAGTTAGTGCCCAGGCCAGGAATCCAGTGCCACTGGACCTCCGCCCGCACCTCCCAGCCACAGACCCCGGCGAAGCGAGCAAGCTCTGGGCCTTTGCGGAAATGTGTGTGCAGGGTCCTCAGGATCTGAGGGTTCTGCACCCTGCGGACCCGCACCTCCTGAGAGAGCGGGTGGAGAACATGGGAGGTAAAATACCACCTGCTCCTTCTAAAAGTAAATCAGAAGAAAATAACAAGGAAGTAAAAAACAGTAAGAAGGTGGAGGAAACATAAAGAGAGATCAACCATCAAGTGAGGGACATGATCTAGAAATTGGAATGGCTCTGGCTGGTGTGGCTCAGTGGACTGAGCATTGGCCTGTGAACCGAAAGGTCGCAGGTTCAATTCCCAGTGAAGCCAGGTCCCCAGATGGGTACCTGCAAGAGGCAACCAGTGGCTGTTTCTCTGGCATGTTGATGTGTCTCTCCCTTACTTTCCCCCTCCCTTCCCCCCTGTAAAGAAATAATAACAATAATGAGAAATGGACAATGAGGGAGCAATTAAGCCAGACCCTGGTGTTCCTCCAGAAGTGAGAGGTGAAAAAGCAAAGATAACTACTGAGGAGATGATGGATCGGGCAAATGACTATTTTTTTTTAAAGTGGCCACCACCAAATGATGGTGACCTACAGAAAGCCACTGACTTGTCCACAGATGCCCCCAAGCTGAACCCTCACTCGGCCATTCCAAATGCCAAGAGAGCCAGTGTCTTCATCAAATTGCAGAAGCCCAGTAAGACTTCTGGGCCACTGGGAAGAAGCAGCCCGTGACCTTGCCCTTGATGAAGAGGCCAGGGCAATGCTGAGAGTTCAACCAAGGGCCCAGAAAACTGCAGAACATCGGGGAAGGTACAAGCGGAAATGTGCGGGGTGAGAAGTAAAAGGGAGAATGGAAAGGGTCGAGAGGCTCCAAAGGAACACGAGAGCCCAGAGGGAGGGAGAGGTCGGACGCGATCGGGAGCTCGGTGTGGCTCTCCTCTGGATGGCTTTCCTGGGGGAAATGCCTGGGCCCGATGAAGCCCTCCGGGGTCCAGAGGTTCTCACAGCCACTCAGGATCCAGAAGCTGCGGTGGCCTTCCAGGACATGGCCCAGGACCGGGCAAATGTGTCAAAACATCAGAGCAACCCAAAGGTTAGGAATCTCATCAGCAAATTGTCAGCCAAATTAGGAGGTCAAGCGTAATGACCTTCTGACAGATAAGGCCCTTGAAGGAAGGGAAGCCCAGTGGGTTAGATCACCCATGGATGGCGCACGATGCCCCTCTGACCTTCTCGTGAAGAAAACTGGAACACTTCGCAGAGAATCCCTACCCCCACCCCAAATCAGCTGCAATATTTTACAGTGGTTTGCCTTTACGGTATTCATTCAGATACTGTTTTCCTGCTAGGAATGATAAACTTCAAGCATTTTTAAACCTTAAAAATATTTCAAAACAAATTAGAAGGATGCATTCGCCCTATTTTTTTATTTACTAAAAAAAAATTTTTTTGAAGACTGTACAAATGAGAACGAATGAGGCTGTCACAAGAGCCTTCCACCCCTGCAGAGGTCCGGACCGACCCCCAACTCCTGGCAGGACTGACCGGCCTCCCTAGTCCTGCTGGTAAACCTAACCCACCTCAGTGCGCACCTGGCAGAGCAGCAGCGTCCCCTGCTGGCGGTCGGGGGACTGGTGGCACCCTCTGAATCCCTATTCTTAGCTTCTGCCGCCACCTTGTGGTCTTATTCAGAAGTACAAGCAGGGGCCCACACAGTGAAGACGGGACCGTGCAAAGCCGTTACAGCCAGGTTTCAAAGGCCGAGAAAAAAAATGCAAATTATTCTGGGAAAGGATCGAAGCCTCCAAGCTATTGCCCACTGAAAACATTTCACCTCCTCCCTGTTTGTTACTTGATGGGTGAGAATACATGTGACAGCGCCCAGCGGGTTCCTGAGTCGTTAAGCAGAGACCATGAGCTGTGGCCAGAGGGTGATAACACGGGACTTGACGGTCTGCTGACCCATGTCCTCCCGCCCATGCATTTGGCTTGGCATCCTTCCTTCATTCTTTCTTACCTTCACTCACTATGCATTCACTCTTTCAACAAATTTCTGAACCAAGCTAGCACTGGACTGCTGGACGCTGGAGAAACACCTGAGAGCAGCCGGTGTGGTCCCGCCTCCTGGAGCCGACAGTCTGGTGGGATAGACCATTACCCAATAATGGCAGTCAGGTGCCACAGGGCACCTCTAGGGGGACCGAGCAGCCCTCAAGGTCTGACCTCGTTGGGTGTCAGGGAAGGTTTCACACAGGCTAAAGAAAGGGTGAGTTAGCCAGGCCGAGAGGGCGCACACGTGCAAAGTGCCTGGAGGCAGGGAGCACACCCAGCAAGTTGCCAAAAGAAGGTCTGAGAGGCAGGAACGGAGAGGGTCTCAGGAAAAGGGGGCAAGACAGGGCTGGAGGGAGGAGGGGCTGTGCTGGGAAGAGCCTCCAGCGCTGGGTGAATGCACCAGGTTCAGCGTGGAGCCGCCACGAGGCAGTAGAGGCAGGCATGTGTTCTCCTGAGGCGCCCCCATCCCATGACCAGGCGGTCCTTCCTCTTTCTCCAATGAAGTCAGCCACTGTCCTGCCCCCTTGAGGCATTCACAGATGGAGTCACCTCCCTGTCCCCATGCCAGCCTCTCATCCCATCACATCGTCACTGGCCATTCCCAGGCAGACACAGTCTCAGGGCAGGTGAGAGGGTGCTCTGGAGGCAGGCACTGGGCGCAAATCCCGGCTCATCCCCTTACTGGCTGTGTGGCCTTGGGCCCAGTGCCTAGCTTCTCTGAACATGAATTCTCTCCACTGTAAAAGAGGCACTGCTCACCTCAGAGATGGCGCTGTGAGAGGGGTGGTGGCAGGAGTGGCACTGCCGTTCTTCCTCTGTGCCCCCCAGCGAGCGCCCCGGACTGACCTCTGTCACATGGATCATGGGTGCTGGTTGTCAGGGGTGCTCCTCCCAGTACAATGCCTGACACTTGGTGTGTGCTCAACGGTGTTAACTGGATGAATGAATGATTACTGTGTTGAATACAGGCATATCCACAACTGCCACTAGGGACATAGACCAACCATTGCAAATGGTGAGGATACCCACAGTGCTGGATAATAATCCAGGCAGATAGTTAGTGAAACCCAAGAAGAGGTCCTGTGCGCTTGGGGCGCCCTCTGCTGGGCAGGCCCGGCGCTGCCCTCACGTGTCCCAGCCTCCAGGCACCTGGAGGAGCCCTCACCAGGGAGAAAGGTTCAACCCCCGAGGCACTTCCGCCTCTTCCCTGCACACCCCCTCTCCGGGGGGGGGGGGGGGGGGGGGGGGGAGTCGGCCTTGACCCTCCACGGACATCTTTGTCTTTCCACTCTCCTCTCTCCTACTCCGTTGGCAAATATTTCAGGCATCCCTGAATCCCCACCTGCTCTGTCTCAAGTTAGAATCACCAAAGGTTGGAGCAGGTGGGGACGTGGTAGTCGTACAGCTACCACTCACTGGGCACCTGTAATTCGCCATCCGGGAAGTGCGGCCCCTCCCTCTACAGGTGAGCAGCTGCTGTGAGACTGTGAGGCTTACTCAGGGTCACAAGGCAGGAATTTTAAGAAACGTGATGTTTTTCATTCGCCTGAATGGGCCTCCTCCTGCCTCAGCTGGGAAATACGTGGGCCTTGAGATGGGGGCAGGGCCCTCTGTGGCCCCAGGAGCCTCCCCTCGCCCGCTTTTGGGCCACACAGTATCCCAGAAAGGTGGAGAAAGTGGTGAGTGTAGGATCCTTAGTGCGGCCACCGTTTTACCTGGGGGAACACTGCAGGGCGGCTGGGGAAGGACCAGAAGGTGAATAATCACGGGTACTTCCTGCGAGCTAGACTCTGTGATGACCCTTTCCTGGTTCAGCGACACTACCCCGACGCCGCAGGGCAGAACCGGGACCCAAACCTGCCGACCCCTGCCCAGCGCCCCTTCCACGCCACCAGGGTCTCTCTTGGAAAAGAGGCCACAGAGGAAGGAGACCTCGGGAAGGGCAGTTCAGGAAGCACGTGCACACACGCCAGGCCACCAGCGGGCGGGCGCCTCTACCCGAGAGAGAGGACCCTCCTCCGCCCACCTCATGGGGACCCGGTTACCCGTTCGGACTTTGGCCCCTGGAAAATTGGAAGGAAGCTGGGGGGGGGGGGGGCCGGGGGGCGGAGCACCTCACCTCCGTCCCGAAGCTCGGTCTGTGCTGCCATCTTGTGGTCCTAGGAGGAAGTGCGCTTGCTCTGCCCTTCTGCATTCGGGCGAGGTAAACAATTGGGTTGAGCGAAAAGTGGGCGCTATGTTGGGGCCCCCGGGGTCCAACATGGAAGAAGGGACAGCCCATGCCCTGAATGAGCCTACAAACCGGCAGGGCTGCTACGAAATGACACGGTCCCAAACTCAACTCAGCAGCCGATGCCCACCAGAATAAGTCACGCTGAGTTCCAAAAGAAGGAGGAGAGAGCATGCGCTAGAGGAGGCTCGGGAAAGGTTCCAGGTAGCAAACAATGCTGACGGTGGGCCTCAAAGGGCAGGTGCGGTTTGGAGCAAGCCAAGACGTAGGAAGGCGCTCCAGGTGGAGGGACCACCCTGAGCAAAGGCAGGGAGGCAAGAAAACATCGGTTCTAAGGAAAATCCAGTTCCTCCCAAGCCCAGATCGGGTGCAGAGAGGAGAGGGAAAGGTCATTTGGGAGCCTCATGGGCAGGTGTTTGCGCGCCAGTCTAGGGGGTTGTACCTAATCCTCCATCCACCGGGAGCAGCCAAGGTCTCTGAGCAGGGGTGCAGCTGGACCCGGGATCCGGAAAAGAGCACGACGGCTGCAGGGGGGGATGGAGGAGGTGCTGGGAGAGAGCAGAGGAAGACAGACGGCGCTGATGGAGGAACCGAGCAGGAGTCGAGGACTTGGGCCCGAGGTGCTGTCAGGACCTCCGGGCTCAGACATCCTTCCGACAACTGAAGTAATGAATTTGTAACAGAGAAGCAGACGCAATTGCTCACATGTGTACAGACTTCGTGGTAAATAAATCCCTTTAATGCACAAATGCCTTTGACTGGTATTTACGGAACCCCGACTGTGGTCCCAACCCTGCGCTAAATGGTCTGGGCTTCGTCGGTAAAGCGTGTTAGGCTGCAGTGGGGGAGACAGACATCAGCCGCCAGCCCGTGAATGACCTGGGGCGGGGAAAGGGGCTGTGGGAATAAGGGGCAGTAACACAAGGAAGAGGGTACGGGACGACCGGCGGGGGGCTGCAGTTTAAAATAGCGGCCAGGAAAGGCCTCGGTACAAAGCAGACGTTTAACGAAAACCCTGATGCAGCAGGCTAGGGGGAGGAGCCAGCGAAACAGGCTGCTTTGGAGTAGCGGCTATTTTGAGATGTAGGCGCTCAAAAACCAGCAGATGCGGGGGGGGGGCGGGGGGCAGCTCTCTCTAAACTCCCCTTTTCTGCCTAAAAACAGATGCTCCGAAAGGAGCTCCGCTGTCACAAATCCTCTCCCCCTCCACAGGGGGAGGCTGGCTCCGGCCCCAGGAGGGGAAACTGGAAGCCAGTACCACACCCCAACTCTGTCAGGACCCTCACACCTCCCAGCTACTTCACGGGCCCACTCATCTTTCATGAAAATCATCGACTCTTCCCTAACAGGCCTAGATTTCCCCCATCACCTCGGTATTTAAGCCTGAATTCTAAGCCACCTTGGGGCGTTCTTCATTTTTCCTGGGCATCTCCCATGTATGAATGAGACCGACATGTTAGCAAACTTCGATTTGCTTTTCTCTTGTTCATCTTCTAATACAGAGGGGTCTCAGCCAAAAACTTAGAAGGATACGGGCAAAGTTATGTTTTTCACCTCTGTAAGACTTTGCGGGGGGGGGGGGGGTGCAGACACCTGGGGAGAAGCCACCAGACCCCAAACACCAGCCCAAGGCCGCAGGGGGAGCCCTTCCGGCCTGTGGTGGGCCCAGCGGGGGAGCCGGCGGGGGTGGAGAGTACAGTGGCTGGGACAAGCTGAGAGAGGTGACAGGGATTGACCACAAGAGGCCTCGGGGAACCTTGGACACGGGCACACTTCCAGAGCCCCACTGCGGGCTACCGCGACGACCCAGGCCAGAGATGACGTGGGCTCGGTCCTGGGCAGGGACCGAGCAGTGGTGTGCAGTGGGCAGGCCCTGGGTACCTGGGGTAGCAAGCCCCAGGTTTCCTGGGCTGTGGGTGTGGGGCAGGAAAGAAGAGTCCAGGGCAATGTCTCCACGGAGATGGGGCCACCATCACCTGTCATGGGAAGGCCGTAGTTCAGGTGGGCAGGGGGAGTTAGGGGCTCAGTCCAGGGCCTGCTAAGGTTGGGGTGTTTGTTAAATATCGCAGTGGGGATACACGTGTGTTAATGTCGTTTAACCTACTGGGTGAGCATGTGTCCACCTGCTCAAGCGAGTGTCTTATTGTGGCAAAAGGCACAGAACATAAAATTTACCATTTTAGCCACTTTACGTGTGCAGTTCAGTGGCTTCAAGCGCGCGCACTGCTGTACGACCGGCACCACCGTCCGCCTTCAGCACCTTCCCACCACCCCGCACTGGACACTGTCCCCATCCCCCCATCCCCCTCCCCCCACCCCTGGCAACCACTGCTCCCGGTGTTTCCACCGCCCCGACCCCTCTAGAGACCTCCCGTAAGTGGAGTCACACAGCGTTCGTCTGTCTGTGGCCGGCTCATTCCACTTAGCACGGTGTCTTCAAGGTTATTCCGTGTTCTAACATGTGGCAGAATTGCATTCCTCGTCAAGGCTGAGTAATACTCCATTCTGTGTGTAAGGATCATAATTTCCGTGTAGTGTTTCTGAGACACCACTGTGCTGCCCCCCAGCCCTGTCTGTTGTTTCCCACCTTCACGCAGGCGGCCCCCCCCGAAGCGTGCAGCTGGGGTTCCCACCGGAGGGCGCAGAGCCCAGTATTGCACCAGAGGCGTTTCTGGTCCTCGGGGCCCTGGGATTCTGACACCCCCTCTGACACAGACCTGGAAACAGAAGCCCATGACATTGAACCGAACCGAGGTGCAAACACAGGTGCATCCTCGTAGATGCGAATGAGTGTGCCCCGGAAGAAGGTCTGAGAGGCCCAAGGCAGTGGGAATCAGTTGGGGACCTTATAGTGTTACCAGTGTGGGGGCAAGACAGAAATCGAGGGGGAACCCCAGAGAAATTTCCAGTCAGACTTTATGAAGCTTGTGCCCGAGCAAAAGGGAGGCAGCCCAGGGGAAAGGAGGGTCCCCTGAACTGGCCCAGGAGGGCTGGCCCTGGGTGGCTCCTCTTATGAGCTGGGGGCAGAGCGGGCTTGCACGACAAGGCTGGCTTTTTTGAAAAGGGCAGGCTTGCAGAATTTTTTATTTTTTATTAAGAAAATTGCTTCTCTACTCATGAGACTTCTGGCACCACACGTGTGACTTTCCGCCCCAAGCAATTCTGACACTACCTGCTGGGAGTCAGNGGTCCCCCGAACTGGCCCGGGAGGGCTGGCCCTGGGTGGCTCCTCTTATGAGCTGGGGGCAGAGCGGGCTTGCACGACAAGGCTGGCTTTTTTGAAAAGGGCAGGCTTGCAGAATTTTTTATTTTTTATTAAGAAAATTGTTTCTCTACTCATGAGACTTTTGGCACCACACGTGTGACTTCCCCCCCCAAGCAGTTCTGAGGCTACCTGCTGGGAGTCAGCACAGCACCCACGTTGGGGGGGGGGGGCGGGGACTCAGCCCCACGAGATCCCCGCCCACTCCAGCTATCAATCACAAAGAGAGTGGCCCCGGGTCACCTCGTTCTGTCTGACTTGACTACAAATCAGGGGTTCCCACAGCCCCCCCTCCAGTTTGATGATAGCAGCCCACAGAACTCAGGGAAACACTTACTGTCACTAGTGTATTATAAAGGCTATTTATTATAAAATAGCATCCAGAGGAACAGCCAGATGGAGAGGAAGAAAGTGCAAAGTCTGGAAGTTCAGGAGCATCTGTTCCCGGGGAATTGGGGTGCGCCACCCTCCCCACACACGCGTGTGTTCACCACCCAGAACCGCCCTGAACCCTGTGGTTTAAACTTGTTATGGAGGTTCCATTACGTAGACATGACTGAATCACTGGCCGTTGGTAACTAATTCAATCTCAAGCCCCTCCCCCTCCCTCAGAGGGGGTTGGGGGGCGGGTCTGCAAGTTCCCACCCTCCGATCCATGGCCAGTTCCTCTGGCGCCAGCCCCCATCCTGAGGCTCCGGCCCCCCTCCCGCGGCCCCAGCGCCCAGTCATCTCATTAGCATACAAACAGACACCCTCACTCTAGGGCAGGGGCGTCCAACCTTCTGGTGTCTCTGGGCCACACTGGAAGAAGACTCATCTTGGGCCACACATTAAATACAAACACACCAACGAAAACTGATGAGCAAAAACAGGTCCCTGCACAGTTTCCGCGACATCCGCCACCGCAGATAAGCAAACAAGTTCTCACATAATAACCCTCATCACACAGCGGCCCTTCCAACAATCATCTAAAATAGTCGACCAGGTCCCAAGTTTGCGATCGCTGATATAGAAAATGGACCTATCTAAGTAATAAAACAGTAATAAAACTAAGCAATGTTTTAAGTAGATTTACGATTTTGTGCTGAGCCGCATTCACAGCCCTCCTGGGCCGCACGTGGCCCACGGGTCGTGGGTTGGACACCCCTGCTTGAGATTACAAAGATCGTAGAAGTTCTTGTGTCTAGAAGCCAGAGAAACCGATTATAATGAAAGACGCTGTGGGCACCCCTACCACTCAAGAAATTACAAGAATTTTAGGAACCCTGTGCCAGGAAATGGGCACAGAGACCAAAATACATTTCTTACTATATGACAAGATCACACTGGATGTGATCCAACTTATGGTCAATGTTTACATTTCTAGCTCTCATAAATGACGATGTTTAAAAACTCAGGCTCTATGTCAAGTCTACAGAGAGTAATTGGGTACATGCATCTTCAGTCTCTCAAACTAGGAGAACCTCTTCTTTTCTCCGCCCCCCCCCCGCCCCCAATCACGTGTCCCGCAGCGTTTCCAGTCTGAACTCACAGACTGAATTCCCATGGTGCAATTCAACACGTTCCTCTGCCCTCCGCGTTGCTTAATACCGGCTCGTTAGACCCAGAGTCTTTTCTGCATTGATTTTTTTAGAGAGAGAAAAAAACATCGATTTGTTGTCCCACTTATTTACGCAACCATTGCTTGCTTCTCGGCCGTGCCCTGGCACAAACACACACATAACAGAAGTCCACCCCCTTATCTAGTTCAGGACAAAAGGCAACTAACTCAGAGACAGCCTGTAGACTTTGATTTGAAATAAAAATGCATTGTGTTCAAAGGTAAAACAATAGAAAAAACGTTTGATGTCTCTAAGCACATCTGCTACCTAGGCCTCCCGGAGGCTGGCACACCCTTTTTTTGGCCAAGCAGAGACGGGTCTGGGCTGTACCCACTCCGGGGAAGGCAAGGGGCAGAGCCCAACTGCAAACCTGAGAGAGGAAGACTTTGAGGGCTGGCCCTGGGGCAGGATCAAACGCGGAGATGCAGGAGCCAGCAAAGGCTGGTCCTGGGTGGAAAAAGAGAAAGCGTTAGAGAGACCAGGGGTGGTCTGGCCAGCAAGATCTCTGATCTGCGCTCTGCGTATGCAGAAGCCCACCGCCTCCTCCACAGGGTCAGTGCGCCAAGCTTGCGCTGCTCACTTCTGTGTTACATGAGAATGGATTCTTCGGGGAGAATCTGAAGTGGAGCCAGGGGCCGTATGTCTAATGCGGAACAAGGCAGGGCGACCCCAAGTAGCTGACGCCTTCCTAACAACATTCACATAAACAGACAAAACATGTCGAATGGGTCCTGGACATCCCCTAGGTGGTAACTAACTTAAGTGATTTGGGGGGGTCACTTTTCTACTTTTTTAATTATTTTATTTTATTTATTTATTCTTAGAGGGGGAGAAACAACCCTGTACAAGAGATACATCCACTGGTTGCCTCTCACGCGCCCCCTACTGGGGACCTGGCTGGCAACCCAGTCATGTGCCCTGACTGGGAATCGAACCAGCGACCTTTCAGTTTCAGGCCAGCACTCAATCTGAGCCACACCAGCCAGAGCTCTACTTTTAAATTTTTTATACATTGAAAATATACAGTTGACCCTTGGACAACATGGATTTGAGTTGCATAGATCCACTTGTACACAGATTTTTTTCTAAATAAATACTGAAATCTATTTTATCTTCCTTATGATTTCTTAATAACATTTTTTGTCTAGCTTACTCTATTGTAAGAATAGAGTATATAATACATAGAACTTACAAAATATGCTTATCAACAGTTTATATTATCTGTAAGACTTCCAGTCAATCGTAGGCTATTCACAGTTAAGTTTTCGGAGAATCAATAGTTATAAGCACATTTTCAACTGTGCAGGGGTCAGGCTCCTCACCCCCCATTGTTCAAGAGTCTGCTGGACTATGTTACTTTACAACCAAGGGAAATAATATTATTTTACAATACCGAAAGAACCAAAGGAAGTAGGCCCTCTCAGGAAGTGTTATCTCGGGTAGAGGGGACAGCTGCTAAGCTGTTTGGGGCAAAGGATGACCAGCAAGCAAGACTGACGTCAGGGAGAAGGCTGGGGAGACAGCCACGTGTGGGAGCGTGGCTTTGACACGGGCTGTGCCGCGCTGACACGCTCTTCGGTCTAGATTCACCTGGGGCAGCGCTGTCCAGTGGGAATTCAGTGCATGCCACGCACGTAACTTTAAATTTCTTAAGTAGCCACATTTTCAAAAAAGTAAAAAGAAACAAGGGAGATCAACTTTAACAATGTTTTATTTTACCCACTGTATCCAAAGTATTTTTTCAATAAGCAAATCATATAAAAATGAAGCTGTTTCACAGTTTTTTACGCTAAGTCTTCAAACCCTCACCCGTTATACAGGCAGTGCGTCCAAACTGGACTAGCCCCACTTCCGGGGCTCCAAAGCCCCCCGGGCCCGTGGCTGCTGTGCTCTTTGGGAGCTGAATTTCATCTGGGGAAGATGAGCCGTAGTAGGGCAGAGGTGAGGCTGCCCAGAGAGTGACGCGGGCTTGCAGCCGAGGGCTGGGGGCGAGGTGCAGAGGTGTGGCTGAAGGTGGCCGCAGGCCAGTGGGGGGACACCAGCCGTACCCGGTGAAGTGGGGACGAGTGGGGAGGGCTGAGCGTGGGCGAGTGCTAACTCAGGACACCACTCTCACTGGCTCACTGCGGCCTCAGTGACTTTTGGTTTTGGAGGGGAAAGGGGAAAAGGAGGGACCTCCTCCTCAAAGGCAGAGCTGATCACGCCAGGCCCTGGCTCAAAGCCCTCCTAGGACCCAGCTGCGAGGAGCCAGGCCCCGCCTCCAGCATGACCGAGGCCACGGGCACCCCTGCCGGAGCCTGCTGCCCTCTGCCTCACCTCCCCCACCCTTCACCTCCTGGGTCCTCCTTCCCCAACTGGTGGGAAAGTTCTTCAAGTCCGTGGGAAGAACGTGGGAGCCACGGCTGACGTGTTGCTGGGCACACAGAGGGGCCTTCCTGGAGGTGGCCCTTGTGTGACTTGTATCAGCTTTTTTAACAATAAAAATGAAGTGAAAGGAGGCTGGAGGAGCTGTGGTCGCAGTCCCCGGCAGAAAGCCCTGCCCAAACACCTATCAGCTTCTCCTGGAAGAGGAACCAGGTCTGACCTGATTTCCAGGCAATGTGTCCAATGCTCTTCTGTCCATTGGGAATGCCCGCCCCCCGCACACATGAGGGAACTCCACTCCCACACCCCGGCAGAAGGCAGGGCCCTCTGTGGCCGTTCTGGCATTTCCAGAGCCTGGAGCCTTGCGGGGCCGTGAGCTCCTTGAGGACAGGTGCCAGGCTTGGCCCTTTTCCATGTCCTCGGTGAGCTCAGGTTGACTGCCCGGGTGGGGGGGAATACCAGGCAATCTGGCCTTCATCCCCCTACCTAAGCAAGGCCTCTTCCCTCTCATCCCATCTACAGCAGCTCCTGGAGGACTTCCTGGAGGAGGAGGAAGGAAAGGACAGGAAGGAGACGCCAGCAGGATGGAGACCGCAGATGCTCTGCCAGCAAAGAGGCAAAGAGGAACTGAGGGGCACTTCCCTCCTCGGGTCGGCAGAAGTGAATCCACAGCAAGGGGAAGACGCACGAGGATGAGGAGGAGGCCCGGCTGGGCTGCGGGGCGGGGGTGCAGGTAAAGTGTAACGGACAAACACACTGTCACAGAGGGTCCAGCTCAGTGAATTTTCACCACCCGGATCAAGATCACAGTCATTTCCAGCACCCCACGGGCGTCCTCATGGTGAAGGGACCCCACAGGGTCAGAACCAGCAGCTCACACGGTCTCCCACTGGGGCAGAACTGAGCAACCCAGGTGGGGAGAATAACGCCTTCACTCACCAGGAACTTCTGGGTGGGTGTGTGCACGTGTGTGCACATGTGTGTGCACGGGGAGGTGGGCAGGCAGGGGAGGGGTGTGCACTCTTCCAGTCATTCACATAGAGGGTGATAGCTCCCCAATAAAGAATGCAAGAAATACCACATTTATTTGACTTTGTTTCTTTTTTAAATGATTTTTTAAATATTTTCTTTTTTTAATTTATTTTTAGAGGGAGGAGGAAGAGGGAGAAAGAGAGGAAGAGAAACATCAGTATGTGGTCACCTCTCACGTGGCCTGCACTGGGGACCTGGCCCACAACCCAGGCATATGCCCTGCCCGGGAATCCAATCAGCGACCCTTTGTTTCGCAGCCTGCACTCAATCCACTGAGCCACACCAGCCAGGGCTAGTTGACTTTCTCAAGGTCAACTTAAATCCTGTACCAGTGAACATCCCATCAGGCTGCTCAGAAGTTGATTCTGGATGTGGCAGGGCTCCAGCGTTCCCTAGACCTCTCTCTCGGTGAGGGGTTTTCTGTAGCACCAAGAGGTTTGGGGGGAGGGGCCTTGGACCAGATCACCCATCTGCCGTGGTGACCACCGAGACACCTGTTTGGTGCAACCCCTTCCTGGGAGAAGATTCTGCCACTTCCTTGCCAAGTTTGGGACTGTGGGGAACTTCATTGAGGCTGAGGGTCCCCAGGTGTCCCCCACAGCCAAGCCCAAAAAGACCACATGGAGAGACTCCTACCCCCATCCTGTGCCACGCTGAGGGACTCGCTCTGGTCCCCTGCTGTTCTCAGAGGGTCTGTCTCCCTGTCCCCTGGGAATCTGGTGTCATCTATCTAGTGACTTGATAAAGTCCCATTTCTATCCTGCCACATATATTCATTCAAATCCCCTTACAAAGCCTAAGGGAAAGGTGTCATTAGCCCTTTGTACAGATGAGAACAATGAGGCTGGAAGAAACTGAGTCACCCGGCAGGAAGACGGACAGGTGATGCCCAGTTCAGGGACTCCCAAGCCAGCGTCCCGCCCCCTGACCCCTGCTGCCAGGGCCAGGGCCTCGGACCGACCGAGGAGCACAGTCATGCATCAAGCTGAGTTAACAGGGGCACGTGTGTCGCTTTCAGACTAACTCACCCTCACCATCATTCCCCACAACAAGCTCCCAGGGCCAGAACAGCCTCTGCACTGACGGGAGACTCCTGTAGCTCCTCCTTCAAAACGCTCCCAGCCTGTGAGCACAGAGCTCTGGACTTTAGACCTGGGACGGCCTCAGAAATGTGCCAGCCTTCCTTTTATGGGAGATGTAGGGGAGCCCTGAGAGGCACATAGGTCCCTGCGGAGAGGCTGGGAAATGGGGCTTCCCTAGGGATCCCTCCCTAACCTGCGCCAAGAGGCCAGGTCCGGCAGCTCCTTCTGGAGGCAAGAGTCAGACCTTGAAAAAGCAGGGCGGAGGCCTGGCCAGGTGGCTCAACCGGTTGGAGCCTCATCCCGTGCACCAAAGGTTATGGGTTCAATCCCCAGTCAGCGCACAGACAGGAGACAACCAATTAATGATGTTTCTTTCTCTCTCCCCTCGCCCTTCCTTTCTCTCTAAAATCAATGAACATATCCTCAAGTGGGGGTTTAAAAAAGGGGCGCAGAAGTCAAAGTCATAGCCTGGAGCTGTTCCTCGTACCTGAGTACATACGAGGTATGTCTACGTGCTCATTTGACAAGCACTGAGCACCCACTGTGTGTCAGGCACCTACCACACGCACACAGTGGGGTCCACAGCCTAGCAGGGAGACAAACGAGGGAAGGGACAAGGCCCAATTCATGGGTGCCAAGGTAAGAACATTCAAACCTGTAGAGAGTGTTTTATGAATTTACTTGGACAATACTGAGCAAGATCTTGCATTCTCCAAAAATGACAGTTTTGTCATTCCTTTTACACCTTTGGAATTAAGAAGAGAACATACGGTGGGCCCAGCAAATCACATAACCAGTCCAAGGAACAGATGAGCAACATGTAGCACGGTAAATGCCAAAGTAGTGAGGGTGCGGAGAAGGGCCCCCAACAGTCTCCTCCAAGAACAACAAGAACAGATGCTCCCAGCTGAGTCCTGAAGGGCGAGCAGGAGCTGCCAAAGGAAGATGTGAGCAAAAATCCCAAAGGAAATTAAAAGGGAGTTTTATTCACGTATGATTTGCAAATCAGGGACATGCCCTGGGCATAAACCAAAGACATGTACCAAAATGGTACATGTTAACATGAAAAATTTAAAAAACAAAAGAAAAAACATACCAAATGGAGGGGATAAGGCTTGTTTTTTTAAAGGCGATCATTGCAAGGAGCTGATGGTCAAAGAGATGGTTGCTAGGGGAAACGAGACCACAAACTTACCTCATTTGTCTTCTGACTGTAGGCTGACCCAGTGGTCAGCAAGAGGGGCTGTGATGCAAGAACAGTGGGCAGCCAATAATTAGGCATTTGTCACAGTCCCGGTTCTGGCTCAGGCTTGTAGAGCACAAGCTTTTGGGTTATTTATCAACAGAAATCAAATAGCACACAAACTGTTCATTCTGCAGGCAGTTTCCAAGTTCAAGGAGCAGAGTCATCTGTAAACAGTCTCAGAGTTCAAACTGCAAAAATCCAAATGTTGGGTGCTGGCCAGGTGGCTCAGCTGGTCGGAGAATCATCCCACACACCAAAAGGCTGCAGGTTCGATTCCCAGACAGGGCACATACCCAGGTTGTGGGTATGATCCCCAGGGCACGTATGGGAGGCAAATGATCAATGTGTCTCTCTCACATTGACGTTTCTCTCTCTCCCTCTCCCTGTTCCTCTCTCTCTCTCCCCACTCCCACCCTAACGGCAATGAAAAAATGTCCTCAAGTGAGGATAAAAACAAACAAACAAACAAACATGTTGGTAGAAGTATCCAAATATACCAGGAAAATTTTGGAGGACCAAGAAAGATATCAACAGCAACAGACTCATAGTAGGGGATTTTAACACCCCATTGTCAACAATGGGTAGATCTTCCAAGCAAAGCATCAACAAGGATTTTGCAGCACTGAACAACAGTCTATCAGGTGAACTTAACTGATACATACAGAACCTTTCACCCCAAAGTAAAATATGCATTCTCTTCAAATGCACATGAGACATTCTCAAAGACGGACCACATGATGGGACACAAAATAAGCCTCAACAAATTCAAAAAAATTGAACTCACATCAAGCAGCTTCTTAGATCACAAAGGCTTGAAACTAGAAACCAATCTCAAGGGAAAACCTCAAAAACATTCCAATTCATGGAGACTGAACAACATGCTATTAAACAATGAATGGGTTAACAATGAGAACAAGGAAGAAATCAAAAAGTTTTTAGAAACAAACAAAAATGAACACACAGCAACCCCAAACCTATGGGACACAGCGAAGGCAGTCCTGAGAGGGAAGTTCATAGCAATAAAAAAGCCTACCTAAAAAAGATAGCAACATTTCAAACAAACAACCTAACCCTACATCTACAAGAACAAGAGGGACGATAACAAAGCCCAGGGCCAGAAAAAGGAAGGAAATAAACAAGCTCAGAGCAGAATTAAATGACACAGAGATTAAAAAAACAATTCTAAGGATAGATAAATCCAGGAGCTGGTTTTTTGAAAAGATAAACAAAATCAGTAAGTCTTTAACCAGACTTATTGAGAGAAAAAAAAGAGAGGGGACACAAATAAATAAAATCAAAAACAAAAGAGAAGAAATCACAGGCAATACCACAGAAATATAAAGAATTGTAAGAAATTACTCCAAACAACTAGATATGCCAAGAAATTTGACAACCTGGGTAAAATGCACAAATTTCTAGAAACATATAACCTTCCAAAACTGAATCAAGAAGAAGCAGAAAACCTGAAAAGACCGATAACAACTAGCAAAATCAAAACAATAATCAAAAAAACTCCTGGCACACAAAAGCCCTGGCCCAGACAGCTTCACAGGCATGTGTTACCAAATATTTAGGGAAAAGCTAACTCCTATCCTTCTCAGAATATTCCAAAAAATTCAAGAACAGGGAAGACTCCCAAACTCTTTCTATGAGACCAGTATTATCTTAGTTCTAAAATCAGGTAAAGACACAACAAAGAACAAAAACTACAGGCCAATATCACTAACAAACATAAATGCCAAAATCCTCAATAAAATACCAACAAGCCAGATCCAGAAATGCATTAAAAGGATCATACACCATGACCAAGTGGGATTCTTCCCAGGGATGCAAGGTTGGTATAACATTCATAAATCAATAAACATAATACACCACATAAACAAAGCGAAAGACAAAAATCACATGATCATATCAGTAGACGCCGAGAAACCATCTGATAAAGTGCAGCACCCATCTATGATAAAAATGATCATCGAAGTGGGAGTGAAAGGAGCATAACTCACCATAATAAGTGCATATATGAGAAACCGACAGCCAACATCATACTCAACAGGTTAAAAACTAAAATGTTTCCCCCTAAGATAGAGAACAAAATGAGGGTGTCTGCTTTCACCACTTTTATTCAACACAATACTGGAAGTTCTAGCCACAGTGATCAGACAAGAAAAAGAAATAAAAAGGCATCCAAATGAGAAAGGAGGAAATAAAACTGTCATTATTTGCAGATGACATGATAGTGTACATAGAAAACCCTATAGGCTCCACACAAAAAAACTACTCAACAAATGAATTTGGCAACATAGCAGGATGCAAAGTCAATATTCAGAAATTGAAGGCATTTTTTTTTAAGATTTTATTTATTTTATTTTTTTTAGAGGGGAAGGAGAGAGGGAGAGAAACATCAATGTATGGTTGCCTTTTGTGCGTCCCCTGCTGGTAGTTAGCCTGCAAGGAACTGGTCTGCAACCCAGGCATGTGCCCCGACTGGGAATCGAACCGCGATCGTCTGGTTCGCAGGCCCGCGCTCAATCCACTGAGCTACGCCAGCCAGGGCTAGAAATTGAAGGCATTTTTATACCCCAAGAATGAAATATCAGAAACAGCCATGGCTGGTGTGGCTCAGTCAATTATTAAGCGCTAGCCTGCAAAACGAAAGGTTGCTGGTTCCATTCCATGTTGGGGCACATGCCTGGGTTGTGGGCCAGGTCCCCAGTTATGGGTATGCAAGAGGCAACCAATTGATATTTCTCTCCCTTTTTCTCCCTCCCTTCCCCTCTCTCTAAAAATACATAAATGTGATCTTTAAAAAAGAAAGAAAGAAAGAAGCCAGGCAGCGAAAGACAAATACCATATGATCTCACCTATAAGAGAAAACTATTGAAGAAAAACAAATAAGCAAAACAGAACCAGAGGCATGGAAACAAGGAACAGACTGACAGCAACCAGAGGGGGGAAGGGTCTAGCCAAGGAACAGGCATAAATGACCAATAGACTCGGACAACAGGGTGAGGATTGGCTGGGGAAGAGGGCGGGGGAGTGGGAAGGGGAGAGCAAGAGGGGAAAATTGGAACAACTGTGATAGAACAATAAAAATAATAATTAAAAAACCAAAATGTTGGGCCACTGGTTATGTTAAAAGTTCTTATACATCCTCAAAGAGGAGGGAAGAATGTACCAAGGGAGAGCATGCACAAACACCCTGAGATGAGAAAATTCGGGGTGCTTCATAGAACAGCTGTAGAATATGGGGCATGAGCCTGACCAGAGAGCCAGGGCCAAGGCAAGTGCTCTTGGCCAAAATAATTCTGAAGAACAACAGAATAGAGGGTCTCATTCTATTGGAGACCACGACACTGTGTAGAGCCCCTATCAGGAAGAGATTGTGGCTTAGAGATAAAACCAGTGGAACAGAACCAAGACTCTAAAAATGAACCCACACATATGATTATGATGGAGAACACACAACGAATCAGCAGGGCAAAGATGCCTTATTCAGTAAACGGTGCCGGGACAACTGGCTGTCTATATAGGAACAATAATTAGACCCCTGCTCACACCACCCACAAAATAAATTCCACATGGCGTAAAGACCTACAAGTGAAAAGCAAAGCTTTAAGACTCCCAAAAGGAAATGCAGAATCGCTTTACAAACACAAAGCAGAGAAAGGATTCCTTTGATAAGATCTTTTCCTAAAAGGTAAGATTGATCAACTGGACCACATGATGATTTGAAATTGTCACATGTGTGCAGACCTGGAGAGAGAGCTCTGTCATTCACTCTCTCTCCCCAAACCCCTTGCAAGCAGCACCACGTCTGTGAACCCAGGTGGAGGGCAAGTCGGGTCCTCAGCCTCTCAGACTGGGCTGGAACTGAAACTTGAATGCCCATGACTTCCAGCCACAGTTTGCCTTTCCTGGCATCACAGAAACCAAATTATTAATCAAAAGATCACCTAGTAAATACAGAATCAAAACAAACTATTAAGTCCACCTAGCTTTTACCACCTTGGGGTGGGGGGGGGCAGATTTGAGCAGGCTCTCACTTTGCAGCCCATGGTGCCAACAGTATTGCCCCAAAATTTAATTTATTGGCAACATTTAAAATTCAAGAGTTTTTTTTTTAAACTAAACACCTGGAGTTCCAGGTTCTCCTGAAAAAGATCTGGCACAATGGGCTGCAGGTGCATAGGCTTTACCCGGACCCCATCGCACCCCATTACATCGCCCTTCGCTGTCTGCACTCCTTTATCTGACCTGCCTGGCAGCTGCCCTGGGGTCTAAACTGTTTTTTACCCCTGCAACTGAGAGCATTTCAATTAATACATTGAAAGAGCAAGAAAGTTGACTGTGTTGAAGGACGTAGTTCACCGACCATCTGGGAAGGCTCTACCCCACACAACGAATGACCGATCCTTCAGGTGCCTGAACTCCTCTCCTGCCCCCAGAATCAGTTACTGTCCCTTGACCTCGTGCTAATGAGCTGGGCATTCTTTCCTTACATTATCTCAATGACAGATTTAGAGGTTAACCTATTTTTCAGTTAGATTCACCTAATGATATCTGAGATATCATTATAAATTAATCTAAATGATAAAGTTAAGGTGGTCAAAATATATATGTAATAAACAAAACTACTTTAAAATGGAGCCAGAGCTGCCATGCGAGAGGCACACTGCCTTGAACTCTCATGCCTCAAACCCTGTAATCTTCAAACAGGACAATATAACCTTTGGACAACCTTTGGGCCTAGGACAACACTGTGTCCCAAAGAACTATTTATAAATATAAAAAGAAAGCAGTTATATTATGACTATTGGATTGAAAATTCAACACACTGTATAAAATTAACATCATCATTTTCTGCTGTGTGCACCAATAGATTCCTTCTATTGATGTAATTGTCCCCCCTCCTCATAAATACCCATTGCCTTTGTCTCCTAATGGGAACGTCACTTGGACTTCCACTTAAATTAATGGTTTCTCAATAGCTATTCTTCTGGAGCTCAAATAAATGCTTGTTGCCTCTCACTTTGAAAGGCCTTTTTATTTTTAGGTTAACAAAAGTTTGGGTTACAATACTGCATGTTGATTAAAGGGCCACCCTAATCTTGTAAACAAAGAGGAAGTAGGTGAATAGGTGAGTACGAGATAGTGGTAATCTGTGCTGTTTGGGAGGCTCAGCATCTAAATCCTCTCCGAAGACTGCCAATCTGCTCCACAAAAACCCCTCCTGAGGCAGGTACCGCAGCAACACGGTCAAAAACGCGGAACTTGACAGAGAACAGTGCGCAGGCGCGTCCGAAACCTCCGCCAGTTTTCTGCGCGGCTGACACCTCCCCTCGGCCAGCACAGCCGCCCAAACCAAGCTTTCTCTCCCCCTCCCTTCCCTCCCCGAGTCAGGACGCCCTCCCACCGTACTGAGTTCCTGCGCAAGCGCCGCCCGCGTCCCCGGCCTTGGACCAATTGGAAGCGCCGGCACCTGGACGCTGGGGGCAGGACGCCGTGGGCGGGGTCGAGACGTGAGGGCAACGCGCTGGCGACACAGGGGCGGCTATATAAGTGAATACAGGCACCGCCCCTCCGCCCCAGTCGCTGAGCCGCCGCCGAGGACTCAGCAACCTTCCCCTCGAGCCCCCCTCGTTTCCCGACGCTCCGTCCCCCCTGCCCACCTTCTCCCGCCGCAGCCTTCCGCAGGCCGTTTCCACCGAGGAAAAGGAATCGTATCGTATGTCCGCTATCCAGAACCTCCACTCTTTCGGTAAGCTAAGGAAAGGCCCCGCGGGGCGAAGGCCCAGGTGCGGCGGCACGGCTGTCCGGGCTCGGAAATAGGGCCCGGACAGCTTCCAAGCCCTTCGGGCCTTCCTAAATTTGGATAGAATGAAGGTGTCTGCCCTCGTGGTCCCCGGGGACAGGGCCTGGGCCTTGAGGTGGGTCCCTGAGCGTGACCGGAAGGGTAGGGCGAGAGGTCAGTTCTTGGGCGGGCCCTACGTCTCGGGTGGCGCATTTACTAATGGCTCCAGTGCCACCGCAGGCCACACCCGCCCCTCCCGCCACCCTCGCGTCACGTCCTCTACGTCACTGCCGTTGTCCCGGCCTCCGGAGAGGGAGGTGGCACAGCCCTAAGTGACAAGTGCGCGCACCAATGGGGCGGGAAGTTGGCTCCGCCTCGGAGCTCGGGTTCCGGCCGGTTGCATCAGCCGAGTGGGGCGTTGCCTGTCAGCCCTGGCTGCCCAGACACGTGATCTGTCTCCGAGGGCGGGCCCGGAGGCCGAGGCTTTCCACGAATCTTGGAAAGCCGGCCCTCCCGGACTGACCTGTTCAGGGAGAGCCCAGGAAAAGGACATACCTGATCTGACTCATCCCTTAGCGAGTTCACTTAGTTTTCTGCATGCACAAAACACCCGGTGGGGGGCGACAGTGGCATCTAAGCCACAATGGCTCTAAACTTGATCTTTCTTTCCAGACCCCTTTGCTGATGCAAGTAAGGGTGATGATCTGCTTCCTGCGGGCACTGAGGATTATATCCATATAAGAATTCAACAGAGAAACGGCAGGAAGACCCTTACTACTGTCCAAGGGATCGCTGATGATTACGATAAAAAGAAATTAGTGAAGGCGTTTAAGAAGGTAAGTCTTGTAGGAAATGCAAACTTGCTCACGTGGGGGTGCTGTGTTTTATTTACCGAAAGGGATTATTACTGCTGTTGCTTCACCTAATTTGCTTTGCATCCCTTGCAGAAATTTGCCTGCAATGGTACTGTAATTGAGCATCCGGAATATGGAGAAGTAATTCAGCTACAGGGTGACCAGCGCAAGAACATATGCCAGTTCCTGGTAGAGGTGAGTTCAGTCACTTGGTGCATTTGAGCTTCTGCTCCGGCCAGATTCTGCTACCTCTGTTTAATTTCTGCTGGGGAAACAAGTTTCGTTTTACAAGGCTAAGCAAAATGGCTGAGTTTTGAATGGCATAAACAAATGTATTTTTAAAACAAGGGACTTGTCTGCCTTGAGTGTGCTTTTTTTAGGGATCTACTTTAAAGACTGCAAATTTAAACTGCATACAGACAAGTCCTAATGATAAGCAGGAAGCCTAGTTGGCTGTTCCTCCTAAGAGCTAAAATTTTATTGCACGTTCAGTTTCCCACTGAGTACCCAAGTTGAGAGCCACTGTCCTAGAGGGGGGAGAGGTGTGCGTCTTGGTTCTTGGACTCCCCTTGCCTGGTCTAGGAACAGGAAGACGGGACTATTGGCACCAGAATTAGAGGCTTTGATGCTCTATCCACTCTTTAAAATTTCCCCCTTTTTTCTTTGCAGATTGGACTGGCTAAGGACGACCAGCTGAAGGTTCATGGGTTTTAAGTGCTTTTTGGCTCACTGAAGCTTAAGTGAGGATTTCCTTGCAATGAGTAGAATTTCCCTTCTGTCCCTTGTCACAAGTTTAAAAACCTCACAGCTTGTATAATGTAACCATTTGGGGTCTGCTTTTAACTCGGACTAGTGTAACTCCTTCATGCAATAAACTGAAAAGAGCCATGCTGTCTAGTCTTGAAGTCCCTCATTTAAACGGAGGTCAGGCAGGAGGCACCTGGCAGTGTCCAGCCTGAAACAAAGCAATAACGTGATGTTTCAGCCAAGCGCAGAGCCCCAAGATTGTCACAGGTGGCCATGTCTGGCCAGAAGATCCTTGCCAGAGTTCCCTGTCCTCCTAGAATGTCACCAACTGAGCAGCCCGAGGTGAGGCTGAGAGGAGTGAGGCGGCAGCAGGGGCATGTTACCGCTAGAGGGAGCCTGGGGTAGTCGGAGATCTCCAACCTGACCCGTGGGTGGAGCTTAGAGCAGCCACCTTCCCTCTAAGCAGGGTGATGAGGATATCTGGTGTGTCACCGAGGTCTTTTTAACCAGACGTATCCCAGCTAATTGATGTCCAAACACCAGAATTTGAGGCCAACCTCCCATCAGAGTTAAACTTTTGACAAGGGAACAAATTTCAAACCGATGTGTCAGTCATGTAGCTAGCTGTAGTGCTCACAACTTGACTAGCAACAGCTGCCCAATGCCATGTGAAGTAATGAACTGATTTTTGGATTTTCCCTTCTTCAGTTTTAATGTTATGTAATGTATTTAAACCCTTATTTAAATAAAACTTGTTTTCAGAAACATCTGACTTGCAGATTTGATTCTATACATAGCCAGTCTCGTGTGTGTGAAGGAGCCACAGGAGTGGGCAGCGGACCCGTCTGCGCCCGAAGCTGCTCAACGGGCCTGAGCAAATCCGGGCCAGGAGAACATTTGGCTGGTGCCTTTAGGTTCCCCAAAAGGAACAAGCATGGTGTGGGGCTTGACCTAACCTACAAACCCCTAAAAAGATACACAAGTGTCTACTACTCCTAAGAAGTTAGGTTTGTGATATTAAAAAGCTTAGTGACTAACGTGTTGGGGAAGCTGAAATGGAGTGTTGGCGGGCTGTCCCTGGCAGGACCTTGAGTAGTGGAGTTCATTGAGGTCTGCATCTGGGTTCTTGGTAAACAGCACATTCTCCCAGCAGGTGGATCATAAACTAGTCCTGGTTTCAGACACTGAAATAGGCTGGCAACTACTAGGAGGGGTTATAAGAAGTCGGCACTTGCTTTGTTTGTTGCCAGCCCCTGTGTTACAGGTGGTGGTCAACCTGGAACAAGTCGGGGTGGGGGTCGCGGTCTGGTGGAGAGCTGAGCCAGAGGCCAGCGCCCTAGAAGCAGGAGAGGATTCTGGTAGGTTGTAACACGAGTTCCCTACAAAAGTGATTGGTTTAATAAACTGAACCACTTGGTTCCAGCCATTTGCATCGTTCAAAACACTTAGGTGATACTTTTAAATCAGGTTTGACTTCAACAAAAGGGCTTTTCCTAGAGGAACTTCTAAGAAGTAACACAGGAGGCCAAACCCACAGAAGGTGGATTGAAATGAACCACCATGGGCTGATGCGCAGTTTCTGTGCTGGGCTGCTAACGTCTCGTGCCTTTGAAGGACCTCTCTTTCTCTCAAAGGGGATTATTCTGCAGTAAACTAGCAACACCACAGTTAAGTCAGCTGTCCAGTATCGACTGAAACCATTATCAGCACATACAACGGGGTTTGTGGATACCCTATTCTGATTGATGTTTTGTGGGTGTATCAGGCCTGAAATAATAAAGTGTGTCTCCTGGATGGTTGAGGAAACTCAACTATGGAAATTCCAAGGCTGGTAAGTGATAGCCTAGAACTCCGTCTCCTCTCCCCACCAGATGAGCTCTATCTTCGCATTTTAAATAGTTTGTTTTAGCCTTGGCTGATGTATCTCAGTGGATTGAGCGCGGGCCTGCGAACCAGATGATCGTGGTTTGATTCCCAGTCAGGGCACGTGCCTGGGTTGCAGGCCAGTTCCCAGTGGGGGACACACAACAGGCAGCCATACATTGATGTTTCCCTCTCTCCTTCCCTTCCTCTCTGGAGATAAATGAATACAATATTTTAAAAATAAAAAAATAGTTCGTTTTACCAACACAGTCTTCATTGTGCAGTGCAAACCAAGGGGAATCAGGGCACACGAAGGTGAGTCAAGAAGACACCCTGTTGAGATGTAAGACCAGCAACAGCCTTGTGAGGCAAAAAGAGGCCAGTGCCACCACTGGCTTGGCCAAAGAGCACAGGACCTCGGAGCACTGGGGTGTCTCCCTCTGCCACCCATGGGCAGGGGTGTCAAGGCCCAGCGGTGAAAGCACCCAGGACCTTTGGCTGAAACAAAGGCCCTGCATAGAGCAGAAATAATAGTACTCTTACTGGGTGCTAGGCCTTTGCCGAGCATTTACACATCGACTCACTGGTTACACATTAGCCCCAAGGTAAAACATTCAGAGAGAAGTAGCAAGTGGAGAGAAGGGAGGAGAGGAAAATGAGGGCTGGAACGTTGGTGTGAGATCAGAGTGGGCTGAGCCACAGCCATGGTTCTCCCCTTCTCATCCATTTCCTCCACTCCTCAGTCTCCCTGCCCCACCCCAGCTAGCTGCAGCCCTCCTGCCCATCCCCCAGGCCCCTCTCTGCAACAGGGACAAGCAAAGACTTTTTTTTTTTTTAGAGAAGAGAAAGGGAGACAGAAACATCAGTGTGTGGTTGTCTCTCACATGCCCCCTCACTGGAAACCCGGCCCACAACCCAGGCATGTGCCTGACTGGGAATCGAACCAGTGACACTTTGGTTCTCAGCCTGGTGCTCAATCCACTGAGCCACACCAGCCAAGGCCAGACATTTCCTAAAATTACGTAATTTAATACAATAAAAACCAGTCAGCTTGCCCTAGCTGGTGTGGCTCAGTGGATTGAGCACTAGTCTGCAAACCAAAGGGTCACCAGTTTGATTCCCAGTCAGGGCAAGTGCCTGTGTTGCGGGCCAGGTCCCCAGTAGGGAGCATGTGAGAGGCAACCGCACACTGATGTTTCTCTTCCTCTCTTTCTCCTTCCCTTCCCCTCGCTCTAAAAATAAATAAATAAAATATATTTTTTAAAAAAACAGCTAAAACTACAGAGAAATTTACAAAAACCTACTTAAAGCCTATTCAAATGACTGTATGTTCTATAAATAGATAAAGAAACTATATTTGTAACCTGAACATCCTACCAAGTAGCTCTAGAACTGACCCCTTCTTCATTTACCATCCTTAGTGGCATCTGTGTCAGAACGCAGTTCACAAGGCTCTGAAATTAAGCATTTGCCTTGGCTGGTGTGGCTCAGTGGATTGAGCGCCAGCCTGTGAACCAAAGGGCCACCGGTTCAATTCCCAGTCAGGGCACATGCCTGGGTTGTGGGCTGGGAGGCAACCTATCAATGTTTCTCTGCCTCTTTCTCCCTTCTACTGTCTCTAAAAATAAATAAATAAAATCTAAAAAAAGAAAAATGAAACCAAGGGCTCTTTGACTAATTTTTTTCAGGAGATAAACAATTATTTCAAAATTACCACATAACCTCAGATGTTTCAGTAATTTCTTGCACTTTTTTCTTTTTATGATGTTTTTCTTTGCTTTTAAAAATTCCTTGCCAGTACTATTTCAGAGTCCTAATTCAGATATTTATACAATGCACTCTTCCTGGGAAGCTTGTTAAAAATTCAGACCGTGTTTGGCTGGGTGGGGGAAGGGGGAGTGGTGGCTGGAAAATGCAGACAACTGTAATTAAACAGCAATAAAACAATTTTTTTAAAAATCCAGACTGTGGATCCCACCCGGAACAGTTCAGCTCACCTGGATGTCAGCTGAACAATGCTCAGCCGCCCCCACCCCCCTCAGTTTTTAAAGGCCTACCAAAATGTCAACTGAAAAGAAATGCATCATCTCTAAACTTTGACCCAACAACTTCAAAATCAGAATGAATTACTGCTTAACACTACAAAAGGTAACGTTGGCCATACGGGAAGTAGAATTCTTATGTAACTATATGTAAATGTAATCAAAGTTCTAGAGAAAGAACTAATTATTAACAAAAGTTAGATTTGTGAAGTTTATAAACATCTTTTCGAAAATGTTACCAAGAAAATATGTCTATTTGGCCAGTGGGTGCGTGTCATTGATTTCGCGAGAGGTGTGGCAGCGTCACGCTGGAATGCCTGGCGCACAGGCCCTGGGCAACGGCCCTGCCTCGAGAGCACAGGATCTGGCCCCAAAGCCCTGATGCGGGGCCCAGGAACTGGCCTTTTTAACCAGCATCAGCCACTCCTTACGGGAGGGCCGCAGACCACTCCTGGGGCAACAGTGCTGCGGGAAAGGGGGGCTGCTGAGCAAACGAGCAGGAGAGAAGCGTCAGATCTGAACTCCGGGGGAAGTAATCAGGAGCACGTATGTCATGTAAGATGGTTTGAAAGGGGGGGCGGTCGAGGGCCAGAAGGTGGTTACCAGCATCCGAGAAACCAACCCTGAGACTGTGAGCTCTCGTGTGTGACGTGCATCTGAGCACTTTCTTGCAAGACTGCCCACGTTTTTATCAGACTCTTAAAAGCACCCACTACCGAACACAGTTAAGAATCCCTGGTCCACGGTTCCGTCCCCAGGCCCACGAAGCCCCAGGGATTAACGAAGGTTTTCCAGGCCCATCATTACAAGCAGCAGCAGTGCCCATTTCGGTGTCAACTTTTAAAATTAATAACTATTTTGAAACATCAGTAAATATCTCTAAAACCGGCGGTGTGTTGGGCAGAAGGCAGACACACTCCGCAGCACAGTGCTCCAAAGACGGTGCATGACTCCCTCTCTCCACAGCCACTGTCCCGTCATCGCCCAGTCACAGCAGTCTGACCGTTGCACAGTTTAAATTGTCTTTACTCATCGTCCTTTATGGTTGATTTATACCCAGAATGGACGACTGGTTAAAAACAGGAAACACAGGGAACACACAGGATGCTAATGTGGAGCACAAACATGTCGGTCATCCTGTGTGTGTGTCCAGTCATCAATTCTCACTCTGTTTCTGCGAGACGACAGAAAACAAGCACAAGGACAAAGTCGGCTGCGGAGAGATCGACTGACTTGGTTCCGCAACCCACCGTGGAGACAGAAAGAAAGACTGCCGCTCGGCACGGCCTGGGAGCTGGTGCAGACCATCGACCCCTCCCCAGACCCACGGAAGCAGTCTTCCTTCCAGCAACCTCCATTTTATGAAGTTTGAGAAGCGCCAGTTTGGACCATAAACGCAGCAGACTTCATACCGCAATCTGCGAGCTGGTTAAAAAAAATAAACCGGTATCATGGTGACTTGTCATTTTTTCAGAAGTGCGTTTTTCATTGCAGTGTTAGATCTGACGAAAACAGTTGAAGTGCAGAAAACGGTTTGAGCAGAGTAGGTACTGAGTACCATTGCTCTAGCGGAGAGGTGCAGAAACCCGGCAGTCACGGAATCCACCGGGGAGCTCCACGGTGGGACCAGCCTGGGCTCAGCTCTCAGGGCCTCAAGGCAGAACCACGGGCGTGGCCCGTGAGTGATGGTGATCTGCCCATTCACCCCCATCAAGCTCCATCGGACCTGCAGTTTCCACTCCTGCCAGGAAGATGTCGAAAACGATGTTGAAGGGGGACGTACAGTGATGGGTACATGGGGGACATAGCACTGGAATATATATGTATCAATAAGCATGTCCTTGGGTGAGGATTAAAAAAGAAACACACTTCCCCACCCCATCTCTCCTTGCTGTCTGTCACTCCAACCCACCCCACTCACTGGCTCAGCAGGCAACAGAGCGAAGGGAAGAGAAAGATCACCCTGGAGGGAACAGGCAAGCAGCAGGAAGACTTTTTAAATGCTTGTGGAATCCAACTGTCCAGGTTTGAGCCTCACTCACGTGTCTCGAATGCTATGGGCATATTACCATGTTCAGTTCGGTATTTGGTTTCACCCGGCTCTCAACAGGTCACCCTACTGCCGAGGCACCATGGCTGGCAGCGGATGGGAGAGTCCTGGCTCAGAGACGAAGAGGTTGGTTATTCGCAACCCAGCTGGCAGCATGATTTGCATCAGTTCCTCTTACCCCCCAGGGTCCTTGTTGGTGACATAATATGGACCCACGGTAGTTGCACCTGAGCTGAGGGACACTGAGCTCGGGGAATCTATCGCTTTTCTAGTCAGCAGTAAGAAGCTTACCCTTCGTCCCATAGGGAGGCATTACTTCGTGTAGGGGAAAGGGAGGTAAAAACATGTTGCAAGTGTCAGCAGGCTTGCTTTGGGGAGAGCTTCAAGGTCCAGGGGAAGGAGAAGGCTTCTCTCCTTACTCCCCTCCCCCCATAATTATTCACGGCACTTTAGGGTCACATCGCACTGTCTCCCCTCTAAGAGAACAAGAACAAAGACCCACTGAGTCAACATTGTGCACCCAGGGTCTGCACAGTGCCTGGCACAGAAAAACAGTCACTTAGAAAAACTACTCTGAACGAATAGATAAACGAATGGGTGGATGCACGAAAAAGTGAAGGCACAAGGTCTCCAAGCAGGCAGCAGCGTCTGGGCTGAAAGGCCTGGTGAAGGGGCTGGCCTCGAACAGAGCTCTGCACCCTCCAGTGATGAAGGAAAGGACAAAAGGACAGAAGGACTCAGACAACTGCGGTCAGTCATGGCCAGCAGAAGGGGACTGACAGTGAGATGACCTTGGGAGTGAAGGAAGAGACATTCACAAGGTTGCCAGGCAACAACCCAGCTGCAGAATATTAATCTGCAATTGAATCAACTGGCTAGATTCGGGAACATTCCCTGTTTGCATGGAGTGGGGGACAGAAAGGGGGCGATGTCCTCCGTCAGGAACTAGGGGCCAGCCTGGCAGGTTCCGAAGCAGAGAAGGGGTACCAACCTATTCTAGATGCATGCCGCAAAACCGAAATGGCACACTGTGGGGCCAGGCTGGGAAGGAGGACAGTGAAGCCAGGTGGGGTAGATGGGTTGTGAGGACCCAGGCAGGTAGAGGAAGCGGAGGTCACAGGGGAGGTAGATTGGGCTTCTGGGGAGAGGGCGGGACAGGAGGCCAAGGCAGCAGTACTCAGAGTTACGACAACCGGCCAGGTTCACAGCTCAGCCCTTCACCCCATGCCTGTGGGGCCGCGGCAAACACCTTCACCTGGCCGACCACACGTCCTCCACTCTAAAATGCACCTGAGTAAATACTTCTCCCACACAGGTGCTTTTAGAATTACTTTCCCATTTAAAAACCACTATCTGACATTGCTAAATAAAATACTTTCTAATATTTTATTATAAAGATGTTCAAATACACAGAAAATGTTACCGTATTTTTCTCAGAGTATAAGACACACTCCCCCGACCCCGACATATTTGGGAGGAATAATGGTTGTTAATGCTGCTGTTGGGTTCTGTTTACATTTACATTGGTGAAATAGTATGTTATTTATGTTATTAAATATTTGGCCACATTTTTTGCTCTTTTCCTCCTCTAAAACCTAGGCGTGTCTTATGGTCAGAGAAAATATGGTAATTTTAATGTGAGCACTCATCTGCCACCACCTAGACTCTATAAGTTATATTAGTCTTGATCTCTTGTCCATCTGTTTTCTTTTTTATACATTTTGAAATAAATGTGCAGTCCACTTCCCTGCTTGCCACAGTTCTTTTTTAAAATAAAATGTTCTTACAATGAAACGTGCAAATCCTAAGTACACATCCGCCAGGCGTTGACTGCCTGCAAACGGGACTCTGAGCTCAAGTCTGAGAGTTCAGGGAGACAATGTGCCTGCAAGCTTTCGTTCACCAGCGCAAGGGTGACTGGTAAAATGCTGGGGGCAAGGCAGTCTCCAGGGTGACCCAGCGCCACGGGAGGCAGAAGGTGGGGAGACCTGAGGAGCTAGTGTGAGGCCTGCATGGAGGAGGGGGCGTTAACCTACAGGGGAGGGGGGCTGCCAGGGACAATTGCAGGGAAGAGTGGAGACGAAATGATCCAGGAAAGGGGGAGATTATTCTCAGTGGCAGAACGCAGCAGCAGGAGGTGCCGGTAAGGCTGCAGTCAGGAGAACACCAACAATAATAGCACTAACTCAGAACTTACCTGCACAGGGAACCAAATCTCACACCGGCCCTGGAGGGCAAGTGCCCGTACCATCCTCCAGACGGCAACTGGCCTTAGATCACGTGGTCAGGCAGTGCCAAGCTGGGAGTCCGGCCCAGGAGAGGACTGGGGTGCTGTGTGGCTTGAGTGTGAGTGTGGGGCTTAGGGCTCCCCAGGTGATCTTAATGTGAGCTGTGTGTTGGGAGCCACTGCCCCCAACACACAGGTGGCTCTCAGGTGAGAATGTGAGAGGGTGGCCAGCGGGAGAAGGCAGAGGCTAAGTTGGGGGCTCCCTCTTGCTCTCAGTCCCAGGTTTCTGGGCCTGTCCCCTGGCCCCTGAGGTTGGTGGGCGGCCTCCCAGCTCAGCCCGAGAGCAGCATGCTGGCTGTCCTCTTGGTCCCAGACAACAGGCAAGGCCCTTCTTCCACCCCAGCCCCCTGCCCAGGGAAGGGGCCATGGATGCCCATGTTGACACAAACACCTCCCAGGTGTCACTATTTGTCCCAGCACCTTCACACCCGCCAAGGCCCCACTGCCTGGGACAGCGTGACTGAGCCACCATCCGTGTCTGTCTTTTCCTCCATCGAGGAGGTCCGCATGGGGATCACCAGTAACAGTGACGCTTCTCAAGGTCGCCTGTGGTCAGGCTGCAGAGCTGCCCTTGGAGAGGTCCTCTCCCAGGAACTGTTCTCCCCTTCACAGGGTACCACCGTCATGTCTATTTTTTTGCATGTGACCCCTCCCCCAGAACCTAAACTCCCTGAGGCAGGGAAAAGGCCACCAAGCTCATCTCTTAGCCTAGGGCCTCACCAAAGCCTGGCTTACAGCAGGCGCTCAATAATTGCAACGAAAATGGAACAGACGATCAGACCAACACCCTAACGTATTTGGAAAATCACAGGCAAACTCACTCGGGGCTGGTTCTCACTGACAGAAGCCTTCCCGGGCCTGGAAACCCTTGCATGCCTTTCCTGTTGCCGCCCTAAATAGTATCACCAATTTGCCCCGGCAGGGTGGCTCAGTGGTTGGAACATCATCCATACACCAGAGGACTGTGGGGTCCATCCCCAGTCAGGCACATCCCTGGCTTTCCGTTTCAATCCCCAGTCAGAGCACCTACGGGAGGAACCAATCAATGCTTCTCTCTCACATCCACATTCCTTTCTCTCCCTCTCTCTTTCTTTCTCTTCCTTCCACCCCTCAGTTCCTTCCTCTCTCTCCAAAATCAAGAAACACGTCCTCGGGTGAGGAACCAAAAAAATAAAAAATTACCACCGATTAAGGCTTCAGACCACACCAGCCCCCCCTCACAGTTCTGTA
Source organism: Sturnira hondurensis (assembly GCF_014824575.4). Lineage (NCBI taxonomy): Eukaryota > Metazoa > Chordata > Mammalia > Chiroptera > Phyllostomidae > Sturnira > Sturnira hondurensis. Next base: position 1,028,826 of record NW_028094263.1, on the reverse strand, counting down.
GCCCAGACGCCCAGGCACCGCGTGGCTCGCTGGGCCAAAAGCAGTGTGTGGCCGGGGCTGCACTCCCTGCCGAAGGCTCTGGGATGCATCCGCCTCGCAGCTCAGGCAGGATGTTGGCCGAACTCAGCTGTTTGTGGCTGTGGGGCCTCTGCTGGGGTCACACCCCCGTCCTGCAGGCCTCCCCCTCCCACCTTGGACCCAACAAGGGCAGGTCAAGTCCTCTCCGTTCTTCGAAGCTCTGCCTCTAGCCAACGAACATCTCTTCTTTTAAAGGCGCATCTGGTTCCATTGGGCCCACTCAGACCATGCGGGGTCAGCACTCTACTTGAACGTCCGTAGCGTTAATTACATCTGCAAAGTCCTTTCTGCCATGTCACCCCCCACATGTCCTGCGGGCTGGGGTGCGGACGTCTTTGGGGAGTCATTATTCTGCCCACCGCCACCACCCTGCCCCCCAGAGAAGAAAGGTCCAGAAACAGGTGAGTTTTGAGCCCGGCTCTCCTTGGTCACGTGAATTCAGGACAGGGATTGCTTCACCTGCCTGGGCCTGTTTTGTCACCTGCAGAATTGGAACACACTCCCACTCACGTACCAGGATCCTGATAAAGAGCAACGGCATTCATTCGTGCAAAGGACCGGCAATGATGACAATGCCCGGCACGTAGCAGTCATCTCTGGGAGCCCAGGGGCAGGACCCACAGGGCGGGGACGGAGCCCCAGGTCTGGGATCTGGTCTTCCACCTGGTAGACAGACCTAGAAACTGGGTTTTCTGATCACCTGCTAGTCAGAGTGTTAGATCCTGGCTCCACCCAGCTTCACCAGCCCCCAAACCCTCCTCATACCAGCAGGCGCTGGTCTCTGGCACGGCCGGCCTCCATGGGCTCTGATCCTGTTGCCTCCTTCAGTGACAGTTCAAGGCGGTCGGTTCTCTGTGTCACCGCCAGTGGGAGGAAAAACCTTGGGTTCAAAAAAGGTGCTTTTTAGGGAATTACCTTCCTTAAGCCTTGGGGGAGGTGAGGCTCTCTCAGGACAGTGAGTGCACAGTCCTTGTCACATTTCCCCTTCACTGCAGCCCTGTGCGGAAGGAATGAATGATTCCCATTTCACAGGTGGGGCCTACGGATGCCCAGAGAGGATAAGGAAAGAAGGTGCAAACAAACGGGTGCAGACACCCATGAAATTCCGGGCACCATGCACGGTGCCTTACGTATGTCACCTTCACACGGCTCTCCCCCAAGTCATTTCCCTCAGTTCCTGGAGGAAACAGCAGCTCAGAAAGGGACAGAACTGCCCAGAGCTCCACGGGTCCCTTGTGAGGGGAAGGTGCCAACTCTGTGATGGTGAGCTCTCAGGGCCAGGGCTTTCTCTCTCGACTGTGAACTTGAGCCCTGCTGCATGCTCGCCAGTGCCCTACACAGCGCCATTCTGCCCGCCTGCCTAACAGGAAGGGGTCCACACCTCTCTGGTGCAGTGGCCGCCCCTGTGCCACCAGCCTGCAGAAGACAAGCCAAGGGGCCAAAAAAAAAAAAGGAAGGAGGAGGACGAGGGGGGAAGGGGAAGGGAGAGGAGGAGGGGAGTTGGAGGGGGAGGGGGAAGAAGAAAAGCCAAGGGGCATAATGCCCCCCCACACACCCCAACCCTCCACCTCCCACCCCCCACAGCAGAAATCAAGTCTTTCGTTCTGGTTCAAGCAGGACTCTGCTGAAAGCTCATAATTTCCCATTGCCATGGCAACATGAACATCTCATCTCAGGGTATGAGCAAATATGCTCCCCTCTGTCCACCCCCCCACCCCTGCCAGTACTTTCAAAGTCCTTCCACCTCTGAGTTTCTGTGATTCAGTTATTATCGCCAACCCCCGCACTGTTTCGGTCATTTACATTCATTCTATCTGCTGAGTCACCGAGACCTGCTCTGGATTAGGGTGGTTATTCACCAGAACATTCGGCCACTTGTTGCCATGGATACCTCGAAACCTGCTTTCTTCATCACCTGTTAATTCGCTGTAGAGCTGGCTGTGCGCGTGGGTACCACTGCCCTTTACCCAGGACCCAAGGGGCCTCTAAACTCCTCCAGCCCAGGAAGGGCCCTAATGACGCACGAACAGAAGCAAAGTCCCTAGTACCCCCCAGCGGAAGGATACGTGACAGCCTAGAGCTCGTTACATCCACCCAAACCAGACCCAGGCAGGCAGTTACCAAACAGGTCCACAAAGCCTTGCATTTGGTTTCCTGGAACATCTTGGACAAACCCTTGAGTCTCTGTGCTCATTTTTTATTTATTTTTATTTTATTTTCTAGAGAGAGAGGAGAAGGGAGGGAGAAAGAGAGGGGAAGAAAGATCGATATGCAACAGAGATGATGTGTGAGAGAAATATCGATGGCAAGTGCCCCAGCTGGGGAGCCGGCCTGCGACCCAGGCAGGTGCCCTGACCGGATTTAAACCCGCGAGCTTTTGCTTTGCCAGATGAGGGTCGGTCGACTGAGCTATGCTGGTCAGGGCTCTTTGCTGACCATTTGAAGATCTATTTTTATATTGAAAACTGGTGGGTGCATTGTGTAGATTACTGTCTCCCCATGAGCCTCGAAGTGCAGGAGCCTCAAGGAATTGGCTCTAGGAAAGGACTTTGCGAGAGGTGGGGGATGAGGAGCAGGCCTGGGGAGGTACAGGGGCAGCTGCAAGCTAAATCCAGCCCAGCAGAGAGGGCTCAAGGAGAGAGGGCGGTGCTCAGGGCTTTCCAGGTAAGGGAAGATGCAGGGGGTTCAGAGCCAACCTGGAGGCAGCAGTAGGCAGAGAGCGAGGCCATCAGCCCATGGCCCATTGCTCCTGATAACTACGGCACGTCCTGTTTGCAGAGGCCTACCAAAGGGACAGGGGATCAATATGTCACTCTATATTCACACACTCCCTGATCTGCAAACATCAATGTATGGTGACATATGCTTTCTCTGCATCTAAGGTCATTTGGTCCATCTGCCTCACCAGCCCCCCAAAGCGGAAGTAGTCTGAGGGATGAGCAGCAGGCCTCTGACCCCGAGGACATGGTGGGGACATTGTTCCTGACCCCAGGGAGTCTGTCTGCTGCCTGCCTTCATGCCCAGCTGAAGAACTGCCCCCACCCCTCTCCTGTCCCCCACCCTGAAGTCAGCCCCCTCTCCCTTCCCCCCACATCCAGATGACAAACTCTAGATGGCAGGGCAGGGCTGGGGTTGCTCCCCTTGCGGTGGGGAGTCTGGCTTCGTGGGGGAAGAGGGCCTGGGAGGGGCCTTGAGGGCTTTATAAGGCAGGGCTGGAGCTGCCAGCCCAGCAGAGGACTGAGAGGTACCAGACAGACCTCAGCATCAGTGGACTCCCAACTCTGCAGGTGAGAGCACCCAGGAGCGGGGTGAGAGGCTGGGAAGAGGGTTGATGGGCGCCCCCCGCCCCGATACACATACACACACCCTGTCAAGGTTCCAAGCTCCTATCTCCATGTCTCCAGAGCTAGGGCCCCTCCCTTAGCCCAGGGCCCGACTTGGTCACAGCACCAGGACCCACCTAGCTTCCCAACCCTTGCCCTCGAGCTGACCTGCTGCTTCACCCAGGGCCCAGCCCTGACCCTCTTATTCCATTTGCATCCCAGCTCAGGGAGGTGGGCAGGACCAAGGCTAATCTCCCATCTCTCAGGGGAGAAAACCCAGGCCCAGAGGGGAGAAGTGACCCAACTCACTGGGCAAGGCTAGGACTGGAACCCAGGGTTCCTGGACCCCATCTCAAGCTCTTTCACAGAACAGCCCTTCCTGAAAGAGCTCCCCATGATGAGACACGGTCTCCACCAGCCAGTCGTGTGCTCGGCACTTGGTAGTGCAAGCGAGCGCCTGTTTATCTGAATTAGTTTAAGTGTAAAGAGCCACATGGGGCTTGTGGCTGCCACACTGAGCAGGAACAGTTCACAAACCCTTGCCGAATTGCAGACCTGCCCCCTGGGTGCCGGGACTGCCTGCCTTTAAGCTGGGCCCTGCTCTCCTTGGCAGACAGGATGCAGCGACTGTGTGTGTGCGGGCTCCTCTTGGCACTGGCTCTGGCCGCCTTCTCCGAAGCTTCCTGGAAGCCTGGCTCCCAGCTGCAGGACTTACGGTCTGGTCCAGGGGTCCATCGGGGCCTGGGTCCACATTCACTGGACCGGCTGGGCCCAGCCTCTCGCCATCAAAGGCAGCTGAGGTTCCAGGGCCCCCCAGACCTGGTGGCAGGTAGGAGCTGCTGACAGCCCTCCCTGCTTGCCCCGCCCAGCCAGTTTTGGCCCTGGCCTCAGTCCCAGAGGCTAGATGTCCCGCCCCATCCTCACCTCCTCTCCCCACTCTGATCCTCAGACCTATCCAAGAAGCAGGGGCCATGGCTGGAGGAAGAAGAAGCGTATGGATGGATGGACTTTGGCCGCCGCAGTGCTGAGGATGGGGACCAGCATCCCTAGAACCGAGCTGCAGAGCCTGTGGCCTCCCAGCCCCGCCCCAGGGAAAACCAATCCAAATAAACTAGCTTCCAATGGATCACACTGCGTCACGTGTCATGGGGTAAGGGAGGGGAGTCGCGGGTAGGGTCCAGGCAGGGAAGAGACTTGAGCACCCCTCTAGGGGCAGGGGTCTTGGCTCATCCTTCTTGGTGTCTCCACAGCCTCACACTGAACAAGAATCTCCATTTGGGAGTGGGAGAACAGGGAGAACAGGGGGTGGGGGTCACAACCAGAGGAAGTTGGGGTTTTTATTAAAGATTTTATTTATTTACTCTTAGAGGGGAAGGGAAAGATAAAGACATCTGTGTGGTTGCCTGTTGCACCCCCCACTACTGGGCATCTGGCACACAACTCAGGTATATGCCCTGACTGGGAATCGAACTGGTGACCCTTTGGTTCTCAGGCCAGCACTCAATCCACTGAGCCACACCAGCCAGGGCCGGAGGCAGCTTCTTAAAAGCTTCCAATGATGTCACTCCAACCTTCCCATGCTTCCCATGGCACTTAGAATAAAATCTATACTCCTTGTCAAGGCTCTAAGAGCCAGTCTGCATGGTGGGTGCCGTCATGGGCACCCCGTTTCTCTCCCTGTCTCTTCTTTTCCCAGACGCACCTTGCTCTTTCCTGCTCAGATCATTGGTCCTTGCTTCCCTGCCCCCCACAGCACAAAGGCAGCCAGCTGCCCTTTTCCCCCACGGGGCCTGGGGACCTCGGTGGAGACACCTCTTCCTGAGCCACCTACCCTTTCCGCCTCTAACCCTCCGCACCCGGCCCCCATTATTCTCTAACGGGGGCATTATATTTTCTCTAGAGCGCATGCCACAACCTGTAGCATTTTGTTTGCCAATGTGTTGTTGGCCTCCTCAGTTAGTAAGGGAAACCCTTGAGAGCGGGGACCATGTGCCCCTCTTCCCTGCTGTAGCCCCGGTACCAAAAACGGGAGGTACCCAATGAATGTCTGTCAGATGGGAGGGTGGCTGGCGCCGGCCCTTGGTGGTGTCTGGCCCACGGCCCCTCACTGGTCTTGGGTCTGTCGGAGGCCTCCTCCCACCAGCACATGCCCCCGAGGGCTTTCTGAGTCCCAGGCAGGCCGGAAACGCTGGGCGGCCCCAGAACGGCCATTCAGTCCACGGCAGACGGGAGTTGGAGGAGAGCCGCAGCGCAGGCCCCCAGGCTGGCAAACTTTCTCCAGAAGGGTCGAATGGGAAATACCCTGGGCCTTGCAGGCCAAGGGGCAAAATCAAGACTCTTGTGGAAGCATTCAAATAAACATCTAAAAAGTGATCATGAAAAACGCAACCACCATTCTTTGCTGGCAGGCTGTATGAAAATAGGTGAGGCCCAGGGGTCAGCGTGTGCGGACTCCTATTCCAGAACAAGCGCCATCGTCGGAAGACAATTCCGCACTATTTAAAAAGCCGCTGTGGCCGCTGTGGCTTGCTCCTGAGCCCCGGTAGGGAACGAGCACTTGACCTTTGGACACTAGGTCACCGTACGACTAGAGTGGCCCATCACCAGCAGGGTATTTTGTAGACCCTCCACATCGCAAGGTTGGGTGGGACAAGCAGAGGTTTGGTTTAGGATGTCAATGCTCGGTCTGAGACTGAGCCTGAGGAGGGCCGGAGGGCACGAACCACTTACTCAAACAGTCTTCCAGGTCCCCGGGTACCTACGTCCCCCGCACCTCCCCTCGGCTCAGCCCCATGGCCTCCTTGGCGGCTCCCTGGGGCCAGCTCATGGACGAGGAAGAAGCCAGGCCGGCTCACAAATGGGTAGGCTTGATATGCTGGTGAAACCAGGAGATGGACTGCTGCTGCATTGCGGCCCGCGAAGGGGTGCCAAAGACATTGGCGAGGGGCAGTTCTTCCAGTGGGTAGGGTTTCCAGTAAGAGACCTGCTCGTCGTCAACTCGGCGTGAGGGAGAAGCAGCCTGGTGGCAGGGTACCTCCGATTTCCAGGCAGTGGCCGATGGCTCCCCTGATTGGTCAGGGGACTTGTAGGAAGGAGATTATGGAATATGGGAGACAAAGATTTCTGGAGAGGACGAGAGTAGATGGATCCGTGATGGAGAGGGCACAGAGTGTGTCCATCTGAGAGCAGCCACCTGACGATCCCAGCAGACAGGATGGCTCATGCCATGGAAGTCAGCCGGACACAGCCTTCAGCCACTCCACCCTGGCACTGTGGACCCGTGAACACAGGGACAGTGGTGGTGGGGACAGGTTGCCCATAGGCAGACAGCCAGTTGAACTGCAACCTCTGTTGCATATCTGACCCCTCAGTGGCAGAGACCAACTCTGAGCCCTTGACTTGGGATCATGCCTCCAGGGGCCCCAACGAGCTGCCTGTGGTGAATTGATCACCTCAGACAGGTACCTTCCACCCTCTAGGGGGCGTTGGGCCGTCCTTGTGGGGACCGACCCATGTTCTACGCATGACTTGGCCTTCCTGCCAGTGCCTCCACCAGCCTACAGAGACGCAGAGCATCTGAGGACTTACAGTGTGTGACTTGCTGTCACTTGACCTCATAAAACATGACCTCAGGAATCTGCTTTATCGTGGAAACACTACGGCAATGAGCACATGGCCTTGGGAGATCCACTTGTCCCACCATGTACCGAGTCACCCATAAACCACAGGTCTGATAGAAAACTGGAATTAAAAGGCGAAGCTAAGGCCCTGGTCTGTGTGGCTCAGTCGGTTGGAGCATCAACCCGTAAACCAAAGGTCACATGTTGGATTCCCAGTCAGGGCACGCACTTAGGTTGCAGGTTCAGTTCCCGGTTGGGGCATGTGTAGGAGGCAACCCATCGATGTTTCTCTCTCACATGGATGTTTCTCTCCCGCCCTTCCCCTCTCTCTAAAATCAGGAGCGTGTCCTCTGGAGAGGATTTTTTAAAAAGTGCATTAGGGGGTTAGGGTGCAGAATGGACTCTGAACCAGGGGTTATTATACAGTGCTGTACCGTGACATCCAGAACACATGGGCCCAGGCCCCAAGGCCCAGTGTGGAAGTGGCCCCTGTCACCCTCCCTGCCAAGAGTCACCTCAGGTTTGTGTTCCCTGTCTTCTCAGTTCCAGACACTTCTGGACCAGAAACCCTGGCTCCTAGGTGAGGATGCTTCTACCAGGGAATACTCTAGACTCCCCTAAACCCTAAAGGTAGAACTGCTGCCCAGCCATTTTTGGCTCTTTGTGCTGTCAGACGGCAAACAGAAAAGTCAGTTACTATCAGAGGCTGTGGACTCTGATTAGCACGGGGAGCTGTCACTGCCTCACAGTGGGAGAAGGAAGGAGTGTTCAGGGTCTGGGGTGTGGGGTGCCTCTTGGGCCTCCATGCCTGGTGATGGCCATAAGCAGCAAGTTGCAGCAACAATGGCCTGAAATGGGCATGGTGACCAAGCGTTCAGACCTCTCGGGAGTGAAGGTCTAGGTTACTGCACCAGGAATGCAACGTGGACCAGCGGCCAAGGGTGCGGGGAATATAGGAGGAGTCCTCTGTCAGAGAACAGAGATGAGAAAAGCACTTGAAGGCATCAGGGCCAATGGCCGCAGTGGGGATCGCAGCTTATACACCATTTGCCCTCCAGGTGTAAAGTTTTGTTTTCAGATTCCCTGACCAGCCATCGTCTTAAAGAAGCAATGCCAGGCCAGAGGGAACTCCACGACGGAGCTTCAGTGCTTCCTTGGTGCAGGAGGTGGATTCCAGCAGGCTCCCGGGCCCCGCCCACGCCCTCGGCCCTCACCGTTCTGTACACGCTGCCCACGTTCTGCTACCAGCCCAGTTTCTCTCTGCCAGGGGACTTTGCCTCAGCCCATGTGTGGGGGGCCAGGGCGGCAGTGAGTTAATGCCCCCAGGAACGGCCCTCAGCCAATGCAGAATGAGAGTCGGTGGTCCCAGCTCCCCCACCACTTGGGTGGGATAACTGAGATGGGCTCTGTGTTGGTGCGACCCCAACTTTAACATGCATGTGCATTGTGGGGGGACCATGGTAATGTGCAGTCTCACTCTATGGGTCTGGGGTGGGACCTGAGATTCTGTAGTTCTCTTTTTCTTTTCTTTCCTTTAAGAGAGAGAGAAAGGAAGGGAGAAAGAGAGCAGGGAGAGAAACATTGATGTGAGAGAGAAATATCAATTGCTTGCCTCTAGTACGCACCCAATCAGGGATAGAGCCCACAACCTAGGCATTGCCCTGACCGGTAATTGAACCGGCACCCCTTTGCTCTACGGGACTACACTCACCCAACTGAGCCAGCCCCACCAGTCAGGGCATGATTCTGCATTGCTGATAAACTCCCAGATGTCAGTGATGCTGGCCAGTGGTGGGTTGTAAAACACTACACTTCCTCCCAGAATTCCCCAGGAGTGGCCTCAGTTGCCTAAATCTCCCTTTCATTAGGTTCCTTCTGTTCTCAAGTCCCCAGCTCCTTCCAAGAGTGCTTCCTGGGGTCGCCTTCGGAACACACTTGTTTTCAAACCCTGATCCAGGTCTGCTTCTGCCTCCGGGGGCCCCTGTCTGAGACAGGGAGACTCACCCCTGCTTCACCCTTCACACTGAGCACTAGGTCAGAGGCCCTGGATCAGGAGGTCTGATGTCTCAGGTTCCAGATTTTATTTATTTATTTTTAGAGAGAGGAGAAGGGAGGGAAAGAGAGAGGATGAGAGACATCCATGTGAGAAACATCGATCACTTGCTGGTTGCCTTTTGCATGCACCCCGACTGGGAACCAAACCCAGACATATGCCCTGACTGGGAACCGAACCGGTGACACTTCACTTTTCAGGACAATGCTCAACCAAATAAGCGACATCGGTCAGGGTCGAAGTCTCAGGTTCAAGTCCTAGCTCCATGACCAGCTGTTAGACCCTTAGGAGGGTCACTTAACCTGTCTGGGCCAGTTCCCTCATCTGACAACCACCACCCCGCAGGGGCTGTTGATATGGTTACATAATCCGTGTAATCAAAGCTTTCGGCATATTTGATATTGGAGCCCAGCCTCTCTCCACAACTTTGCCCCACCAAGGTACATTCGTGCACACACACATGTGCACATGCATGCACACACATGCACGCTCCCAAAAGATGTCTGGAGACTGGACCCAGTGATGCACAGGTAGCTGCTTTATTTCCTGCACCGGCACATACACAGGCTGACAAGCAACAGGAGAGCGAGAAGCACTGCGGGGAGCAGGGCAGGTACAGGTGGGGGTCCTGTGCCCCCGCCTCCAGCTGTTGACGAGTAAAGGGTGGGAAATGGGAGAACATCTAGACGGGCACTGAGGGGTGAACGGTGGGAGGGAGTGACTGGGCCTTGGGCAGGAGCCTGGGTGCTCACAGGCCGAGGCGGGGGCGGGACAGCGGGGGAAGGCACAACACTGGGCAGAGGGACTCCTCACCCACAGGTAGAGACACACCAGTGACAAAGAGGAACTAGGGGCTCAGAAAAAAGGGCCAAGAACGGAGATCCCTAAAAGTCGACAAGGACTCAGGAGCCACCTTTAGCTTGGGAGCCGAGGAATGAAGAGCATGCTGTTAGCAGGGTGCTCAGAGTAACTTCCTGGGCCAGGCCTAACCCCGGCCCCCAGCTCAGACCTCAGTCTGGTAGCTCGTGGGCCTCCCCTTGGGCTGCTCCTGCCCGGGGGCCACCTTGACATCGGGGGCCACCTTGCGTTTGGAGGCCGCCTTGCGATCCGGGACCAGCAACCACAGCCTTCGCACTGGCTGCAGAAGGAGGCCCGGGGGTCCTTCAGCATGTCTCGGAGGAGCGTCATGGCTTGGGCCCTCGACCTCTGGCTCGGGTTCATCAGGACATGGGGTGGGCTGGTGACAGATGGGGGTCCCATTTTGGAGGGTGGGAAGGACGGGGGAGGCGGGTGGGACTTGGTTAGGCAGCAGAAGAAGGGGCTTCAGGCTGTCCGTGGGGCCTCTGCAGGCTGCTGGGAAACAGCAAACCCTGGAAGAGAAGGGGTGGATGTGAATGGAGGGGCCTGGGGACTACGGGCCTGGCCTGGGCAGTGGGCAGAGGATGGGGCCTGGGCAGCCCTAGCAGAAGACAGGCACCACTGACAGTTACACAGGTTTCCCACTGGCATACAGGTCACCATTCAGTTTACAACCTGCACAGCCTCACCTGGTGACCCTAGTGAGACCACCCCATGGTGACCAAAGAGCCATCTGAGTGGGGACAGTCCAGATATAATAGTGAGGCGGCCATCAGGTTATAAACATCACGGCTGATCCCGCAAACAGGGTCAGAGGAGATGGACAGGCCAAGGTGGTCATTATGAATTAATGATGCAGAGACCAGGCTCAGATCCACCCTGGCTGTGTGACCTTGAACAAGTTACTTTCGTTCTCTGAACCTCAGTTTCTTCACCAAATAAATGGAGATGATAATACCCACCCACAGGGGTGTGGAGATAAGATTAAAGAAGATGATGTGTGTCAGTAAATCATCTCTGATGTCTCATGAGCCCCTGGAGAAGGCAGGGCTAGCACACGGCCCGCACTCAGCAGGCTCAGGTCCCCAACCTTCGGCGCTCCTAGCTGGGGGGAGGAGACCCTGACCCACGCCACCACCCTGTCGGAGGCCTTAGCCCACCTTCAGACTCACCCAGGGGACTTGTCCGACTGCCCTTGTTGATGGAGGCCTTTGCCGCAGAAGGCCCCGCTTCCTTCCGGGCCATGGGAGGGCGGCTGGCCCTGTCCTGCTTCAGCCTTCGAGAGTCCTTGGTCTGCACCTAGGGCTGCTACTCCATGGTCTTGTCCCCCATGTTTGTTTTGGCCTCCTGCTGCCTCTGCTGCAGGGTTAGGGAGCCTTGGGGGTGGGGGAGGTAGAATGAGGGTGGTGGGAAAGGGGGTTGGCAGAGACAGGAAGCTGAGGTGCAGGGGAAGCTACAGTCCTGGCCCTGACCCCCAGCCCAGCCCCCAGGAGAAAAGGGGGTGGAGATCTGGAATCCTATGCAAATTCCATGTAAATGAGCATTGGGGCCCATCCCAGCTGAGGGGAACTCCAGGTGCCTAGGCAAGTGATACACAAAGTCCATGCAAATCAGCACACTGGGTGGGGCCAGGCTGGGGTAAGTGAGCACTTGGTGGGGGCTCACCTACCCTCACCTTTCATCGGCTTGACGATCTGCAGCTTGTCCGTCTGGCTGGAGGGAGGCCCCATGGGAGCACTCACCTTTCTGGGGTGTCTTCTGCCTGTAATGGGTGTCCTGCCAGTTGGCCAGTTGCTGGAGGACATGCTTAATGTCCAGGTGTGAGAGGCCCAGGCTGCTGGCCTCCAGGTCTGAGGTCACCACGTTCCTCGGGGCCGCCTCATCCAGTTCCAGCCCTACCTCCTCCCAGGCCTCAGCCTCCTCCAACACCAGCTCCGCGTGGTCCGTCACCCTGTCCTCGGGCGGCACTACCTCTTCTATGGCCCCCAGATCCTCCTCAGGCACCAGCAGCTCCACAAGCGTGAACTCCTCTGCTGGCATGGACCCCTCCTCGGCCTCGAACCCCTGATCCTGCTCCTGCTCCTGCTCCTGCTCCTGATCCTCACTGCAGTACAGCTCACACCTGGGCAGGGAGACAGGAAAGGCTTACCAAGGCCCCGCCTGCCAGCCTCAGCTTCGCCATGGGGGTCGGGGGCTGAGAGTAATCCCACACTCTGCTCCGTCTATACACAGACCCAGAACCACACCACAGTTCTGTCCCAGCCAGGAGGGAGGGGAGCTGGGCGCCACTTCAAGGTTTCAAACACACAGCCCAGCTCGAAGCAGGAAGGAGGAAGAGGGTCTCTACCACCACTCAGGCCTGGCCCTCCGTGAGCCCCCAACCCTGCTGCTCAGCACAGACTAACAGGGATGATATTGCCGCTGCCCCCTCTTTCATTATTGAACCTCTACACCCCACCCACAGCCAGTTGTCATAGTAAGGCTCAGAGAGGTCACGTGACTTGCCCAAGGGCACACAGCCAAGAAAGGGATCAAAACTAGGACTCGGGCCCAGGTGTTCCCAGCTCCGAGGCCAGTGTCCACATGCCTCCCCGCCCCTGGTCAGGGAAAGGGAAGGCTCCGGTCTCCGCTAGGGGCTGCCTGAAATCAACGGCCACCGATGGGGCAAGATCTGAAGTAAAAGGAAGCAGCTTCTTCCCAGAACAACTTTCCACTCAGCGGAAATCTGGGCCTTGTCCAGGGCTAAGGGGTCACAGAGCCAGCTTCAGGCCGCTGTCTGGCTGCTGAAAGGTGAGGGGAGGTGACAGGGGTGCCCCTGGTGGGCTTACCCCAGGTTTAAAGTCTCCTTTGAGTTTATTTCATAATTCCTTCAACAGAGAGAAGGACCATCACAGTCCAAGGCAATGGAAGCTAAAACTGCCAGGTCCCTGGGGCCCCAGCAGGCAGAAACCCCAGGGAGAACTGAGCAGCCCAGACCCAGACCCTGTGGGGAGAGAAAAGGGCAGGGGGGTGGGAGGGGCTGGGCAGTGAACAAGGCGGGAGAGGGAGGCAGGACGGGCACTGCCTCGAAGGAAGGTGGAAACAAGAGGGCAAAGCCCTCCGGCTGCAGGAAAGGCAAGAGTGGGTGTGGGTCAGCAGGGCCTGGGGCCCGGCCGCGCACCCTTCCATGATGTACAGGGGGTCCAAGACGATTCTCCTCACAGACCGTCTGCGCTCCTTCGCCGGGGACTCCTGGCAATCTGGAAGCTCCTCCTATAGGGTAGGGGGGACATTACCAGAGGGTCCCCACTGAGCCCCACCCACACTTCCAGAGACAGAAAGGGACTGAGGATAGAAATCTTCCAGCAGGACTGAGACGCAGGGGACAGGAGTGGGAAGGCCTGGGCAGGGAGTGCTCACCGGAGGGGCACTGTGTGCGGAGTGGGCGGCAGAGCCCGTGGACGCGGGACCTCGCTGGTGGAGGGGGTTCTCCTGGTCCTCGATCAGCACGCCCCCACACTCCATGTACTTCTCCCGAAGATCCTGCAGCTGGAACCCGCCGCAGGGGCCGCTGGGACTCAGGCACCCCCAGCCCACCACCTCACCAGGGGGCCAGGAAGCTGGGCCAAGAGGCGGGAGGCCCAGACTCCATACCCACAGGACATGCAGGGAGACCCCAGGAGGTACCCGGACTCCACTCCACTCAGACCCCGACTGAACCTCCACCTGTTGGGCCCAGTGCCAGACACTAAGGGTGAAGAAAGAGACAGACCCACCCCTGGTGCCAGGAGCATGTCCTCTCAGGAGCATCGGGTTCGAGGCTCTCAAGGACCAGGGCAGGAACCCAGAGCGGGGGCCTCACCTCGTCTTGGAGCTGCATCTGGATCTCTTTCTCCGAAGCCAGCTGCTGCTGCAACTTCTCGGTCTCAGCCCCGTACTGGAAGAACCGAAGACCGGTGAGCCCCACCCAGAGCATCCGGCCGCCATGCACCCCCTGCCTCAGGCAAGTCTCCCCAGGCACATCAGTGAGTCTTTGGCAGCCCTTTCAATAGGAAGTCACATGAAATCAGGCCAAACGGGGAAGAGGGGGGGGGTGTGGCCTGGCTCCTGGACCTCTCTGGCCCCGTCCTTGGGATGAAGGGGCAAGATCAGGGACTCTCTGAGGTCTCCTCCAACTCTGCCTCGGGCCTGGGGCCTGGCTGAGCTGACAGCTCCGGGAGGAAGGGGCGCCATGACACAAGGAGGGAGCCTCACACACACCCCGACGCACCGACTGGCAGCGCTGCTGCAAGCTGGTGACCTGGGTCCGCAGCTGGGTGACCTCCTCCTGCTGCTGGTCGTAGTTCTCCATCCTGAGCACAAGCACCTCCGACAGCTCGGCCATCTGCTGGCTGGCCTCCGCTGCGGAGGAGTGGGGACAGGGGGTCAGTTCTGGTCCTCCCAGAGGCCTCTGTCCACCCCCACCCTCAGCTCCTTGGGTCCGCCGGGGTAGCATTCCTAACTCAGGTCTCCTTTCCAATAAACCGTTACTGACCCACGTGGAGCAGGGCACTGGGTGAGCGGTCAACCAGACCTGGTCCGGGCCTCACTGAACTCAAGTCTAGCAGGGTGGGGACTGATGGGAATAGAAGCCACAATGGTGCGCACTGCTGACTGTGATGGAGCAACGCAGCCTGGCCTTGTTTTGCAAAGCCTCGAAGTGAAGACCTCCCGGGGGGCACAGAGGGCTCAGCCAGGCAGAAGGGAAGAAACGGCCCAGGCCGGGTGTTGGGAGGCCCAGAGGACATCCCCGGATGCTGGGACGAAGTAGCCCGGGCAGGGGGCAGGGCGCAGATCTCAGGCTGGCAGGGAGGTTGGGGCTCTATCCTTCAGCCAATGGGAAGTTATTGGGGAGGTTTAGGAAGAAGACATAGGCAAACTGGCTGTCCAAAAGGTCATTCAGGCTGTGCGCAGAAAGGCCTGGAAAGGCAGGAGTGGAGGCAGGGAGGCCAGTTAAGAGGTGGCCTGGGCCAGCTGCAGCCCGGGTGGGGAGGAAGAGAGAGAGACTTGAGCCTTTCCTAGAAGGAAGGAGCCACAGAGTGGGAGGATTTGCTCCTCCTTTAGGGGTCTGGGGACCAGCGGAGCCATTCAGGGAGCTAGGGAACGCAGGGAAAGAAGGATGAGGTTTGAGGTGAGGGGAAGAGCGGTTGGTGCCTCAAGTCTGAATCCCACCAGCCAGGCTGAGCTCTTCGGGCACGAACACCATGCCTGGCCCACCCTCATAACACGCAGGGCCAGGCACAGCTGCCGTCTGAGGAGGACCCTGAAGTGCCCTAGCCCCGGTGCCCCAGAGTGCCTGGTCTCTGGGAGTTCACAGCTCCCCCACTGCTTTGCTTCTAGCCCCCTTCTCCCCTTGTCCCAGATAACAAAAGGACACTGGCTTCGAGGAGACCCACAGCCTCTGTACAGCTCTTTGCAGTTGGCACAAAGCATTTCCTCAGCTATAACCCCTGGAGAGGTCAGGAGGGCTGAGATTATCAATGCCCATTCTAAAGATGAAGGTTCAGAAAGGTCATGAACTCATCCAAGCTCACACAGCTAGGAAGTGCCAGGCCTGGGACTTGAACTCAGGTCTCGGGTCCTGAGTTCTGCCCTCTGCTCCAAGAAACCACTTCACGTACCAAACTGCTCCACACACTCCAGAATAAGCATCTCCTCCTCAAGGACATCAAGTTGAGAAACCTGGAAGGAGGGAGAGAGGAAGGAGCAGGCCAGTCAACACCCCCTGCCCGCAGGCTAGCCCTCTTCCCGAGTCTCACCTCCTCTCTCAGCTGCCCATTCTCCTCCTCCAGCAGCCTCAGCTGCTCCTGCAGGGCTTCCAGGTGCGGGCAGCGGTGCGGCAGCTCGGGCTTGGTCAGCAGCGTCCTAGGGAAGGGAGTGATGGGGGTCAGGGTGCTGCCAGGGGTCAGGCTGGGGTGGGCAGCTCCCAGCCCGCCTGGGCTAAGTGTGGCACCTCAGTCAGCCCCGGCACCCCTGCTGACAGGCACACGGGCCGTCCACATCTGTCTGCAAACAAGAAACCTGGGTCGTCCGGTGCAAGGGCAGGGCACTCACAGCCGGGGGGCTTCATAGGGATGGTCATGCTGCTCCTGCTCCTCCTCCTCCTCTTCCTCCTCTTCTTCCCTCTCCTCGTCCTCCTCCTCATCGTCGTCGGAGTCTGAGTAGAGCTGAAGGAGGTCATCCCGCAAGCTCACCTGGTGTCTAAGGTGTAAAATCTGGCAGGGGGAGAGTGGCCCTGGGTCAGGGCGGGGCACAGGAGCCGTATGTAGGCAGGCCCGAGAGGGCACGCCCCTCCCTCCCTCCCCTGCCCAGTTACCTCCTCCCTGGCCGAGCCCAGCATGGCTTCCAGCTTGCTGTTCTCCTCCATCAGGACACCGTTCTGTTTCACCAGGGACTGGTCTATGCGAGCTGCTGTATCCAGGTCCCACTCTCTCTGCAGAGGGACCCCCATCCATGGGAAATAAATTCCCGGTTTCTGGGGTCTCCCAGACAGGTGGGAGAAGCTAGGGAGCACGCAGCGGTCAGAGGGAAGCTAGGTAACTAGGGCAGACCCTCCCCATCCCCTGGGCAAGAGTCTGCCATTCACTCGAGGTGGGGCCTGACTCAGTTTCCCCTTACGGAAAAAGAGCAGGTCAGACCAGCTGGCTCTAAAAGTTCTTCCAGCCTGGACATCTTACCTCCACCTGCTTTCCATAAGTGGGACGCCCAGAGTGGCCCCTAGAGAGGTGGCCAGGCAGGAAACAGACAAGACCCCCCCCCCTACAGGACAGAATGCAGACAGGGACCTGGCTAAGGTTGGGGGGGCTCAGTGTGGGGCAGGGAGGCAGCACACCTCCTCTGGCACAGCTGTCATCACTTTGACATCCTCTTGGGTGGTCTTCTTGACTGACAGGGGTTGGTCAGGACACAGTGCTGCAAGAGAAAGTGGAGCAGCCAGGTCAGCGAAAGGGGGGTGTCTGTCTGCTACCCTGCATCCTCTCTTTCCTGCCCTGTGCCCATTCTCCCGCGACAGCAAGGGTTAGCAACAAGAGGGGAGCTCCTTCCTGCTCCCATCGTCCTCTCCATACCCCCCAGAACTCAGTATTCTCTTCCCTGCTCCCAGAGCCAACAGGACTCCTTCCTTCCTTCCTTCTTCCTCCCTGCCCCCTCCCCCGGAGGGGTTCGGAGATCACAATCCTCCAGACTCAGGTTGAAATGGGCTCTCAGGATGCCTGGGTCCCTGGCACTGGGAGGATCCGCAGACTGACTCATCGCCCCTTCGCCAGAGGGAAGCTGTGCCCAGCTCCTCGGGGCCTCGCGGGTCATAAAAACAGGCGCAGTCACCACCCCTGCACCTGTTGCGCTCCGAGAGGAGAGGGAAAGCGATTTCTCTGACACTGGAGTCGGAGCACCTGAGCTTCTAGACCCAATCCACACATCTCCCGAGACCCAGAGAAGGATGGGAGGGAAAAGAAGGGGCAGAGTCTGCCTGAGGGCCTGCCCACCCCCAGGCTGGGGGGAGTTGGAGAGAGCTGCACCTTAACCCGCCCCGCAGCCAAGAGGTTGGCAAAACCTCCCCCTCTGCCCACCCACCTTCCGGTGGCTGGCGCTGCGGGCCAGCGCAGGCTCAGAGCGCGCGGACAGCGCCCTCCCGCAGCCCCCGCCCCTCTCCTGGCACTGCGGTAGACCCGGGAGGTGGGCACGAGAGTGCGCAGATCTGGCGCAGCAACAGGCGCGCAGTGGGGGCGGGGAGCGCGCGGGCCCCGGGACCTGGCCCACTGACGGAAATCAGGGACTGAGGGAAGGGGAGGAGGTGGGAAAGAGGTGACCGGATGGGCACTGCAGACAGTGACAACGCGTGGGCGGGTGGAGGAGCGGGACCGAGTGCCAGAGGGGCCCGTGCGCCTGGACCCGACGGCGCCCTCCCCTCCCCTGAGCTGCCCTAGTTTCCCCAGCTTCGGGGTCCCGGGACCAGGTTGGTTTACCTTCCTCCTGCTCCGGAATAAAGGTGGAGCGCTCGGGGAGCGATACCCCCGGCCGCCGGCCGGTGTAAGTGGCCTGCGTCTCCCAGACGTCCGATGCCTTTTCCGTCCCCAGCTCAGGGGTCTGGGGAGCAGGAGACCCTTGGACTATGGAGCGGGTCCTCGGCGCGTCCGAGTTGCCGGGCACAGACTGGGCATCCCCGTGGACTGGCGCGAGTAAAGCTCCCGCCTCTGATCCAGCCTCGGAAGCCGGGCAAGCTCCGGCTGGGGGTCCCGAGACGGAAGGAGATCCGGACCCTCCTCCCGGTCCAGCAGCGGGTGCCCGCTCAGCGGAGGGCTCTGGAGCGGGACTGGCTGCGGGCGGCGGTGCGGGGGTGATCGCTGGGGAGTCCCCGGGCCCATCCCCGGCGCAGCCCTCGCCCGGATCCATCGGGCGCATCTCGGGACAGCAGTCAGCCGTCACAGCTCGGCCTTTATAACCTGCGCCTGGCTCGGCGCCCGCCGGGCCAATCCACGAGCCGGAGGGGGCGGCCGAGGAGCAACTAGTGGCGCTGAAGCCCGGAGCTCGCGCGTGGGCGAGCTCGTGGTGGCATAAAGAAGCGAAAAAACAATTAAAGAAGAGCAAGAAGACTCGAGCGAAGGTTCCAGGTGTTTCTGCGCGGCTTGGCTCCGAGTGCACGGCTTCTCCTCCCCTCTCCACCTCCAGAGAATGGTTCTGCCCCAAACCGCAGCTTCTGGGGGACTCGGAAGTCCTTAATTGGGAGCACCCCCTTCCTCTTCTCTTTCCTGGAGTTAGCCTGTGAGTTTGGGCCACATCGTGTCTTTCTTTCCCCGAGGGCTGAGAGATCAACCCAGACCCCAGGACGGTCTCCACGCGCTGCCCAGTCTGGCGCGTCACACACTCTCGAATCCTCGCATCCGCACTGCCGTACTCCAGCCCTTGACATCCCTCTCTCTTATTCCTTCATTCGCCTTATTGCCTTTCCTCCAGATTTACCTCCAGCGCGCACTAACTTTGCCCATCTCTCTCCACCCCGGCAAACACCTGTTCTTCCCGGAGACCCCGCTCGGACGTGTCCAGGTAAAGGCAGCTCCGACGCCGTCTCCCGCCGCCCGAGAGCATCCCTCATCCGAAGGCCAGCAGTGGTCGGAGAGCGTGTGCACCCCTTCCGCGCAGGGTGCGTGTCCCCCCTGCGCCCAGCACGGGACGGACAGCTACGGGGTCGCCGTAAATCCTGAGTGAACTGTAGGCGACAGAAGAGTCCAGTGGCCATTTCTAAGCCTTGGGACTGGGGCAACCTGCGGGCCCAAAAAGAGATGGCCGGACAATACTTCTTTGAAAACGTTGGGGTGGATCTTGGCGCCCCAGTTCCCTTCTCTTCAGTACCCAATCAGTCGCCAAGTCCGGCTCAATTTACCGCCTAGATAGTTCCGGTGCCTCCCCGCTAAAGTCCTCTGCGAGGAGGCCTCTCCCCAGACAGGGTGCTAACCTCCGCCCGGCACCCTCCATCGATGTGGCTCCATCTCTAGTCCACCCCTCCCACTCCCGTCGAGCCTAAGAAATTCCAGGAGCTCCTTCCCCAGACCCAGCCACCACTCCGAGCCTGAGCCCAGGCCAGGGCCCCGAGGTGCGTGTGGGGCGGAGGCTTGCTGACCCAGGTGCCTTCAGGGTCAGTCGCCCAGGTCACGGCAGGGACAAGAGACACAACCCAGAAAGGAGGATCAGAGTACCCTGCCCATCCGCCCACCCTCCGGGGGAGCGTTGTGGTCAGAACGTTTCCTTCTATCTGCGCTCATTTATTCATTCACGGATATTGATTACTCCATCAATATAAATACCAGGCTCTGAGCCTCAGTTCCTTCCAGCTGCTACAACAAAATGTTACAGACTGGGTGGCTCCCAAACCACAAAACTTTATTTCTCATGGTTCTGGAGGCTGGAAGTCCAAGACCCACTTCCCGGTTCATAGATGACCACCTTTTCCCGTGGGGTCTTCCCATAGCAGAAGGGGGGAGGGAGAGCTCTAGGGTCTTTTTAAGACCACAGTTCCTTTTCATGAGAGTTCATGACCTAATCACTCCCCAAAGGTCTCGCCTCCTAATACCATCACACAGGGGGTTAGGGTTTCAACACACCAACTTGGGGGACACAAACATTTAGTCCATAACAACCCTATCCCTCTTTTTTAAAAAAAGCTACAAGTGCCCTGGCTGGTGTGGCTCAGTGGACTGAGCGCAGCCTGCAAAGCAAAGGGTGGACAGTTCGATTCCCAGTCAGGGCACATGCCTGGGTTGCAGGCCAGGTCCCCAGTAGGGTGAAAAGCAAGCACACATTGATATTTCTCTCCCTCTCTTTCTCCTTCTCTTCCCCTCTCTCTAAAAATGAATAAATAAAATATGAAAAAAAATAAAACAGCTGTAATTTGCATACCATAAAGTTTAGCACTTAAAAGTGTCCAGTCAGTGGTTTTCAGTATACTCACAGAAATGTGCGGCCACCACCACCATCTGATTCGGAACCTTTCATCTCCCAGAATGAGACCCCCCACCCCACTGGCAGGGCTAAAAGTGGTTGAAGTACTAACACACAGACACCCGTCACCCCTGGCGACTCCCCATCTTCTACAAGAAGGACTGAAAATCAGCTGTCAGCCCTCCTTCCAATCTCCCATAGTTTTACCGTCACCATGCCAACAGGGGTCGACGTTCCGGCACCACATCCACACTCTCCCCGCTCGGGGTCCCACCTGCACCTCTGCCGTCCCCTCCCCTCCAGCCCCACAGGACTCCCGGCTCTTGGACAGTGTCATACTCTCATTCATTGTGAAGCAGGCGCTCCCCACTAGCCGGGCAGTCTCCCCGTGTCCGCGAGAGCTCTGCAGGCCAACTCCCGGTGCAGACAGAGAGGGCCATCCAGCGCCTGCTGAATGGACACGTTTGCTGAACCGATTTTCCCTCCTCGTGAGAAAGCAGTCCTGGGGCCCCTGGGAAGTTTGGGGTGAAGAAGGAGAAATGGAGTGGAGAAGACAGAGAGATGAAGAGGACCCGGCCCATCCCCAGAGGGCGGCATCGTCTGGGTCCAGGCACAGGCGCCCAGCCACTCCAGCTCCAGCCACCAGAGAGCAGTGCCACCCACATCATGCCACCACCTCCCAGCTCCCTCATGGACAAGGTCAGTCGGTCACCCCACGGAAGAGGCAGAGCAGGCAAAGCGGCCCATTTCACAGACAGAGAAACCAAGGCTCAGGCCCTGGGTTGCTCTTCCAGTAAAGGTTTTGGCCCAGCCGATGTCTGCCATAGCCCAGAAGGCCCCGCAGGCACTGCTGAAGTGGCGTCTTTGAGTCACGTGCCCCTTCCCATCCAGTCGCTGCTCTGACCCGAGAGGTCAGCAGGGCCAGTCCCTCAGCCTCCTGCCCTCCCTCCCCATACACACCCTCCAACTCCTGCTGGACCAGGTGCACCCCCCATGGAGCCATAAGCTTAGGGCACAGTCACTCTGACGCCCAGCCTTGGGCAGTGCACACCTGGCTCTGGCCACCTCCCAGGGCCCGACCTGGGAAAAAATCACCTGGGACAGGGTACCCCATGGCAAGAGTCTAGACCCCAGTGCCAGGGGTCTAGGCAGGGCCAGGCTCAAGAACTATCTTCCGTGCCCTACTGGGGAGCAGGACAGAGAGGGTGTCCTGGATGGGGGCACCCCCATCCAGGTGAGAACCGCCCCCACCACACACACACACACACACACACACTCCCACTCATCCCTGGCAGGCCCCAGGGCCCCCTCTCTCCTTTACACCCTCCGAGGCCCCTGGCCAGACCCCTGGGGCACTAAGATTCCAAGCCCTTCCTCTGGCCTGGGGCAAGGATAGGGAATATCCTGGGGACCTGAGCAGCCTGCTGTCTTGTTTTCTAGGACCCCCTGGCAGGGACAGGGGAGGGAGAGAGGCAGGGGGGTCACCTGGGTGACAGTGAGGGGTAGGGCTCGGGGGGGGGGCAGGATCTTAGGGAGAGAGCCATGTCCGCTGCTCTGACCCAGACACACTCTCTCCGGCCTGGAGGCTCTTGTCTTTACGGCACCCACACGGCCTTTAGACCCCCTCCTGCTCACCTCAGGCTGAGGTGCTGAGGTCGGGCCCCTCTGGGAAGCCCCCCTGCTCCCAGATCTCTGTGGCATCCTCTCCTGCTTCTCACTGTAAGATTCTATTACTTACAAGAGGATTGTTTATTATTTTATTTTATTTATTTATTTTTAGAAAGAGGGGAAGGGAGGGAGAAGAAAAAGGAAGAGAAACATCGATAGGCAAAAAATACCTGCATCCCAGGCATGTGCCCCAACTGGGAATCGAACCAGCGGCCTTTTGGTCTGCAGGACGGCACACAATCCAGAGTCACACCAGCCAGGGCACAAGAGGATCGTTTATGGAACATGGAGGGCAGTGTCTGTTCTGCATCCTTAGGACTCCAGTTTCAGTGGACACTCAGTTCTCGTCGAATGAACACAATGGATTTTTCTGGTGACTCTGAGGTGGGGGTAGTAACCAACAAAAGCTCCAGAGAAGGCTGACCTGCCTGCCCTCTCAGGGTGACAGCTTCGAGCTCTGGGCTCCAGGACCAGGACTCCTCCATCCCCAGGGCAGGTCAGCCCCACCGGGAAGGCTCCAGGGTGCACCGGGTGGGAGACGAAGAATTCCGGCAAGGACAGGAGCTGCAGGCCCTGGGTGGGGCACCCCCAGCACAATCAACTCCCCCCACTTCTCATTCAGAGCCCCCTCAGCTCAGCCCCCACTCGCTTTCTCAAGGAGCCAAAGGTGGAGGCCTCCGTGAGCTATGGAGCCTCGTCCCCCAGGCAGGCAGGTCACAGGGCCCGGCCTGACCTGGGAGGCTCCACTGGGAGCAGCTGGGAGTGAAGGGAAGGGACCCACAGCGCCCTCCGTGCGGGGGGCCGGGGCAGTTAGCAGTGTCCAGCTCGTGGGGAGGCAATGCCTGTGAGCCGTGGTGTTCTTTGGCCCTTGGGCCTCCTGAGCTACCTCCAGCCCCGGGGAGAAGACTGAGGGGCCCCTCACTCTCTGACTTCTGTCCCCGGAGTCAGCAGCTTCCTCTGGGTTCGTGCCCAGATGCTAAGCCTTTCCCAGGGCAATTCATGGGGTTGCAGGGAGTGAGGGAGGAACACAGTCACTGAGCCGCCCTAGGTCCATGCTTTGTGTTATTTTATTTTATTGCCCCTGGAAGGAGGTTACAGAGGACTAACAGGCCCAGAGAGGGCCAGTGGTTATCCTAGGCCACGTGACTTATCCAAGGTCACAGAACAGGAAGCATCAGGGACAAAGGATCACGAGGTCTGTCCGACCAAGACCTCCTGGGCCGCCACTCTCCAGTCTCCCAGTTCAGGGAAGGTGCAGGGGAGCCTGCGCCCCATCATCAGGGCTGGCTACACCTGCTGGACTTCCGTCCCTATAACGGTGGCGACAGGCCTGCTGTTAGACCTTATAAGGTGATGTATTAACAGGGGCACCCACGCACCACCATGGCCTCCCACATTTAAAATACTTCCATCACAGCCCTGGCTGGTGTAGCTCAGTGGATTGAGTGTGGGCCTGCAAAGTACATGATCGCGGTTCGATTCCCAGTCAGGGCACATGCCTGGGTTGCAGGCCAGTTCTTAGCAGGGGACTCACAAGAGGCAACCATACATTGATATTTCTCTCCTTCTCTCTCCTTCCCTTCCCCTCTAAAGATAAATAAATAAAATCTTTAAAAAAATATATAAAATACTTCCATTGCTGTATCTCAGTATAATAGATTTATATTGTGTATATGTGATAGGCTTCCTTTACCATCGTACACGTCTTATCTTGGGCATTTGAAAACGCTATTCCCAGAAGGGACCCGCAGACGTCCCCTGACACACAAAAGCAGTTCGAGACCCCTGGGCTACAGAAACCCCTGATGTACTTCCAAGTGACACCCCAGGTGTCTGATTTTGCTTAAACACACTTAACAAGATGAGGCTGGTGGAGGGGACGAGAAGGGGAGAAGGTTGGTGACGATTGAGGCTGGGTGACAGGGGCGTGGAGACTCTTGGTTCTACTTGTACGTATGTTTGGTCGTTTTCCCACAGAAAGATCTGGTGGAGGTATTCAGACATTCGTAAGGGACAAGATAGCATTCCTTAAAAGTAGATAAGCAAAACGGTTATAAGCCGCCTGTGGTTCTGCGGCCACCCGGAGTGACCGCTATTGAGTTTGCCAGCATATACTTTGAGTTTTGTTTCGGCTTTGTTTGTGTTGTGGGTGACACATTTTCCATGCTGATAAGTGGCTCTGAGTCTCAGTTCAGTGACCCCCAGGAAGTCAATAACCACTTGGTGAGTGACTCAGCCGATGAGGGGAGCCAGCCCGTGGACAGGCCGTGCGGATCGCTGACCCCAGGCTATTCCTCAAGGCCCAGGTCTCCCCAGAATCCTCGTCCAGGAAGCCAAGAGGGTTCTCTGCCTTCTCCACCTGCATCACTGTCACGGGACTCCAGGAGGGCCGTGGGCTGGGCATTTAAGTCTTGGGTGGTTAGTTAACTTTTCCTGTGTGAAGTGTTTGTGCGAGGGCTCTCCATGTGCTCGAGGTCACCCCACTGGAATGCCTTGCACCTGGCAGGGGCTCCAGAAAGGTGTGTGGGCGCCTTAGTCCTGTTAGAGGGCAGTCACAACACACATGGGGCATGGCAGTGCTGGGAATGCACAGGCAGGGCCAGGTCTGTGTGCCCAGAGAGGGTGGCGGTGCCCACACCTGCCCTGAGCGCTCAGCACCCACTCAACAAAGGACGTCACAGAGAGCCTTGGCAGAGAGAAAGCTCTGTCTGGACCTCAGGGCTCCTCATCTGTGAAATGGGCTTAATGGATCAAGGAACTGCTGAGCAGGGACTTCATGCCTTGTAGCAGGTGTTTCAGCAAGTGACCTCAGGGGTCACCTCTCAAGACCAGAAACAGGTGGCTCTGGGGGAGTGAGCCCAGGGAACAAAGACTCTCATCCCTTCCCCTCGGGGGCTGCAGAGAAAAGAGCAGGGACTTGTTTTTAGAATTTTCTAGTGCGGGCCTTACTTTAATAACTCGTTGTTTTTAGTAACTTACTCCTGTTTCACTGACAGGCTGTTTTTAAGAGAAGTTTTGGGTTCACAAATGATAACTCGTTTCTAAGACTTGTTTCAGTGACTGGTTACTGAAATCCCACCGTGCTGGACGCTGCCCCCCATCCCAGCTTGCCCCCAATTTTTCAGGCCTTGGTTGTGCCATCAAGAGAGGAAGCGCCCCTTGCCATCACCAGCGTGGCCCCTGCCATTGTGCCAGGTCAGTATCTGTCTCCACTGGCATTGCCGACACCCACAGAGAGGTGGACGTGTCGGTGGCAGAGACCCGCCCCCAGAGAGACAGAGGAATCGGGTGTGGCTCCTCAGCCAGGTCTGCCCACCCCACTGAGCCTGCCTACAAGGGTGAGGTTGCTCAGGTCTCATTCCTAGTCACTCCATGTCTACCCATGTCTCCTATGTCCCTTTTCACTCTACTATCAGAACCTGGGTTTTTATCAAGGGGGCAATGTGTGCAGCTGAAATATTTTCAATTTCCCAGCTTCCCAGGCAATAAGGGAGGGCCATGTGACAACTTCCAGCCAATACCCAGCTCTGTCCCTGGGTAGATGTTCTTCTTTTCCCTGGCATCCCTCTGTTTTCTCATCTCATCTTCACATTCAGTAGGCAGAGAAGTTATTATACCCATTTCATAGGTGAGGAAACTGAGGTTCAGATAAGTGAATTGAACTTTCTCAAGGTCACAAGTCTCAGACAGCTCCTACTTGAAAACTGAAGAATCAGCCAACTCACTCCATTGAGATGAACTTTGTTTCCCTTTTCGCCCAGGCTACCAGGATGCTCAGCCCCTAATATGAAGCTGCCATGGCTAGCACTAACCCCTAACATGGATGCTTTGCTGCCCTTCCCTCCTACTATTAAATTTTGGGGAGCAACCCTTCCTTATCGGTTGTCTCCAGTCCTCTTTTGGAAAGACTGGCCAGGGAGAGGGGAGGTCTTTCACCGGCCTCACCAGACCCTTTGCAATCTGTCTCTACCAAATCCTCCAAGCTGAGTGTTTTCTCCCAGGGTCCCCTGATGGACTGAAGGTTTGTGTTCCTCTAAACGCACATGTCGAAGCCTCAGTGTGATGGTATCTGGGGGCAGGGCCTTCGGGACATAGTTATGATGAAGTCATGAGGGTGGCCCCTCAATGATGGGCTCAGCGCCCTTATGAGAGACATTCCGCTCTCTTCGGAGCGTGCACCTCAGAAAGGCCACAGGAACACGCTGATCTGAAAGCCAGCGAGAGGGCTCCCGCCAGACCCTGAGTCTGCTGACACCCGGATCTTGAACTTCTAGCTTCCTGAACTGAGACATGTGTGTCATGTAAGCCATCAGCCTATGGTCATTTGTCATAGCAGCGAGAACAGACTAAGACAGGCCCTGAATGAAGTACAAAGTGCACCTTTCAAAGACCTCTGAAAACTCTGTCCCCTCCTGTCCCGTGGTTCCTCGAAGTGGTGCTCAGCTTGGCCACTTACCACCAGCTCCCTCTGCCTCCAAAGGGGCTCCCTGCCCTCCTCTAGGCAGCACATCTGGGCAACAAGGTCATGGCCTCCCTCCACTGCCCGAGCTCCAGGCAACAGAAATGCAGCAACAGGCCCAGCAGGAGCATGGGAGCCAGAGGTCTCAGGCTTGGCGGATGCTGTAACCTGCTGTTTCCAGGAGGGGGAATTTGGAGATGCGGGTGGGGGACTGTCACATCAGCTCAGTCACACCAGTGTGACAAGAGGGATGATGGCCTTGCACAGGGCACCCTGGAGCAGAGAAGGGGCAGCAGCTCCGTCTGGAGGGGAGCAGGGAGGTCCTGGAGCAAGAGCTAAATGGGATCCCAATGGGTGAGTAGGTGAGGGCATTCCAGGCAGAGGGAACAACACAGACAAAAATCAGGAGGCGAGAACCAATGTGGAGGATGCTGGCTGAGGGGGCAGGGCCAGTGGGCAGGGGCTGGGGTGCGCCCACCACAGACCACAGAGGGGCCTGGACTCCAAGCCACGGGACACAGGGAGTGTTATGCCCAGGGGAAATCCACCATATGTACATTCAGGCCAGAGGGGGCAGGGCTGGAGGCTGAGAGGCCAGGGAGGCGGTGGCCCATGGGAAACAATAAGGCCTGGTGTCCCTGAAGGTCATCTCTTAGCCCCTCTAAGCCTCCTAAGGCTCCAAGTTGGAGCCCTATGGGTTTGGATTAAACTAAATCGACTCTGTCTCCCTAAACGTTCCTTTCTCCAACCCTCCTCTCTCCGCGTGTCTTTCCTGCAAACAAGGTGGCCGTGAGGACACTTGGGATCAAGCCAAGGAGGTCACGAGGCTGCTAAGAAAGCCCCCATCTCCCCACCCCATGCCCCCAAATAGCCTCCTCTGGATCTGTGTGTTAGTTTTATTTTCATTGCTTTGGTTTATACAAAAAAACCAATAACCAAAAACATAAAGCGATAATAAAACTCCGCAGGGATCTCTCCCAGCCCCCTACCCATGTGCAAGAGGTTGGGGGTGGGGTGAAAGAGGAAGGGGAGGAGAAAGCCCCTCACCGCACACCAGAGGGGTCAGCCAAGAGCACTTCTCAGGTCAGGCAGGGCAGTCGTGTGGGCAGGGCGGGGTGTGAGGGATCTGTCCCCGGGGCACCCCCAGGAGGGGGCCAAAGCCAGCCGAGCATCCTGGGGACAGAGGCAGGCAGGGTCCTGGAGTGGGGGACTCACTCTCCACATCACCGTCCCCTTCTCCCTGGACAGCCCCGGAACTTCTCAAGGGGAGCTTTGGATTCTGGGGCTTTGGGCCTTGAACCTGGATCCTGGAGACCCTAGGGGTTCAGGACAGTTGGTCACGTGGAGTTCAGTGAGAAAACCAGACCCAGAGAAGGAACCAAAGCCCTGTGGGCCCCGGGCGGCTGGAGATCTAGGCAGCCAGGGCAGGGACGGGGCACTGCTGGGGGACAGAATCTAAAGCTTCAGTGGCAGGGCCACAGGGTTGGGGAGGGCCATCGGGCCGCCGTCGACCCACAGCCCAGAGGAGAAAAGCAGGAGCGTGTCACCATCCCAAGAAAGACCCTATGGAGGCACGGGGTTCGGCAGGAAGTCACGGCCCCGGCCCCCCAGGCTCAGGCACTTTTCTGTCTTGCCCCATCGTCTGCACCGAGAGTCTCTCAGATGAGGAGCTGCACCTGGGGGGCAGGACAGACACAGAGGGTTCAGGGCAGGCCTGTGTCCCCTAGAAGCTTGTGCCACTCCCACGACACCCACCCACCACCCAGGGAAGGGGCAGAACTCCGCGTCCCGGCAAAGATGAAAGAATCAAGGCAGGCCCAGGCACACCTCCCCTGGGGTGGGGGAGCTCAAAGCAACCGGCCCCACACTCCTTCTCTCCCACAAGGAACCAGAGTTTCAACAGACAGGTGAGGGGCCCTCCAGGAGGAGGAGGTCCGGGAGGCAAGGGGAAGGGTCCTCAGCAGGCCACAGG
Organism: Sturnira hondurensis; assembly: GCF_014824575.4. Lineage (NCBI taxonomy): Eukaryota > Metazoa > Chordata > Mammalia > Chiroptera > Phyllostomidae > Sturnira > Sturnira hondurensis. The sequence continues at coordinate 1,000,343 of NW_028094263.1, read as the reverse complement.
CACGAGGGAGGCTACAAAGCGGGAAGTGCCTTACTGAGGGGGAGCGGGCTAGGCCAGCATGTGGTCCGCAGTGGGGTAGGGGGGCCGGAGGCCATCACTGTAGGTGTCGATGGGATAGTCCCCGTCCATGTCCATGTGCATCTCCATGGGGTCCAGGGGCATGTCACTTGAGTACATGGGGCGGTAGGTGGCATCCATGTCTGGGAAGGAGAAGGGGGACTCTGTCCAGGGTCCGAAGGCCACCCGGTGGGGAGGCCCGGACAGCCCTCAGCCACCTCCTCTACCTCTGCCTGACCCGGTGGGCCTGACCCGCTCCCCTAAACTCCACGCCAGGGGACCTGGGCAGGAGCTCATGTGGACACTACATGGTAGCTGCCACGGGCCTTTGGCCCTGGAGACACAGGGCACCCCCCTCACACGCCCATGCCCCTCCCCCGCTCCCTGAGGCCCTGAGAACTCTGCACCCACTTACCATCTGCATAAGGTTCATTGATGGGGATCATGCTCTGGGCCTGAGGAAGGAGACAGAGAGACACTGAGGGTGGGGGAGGGTGGAAAACACGGGGACTGAGGCAGGCGGCTAGAGATGCTTCTATAAAGGGGCCAGGGGGGAAGCCAAGGCCCTGTGTGGGGACAGAAATGGGGCCACCCAGTATCCTGATCACCTCCTCTCCGCAGGCACCCCACCTCAGGGGGAAGGGTCCCACCAATCATGCTTGGGGCCACCCACAATAACAGCCCCGAGAAGGGGACTGGAAGGGAAAAGACTCAAGAATGGCTGCCAGGCCCTGGCTGGTGTGGCTCAGTGGATTGAGCACTGGCCTGCGCACCCAAAGGCTGCCGGTTCGATTCCTGGTCAGGGCACGTGCCTGGTTTGCAGGCCGGATCCTGCCTCAACACTTTATATTAGTGTGGGCAAAATTAAATTGCCATTTGGGTTGGTCAAAAACACATAGACGGTTCAACCTACTCTTTCCACCTCCTGAGAATCACCCTAAATGACCCAACTGAGAAATAAAAACCTACGACGCTACCAGATGTCAGGTCCCCCATGAAAGTGCTGTCCCCAGCCCACCCTGGGATACTCACGGCCTCCCAGGCGGCCGGGTCATGCTTGAAGAGGGAGTTGGTGAGCTCCACAGACACGCGCTTGCGGTAGTCTGGGTTCTTGTCCTCGGAGATTCGGAACAAGACAGCCGCGGCATAGGTGGCTGAGCAGAGGGGAAAGGCCCCGTCAGGCACCTGCCTCCGCCTAGGCTCGGTGGCGGGGGCCAGGGGGCGAGGGGACAAGGCCCCAAGGGACAAGGCCCAGCCCCTCCCTCGCCCCCCAACCCCCAGCGCAGCCTCTCACCAGTGCCCTCATTGCGGCAGTGAAGTAGCTCCATGAGTGGGGACGAGGCCCCCTCGGCATCAATGGCGTCAGCTGCCTCCTTGTCCTGGGCCAGCTCACACAGGACCCCAGCGGCCACACGCTGGATGTTCTCCACCGGCGAGTACAGGAGCTGGGGGAGGGGGTGCGGGGTCGGGTAAGGCAGGTGTCAACGCACCGCAGAGCCCTGCCCATCCCCGCCCCCCCTTTCTGGACGTAACCCAAGCTCAGCCTAGAAACCATAGAAAGTCTAAGAAAAGCAGGAATCACCAGAAAAGAAAGCCAGCCACAAATCCCCACCTAGACTGACACAGCCTCTGTTCACACGTTGGTGTATTTCAGGCATCTGTGCACCCTATCTTTCCACTCAACATAGCGTGGAGCATTTTCTATATTACTAAAAACTTTTCCTAAAGATCTGTGAGTTCACACGGATACAGAAGGAAGGAAGGAAGGAAGGAAGGAAGGAAGCTACAAAGCAAAACAATCGCCACAGCACATCCATCACCTGACCCGTGGCTGCCAACCTTCCCAGCTCAGGAGTGGGGACCAGCGGGGTCGGGGGGACCACTCCTGCCCACCTGCCCAGCCTCACCTGCACGAACAGGGGGATGGTGTTGAGCCGGAAGATCTCCATGCGGTTCATGGGGTCCCGGGCGAGGATGTGCAAGGCTCCAGTGCAGCCCTCCTCGATCTCTTCCATCCTCACACCATCCTGCACAAGAGGGGGCATTGAGGCACGGCAACAGGCGACCCTTGCATGTGACCTCACAGCCCCCAGCACTCTTGACAAGACCTCGCTGGTCCTTAGAGGGGCATCGGTTGTAACTTGCCTCCCTGAGTGTACATACTCACGTGCACACATGTGCACACAGAGGCCATCCTGCCCCCTGGGAGGGCAGACACAGGCACCACCAGCCCGCTCACCGTGTAGGGCTGCTGGGTGCCTGCAGCCACGTGGCGCTGGGCATCCTGATGGGCCTTGACCAGCAGCTGGACGAGGCGAGGAATGACCGCTGCCTCCTGCAGCGGGGCATGGTTGGCTGGGCACAGGGCCAGGTTCCTGATCAGGCCGATGGTTGCCTGGCAAGAAAAGGGACCACAACCAGGGTTGTTTCTTGGGTGCCTGGAGGACCCGTTTCCCAGCATCATCTCCTCCTGCCCCTCCTGTCATCTCTCCGTCCCCCAGGCCAGACATGAATGCACTGGAAGGTCTCCAGAGAATGAGCCCACCCCAGCCCATGTCCCTTATTCCATAGGATCTGTGAATTCTCACCTATCTCTACTAGCCCCTGCTAAAACGACACTGAATTCCAGAACATTCTGCCAGCCCCCCTGCCCTGACCCCAAACCCTGACTATCAGGAGACCTCGCTACAGTCGAGCCCAAAGCCTCCTCCCTTGGGGACGCCCACACAGAAATCCATCCCCAGCAGGACTGTGCTCTCCTCCCCAGGGTCCCCCGACTCCCGGGAGGCACTCTGGCTTCCAAGGGTCCCTCAGGGTCTTGCAAGGCAATTTATCACCTAATTTGATCCTCAAAACAAGAAGCCTGGGGGGCAGGGATGAAAGCCATGTGAGCGGTGGGAAGACGGGCACAGGGCAGACGAGCTGCCATAGTCGCCTGTCAGTTAGCTGCTGGGCCAGGGTGCAAACCCCTCCCCACCTTGGGCTTGTAGCAGGTGCCAAGCCCAGCGAGGGGCCACGAGCTGCCCTTTTCAGTCTCACTATGAACTTTTTAAAAATGCACATAATCAGCCCTGGCTGGTGTAGCTCAGTGGATTGAGCGTGGGCCTGCGAACCAGAGGATCGCAGTTCGAATCCCAGTCAGGGCACATGCCTGGGTTGCAGGCCAGTTCCCAGTAGGGGATGCAGTTCCCAGCAGGAGGCGCATGAGAGGCAACCATACATTGATATTTCTCTCTCTCTCTCTTTCCCTTCCCCTCTAAAGATAAATAAATAAAATCTTTAAAAAAAATGTACATAATCACTTATAGTCATTCTTGTCCTGTTAAATTGTCTAAAATACAGCGAGTGCCAGCTGGCTCTCCTGAGAAGGCCCTGCCCCTTCACACTCAGGATTGCTTGTGGCAGGTACCAGGTATCCCCCAGCATCCTCTCAATCCCTTGTCCTTTTTAGCATCACTAGCATCTGAGTTAACAGACAGACACATGGTCCTCTGACACATTGCTAGTCCCTTTGTGCTTACATGTAGCCAAATGACCGAGTTCCAGGGTGTGGGCTAAAGTAACGTGTCCCACTTCCTGGTCACTGCTCGTCTCCCACGTTTCTGGGACCAGAATGCATTGGGTGGAACGACACAGCCCAACCACTGCTGTGAGCACGACTCTCTTGTTCAGACCTTCTCCAGTAAGAAGTGAGCTCTGGCCCTGGCTGGTGCAGCTCAGTGGATTGAGCGCGGGCTGTGAACCAAAGGGTAGTGGTTCGATTCCCAGTCAGGGCATATGCTAGGGTTGCGGGCAGTCCCCAGTGGGGGGCATGTGAGAGGCAACCACACATTGATATTTCTCTCCTTCTCTTTCTCCTTCCCTTCCCCTCTCTCTAAAAATAAAAAATAAAAAATAAAAATAATTTTAAAAAAAAGAAGTGAGCTCTGTGGACAGGCAGCAACACCCAGGAGCTTGTTAGAAAATGCAGAATCTGCCCTAGCGGCTGTGGCCTGGTGGATTGAGCACTGCCCTATGAACCAAAGGGCTGCTGGTTCAATTCCCAGTCAGGGCACATGCTTGGGTTGCGAGTCAGGTCACCAGTAGGGGGTGCTTGAGAGGCAACCACACATTGATGTTTCGCTCCCTCTCTTTCTCCCTCCCTTTTCCTCTCTAAAAATAAATAAAAATATTTTTTAAAAAAAGAAAATGCAGACCCTCCCTTCCCCTCCCCTCCTTCCCTTAAAAAAAAGAAAGAAAATGCAGAATCTCACCAAAGCCTACCAAATCAAAACCTGCTGTTTAATGACAAAGCCCACAAGCCAATGGGGGTGGCCAAGCTACAAGAAAAAAGATTCTGGCTCCCAGGAGCAGAGCCTCTGTGTAGGTCTAACCATTCCATGAGAAAGGGACAAATTTCTTGCTCAGGGCCTCTCTGTCACAGCAGCTTTGTCTAGGCACCTAATCCTGGCTGCGGAGCGCTCTCTCCCCGCACTACCCGCCCCACAGCAGCGGCTGTACCTTGACCAGTGGCCACTGGTTGGGCTGATTGAGCAGCTTGACAATGGCTGGGATGCCATAGTTGAGGCGCACAGAGTTCTGGGCCATCTCGGCCTCAGGGTGGCGGCTGGTGAGGTGGCGCAGGGCGCAGACGGCAGGCTCCGTGATGTCGTCCTTGTCGCCGGCGCGCAGGATGGCATGAACGAGAGCCTCCACACCGCTATTCTGCGTCACCAGTGTCTTGTTCTTGCTGTTGTTGCATGTCAGGTTGGACAGCGTGCCCGTGGCACAGGTGAGGACGTTGACATCGTCCACGCTCAGCTGGTTCACCAGAATCTTCAGCACGCTCTCCAGTCCCTCCTAGGGTCGGGGGAAGGCAGTGATACGTGAGAGGGACTCCCAATGGCTCCCATGTATGGCCCAGGGGAGAGAGATGACCTGACGGGGTTGGGGGTGTGGAGAGAGAGCGGTCCGAAGCCCTCTCAGCTGATAGGCAAGGGGCCCCGCCTCTGCTCTGGGCCAGGGCACCTTCATCTCTGCGATCCTGCTGACGCCTGTGAGAACAGCGCCCCCTTGTGGGCGAGTGAGACAGAGAGATTGTGTGGCTTGCCCCGGGACCCACGGTGGGCCAGCTGGATCTGAACCCAGGCCTATCTCTAAGCTCCAGGCTCTTTCCTCCAGGCCCCTGCTCCTCCCTCTGAATGCTCAGACGCAGGCAAAGTCCCACTCAGGCCAAGGGTGGCAGCCCCCAGGCCAGGAGGAGACTGAGGAGGAGGCCACAGGAGCAGAGCCATTGGGAGCCACAGGAGCAGGCTTCAATGGCCCAGCCGACCCATTTTATATGCTTCTACCTTTCTGGGTCCGGCTGCCTCCTCAGTGATCCCCAAGCCAAATCTGCTTTCAGGAAACCTAGCTTCTCCTAGGGGGTGGGGAGCATGTGGGCTATGTGGTGGAGCAGGAAGACCCCGGGCTCTGGGGACAGGCAGTCCTGAGTTCACATCCCACCCTGCCGTTTCTTAGCCGTGACCAAGGGCCTTAGTTAACTCCCCGAGCCTCTGTTTCTCCATCTGAACAACCCATCCCACCCTCTGCCTCCAGTCCTGGGAGGGGCAACGGAGACTATGTCTGAGAGTCCAGCATGCGGCTGGTGCTCACGAAACAGCCTGTGGACAGGGCTCTTAGGAACGATAGTCAGGTTGTAAGGAGGGACCAAGAGACTTGTCCTGAAACTGTTTTGGGGTTTTTTCCCCCTTAAACTGCGTTTTGGCCACTGGGGCTTCCAAGCTGTCTCTTAGCGCCCTGCTGCTCCCTGTCCCGGGGTCCTGGTCAAAGCTGTTCCCCTGGTGCCACAAGAAACCCAGCTTAGAGAAGCAGCCCCCTTCACTGATTCCCCTTCCTGGGTTCCTGATAGACAGCAGAGCCTCAAGCTAAAGGGGTGAAGCACTCCGGGCCACTTCCAGCCTCCGCCATAACAGGGCAAGATTTAGAGGCCTGAGGCCTCCCAGGGCTCCTAGGCTCAAACCTAGCCTGGAGGCTGGACTCAGTAAGACAGGAGGACGAGGGGGCCGCAGGGCTAACCCAGGCCCGAGCCGTTTCCTCACCTGCTTGGTGGCCACATCTGAGAGGTTGCGCAGGGTCCAGAGGCAGTTCTGCACGAGGCGGGGGCTGTTGCTCGTCAGGTGTTTGCCCAGAGCCTGCATCCCACCTGTGGTGGGGGACAAGGGTCACGTCAGCCACAGGGGAGCACGGCTAACTGAGCCGGGCCACTAGACCAGGACCCGCCCTGCCCCTCCCAGCCACACAGGCCTCTGTCACAGGCCACGTTCCTCACCAGCTTCCACGATGGCAGGCTTATTGCTGGGACACACCGATAGCACCTTAAGCACGCGGCTGGTGGTCCAGAGCAGCTTCTCATAACTGTAGTTGCGCATGATCTGCACGAGGGCCTGGGGTCCTCCGTTGGCCAAGATGATGAGCTTTGAGGAGAGGGGGAGAAGGAGTGAGTGGCAGACAGGGAGTATGACAACGAACAAGACAGGGAAAGGGGGCTGACTGCGCTGCCATTACCGGACTTCAGCTAAGACCTGAAGAGACTGTGACTATTAAATAAGTCCAAACCTTGAAAACAGGATAATACACAATGCCGGCAAGGATGAGGTGAAAGTGTACAAATAAACATTGCCACTGATGACACTGTGAAGAACACAATCACTTTAGAAAGCAATCTGCCAATCGGAAGAAAAGCCCAGAAATACTAAAAAACAGCCCTGGCTGGTGTAGCTCAGTGGATTGAGCATGGGCCTGCGAACCACATGATCGCGGTTCGATTCCCAGTCAGGGCACATGCCTGGGTTGCAGGCCGGTTCCCTGCAGGCCAGTTCCCAGCAGGGGATGCACGAAAGGCAACCGTACATTGACGTTTCTCTCCCTCTCTCCTTCCCTTCCCCTCTAAAGGTAAATAAATAAAATCTAAAAAATTAAAAATAAAATAAATAAAATAAAGCGCCCACAGGACAGCACCGGAGGAAGCCCATCAAAATAACAACGGCTGTGGGAGGATAATGGGTTTTCCTTCTCCTTATCCCCAAAACAGCTATGTAGTAAAATAACTGCACGTGCATATCTGTTTAACCTAAAAGCGGTCAGGAGGCGGCGGTCTGAGGCCGCAGAGGGACGGAAGGGATGGAGTGGGGAATCGTGAGCCCTGGCTGGGGGCGGGGAGGGCCCACCTTGCTCTCCTGGTTGCCATAGGCCAGCAGCTGCAGGCAGTCGGTGGTGATGGCCAGGAACTTGGGGTTGTTCTTGTTGAGCAGGGGCACCATCTTCTGCAGCCCGTCGGCCAGGCGCACCGCCATCTTGGCGCCCTCCTGGTTGAGCAGCAGGTTGTGCAGCGTGGTGATGGCGTAGAACAGGACCGACTCCACGGGGGAGCTGGGGTGGAGGGCAGGGGGCTCGGGTCAGTCGGGTCCCAGGGCCCTGACGTGATGTAGGCAGCCCCCAGCACGAGCCTTCTCCGGTGCCGACACCCCCTGGGAACCGCCCTTTGCTAACGTCTGATCGTCCCTGAACCCAGCCCACGTTTACGCACAGGGCACACAGCACCTGTCCTCTCCCCACGGGGACCATGACCATCCCTGCTCCCAGGCTCCCAGCCTGTAGCTGGACAGAGGCTAGGTCCCCTTGACACCTGTCCCTACCATGTAGAGTAACTACTACATGGAAACCACATGCCAGACAGGCCTGCAAGGGGCTCAGAAAGGAGTGAGACCACAGTCTACCCTCGAGGAACTCGCCACCCGGCACAGGGAAGAGGGAAGAGGAAAGAGGCCAATCAACATTTCGAGGCCAGAAAGATAAAGGTGGCGCGGGAACACGCTGTTCCCTCCCCTGGAACACTCTTCCCTTCACTCCCAACAGCCGAACCGCACTCGTCCACCAGCCTTGCTGGTGGAGTCAGCAGCTTCCCAGAGGTCTGAACAGTGTCAGACACCCGCTGCCCCAGAACGCGCTGTGGCCTCATCACTAACCTGCTCGTGACATGACCAGCTACGCACCAAGACTGGCTGTGGTTCTGCACCTGGCCCATAGTAGGTGCTCAATGAATGTCGTATGGCAGCCCAGGGACGGGAGGGGGAGGCCAGGTCAGGGAGGCCCTGGGCCCCCGCCATGAGCACAGCGCAGGTACCTGAGCATGCGAACCAGGGCAGGGATGCCGCCAGACTTGAAGATGGCAAGTAGCCCCTCACGGTGGTGGGAGAGGTTGTGCAGGATGCTGGTGGTACAGCGGGCCGTGTCCAGGTCGCTGGTGTTCTGCATGGTACGCACGACGGCAGCCACCAGCTGGGGTGAGCTCATCAGAGCCCGCCGAGACGCCTCCTTCTTTGACAGCTGATTCACGATCATGGCCGCCTTGGTCACCACCACCTGGAGGGGCAGACGCAAGGATGGAAGTGAGCAGACCCGCCAGGTCCAGCTGCCACCGTGAGAGGGAGGTGACCAGGGGACCCCTGCACAAAGCTCATGGGGACCTAGGTCAAGCTCTCCCTGCTGATGGGGCTCTGGGTCAATGACCTCCCTCTGTCCCAGGTAGGACCCCTCTGTGGGCGCCTCTGTGGACGCCTCTGCCCCCTCTGTGGATGCCTGTCCTCTCCCTCCCCTGTCTGCCCCCAACCCCAGCTAGGCCCCTCACGGACCGGGTCCTCATCGTTGAGCAGTTTGGTGAGCTCCGGCAGGGCCCGGGTGGCCAGTTCGGCATCATCCTGGTAGTTGATCAGATGTACGATGGCCGACTTCAGCAGCTGGGACGGCTCGGCCAGCCGCTGCAGGTTGGTGGTCTGCCCCTCCACCTGGGTGGTCAGCAGTAGTGAGCTGTCCTCCCCTGCCATGCCAGGACACATGGCCTCCCGTACCCGCTTGGCTCGGGCCGTGGTGGACATCTGGTACTCCAGGTCACCTAGGGACCAAAGGACATGGACTGAGCTGCCGAAGCCTGAGAAGAGGCCAAGAAGGAGAGCGGGGTGGGCTGTGCAAAGAGCCCCCAGGGATTCTCCGGGCTGCCTCCCAATCCGACCGAAGGCCCAGCACGCCACCTAAAACGCTGCCTGTAACCAGTGCCCTTGGGCATCACCTCAGTTAGGTCATCTGTGAGAACACCATCTGTTCTGTTGACCGCAGGGAATTCTTATGGGAATTAAATGAGATAATAGTCGTGAACTGCCCTGGAAAGGATTCGTGGGTCTGGCACATCCCACTGCAAACACGTTGGTGATTGCTGTTATTAGTAGGCACAGCTAACACTTTCGGAGGATTTATTATGTACCTGGCAGTGAATTACACATTTTTTCTTGTATTTTCTCATTTAATCTTACAACTCTACAAGATAAGTACTATTATTATCTCCACTTTATAGATGGAAGAACTGAGTCACAGAGGTTACAGGAACCCAGCCTGGAATCTGAACTCAGACAATCTGACTCCAGAGCCCAAACCTCGACTCCGGGGCCCCTCCCTTAACAACCGGGTCAAGGTCAAGCGAGACAACCTGCTTCCCTTCAGCCCTGAAATCTCCTGATTCTAATTATACTCCCACCACCCCCAAAGGAGGCAACTCCCCCATTACACAGACAGGCAAATCAAGCCTCAGAGGCAGGAGACACCCAGTGACAGACAGCTGATCGGAGGCAAAGTCAGGACAGCCGGTTTCAGAAAGCCGAAAATGGGTCCTTAGCTCAGACTCCAGGTTCCGCCTCCGGGTGGACCTGGGAGTCCCACAAACAGCTACCCAGGCTTCCCAGGCAGCCCTGCCCTGGCCAGCGCCCTGGGGAGAGGGAGGCAGAGTCTCCACCCTCCAATTAATTGGGGAGGAGACCCCGACCTGGCTCTCCCACCTGCATGCCAGTGGGGGCATCCGTGTCCCTAACCCCCGGGGCTGGCTCGGTCACTTCGCCCCCTGGCCCTGGCCCCTTTCCATGTCGGAATGCTCCACATGCCGGGCCTGATGCCTCCCCGCCCCCACCCCAGGAGCTCTCAGGCTTGAGAACTGCACCTCCTCTTCCAGACTGGGGGCTCCCTGAGGGCTGGGGCTTGGCCTCCCCATCAACCTTGACGGTCCTAGAACAGAAGGCCGATGCATTTCTACAGCCCCTGGGTTTCGGAGGGTGAAGGTGACACCCCCCACCATTCTGTAAACGGGCAGAAGCCAAAGGCGGTGTCACCCCCTTCAGACGGGTGGGCAGGGCCTGTCCCTCCCCTCCATTTCTGAGGCTCACAAGGTGGAACTTGCCTCTCTCCCAGGTCGGGGGGGGGGGGGGGACCGAAGGCAGCTGTGCCTCTTCCTTCAGACTGGGAGGCCCTAAAGTCCTTTCCCCTCAAACCCCCTGCAGGGCCCAAGACTCTGCTGGAGTATTCCCAAGGCACCGTGCCCGGGGCTCCCGACCTTGGCTCTGAGGCACGCCCTGGGTGTACGTGGTGGTCTTCTTGACTGTGTACTGGCGCCCGCAGGCCTCCTCCTCCTCCATGATGCCCTTGCTGCTGATCGAGGGCACGCAGGTGTTGGCACCCGAGTGGATGCCCGAGTCATAGGTATAGGTCTGCTGCCACTCCGTCACCTTGATGGGCTGTTCGATCAGGTTCATCACATCCATGGTAGCTGCTGGGGACACAAAGAAGGGGCAAGAAATCAGTTGGCCCCACTGGGGCATCCCGTTAACCGGCCCAGCCCCCAGCTTGCCCACTGCCCCTTCCTCCCAAGGCACGCCCAAGGGCCTCAGTGGGCTGCGGTGAGGAGCTGGGGGCCAGAAGGGCACCAGGCCCAGGGAGGGACATCCCCACGTGTGTGAGTTCTGGGCTTGCGTCTCTGACCTCCAGCCAGGGTGGGGGGAACCCCAAGGATGGTAGGGCAGTAAAAAGCCAGATGCCCCAACCCAGCCCTGGTCTCCCCCACCTTGCTTGACCCTTCCCAACACCCCCAGAGGGGAAGCACTCAAGGCCTCCAACAGCTCCTGGGGTCCCGCAGACCCCATCCACCCACTGGGGCCCCCTGGGAAGGCTGCTGGAGGTGAGGTCACTGCACCAGGAGCCGGCTGGTCGGACAGGGAAGCAGTGAGAAGGCTTTCTCTGGGGAGCTGGGGAGGCTGCTGAAAGCAGCAGAGGCGCCAGGACCCCTCAGGGTCTCACTTCTGCAGCCGGTTCAGGACGGCAAGAGGCCCCGGAGGCCCAGGCCCAACAGTCCCCGTCTCTCTAGCAGCCTAGTCCCCGAAACCTTCTCCAGAATTCTGAGTCCCACCGACAGCTTCAAATTTCAGCCACTCACCACCAGGCCGATCCACCTGCCTGCTGAGCCTCAGTGTCCCCACCCATAAAGTGGGGTAGCACCACCTCCCCAGCAGGTTGTCATGAGGACCATGTTTGTAAAGGACCCAGCATGGTGCCCGGCTCACAGTGGGGACAGAGTTGGGGACAGTGGCCGTGTATCGGCACCGCCTCCACCCTACAGGTGTTTGCACACCTTCTGGCCTCCTCCAGCCCAGGCCAGGGATGAGGAGCGAGGCAGGCACCCCTCCTTCTGTCTGCAGAGACTTGGGCCACTTGAGGGCAGTGAAGAGCTGGGCCCTACTCAGTCCCAGGGGGGCGAATCCCCACCTGCTGTCTGGCTCCCTGTCAGGGAAGCCAGGCTCAAGTGAGGGCTGACCCGGTGTCAGACCTTCCACCAACGCGCCATCCTCACAAGCGGTCTCGAAACACACACTCTGCTTCCTCACTCACAGATGTGGGAACTGAGGCCCCCCACCCGGCAAGGGGGCACAGCACGGAAATGGCAGAGCTGGGACCAGGCGCAAGCATGAGTGACACCCGAGTCTGCAGCCTTGCAGACCCAGGGTGGCCTCCATCAGCAAAAAGACTACAGGCTGGTCCACCCCTGTGGCTGGGCAGCACCCAGCACCTTAAACCCACTGTGTGGGGAGACCAGCCCACTGTGTGAGAACGAGGGATGGATGGCCGGTGCAGCCTGGCCCCACCCCAGCAGCCAAGATCACGAGGGATCTGACCTCCCAGGGATGCCTGGCTGGTGCCACCCTCTCAGAGAAAAGATGACAAAGGGCCCTTCAGGTTTCACTGCCTTTTATGGTGACGCCTGGCTCCTCCCCTGGCCCAGAGCACACCTGGAACAGGCAGCAGCGGGAGCCAGAGCCGCCCCTCCCCTCCCCCATCACATCACTGCGTGACTCAGAGTTTCGGGCTGCTGAACAGAAGCAGGCCCAGATCCCCAGGCAGCCGGCTCGGCTCGGTGCCACCAGATGTGCCAGCCGCTTCCCAGGCACTGACGAGTGTGGCCTTCACGGGGAGCCCCTGCCCCTCCACCACCACACCGCCCTGCCAGCACTCCTGCCTTCCCTGGAGAGAGGGAACACAGGAGAGCTGGGGAGGCGCATGCCTGTCATGGAACCAGGAGACGGAAGGTGAAGCTGCCTCGGGAAATAAGCTGCATTAGCGCTGTAAATAAACACCCCTCGGCCAGGAGGACGGCTGAGCCAACGCCAAGTCCACTTGGGGACAAGCTGGGCATCTCTGGGCCTGATCGTCAAAACACCCACCACTACAGCTGGAAAAGCCCCCCGCCCCTGCAGAGGCAACTGCCTACCCCTGGTGCTTCCAGCCAGAAGCTGGCAGGCTTCACCCAGCACCACAGGCACCATCCCTTCACCTGCCTGCTGCCCAAACCTGGCACAGGAGGGGTGCTTCCTCAGCATGCCCCCCACCAGCCCAAGGGGACCAGAGTCCTCACAGAGATCAGAGGGTCCCTAAGACAGAGGGCATCTCCCTGCCTTTACTAAGTTCAAATGAACCTCATTCTTCCCCCCATGCAACCCCGGCAGGCATTTTATTACTCCCAGTTTCCAGGTGACGAAATTGAGGCTGGACCAGGAGGACGCAGGGGTCGCTCTGCTCAAACTCAGGTCAGCCTCACTGCAGACCAGCCTCCATCACTAACCAGAGCTGCTCCCCTGGCTCCTGTTGGGGGATCAGGGAAAGAAGGACCCCTGCGGTCGAGGAGAGAGGGCCAGACCCACAGCTGCAGGAGAGGGGAGGGGCCGAGCCCCTCACCAAAGGGAGAAGCAGCAGCTGAGGTCAAGGGTTGGAGGCAGCGCACTGGCTGGGAAAACAGGCATCCCAGGTTTAGTCCCAGCTCCTCCACCAACTCCCTGAGCGTCCTTGGCCAATTATTTTTCCTCTCTGTGCTTCTGTCTCAGGGGGATGCTGGTGTCCAGGATTCTAGGAATAAGAAGCCAGGATTGCTGTGGCAGGCAAGAGGAGGCTGAGGATGGGCAGAACCAAAAAGCAATTCAGAAAGGTCACACACCAGATCACGGGAGAGCTATTCCCACAACAGGAAGGCTAGAAAGACAGACATCATACCTCAGGCGGGGACGGACAACCAGCCCCACCTTCCCCCACCTACTTCCCAGGAGAGCCAGGGAAATTCTCCCATAAGAAACAAAAGTGCTGTTTTTGCAGTTCCCAGGGTGGAGAGGGCCGCACCCAGCTCGGTCTCACCGCTCTCCACCCTGGACCTGGAGGAGACGGGCCAGTGCCCCTGGACAGCGCCAGGGTGGAAGTGGGCGAGACAGACGCAGGCCCTGCCCTCGAGCCCTGGACAGAGACGGGCAGAGCCAGACACAGGGCGGTTTTCTGAGCTGAATGGGGGGCCTTTGTTTCCAGTAGCATGCGCTATTCTTGGCATCTCAGGAGGAAGAGGCCAGCTCAGAGATCACAGGGTGGGGTGGGGGACAGCACAAGGGAAGGAAGAGAGGAGACAGGGCCCTGGGGAGGGTGTGTGAAGGAGCCTTCCCCCACCAGCCCACACTGGGGAGGAATCCGCGAGGAAGCAACCAGGCTGCGGTGGTCGTCCTCTTGCCCTTCATTTTTGCTGCCTCCTCGGCACGGCCTATCCAGCAGGCTGGCACTGGGCACCCTGAATCCCTGACATTAAAAATAACTCCCACCAGAGCTACATCAGGCTCCTGCTCCTACCAGCACCCACTGTCTGTGACAGGCATCGCTGGACTGCGCTGCAGGTGCCAAGTGTCAGTGAGACACCTGGAAACAAGGCCAGGCGCAGGCCACCCAGCGGGGCGGGAACCAGGCTGGAGAAGCAGGCTGGGCGAGCCCCAGAGGCTCCTCGGGCCAGAGGCTGGGCCCTTTGCAGACTCAAATCATGGGCTCAGAAGGAGAGAGAAAGGGAGCTGTGGGCAGGGTGGGAGAGCGTGGAGTCAGGCGAGGGGCTCCAGCCCCCCACTGGGTGGGTGCCCACGGGCCATCACGCCATGTCCCTAAACCTCATGCCCCTCACCTACAAAGTGGAGATGATTGTGCTTCTTCAGACTACTGTGTGGACCAAACACAGTAGTGACTGTGGAAGCCCTCTGTGGACCGGAAAGACGCAGGCAAGCATCCTTCCATTAAGGAAGCAAAGAAATGGTGGAGGAGGAGGCCAGCAGAGACAGCAGGCTGGGCAAGGTGGCTGGCAGCCAGCCTGCTCTTTGGGACCCAGACCCTGAGCCCTCTGATGAGGGTCCCAGGGGTGAGGTGGGGCATGGCTGGGGACTAAGTGCCGTATCTACATCCCGGGAAGGGAGGCCAGGTGGGGTCGCCGTGCAGCCCGCCTCCCCAGTCACATGCACTGCCTTCTGCAGCCAGGGTGGTCAGCCGTCAGGCATGGACATTCTCCACATAGCAGCCCCGGGGCAGAGGCTGGGCTCGGCAGGTCACCAGCCCCCACCCTCCCCCACTCTGTCTCTGGCTCCAGCTGAGATCTGGCCAGCAGCATGGACGGAAACAGACTCTGGAGAGGTGCAGAGACAGACAGGACTGCTTCACTCGAGAGCCCTGCCTCCCTCATCGGGCCGGGGCTTCCCAGCCAGGCCTCTCCCCGCAGACTAGTGGCCCCGGGAGGAAACCCCCGGCAGATTCGATGTCCTGGGCACCATAATCTTCCCCATCAAGGTGGTCATGCCAAGTGGACAGAGACTGAAGCAGGGGCTAGGTATGGCCAGGGCGGCCCTGGGGACAGGAGAAGGCAGGAGCCCATCTGGAGCTTCCGGAGCAACACCCTCATTTCCTGTCTGGAGGGCACCCAAGCAGTGGCCACAGGACCAGCTCGGGTCAGGCTGACCCGGCTGCTGGCTGCTTTATACCTTCTGGGCTCCTGCCCAAAGCAAACACCCAGGGTAGGAAGATGCAGGGGGACCCGGAGGACAGGGAAATGCCAGGCCAGGTGGCGCGACCCGGCAGCCTCGACTCCCCCCGGAAAGGACTCCAGCTGGGGCTCCATTCCCTGCTGGTGACCTGAGTGGGCACAATCCCGAACCGGCAGGCGACCCCAAACCTGGACTCTGGGGAGTGCAAAAACACTTCACCCAGCCTCAGGAAACAGCAACATGCCAGCGATGTATCTCCATGCACAAGGGCTGGCTGCCCCCTCTGCCCACCCCCACCGCACCCACCCGGGGGCTTGGACTGCCCGACGGCCCCAGCTGGGGTCACTCCTCAGGTGTGACTCACCAGGGTTCATCCTACAAGGCTGGTGGCCTGGCCCTCTCCTGGGAGGGCAGGAAAGACCCCCACTGTCAACCCCTGTTCAGCCTTTGCTGGCAAAAATGAGGATTTGGAAAACAATTGCGTTGAAATTCGGTATTTTAAACAGAGCATGAGATCCCCAAGACGAAGGCTGTGACACACGAGGGTGCTAAGAAGAGAGAAGGGAAAAATATTTCCAGTGGCCGCCTCGGTTTCTTTTCTTCCCCCGTAGACTTTTCTAACTCTCCAGTCGTTTTTATTGCAATGATCAGATGGGGTCCTGTTTCAGTCAAGAAGGAGGGGAGTCCAACCTCCTCCTCGCCCCCAAACAAGCAGCACATCCATTGCCCAGCGGGGCCCAACTCTCCCCTCGGCCTGCCAACCCATGCTTCAGGGCTGCAACCCACACTTCACAGGTCACAGGAAGCTGAGCTCTCTGCCCTGAGGGCTTTAAAGGCTGAGGTGCCGGAGGCTGGGCAAAGGGGAGTGGTCAACCAACTTTCTCTTCAGGCCTGGCCAAGGAAGTTGCTGGAAACTGGGGCAGCCCATGTCCCCGCCCCTCAGACCTCCACCAGATGCAATCATGTCCCAGGAGAGAGGCCTCAAGGTCTCGCTTGCAGGGACACAAACCCCGATGACCTGCCCCAGACACGCTTCCCCTTCTCTTCACGGGGGTGACTGGGCCAGCTGGCGGCGCAGGGACACCTGCCCGTCTCACGGACACCTGCCCGTCTCACGGACAGGTCTCTTCTCCTGGAAGGCACGAGACTGAGAGTTTCCCCAGGGACCCCAACAGACCTCAGACTCACCCCAAAGGCTCGTGACAGCTGCCTGCCCTCCTGGTCCTCCCCCGGCACACAGGGCCCTGCTTCATCTTCTTCAGAGAATAGTCAACTCTGAGCCTCCATCTCTCTCTCTCTCCTGTTCTTCAACTCACAATCTCATCTCTAACGCACAGGAATTCCTTCCTCCTGTCTAGCCACATCCGTTCCGTGAAAGCTTCGGTCGGCCTTGTATGCTCACGGGTGAGGAAAAACGGCAAGGCCCTCACCCTCTTTATAGCTAACAGCCAGGACTAAGTTCCTTCTCTCTCACTTCAAGTCTCCTCAGCCTTCTCTCCTCCAGCATCAATACTTCCCATGCCTGGGGTCCCCCCTGCCCTCAAGGGATGCAGAAGCCCAGTGCTGATAGGCTTTTACAGAAACCCCTATTTCCCAGGCCCATTCTGGAGTCAGGTGCCCTGTTGGCATAGGTGCCAGAGCTGGGCAGGTCTGAAAGGACAGTGTCACCAGCCCCTCCCTCAAGCCCCACCAGCCCCGTCACCAGAAAGGCCCTCCAGCAGCCCAAACAATCCCACACTGCAGTCCCCCAGACCCCTGGGCCCCAAAGCAAAGGATAGATAGCCGGCTCCACGCCCAAAAGCAGTCTGGCAGGACTGCCCAGTGCAATCCAGCAAGACGTGGGCCCAGTCCTAAACCTGACTCTCATTTCTCCCCACTCTCCAGGGAGTAGCACCCTCCCCCTTGTCTTGGCAGAGGCCCAGCCCCCAGCAAAGCTGGCAGCTCCCACTTCCTATACAGGGACAAGCCCAGAACAACCCACAGCTCTGGCCAGGAGGCAGCAGCAGCTTTGACCATTGCTCTCCTCCTCCCTCCCCCAACCTCCTCCACACACCCTCAACAGACCCCGGGCCTGGAGGAGACTCCGCTGCCACCGCCAGGAACTCAAAACCAAGTCACGCGGGAGGTTTCAGAAAGCTGGAGGCTACAACGTGAGTCACCCCTATCTGACAAAGCTGCCCCTACCTGCACCACCCATCTGTAGTTTCCTGGGCCCTTCCGGTGTCTCTCCTTCCCAAACCCCTGAGCAAAGGCTCTCAAAGGGAGTAGCAGAAAACCTCTTCCCAGAACCTCACCGGGGCGATACACCAGGACGGGCTCTGGGTTTGGAGCCAGAGAACCTAAATGCCCGCCTTGGCTCTGCTTCAGTCTCGAGGCGCAGCCAGGAAGTTAGTTAACTTCCTCGAGTTTCAGGTCCTCGTCTGTAGAATGGGATCCTGACACCTGCCACTTGGCCAGTCATGAGGATTAGGTGAGAAGAGTTCATGGAAGTTCTGGGCATCTGCAGAGTCCTCCCTTGCTTAAGTTACCATTTATCAGTACTTTACTGGGCAGGTAGATATCATTATCCCCATTTTACCCAGGGGGTCACGAAGGCTCAGGAGGTACAGTGCCGGGACCAAGGCCCCAGAGTTACATGAGTGACATAGCTAGGATTCAAACCCTGCTCAGTCCAGCCCCATGGTCACACCTCTCCAAGTAAATAGCCCTTTTGTTGAGGAGTCTATCACCCCATCTCATTCTCAGGTGGCCCCTCTCCTCATCCTTTCCAGGCCAGGGAGTGACCGCCTCACTGGTACCTTCCCCACGGGCCTCCAGGAGGGATGCAGACAGCAGCCCCAGCCTCCTCTGCCTTCATTCCTGCAGGCTGCCTTCTCAGAGCCTCAGCCCTGGCAGCCCAAACAGCCTCCAAAAGGAATGGGGTGGAGCTGAGGGGGGAGGGGGAGAAGACTCTTGTCACCCAAGCTAGGGCTTGATCTAGCAAGAAATGACTAATTGGATCCAACCTTCCCCCCTCCCCACTTCCATCCAGGAAGTAGCCAGTTTTCACCAGGCACTTCCTAGCAATCCCTCCTCAGCATTATCTTTTCATCAGAGCCGCAAACCAGATTAGCTAAACTAATCATTTAACCAATGTGATTACCATGCCTTCCCCTCCTCTACTTTGGCACTGAGAAGGAAAACAGATGACTTGGGCCCAAATTCCATGCCCTGCTGGCTCCCCACAGGTACACCACCGGCTAGAGCAGAAGGGGAGATGGGGAGGAAGCCGGATCCTTCCGGGTGTGGGGCACTCCGTGGGGTCTGACCCCAGCCCCGACTGTCTCATCCACCGACAGGAGGCCCTTGAGTTCCGACAAGCAGCCCTGATCCCCCCAAACTTCCCTTCACCCTAGGATGGAGGGAGAACCTGACTCACATTTCCCCCTCTGTTCCCCAAAGAGCTGGGCCCCAGGTCCCTGCAAAAAGACCACTTCAGACTTTTAAAAACCACTGCTGGAAGCTTGGTGGAGATCCCCAACTCTGGCCAGGGGACGGGCTCTCAGAAAGTTGGGCGCACCGAGGCGCTAATGCAGCTCTGCCTGAAAAACCTTCCCCCAGCAGCCTTCCTTCTGCCCCACTTTCCCCATCAGACTCCCTGAGGACAAGGGGTGGGAGGGGAACGGACAGCGAAAGCCTCCAGAAGGAATGCACCTTCAAAATCCAGAAATCGACTGGCAATCAACCTCCGCTGCTCCGTGTTTTTTGCCCTCAATTCCCAGCCTGCTACATAACGTGGGGAACCAGGTAAGGGGGGGGGGGGAAAGACCTGAACAGTCGCTTCCACCACGATAGTCATTTGGCCCGGCCCTGCCCCACCCCCATTCCTGGGGAGGGGGCAGAGCTTGGGCGAGAGCCAGCAGCGCAGGCTTCTAGTGAGGGGGTGTGGTGGTCCCCAGAGGCAGGAAGAGAAGGAAGAAGCTGCTTCCCCTTCGGCCCACCCCACCCCCACCTCAAGCCCCAGAGGCCCAGCCAACAGGACGGAGGTGGAGGCAGGGAGGACAGGGTCAGAGCGCAAGCACTGGCCCTGGATCAGCCTGGCCAGCTGGGGGATGGGGTTTTGCTCCCAGAAGGACCCTACAAACCTGGGGTAAACCCTGGGGAAGGAGGCAGGAAAATCCCCAGAAAAAGCTACCACGAATACTTCTGGAAAGTTTGTTTTGGGTGATTCCCCGCCCCCCTGCCATAAGAGGTTAGGAGAGATGGTAGTCCTATCCCCATATGAACGCTCTGGAAGCCGCAGCTACTGGAAATTGGGCGGGTGAATTCTCCACCCGTGCACGACGCCTCCGCCCAGACCCCAGTTCGAGCCACGGGTGCCAGACACCCGCTGGGCGCAGCGCCGGCCCTGCACGAGTGCCACTGTCATCCCATCCCACATCCGCTGGTGAGCCCTCGCCCGGCACCCCCCAGAGCCGGAACCCCCCGGAGCGGAAAGAGGCGCTGCAGGTACAGTGCTGGTGAGGCTCCGGGAGCTAGAGGACTGGGCCTCTGGACTCCGAGTGCTCACCTGCTGGGCAGGTAGGGCCCGCATCCCTGGGAAAATGTGCGCTCGGCCCGACAGCTGGGCAAACCGGGCGCAGACAATAGGGCCCCACCCAGGCCTGGGGGAGTAGAGAGGGAGGGAAAGCAAGGATGACGCGTGAGGTGGGGTGAGGGTGGCCCCAAAGAGACCAGCTGCAGCAAGTTTCCCAAACAGTGAATTCCTAACCAGATGAGCCCTGGGACGCAGGCGAAACAGGTCAAAGTCTCCCACGCAAGAGTCAGGCGAGAGTCAGGGACGCGGCGTCGGGCGAGCTACGCGGGCCCTGGGGAAGGAGCAATTCCCGAGGCACCTGCCCTGACCACTTCCCGCCCTTCGCAGATCACCGGCTCGCGGGGCCAGCAAGCACACTCTGCCCGAGCCTTGTGCCCCCTTATAAGGTCGCCGCGCCCAGGACCCCGGCGCGCCCCCTGCCGCCGGTGCAGGGTGAGGTTTCTCGGCTCCCACCCTCACCTGCCCTAAAACGGAGGTTTCGGCCTCTCCGCCGCTTGCAGCCCTTCCCTCGCCCCAGCGATACTAGCCGCGATCGTCCGCACCTGCGTTGGGAGCCTGGCCGGGCTGGGTAGGGGTCAGGCCGGGCTGGGAGCCGGCGCGGGCAGCGAACTAAGCTCGGCGCGTTCGGGCGGCGGCTGCTCCGGACTCTGGCCAAGGAAGCAACTCAGTAACTGAACAAAAGGCGAAGGGACCTGACAGCCAAGCCACGCCCCTCGCCCCCTCAAAGCTCCGCCCCTGGAGGACACGCCCACCCTCTGATGCGGGTTCACTGGCTGCCTCGCCTGACTGTCCCGTCGAGGGGCGGAGCCTCGCCCACAATCTTCTTTCACCGCCTCCTCTGTTTATCCACTAGCCATTGGCCCCAAGGACTGCCATTCGGCTCTGGGGACGGCCTCCAATTTAAGGTTCCATCGTAACTCTGTACCTATTGGCAAATATAAGGTTACTTCCCCCTGATTGGGCAAGCCACTGTCAGTAAGCCTAAGGAAAGAACCAATGGGAATAATGGGGTGTGTCTTGTCCCACCCTACGTCTGAGCAGGTGAGACTCAGTACTATCCCCTTCCCCCTACCTGTCCAACAGGTGAGTCAGAGGGCGCCAAAGGAAAGGACAGATACCTTCACAGGCCAGCCAACTCAGCGTCAGGTATGATGCTTTTCTGGGCTTATTCACCTTTGCCACAAAGTCGTAATAACATTTGTACAGCATTTCATAGGCTTTTTCTGGGTTGGGATTTTCCCTCCAAAGGTGGAGTGTCCATGAGATTTAGAATAAAACGCCAGGGTTTGAGTTCAGCCCTTCAGTAGTTGCATCATCTTAGGCACATTACTTCATCTTTCATCGTTTCTCCTCATCTGTATAATGGGTACATTAGCTATATCTTTCACAGGACTGTGTGTGGGAATCACTTGGACAACTGCTCAATGTTAGAATTTAAATAAATGATACCAGGTTTTAAAAATTCTTACGACGACTCTGAAAAATCATTACCACAACAAAATGACCTGCATTTCAAAGAAGAGGAAACTGAGGGTCAGAGAGTTCACCAAACTGGAAAATGGCACATCCTACATGAGAACCCCTTCTAATTTCAAGGCCTGCTAAGCCACATGCTCTCCTGGGAGAATCGGGACATAGGTGTAAAATGTCAGAGTACTGGGGAGGGGAGGAGCGGGGGGAGGGGAAAGGCGAAAACAAATATTCTGGGTAGAGACAGAAGAGCAGTGATTTGGAGAAAACCGTTTGTGCGAAATCAGGCCGCGGATCTAAAGGAACTCAGCGCTGGCATAAAAGGAAGTGGGGGGGCTTGTTAGAGGGAGACTCTGGGTTACTTATCAGAAAGAACTCCCCAATAGGCAACTTAAGAAGACAACGGTCTTTCCTTTGTGTGGTTGACGGACTGAATGCCTGCTGGTGGCCGTACAGCATGCCAAGGTTGCTCCATTCATTCACCAACACTTAAGAATTGAGTGCCAAGTGTATGCTAAGCACTGGGTTAGACCCTGATGACATGGAAAATCAAAACAATCCCGACCTTCAAAGGACTTCCAAAGGGCTAAATGTGAACAGGTAGCCTGGGCCCCTCTGTGTATGGGAATGTTGGGGCGTGGTTGTTCTGGAAAGGGGCCTTCCTCCGAAGAGCTTTGTAACCCCCACGCTAGCACCCAGGACGGGCTCAGTGAAGATGCCCCAGCAGCGTTCTTGACCATTTTCCCCACCAGAGAAAGCAAGGGTGGCTAAACAGTCACTTCCAAAGGCCTGTGCCACCCAAGAAGTCTTCTGGGAGGGGACCAGGGGACGTCAACGTTCCCAACTAGTTACCACCCCACACGCCATGGCCGGGACCACTGCCCTTTGCCTTGTCTCCCTCACTCCCCCTCCTCCAGCCTACCTCAGTGTCTTGCCCCCTCCCTTACCCCTGCCCCACCTGCTGCTTGCCATCCTGCCCCAGCTCAGTGGCCAGTCCCCTGCTGGGGAGGAAAAGAGCTCACAACCCTAGGCTGCTGCACACTTCCTCCCTCCCACCTCTTACCCTCCCCTGCCCACCGCCCCACCCCCAACCCTGTACACTGACACACTTCCCATGCCCAGCACTGGCTGAACCCGACTTTCTCCTGACTTCGGCGCTGCAGGCAGGGCAGAACTCATGGATGGCAGAAGGGTGGAGGAGCTGGAATGGAGTGGAGTGGAGGGGTAGAAATAAGGCTTCAAACAAGCCTCTGTGTGTATGTGTGTGTGTGTGTGTGCGTGTTCCCAGAATGCTCCCTGCCTGTCAGCCTGGGACCTGCTGCAACACGATGGTCTGGGAGCCAAGCACTTGGGCTGGGGCTGGGTGGACGCACCATCCCAGCAGCAGGAAAGACCGGAATAAGAGTTGACTCTCCTCCCAGCTCAAGAAGCCTCTGCACTTTTATTAAGTGCCTATAATGCGCCTGCCGGGCATGGAGGGTACAGAAAGGGATCAGAAACTGATGTCTACTATCATCAGCTGTCTGCATGGGGCACGTGGTCTCACGGGGTGAGGAGGGGCCTAGGGTTAAGGATAAGGGGTCAGACGAGAGTTGCTGTGGCCACAGTCCCCTGTGTAGCTTGAACTTGAAGGAAGGGCCACAAGACCACCTTACCCAGTCCCCAGCCTCCAAGCCTTCAAAGGCGGGAATTTCTGTTGGCCAGATCTCCAGAAAAGGGGACTCTCCATCCCCCCTTATGGGGGGGGGGTGTCTCCTCATTCTGACACAGGTCAGTTCCTTCTGGTGTTTGGCCTCCATTCACATTTCTGCAGTTTAAACTCATTTCTCTTGCCCAAAGCCTAGCGGAAGCAGAGTTCTTGGGCTGCTAAGAACACATCTGGTTTATTCAACCTTGCAGTTTTCTGAGGCCTCAGAGTAAAGAAGGAAAGAGCATTGAGTGGCCCACCCCCAGCTGCTCCACAGACAGAATTTACTGGCAAACAGGGGTCGTCGGATGAGGGGCTGATTGGGGAGGGAGGGGAGGTGGGGAAAGATGGGAGGAGGCACTGCCCTGGGGGAAGATGAGCGACAGCCAGGGGCTTCCTCCACTCGTCTGCTTCCCTGGTCCTCCCCAGGCCTCTGGGCCATATAAGGACGTGGAAGGGATTCTGTGCTCTGTTCAGACCCAGCCCTTTTTCTGCGGGGACCCCTTCCCCAGACAGGCAGGCAGAGGTGTAGGTCTGTACACATCACACACACATCCGCCCACAGCATCCGTGCCCCGGCCTTGGGGATATACACTCAGGGGCACAGATTCAGATACACGCACGCCAGCCCTGTCAGCTCCCTCCCCAACATACACACACACACACACACTTCCCTCCTCTTGGGCCTAAGCTGGCCTCAGGAACGGCAACCTCTACCATGAAAGACTGGGTGAGCTGATGGGCTGATAAACTTCAGGCTGATGGCGGTCCCTTTTCATCACACAGCAGCTCTCCCTGGCATCACAGCAGTGGGAAGGAGACAGACGGCTGGACTGTCCCCACGGCAGGCTGGAATCAAAGGCAATGCAAAAATTCAAGAGGCATCTTTAAGAAATATATATCTTATTAATTTATTTTTACAGAGAAGTCAAGGGAGGAAGAGAGGGAGAGAAACATTGGGGTGAGAGAGAGACATCGATCACCTGCCTCTCACATGTCCCCAACATGGCCCACAACCCAGGCAGGTGCCCCAACAGAGAATCGAACCAGTGAACTCTCGGTTTGCAGCCTGGTGCTCAATCCACTGAGCCACACCAGCCAGGGCAAGAGGCACCTGAAGGACGGGCTTGCTCTCAGCCAGGGGAGAGCCCTCTGCAGACCCGGGAAGGGGCTTCTGCCCTGGCTCCTGCCCTTGGGACACCCCCGCACTGGTCCTCCTGGGCTTGCACCCTCCACGTGGGGCCAGGAAAAACAAGCCTACACAGAGTTCATGCATCTCCCCTTCGAGACCACATTCTGGGTACCCGACACTCTTGGGAATTCCTTGCCCAGCACCCACCCTTCCTTGTGTAGGCCCCACAGGCCCCTTACACTAGCCCTGCCTCCCGCAGATGGAGAGAGGCACCACGCACTGTACGGGCAAAGGGTGACGAGGGACAATGATGGGGGAGGGATGGACGCAGCACAGACCTGCGAGTGGGGGAATCTGCATGTGTGTCCTGGAGGCCCTCCGCAGTGGGGGGGGGCCAGGACGCGAAGGGAAGGGGAGACGGTTCGGGGGGGGGGGCAGGAGACCATCATCCCCGACTGCCATGTTCCAAGGTCAGAATTTTAGTTCCGTCCTGGCCCTTCCGTTCCTTGTGGATGTCCATCTTCTTCACCAGTCTGTTAGCCTTGCTCTGCAAGGCGTTTAGATCTCTGGGTATGAGACTCCCTTTACACTCCTGCCCCTGCCCTCGGAGTCAGGCTAGGAAGACTTGCTCAGAGTGACCCCTGAGCCGGGACAGGACGCTGGCTGTTGCAGGAGAGCCTCTGAACCCCCAGACTCTTCTGGCAGGAGGGGTACCAGCTTCCCCCAGAGCAGGAGAAGGGTAGAAGGGTACCGGGCCCTGAGGTAGGGGTACCAGGCTCCTGCCTTTTTGCCGCCCTTTGTCCAGGGGAGGAGCCTGGAGGCCAGAGGCTGCCCAGAGCCAGGGTCTGGTCCTTTGGGTGTGTGCCCATCCAGGGGTGGGGTTGGGGGCTTAATTATAGAGGTAACTCCAGCAACACTTCACTCACTGTAAGATGGGTAGGCGGGGATGGAATGTTGAAGGGAAAACAGGGAGACAAGAAAACGGAGATAAGGACGGGCCAGAAATAGCGCAGGCCAGCGGGAGATACCAGGGGCTGGTGGTGGCGAGGGGGCGCTGGGGGAAGGTCAGGACCTCCCCAGGGAAGGTCTGTCCTGGGTTTGCTCTCCCTGGCCCACCCCAGCGCCCCCACAGTGCCATTCCAGGACCTCAGGAGCCCAATGGGGTGGGCCGAAACATCAGGATTGCATTCTGGTCCTGGGTCTCCCCATCTCTCCGAGCACCCCTCCCCCTCCTGAGTGATTGAGTCGGGGGAGGAACAGGGAAGGCCTTTCCACCTGAGTCACCCCCTTTCCTGCTCCTGGCTGGGCAACTCCACGCACAGGCTGACGCTGCAGGGCCCCACCCACCCCGCCAGCCTGCCGGCCCCTCCCTCCCCCACAAGCCAGGAGAGATGCCTGCCCTGACAGGCGCCCTTGCCCAGAGAGGCACCCCTCCACACACACACACACACACACACACACACACACACACACACGCACGAACGCACGCACGCAGGATCACGGCAGGAATGTCTTTTCTCCCCCACCTGCCCCACCTCTTCGGGAAGAAAAAGAAGGAATAGTCTAATCAGCCTCCTTCCTTTCCATATGTGGGGAAACTGAGACTGGAGTCAGGAGACAAAGGAACTTCCCTGAAAACCACACCAGCACGTTCCTGGCTGGGCCGGGACCTGGAGCTTTGTCACCCGCCCGCCAGCTCTGCCCTCCAGCTCCCCTCAGGGGTCTGAATCAGCAACCTCCCTTCACTTCCTCTAAACCCTCTAAGGCCTGAGCAGGTGCCGCCCAGAGCCCCAGCAGCCGTCGGTTTGCACAGAGACCCTTCCCGCAGCTCCCTGGCCTCTCCAACCCCCATGCCCCGCTCCAACCCCAGGTTCCAACCCCTCCACAGCGGGAACTGGAGTCAGGACTTCCCCTGGCCTCATACAATTATCCCGTCTGCCCCCGCCCCTCCCTGGGCCGCCAGGGAATTTGAGAGTTGAGGTCCTTGAATATTTCATCAGCACTTCAACCTCCAGTTTAAGAAGCAGACGACTCAGAGCTCATAGTTAATTGATGGCCCCAGCAGAGAACCTGGGAGTCATGAGGGGGAGGGGCAGGGAGCATGGGGTGGGGGTCTGGTGGAGGCTAGACCCATCTGTGAAGTGGGTGCTGGGGAGAAGCCAGCTCCGTTCAAAGTGTGTGTGAGGGGGTTTGGGGGAGAAACCAGGGACATTTCCTCTTTTGAGTATATCAGTATATTATAAAAAATAAACAAGTTTATCAAAATAATTGTGCTAAAGGTTGAGGTCATATGACAAGCATTTCCTGACTTCATTCCTGTCCCTGTGTCTCTGTAACTTGGTCTACAACCACATTTGGAGATAATAACGGGAAGTTCCCCTACACCCACCCAGACCGCTTAGAGGTGGCTAAACCTTGAGCCTTCCCAATCTCCTCCTCCAGGAAGGCCACAAGGATTTAGCCAAGAGGACTCTCCAGTGACCACCTCTTACTTTGCTCCAGGAACATAACATCACACTTCTAAAAGAAAAATGGACAGATGGAAAAGGTGACCTGAAAGGGAAAATGTTAAGTTCTCTTGGTCTCTTCTTTGGGGGTGACTTATCTTAGTGAGTTCTTTCATGGATTCAGAGAACCAAGTATATGTGTGTGTATGTGGTAGTGGGGAGGTGGGTAAGCCAGCCTGTGTGTCCTCCCCCTTACCTCAGTTTCCCCATCTGAGTCATGGGCATGACAGATGCTTCCACACCGAGGGCTGTTTGGGGGACAAACAAGATGCTATCCAGGCACCTGGCGCCAGGTGGGTCCTGGGCCAGTGGTGATTATGGGGTGATGAGGCTGGCCTGGGGTTTAGGTTGGGGCTGATTGGGGTGAGTGGCCCCAGCCCCTAGAATACCCCAATGTAACCCCCAGGCACCTTGGAGCTTGGGCTGGGCAGGGCTGCACCAGCCTTACAGTGAGCCCTGGCCCAATCTAGCCTCTCAGGGCCTCAGTTTCCCCATCTGTGAAATGGGGGACCTATACCAGTGCTATCCACAGAGACATTGCAAAGGAGGCCTGGATGAAGCCCTCAGTGTGGGTGAGCTGGGGGTGGGGTGGGGCTGAAGCTCGCCACTGCCAGGACTCCTCTGGTCAGGCTCTGCGGTTGGCCCCAGCCTTCCGACACAGGAGGATGCCATCCTTTGTCCCCAGAGGACTCTACTCTCCCGGAGAAGGGGGACAAGAGGGGAAGACTTCAAGAACTCTTTCTCAAACCTAAGGGGGGAGTTTCTCCCATTGGAATATACTAGAAGTGGGGGGAAGACCATGGGACTCCTCCCACCTCACTTGACCCTCACTTCTTAGGATTCAAGAAGAGGCCAGTCTAAGTGACTCCAGCCAGTCTGTCCCCAGGCCCCCTAACACCCCACCCAATCTCAGGGGGCTGACAGTGGGGCTGGACTGCCTCTGGGAGCAGGCCCGAGAGGGGCCCCTACCTGCCCTTCCTCTCCCCCCCCTTCTGAAACTCCTGTCTCCTGAGGTGAGCGGTGGCTGTGTGGGTCTTTTGTCTCCACGTCTGGCCTTCGCCTTCCTCTTCTTGGCCCCTGCTGACAGCTGAAAAGGACAAGGCCAACGCCAGAGACGCGGGCGGTATTCCCATCTTTCCCTCCCTTCTCTGAGCAGCATGATTCGGGGAGAAGAGGTTCGAAGGCAGCTCAGCCACCACCCTCCTTGAGGAACCCTGGACAAACTGCTTCTCACTTCTCTCTGTTGCAAAACTGTTTGGGGTGTTATAAATAAGTTGCCAAGTGTCTGGCCCATAGTAGGCACTCAGCACATTGTAGGAGAGACACTGTCCTCAGGAGGGTCTTTCTGGGTCTGGGACACCTCCGTGGCACCTGAGTCTGGCCTTTTTGGCCTCTCCCTAACCTCCTACCCATTTTACTACGGATGTCATGACTGATGAGGTGCTGGGTGGGTACAAAGTGAGGCATGGTGCAGGCAGGAGCGTCTGGGCTGGGTGGGGTCGGAGATGGGCTGGAGGGCCCGAGAGCGCCCACGCTGCGACTTGCTGGGACTCCGTCTCACCGGTTTGGGGAGCTGGCCCAGCTCGGGGAGAGGCTGGCATGGGGGAAAGGGAGGAGGGGCTGGCACTGCCTGGGAAAGAGGCAGAGTACGGCACTTTGGCTGGGAAGGCCTGGGCTGATGGCCTGTTTGGGGAACTGGTGCCTGGAGAGGGGCCAGACGTGTGCTCCCAGGGGGCACCCTTGTCACACACACTGAGATGCCATTCTCAGATGCACGCTTGGACATACGCATCAACACACTTCTAAAACTGCATCCCTGCACCTTCCCCCATCCTTTTACTTAGCTCTATTTCTCCATCCTATGCATCTAATGTATCTTTTAACATTGTTTGTTTACTGCCTGTCTCCCCACTGGAATGCAAGCTCCACCAGGGCAGGGTGCTTGGCCGGCTTTGCCCACTACTGCACGCCCAGCACCAGGGGGTGCTCAATAAATGCATTCTGAGTGAATGAACCCCCCAGATTCATATTCACAAATGCACAGGGACACGAGTACAGAGACACACTTAGTCACATTGCCACGGAAGGCATTCTGACACAGGCAACACTCTCACACCAAGCCTCGCACAGCCACAAACACGCAAACATGCAGACCTTTGCACTCCCGCACACCAGCACTTTCAGATTCCACCCATCCGCTCAGATTCCGAGGCTCCTCATCACACAGGCAGGCTCCAGCACATCCCCGCTCCCCACCTGCTGAAGTGCCAGCTCCGGAGGACAGCCCCTCCCAGCAGGAGGGGGCAGAGCCTTGCAGGGAGCTAACGCAGCAGCTCCAAAGGGGTGGGGTTGGGCTGGGCCACCCTGGCACCTGAGAGCTCTCGGGAGACACTACCGTTGCAGACCAGACCACAGGAGGGAGGGAGGGAGGGAGGGAGGGAGGGGTAGGAGGGAGGAGTGAGGTCACCTTCACCCTGTTGACCCCACCCACAAGACTCTGGCCTTCCCACCCTCATCTGGGGTGGGGTAGGGAGTTCTCTGGGGCCAGAGATGGGCGGGGCCCAGGCCAGGTCACCTGGCACCTCTGGGGAAGTAGGGGTGTGGCAGCTGAGAACTAGGCCTCTCCGCTTTCGCTCCACCCTAGTTCCCGAGAAGGCTCCTCCCCCAGCCCGCCCGGCTTGTAGGAAGCCAGAAACTGGGATGGGGCAGCACGGCCACCTGGCAGGCCTTGGCCCAGGGCCCCTTCCCAAAGAGCCCCCTTTGCCCCCCTTCCCCATTGTGGAGCATGGAGGGGACACTGGTGAGTCACAGGGCCAGGTGACAGCCACCAGACACCCCTCTCACCCCCACATCTCTGGACTCTCTGCCCCACTAGAGTCAAGGCTGGGTAAGACAGTCTGGCAGTCCCACTGGCACTGGGAAGTCTCGTCACCACACCGCAGTCCCAGGGCCCCTCTGGCCGCAGAGAGGCCGCATTGCGGAGAATTGGCATAGTGGGCAGGGCGTGCCCACTCTGATCCCAAGGAACCTGGGCCAGTGCCTGGAATGTCAAAACCGAAAGTAATTGTCCTTGGCCCCTTCCACTCACTCGCCACATTCCACGAGGGAAGTGATGCTGAATGAACTAGGAAAATGCAGAACCCATCTGAGAAATCTGAACTACTCTTCCCAGGATTCAAGGTGGGACTTGCAGCCTTACGCCCCCTGGTGGCCAATTTTGCAATGACAAGGTGCGGCTCCTCACCGTCGCAGCCGCCCAGGGTCAGCAGAGGGCAGACTGTGCCCCCTCACCTGCCTCTGCATTTACAGATGAGGGGAGATGGGGGCAGAGGAAGGGAGGGAAGGATCTGCACCCCCACCACGCAGCCCAGGGGAGAGTGGACCCCAGGCCTTGTCATTCATTCAACAAGAAACATTTATTGAGCACCCATGGCCAGTATGCCAGGAACCACTGGACTAGGGGCCCAGCGTTCTTCATGATGCTGGCTGCCCCTCCGCTGTCTCTGCAGTTCAGGCTGAGACCCCTGACGAGGAGGAGCTGGAATCGGCTCCCCGAGGAAAAACCACTGGGAGGAGGACGGGCTGCCAGTTGCCCGCAACACCACCATCCTGGGGTCCAGGGACCCGGCGAGGAGGCCGGAGGGGTCAGTGGAGAGGCGCTCACAGGTGGGACCAGAGGGCACCTGGTCAGCTATGTCCATTTTACACTTTTAATAAATAGTTCTTGCTGCTGCCCAGGCTGGTGAGGGTGGTCCCCCGTCGGACCCAGGATTCCTGAGCTCTTAAGAGGTGCAGGGATGGCCCTCTTTTCATGCGAGTTCAGGCTCCGGCTCTGCAAAGGCGAGAGCATTGGGGTGAGCCCCAACCCGCTCCCAACAGGTGTCTCGGTGCTGTCCTGTGGGGAGGTGGGGCAGGCAGGAGTAAGGCTCCCCAGGATCAGGTCTCAGCTGGTTCCTGCTCCCAGGAAGGATGCCACTCTCTACCAAGAGGGTCAGGGGTTGTCAACAGCCTGGAAGCCCTAGAGGAAGGCGGTCCCAGCATCCAACATACATGTTCCCCAGCCTCTGTAGCCCACTGCCCAGATCCTGCTGTCCCCCACCTCCACCCAGGCTGCCTCCCCACACCACCACCATAGCTCACAGCAGCACTGACCTGCCTCAGCCTCATCACCCTTGGCGTCCAGCTCCTGCCACCAGTCAGCATAAATGCCCTCCTCGTAGTCGCCCTCCCCCTCAAACTCAGCATCAGATGGGTGGTCCTCAAGCTCCAAGGGCGCTTCTGTCTCCTCCAGCTCCATCTAGAGCAGCCCCGGGTGTGGGGGAGAAACCAGATCACAGAAGGCACGAACCTGGGTCAGCTCCCACTCTGGCCAAGAGGCCCTCCCTGTTGGCCTCTGTCTCAAGATCTCTTGCAGGAACCGTGTGAGGGTTTCACCCACGAAGTCCTCCTCCCAAGCTGCCCCCTCCCTGAATGGGGCCCAACCAGCAAAGATTCAGCATCAGCATAGCATCACCCCCTCCCCAGCCCACCTTTAAGTATAGAGACCCCTGTGAGAACACTGCTAGTCCGTGCATAGTCTGCTCATGCTCTTCCCAGCCAGGGACGCCTTTACTGGCCAGTGCCTGGATAGCTCCCGTGTATACCTCTGGCCCCAGATACCAGCTCTAGGATTCGGCCCTTGTTATGGCCCTGGCTGGGTGAGGGGGTTCTCTGGGTCTCTGGGGTCCCATGCTGACCTCTCCCACGGGATTTTGTGCCCCCCCCAGGCCTCCACTTAGGAGAGGGACTGTGCCTCTCACCAATTTACCCCAGCCCCAAACACAATGTCTGGCAAACAGCATGCAACGCATCACAGAAGCTGAAATGGCAACTACTTGCTGAGCGCCTACCACAGGCCAGCTCTAGACTACGTGCTTTACCAACGTGATCTCATTTCATTCTAACCACATGACTCGAGATGGGCATTATTCTCTTTGGTCGATGGATGAAGAAATGGAAATCTGAGGGTTATCTGAGACTTGGCCCACTTGGGAAGTGGTGGAGCCAAGCTCGGAGAGCACCAACCTGGATGCTAAGAGTGCAGACCCGGCCCCCACGTTCGGAGAGGGGAGGGTGGGTGCTGGAACAAGGGAGGGGGTGGATAAAGACGCCCTGAGCAGGACCAGCTGAGAGAATTCAGATTCCCAAACCCTCACTCAGAATCAGAGTGACCCGCTGAGTTCCTTCCTTCCTGGTGTCCTGCACTCATTCCCTCACTCAAACTCGGCTTCTGAGCGCCAGCCCTGTTGTGCCAGGTGCTGTGCCAGAGCCGGGAGTAACCTGGTCCCCGATCCAGGAGCACAGCTCTCTTGGAGCCAGGCTGGAGAAAGGGGCCACAGTGGGATGGGCCAGGACTGCGAGTAAGTCCAGGTCCAGGGAGGCACGGAGGGTCAGAGTTGGCACTGCAAGCCCAGAAAACACAGCCAGGGCATACAGTAAGGGCTTCCTGGAGGAGGCACCCCCTGAGTTGGGCCCAGGGGAGGCACAATTCAGACACACAGAGAACGGGCACGTGAGAACACTGAGCCAGGAGACAAGAGGAGGTGTAGACAAGGGACAGAAGAATCTCTCCTGCTTCACAATGGCTGACCGCCAGGCTGACCTTTGCCAAAGGGACCCAAGGGAGACCAAGCAGCCTCCATCACCGCTGCCCAGCCCTAGAGGGTGGGGGAGGGCACTTACCTCATCATCTGACTGCAGGTACATGTGCGCAAACTCCAGCAGCTCCCGCAGCTCAGCCGTCTGGTTGTGGTAGGACGTGGCCTCCTGGGAGGAGGGAAGGACAGTGAGGTGAGCTGGACCCTGCTGCCAGATGGTGGAAGAGCCGGAGCTCCTACGATGTGCGTCCTCTGGCCCTTTCCCAGATCAAGGAGCCTGGAACAGGTATCAGCTCTCACGCCAACTGAAAAATCAGAGCTGCTTGGAGAGCTGGGTTAAGGAGGATTCTGAGGACTCGGTGAGAAAAGGGTGCCTCAAATGATGAGCAACGTCTGCCACTGACAAAGAAACAGGCGAGAGCACCACGTGTGCCCTATTTGCCAGTGTTGCCCTGGACCTCCAAGGGGGTTTCTCGGTTGGTCTAGGTTGGGGTTCCCCAGAGAAGAAGGGCAAAGTCCAGTAGTGAGGAGGATGAGGGTAGAGGTGAGCAGGCAGGAACAGGTATTTTGATACCTCCCACATCCCAGCTGTGCTGGCAAGGTAGGTAGTACCATCTCCATTTTGCACACGAGGCAACAGATTCAGAAAGCGTCAGCAGTGTGCCCAGGACCACGCAGCCGGTAGGGCTGGGTTTGAACCCAGGGCTAGAAGCACAGCCCACATTTTCTCTTTTCACTTCCCATCTCGCCTTCTGAGGAAGCCAGGGGTTTTTGCCAAACCACAGGGTCCCAAGAGCGCCTCGAAAGGCGATGCCCACCTCCCGGGGCTGGAAGTCCTCCTCCTCCAGGCCCCAGCGAGCCCGGTGGAAGCGGTAATACACCAGGTTCTGCTGCATGACACTGTCCTCCGGGTCGAAGAGCATGTAGCTGGCGGCGCTGCGGGCAGCCTGGCGGACGTCATTCACTGCAGACAGACGAGGGCTGAGGGGCAGCCCTGGCACTGCCCCGCCTTCACCTCACCCACCCCTACCTCCCCATGCAGTGCAGCGCCCCCGCCTCCCTAGCCGTCCTCCAGACTACCTGTGGGCGTCCCATCCCACCCAAGGGTAATACGAGCGAGGATGTACCGGGCACTTCCTGTGTGCCAGGCCCTCATTTAAGACAACATCACTGTCATCCTCGTTTTACAGACAAAAAATTCAAGGCCCAGAGAGGGTGGGTGAGCTGCTCAAGCTCACACAGCTGGAGCATAATGTCCCTCGGGAATTAGAGGCTAGTGGAAGCCCTCAACTGGGGGTTGAGTCCTGGTGCTCCTTTTTATTAGCTACATGACTAATGGGCCTTTGCCCTCTATGAGCCTCAGTTTCCTCATCCGGAGAATGGGTCCAGTAATGGCAGCTTTGTGGTCAGCAGTGAGGATGATAAGGGTGGTGAGTGGATCGAGTGAGAGAAACAGATGTGGCAAAGCTTTGTAAACTGCCGAGTGCTTGCCGCTACTGGCTATCCAGTCAGATGGGGCAGTCCAGGGCGTCCAAGAGGCCCTGAAATCTCCCCTGAGGCTGCTCTCCATTCTCTCCCACAAGCCTCTCGCCTGCCCCACTAGCGCTGGATGGCTGGGTGGGTCTCTCCCATCACCCTCCCACTCCTCAGGGGCCTCAATTCTGAAGGACAGCGGCCTATGGCTGTGATACTTCCAGTGCAGTGCTCTCTGCTCCCCCAGCCCTGCCTGCCCCCACCCCAAGCCCACCAGGAAGCTCACACTTATAGTAGGCAAATTGCAGGTAGTGATACATGGTGGCCACGAACTTCTCCACGAAGAAGCCACCCACATTGGGGGTCAAGTCGGCCTCACAGTCCACCTTGCACTGCAGAGATTCTGCAAAGAGATCTGTGGGGTGGGAAGCAGCGGTGAGAAGCCGAACAACCCGGATGGGGTGGTGGAGATGCTCCGGGCCCAGCTCGGCCTGCAAAGCCTGTTTCGATCACAGGACAGCAGGAGGGCAGGATAAGCAGCGTTGAGGACAGGGCTGACTCACCGCCCCAGCTCAGCTCTCTGAAGAGTGGTGGGTGAGGTTTGGATGCAGGACCGAGGTCCAGATGGAAAAGCTCAGCACAGCCCTTCCCCTCCTCCGAGGGACCCCAGCAGTTAGAAACCCCCGGACTATGTGATTTCTGGCCACAGACTGCTTTTGCTGCACACGTGCTGGGCGGCTTCCCACCTCAGCTAGGCACCTTTGCACCTGCATTGACCTCTGCCTGGGAAGTTTGTGAACCCACCTCCCTGGATGCTTCTTGGGATGTCACTGCCTCTCTCCATCGATGCCCAGAACCTTGGACACCCCTGACTCAGCCCTTCTGCACCCAGTGGCTGGGGATCTGTTCCACTGTCACGCTGCATGCTCCCAGAGGTGGGGTGACACTGATTTCTTACTACCTCCAAAGCTCTTTGTAGGGGCTCCATAAATGCTATGAGGCCCGAGTGGCTCTGAGCAGAGCCCAGGGGTGGCTGGGAGGGATGCTCCGTGGGTTTGGATGGGGGTACCTGCTATGGCAGGGTAGAAATCCTTGAAGTCCACCTGCTCGTGGGCACCCTCGCAGCCGGCCAGACACCAGGCGAAGACAGCCAGGTACTCAGCCAGGGCCCGCTCCATGTCCTCTGCGCTACTGCGGAAATCCCCGCTGTTGTAGAGCTTGACGGCCCGCAGGAACACCGCCTGGAGGGGAGCGTGGTGGGGGTCAGGGGAACCCAACACTCCTCTCCTCTTCAAGTCCTATGGGGGAATTAGGGGGGCACCCCACCTCGTAGGGCTGCGCCTCCAAGTCGGTGAGGGGCTCTTCAGTCGCGTCCAGCAGCCCCCGGTAGTAGTTCAGATACTTGGCGGTTAGCTCGTGCTTGGGGTTCTTCTGAAGGAAGGTGTAGGCCGCGGCCAATGCCTTCTCCAGCCGATTAGCCTGTGGGGTGAAGACACAGTGAGTCAGTAGGGCCAGAGCCCACTGCCCTGAGCGCATAAGCAGGCTTGGGGATCAATGGAAGCACCCGATCCGTCGTAACGGACGGGAAACCCGACGCCAGCTGGGAGCGACGAGGCCCAGCAGGGCCCGGGAGCGCGTGGGGCACTCGGGGGTGGGAGCCCACCTTGAACTGCGCGTAGTGCAGATACTGGTAGGGCAGGCGGCTCTGGAAGTCACGTAGCAGCTGGCGCGGCGGGTAGGGCACCTGGAAGGCGGGCAGCGTCCTCTTGCAGCGCCGCAGGCAGGCGGCGCGCTCCAGGACGTGGCCGAAGAGTCGCAGCTCGCTGGCCCACTCGTCCCCGTGGCCGCCGTCAGGGCTGGGCGCGGGCCCGTGGGCCGAGGCGGCGGGCGGCGCGGTCCCGCTGCAGTTCGCGTGGCAGAAGGCCTCGCTGTCCCGCAGCAGCCGGTGCAGCCGCAGCGCCGCTTCCAGGTAGCGCGCGCTCTCGCGCCAGCTCTCGCCCTCGTACTGTTCCAGCGCGTGCCCGTAGGCCGCGGCCAGCGGCATCAGGTCCTCGGGCGGGAAGCCCCGGAAACTGTACTTCTCGTACTGCGCCTCGGAGCTGCCCAGCAGCAGCCACAGCAGCACCCAAGCCGTCCTCCCCATGCCCCCACCGCGCCGGCCGGCCGGCTCACGGAGCGGAGAAAGCGTCGGCGCCGGGCCGGCAGGCGGGCCGACGGGGCAGGGGCCGAGCCGGTGTGCCCGCTGGGTCTTAGCGCCGGGCGCTGGGGCGGACAGGCTCGTAGTGGTCTTGGTCAGGTCCCCAGAGGGGCGCAGGGCTGCGTCTCCCCTTTTCAGAGGGCGCTATGGTATGTTCAGTTCCCTGCGTTGGTCCGGCCCCCTGTGCTTGCGGCTTCCCCTCAACAGATTTGAGGTGGGGGACGCTTCCCGCAAGGTTGGGGAGCCTAGAAAACCCCACACACAAAGACAGTACCCCCGCAACCTTAAGGTCGTGAAAGAAGTGCCACCTCCTGCTGTTCTACCCAAGCCTTGAGACCTAGTTTTCCGTTCACTACAGCGCCCCTTCTGCACACGCCCCACACCCAGTTCTGGAGGGGTCGCTCCGGGTGCTCCCCTCGCCTGCACCGGGGGGCGCACACCTGATTCCGTCGGGCACACCGTCCCCTCGCCACCTCCTCCTACTGGATCTCCATCCCACCTCAGAAAGTCCAGCTTCTGCAGAAGAAAGCGGCTCCTCGTCCCTGGCTGAAGAGGCCGTCCGTGGGACAGTAGGGATGCGGGACAGCCTCAGATTGCAAAGCCTCGCCAGCCCTCTGAAGGGTTCTGATTACGGGGTGCCAAAAAAAAAAAAAAAAAAAAAAACAAGAGATGCCTCGGCCTAGCTTTAGGACCCCGGGGGTTCCGGAGGATTTTTTAATTTTTTTGGTAGGGAGTCAGGTCGGACTTCTCATCTTTCTGGAACCTCCCTCCCCGGCTAGGCCCCAGGACTCTCAGGCCGGGCGGGGGGAAGAGGAGGGAATCTGGAGTTTTTGCGATACATTCCTCGGTCTTCAAAACTCTGGGCCTGGCCCTCTCTTCCTATTCCACCCCCGCCCTCACCCCGCCAGCTCAGTCTCCCCAGCCCCCATTCCACGTGGACTGGCCAGGGCGAGGGTGGGGAAAGAGGACAGGAAGAGGGGGAGCCAGCTCGGAGAGTAGGGGAGGGGGGAAAGGAGGTTGGTGGCGGCCCTTCTTTCTCTCGCCCTCACTGTCCGCCGTCGCAACTCCAGGCACCATGATCCCGGCGTGGCCCCCCAGCCACACCTTCCTCTGGCCCCCACTGCTGCAGGCGTTGCTGCTGCTCTCGCACGCTGTGGGGAGGGGGCTGGGCCGCGCCAGCCCGGCCGGGGGCCCCCTGGAAGACGTGGTCATCGAGAGGTACCACATCCCCAGGGCCTGCCCCAGGGAGGTGCAGATGGGGGATTTTGTGCGCTACCACTACAACGGCACTTTCCAGGATGGCAAGAAGTTTGATTCGAGGTAATGGGTTGGGTGGCCGCAGACTCACCACTCCTCCCCCGGGAGCATTCTTAGGCCCCGAGGGTTTCGTTGCTCTTATAAGCAGTGTCTGCATTTGGGTATTCCCTCCAAATACAGCTCTCAATTTCAAACTTTTGCCTCTCCAAGGACCCCAATTTCTTTCACACGAGCTCCTCATATTCCCCAGGATGTGTGATAATCAGGGTGAACTGCTCTACTTACCATTCCTTTACTTAAAGACACCGGGAGGGGGACATTCTGGTTCACAGGGTTGGGGGGGAAGAGCGTGATCTCTGATACATGTGAATCCTCCAGTGGTCTCAGCCTGGGACCACCCCCCCATGCCCACCCACCCTGCCTCCCTTCAGGTTCCAGCCCCAGGTTTCAGTGCCTTTGTCATCAGGGAACAGGGAGTGGAGCTTGCTTTTGGAGGGTGGGGTGGGGGTGCAGTGAGCCTCAGCCTTTGGTTAAGTGGCCTGGATTTTAACAAGACAGTGGGTTGGATCTGGACATGTAGGGACCCTGTCTGTCTACGTGTCATTGGGTTGGACCTGCCACCCTCAGAGGGTTTGCACACCTCTCTCTTCGGGTTTCCCCGCACCCCCACCTCCCTCCATCTTACTTAACTCTCAGGCCAGGGCTGCTGCCCATCTTGCCAGCCTTGGGGTTTGAGAGACCAGCTTCTGGGCTGGTCCAGAAGCTCTGGCAAGTCCACTTTTGTTGGGGGTGGGCAGGGCAGGGCTGAACCTTGGGTCTCGATGATACACACAAACCCCCATACCACACCCCAAGAAATGAGTTCCTCTAGAGCCTTCCCTGAAACACACAAGTCAGCCCAGGGGAAATCAGGGGCCGTGGCTTTGGGCACAGGCAGTCTATTGGGTAAGAACACAAATTCCAGAGTCCAGGACCTTGGGTTCAAATTCAGACTGTGACTATGGATAAGAAATTTTGCCTCTTGAAGCTTCACTTTTTTTTTAAATCTGAAAAATAGAGATTATTATAAACAAGCGGAAAAAAAGCGAGTCCCTGCTGCCTAAGGCTGACGATAGGACTCAAACAAGCTGATGAATGAAAGTGGACCTGACACAGTGCCCGGAAGTCCAAAGGGGTTCAATGCACATTAGCCTTGACCCTGGGGAGGACCAGATGCCCTGAAAGCATTCGATGGGCACTTGGGCCCTCACAGGGCACAATGAAGGAAGCAGGCCAGCGGTAAAACCAGCTCAGTGGGCAAAATGAGGGGTAGGCAGCTGCCAGCAGTACAGTCGGTACAGTCCCGAGTCTTCGACTGCCAGGAGTGGGGGGAAGGGTGGGGCTTTGGAGGATGGTGTCCCTGGTGGGGGCCCTGGGAGCCAGGCTGGGCCCAACTGATACAGAGCTGAGCCTGGAAAACTTCCTCTATCCATGGCCCCCTTTGATCAGCCTCCCAGCCTCCCTTAACTTCTGAAAACTTAAAATAAATGAAAACTGTAACTACAAACAAATAAAGCCATGGCAGTTTTAGAATAGGCTCTTTCAGAGCTGAAATCCAGTCCCGGTCCCCCACCAGCCCTGCTTCCCCTTCCTGTCCTCCTTGGCTCATCCCTGGTGCAGCGGCGGCACCCAGGGGCTTTGGTGTCATGCAGACCACATGGGAGCTGTGACCTTGAGTGCGGCAAGTCTCGGTTTTTCTCATAAGAAAAAGGAAAACAACTTTTCTCTTAAAAAAAGGAGAACGGTGTCTCAATTTTTTTTCTTATAAGAAAAATGAAAACCATCACGTCCACCTCACACGGGAAAGAATTAAATAAGATCATGAATGCAAAATGCCAAGCATTTAGCCCTGGCTGGAGTGGCTCAGTGGATTGAGCACAGGCCTGCAAACCAGAGAGTCGCAGGTTCAATTCCCAGTCAGGGCACGTGCCAGGGCTGTGGGCCAGGACCCCAGTAGGGGACACATGAGAGGCAACCACACATTGATGTTTCTCTCCCCCTCTTTCTCCTTTCTCCTCTCTCTAAAAATAAATAATTAAACATTAA
The DNA here is from genome assembly GCF_014824575.4 of Sturnira hondurensis. Taxonomy (NCBI): domain Eukaryota; kingdom Metazoa; phylum Chordata; class Mammalia; order Chiroptera; family Phyllostomidae; genus Sturnira; species Sturnira hondurensis. Next base: position 961,090 of record NW_028094263.1, on the reverse strand, counting down.
AAAAATAAAAATGAACAAAACATCTAAAAATAAAATGCCAAGCATTTAATCAGCATATCCTAAATGCTTGATGAATGTCCCTTTTCTCCTCCATGAGGTACTTGGCCTTCCTGTGCTGTCAGCGGATAGTAGCAGCAGACAGGCAGGCCTGCACCCACCCCTAGCCTAGAGTTCTCGGGGACTTCCTTTTTGTAACAGCCCAGCCTCTTAAGTTGGAGGTCACGGCTGACCTTGCAGGGGAGGTGAGGAATGTGTGGATCCACGCTTGTGTATAGAGAGGGGTTGCGTATGCAGGTGCGTGCGTGTGCGTGCTTATACGTGTACCTGACCAGGGCAGAGGGAAGCATCTGGCTGCGTGTACCGTCCTCTGAATTCATGGTATCCCATCCGTCCCCTCTGTCCCCCCAGCTATGACCGAAGCACTCTGGTGGCCATCGTGGTGGGTGTGGGGCGTCTCATCACTGGCATGGACCGAGGCCTCATGGGCATGTGCGTCAACGAGCGTCGGCGCCTCATCGTGCCTCCCCACCTGGCCTACGGCAGCATCGGCTTGGGTGAGAGGGGCCAGCACGGCGGCGGGGGCAAGAAGGGCGCCAGGGGGCGGAGCCAAGGGCCACACGGAGGAAACAACTGAAGCTCAGAGAGGGAGAGTGACTTGCCAATGGTCAACTGCCTACACAGTGGGAACCACGGCAGGCCTGGGACTACAGTGTCCGTCTCCCACCACCCCCGCCCTCCGTGGGAGGAAAGGAAATAACAATAACGGGGCCCTGGGTGGGATCACAGCTGGATCAGGAAGAAGGGGAACCAGAGGGGTGGAGAGGGGGCTAAGCTCCTGCTGCCTGGCCCTCGCAGCGGGGCTCATTCCCCCGGACGCCACGCTCTACTTTGATGTGGTCCTGCTGGACGTGTGGAACAAGGCGGACACTGTGCAGGTGAGCACCCTGCTGCGCCCGGCCCTCTGCCCCCGCATGGTCCAGGACGGCGACTTCGTCCGCTACCACTACAACGGCACGCTGCTGGCCGGCACCACCTTTGACACTAGGTAAGGGCTGGAGGGAGCCCTGGGGTGTGGGGGGCTGTGGCGTGGGAGGGAGTCCAGGGCCCATCCCACCGCCTCCAGCAGCATCAGGGCTGCCTGGTTCTCTGCAGCTACAGCAAAGGCGGCACGTACGACACGTATGTGGGCTCCGGCTGGCTGATCAAGGGCATGGACCAGGGGCTGCTGGGCATGTGTCCTGGAGAGAGAAGGAAGATCACCATCCCTCCATTCCTGGCCTATGGCGAGAAAGGCTATGGTAAGGGCAGGCGAGGACTCCCGGGGACGTTCCGGAAGCGGGCTGCCCCATGCAGTTGTCTGGGCTGTGTGTTGTGCCAGGGCGCCCAGCCAAGGAGGCCCGTAGGCATGAAACCTAGCCCTTGGTGATCATCTCATTAAGATGGGGTGCCTCCTTCTGATTCATGCGAAGGCCAAGGGACAATCCAGCTCAGGCTTCAGAGAGGAAGAAACAGGGCTGCTGAGGGCAAGGAAGGGGGGCCCTGGTGAGCAGGGTTAGAACCTCTGGGCGGGCTTCCCACAGAGGCCTTCCAGAGGCAAGAAGGAACCAGGCTCTGCTCTCCACCTGTATGGTTCAAGCCTGTCCCTTCCCCAGGGACTGTGATCCCCCCGCAGGCCTCCCTGGTCTTCCATGTCCTACTAATCGACGTCCACAACCCGAAGGACACGGTTCAGCTGGAGACCCTGGAGCTACCACCCGGCTGTGTCCGCAGAGCCGTGGCCGGCGACTTCATGCGTTACCACTACAACGGCTCGCTGATGGATGGCACCCTCTTCGATTCCAGGTCAGGGGGCTCCCGAAGGGGGTGGGGTGGGGCTGGGGGTAGGCAAGAAGCTGTCAGGAAGGAAAGTGCCAGGAGCTGGGGTCACCTAGGCAGCAGCCGGGGGTGGCCCTGAGCTGCCTGCAAGGACAGGGCCCCTGCTGACCTCCTCACTGGCCTCCCCGCCTTGTCCTGCAGCTACTCCCGAAACCACACATACAACACCTACGTGGGACAGGGCTACATCATCCCAGGGATGGACCAGGGGCTGCAGGGCGCCTGCGTGGGGGAGCGCCGGAGGATCACCGTCCCCCCACACCTGGCCTACGGGGAGAACGGGACTGGTAGGCCTGTGGTACCTCAGCTCCGCTGCTGACCCACTCAGTGACCTTCCCCTGCTCTGCCCTTCTCGTCACAAAAACCGGTCACCCACTCCATTCCTGCCATGCAGACTCCATCCTTTTCTCTAGGGCAGTCTCCCACTTCCCCTTTTCCACGCTGGGTTTGGGGAGGGGGGGGTTGTGGAAAAACAGAAACGGCATAGCCCTAGGAAGCAGAGAGATCCGGATTGAGACCCAGCCTTGCTGGAAGCCTCAGCGTCCTCACCTGTAAAATGGGACTGATCACCTTGATCAGCTGGGTAAGTTCCTGGGAGGCTGCAAGATGGTGTGAAGGGCTTTCTCACTGGCAGGTCCCGCCCTCCCCCGCTCCCTAGAAGAACTGATCATGTGGACACACACCCTGTCCCATCCCATCCCATCCCATCCTTGCTGGAAACCCCAGAGCGGTTTCCTGGAGACCTCGAGTGGCGTTCTGAGACTCCCAGCTGACCCACCCCCCATTCTGGTCCCAGGAGACAAGATCCCTGGCTCAGCTGTGCTGATCTTTGACGTGCACGTCATCGACTTCCACAACCCTGCGGATCCGGTGGAAATCAAGACACTGTCGCGGCCCCCAGAGGCCTGCAACGAGACCTCCAAAACTGGGGACTTCGTTCGCTACCACTACAACTGCTCTCTGCTAGATGGCACCAGGCTCTTCTCCTCGTGGGTCTGGGGCTGGGCAGGGGGTGGGCCAGGTGAGGGGAGTCCTCATAGCACCCCCTTCTCTGTAAGCTCCCATCTGTGAGGAGCATACGGGGCAGAAAGGGGGAGAGGGTGAGGCTGGCAGCAGGGGAGCTGAGCCCTCGAGGCCACACTTTCGGGGCAATGGCAAGACAAGAAGGGTGTTCCATCTCTGAGCCACTCGGCCCAGCACTCTGGGTCGGGCACTGGGACGAGTGACCCGTGGGGGTAGGGAATGGAGGGGACAAGGAGGGGCACTGACCCGGGAATCTGCTGTTTTCCCAGGCATGACTATGGGGCTGCCCAGGAGGCCACTCTTGGGGCCAAGAAGGTGATCGAAGGCCTGGACACGGGCCTGCAGGGCATGTGTGTGGGAGAGAGGCGGCAGCTTGTGGTCCCCCCGCACCTGGCACATGGGGAGAGTGGAGGTGAGAGGCGGAGACAGGCCTGATCCACCCCTTTGCCCCTGACAGATGGCTCTGTGAACACCTCACGGCCCCCTGTCCAGCCCCCAGGATGGGAACGGAGGCCTGCGAGTTGGGAAGCATGCTGGGCAGGCTGCAGAGCCAGGCCCAGCCTCTGGCCCCATCGGGACTGTTTCCTTCTCTTGTCTCTTCCTCCCTCCAGCCCGGGGCGTCCCTGGCAGCGCTGTGCTGCTGTTTGAGGTGGAGCTGGTGTCCCGGGAGGAGGGGCTGCCTGAGGGCTACCTGTTCGTGTGGCACGAGGACCCTCCCGCCAACCTGTTCGAAGACCTGGACCTCAATAAAGATGGCGAGGTCCCCCCAGAGGAGGTGGGTGAGGAGTTCAGTCCTTAAAGTAACCATCCCCATACTCTCGCTCCCAAAGCAGCTCCACCTGGCAAGAACATCTCGCATCTGGCAAGAACAAGGTGCGTGTCCACCCTCCTGCCTGCACCCGTGTTCCTGCCCCTCGGCTGGGTCCTGTGCTCAGGTTCCTTGTGCCTGCCTTCTCCACTGGCACACATGCAGCCCTGGCCCTGCTCCTCACGCCCACCCTCCCTGGCTCTCCCCCTCCCCAGTTCTCCACCTTCATCAAGGCTCAAGTCAGTGAGGGCAAAGGACGCCTCTTGCCGGGGCAGGACTCGGAGAAAACCATAGGCGACATGTTCCAGAACCAGGACCGCAACCAGGACGGCAAGATCACGGCTGAGGAGCTCAAGCTGAAGTCGGATGAGGACCAGGAGCTGGTTCATGAGGAGCTCTGAGGGTGGAGCTGGGGCCCCACTTCGGGGGGACAGTGGCGGGGGCATCAACTTGCAGTGGTCACCCGCCCCTTCTGGGATGAGGTCTGAGAGCGTCGCAGAGTGGTCAGAGGCCACGACTCTGGTCTCCCTGCCAGCCCGGGAGAGACATCCACCGGCCAGACCTCTCCTCGGTTTTCCTCGTCTGACCCACACCGCTTCCTTCACGGGTTTTGGAGTCCCAAGGCCAACCTGGGGACTGGTGGAGGTTGGGGTTGGACCAGGCCGTTGCTGGCCCCTGCCCCACACGGCCACGTCACCACCGGGCTGGGCGGAGCTCAGCATTTATTTCCCTGAACTTCCCTCTAGTTGTCCTTCTCACTGTCCCCAGTCCTGCCCCCTCTCCTCCGTCAGGGCAGCTCCCAGAAGCATGAACCAGGGCTGGCAGAACCCCCACCCTCCCCCCACAGCTCTGGCTGGTGCCATGGGAAGGTTGGCACCAGGAGAGCAGCCCTAACACACTGTAGGGTCCCCACCCACCTGGCCCATTCCCCCTCTCGTCCGGGCTGGCCTTCGTGTGACCTTTCATCCCTGAGGAAGGCTGCCTTCACTAAGGGGCTGAGGAAGAGGAGGAAAATTAAAAAATGGGGGTGAGGAAACCCACGTAGCTGGGTCCTAGGGCTACGGAATGAAGGCCTTGATTTGGAGCTGAGTTCAGCGCGTGCACCAGGGGCTGCCGGGGGCTGGGCTGGGCAGGCAGAGTTCGCGCTCCCAAAAGGCTAAACTGGTGCTGGATCTTTCTCCTTTGTGACAAATAAAAGACTAAACCGGAGGCCTCGGGAAGTGGTCTTTCACTGGGGGAGGCTCCCGGACCCGAGGACTGGGAAGAAAGAGGAACGGCAGGTTGTCCCCACGACCCTCCATTCAAGACACTGTGTCCCCAAGTCTCAGTTTCCTCCCTCCACAGGTTCCTGCCTCCCTGACGCCCAGCTCTGGGTCCTCACCTTGGGCCAGGAGCCCCAGTCCACCAGAGGGAGGGTAGGGAGCAGGTGACCACAGAGGAGAAGGGGCTGCAGGGCAGGTGACCCCTGTCTCCTACGTGTCCCACGTGAATGGGAAGACCGCAGACACGATGTAGGAAGCTCAAAGGTCCAGCTGCACAGGATGGACTTGCCCTTCCCGGGGATCCTTCTGGGGACCCTCCCCAATGCGGTGCCGTTCCCACCTCCCCTGCTCCTGGCTGCCGGGCACCACCACCTGCCCCTCCTGCCCCGTCCTCCCACTTGTCAGAGGAAAGGTCAGAGTTCAAATCTCTGGTGTGTGGGGGAAGCCTTGGCACCAGGCACCAGCTAGGCCGTCTGCCATCACCTGTCCTGCTGGCCTCTGGCCAGTGCAATGGGGATGACTGTCGGGAGCCGACCGGCAGCTGTCCCTTGGCACAGTCAGGACGCATGAGATGCATCCGCACAGCAGAGGCAACTGTGGCTGGATTTCCTGTCTATCTCCCCCTGCGTGTCTGTCTTTGCGATTAGTAGGTGGTGGGATTTTAGACACCTGCATTTCAGGTCCAATGATCTGCATAATTCCAATGAAGTTGTAGCAAATAATTTGTTGGCCAGAGGACAAAGTCCCCCTTTAATGAAGTAGCCCCTGAATATCTAAAAGTTGATGAAGTAACAGCCCCTCCTCCACCTTAGACAAAAATATTTATCAAGTAGAATTAGAGAAAAAAAACAGGACAACAAAAGCTCTATTCATACAGCTAGCTCTAATTGTCTGATTTATGACTCTCCTGGTCAAAATAACCTTTGTTTAACATAACTTCATGCCATGCGCCTTTAATGTTATATATCAATCTCTATAAAAATAAAGCCTAAATCAAACTATGCGAGTTCGGTCAGACCCACAGAGGCTGGCTGTTCTCCGGCATCCAACCAGGTGTCTGACTCGTCATTCCTCACCTGTGCCACCCATCCTTCGGGGACTCTGAACCCTGCCAAGTCTGGACCCCGGCAGATGACCCGAACTATTCTGGGAAGGGGTGAAGGCGCTCGGGAAAGCGGACAGAGCCAGTCACTGAGCAGCTCTCACAAGCACCACTTCCTTGCCCAGGATGCCCTGAGAGATGTGACCTGTCCCCATGGCCACACCTTGGTCCCAAAGCATCCCAGAGGTGCCTCAGGGTCTGACCATGGTTACAGGCCCAGCCTTAAGTGGCAACCACTCCCTAAGACTTAATGGGGTGGCCCAGGTGCAGGCCACAGGGGACAGGCCCAGCTCTGCTCAGGAACCCCCGACTGAGCTCTGGCTCCCAGCTGTGGGGTTTGGGCAGGTTTGGGGTCTGGCCTTTCTAAGCCGCCTGTGAACTGGACCTGCCTGCAAGGGTGCTGTGAGGACTGACTGGCCCACATCTGAGCACCACAGCAGGACTCAGTCCACACTCCAGAGACCTCCCCACTCAGGTCTATGGATAAACACTAGTTTCCAACAGCCAGGCATCCTTGGGAAGGATAAGGGACTGATTTCTCTGAGGACAGGCTAAGAAAATGCCAAGTAAATGGTTGGTCTACATTTTTTTTCTTCAAAAGGTACCCCAGAGAGAATTCAGCTAGTTCTTGACCATAAGTTAATAGGGAGGGGAGAAGGGGGGAAAAAAAACCCTGAAGAACGCCCAACAATGCAAAACAACAGAGCAGAAAACACTTCTAGTTTACTTCACTACAGGTTCCCGGTCCCACCAGGAACTCACCTCAAGCCACCCATTTCAGTGGCCCTGGACCCACGAGGGGAGGAAGGATGGGAGCCGAGGGCACCAGAGAAAGGCGACACCCAAATAGACGATCCCTTTGGGGACCTCTGAAGAAGGGGCTCTGCAGACAAGGTTGGTCAGACCCAGCTGATCCCAACTGAATTTTAGGTTCAACGGCTGCATCAGAATAAAGCCAAATGATTCCGGGTCAGAAACACACCCCTCCTCGCCCCCCTGCTCACCCCGACCCCCACAGACATGCCGGGGCTGTGCTCAGGGGGCCTTCTGGGCTGGTTTGGTGGTTTTCCAATTGTGTTCCTCGGAGCCCTAGTGGCTCCTGGGAGGGTCTTGCACCTCCAGGACCAAAGGATCCAGGCTCTGTGCCCCCAAACCCCAAATCAGAACAGCTCTGGTTTTAACTTTTTTTTATTTTGACCTGCTTTCACACATCCGATTTGTTGAGAACAGCTTTCCCTGATAAGCAATTCTGAAAAGAATCCTGGACCAAATGGTCCCCAGAACGTGAACACCCTGCAGGTCCGATTCATCGGGAATGACTTTTGCTACCTTCCACCGGCAGAGCCTCCCTCAGGCCTTGAAGAACCCAAAGGGAAGGCAGAATGCGTCAGGGAAAGGAGGAGGGGAGGGGGAGGGGCCCACAGCTCGTGGATGCTGTGGACTGCCCTCCGTACACACCAGGCTCACAGCGGAGCAGCCCGGTGCTGGGGCGCCCCTCCCCCTCACGGCCGCAGGGGACTGGCGCCTGCGCACTCAGGAGCCCTGCGTCTCCAGCCAGTCCCCCTGGTGCAGGATGTGCTGCAGCAGCCCGTTGACCACGTCCAGCGTCTCGTCCTTCTCCAGCACGATGTCATAGGAATCCATGTAGCGCTCCCGCCGCTCCTCCACCTACCAGGGGGTGGGGAGACTGAGCCCACGGTCTGCCCTCTGGCCTCTCGCGCACCTGGGGCTGGGGGAGGGGTGCATTCAAGCCACAATCCCCTAGAGGAGTTCAAGGTCACAGGGCCTGCCTTTTGGAAACACAGATTGGCAATGGGCATAGGCTGCCACAATGAACCCTGGGGTTAGTGTCAAAGGACAGTAACCAGGATTAACGCGTGAAAACCAGACTTTAGCTCTAATGTATCTGGACTGAATTTTCACAAGGGTCAAGCGTTCTGGGGGTCAGGCAGGTGCTGGCTGAGGGTGAGGGCTGGCGGCCATCCAGCCTGACTCCACACTGTTTTCCGCCGTGGGCTGCTGCTCTGTTCTTGCATTTTTCATCTCTAAATTAGAGACCCTCGTCCTAAAACACTGGCGTCTCCCACCTCAACCGTGCGGTGCAGGTACACTTCAGGAGGGCTGGTAGTCAGCCCCATCCTAAATAAGGTGGCCTTGGGCAAGTTACTTGACCTCCTTGCCTGTCTCCTCATCTGTCAAATGGCACAGCGGTCACGGCCTCAAAAGGCTGTCGTAAGGCGTAAGTGGGTCCATGTTGCCCGCACACAGCGAGCACTCGGCCCATGTGGGCTCCGATGAAATGGCTGGCATCGCCCTGTCTCCCAACTCGCTAACCGCTGGGTATCTCCTGTTTCCCTCCGAGGACACAGACCGCGCTCCTGAAGAGCGGGACTAGTGCCTCACCTCGGAACCTCCCCCACTCGGTGTGCTGTCTGGGGCTCAGGTGTTCGATGAGCATTTGTGGATGGGAACTGGAGGAGGAGGAAGCCCTGGCCCCCAGCTCACCTTGTCATTTAGGAAGCCAATCTTGAGAATGTTCTCCACACCCGGAACCCCATCGGCCATTGTGAGGTCCCCCATGGAGTCTCCCAGCAGGAGGATGTTGGTTTTACCCTGAAGTTGCTGGAAATAACTGGAGTTCTCACACACGGAGCTGTTCTTGTTGTACGTGTGTATGAGCTGGCCCTTGAATCCCTGCAGGAAACCCTAGACGGTCAGGAAAAGAGACAGATGGGAGGGCTACAGGGACCCACCCAGCGCCGGTTTACCGCCGTCCCTGCCGCGGAGGAAAGGAAATCCTGAAAGACGTAGATAATACCGAAACCTCACCGCAGTCTACACTCTGGGTCGGCAAAGTGGAGCCCATGGGCCAGACCTGGACTATGTTTGCAAGTTAAGTGTTATTGGCACCTGCCCCGCCCATTTATTTACATCTGGCCTGTGGGTGCTTTTCGGCAGGGCAGAGCCCAGCAGTTGCACCAGAGGTCGGATAGCCCATAAAGCTTACGATACCTGGCCTTTTACAGAAAAAGTTTGTAACCCCTGGTTGAAACTTGTAAACTAACAGGAGCCATCAAATGCTGTCCGTCACCTACTCCGGTGGAAGCACGAAGCTTATGACACAAGCACTGTTTAGGCGACAAGGGCGCTAAGCTCCGCTTCGGGCATGTCCTTAACCACAGCGCACAGGCGTGGACGTTCCAGCCACTGGTGTTAAGGGGAAGCAGTTAGAACGTGGGTGAGTTAGAGCGGCCCACCTCTGGCTCTAGAAAACCAAGTCCAAGTCCACGCCCTTCAAGGGCCTAGAATAGCATGGGACCCATGACAGTGACATGGGGCGTAGATGAGCGCTAGACTAGGTCCCCCATGACAGAGAGCTGACTGCTGGCCCAACATCAAAGAGCAGGTCCTCTCAAAGTGACTGGTGTGACCAGCTAAAGTGTCTTTAGCTGGTGTGAATACATAAATAGCTACCCAGGGACAAAGAAGCCAGCATGCCTTCCTCCCCCTCTTCCCCAGGGTGGGCTTAAAGTTTGGGGGGAAGTACTTCGGCGGGAGGTTCCCGCCCCTTCGCCCATGTCCAGTTTGAAAGAGGCAGGGCTCACGTCCTCATCGAAATCCATGTAGTTAGACACAATGCGAATGTTGGGGTGCAGCACTCTCATCTGGCGGATGATTTCCTCCAGGACATCCCCGATGCCCGCGGAGAAGATGAAAAGGGGGATGTCGTTTTGGTAGAGGGTGTTGAAGAACGTCTGGTAGCCCTCCCTGGAAAGAGAGGGACGGGTTCTGAAATGCCATCGCCTCTGCCACTGTTCTTTATCTCCTACTCGGGTTATATACGTTCAGGTTTCTTTAAAAATGCTGTAAACTGAGGTATAAAATACAGCATGTGGTTAAAGGGGACTTACTTTTTAAAGATTTTTATTTATTTATTTTTAGAGAGAGGGGAAGGGTGAGAGAAGAGGGGGAGAGAAACATCGATGCAAGAGAGAAACATGGATCGAGGTTGCCTCTCGTACACCGCACAACCACGGATGGAAACTGCAGCTTGGGCATATACCCTGACCGGGAATCGAACCGGTGACCTTTCGGTTTGTGGGACAACACCCAATCCACTGAGCCACACTGGTCAATGCTAAAGTATACTAATCTTAAGTGTTCAGCTCAATTAATATTGACATATGCATATACCCATGGAATCGGCAACCAGAACAATGTCCCCTCATGTCCCTTTCCAGTCAATGCCATCCTCCTCTATTTTGAATTCACATCACCACTGATTAACCTTGCCTGTCCTTGAACTTCATATGAATGGGCTTATCCATTTTTGTTGTTTCTGTTCTACAGTTGACTATTGAATAACACAGTGGTAAGAGGTACTGACCCCCAATGCAGTTGAAAATCCATGTATATTTTTTGGGGGGGCCTGGAAATTTCCCTAGTTTAATCATTCAATTAATTAGGCACATTTTCTATTTTACACATTACTGCAGGTGACCATGTTGCTAAATTTTCTGTGACTAAATAATCACTTTTCCCAGCCTCTAGTCCAGGTACAACTTTTGACTTCCCCCAAACTTAACTACAGTCGTCCCTCGGTATCCGCAGGGAGACTGGTTCCAAAACCCCCACAGATACCCATATCCAAGGCTGCTCAAGCCCCTTAGATAAAATGGCACAGCTCAAGGCATACAGTCGGCCCCCTGCGTCTGCGGACTCCTAACTGCCGGTGGGAAACACTGTTTTCGGGATGTGAGAGTTATCTGGCTGTGAAAAACAGAAGAGAAAATACTGTTGTTGGTCTGCAGCTGGGTGAAAGTACAGATGGGAAATTCAGAGGGCCAACCGTTTCTAGGTACTGAAAAACCCACGTGAGCGGGCCCACACGCTCACACTCTGTTGTTCAAGGTCAGCGGCAGAACACAGCCAGACAGCCATCCCGGGGCAGGTTCCACCGAGGAACCTACCCAGCCTGGCGCTTACTGGGTCCACACACATCTCTGCTCTCTTAACTTTTCATGAGCTAGCTTGTCCCCACAGTTAGGACACACAATCTTTAGGGACCCATGCCTTCCCCTCCATGTGCCCCCATCGCTTCTCCAATCAAGATGCTCTAGCAGAGACTGCTGCTCTGTGAAGGCCACCAAGGACTGAGGGTCCCCGGCCAGCCAGCTCCCGTGCCTGGAAAAAGAACACCAGTCACCATGGTGACCCCAAAAGTCTTTTTTTTAATTTTTAAAGATTATTTATTTACTTACTTACTTACTTACTTATAGACAGAGGGGAAGGGAGGGAAAAAGAAAGGGAGAAACATCAATGTGTGGTTGCCTCTCGAGCACCCCCTACTGGGGACCTGCCCCACAACCCAGGCATGTGCCCTGACTGGGAATTGAACCAGCAACCCTTTGGTTCACAGGCCAGCAGTCAATCCACTGACCCACACCAGCCAGGGCTAAAAGTCTTCTTACCATTGGGAAAAATGAGCAAGGTGCTGTTTGTTCTAGGAGAGGCAGCCCTGGTCACATTTACACCACACCCACTACGGGCAGACTGCTTCCGAGGAAGCACCCAAGGGCAGAAAATCCTTCAACTGCATCCAGGGAGGAAAAGCAAGACCTTCCCCACTTCGGGGGCTCATGGTGCTAGGTCTCCTCTAACTCTCCCAGCAGCTAATTCCTCTCTGACCCTCCCAGCCTCTTTGTGTGGGCAAACCAGCCTCACACATTTCCCAGAGCAAGCAGCTTACCGAAGCATCGCATTGGACTCTTTCACCACCTGGGCGATCTGACACTTTTGAATCTTCTGCTGACACAGGAGATTGTGCACCTTGGTCCACCTAGCAACAAACACCCCACAAAACCCCAAATTCAATCGTGAAGAAACGAAAGGGACCTTTCCCTTTCCAGGGCCAAGTCCCCTCTGGAAGTACTGACAATGGAGGTGGCCTCGTCCTGTTCCACAGAGCCATGCCCTGGAGGACCCTGGTTGTCCATCCAAAAGAAAAAAAAAAAAAGCAACACAACCGAGAAACGACAGGTGGGTTGTCTCACTGCTAAAGTCAAAGCTCGCTGAATCCCCTCTCCATGGTCCCACTCTGCAGAGCCCGGACCCTGTCCAGTGACGCTGCTTTCTACAGAAAGATTGTCTCCCCAACACACTCACTCCCCCAGAGAAAGGGGCTTCTAACTCAGCCCCAGGATTTTTGGTGGGCCCCCGCACCAGCAGCAGCCACAGCCACAGCCACAGCCACAGCCACAGTGGCTGGGCCCATGGCAGTCTGTTAAGCATCCAGGAAGGTAAGGAAGGTAACCTGATCCCACTGAAGCTCAGGAAAAGTACGCCCCCTTCTGGACCAGGCCACCCACCGCAAGGGCCAGGAGCCTCCACCACCAGCACCACCACGGCTTACCATTCCACCATGTGAGGTAACTTCTCTTTGATGGTCCGGTGTGGGTCAATTTCAATCGGGTAGTAGTGGTGAAGGAGCACATTCAGCTGGGGCAACCAAAGGAGAAGAGCCATTAGTGTCCTTGAGCTTTCCCCAGCGAAGTCCTACAGTTCAGCGTGAGAAAAAAAATCACCTAGGCGGTGCAACTTCGTGTCAGGGAGAGGCTGGATCTGCAGCACTAGTCACCCCTTGGCCCTCACCCAGCAGAGAGGTGGAAGGATCGACCACGTGAAGAGCTTTGCTATCAGGTAAGAGGGCGCCTGGATCTTGTTGTTAGTGACTAGCTCATTCATCAGGCTTAACCAGTAGGAACTGATTTAATGCTGTGTTTCCCACAAGGCGGTGCGCTCTCTCAGTCGGGAGGCGAGCTTGCTTCAGAGAATACATGGACACTTTGCTTTGTTAGTTGTGGATTTATTTTCATGTGTGTTAGAAAAAAGCTAGCATATCACACTCATGCATTCACGATTATTTGTTTCTTTTGTAAGTTAATCGCATTCAGATTTTTTAAAGCAGATCAATTTTTAAAAGATACTTAGTAAAAGTAATTCATAGATATGGCAAATAAAAAAACAACACACAGAAAACAAAAAAACCCACCAAAATCACAAAAGTGGAACTAGAGGACTGTAGTTTGGGACACAGCACGTCAGTGGGTGCCTCCATCTCTCTGCCACCAGCAAGTGAACATAGGTGCCTCCTCTGGCTTCGGTTCCCTTCCACACGCCAGGGCCTTTGACCTCCTGGAGAGGGACCGTGTCTCATGCAGGGCCAGTCAGCGGCAGTGCCCGATAAAGATGGGAATCGACTGGGTATAGAATTTTAATTTTCATATGTGTATGGTCTCAGAGGATTATGAGATCAAATATTGTCCCTGACCATGGGTCCAAAGAGGGTTAATGCAAAGATCGCACACTCACCAGGGCAGACAGCTCCTGAAATGTATTCTCAGTGCGTGGGGGGGTTTAATTTGGAGAGAGGGGAGTGAAAGAACATTTCTCTAAAAGTATAATAGAACTCAACAGAACATAATTTTTTTAAAAAGAAGAAAACGGTCTTATATATAAAGTTTGCTTTAGTAATTTTTTCAGGAGTCTATCAACACCAAAAAAAAAAAAACCCCACAGAAAAAGTCTTACTTTTCTCTGGCTTTCTTAGCTGGGAGAGGGCAATCACACCTGCTGTTTTTATCTGTGAACACAGCTTCCTGGAAGCTGATAAATCACGACTGCTAGGAACCAAAAGAAGTGACCTGCTGAAAGCTATCAGTGGTGGAGCCAGAACCCACCTTACGCTGGAAGTGGCTTTCCGGAAAACAGGTTTTAGAAATGTAAGAACAATCTATAACCCACTGCCCATCTCAGTACCAAGTACCGTAATCATGACAGAGTATCCAAGGGGCTCACCAATAAGACACACTACCAGACCATTTAATATGCCATTTAGTGAATTTCATAACACAGTGGAACTGAATGATGCAGCTACTCAGCAGAAAGAGCCCAGCAACCTCCAGAGAACCGCCAGCTAGCAGGCTCTGCCCTGGCAAAGGGGCCTCTGATGGGAAGCGTGCGAAGCAAAGGAAAATGAACTCCAAGGTCACAGGGAACGCTTTACAATATCTGCATGCATCTTACGGAAACAGAGTTATCGTAAACAGGCTGACATTAATTCAGAAGTTGTTCTAGATGCTGGTTGCCTAACCAAGAAAACTAATATATATTATTAAGGAAAGACCATAGCGTAGTGGAAAGAGTTCGGGACAGAATCAGATCCAGGGGAAAGCCTAGCTCTGCGTCTTGCTGTGTGACCTTAGGTAAGAGGCCCAACTTCTCCCAACCTGTTTTCTCAATTGTCAGATGGAGGCAATACTGGTTCTGTTTGCCTCTCAGAGTTGTGGGAGGGTTAAAAAACAAACACTGAAGTCTCTTGTAAACTCTGTAACTAGCAGTGAGCATAATGCCCAGACTGCAGTGAGTAACTATTGGTCTTGCCAACCAGGAAAAGATGTCCCCGTGTGTCAAGACTAGAGGCTCATTGGAGGCCATAAAATTTTTTAAAAAATAATCTTCTGCCCTGGCTGGTGTAGCTCAGTGAGTTGAGCACAGGCCTGTGAACCAGAGGATGGCGGTTCGATTCCCAGGCAGGGCACATTGCCTGGGTTGCAGGCGGGTTCCCTGCAGGCCAACTCCCAGCAGGGGACGCACAAAAGGCAACCATACATTGATGTTTCTCTCCCTCTCCCCTTCCCCTCTAAAGGTAAATAAATAAATAAAATCTTAAAAATAATCTTCTAAGTTCTCTATCCTGAAATCTTTGGTTCTAACCAAGAGCCATTTGAATAATATACGAGCAAAGAAGGGGGTAACTTGCCTCTTTCCTGCACTCCTCACTGACGATCTTGCTGTTATCCAGAATATCTGCAAAAACACAAAGCACCTTTCACTCGCCCCTTACAAGCCGTCCCCTTGGCAAGCCCAGCAAAGCAAGCTAGTATGTGACTTACTGTAGGAAGAAGGACATCGCTTTCCATCACATGCAAACCTGCTCAAGGTCATGTCAAAATCAGAAATGACCTAGAACGCAAAAGAGAGATGATGCCCAGGCAGGCTCCTTCCCGTGGGGCCCCGTGTCAGCCTGGGGAAGAAGGTTCGGAGGGCTCAGTGCCCAGACTGCGGGCAGAGCCCTGGAGGAGTTAGGGAGGGCCGCCGAGGGAGGGAAGAACTAGTCCTACTTAACACAGTGCCAACCGCGAGGAGGGCCACCGCTGGGGTGGGGGACGCTGAAGAATCAAGACCCCTTTGGCTCTTTCGATAGCACCCATTTCCATGCCCTGGGTCCTTCCTCTATCACCTATCTCCACACCTGCAACTTCTTGGGGAGCCTGCTGACCGGGCTAGTGTGGAAAATGAGGTCTCAGGGCGTGGTGTGGGGTGCCGCCTGTCTAATTAGAGGAAGCAGCATGACCTTACTGAGAAATATGAAATGTAGGTGTTTGGGGCAGGCGGGCTCTCCCCCAAGGCAAAACGGGCGAACCGAGGGCTTGTTCTCAGCCTCCGGTCCATTTCTGAAAGCTGTGGGCTTGCAGGTGCCCGCCAGCCACGCGGGAAAGCACATATGCAGGACGCCTCCACAGCCGCCCCGACCTGCAGGCCCTCGCCCCTGCGGTACCTGCAAGCGGTCGCCTCCGCCCCTGCGGAGGGCGCTCACGATCTCCTGGACCCGCCTGGGCTGCCGCATCAGGACCGTGGCCTTCATCAGGGCGCTCACCTGTCCCGAGACCCGAGAGAACGGCTGACCCCGGCACCTCGCAGGGCCCAAGGGAAGCCCGGGACTCGCCTGGGCAACCCTGCGAGGCCCGGCCTGGGGCGCAGTGGCTCTGGCCGGGCCGGGGGACGCCTACTGGCCGGGGTGGCGCGGCGCCCCGCTGGGGGTCGGGGCCCGCGCCACGCCGGACGGTGCCTCCAGCCTCACCTCCTCCACCATGACGCTCGCACCTGGCGGAGCCGCGCCGGGACAAGGACCGCCCCCGGGGCCGCACTGCGCAGGCGTCGTCGCTGCCGCCGGCGGAGTGCCCTTGGGACCCCGACACCGGCGGGCCGGGGGTGGCCGGCGGCCCTGGGCGAGCTGTCACACGCTGGGCTGTGTTGAGGAGGGCGACGGTCCCACGGAATTGGAGTTACTGGATGCTGCTCTTTCTAGACCAAAACCGCAACAACCATGATCATTTCCGGGCTTATAGTTTGCACGACAAAAAATAAAAATAAAAGCCGCAGGGTGGGAGCGGGTGTGAAGGAGCCATAAAGTGAATTGTTAAAAATCCGGGAGGTATTTCTGGTCCCTCTCCTCTTCAGGAGAATATGAGTGACTACGTCATGTCCAGAGGTCAGGAAGGCCCTGGACACATGGTGCAAGAATGAGATTCTAATAGCTTTTATTTTTCCTTCCTGCCTCCTCTGTTGGTTTCCTTGAACTTCGGGTTGGAGAGCCAAGCTGTGGAGCTGCAGAAGAGGGCGGATGGACGACGCTGCGGGGATGGAACTGGGCCGCAGGAATCAGAATTAACAAAAACTCGTATCTTGTTGGTAGTCCCAGTCCCACTCTGGGTACAATGGAAGTGTGGGGTGATTGTCAACCTAACAGTGTGGTGGGGGAGGGGAGGAGGAAAGGGACAGGGACAGGAGAGTGTTCCAGAACCTGAGAGCACAATCCTGAGGGTGATCTCACCGCAGGCCCAGGATTCTGGAACTTGGGCTGCCCGATAGACCCTACATGAAAAATGTAGTAGGGACAAGGAGCGACAGCTGGCTAAAGGGGCCCCCCCAGAACCCTCCCGACCCCCTGGGGAGCACAGCCTGTCTCAGCTGGTCCCAGGGTGCCATGGAGATGGAGAGCGGCGCAGCCTCCACCCGGTTCCACCAACCTCACATGGAGAGGAAGATGAGTGCAATGACCTGCGAGATCTTCAATGAGCTCAGGCTGGAGGGCAAGCTCTGCGATGTGGTCATCAAGGTCAATGGCTTTGAGTTCAACGCCCACAAGAACATCCTCTGTAGCTGCAGTTCCTACTTTAGGTATAACAGGGTGGCTGGACCAGGCCAAAGCAGGGGTTGGGTGCTTTTGGAGACTTCTTGCTTTATTTCAGGTTTCCCTGCTCAGCCATCTTAAGTTTAGGGACACCGTCAAAGCTCTGGGTTCCTTGTAGCCTTTGTCACCCGAAAAGAGGCCTGACAAGGGCCAGACCCTCTTCCAATGAACGCCAGACCCCTCTCTGGGGTTCAATGGATTTCAACCACCTGTTGGTGGGCCACCTGCTTTCCCCCACTTTGGTTCTCGCTCAAACCAACCTTTGGGAGAGTAAGCACCTGTTCTGGGTTTCCTGCTTGAACCTAGATGGTAACGCCACTTCGGCCGCCCCCGGGCTCCGATCCCGGCACAGACAAGCCTAGACAGGGTGGTCAGGTAACAAGGATTGAGGGCATGGGAAGGGGGATGCAGGGAAAAAGGGGGTTCGGGCACAAACCATTGTAACCCAGGAAATGAAAGGGCTGTTTTGCTCATGAGCTTGAAATGTTTGAGTAATCCACTCCTATCCAGATACGATGTGTCCCGCCTGTTGCTAAATGCTCCCATCTAGATCCACAGCAGAGGGCACAGAAAGCCCAGACAGCCATGCTGTAGCGTTGCGGGCCACGCTGTCTCTGTGTCGTGCAACTGCTCCACTCTGCCCCTGGAAAGAGCCCCAGTTGGCACTGAATGAGAGCGTGGCTGTGTTCCAGTAACATTACTTATGGGCACTGAATCTGACCTTATTCTAATTTCCAGGTGCTGGGAAACACCCTTTTCATTTCCCCCCATTTAAAAATGTAAAAAACCACTTTTACCTCATGGGCAGTACAAAAAGAGGGGGGTGGGGTCTGGCCCAATGGCTATTATTTACAGACCCTGCTCTAGAGAAGACTCTGACCTCTAACCTATGAGTTAGAAGATCAGAAGACTCTGACCTCTATCCCCATATTTTCTTCAACCCCCTAGAAGAGGGGAGCAAAATATATACTAGGGCAGGGCAAAATATGTACTAGCAAAATATATACTCTGTCTGGTTCAACACCTGGAAAAGTGGTCAGCTGTATAGCAGTCCCTTATTTAGTCATTAATTATTTATTGAGTGTCTACTTTGTGACTGGGACTCTAGTGGGTCCTGGAAATAAAACAATGACTAGAGATACACATTCCCATTCTCATGAAGCTTACCTTCGGGTAGGGAGAATGGGCATTAAACTAGTCAGATACATACCAGATTGTAAGGGCTAAGGAAAAAAAGAAGATAGGGAGCGATAGATGGTAATCCTAAACAGGATTATCACTGTGCTGACAAAGTTATATTTGAGCTAAGACTTCAAGGGAATGGAGTGAGAAATACAGAAGTCCAGGCAGCCTTCCAGACAGAAGGAATAGCAGGGAAAGGACCCAAAACGGATGCATTTCTGGTGCATCTAAGGAAGGGACGGAGTGAGGGGGCCGGTGGGAGGAAATACCGTTGCAGAGGTGTGACTGGTAGAGATCTCATCTCATGGGACTTCTGTAGACCCTGGTAAGGACTTTGTATTTACTCTGCATAAGAGGGGAAGTCAATGGAAGATTTTAAATTTTATTTATTTTATTTTTTAAGTATATTTATTTATTTTTAGAGAGAGGCGAAGGGAAGGAGAGAGGGAGAGGAACCTCAATGTGTGGTTGCCTCTCGTGCGTCCCCTGCTGGGAACTGGCCCGCAACCCAGGCATGTGCCCCAACTGGGAATCGAACCAGTGACCCTTGGCTTCACAGGCCTGTACTCAATCCACTGAGCTACACTAGCCAGGGCTTTTTTTCCCTCAGGGCTGCTAGGCTACAAACCATTCTTAGTGCCCACGGTTCTGAGCACTGAGCGTAGAAATAGCCACTTCCTCGCTGCCCTGGCGTCACAGGGGCAGCACAGCAGCCGCATCTGTGGTGCCGGAGGTCCCGTACCTGCAGGGCAGCTATTTTACTTTTTTAAACATTTTATTTATTGATTTTTAGAAAGAGGGGAGGGAGAAAGAGAGGGAAAGAAACACCAGTGTGTGGTTGACTCTCAAGTGGCCCCCACTGGGGACCTGGCCTGCAACCCAGGCATGTGCCCTGACTGGGAATTGAACCAGTGACCCTTTGGTTCGCAGCCCACGCTCAATCACTGAGCTATGCCAGCCAGGTAGATGGAAGGTTTTGACTTGCTGGGGTGTCCGACCTTTTGGCGTCTCTGGGCTATGCTGGTCCAAGAAGTTGTCTTGGACCACA
Source organism: Sturnira hondurensis (assembly GCF_014824575.4). Taxonomy (NCBI): domain Eukaryota; kingdom Metazoa; phylum Chordata; class Mammalia; order Chiroptera; family Phyllostomidae; genus Sturnira; species Sturnira hondurensis. The sequence goes on along the minus strand of NW_028094263.1, from coordinate 941,755 downwards.
CATTAAATACACAGACACTACTGAAAACTGATGAGTAAAAAAAAGGTTTTTAGTAAATTTACGACTTTGTGTTGGGCCGCATCCATAGCCATCCTGGGCCGCATGCAGCCCAAGGGCCGCGGGCTGGACACCCCCATTGAGTTTAGGAGGAACACTGGTGGTTGGATACGGCTAAGGTCTGGAGCTGTTGAGAGAAAACCTGTTAGGAAGTTACTCCCAGTCTAGGCATGAGACGGTGCTGGCTTGGCCCAAGGAGGTAGCAACAGAAGTGATTAGGTTATGGGCATGTGGTGATTGAAGATTACTTATTTTGTTTTTGAAATAAAAAAGATTTTATTTATTTTAAGATAGAAGGGAATGGAGAGAATTAAAAAAGGGAGAGAAACATCAGTGTGTGGTTGCCTCTGGTGCACCCCCCAACCCCCACTGGGGACCTGGCCCACAACCCAGGCATGTGCCCTGACCGGGGTTCGAACTGGTGACCCTTTGGTTTGCAGGCTGGCACTCAATCCACTGAGCCACACCAGCCAGGGTGAAGATTACTTATTTGAAACATAAATTGCTCAAGTTTCATTTCCTTAAGCAAGGTAGCGTTTGATGGGCATTGGGCTGGGACAGCGCAGGTCTTACTCCCAGCTCTGGATCCCGATTTCTCCGCCTGCAAAATTGGAAAGGGCCCTGGTTAGCATGAGGATGATGGATGTGACCAAAGTTCCTGGACAAATTCTCCTGCCCACTGTGCAAAGCGCAGTCTGCTCTCCCCTCTCCTTCCTCAGGCCACTTTGTTTCTGATGTGCTCTTTAGAAAACGTCCAAACTCTCCTCAACAAGAAAAGGTGGGGGAAATAAACGATGGCAAACTGGAGAGAAATGTTCCAGTGACCGCTCGTTTGTTTTTCCCCAGAGCTTTGTTTACGAGTGGGTGGAACAACACTGAAAAGAAGGTGTACAACATTCCAGGCATTTCCCCTGACATGATGAAGCTAATTATCGAATACGCGTACACCAGGACGGTCCCCATCACACCGGACAATGTGGAGAAGCTGCTGGCTGCTGCAGACCAGTTTAACATCATGGGTATCGTAAGGGGTTGCTGTGAGTTCCTCAAGTCAGAGCTGTGTCTGGATAACTGTATCGGCATCTGCAAGTTCACAGACTACTACTACTGCCCGGAGCTCAGGCAGAAAGCCTACATGTTCATACTGCACAACTTTGAGGAGATGGTGAAGGTCTCGGCCGAGTTTTTAGAGCTCTCGGTCACCGAACTAAAGGATATCATTGAGAAAGACGAGCTAAACGTCAAACAAGAAGACGCTGTTTTTGAGGCCATTTTAAAATGGATTGCTCATGACCCCCAAAATAGGAAGCAGCATATTTCAGCGTTGCTGCCCAAGGTCAAGTTTAATTCTTTTTTCTGTCTGTGTGGGATGTTGAATTGCTGACTTTTTATTTATTTATCCGGGGGAGATTGTCCTAAGAGCCATATTCAGTTACACTTATTTATTTTTTAAGTTTTATTTATTATTTTTAGAGAGAGGGGAAGGGAGGGAGAAAGAGGGGGAGAGAAGCATTGATTGATTGCCCTCTGCACCACCCGGCCTTTAACGCATGTGCCCTACATGGGAATAGAACCAGCAACCTTTCCCGTAGCAGGGCGGTGCCCCATCCACTGAGCCACACCAGCCAGGGCCTACATACAATTATATCGAAGGCATCACGCCCTAGTTTTTGGAACTGTGCAATTCTTTGTCCTTGGCATTGCTAGTTCCTTTTATCCAAGCCAAAATTCTCCCTGGCAGTGGGGGAAGGAGAGGGAAGGCCTTCAAAAAAAAAAAAATTCTAATGGGTCTTCTTTTTCCAAAACCAAGAGAGAAACTGAACTCATAGTCATTTGGTGCTAATCCGTGTTATTTTACATATAGAGACAAATACTGATTTATGGAACAATTTACTACAGCTTTTTTGGGGTCTAGGAGGACTGGGCAGTGGCCACTGAATGGGCTAGCTTGCTGATCATTTTCTAGCTCATTCTCAGCATCCAAATGTATACCACCTCTTAAAAACAAATCTTTAAATTGAGTTGGGGCGGGGAACAAGGGGCCCTACTGCAATTGCAATTGTAGAACAGGGGGTTAAGGGTGGGGGTGTTCCAGCCGCCCTCACCTCACTGTAAATCACTCGCTTAATTTCCTTCTTAGGTCCGCCTGGCTCTGATGCATGCTGAGTACTTCATGAACAATGTTAAGATGAACGACTATGTCAAAGACAGCGAGGAATGCAAGCCAGTCATCATTAACGCCCTCAAGGCCATGTATGACCTGAACATGAATGGACCCTCCAACTCGGACTTCACCAACCCCCTGACCCGGCCCCGCCTGCCCTACGCCATCCTGTTCGCGATTGGTGGCTGGAGTGGGGGGAGCCCCACCAATGCCATTGAGGCGTATGATGCTCGGGCAGACAGATGGGTGAACGTCACGTGTGAGGAAGAGAGCCCCCGCGCCTACCACGGGGCAGCCTACCTGAAAGGCTACGTGTACATCATTGGGGGGTTTGATAGCGTGGACTATTTCAATAGCGTTAAGCGGTTTGACCCAGTTAAGAAAACTTGGCACCAGGTGGCCCCGATGCACTCCAGACGCTGCTATGTCAGCGTGACGGTCCTCAGCAACTTCATTTACGCCATGGGAGGGTTTGATGGCTACGTGCGTCTCAACACGGCGGAGCGTTACGAGCCGGAGACCAACCAGTGGACACTCATCGCCCCCATGCACGAGCAGAGGAGTGACGCGAGCGCCACCACACTCTACGGGAAGGTAAACCTGGGGCCCGGTGCGAGGGGCGTGAAAGCAAACGAGCCCTGACACAGCACTCTTCTTCGGATTTGGGGGTGGGCGGGAAACAAGCGGCAGCGCTCTTTGCAGTTTAACTCCTTCATCAGGTGGGCGAGTCGCCCTTTGTAACGGTCTTTTCTTACTTTGCTTATTAAAAAGCAATGCATGAACAGGGCAGGCACTTGGGCAGCCCCCTCCGGGAAACTTGAACACAGGCCTCGGGCGAGCTCCCTGGATGGTGGTTCCCCTGTGTAGCGCCCTTCGGTCCTGCTGCTCCCAACTCCGCGGGGACACACTGACCGGAAGCTCCTCCTTTGGGACACCTTTGCACTCTGCCCCGTGACTCTCTTCCCGTGTGCCGAGCTTTTATTTGCATCCTTTCACACTAATAAACGCTGAGTATGACCATAAAAACTAAAACTAGAAAGCGATCCAGCACACATGAACAAAAGAAACTCAGTGTGTACGGATGGGCATCAAAATGCACGCCCCCCCCCCCCATGTACACACCCTCCCAGAGCCCAGCAGTGGCAGCTGGGGTCACCTGGGACTGCCGTCACACAGGTCTACATATGTGGCGGCTTTAACGGAAACGAGTGCCTGTTCACAGCAGAGGTGTACAACACTGAGAGCAACCAGTGGACCGTCATAGCGCCCATGAGGAGCAGGAGGAGTGGGATAGGCGTGATTGCTTACGGAGAGCACGTGTACGCAGTGAGTACACCTCCTGCCCAGGCAAGAACGCTACCTCGTGCTTCTGTGTCAGTGAGTAGGTTTGCACTCTTGTGGGTGAGCACTTGGAAAGGTTTTCTCCCGGAGGAAGACAATGGAAGGAGGAGGCGTGGAATCCCTAGTCCCCCCTGAAAGGGCCTCCCAGGTGATCAGAACAAGGGTTAACAGTTGGCCGTGCCTGGTTGCTGCCCGCAGGTAGGCGGCTTCGACGGAGCGAACCGACTCAGGAGTGCAGAGGCCTACAGCCCTGTGGCTAACACCTGGCGCACGATCCCCACGATGTTTAATCCTCGCAGCAACTTTGGCATCGAGGTGGTCGACGACCTCTTGTTCGTGGTGGGCGGCTTCAACGGCTTCACCACCACCTTCAACGTGGAGTGCTACGACGAGAAGACCGACGAGTGGTACGACGCCCACGACATGAGCATCTACCGCAGTGCCCTGAGCTGCTGCGTGGTCCCGGGGCTGGCCAACGTCGGGGAGTACGCGGCTAGAAGGGACAACTTCACGGGACTGGCGCTGCGGGACGAAGTAAAGTACTCCGCTTCAACAAGCACCCTGCCTGTATGAGTCTCTTCATTTAGCTAATAAAAAGTCTAAGCAATAAGATTTAATTCTTTTTTAAAAATAAATTCAGTGTTTAAACTTGTAAGAGTACTGGAAAATGTTCAACTTAAGGGAGCCAAGGGCTGAACAAATGAGGGAGTAAGAGGGAAGGAAGAAAAGGATATTCAAAGTGCACGCTGAAAAAGGAAAAATCACACGGGGCACAAACCAGCTCTAGTGAAATACGTTTATTTAGCACTTACAGTGAGACCGTTAGTACTTGAACACAGAACAAGAGAGCTTTAGGAACACAAAACAAGCTACTTTACAATGCGATGTCTCAAAGTGCCCTAAATTCCACATCTGACTCACAGATCATCATCAAGGCTATACTTGCGGCAGAATAGGGGCTTGGGTACCGCTGGCCCCCCAAACCCACTGTGCCTCAGCCTGAACTAAGTGTGCCTGTTACACACAACTCAATGAGCTGGGCCTGGCACAGGGATGCTAGGGTCTGCAGACATCTAGCAGGCGCTACTTTCCGGGAGTGCGTTAAGCAGGGGGATTAAGTTCATAAGTGCTCTATCGTATGTGCTTCACTGTCACACAGAGCAAGACAAAAGCCCCACAAAGGTGAGCGACAAACAGCAGGTACTGGGCTACCTAAATTCCTTGAAGCAAAAACAATCACCACGGGATGTTGCTGTTTCTGAACTGCATCACTAGGCAATGAGCTCCGTTGTTTCCAGTGGCCAGAACATGTTACAATGTTAGCATTATAACAACAACGAAAATGACTTGTCTCAACAAAGTAACAAACTGGAGTGATGAACTGTGCCAAAAGGTTTGACAATTAAAAGACGACTGAATTGTTTCTCAAATATTCTACAGTTACACAGCAACCGATAGGCACCCCATTTTTACAGTGTAGGCAGATGGACATGCTTCACAATTCTTTGTTTTCAAAAGACATGAAATGCGACCAATATGCCCTTTTATTTATTTATTTAAGCTTAATTTAAGAAAAGCACAAAAAGTCCCTTTGGTTATGCTTGATTAGGCCAAGTAACTAAAACACACAATTTAGCTTACCTGTCTACCAACAGTATAGTGTTCATATAGAATAATGAGGCAGAGAGTAATGTATTTAAACATACCACATGCTACACTAATCAAGAAACATGAAGTGTGCCCTAGAAACTGCCTTACCAGCAGCCTAAAGAGCTTAAAATACATAAACACACAAATTTCCCATAAACACCATCTTTCCAGCACCAAACTGTTCTATATTTTTAAAGTTAATATTTAAAAATGTTTTGGTCCCAGAAGTACTATACAAAACCAGCTGATCAAAACAAAATTGATGTCAATGAATTTTGAGATTTTTTTTAGCAAAATATTTTTGAATTGGCACAGCAAAAGCCAAGATACACAAGACCAGTCATGCAAATAACCGCAAATGAGATACTTAAACACTAAGCTCATGACTGACATTCTCAATACACACCACTGATTTTTTTTTAAGAAACCATGGTTGGAAGGTATAGTTAAAAGACATCCATTCTGAGATAGAAGTAGCTTCACTCAAAGTTATGTAGAGTTGTTACTTTTTATATAATCAATTACTCTTTTCCTTCCACAAAACCAAAACAAAAAAAAGGTTTGCTTAAATACACACTGGATTTTTAAAGCTGTAGTTTTAACAGCTTAAATTGCAAAACACAATCTTTACGTTTTCATCGAAAAGGACATTTGCACCCCCAAAGAGCCACTTCAGACCCTTCAGAATCGGGACCTTTCCAAAAATGCCAGGAAGTTTATTTCCAGTTTAGGATTTCAGAATGTCAGCCTTGAACAGATTTAAGCAAATCTGGTTTCTTTCCTGATTAAGGAGTTAGTTAGGATATTTCAGAAACACAGGTTATTGACGTGAAACCACACGTGTGAACTCAAATATGAAAATCAGAAGGTCAGCAGTCAGGAAAGCCTGCACGCGTCGTCATGCACGGAAGGACTTACCCGCTCCACCCATGGCCTAGGCCGCCTGCCTGCTAAGTTAAAAGACAACAATTTCAATCAAGTTTTCAAAATCACATTACACCTCAGTCTTATGAGTTATAATTTCTGCCATATCATGTGAAAGACATCCCTCCACATAACTTGGTAATGACTGTCTCAGAAAACCAGACAAAACACAAAAAAACACAGCCCCAAACCCTTATATCATACCTTCTAGAAGGAAACTGGCATCCTAGTGAGCTACTGAATTATTTAAACCACCAAGAAAAGGAAGTTTGCTAGCACAGTCCACCAGAGAGAAATGAGAACTTCACTCAACGAGCTTTTCTGTCTTACTTGCATAGACCTCTACTAAGAATTTGCATTTTTCAGGATCCAATGGCTTTTATTAAAATAACTACAAATACAGAGTAATTGAGAAAATGGCTGAGGTTGGGTAGGATACTATATTCTCACATAGAAATATGGCTTGCTGTTTCCTACCTCCAATCTAAATTGTTTTTATTCTTTTTAAAATATAATAATCACTCAAGGATATGTTTGTCAATTTTAGAGAGAGAGAGGAAGGGCAAGAGAGAGAGGAAGGGAGAGAGAAACATTGATCCACTGTCTCCCGACTGGGGATCAAGCAACCTGGGTCCACGCCCTGACCAGGAGCCCACAGCCTACCAGTGCACTGGACTGACCACACCAGCCGGCCAGGGCTAAATCAAATGGTTTTAAAGCTGATTTCCAATGTGTTTATTGAAAAACTGTACTAGGCAGGGATATCCATTTGGAAACTTCAGGAAAGGTCTTGCAAACTGAGATCCGAATTTCTGGTTGTATTTTTTTTCATTTTTTGATGTTTGATATGACTAGTAAGGAGGTTAACCGTAATGGAGTAGGGAACAAAAAAATCACTTAGAATTTAATTTCTAGGACAGTGTTCCGGAATGTCTAAGAAAATAGAGACATTCTAAAAGAAACAAGAAAAATACACTGGACCCCACTGCAAACAGTAAGAGCAGAAGTCACTAAGTGCTAAAACAGTCAACCTGAGTGTTAATTTATATAAAGCTTGGGAGTGTGTAAGAGAATCAGAAGAATGCATAAAAACAAATAAAAGATAACTACAGCAATAAATTTTGAAGAGCCAGAATTATGCCCTTAAATTTTATATCCTAGGCTCAGGGTAAGCCTCACTGACAGTCTAGGGCAACTGGGGCGCAGCTGAGGTCTTGCTCCAGCCTCTGCAGTCAGTTAGACTCAAACGCACTCTCGTTAGAAAAGTCTAGGGCAACTGGATATAACATAACAACCCGGGCTGAGAAACAGCAAGGCTTCTCTTTAGCAACATTTCTCCAAATTGGTATTTCTTTCCCATTAAAAAAATCTTTTAGAAAGAAACGAGGATTCTATTAAATATTAGGGCAAATTTAAAATTGAAGGCATTGAGTATCGATTGTCATAGGCATTACTTATTTACACTCATTAACTTATCCTCGAATAAGCCTGCAACTCCTGAAAAAACTACTTAAAAAATTTTAATGCCTTTTTTTCTTGGTGTACACTAATAATTGTCAGAGAAATGAATTTCATATATATAATGTCCTCTGTATTCAGTCAAAGATCAATACTTTTGCCAACTACCATCACCTCAGAGTGACAGCTTGAAGTTGATAACTCAGTTGCTAAAGAAATGAAAATATTTAAAAAATGCATGAGCCAATCACAAATTCCTCATCAGTCATCTCTTCTGGAAGGAAAACTAAGGAACATTTCTGGATAAACAAAATGTCAATGCAAACATTCTAAAGCCACCTTGCTGAAATATTGTGCTTTTCCCTTCGATGATCAGTCTGTAAGAGGCAGATGAGGGCTCAATGCGCAGTTCCGATCTTGTCAAAACCAACCATTCAGGACAAAATGAAAAGAAGTATCAAGGTAAATGTGCAAATAAAACTGGTGCTTAAAGCATGTTCAACACCTAAGTCCCTAGGACAAAGGGGTCGGAACTTCTTGGCAGAAAACAGGCCGAGTAACTGCACCAGGTTTTCCCACTTGTCTTTAATGAGCTCTTGTTTATTAGCTAGCACGTACACACACACCAGAGACAGGACCGGAGACAGAAAGGCTGCTAGCTAACAGAAATCACCACGTACTGAGTTTCCCAGTCTTCCGGTTTCAACTGTTTCCTTTCTAGGAGGCAACAATCAATTCCTGTAGAAAATAAGTTATCGACACACTTTTCAAGTAACAGTCTGGATACCTTCACCCTCACGAAACAGGCATAACTGTCTTAGGCTGCGCGTGTGAGAGAACCTAGCACTCAATCTGAGAGCTTGGCACTCGCCTCATGTTTAGGGCGTGCCGATGTATTTCTTGCATCTGTCTGATCCGGTCTTTTTGCCACATTAAGTTTTGAGGCATAGGGTACCGCTGGGTGCCGTGCAGGTACCGGTACGGGATCCTCACGTGGCAGGCCGTGGCTCGACAGCGAGGCTGCGGCATGGGAGGGAGCAGCATCCACCTCTTCCTCTCCGCGCAGTACCGGTAGGCTTCTTTCCGGTACTGCTTGTCGATATCATCACTGTTTTTCCAGCCTCCAATAATGAAAACGTCATCCTTGTAATAGCAAATGGCGGCTCCTTCAATGCTTAGGACTTCTGGAGGTAAGCTTTCAAGGATCTCATCGGAAACTTGACTGGTGATTTTTCTGACTGCTTCTTCATTTTCTAAAGAGTAACTCTTGGGACAGCATGATGCTGTCTGATAAAAGTTGGAATTGACCACGGACATTTGGAAAAAGCAGTAATTGTCAATAAGCGGCAGAGATTCCACATCTTGCCACTGCCGAGTCTCTGTATCATAGCAAGTAATCACAGCCTTTAATCCATCTTCGGTGTCCCGGTCCACAGGAGTGCGGGCGGCAATGTACACAAACCTGTCTTCAATGGCTAGTGCTTTGACGTCTCGAAGAATCTTTGGCGCCGATTCCAAGTTGTGCCACTTATCGAGCTCAGGATTATAAACAGTAACATCTTTAAAGCCAGGACTAAAGTTGCCATGTCCTCCAATGCTATAGAGCTTCCCTCTGACTTGCGTTAGTCCAAAAGAATGCTTCCTTGTCATCAGACTACAAACATGTTCCCATATATTAAAATTTGGGTTATACCTTTCCACAGTTTTTGCAAACCCTGGTTCCATTGATCCAGCAACATACACGTGGCAGTCTGTTACTGCAACCGCGTGTCCATCCAGGTGGTTATGAATATGGGGCAGGTTGACCCATCTGTCTTCATCAACAAAATACCCTACGCATTCACTTAAATAGTCTCCTCCTTCTGACACACCCCCAATGACCATGATCACGTCCATGTTCTGCCCATAGCGGGGCAGCAACGAGACGTGAGAAGTGGGGTGCTGGAACGTGCCCGACTGTATGTTCTCAGCTCTCAGGGCATGCCTCTCCACTGCGTCGGCCACCAACTTGACACAAACTTCATTGTTGGCCACCAGCCTCTCCGGTTTGACATGCCGAGTAAGGTAAGTAGGTTTCATCTGGGACAATCTGAGCAATTTAAAAAGTTCTTCAAAGTATCGCTCCCTCTCTTCAGGGTTTCTCTGAACCCACTTCAAAACCGTTTCAAAAAGAACCTCTTCGGAATCAACCGTAATTTCCAAGTCTGACAGCCAGTCTCGAATAAGGTGGAAAGGTAAAGTATAAAACTCCTCATCCTGGATCACTCTGTGGAAATTTCTCCGTATCATGTCGGCAGCTTTCAGAGCAAGCTGGCTCAGGGTATACATGTGAGCTAAGCTATGAATGGCCACGCAATTAGAGAGATGAAGTTTTTTCTTAAGAAATTCTCCACAAAATTCTTTTAAACGAATTAACAGGAACCTAAAATCAAGAAAAAGAAAGCTTAATTTTCAAATGTGCATAAATATAGTGGCTGCATTTTGAGAGCATCTGAGTTATACAAACTGAAATGGTCAGCTTCATTCCACTTTATGTACAATATCTGAATGAAAGCAAATCCTCCCAAATTAAAATGGATTATGCTGAAAAGTATGTTTACAAGCATATATAAAACCATCTTTATATACGATCTGTTTTAAGATATTTGTATTACGTAGTTTGCATAAAATTATATATTATACATAATATATCTAATACTCATACAGTGGAGTTTTTAAATTATGTAAGGTTTTCCAGAACATACCTTTTAATAAAGTACAACAGTTCCATACTTTATTTTCACTTTAATTTGCCCATGGCAAAGGCAAATCCCAATTCAAACCTGCCTATGCCATCCTGCCTTAAGCCCTAGCCAGTTACCAGACTCTTCCTGGATGAGGCAGGGTCTCAGTGGAGAGACTTTATCAAGCACTGACTGCATCATATAGGAACTGTGGCTCGGAGGTTGTTTGCTCAAGTATCAGAAGCGACAGCAGTGCAGGTTTCAGGTCAGAGGTTTAAATCAGTGCTCCACTTGACCTTTCTTCTGGGTCAGCAAATGAAGGGAGGGTGCTAGGGGTGTGGGAGCACTTTGGGCCAAGCTGCATTCCATTAAACGCAGGGGTGAAAAACCAATTCAAACATCTGAAGAAGCCAGGAAATAAAACTACAACAATAAAAACATATGTCTGGGGTTTGTACGTGTGCGCGTGCGTAGGACACACAGGTTTAAAAAAAGAAAAGAAAATGGTTTGGCATGTAACTGACTAGAAATTGCCTACCTAAATTTGTTTGAAATTTTATTTACTTACTTACTTACTTACTTACTTACTTACTTATTTTACTATGTAGGAGGCTTTTCAGAGGAAAAGACGACTCTGTCTTCTCAGGAGACAAAGCCTCTGCTTTGCTTTACGAGGTGGATAGCAACCTTAAGCCACAGCTAGGCTGGGATCTGAGCGGGCCTCAATTAAATTTTATTTTATTTTTTAAAATATTTTATTTATTTATTTTTAGAGAGGAGAGAAGGAGAAAGAGAAACATCGATGTGTGGTTGCCTCTCATGCGCCCCCCCTTTGGGGACCTGGCCCACAACCCAGGCATGTGTCCTGACTGGGAATCGAACCAGTGGCCCTTTGGTTTGCAGGCCAGCACACTGTACCAAGGCTGAAGTTTAAAAAAACTCCACCAACAGTTTTGGCCAAATCCTTAAACATGGCAGAATTCAGCCCCAACTGTAGTCAATCTGTGAGCACATCTTCAAAAAGAGAAAGTCCCCAGCCCTGAGAACCTTAACAATATGAGGATGACTTCATCAGTTCAGGCCTCTCTAATTCAGTAACCATTTCTTATTATGGTTATCACAACTATTGTGAACCCAGAAGCAGACAATACACATTAAAAGAAGGTTCCTGGTGGCTAACTGGGCTAAAAATTTCAAAACAGAGCCTAGCAGCCATTTCTACACAGGAGCCTCTCACACAAACCGCACTTTAGGGAGAGGCCTGCCCAGTGTTTCTGCCATCTAAGCCAGCCATTACAAAGGAGTTCCTGGAATCCTCTTTCAACCAATAGAACTGAAGCTTTCCCCATCCGATCAGAACCCTGCAGCTCCAACCAGCCAGGATGGCTCCATTCTGACCAATCAGAACAGTGTCTTTTGGACCAATTAAACTGTGAAGATTTGAAGCCCTCATTTGCATGAGGACAGACCAATCAGGGTCCAGAGACAGGGACTGCTGTCCATATAAGCCAGCTTCTTTCCGCTCTAAGCGCAAACTTTCCTTTCTCACTAGAACCTGTGTGTCCTTGGCTGAGCTGAAACACCAAAGCTGTCTCACTAAACAGCAAGCAGCTCAGAAAGGATCAGAATAGATAGAGCAGCACAAAGCAGACCATCAGGGAGCAGAGCTGTCTATCTGGAAAGGGGCCTGGCCGCATGGCTGACTCACAGCCGCGTTGTAAGCTGTTGCACAGCCTGTGCTGTTTTCACAGCTGTGCTGTATCACGGTCGAGCTGTTTAGCACTGAACAGTTTTCTTCTTCACCGGACCCCAAACTGGGGATTCCTGTTGGCTTTGAATTCCTGCCAATGACCATGAATGATGCTATCTAACAATGATATAAAAGTGGTTAAGATAGGCCCCCTTCCTCCTCTTCAGGGAAGATACCATCTTAGACATAAGACATGGTGGAGTGGGAAGAGCTCTAGTAGCTCCTAAACATGCCTGGGCGCCTCGGTCATTGGGTTCCCAGGCTCCCCCCTCCTCCAGCTCAGGTATTTGTCAGGCACTCCAGGTAATTCTAACACATATTCCATTGGATCAGTGTTTGGAAACAATGCTCACGGAAACAACAGCATATAAAAGGTACCTGCCATGTGATGGGCATCGTACGCTGCACTTCCTGTTACTTTCGCTGTGAGTGCTCTACAAGGTAGGTACGACCAACAGAGTAACTGGGGGGAGAAGCAGGGAGGGAGAGGGATCCTGCCTCAGAGCCCATCGGATCAGATGTGACGGTGGCAGGGCGCTGTGAACAGTACAGCACAAGGCAGCTGCTCAGCAGCTGACAGATGGAGAGGAGTTAGAATTTTAAGTAAAGTGCCTGGGGTGTTTTCTCCTTCCCCTTACCCCGGACTCCCCAGTAAAGCAAGGAAAAATCTGAAAAACACACGCTCACTGACAGAAGCAAACACAACATGAGTGAATGTGATGAGCCTTGGATACCCATTTTTATTCCCCCTCCTCCCCAGCCCCCTCAGATCTGTACCTGCCCACCCCGTTCCACCGACTAATGGACTCCACCCACTAGAAGTGATGGCCCAGTCCAACACTTCTTTGAGGAAAGGGAAGCCCGTCAGGAGGAACCTTCATCCTCCCACCACCCAAGTGGACTACAGCTTTACCCTAACTCTGCCTCCCCAGTCCAACTTGTCCACTTTTAATATCGCTTCTATTCCCTTCTTGGTTTCAAGGACTTTGCTCCTACAATTATTTCCCCGCTCCTGTAACATCAATTTCTCCTCTTTACTGATTCATTTTTCATCAGCGCACGAACATGCTCTAATACCCTCTATCCTTGAGAGGGGGAAAAAGATCTCCCTGGACTCCACCCCAAACATTTCCATGCATATCATTTTTCTGATCCTCTTTGCAGCAAGACTTAATTTAAATGGCTCTTATCCCTGCCTGGGTAGGTCAGTTGGTTGGTGTCCTCCCGAAAAGCCAAGGTTTGGGGTTTGAGCCCCATCAGGGCACATACAAGAATCAACCAATGAATGTATAAATAAGTTGAATAACAAACTGATGTTTCTCTGTCCCTCTCTTAAACCAATTTTTAAAAAATGTATTTTAAAAAAGCCCTGACAGGGTAGCTCACTTGGTTAGAAGTGTTGTCCTGGTATGCCAAAGTTGTAGGTTTGATCCCAGGTCAAGGCACATACAAGAATCAACCAATGGCCCTGGCTGGTATGGCTCAGTGGGTTGAGTGCTGGCCTGCAAACTGAGGGCTCACCGGTTCAATTCCTGGCCAGGGCACATGCCTCCGTTGCGGGCCAGGTCCCCCCTCATTGGAGGCATGCAAAAGATAACCGATAACTAATGTTACTCTCCCTTCCCCTCTCTAAAAAATAAATAAAATCTTTTAAAAAAACCAATGAATGCATAAATAAGTGAAACAAATTAATGTCTATCCCTTCTTCTAAAAAAACACACAACAATAAATTTTTAAAAATTTTAAAATGGTTCTTGTCAACGAATGCCATCAAGGACCCATCGCGAATTTCGATGACCACTTACAACAGATAGAGCTGACATGACTGGCTCCTCCCTCCCAGACAGCCTTTCTTTCCAGGCCTCCATGAGCTGAGTCTTCTCTGCTGGTTCCTCTTTAACATTTGGGAGAACCCAGGGGCTCAGTTCCGCCCTTTCGCTTCTTTACATACACTCTCTTCCTAAGTAATTCCATCCAGTCCCATAGCTTTAATCATCTTCTATCTGCTCATTTCCCCTCATCTCTAGCTCCCATGCTCTGATACCCAACCGCCTACTCAGATCTCTGGACCCACACCAAACTCCTGATCTTTCTCCCAAACTTGCTTTCCTGCAGTCTTCCACATGTTAATAAATAACAACTCCAACTTTCCAATTTCTTTGGCCAAAAATGAGCAGTTTTTCCCTCACACCCCACATCAAATCCATCAGCAAATTCATCTCCTCTTGTCTTCAAAATGTTGACAGAACTGAAGGACTTCTTATCACCTTTACTCCTCCCTTCTCAATCCAAGTCTCCGCCATCAATGCAATAATCTCCTGAACTGAGCTCTATGCGTCTAGCCCCTTCCCTATGGCCCCTTCTTTTTTCAACAAGCAGAATCCTTCAAATTGTACTGCATCATCCCTTTGCCTCAAACCTTCCCATCTCATGCAAAGTAAGAGTTCAAGTCCTGCCACAGGCCGACAAGGCCCTATGAGATCTGGGTCCATTCCCATCACCACGCAGAGGCCCCTCCTACTCTCCTTCAGCATCCCTTTGATCCGGCCAGAACAGGCCTCCTGCTATTTCCCACCACCCAGACAAGCTCCACCTCAGGGCCTTTACACCTCTGTCCCCACCTGAAACACTGATTCACCTTGCCTCCTTCGTTTTTTTTTTGCAAAATGTCCTCTTCGTAAGGATTCTCTATTCACTGTAAAAAAAGTTTCTTTCCACCAAAAGCTTTTCTTCTTCCTTTTTTTAAAGAAGATTTTATTCATTTATTTTTTGAGAAAAGGGAAGGGAGAGAAACACCAATGTGTGGTTGCCTCTTACGTGCCTCCTACTGGGGACCTGGCCTGCAACCCAGGCATGTGCCCTGACTGGAAATCTAACTAGTGATCCCTTGGTTTGCAGGCCCAAATTCAATCCACTAAGCCACACCAGCCAGGGCTCCACCAGCACTTTCTATATGTCACGTTTTATTTTTCATCATAGCCATGACAATCACCCAACGTGCTGTCTCATTTATTTGTTGTCTGTCTCCCACTGTGAGCACAATGAGGAAAGGGCCTTTCTGTCTGTTTTGTTCAGGGCTAAATTCCCAGCACCTTAGAACCCAGCGTCTGATCGGGTGTATAATATGTACTCAACAGGTATTTGTTAAAATACTGTATCTGAAACATAACACTGCCCAAGCAGGCTCCTCCCATCTCTATAAATGGCATTCAGCAGCCTCCTAACCAGCCTCTGGGGCATTTCTCCCTGCCCCCTACAATCCATTTTCCACAACAGCAGAATAATCTTTTAAAAAATTTAAATCAAATAACTTCTTTACTCAGCTTCCCATCACCCAGAAAATCCAAACCCCTTATACCAACGCATTTCACACCCTTCTCTCCCTCACCCACTATATCCAACTCCACTGAATTTTCCTTTTTTAGAACTGGATCTTGCCTGAGGGCCTCTGCGCTACTTGCCTGGAATGTTCATTCCCCACCTTTGTTGTTCAGAGGTCAGTTTAAATGTCACCTATTCAGAAAGGTATTTCCTCTAACCAATCACTATCCTTTCATCCCCCTCCCCCACCTTTCATCCCTTTTTAACGTCAACACCACACTTAGAAGATGAGGGGCTTTGCTTTCTATTGCCTTTGTCCCTGCACCTGGAATCTGAGCTCCGCCTGGGCAAGTAGCCCTCCCCGGACTGGTCAGCCACATCCTCAGCGCCCAGCGCTGAAGCCGCCACACAGCAAGCAGTCACGCAGGATCAAACGATTCCATTTTCTCAGGGTTCACTCAAGCCCACCTGTAGTCACTGCCTTCCCCATCTGCGCTGTGGTCGCTGGATGCGGGCCTCCGCAGGGAGGCCAGCGTCACCACCTCTCACCTCCCCTGCGTCACTTGAGTCCCCTGCCTACCTGTCGGCCAACTCCAGCACCTCGTGCACACTGCCCGTGCTGACGCGGATGCGCCCGGTGTACATGTATTCGATAACGGCTTCCACCGTGTCAGGTTCGGGCCCGGGCTCGGAGCTCCACTTGCGCATCTCCACTCGGCCTGAGCGGGACTCGGAGAACTGACCCGAGAGCAGGGGCGTGAAGTACTCGGTGGCGGCGGCCAGCACCGAACGGTGGGCACGGAACTCGCGGCCTCCGGCACCGCCGAAGCACAAGGTAATATCGCAGAAGAGGCCCTGGCGCCGCTGCTCGTTCTGCCTCCACGACAGCTCCGAGCAGTGAGAGCTGCACTCGAAATCCTCGGCCTCCGGGCCCGGATCGCCCCCGCTTGCCTCCATGGCAGATAAGCAGGGCCCGTGCCCGAAGTCCACCGTGCCGCTGCCCCTGACTTCAGTGGCCAGCCCCGCTGAGCCGGCGGCAGCTGTTTCCATGCTCTCCATTTCCAGGACCTGCAGAGATGCTGCTGCGGCTGCTGCGGCCGCCGCCGCTACTGCCGCAGCCGCCATCTTGACGCCGCCGCGCCGGGCCGCCGCAGTCTCTGAACGGTCCAGCCGTTGTGGGGCGACACAGAGGAATTCTGGGAATAAATAGTGGACGGTGGGCGGAGCCAGTTGGTAGAGGGTCTGCGCAGGCGCCACCGCGCCGGCCCGGCTTCGTCCCACGTCGGGTAGGCTTAACGCCACTGGTCTGGTCCTGAGGTCTGCTGCCCACCGTAGGTGGGGAATGGCCTGTCTTGTTTCCGTTATTGACTAGCATTCTCTTCATCATGGGCATTTTGTAAAAAGCCTCCTTAGACCATCACCTATTGTTCGTGTCTTGGTGGCAACATAGAATTTTTATGTAAAGGTTTAAATGGCTTTGGAGTAAATTTTTAAAGACTTGAGACGGAACCCTAACTTTTGCATACACTGGGCATACAACTCATGAATGAGGGTGTGCAGGTTACCTATTACCTGTGAACTCATTATCTTCTAAGAACGGTAATATTATGTACCTCCGAAGATGGCTGTGAGAATTAAATGAGGTGCTTGATGTGGTTTGCAGTGCTTGACCCATAGCTACACTGTTCCCTGTTTACTCCTTAAAAAGATGACCAAAAGCCACTTTTGGGTTTTAAGCAAGGGCATCAGATGTTTTAAAAAATATCACTGGTGGCTGCATGGAGAATGGACTGTGAGAGGCACAAGTTAGCACACCTGATAAGGACCCATCAGAGGGTTAAAGGGGACACTGAATGACAACTAGGATTTACTGTGGTGATTATTTCACTATAACAAATAACAAATAATTTACTATTTCATAATAATAAATTATTATGTCATATGCTGGAAACTAATGCCAATTATACTTAAAATTATTTTTAAACAGGACAGATTGCCAGGATTTGTCAACCAGGACTCCTGTACTTCTCGAGTTGTTGGCTTGAGTGTCTGGGTGGGTAGAGCTTTGGTTCTCATTCACTAAGAAAGAGGGAGGTGCAGATTTAGAGGTGGGTGTTTGTTTTGGGAAATAGTATTTTAATTCCTTAAAAATAAAGAGGTAGATTAACTTTTTTAAAATGACACGTAGTAAAGTTAGAAAGTACAGTTCAGAGGAACAGAGATGAAGGAGTATGCATGACATGAGACAGCAGTCAATATTATTGTTACTGTATAGTTTATTCAAACCAAACTATGATAATACAGAGAAGAGACTGAGGTGGCAGCTGCCCAGAATCTTTGTGGATTACAGACGCAATCTGGCTGGAGGGGAGTCCTTGGACCCACAACTTCAGAAAGGGACAGAAGTCAGTTGCATGAACACACAGAACATAAGACTCAAGACATTTCACAGCTTTTTGCTTTGTGTTTCCATTTTAAACATATGTATGTTACAACTTTACACTTTAAATTACTACTCCACATATTTTGTGACAATAGCTAAGGATTCAATGGTCTCAACCCCCTGACATAAGCAGACTTTGGTCTGCAACATGGAACATTTCAATGAGATACCAAACAAACCCTTAACACAGAACATACAAAAAGATCCTTAAAAGATCAGATTAATACAATGTTCTTTATGTTATATGAGCAGGAAGAAAGGGAAGTGGAAAAACAAGATATCAGGGGTGCTTTAAGTGTATAATTATCTCGAGGTCTTAAAAGTTTCATTCCCTTCTGTCAAGGAAAAAAAATTTTTAACTGACGGGAAAAAAGAAAGCAACATCAGAAAGCCCTACAACGAGGAAAAACACTATCCTGACAGAGATTAGATGCTTTATGTAACAAATACAGCAAGTAGAGGAGCAGATGTCACAAGTATTGGCTTGGTTTTTATTTCTATGCTTAAAAAAAATAGCAAGCTTCTTCGTGTGTGGATTGAACAGTGTTAGCCTGTAGGTGCCGGGCTCCAGAGCCTGCCCACCAGCGGCTGTTTACATGCCAGGCCCACCCTACAGTAAGCTCCAGTGCCAGCTGTCTGCACGCCACTCCCCCAGGGAGGAGATGCTGTCACTTTACCGCGGCAGGGTCCCTGGCTCAGTTACATGCTCATGTGTTCCGGGAGAACATACGAAATATCATCCCATGGGTGACGATACAGCCCCTGCTTCAGCCTCTTCTGATCGAGATAGTGCCCTGAAATGGAGCAAATGCATTTTTCTTACTAAGAGTTCATGAATTTGTTCAAGTTTGGTGAAGGAAAAAGGACAAGAAAGGGAAATCTTTCTCAATACCAAAGGCAGGTACAAAGAAGGGAGGAAGTAAATCCAGATCCGCTCCGCAGGCAGATGCCATGCTTGGTGAAAAGGGAAGTGTGGGAAGCAGTTGGGTTTGCAATCGAAGTCACTTCCAAGGACAAAGGAACCAAGTTAAGGGGGGAAGTGGAAGTAAGAAAGGAAGGATTAGGAATAAAGAATAAGTCAATGTGATGTCTCGTTTGAAGAAACCACATGGGTTAAGTGGTGTAGCTGGACCACGGGGTTAAAAAAAAAACCCTAAAACTCCCCCGAAAACAGTAACAATGAACTCACCGATGAAGCCCATACTCCTTCCCAGCACAAAGATGCCGTTGAGGGCTCCAATGTCAATATACTCATCAGCTTCCTCCCTGCAACACACAACCAACGTGCCGTTTTAAAATGGCTCACAGGGCTGCCCTCTCCCCGAGACAGTACAACCAAACTGGCACTCTCTGACTTCAAAGTGGAGAAAAGAGGGGTGCTCTGGGTGGTAGGAGAGGCAATTTTTTTTAAATTATTTTTTTTATTTTTTAAATATATTTTATTGATTATACCATTACAGTTGTTCTATTCCCCCCTTCATTCCCCTCCACCCGCACCCTCCCTCCCCCACCATTCTGCCCCCCTTAGTTTATAACCACGTGTCTCAAGTTCTTTGGATTCTATATTTCCCCCACTATTCTTGCCCTCCCCCCTGTCTATTTTCTACCTACCATCTATGCTATTTTCTGTGCCTTCTCCCCCCTTCTCCCCCTCCCACTCCCCTGTTTCTAACCCTCCATGTGTTCTTCATTTCTATGGTTCCACTCCTGATCTAGCTGTCCTCTTGGTTTGCTTTTGTTTTAGGTGTGGTTGTTAATAACTGTGTGTTTGCTGTCCTTTCACTGTTCATATTTTTCATCTTCTTTTTCTTATATAAGTCCCTTTAGCATTTCATATAATAAGGGCTTGGTGATGATGAACTCCTTGAACTTGACCTTATCTGAGAAGCACTTTATCTGTCCTTCCATTCTAAATGAAAGTTTTGCTGGATAAAGCAATCTTGGCTGTAGGTCTTTGGATTTCATGACTTGGAATACTTCTTTCCAGCCCCTTCTTGCCTGTAAGGTCTCTTTTGAGAAATCCGCTGACAGTCTGATGGGTACTCCTTTGTAGGTGACTGTCCCCTTATCCCTTGATGCTTCTAGGATTCTCTCCTTCATTTTGGTCTTGGCTAATGTAATTATGATGTGCCTTGGTGTGTTCCTTCTTGGGTCCAACTTCTTTGGCACTCTCTGAGCTTCCTGGATTTCCTGGAAGTCTATTTCCTTTGCCAGACTGGGGAAGTTCTCCTTTATTATTTGTTCAAATATGTTTTCCACTCGTGGCTGTTTCTTTCCCCCTTCTGGTACCCCTATAATTCGGATGTTGGAACGTTTAAAGATGTCCTGGAGGTTCCTAAGCCTCTCCTCATTTTTTTGAATTCTCATTTCTTCATTCCTTTCTGGTGGGATGTTTTGTTCTTCCTTCTGGTCCATTCCATTGATTTGAGTCCCCGTTTCCTTTCCATCACTATTGGTTTCCTGTGCATCTCCCTTCATTTCAATTAGTTTAGCCTTCATATATTCCTCTAATTTGTGACTTTGTTCCTCTAATTTGTGACTATAATCTACCAGTTCTGTGAGCATCCTGATAAATAGTGTCCTGAATTGTGCTTCTGAGAGGCTGGCAATTTCTTGGTCGCTGAGAGTTATTGGCTCTTGGACTTTGAGTTCTTCTTGTGCCATCTTTCGGGTTGTTCGTGCCTGTTCCATAGCAGGATCAGAGCCCTAAAATGTTCACTAGAACAGGGCAACTAAGTCACTGGGTTGTGACGCTGTATGTGGGGGCAGGGTCAACGAGGGACTATGGCGTCCTGTCTGCCACCTGCCACCACGGCCCTCACCGGTGCCGCAGTTGCTGCCTTCACCTGGCCCACGCGTTTCGTCCCACTGCTCGCGAGTGTGCCACCGCCGTCACCCCTCGCCCCCTGGGGCCTGCGTGGTCTGTCTCACTGTGCGCGAATATGCGCCCGCGGTCTGCCCCGCACCCCAGCTGGTTCCCGTCTGCCTGCGCACCTGGGTCGGGGGCCCTGTCCTGCCCGACCCTGCTCGCTGCTGGCTCCGCTCCTCTTACCGTCCCCGTTGAACGGTTAGATGTAGTCGGACTTCCGTATAATTCAATTTTCTGTCCTTTGGTTGTGTCTTTGTTTCTCCAAACCTTTGTTGTATTCAAACTTGGTTGTGGGAGAAGGCACAGAGTTTCCACCTATGCCTCCATCTTGGCGGAAGTACTGAGAGGCAATTTTTGTTCTCTTTATACCTCTCCCAATTTTCTAAATGCTCTATAGTGCACCGCCCTGAGAGATGGGAGGGAACAACAAAAACCCGTCAAAGTTATGGAGAAGTGTGACAGGCCCACAGAGCTCACCGAGTGAAGGACCCGCAGTTTCGAAGCATGTCTACAAATGCAGCTCCGATGACACCATCTACGTTCAAGATAAGATTTGGTTTCTGGGAAGACAAAAATATTCAAAACATTTATCATTATTTCTCATTTTTCTCCTTGCAATTTATCACTAGTACTATTACGCTCCACATTCTGATCAGCTTTAAAAATCTCCCACCAAAACGTCCCAGTCGGTTAGCAGAGACTGTCTTACTGAGTTCAATCCTTCAATGTCTAGCGAAGGATCGGACAACTGGGTGACCTTTAGCATTTATCTGCTGAACTTAGTTATGTAACAGAAATAAAATGTCCAGAAAACCAGGTTTAATTTTAGCTACACAACCGCTAAGTTGGCTGTCTCATTTCCCCCTAGAAAATCACCTGAAGCTATGACTCAGGAGTCAGGGACATTTTTACCTTGGAGGTGGTGATCTTTTCCACTTCCAGCGCATAGTCAAGCAGCGGGGTGGCGGGGAAGTGCTGTTTGACGTAATCTTTGAGGATCTGCACGCGCATGTCCGGGTTGTTTATCTGGAAAGTGACTCGGAGTTAGAGGAACCCACCCTGGCACTGCCGTTGAGAGGCTGGTCTTACTCATGTCGCAGGCAGACACAACCGCACATTTCATGTCCAGGTGTGTTCCAGGGACCAGGTCCACACGTGTGACTCCATGGAACCACAGACTACGACACGGGGGCTTAAGGTTTTTAAAGGCCTCTCACATTTCATTTGGGCCTCAAAACAGCCTTTTAGGTTCTCTCTTTTTTAAAAAACTTAAAAAAAAAAATAGTCACCCGAGGATATGTTTATTGATTTTAGAGAGAAAGAGGGACGTGGGGAGGGGAGTAGAGGAAGAAAGAAAGAGAGAGAGAAACATCAGTGTGAGAAACATCGATTGATTGCCTCCTTCAGGTGTCCCAACTGGGGATCGAATCTGCAACTTTCTGATGCACAGAACAACGCTCCAACCAACTTAGCCACCCAGCTGGGGCTAGGCTCTCTCTTTTGAGCTACAAAGAACTGAAAGACTTGGAGATGCTGAGTTGGCCATGGGTCCTACTATGTTAGGTAGCAGGGGGCTCTCTAACCAGAGTCCTGAAGTTCTGGCCACTAGCCATGTTGCCTATCAGCTCAGCAGCCTGGTCAAGCATAACCAAGTTCCACACTAAGCAAGCACCATTTTAGAAAAAATTCTGGACCTGCACTGGATAGAAATGAACCACCTGTTCAGAGACCCACACTGAACACTGATGTATCAGTGAGGGAGTGAGACGGACTGCGCACGCACCTGAACCCAGTGCCACCATGACCCTCTCCCTCGGCAAACACACCCTAGATCGGTATGGACTCCAGAAAGGAAGGAGCCTGAAAGACGGACTGAGGCAGTGCGGGTGCGACGTTATCTCAGAAAGAGGCCCCACACCATTCGGACTGGAGAGATGCTATCTGCTTGGGAACTGGGGGTGGCCGAGCAAAGTTCTGAAGAGCCTGGATGGAAAGCCTCTCTGAACTAACCGCCTCCCCTGGCTCTAGCGCAGCCCTTGCTGGTCTCACAGCCTCTGGAGGGCTGCCCGGAGCTGGCCAAGCATGCAGACACCTGGCAGGGGGTGTTCTTATCGACCAGAGGCATGGCCCCCTTGTTTTCTTCTTTATGCTTCTCCACGTTTTCTAAGTCCTCTGCAGCAAGCACGCGCTGCTTTCAGGGCTGGGAGGGGGGACGCCGTCAGTGAGCATCAGGAGGAGGAATGCTGCCAAGGTGGCTGAGTCAAGGACCCCGAGGTGTGGATGTGAGTCATGCGTCCTGTCTAGACCGGCAGAGTGACCGGCTGCATGACATTGCTAGAGCCACAGAGCCAAGGACTCCACGGCAAAGGGTTCTGTGACGAGCTGTCCCTGTAAGGCCCCAAGCAGCTGTCCCTACCTCTTCTCTATCCCTTTGTTTTCTGAACACAACTCGCTTCTAGGACACACGGACAACTACCTGCCCTGTGGGAGTCTCTATCAACTGGTTACAATATTCACCGCCTGATCTCTACCAACCAAGCCCCCCCTGATATTATTGCTCTTCCTACCCCGGTCACGTCAGACTTAACCACGAGACTTCCTTTCATCAATGAAATTCTAGCGAGGTTGCAGCTCCCAAGCAGAAGCTTTAAGAGCTTCACGTGGCTCTGCCACGACCGTTTTCCAAGATAGGGACTGCAGCTTCCGTGCAGACGACAGAGAACAGGGCCGCAGGCCACCTAGAGTGGGCGGGCGGCGGGTGAGGAAGAAACAAACCTTTTCCGTTGGAAGCCGCTGAGATTTCTGGAGCCGTGTGTCACCGCAGCAGGCAGCGAGCCTCAGGTGAGTCATATGTCCCCCTAACCCTGACCTCAGTCCCTTTTCCCATAAGGTTCATAGGATGAGTTTTTAGCTTCTAGTTTCACACAACAGAACACAACAAAAACTGTTTAGAGACTGTATTACAACATTGGCATCTGTCAACACATCCGAAGCTTTGCATGTGGAGGTCGAGGGCCTGTGTGTCCTTGACCAAACTGATGCTCGCTCGTCCCCCGCAAGCCCGTAGACACCATCCTTGAGGAGAACCACCTACCGACTTCACCCGGTGGCCAATGCCCATGATCAGCTTCCCTTCCTTCTTCATCTTGTTCACAAACTCCATGGGGATGATGCCACTGTCAAAGGCTTTGCTGAACATCTTGGCTGCTGCATCCAGGGCACCCCCAAACCGATCCCCCTGTAGGAGAAGCAAGCCCAAGTTGCCCTGAGCTGTGAGCCCTCTTCCGCTTTGCAGACCGGTCTGGCATGCCCTGAACAGCCTCAGCATGGGCTTTCCCTCTCCAGGGCTCCTCCCAGGACCCTGCTGTGGCCAAGCAGCATGGTGCCAAAGCCCAGCGTCCCTGCCGCGCACCTCCCAGAATGACAGTACTCACGATGGTGAGCAGCCCCGAGGTGAGGCTGGAGACCAGGTCCTTCCCAGCCCGGGCACAGATGATGGTGTTGTGAGCTCCAGACACGGCGGGCCCGTGATCAGCCGTCACCATCAGGCACATCTCAATGAACTGGCAGGAGTACTTGGGCAGCCTGCGGGGGTGACGAAAGTGATGGGGTGGGGGTGGGGCAGAAACAGCGGTGGGCTGCTGAGCAGGAGGCCCACGGACAAGGACCTGCTGCTCCTCTCGCCCACCTCCCTCAACAAGGGCAGCAGCGACCTGCCAAAGCAGGTCTAACGCTGTCACACAACTCCAGGGCTGGAGAAGCCCTGGACTCTGCTGATAACAAATACTGCTTTCAAATACAGAGTCGGCAGCCAGGGTTTGAACCCTCTCCTTCGGTCAGCAGCTGTCGGCACAAGTTGCTGTGCCAGGACCTGACCTGTACGTGTGGCTCTCTACGGACCAGACTGAGGGGGGGGGTCCCCACCCTTTCACAGCGCAGGAGGCCCTCGGCCTCCCCCAGTGTCCATCCTACCAACTAGTGATGAAGAATGTAGTCTGGAGACAGAGATGCAAGAGCAGAATGAAACCTGCTCAGGTGTTACAGCTCACGAACACTTCCCAGGAAGAGCCCAGAGCAGGACTAAGCCCACCTCTCTGCAGGTGAGGGCATGGCACAAACCAAGACTTAGACCTGCCAATCCCAAGCCAGGGCTCTGTGAAACATGTTCCCATTGGCCTCCTTGCCCAGCTGTCAGTCCCAGGGGAGGGCTAAGCTTGGGAGCGGAGAAAATCAATCTTTTCTCACATTCAGGCTAATGACACAAGGTACTTTATGGCTGCTTGGCGATTCTACCAGCCCCACACTCGCTAAGCTGCCAGATCCGCCCAGAACTCCCCCGTTAACCCTCACCTCTCTCTCCCCGCCCCTCTCTCTCAGCCTACATCTACTCCATCCCATGTCTTTATGAGTTCCCCACAGAAAGAGGCTGACCCAAGATTCCTGGCTGAGCCATGCTTTCTCCTTCTCTTGGTTTAGACTGGCTTTTCTGTCCTGGAAGACACAGCAGCCCGAACTTCTTTCCTCTAGCCTCACACTGATCTGTGGCCAGAAAGACTGGCTGACCCCGGACATGCTCCCTAAGGCCGCCCGTCCCCCACTCCCACCAGGGGAAAATCATTACCTCTGAGCCGCAGGGCCCTACCAACTTCTTCCTTGCACACCTCACCTTCTCTGGAACCAGAGGAGGCCGAGGACTCCGCCGATGCCCATCTCCTCCTTGAAGACCTCGGTGATGGGCATGCCGGCGTAGATGAGCTCCTGTCCCCGCTCATCGCAGATGCTGGTCATGAACGAGGCGGGTTTGCGGATCAAGCCCAGCTCCTGAGCAGGAACGGGGGCAGAAGCAAGCAGTGCTGAGGTGACCGGAGACTTCTCCTGGGCCTCCCCACTGTCCGAGCCCCAAGAACCAGCGGCCTGGGAATGCCTTACACTCCGGTGGCCACAAGTTCGGCCACGGCTTCCAGCATGCGGGGCTCGTGGGTCCACTTGCACCTCTCCACCCAGCCTAACAGACAAACTCCAACCCAGGAAGAATCGCACAGCCCCTCCTTGGGTCGCTTAAGGTGCGGAAACCAGGAGTGCCACGCTTCGGCACTGCTCTGTTCTTCCCTGAGCGCGCCAGGCCATCTACGGCTGTTGGTCCACTCCAGCCTCACAAAGGACAATCGTCCCCTGTGCTGCAGCAGTGGCAGTGAGGCCCAGAGCGGCTCAGTGAGCAGCCCCAGGCTGCCTGGCCACGAAATGGAAGAAGGAATCTAAAGGAAAAAATGGCAACACTTCACATACAGCGGCCAACTCACCACCAAAATGTGACAAGGCACATGGCCGTGGATATGGGGATCCCCTCAAGATGTCTTCTACTGGGGTGGGGTGGAGGGGAACTGAGCTCCTGAATCCCCCACTTCCCGAGTTTCAGCACCCAGGGTACCGTCAACCAATGCTGCCCCAGCCCATTTCTTCAACTGTCCCCCCCATGAGCTTTAAAAAAGGCTCTTAACTTACACATAAGTTACGTGTGTACCTTCTCCTTTTTAAAAGTTTCAAACAGAACGGATAAAGTTTTGTTGCCTTTGACCTCCACCCCTTTCTCGGTTTTCGCCTTCGCGTTTGTTAGTTTAGTGGACATCTTTCTGGACTGTTCTCCACTCTTACGCACACACACACAGAATCACGTGGAGAACAGACTGCACTGTTCGGTGTGCGTACCACGGGCACACCGCCCTGTGCTGCGTGTGCCCGATGGGCCGGAGCTCTGCAACATCAGCGCACACAGGCCTGGCTCCTTCCCTCCCCTGCTGGGCCCTGTCCCGCCCACGGGGCGATACCGCCACTTAGCGACTCCTTCACTGCCAACTGTCACCTAGAAAAATATTCTCGAATGTTTCTTTATTCGTATGTGTTAGCATTTCTCTGAAGCAGTTTTCTAGACATGGAATCACTGGGCCACAAGGTAGGCACCCTTTTAAATTTGCTTCCCGTCACCGACTGCCCGTCAAAAAGGCTGTCGCAGTTTCCGGGCGCACCGCCCCCTCACAGCCACACAGACGCAACATGCTGCGGAAGGAGGTCTCTGTATCCCTGCTGGCCTGAGAGGGAAAAGTTGGGATCACAGTTTTTACTTTGGTTCCTTTTATAACGAGTGAAGCTGAGCATTTTTTCCTGTTGAAAGGCCCTTCCTTTCCTACCCGTTTTTCTATTTGGGTCTTTCCCCTGCTGGGAACTGGCCTGCAACCCAGGCATGTGCCCTGACTGGGAATCGAACCGTGATCCTCTGATTCACAGGCCCGTGCTCAATCCACTGAGCTATACCAGCCAGGGCTAACTGGGACTTTAAAAAAAATGATTTCTAAGAGTTCTTACATATCAAGAAAATGAGCTCTTTATCCACCCTCCTCAAACAAAAAGGTCGAGTGGACACTCTGCTTCACCCTGAAGTCTCTTAGGAAGCACAAACAACTACAGGGGACATGGTCTGTCCCAGCCCCCGTTTCCAGGTCAGGCCAGCTGCCTGTGGGAAGCACGCACTGCCCCTGCCCTCTGGGACCCTGCCCACAAGCTCCAGCACAGGAGGAGGTGGATCCCAGAGTCAGTAACCCACTTTCTCCTTAGTCCTCGGAGAAGCCTCCCCTAGGGGGCGTGGTCTAGAGCCCAGACCAGTGGTCACACGGTTGCTCCAACTAGTAGGGCAGGTCTGGTTTCCAAGGGTTCAAGGCAATCAGCCCACGTCTCCCTTGCCCACACTCTTAGGGACGCACATGGCACCTACCCTGGCCCAGGAGTAGTCCATCGGCACCGTGGGGGGAGGCACCTCCTGTGCAGGTACGATGGCCCCTTTGGCCACGAGATCCTCGTACACAGACCTGGGGGGTGGGGGAAGGGCATGAGAAAAGACACCCATGTGGACCCTCGTCTTCTCAGCTCCTTTATGCCGTCCCAGAAACGCTCCCCCATCTAACCCAAACACTTCCGTTTTCCTCCTCGGCGCTCCCTTCCTGCCAGTGGCTTGCTTCTCCCAGTTACATTCCCAAGAACTAAATGAAAACAGGTTCTGGCCAAGACTCTCCTGAATGGGGCTCTAGAGAAAGCTGAACCTGGAGGTCAGGTAAGGACAGAGAGGAGGAACGGGAAGAAACAACAGGATATTCACTAACTCCACCCAGCAGGTAGAGGTGACACTTTCTAAATGCTTCTACGTTCACCTCTCATTTACGGCTAACCAAGCAGAAAGGTTAAGAAACCAGACATGTTTTGTTTAACACTGGCCTGAATGGCCTGTAACTGCGGCTTCTGCAAACAAAATAGCAGCTGCTGAGAGGGACCAGGAACATCGGACACCTCCATGTTACAGAGGCCGCTGCCCACAGGAGGGGTGTGGAAAGGGAGGGCGTGGCTGGCATCCCACCCAAGTTCCACTTACTGGATGATTTCTCCAAGTTCATCGAAGCTCCGAGGCACAAACACTCCTGCCTCCTTCAAAGCCTGGTTCTTGGCTACTGCAGTTTCAGAAGCCTGGTTGGCACACGCTCCAGCGTGGCCAAACTGTACCTGGAGAGCAAAGGAGAGCGGCGTGACTGGGCTTGCTAATCCCTGAAATAGAACAAGGGCTCCTGGGAAATACCAGCACTCATCCCAGGCCGGACCCTGCTAAACACTCCTGTTACATCCCTTCATGCAGTCCCAAGCAGGCTCACCAAGCAGCTATCATGGAGGACTCCTTGTACAGATGAGGAAACTGAGGCACACAGACATTCACGGGCTCACTGAAGGTCACACAGCTGTGCACTGGAGCTGGGATATTTTCAAAGCCTGGCTGCCCAAACCCTCCATTTGGCTCCCCCTGGGGCAGCCGTCGGGGGAGGGAGGAGAGGGCTTAGTTCTGAGTAACAGGTGGGAAGTGCCGTTACAAACTGGCCACCTGAGGCCACAGTGAGCTCACAGACACGATCTGTCCATCCTACACACGCTTTTTGTGAAGTAGATACCAGTATTAAAGAGTAAAGAGATTTCACATATAAGTACTGATTCCCAGCTTCTTTGGAAGCCAGACTTTGCACCCATACAGCAACGTGACTTGGAGCCAATGAGTGACCGCCACCTTTTCTTCCTCAGAAGGAAGAAAAACCAATGTTTCTGACAAAGCCATGGGGGAAACCAGTTAACCCAGTGAGACCTCCGGTACAAAAACCCTGGCTTAGGAAGGGGGTGGCGGGTCATGAGAATCACATCTAACCCGTTTAAATACCACTCACTATATCCAGGCACCTTTCTGAGAGCTCTCTTCAGTACCTGTAACTGTTTCTTTAAAAAAAGAAAATGGAAAGCCAAGGAGTAAAGCAACCTGCCCAAGGCCACACAGACACGGTGCAGTAGCACATGAACCCAGGCACTTGGCCTCTGACCGTGCTCTTAACCAGGAGACTAAGGAGCCGTGAGTGTTATACATTCTCTGTAGGACTTAATCTGCGCGGTGAATGGGGTGGGAAGAGGTTCCGTATTCCAATAAACTTAGAAAATGCGTGGGCCAAGGCAGCGAAACAAACAAATTTCTTTAACTCAGAGATTTCTTACAACGCAAACACAAAATGCTGAAAGGGAGAGACAGGTTCCACGGCATGTTGACAATTTATAAAAGCCCTTCGCTTTCCTGTTTTTGGAGGACCACCGCACAGGGCTCACGCTTCATGGAGCAAACTTCTGAACAACGCCACCCACCTAATAAACCCCGATCTCTACTCCCACTCCCCAGTTTTTAATTCGGTTTTCCCCAAGGAATCGTCCCAGTGTGCCAATCGGTGGAGATTTATCTAATCTCCTCCACAGGGTGGAAAGTTCTGCAAGGTCATGTGAATTCAAACAGAAGCTAGGCAGTCGCTGTATTGTATTTGCTATGCTTAAGATTTGGTAAGTCTTAGCAATTCACTAAAAAGTGAAACCAAAACACCCCTTTAGCACCTGCCCACCCATGGGGGTGATGATCGGTGCCCAGCCAGAAACAGAGGAGCAAGGTCCCTGCCCTCCTGGAGGTGTCCCAGGTGGGGGGGCGGGGGCGGTGGCGGCAACGCAAAGGGGTTAGGAGAAACAATGGAGGGGGAGGCAGGAATTATTTTTGGCTGCTGGGGTGGAGGAGAAAGTGGTCGAGAAGAAAGTCAGAACCCTGGCTGGTGTGACTCAGTGCTTAACTGTGTGAACCAAAGGGTCGCCGGTTTGATTCCCAGTCAGGGCACGTGCCTGAGCTGCAGGCCAGGTCCCCAGTGGGGGGTACAGCGGAAGGCAACCGCACATGGATGTTTCTCTCCCTCTCTTCCCCACTCGCTAAGATAAATAAATAATCTTACAAAGAAAAAAAGAGAAGAAACAGCTTCATGAAATAAGAACTAAAAGGGAATAGTTGCTAAGACCTGTATGTGCTAAGCATTTACAATTACTTATTTAATCAACCATTCCTATTTGGCAGCTCATTGTAAAGGTCCAGAAAGGCCGCATGGCCTGCCCACGCCACCCGGGCCCACCAACACCTGGCGCCAAAGCCTGGGAAAGCAGAGCTCACCCCTGAAGGGCAAGCAGGGTTCCACCATCTACCCACTCCTGCTTCATCTACTTGAAAAGAACAAACACACGCACAGAGCTGATACCTATCAAAACGGGTATTGTAAATATTTACCCCACCCTGCCCTTTATTGGACTGAACAAATCTTAAACTTCTCCTGTATCAACACATGGAAACCCCCTCCCCCTTTTCCGACCCACCCGCTTCCCCCGAGTGCCTGGGCCGTGGTGGCCCAGCGCCTTCCCCGCGGGCATGCAGGCCGTTCCGACACTGCGGTGAAGCCTTATACGCTACTTTGAACTGCTCTTTGCACGCACACCCATACGGAAATGCATAGGGATGGAACTGCCGGTTCAAAGGACACGTAACTTTCCAACGGGACAAACGTTGCCACTCTGAGGTGGGCAGGGATCTGACGGGGAAAGGCAAGCATTCTGGGGCTTGCTAGCAGGAAGAACCGAGGGTGTCGGCACCGGGATGGTCACTGTTGCCAAAGCCTTGAAGGCCAGGTTTGATCGTCTCGTACACACAACACAAGGACGAGGCCTCTCGCTCAGAGCCTGCTCGGGGACATGCCGGACGCACTCCATGCCAGCGCACACGCGCCCTACACCATATCATGTCATGTGTGGAACAAACCTTTCCGTCTACGGTCTCTGCCTGCATAGTCCATCTCACCAGGCGCCTTCCCAGCTCCGCAGGAGCAGCAAGTCCACTCCCTCCCCAGCCTCCTTTTGGCCCAGCCAAATTCTTCTCAGTGAAGCCACCTCAACTCTCCAGACAGCAGGTCACTCCCGCTCCAGTAGGTACTCCAAGACTGGTTCTTGCCTTCATCTGCCACTGAGTTAGTCCCCTCCCATTGCATTTAAGCTCCTAGAGAGCAGGGCCCCAGCTAGACCTTGCAGTAACCCAGCGAGCAATAGGCGTGTGTGGGAGAAGCTAGCTGCCCGTAAGATGCCGGTTTGCCTCCCCACCCGGAGGTGATGTGTACTGGCCGTACCTCAGAGGAGAACATGGTGGCACAGGTCCCGATGCACCAGCAGACCACGGGCTTGGTGATGCGGCCCTCCTTGACGCTCCGGCAGATCTTATACTCCTCCGTACCCCCTATCTGCCGAGGAACGGGAAACATGGAAAAGCCTGTGAGCTGCAGGCACCCACTCTGCACGGCTGCGGCACCGCAGCTGGAAAATCTGCCCTCCTGCTATCACCGCGGCAGGCAAATCTGCCCCGGGGCAGGCAGGAGCCAGAGCCTCATCTCAGCTAGAAAATGAGGGCACTTGGGCTTGGCCCAAACATCCTGGAAGAGGGAGAGGCTGCATGGAAGAATTGCGAAGGGACAGAGGGGCCTACGACAGTCCCTGGGTCTCCTCCTTCCTAACTTAAGGTAAGGTGATTTAGGACAAGCCCGGTCAGAGGCACAGCCACGGCACAGGATGGGGTTACAGGACTCTCCCAAAATGACACTTTTCACTTCTTCCTCCAGCTACCCACTGCCCAGCAGGCAAGTCCATGGTCAGCCATACAAAGCTTCCTTTCCTACTGGCACTAAGACGCCTTGTGCCACCGAGAGGCAAAAACCCCTTTCTTAGGAAAAAGCAGTGTTAAAAGCAACCACCCCTGGGTCCCATAGGCTAAGGGGTGCGATTATCAGGGACAGTCACCTTAAGTTACATGCAACCAAAATGTAGGAATTTTTAAATCACTGGTGTCATATGTAACTTTACCTACCAAACTAAAGAGCTTTTTTCTGTAACTCACCTCTCCAAGAACCACAATCATTTTGACTCCTGGAGTGTCCTGGTACCGCAACACGTGATCCATGAACGTGGAGCCAGGGTACCTGGTGAGGGCAGGGAGGGCACACGGGATCAGCAGGTGGCTTGGGGAAGTGTGTGCTCAGGTGTGCAGGTATGCGAGGCACGTAAACACTGTGGGGTTTTCATGGGGGTGGATGCCCACGGAGGGTCCAGAGATGCCTTAGGAATAATGGGCGTTGGCTGGGGGAAGGAGCACACGGATCACAAGGGAAGAGAAGAAAAGAGAAGGAAGAAGAGTTGATAAGCCCGGAGAGGTTTGTCTGGTGGTAAGGGTACCTGGAGAGCACATATGTGGTGGTTTTAAAACATGTCCACAAATTCTTTTCAAAAGGTGGAACCTCACGCCTCTCCTCTGACACCAGGATGGATTTAATTTATGAACAAAACATGGCCAGCGTGACTCTACGATACTGACTTCCAAGGCTGGGTCACAAAAAAGAACAGATTTTTCTGACCCTTTCTCTTGAATTGCTCCCTCTGGGGCAAGCCCTGAGCCACGTCACCTGGACACTAAGCAGCCTGTGGAGAGGGCACAGACAAGAGCCACCTGGCCAGCCACGTGGATAAGCCCCTCTGGCCTCGGGCCTCCCTCCAGCTGACTGCAATCTGGAGGACCAAGGTTTAGTCACTCCCCTAAAGAACTGGACAGGAAGTCCTTCCTCAGCCAGGTGACCCACCTGAAATGATGTGGAAGAGCCAGAGACTGACAAGGTGACTCTGTCTCCCCGCAGCTTTCTGCTTGCAGCCTAAACAGTAGCAGCAGTAACAGTCACAGTCATAGTGCCAACCGGCAATGGCTGGCGTCCACGAAGGTGCTAGGGACTACTGACCACTGTTCCCTCGGACAAAAATGGGACGACGTGTAAAACGGGAAATGCACACGTTGCTCTCTGCCCCTGGCTCCAGACCCAGAGCTTCCCCACCCTCGGGATCTCTCCTGAGTGTGCTGGGGCTGCTGAGCGCCTCTTGTCCCAGAGTTTGATCTTTGACTTGGTTCCTGACACCGGGCTCCTACATTTTCATTTCCTGAGCAACGTGTGTGGTGGAAGGCCCTAAATCCCTTAGAATTTACTGGGTGACAGAAGTATCTTCTACTCTAATGAGGCAACTCTTGGTGGGCTCCTTGCAGGTCCTGGATGGGAGCTGGTCACCAGAAAGACCGGGCCATGATTAGAAGCCTGGAACTTTCAGCCCCACCCTGCATCCAGCGGAGAGGGAAGAGGGGCTGACGACTGAATTAATCAGAAATCATACCTACACGATGAAGCCTCCATAAAAGTCCCCGAATAAGCGGACTGAAACTTGTGGGCTGCTGGCCAGACATGGGAATGTGATAGTAGCAGAGAGTAAAGGAATAGTGTTTTTCCTTTCGCTATTATTAGCTACAGTACACACTTACTGAGTACTCATGAAGTGCCAGCCCATAATACGTTAGCCTCTTTATAATATATGACCTCACTTAATCCTCCCACCAACTCCACGAAGTGGGCACTATTATTTTACCCATTGAGGATGGAGGTTTGGGGGTACAGGGTAAGTAACCCGTCCGGGGAAACTGGGATTGGAACCCCTTTCGTCTGATCTCAGAATCAGTCCTGCTCATCACAGCACTCTGCTGCCCCCCTATGGCCACCTCAGGCAGTAAACAGATCTACCCCACAGGCCCAGATGCCTTTGAAACTCCTTTCCCTCTATTTTCTAGTCTTTATGCCCATGTTGGTCCTGAGACAAGAGTGGATATGCCCCATTTTATGGACTTAAGATAACATTCCTACCTGAAACTAAGATAATATTGAATGTCGACTGCCATTGGAAAAACAAACAAGACAATAAAAAACAACAACAGAGAAAGAAAGAAAGAAAGAAACAAACAAACAAAGAAAAAGAAACATCATTATGTGCCAGGAGGAACTTGGCGGCAGCAGGCAGTATGGAGGCCCCCTTGGCCCTTAGCTGATCACCTGTCCCCGCCTATGGCCACGCCCTCATAGACGCCATCTGTGGTCCTGGAGATGATGTTGTTGAGCTCGTTGGACATGCCCCCGGAACGCGAGACATAGGCCACGCTGCCAGGACGGTAGAGCTTGGAGGCCAGGATGTTGTCCAGCATCCCGCCTGTATTCCCGATCTTAAAGCACCCGGGCTTGATGCCTCCAACCTGCAGGGGCAGAAACGGCGGTCGGGGGGGAAGGGGGCACACAGCTGAGCACACAGCTCCGGGGACTCGCCGAGCCCGGCACTGCCAGCCCACCCCGCTCTCGCGTGGGGAGGAAACGGCCGGGGGAGCTGGCATCGGTCTCCTGCTTCAGCAGGACCTCTTCTCTCCCTCAACAGACACTACACAGAAAACAGCAAGCTTCGTTCGTAAAACATGGCTTACTGCCGATGGGTACACTCAGGGTTATGTCACCTTCTCTGCTCCACAAGAGTGACAACCCCCAGTATAGGGGTCCGACAGGTGTGTACCTCTGCTCAAAACCACCCGCTGCCTCTGAGACAGGAGGCCCTTCTGTTTTCACGTCACATAAATGTCAACGAGACAACTAAGTAGAAACTGCTGCCACACTCGGGCCAGACAGTGGGCTGGAGAGAAAGCCCGGGGACTGGGGAGTGGGCAGGGAAGACGGAGCCATCTCCGACTCTCATCTAGGGGCCAGCCAACTTTCCTATAAAGGATCAAACAGCATGTTAGGCTCTGTCAAAACAGTCGCAGAGCAATCGCACCCTATAGGAAGAGCTTTAGGTCCAAAATAAAGCCTCCAAAGAGAGGCCTCACCTTCTCCTTCGGGTCACAGTCAAAGGAACAATCAAAGACTGAGATGCCGAACGAGAGGAGGCAAACACTTAAGCCAAGAATCCGCATGTCAGCCCCTGACACTGTAAAGGCGACACGAGCTGGAGAGAGAGCCCTTCAAAAACTAACTGGAAATGGACAGACTGGCTTTCAGGAGGTGCCCCTAAACCTTTTCAACTCAGGAGACAGAAGAATCCACATGGGAGTCTCCTGAGAGCCCAGACCTTCGAAAAACAGCCTTGAATGCAGAAGGCGTTCTGGAGGGGACACTCACGGTGGCGGGTCCGATGATGGTCACGCCCTTCTGGTCCGCCTTCTTGATCAGCTTCCTCGTGAGGGCCTCCGGGATGCCTTCGGCTATAATGGCGATGGTCCGGATCTAAAGGGAAAAAAGCAGTGCCTCCTCGCTAACTTCTCTCCTCGGGTGGGACAAGGACGCAGCAACTGCACAAGAAAGAACCCTCCACACTCCTCCCATGTGCCGTTCCAGGCTCTAAGAACAAAGGGACATTAACGACACACACCCCTTCTTCCCACAGGTCTCGGTTCCTATGCTGATCGCACCAGCCCTCCTAGAGTCAGAGCTGCGGTATACTCTCCCATCCCCAATGCACAGGACTCAGGTACCTGTGCCCACCCGCTCACAACGTAGCTGTCTATGGCTTTCTCCGTGGCGCCCTCCGAGTCCCTAACTCTATGTCCCCAGAACACAGAGCCCATGACAGAAACGAGCTGCTGCCACACTCGGGCCAGAGAGTGGGCTGGAGAGAAAGCCCGGGGACTGGGGAGTGGGCAGGGAAGACCGAGCCATCTCCGACTCTCATCTAGGGGCCAGCCAACTTTCCTATAAAGGATCAAACTGCATGTTAGGCTCTGTCAATCCTGTGGTGTCTGTGGCAACTAAACTGCCTTTGTAGCATGAAAGGGCCATGGACAACACATAAATGAATGAGCATAGCCACATTCTGACCAAATTTTATTCGCAGGAGGAAGTGGAGGACTAGTCTGGCCCTTGAGCTGCGCTTTGCCAACCTCTGACCTGGACTAAAAAACCCAGCTCATTTCCAGCACAGGTGCCTGCACCTTCGCCTCATCAGATACCCAAACCGGTTTATCTTCTCCAGCCTGGCACTGAACCACGCCGGTCCGGGACCAGACAGTAATTCTGGGAAAAGAATCAATATCCTATTCTATCCGGGGAGTGGAGTGGGGGGGTGTGTGTCTTAGAAATCAGTAACAAAGAAGACAAACATCTCAATAGAAAAAAAAATAGGGGAAGCCAAATCATAGACTAAAAATGGCCAATAAATGTTTTTAAAAGCTCATTGTAATGATTAGTGTGACAATGAAACAGAACGCCTCTCAGTTGGCCAACCGCACGTGTGTAAAATCTGAGCACGCAGTGTGGGCACGAGCACTGAGAAACAGGCGCCTCACACCCCTGATGGGGTCCGTCTCCGCGCAGCTTTTCCAGGGGCGCCCGGCCGGCACGGACCAGGGGCGTTGGAATCTGCCCGCTCTGATGCAGCGGTCTGATTTCTAGACATTTATTCTGGGGAAGTAACTGGGACATATCCAAATTACTCCAAGATGCTCATCACCAGACTTGACAAAGCAAAGCTGCTGCTACCAATAAATATTGATTGCCGTGGAAACAGTAACCGAAGAAAATGGATAGTTCTGTAAAATATTACTCCATTTGGTTGACTCCAGGAAAAGGTACGGATAAGAAAGTACTCAAAAAGAGCAGCTGTGTTTCGGGCAATGGGGCTTGAGGTATTTCTTTCTTACATTTATCAGTAATTACATTTGCCCTATAACATGTAACGATTATATGAGGAAGTACTTCCGAGTCTGTTCTTAAAGCCGGGCGAGGACAGCACAGAGAGACGAGGGCAGCTGACCCTGACCCGGCTCTTTGCTGGCCCAGGCGCGCGGCCAGCCCACCCCCAGGTTACCGCCCCGCCTTCTGAAGATCAAGTGTCTCCAGCCATTTTCACCCAGATCAGCGGCCAGTCCCAAGTCCTGGCCATTTGTCCCAGGTGGCAGTGACCCTGGATGCCCCTCAGGAGCTCTCCCCAACGCCCCCTCTGCCCCACCGGGGCCCCGCAACCTACCTGTGCGTAGCTCATGGTCTCAATGGTGCTGTCGTAGGCAGAGCGGAGGGAGGCGAAGTTGATCAGCACATCTACCTCCGGGTGCTTCTTCATGGCATCAGCCATGTTCTTGAAGACGGGGATCAGGATCTCCTTGTGACCCCAGTAAAACTTCTGCTTGTGGTCCCCACTGTGAGAAAGGTGAGGGGGGTCAGAACAACCTGTCAGGGCTGGGGAGGGGGGTCAGGGCAAGGAGCCTCATCTAGAAGGTGGAAAGCAGGGCTCTGCCCTCTCAGTGTTTCATCTACTGGAAAAGAGCTTTTCCAGGACCGGGGCCTGCCCCCCTCCGCGATGGGCAGTCGCTTCCCCAGCAACAGGGACCACCCAGCTGCTCCCCCAGCTCCGTCTTGGCGAGGAAGGAGATGGGACCAGACGAGGCAGCCTCGCTGCTGGGGCATGACTCACGTGAAGGGGTAGACCATGGCGGCCACCGAGGGCTCGTCCCGGGAGCAGATGTAGTCGAAGTCCAGCATGCCTT
Source organism: Sturnira hondurensis (assembly GCF_014824575.4). Lineage (NCBI taxonomy): Eukaryota > Metazoa > Chordata > Mammalia > Chiroptera > Phyllostomidae > Sturnira > Sturnira hondurensis. Next base: position 904,260 of record NW_028094263.1, on the reverse strand, counting down.
GCACGGCCCTGGTCTGCATGCCCCACACGATGGCCTTGGTATGGCGGCTGAAGAGGGTGGCACTCTTTCCTGGGGGGCAAAGACACAGCCAGTGCACCCAGGACACGCACTCCTGTGCGACTCGTAGGGGCAGGGCCACCTGCCAGACCCCTCCGTGTCCCAAGTCCAGGGAGGGCGGCTAATCAGAGCCACAAAGGGACATTAGGAGGGGGGATTCTGAGAACTTCGGGAGGAAGTGCTTCAGTTTCTTCTGGAAAGAGGTGGCAGGAGGCAAAAAGAGCTCGGAAGATCTGTCTGGCCAGTAAACAGCTCAGCAACGAGCAGAGAAAGGACTCCCAATGCAAAGAGCAGGTCTCTTAGGGCCTTTTCAGTTTCATAGAAAAGGCGAATAGTAATCAGCCTCCTGGTTACATGCAAATGGACAGTTGGTAAATTACTTTTAAAGTCACTGGGAAAAGGTGTTAAGCTCTCCCAACTCTGGTGACCACAGGATATTATATGAGAAGAGACCCCCGCCCCTCAAAGCAGAATTATCTTCTGGAGGGCGAGCTCCTTGTAGTACAGGCTTCCCAGCTAAGTGAGTGTTCTAGGAACCCATCTGTAGCAGTGTATACCAGCTGGTGGTGTTGTGAGAGGCTGTGTTCAGCTTCAGTGAATTATTTTTTGAAGGCCCAACACATTTGCCCATTTCACGACGGGTGATTTACGAGCGCACCTGCTCACAGGGCACTGAGTGTTCCGCAGTTTTTGACCCCCCACAGCCTGACCCCTGTACCCCACCCACCCCATTCACCGGATCTCTCTCGAGGGACATTTTTTATTTCCCAGGATGAAAAAAATCATCAAAGGGAAACATTTTACAGTTGTAGAAGAGGTAAAACAAAAAATGGCAGAAGCACTAAAAGGCAACAAAATCAGTGAGTTCAAGAACTGTTCTGACCAGAGGAAAATCGCCTCAGCAGGTGTTTTACATCAAACGGAGAGCACTCTGAAGGTGACCGTAGTGTAAAAATGTAAGAATAAATACACATTTTTTTATAAATAAGTTCTGTTTGGGGGGCATCCTTCCCTCGTACAACTCTCCAACAACCCCTATCACCCATCGACATCCGGACATAAACCATCTCAGGTCAGGCTCTGAATCCTCAGGACTCTAGGTCAGAGAGGGTCCCATGGAAAGGTTTGCTCGGCTTTTTCTTTAACGGAGGTTTGGGCCCAGGCTCGGCCCGGGCAAGGTGCACTACTCAGCACGCTGCTCCTCCTGGCCTCCTCCCTCGATCAGGTGGCTCTTTCCCACTCAGGGCAATGCTCTTGGATGGGCTCTCCAGCCAGCAGGAGAGGGGTAAGGGGCAAAAGAAAGGAACAAGAATATCTGGCAGAAGTGGATTCCTCAGCCTTGAAGGGAAAGGCTCTTTCGCCACCCTGCAGGCGGCGAGCTCACCCTCCCTCCGCTGCAAGTCCCAAGCAGGAGGGTGGCCCTCAGGGGAGGTTCTCAGCTCCTGGGGAAAACAGCACCAAACCGGTGGCATCTGACATTCATTACCCTACTGTACTAACACAGATTTGGCTAACCGAGTTCAAGGTCTGATTAAATGATTTTAGGAGATCACTTTCCCAAGGCAGATAGGCCCGCCTCTTCCATCCCAGCCGTGAGCTTCTCCTGAGCAGGCTCCTGATGTTGCAGACACCCAGGATTTACTGTCACTGGGCCCATCTGGGCTCTCATGAGGCATGAGATCATGGAAGAAGGGAAGCCACCCAAGCAAGTAGGACATTGAAGCCCAGAGTCGCCAGATGACTGAGATCCTAGGCCATCTGGTGTCTGAGCCAGGATTACAGCTCGACTGTGCGTGAGTGGAGGAGGAATATAAACCCTGCCACTGCCCGTCCTCAGGGGAGCCCACGCCCGGGTCCGTGTGCGACCTGCGTACACACACACGTCTGTCCACCCAGGAGGCCACAGAAGTCAGAACTAAGCCTGCGGTGCCTATAAACCCCCCTCACCTCCTGCATGAAAGGGGCCCACTCTGACACCACCTGTCCTTTCCCACCCACCGCTCAGCGCGGCTGGGGAGGGGCAGCCCCCAGGCCGGAAGAGCTCCAGGAGAGCTGGAGCAGCCCCGTTCTCTGCCCAGGGCTCAGCCCCGGGTGGTGCCTTTCAGGAAACAATGAATCTTGCCAGATAGTCTAGGAGCTGCACTCCTGGCCTTTCTGGAGGGATATAAGCAAGCTAGTTATTCTTCCCCTTTCCCTGAGCAGGAAAGGGATCAAATATCATCAGAAGACTCCCATCCCCCAGAGCGAAATCTCCCCTGCTGTGAATGTCAAGTTAAACAAAGCCCTGATGCTTTGAAAAGGTGAACAGGCGTGTTCTGTGTGCGAGGGTGCACAGAAAACTGTCCTCCACAGTGACTTCAGGCACCAAAGCCCAGACCCCTTCTACTGCACACCTTTCCGGGTCTCTCTCTCTCTCTCCCTCCTCCTCTATCCCATCTTCCACCCAAATCCCAGAGAAATCTGAACTTGCCCCTGGTACTGGGGGCTTTGGGACAAAGTCAGGAGGTGGGGAAAGTGAACGAAACCTTCATGAGATGCAGATGAGAATCAGTGGTCCCTGGCTGTCCTCCTCCCCCACTGTGCTCTGCCACTTCCCCTTCCGTTTCGATGGCTCCCTCCTTCCCGGGAAGGAGGACCCTCCCTCCTCGGCACCACTCCACTCTCCAAGGCTGTGGGCCTGGCTCTTCACCCCTTCACCCCCAAGTCTGGAGCCAGAGACTGCCACATGGCCAGGAGATCACTCAGTGGGGGCTTGAACTAAGCAGGGGTGGGAAGGGAGGGAGCGCGAAGACTAAGACTTAGGAGCAAGGCCACACCGAGGCAGGAGCGAAATATACCAGACAACACTGCAACCCACTAGGGAGGGGAAAACAAAGCAAACGGTAAGACTGAAACCCACTAACAAGCCACACGCAGATTTGGGAATGGCAGGGGCATCCTACCTTGCAGGGATCTTGGACTTGGGACTGAATCTGTCAAAGAAAATGACCAAGCCAACTGAGTGACCTACTGATGGCCCGAGGCTTTGGAGGGAGAGGGTGGGAATAGGGAAGGGTCCCATGGACAAGCCTGGCAGAGCTGATGCCCTCACCGTCTCTCGTCTATTCCACAATAGACAGGAGTCAAGCCAGCAAAAGAAGACAGCACCAATCAGCAGAGCAAAAGCAAGAAAGAGCAAAGGACCAAAGCGGGCAGAGAGAGGGGCAACAGGAAAAAAGAAGGCTTGGGGGGTGCTCTCAACACCAAACTGCCCCAGGCCCTCTGAAGGGACAGCCAGCCTGGTCCCAGCCTCTTACCACCAACCCTTGTTCCCACAAAAGTCACAAGGATCAGGCTGAGATGGGCTGGACTTGTCATTGTGTGCTGTGGGTTTGGGGACTACATGGCAGTGGCTTTCAACTTGGATACCTGGAGCCAAGGTGATACTTGTATACCTTTGTCACTCCTTCACAAAACGCCTCAGGCATGTTCTGCCTGTACCAGGAGGAGGATGCACAGGCCACGCCAGCCAGCCCAGCAATGACTAAAGCTGCTTACTGCACGCTGGCCGCCAGGGCTGGCTGAATCAGAGGAGGGGGAGACAAAGCAGGTGAAGTACAAACGGGCTGGTAGACAGCGCGTGTCCTTACAGGGGGCTCCAGAAGGCAGTGTCTTTGTAGCAGCCCCAGGATGATGGGGTGGGCAGGAACTACCGCTACACAGGAGCTTGCTCTGCCCTCCACTTAGGAGCAGAGTCTGGGAGACCGGCCTACCCACCTCCTGGAATGTCTGTAACCCTGTCTCCTCCGCAACCTCCCTGTCCTGCTCATCCTCACCCATACACAGGAGGTAAGGGGGTAAAAGAGAAGGCGAGGAGTGAGATGACCCGGGCCCGGCTGGGTTCTCAGCACCAGGAAGAGCCTGTGGGGAAGACTCAGCACATCCTCGTGTCTGTTCCCGTCCCATGCCCCATGCCCACACTCGCAGCAAAGCCCAAATGCCTACCATCACCTCTGCTGGCCCCATGAGGCCCAGAAAGGGGAGGGGGACAGGGAAGGTCCAAAACCACTGGGAGTTACCTTGGAGCACAGCAGGCTTGGCCTTCTTTGCAGGTGCCACCTCATCGGCCCTGGACTCAGAAAAAGATGCAGTCCTGCTGGGCACTGGAGTCTGGGGTAAGACAAGGAGAGGGAGTAAAAGTCACAGGTAGTAGCTGGCCACAAAAGCCACTGGTTCTTGAGGCACCAAAGAAACCAGGTAACAAGAGCCAAGTACTGCACTGTTCTTTACAAGCTGCTTCCAAAGGCACTATTCCAACAGCCTCCTGAAGCAAGAATTAACGTTGTCTCCCTGCTCTAGGTGAGCAAACTGGGGCTCTGGGCAGGTACGGCAACTGCCGAGGTACCTCCTTCGGCAGGATTTGAACTCAGGTCTCACTTAACCCCGGGCTTTCCATTATTCTACCTGGACTGGCACAGAAAAAAAAAATCGGCAGAGATCATGAAACCAACCATGTATTAATTACCTCCTCCCCATTTCCCCAAATGGCTAGGGACAGAAGATGGGCACCATGTCCCGAATGGGATGGGGTGTGAGGGGCTGACAAGGTGGCCAGCGAGCACCTACCGACGTGCTCCCACTGGCGTTGAGGAGAAAGTTTGCGGTGTGGGCGGCTGTGGGCGGCTGATTGGGGATGGGACGGTGGCCCAGGGCCATGCCTACAATGGCTGTCATGTGAGTCTCGGTGCCAAACACGTGGATGGGGATCCCAGTGGTCTTGCCTGTGGAGGAGGGGAAAGAGTCCGTCACCCAAGCGCTCAGATCAGTGCCTGAGCCCGAGTGACTCTGAAAAGGTCCTCTAGGGTCCTGCCTAACGCCTGGCACTTCTGTGCAAGCCTGATGACCCACGTCAGCTGTCGAACCTTCATCACCCAAGGATTCCTGCCTGCTGAGTAAGAGCGAGGACAGCTCTGCTGCCACACCCGAGGGACCCAGAAGCATCCTCGGTCCGCGCGCCTCAGCCTGGGTCCCGGCTCTCCAACCCCTCGACCCCACGCTCCAGCCCCTGGCCTGGCCACTGTCCCTAAGAACTGGCCCTGCTCCTGCTCCACATGGAGCTCCCTCGCCCGGGTCTCAGCCAGTTGTTCCCGTCATTCAGCCCAAGCGCCACCTCCAGGCGACCTTGACGGCCGCTCTCCCCCACCCCTCCCTGCTTGCTTTGCCCTGTGTGCAGCCCTTTCTGACAGCGTCCTGCTCCAACAGCGGTTTGCTGGTTTGATGCTCCAACCACGACCAAGAGACACCCACTGCACGGTACCAGGGGCCGGGCCTGCGGCGGGTACTCACTTTTGGAGGGGACTAGAATTTGGCAGTGCTTCAACTGACTGAGGCAGGTTTGGTGTTCACCATGGACACCAGACTTGGGAAAATGAACAGGTTTTGCCTCTCCAGTCAGAGAACACACTCAGTGAGCACAAGCACCTCACGCCTGTCACCCTCTGGCACTTCCCTCAAACCCTTGCCGCACACACACTGAGCCGTGGGGTCCGCGTTCTGCTTAAGACCAAAGCTGCTGGTCACGGAGTCCATGTATTTCAGTATTTCAGGCTCAGTCTGGTCAGCTCAGGGAGGCCTGATGCCAGTCCTGACTATGGGCCCAGACCTCTCGAAAGCTCAGGTTTGCTGACTTATGAACCTGCAGGTTCACGCTCCGAACGTGGAAAGGACAAAGGAAACCAAAACAGAGGTCACGCCCTCTCCTCCCTCAGCTCTCCCATTCCACCAGCGCCCTGCCCTCTTCTCCACACCCGGGCCGCCACTGTGCTGGACTCTGCTGCAGCCTCTTGAGAGCACTCCCTGCTTCTACCCTGGCTGCCCTCTGGTCTGCTACGCACCCAGCAGCTCAAATAAGCAAACCAAGTCACTCCTCCGGCCGGGTCTCCCATGACTGCCGACCCGGGGTCTTGCACTAGCCCACACGCCTGCGCCGGCCACTTCAGTGCCCCGTCTCCCACACCCTGCCCCTTGTCCCCTTGTCCCCTGCCTGGGTCACCCCTGACCGACTCCCCCCCCCATACACTATCCTTTCACCAGGTCTGTCCTTCATACGCACTCAGCACAGCCCGACATCGCAGTCAACGTTCTCAACCGCACGAGGGCTGGGCTGGCTGTCCCGTGCCGGGTGTGTGGCTACAAGCCCCGTGCTGGACACAAAGCAGGTGTTCTGCAAGTGTCTGTGACACGAACGTGCTTTCCTGCCCACTATGAAGCTTACACCCTGTCCACACCAGAGGGCAGGAAGTGGAAGCAGGAGCAGGCTGCGCATCCAGAGAGTGGTGGGAGAACACGGAAGGACCCCCAAGGAGGCAGGCCATGACGCTCGGGGTCGGGGGGAGAGAAAAGTCCCTGTCTTACCAACTTCTCCCATCACCCGCAAGCCCTCCTGATAGTTGGGGCCACCTCTTCGGACAAAGATGGTGACCTCATGCTCCTTCAGGGGGCCTTGGTAATCTCGAATCGCTCTCACGATGCCCTGGAAGCACAAAGGGACAAACAGGTGACTAAAAATGAGGCAGCCATGAATCAATGACTTATAACCGTGATCAACAAACATACCCAGGTGTGTGTAACAAGGCGGCTTCTGGTGATGTGGGGCAAGTCCCAGCAGCCGAGTTTTACATGTGTGGACTGGGCTATGCACAAGTGACCAAAAAGCCTGGCATCTGGGATCACTTGTAAAGATGCTGAGATGAGAATCCGGAGTACCCGGGAGGGCAGCCCCTCAATGAACGGGGTGCCGGGCCCCCAGTATCAGTGACATGTGCTGCTCTCTCTCTTGTCCCATCTACAGTCACTGTTATCTCACTGCAATTTAGGGAGGGGGGAATAATCTACGCTGGGGCCCCACCCAAGAGTTTTCATGGGTAGCAAGCAAGGCACACACGACTTATATGTCAATGTCCCATAGGAGTTTCTTTCAGATTTAGGGAGCAGCCCTCACACTGAGGATCAACTTTGGAAACTTCAGGGAATACACAGGTGCGCACTGAGTTCGTCTCTGCAGACGCGGGACAGCTGACGGAGCCCCGAGCCGACCCTCTGCCACCCTCTACCCGGTCCCTGCTCCGGACCCAACCCGCTGGCTTTATTGAAGAGCTGCTTGAGTTACAACAAAGCTTGGAGATTTGACCTATTTCAGATTTGTCTGCGGAGTCAGGTCCAATTAAGGGCACCCTGTTTTCGGCAGGACTGACGAGGCCTGGTCCTCCACTTCTTGAGAGTGCAGATTTACAAGGTTGAGGTTTATTTATTCATTATCCTCACCACCTACTTGAAAGCACCAGACAGGGCACATTCCAACAAATGGCTTCAATGAGCCCCTGGCAGTGGGGAATAATAAATGGCCTCCTGAGGTGGCTGCTTGAGGGGACCAATTCCTGAAATACGTCAGTTCGGCCATCCTAGTTGACCAGCAGTCACATTTAGAAGCCGTGTGCCCGTGGCCCTGACCATGTTACAGGGACCCTGGCTGACGGCCCTGGGCTGGGTGAGCAGGAGCCCCCAGACCATCAGAACGGTTGCCTCATTCTGACCTGTTGGAGAAGGGGCTGGAGGCTGAGAGATGCAAGACCAGCAGCAGCTGCAGGGAACTCGGAGCCGCACAATGGAGGGTCGAAAGTGAGGGTGCACTGAGACAGCTCTTCAAGAACTGGTCCCGAAAGGGGGATGGCAGAACTCCGCCTGCTCCCCACACCTCAGATGGAGAATTTCGGCCCAGTGAGCGTCAGCTGCCTGCCCCCAGACACAGCCTCAGGTCCAAATCTGTCCCAGGGTTCTGTGCTTCCTCTACGAGGGACCTCTCTATCTGGACCAGGCAATTCACGGGAACTTGCTTCTTCTTAAGCCTTGCTTGTGAGAACCTCCCTCCCCTGGTTCCCCATGTTCCCCAGAAACCGCATAGCCACTGCAGCTCATTACCTTGAATGTGGCGGCCACATTGGTGAAGTTCGCGATGCTGCCTCCGATGATGAGGATCTTGCCTGGAGTTAAGAGAGATGTTAGAAGGGTTAGAAAGGTGGACCTGAGCATCTTACCAGACAGCCGACTGCGAGTTCTCTCCTCTGAGCAAGGGTCCGCCAGCTGTTAGGAGGTGTCAGTACAGAGGTGGGGGACACTGGATGGTCTCTCCTGATGACGCTCAGGCTTATCAGCTCTACTCTCCATCCCCCACACCACAGAGCAGGTGGTTAATCCAAACCCGCAGAATCTCTATGTAATTCCCAGATGGCCGTCCAGAGACCTAGCCTGGTTTCTGGACACGACTGACGGGAACCTCGCTCCACCCGGTCCTGGGTAGGGTGACTGGTATGCGTAGTCACCAACAGTGGAACAGCACAGCCGGGGAACAAACGTCCACAAACCGAGTTTACAGCAGCCAGAGAGAGAGAGCACGCCTCGCCTCCTCCCTCGCACCCTGCTCGCTCACAGGGCTGTAAGTCACCTCCCCAGCTTCTCGAGACCCCCTCTGAGAGACGCTGTCACTGCCCATTTAACTTCTGAAGTTAAATGACCAGCCCTCGGTTGCAAAGGACCGGGCCCAACCTCAGTGCCTGCCAGCCCAAAGCTGCTCCCTGTAGCGCACGGGGCTGTCCTCAGACAGAAGTGCGTGCGTCTCACCTTCTGGGTGCTTCTCTCGGGTCATGAGGGACAGGATTGTCTTGGCGTAGTCATAGGTCTGCTGCTCGCTGGGGGCGCCAGAGTACTCCCCGTAGTTCGCCAGCTCATTGACACCCCCGAGATCGCAGATGGTGTCACTGCCAGGGAGACACAGAAGTCAGTGCTGGGTCTGACTTGAGTGGCAGAGGGTGACGGCCTAGTGACTGGGAGGACACGCGGACACCCCCAAAGCCCTGAAGTCCGACTATGGACCTGACTCCTCAGATCTTGGACCCCGAGCCCCACACAAGCCACACTCAAAGGCTAACGGTGCTGCATCAGGCTCCCCTGGGCAGCGTGTTCTGCCAGCGCTGGGCTGCCACCACGGGCCCCAGACTGACGGCCAATGGTGAGTGACGTGACCAAAGGGCACCTCCCAACACAAAGAAACAATGCGCCTTCCCAGAGTCTCCGCCAGACTGCCCCACGGAGAAGGAGAACTGTAGCCAGAGGGAAGCCTAGCTAAGCATTCAGTTACCAAAGGGTGTGGACTACGACCCCAATATTTCTATGAAGTGTGAAACGACACACACTTTCATAGGCGCTGAAATGCCTGGAAGTACACACAGCAAAGTGCTCACCGTGGTGACCTGGTATGTGTGGGGAGGTGCAGTGACACCAAGGTGCACGGTTCCTTGCTCTGCACCAAGCAAGGAACTAGAGACGTCCAGAGGTGAAGCACGTGACCCAGGCTACACACCTGTGGACCTGACTGGCACCCTGGCAGCAGCCCCCTCAGTCACCTGTACACGACAGAGGCACCACCTCCCGCCACCATGGTCCAGATCCTCCCTTTGGGGTTCAGCAGGGTCAGCTTCAGGCTCGCCCCACTTTTGGCATCCAGGTCTGCAATGTAGGCTTCCTAGGGACCAGACCACAAGCACAGGTGAGCCCCGGAGGCGCCCCCTTTGCCAACGCCCCAGGTCCTCGAGCCCCTCCGCTCCCCTTTCCCTGGAGACATATGAAGAGGCGCTCGGCTGCTTTAAGAGGGCCGGGGAGGGGAGGCTGTGTGGGGACCCTACGCGCCTGGGACGAAACGTGATGGCATCTTCACGCCCTACAACCACCCACTGCCACTGTCCCCACCTGGGGACAAACTCTCCAATTCCTTTCTAGGACTGCAAGTCCTGGGCTCTCTGCCCCATCCCAAGCCTTGCTGTGTCACCGTTTCCTCACCAGCACCCCCTCCGAGTGTCTGTCGCCTAGATCACACAATCCCCTCGCCTCCCCCGAGCCTAGCCGCTTTCCTTGGCCGGAGTTACATCGTGTCATGCAGGCCTCATTCTGCTATGAGGACCTCAGAGAAGATGGGGTGGAAAGGAGCAATTAAAATTCTCAGCAAGTGGCAGACAGAACTACGTCCCTAACAGATTAGGGGGAGCCATTCGGAATTACCAAACAGCAACAAATCAAGTTAAGAGCCCAGGGAGGTTGATTGAGAGAGACGTCTAAAAGGATTTCTGGCCAGGATTCAGAGCCTTGGCCAACTCCTACCCCCGGCCCCCTTGGGGTTTTAAGAAAATTAAATGGCTCTCGACCTTCCTTTCCCTGCCAAATATACCGCCCGCGAGGGGGCCCAGTGCTCATCTGAGACTGGTTCCCTGCTCCCATTGCTCTCCACCTCCCACCCCGAGCCAGCCTCACCTCCGGATAAGCCTCTCGCCCGAAGGGCGGGGGGAACTCTATATCGCCCCACTTCACTTTGCAGATGTAGTCCGCAGTGGCATCCACCTTGGCCGCCAAGTCAAGGACATAGACGCCACCTTTGGTCACCACTGCGAGAAAGGTGGAGGCACTCAGACCCCTGCCCCAGGCAGAGGTGACCACCAACTGCCAACCGCGCCCCCCCAGACTTCCCGCACGCCACTCCCATGGGGTCCGGGTCCCACACAGGCCTAATGGCTTCCTTGCTGAGCGAGGAATCGGAACAATTCTCAAGGAGACACAGCTTTCTCCCATCAAAGGGAAAACAAATCCTTTAAGACCAGTTTCCTCCACCCTTACCTACAGGTAACATGATAGGAAAGTCTGTTTTACTTGCTATGCAATTTTTAAACATTTCATAAAACGATACACAATGTGCCTTAAATATCTAACTAACCATTTACCCATCCACAACCCTGCCATTAAAAAAAATGTTTAGCCCTGGCTGGTGTAGCTCAGTGGATTGAGCACCGGCCTGAGAACCATAGGATCGCAGTTCGATTCCCAGTCAGGGCACATGCCTGGGTTGCAGGCCAGTTCCCAGCAGGGGATTCAAGAGAGGCAACCACACATTGATATTTCTCTCCCTCTTTCTTCTTCCCTTCCCCTCTAAAGATAAATAAATAAAATCTTCTTAAAAATGTTTAAAGGTACAGGCTGGGGGAAGCTACACTGTCAGGTGGTAGGTGGGGGAGTTGGAGGCTGCGCCGGGGGGATGGGGGGCCTGGCCAGCAGGGTGCCTTTACTGCCGCCTCACCAGACATCCATCTTCTCTTTCCCCCAGGGCCATTTAGCTAATTAAGTCAGCACAGAACCATCTGGCACATTAGAGCGGCTTATCCCCAGCTGGCTCTGGAATCAGGACTTTGCCCTGAGAAGCCCTGGCCAGAGCCAGATCACACCACCGACCTCCTTCCCGGCCTGATAGGCTTGGCCAAGGCTTCCAGACCTTGGGGATCAATGATTGACCAACTTCTGGAGGGGGGGCCTCCAAGAACACAGAGAGGAAAGGAGGAGGGCCTGAAGGGTCAGGCGAGTGCAGAGGCGGCCCCGCTGCTGGGCGAACAGCATAGCTCACAGGCAGAAACAGCCTCAGAGCACACAGGACTGCCCCATCACAGAACAAGTCAGGCCAGAGGAAGAAGCTGGAGCTGGTGAAAGGGGACCAATCACAGTCTTCCGAGAGCTCACAAACAGAAGCCTGCACTCAGTGAGCCCGGAGATCCCTCTACCCACGCACACCTGCCTGCCCTGCCCTCTGCACACGAGGCCTGGTACTCTGCTCGTCCACGCCACGTCCCCACCAGCACTGGCACCCTGCTGTAACCGACCCATGCCCATCCCACCCCCGCAGAGCCAGTTACCCAGGGGGTTGATCTCGAGGTACGTGAAGTAGAGATCCTCGTAGAAATTGAAGAGGCCGGAGATAAAACTGACCAGAATTCTAAACAGGGAGGGAGAGAGAGACGACCAACCCATCAATGAGCAGGCTCGGCAGCAACGGTGCTGTCACTGACAGCTCCACTCCCCGCCACACTGACACCCCGCCACCCCACCACCCCGCTGATGCCCCTGCTTTCCTCTGCCAAGCCTGCTCCTTGGGCATCACTCTTCAGCTACTGAGGCGGAAAGGAGCTGTCAGGCAGGGAGCCAGCGGAGGAGGCACCAGACAGACAGGGGCAAGGTGAGGGATGCGGATGGCATACTTCAATGCGAGCCAGCCAGCTCCCCTCCTCGGGACGGTGGGGGGTGGGGGCGGAGGCCTGTGTGCCTACCACCTGCTCCCCACCTCCCACCCAGACAGGGAAGTCCACTCTGCTTTCCCTGCTGTGCCCAGAGACCCCCGCCTTCCCTACCCCCACCCCAACCATGTCCCTACAGACCCTCTCACTCAACTCTTTTTTGTCTTCGGGGGCGTGGACCAACAGGTGTTTCTTGATGTCCTCAGGATTCAGCTTCTGGTCCACCCCGACCAGCAGTTTCTTCGCTTTGGCGTCCACATCGCCCACGTCCACCCCTCCTTCGTGGTGGAACAGGATGAAGTCCCCTTCTCGGGTGGCATAGATGCAGACGTAGAACTCCTCCGCCTTTCGGGGGCAAGGGCACCGTGTGGACGGGGCACGGGGCGGGGAGGCGGGGAGCCCGATCCCTGTGGTCTCACTTGTAAAACCCAGGGACAGCATTCACCGGGGAGAGCTGTTTACCACCTCCCTCTGGGGCACGAGGGGGGAGAAGAGGCCACTGCCTTACTGGGTGACAGTCCAGACTGAGCCAGCACAACCTGGTCTGGGGAGGGGCCCTGTCTTCAAGTCCTTCTAATCTCATCACTGGGAAGCCACCAGCGCTGCCTCCTCCAGCTACACAGTAGTCCTTTCCTGCATCTTTGGACCCCCTGCTCCGTGGGCCCCTCAGGCCCTCAGTGCCGCTTGCTAGACTCTGGTGCCTTTGACTTTTCTGCAGCAGTGTGAGCTCCCCTTTTATCATTCGGGGGTGGGTAAGCCCAAGGCTCCGGGAGAGAGGAGACCCAGCCTTCTGAGCCGCCTCACACCTACCTGACTGTGCGGAACAAAGGGCTCGATCAGGAAGCTCTTGAGGAAGCCTCTGGCCTTGCCCACCTGCAGAGACGGGGGAGGCAAAGCTCAGGTGGAGTCTTCCTCCCGGGGCACAGGGAGGCGGCACCTCTGCTCCCCGCACCCCACCTTCTCATCAGAGGTGGGGCCCGAGCACTGCCACCATGACACTCAGCAAAGAGAGACTTTTCTGGAAAACGGGGCCATCGGGCCACAGACCCTGGCCGGCAACTTTCAACTACTGCACGGCAGGAATGTTTACAACACACAACACCTGACTGTTTCCTCAGGGACACTGACCTCTTTTCCCTGAGGCTGTCAAATGAAAAAATGTCAATATCCAATACAACGAACAATAGCCATCTGGTGTGAATGAATCAAAACGACACCTATTTTTTTGGTCAGATCAGCAAAGAAGTATATTTGGGTGTGCTTCAGAGTTTTAGTAGTTTGTGTGTGCCACAAGATGAAAAGGGCAAAAAAAACCACTGCCCTCAGCCACGGAAGTCCTCATGAGATCCCCTCTCCCATCCGCTTGTCCTTGTGCCGGCCACACGTACTGACCTTGCAGTCTTGCCCTGCCGCCTCTGAAGGGTGATAAATGAGCTGCCACACTGCCCCAGCCCCAAAAGCACACAGATTAGGAGTCATCTCCCTCCCTGCAGGCACATAAATTAAAGAGCTCAGACAAATCAAGGCCCTCTATCTTAGAGCTCAGGCTGGGAGAGTCAGGCTGGGAGAGTCAGGCTGGGAGAGTCAGGCTGGGAGAGCCAGCCTGGGAGGAGAGGCCAGGCACGGGGCAGGGCGGGTGGGGGCAGGAAGAGGAGAGCGAGAGCTTGACCACGGACACTTTTCCGCACAGACTTTCACGGCTGACTGCAACAGGCCTGCAGAGCTAATCACTTTAAGTGGGTCCCTGGTGGCAGCTGAGGAGACAGCCTTCATCACAGTGTGTTCTGAAGCCCCACCTGCCTGGGCGTCACTGCTGAGTCAGAGACCAGACAGTGACCCATCGGAGGCAATGAGCCGATCCTGAGCCAAGCTGCTGCTGGCCCGCCCCGACCTCCTGACACCCCCTCACCAAGGCTGGAGGGGGAGAGGCGAGTGTGTTCCTGGGGATGCTGCTCAGCCCCCAGCCCTGCTGTCCTCTCCCCAAAGGCCTGGAAGCACAAAAGTCAGGATCCTTCAGCCCCCCAGGCTCGTGTACAATTTCAAGAACCCTCTTTACTATGAGGGCCGGAAGCTGGGAATGAACGCAAAGAGCCGGTTTAAGAAAGCCCGGTCAGAGAGGGAGATGGCCCCATCGCCACCTTCGCCCTACTTCCGAGTCAGCCGAGGAAGAAGACAGTCGCCCCCGGCCCAGCCACCCCGGTGGGGGCAAAGCCAGGTTCTAAGCCAGGCCTCTGCCCATCCCTGCCTTCAGTCCTCCAGTTCCCTGTGGTAGTGAGAAGAAATGCAGTGCTATTTCTGAGTAGCTCTTAGCCTTCCTAAGCCACGCTTCACTTTAGCTCTCTCATCTACGGAGCCGGGATTAGTCACCAAGCCAGAAGCCAGGAAGTCCCCTTAGTCTTCAGCAGCACTGTCACTTCCTAGGCCTGGGCCCAGTTGCATCTCTGCCTAAACGATTCTGCACGTCCCCTCTTTGCCTCTTCTCCCCACCCTCTCAGGGCTTGCCTGTCATGACAAGCTACCACACATCCGGAAACTAAAAAAAAGGCATTCCCATCTCAGAGTGCCAATAAAGAAGCCAATAAAGACCACTTCCGCCTGACTCTCGAATCGCGCCGGGGTTCCTCGGCCGTTCCCTGACCGGGGGAGCTGGGAGTGGGCACCAAGGCCGGCCCGGCTGACTCAGCCAGCCCCACAGGACTACTGCCTTCCCCAGGCTGCAGTCTGACCAGTGCACGGTGAGCCGCGGGATTACCAATCTAGTGGCTAGCACAGCAGAGCCCCCAGCCCTCCGCCCAGACTCACTGTGGCTTCCTGTCCCAGCCGTGGCTTCAGCCAGCTCTTGACTCCATCCAGAGTGAGGTTGACCCCAACCAGGCCCAGCTTCCCACGCCGTTTGATCAACTGGTCTGGCTTGACCACCAAGCTCTGGAACAGGAGGGGTTTGTATTCAGAACAAGGAAAGAGAGGGCAGAGTAAGAGGTGACGGTCTGGGGGCCCGAAGCACAGGATAGCCTAGGTGGCTTCCAATCTATCCCGCTCCCCGAAACGATCCCACCCCTCCTTTGGGGGCAGCTCTTGGAAGCCTCCCTCGCCTGACCCAGCCCACTTCTTCCTTTTGACAACCAGGAATCTAGAACCGTCTGTGCCCAGGATGGGACCTGGCACAGAGCAGGTGCTCCCCAAACACCTGCTGAATAAATGATTCCCTCTCCTCCCCCGTGTGGTGTCTTAACTTCAATAAACTGTAACCTTTAGGTTTAACCTACAGATTTCAACTCCCCCACACCAACCCATGCTCCAAAAGGAAGAATAGAGAGATACAGCCTTTGGCTGGCAAAGAACTTTAAAGGTCATCTGGTCAACCACACCCCTGGGCTTGAACCCTGTCTACAAGCCCAACAAGCAGCCCCCAGCCACTGTTCATATACTTCCAGTGCCGGGAAATTCACTGCGTTCAGAGGCAGCTCCCTCTTCAGTTGGGCTGCCTCCTAGTGGGAGGAAGCGTGCTCCCCTGAAACCCCGCCCTTGGTCCTGGTCCTGCTCTCTGGGCCCTGCCGAAGAAGTCTGAAGCTTCCGAGCCCTCCCAACAGGGGCCCTGCAAGGGTCTGAAGAAGAGCCTCTGCCCAGGCTGCCCCGCCCCAGGCCATCAGCCATTCTACATCAACTCCAACGCCCCACTTTCTCATGGCCCTGACATTCCTGATGTGCCCCACTTGAGCAGGTGGGGGGGCACACACCTATTTGTCACTGGGCATCACCCAGTGACAGGCAGCAGGCTAACTGCTTTCCAGACCTTGCTGCTCACCCCTACAGCTCACGTGGTGAGTGTTATGCCCATGAAACTCGGAGAGGTAGGATGGCTTGGTCCAGGACACACAGTTACTAAACAGACAGCTGCCACTGGGACTCACTTGGCCAGTTCCAAACCCACGCTTTCTGCATGCCTGGCCAGGGCACCTCAACACTCGGAGAGCTGAACCCAAAATCCTGCTCAGTCTACTGCATGCTGCCCACTGCTGTGGGCAGTCTGCCTTCACCTGACCCATGTGGACATCTCCAACAAACCAAGAGCTTTCTCTTCCTCGGACCCTGGGCCTGGATGAAGGGTCTAGGATGGGGACAAACTCACCTGGCTGAGCAGCCAGGGGTGGTCCTGCAGCAGGCGGGCCCAGTCTGTGTCAGGAGTGACCCGGGCGTACTTGAACCGGTTCTGGATGGCCGAGGTGGTGCAGATGTACTTGTAAAGGAGTTCCTTGCCCGTCTGCTCCGAAATCGCCTTGGCTGACATGGCTGCAGAGGGACCTACTCTGCCTGTTGGTCCTGTTGGGGGAAGAGGAGCTGGTCAGAAGGGGAGGAAAATGGAAGCCCTATGCTCTCCAGCAGGGCAGACACAGGCCCCCAGACAACAAAACCAGATCTCAGCACCTCTCAAGAGGGAGAAAAAGGGCTACCCAGCAGGAGGGATGGGATCTCAAACACAGAAGATCAGGGAGTGGTGGGAGAGGGAGGGCGGTATAGAAACATAAAGCTGGCACTTCCCCTAGCCTCCATCCTATGTCCACTCCCTCTAGGCAAATCAGCTCATCTGTGTCAACGTTCACCCCACAACAAAGGCAGGTGGATGGAGAGACCCGGCTTACCAGCAGTGTGACCCAAACCTATGCACTGGTCCCGCCCAAGGTGGGCACAGGCACTGAAACACACCCTTTGGTTACTGTGGGGAGCACAGCCAAATTGTGCAGTGCCAGCCTTACTCCCCCTACAGGTTTTGTCTCCCCCACACCCCGATTCTCCCCCTTTACACACTTATACACGCATCACCAAGCTGAAGGCCAGGCCAGCAAGTTTAACTAGCCTCTGGCCAGATTGAGCCCCCTAAGAAGCAAAGAGGAAGAGTCATCTCGAAGCTCATTTCTCCCGGCCAAGTTAAGAGCAAACACAGGGTGGGGGAACTATGACCTTCAGTGCAACCCACCCAGCCCACTGAGTCACCCAGCTGCTAATTTAGAGCAAAACAGAGGCCTCCCTGGGGACCACCTTGCACTGGTCACTTCTAACTGAACTGGGGCTGGGAAGAGGCAAAAACCATGCTCAGTCACATGTATACAGAAACTTGCCTTTTGTGAGGTGCACCAAGATTCCTAACTCTGTTTCTTAGATGAGAAATAGAAGCTCAGAGGAGTTAAAATAACTTGCCCCAAAAGCCTAACCAATTAGCAGGGGACACAAGATGTGAACCCAAAGCTGTGAACTCCTGGTCACTAGAAAACCCCACACCTCAACTCAAGAGACCATTTCTAAGGAGGGGGAGGGTCTGTGTGACAATGTCATTTCCCTTCCCACCACTCTGTCTTGATGCGCCCACTTTGCCCCGTGGGTAGTGACAGGAATGAGTTGGGGAGAAGAATAGGGGTGGGAAAGGAAATCAAGCCACTGTGCTAAAGCTTGGCCACATGAGGCAAAGTCAGTCCCGTCTCTCCCCCAAAGATGCAGAACTGAAGCTGTTTAATTTTCCGGAGGGAAAAGGCAAGTGAAAGTAAAGGAGAGCAGCGTTAGGGAGCTGGCTGGTTTATACACACAGGAAGGTTGGTCTCCATTTCCAGGAGCCACTCTGCACCTCCCTCCCAAATGGCCAGACTGGAGCTTCAGGTTCTAATCCTGGCTTGGCTGGTTCCCCCAGCCTCCCAGTGGGTACAATGTCTCCAGCTGGGCACAATGGGTGCATTCAGTCTCGTGTCTGGCCCAAAGTAGAGTAGCAGGGAAGGGGGTCAAAGCAGATATTCCCTTTTCTGCAACGCTGCCCCCTCCCCCCATTACTTCCAGCTCCATCTCAATGTGAGTTTCGGAAGGAGATGCCTCAGCCAACTGCACTGTCCTCCACCCCCTCCCACTCCAGCTCTGTTTCCCAACCTTCCTGGCTCAGACCAGAAAAACTGGTCCTGAAATCAGATGGGGACACCTGCTCCCCCCACCCCCAGAGTGCAGCCCAGGGCAGACCAAGCGGAGCAAGAAGGGGGCCCTTTCTGACCACCCTCAGTAGTTCAGACACACTGGATACAAGTGACCACAAAATCCAGAAGCAAGGAAGCCCCTCCAGCTGCCAAAACAGACAGCAACCCAACTTTGGAAAGGACAGGGTGAGAAAAGGGAACTTTGGTAGCTGAAAAGTCACAATTTTCTTGAGCACCAGGTCAAACCTCCAATTCAAGAGCTCATCTCCATAAGGTCCTCAGAAAAAGATGGGCGAGACGACAGGGGGACGATACAGGATGGATGTGCCAGCTTACCAGAGTAAGAGATTTGCCACCAGACCGTTTTGGCTTAGTTGGGCAAACCCTCTCAAAGCCAAGGCAGAGAATTTACAAGACAGAATAAAAGCAGAAAAAGAATCGCCTCTGCGTTTTCACCAATGCACTAAGGGCTCACAAAACCAGGAAGTGACCTAGGTGGACAACATAAGTGGCAAGTGTAAACATTCAGTGGGGTCTTGATGTCTCTCTGGGACAGCAGCCCTTAACGTGTCTGAGGACTCAGGCTTGTGAGCACCCAAAGAAAAGCCCATAAAAGCATGCAGGTCCCCGACTGTGCACACCATTTTAAGGTGCTGGCCTGAGATTAACATCCAATGGCCCCAGACCTGCAGTGAAAAACTGCTCTAGGGACAAGACTTAAGGTATATACCAATCTGGGTTGGAGGAACCCCCCTCCCCTGCCCTGGCCCCACGGTCTTCAGCCACCTCCTGAGAGGCTGAATGTGCTGTCAGACTGGCAGCAAATGGTTTCAGGGCAGAACTGAGACCCCAGGCATTGGCTTTGGGGACTAAGAAACGGTTACCTAATAACAGGTATATGCATAAGCCATTTGGGAGAAATCGTGCCAAGGAACCCAAAACACACACACACACACACACACACACACACACACTCTCTCTCTCTCTCTCTCTCTCTCCAAGGGAGGAACCTATGAGCTGAATGAGGGTGTTTTCTGCAGACAAGGTATGTGACCCAGGATTGAGTTCATGTACAGCAGCCACCGAGGGCAGAAGCAGCCCACAGGGAAGGCTGAATGAAAGAAAGGAGCCTGTTCCCCAGGCATGTACTGCTGGGACACAGCCAGTGGTGCAGAATCAGAGACAGAAAGTACTCATTCTAAGGTTAGTACCCCTAAGACTGCACTTTTTTTTGGACAAAACAGGCAATCCCTGGAGTACAGGAGAGGGCAGTTCTGCAAGTGTCCTCTACATAGTGTCCAAAGGGGGGGGTGGAGATACCAGCTGCCCAGTGTCTGAGGGATCTTTCCATCAAAGTCTCCTAAGCTGTTTAAGAAGCTCTTTAAGAGGTGAAAATCGCCCATCTGGTCAGCTGGGGTCTACCAGATAGCTGTCCCTTGCCCAGCATTTCAGAAATCCAGGGAACTGAGCTGGCTGAAACACGCAGCAAAGTTACTGTGCTATGCACTGCTCCTCACCATCCTTTCCAGAACCCTCTTCCCAGGCAGACTGCAGGGGACCACCTAATGGCTTAACTCCTTAGAACCGCACAGTATGTGCCAAGGTTGGAGAGGGCAGCAGGAACGGAGACTGGCCTTCTGCCAGGCCCAACAGGAGGGCGGCGGCAGCATCCTCTGGCCCTTTGAGGGGCTTGCTTCAGCCAAGCTCGGTGTCAGCGCCAGGGGTGGGGAGTCAGAGGGGCACTCCGGCCATCTGTCGCTTAGAGGTTTGGCCCGACGGCACCTCCAGAGCGAGGAGGGTCCTCCCGGCGTCGCCACTCTACGGCCAGGTCCTCGCGGAGAGGCCAGGCCTCGGGCAGCCTAGGGCAGGCCGACCCCGCGTGGCCCGCCGCGGCTCCATGCCCGGCTCGCTCCCTCCACTTCGGCGCGGGGTTCAGTGAACTCTACAAAACTAAGAGAAAGGGCCTGAGCCCGGCTTGGAGGTGTCGGATTGGGGTGAGTGGCCACCAATGTCTCTACTTCCCGTCCTCCGCATCCGGTGCGGGAACCGGATGGGGGCAAGAGGTGGCCCGATAAAGCCGGAGGAGGCTCGATAACTGGCCCCGAAAAGAGGTGAGGAGCGCCAGCATAGAGTAAATGCAATTCATAGGGAAGAGAAGCTAGGATGGCGGCAAGCCTGTGCAAACTCCCAGGAACTGGAAAGTGGAAGAGTTGGGAGTTAGTTGCACGTGGCTGCTGGCCGGGCTTACGGGCGAAGGCTAACCTAAGGCTAAGACCCCCCAAAACTTCCAAGTAGGTGCAGGAACGGCGCTTTAACACCCAGCCGGCACCGGTGGAGGCAGTTCCGAGCTGAGGGAGGGAGGCAAGAATTTCCTGGGCCAGGTGGGAGCCCTCCCACAAAAGCAGCCATCCGCTACTCACCTCTGCGAAAATCCGTGCGCGGCGCTCCCTAAATACAGGCCTTGTCCTAACGTACACTAGCCGTAGCGCGCCAGCCTCCCCGCAGCCGCCCGGGACCCGGCTTTTGTTCCGGCCCTGGAGGGCTTCTCCCCGCCCCCATCGGCACACGTCGAGAACCGCCTGGCTATTGGTCACACGCGTTCCCTAGCCTGAGAGCCAGAGCTCCTCCCAATTCGCTGCCCTGTATAGCTCCGCCCCAATGGGCGGACCCATAAGCTTCTGGGACTTGTAGTCCAGTCAGCGTACCCACCCCAGAAGCTCAAACAGTCCGCGGGTGCCGCCTTTCCGGAGCGTACTGAGCCAGGGAAGGATCGGGGGTGGAGCCTCGGATGGGGAGATGGGCCGGGCTACACAGCGAGGAGAAAGTACCGGGCTGGGGGCCGTGGCCTGATCGCTTAGGGGCTGGGCCGACCGCCACTCCGACGGGGGTGTTGTTGGGGGGGGGGGAGGGTGTTGTTGGCCGAACTGGCTCTAGAGCTGCTTTGGGGACCTGGAATCTCCTTCCTGTCTCCCCAAGGGAAAAAAACTGACGTCCGCCTCCCAGCTGCTTGAAATCGGCCATACCGAACCCAGTTGCTTAGCTCCACTTTTTAAGCAGCCGTGGCAGACTGCTTTCCTATATACAGGCCCTTGGATCCCTTCGATTGAACCAGTGGGGCGAGGCTGAAAGTCGAGGGCAACACGTCAGTCTTCCCAGTGTGGGATTGGGCGAGCGAGTGGGGCTATGATGATGCTAGTAGGACTGCTCGGATTCACGGAAGTTTCCAGCGCAGGGCTGGGGCCATGTCTGCCACTCTCCTGCTCCTCCCTGCCCCTCCCCCCATCCCACGCATGGACACTACTGGAATGAATGAATAGCTGCCTCCCTCTTCCCCATTATCTTTGAGACAGACGACATTTTCTGAACCAAAAACTGGGACACTCGGTCTGGCAAGTACTGGTGAACTTGTGTGACAGAATATTTGAAATCAGACAGTCTTAGAAACCAGGACATACTATTTTCTGTTGGGAAGTTCTGGAGCTTTGCAATGTCTACCCCAGTCCTTCTAGGTCTCTCCAGCTTGTTCCCTGACCCTAACAGCTGTGTAGCTCTAGGATGGAGAATCACAGGCTGAGCTGGTGAGGTTAAGGGGTCAGGCCAGCGTGCAGAGTGGGCATGCCTGTGCCCACGCCAAGCACCTGGGTGACAATCACACTATTGCAATGTTGTGACATTCTTATGGACAAACACTTTACCAAGTCCTCCTCCCCCCAATCCAGTTGTAGCCAGGATCACGTGCCTGAGACAAGTGATCCCAGATGATGTCTCTTTCAGGTCACTTCCTTCACAGGCATCCTTTTGAAATAGCTCCTTGTTACCTTTCTTCTTGGTCCTAGAGAGTCTCCCACCCCTACATGGATTGAGCTCCACCACTACCAAGAATCTTCCCCAGTAGCACAAGTCTCAGAGAAGGATCACCTCACTGTAGGTAAAGAAAACATCTATGAGGGTATTCCATTTCTGGCCTTGGGGGAGAGCAACTCAGGGTCTTCATGAGTTAGTGGGAGATTGCAGTCAGAGGGGATCACCGGTACAGGAATTATCCTTCTGGTTAGAAAGCTAGACTGGTTCAGAAAGAGGTGCACAGATGGAACGTAAACTATAATAAACTCTTTGTATATAACTTGGCAATATTGATAAAAATTTGCCCTGGCTGGTGTGGCTCAGTGAATTGAGCACTGTCTGCAAACTGAAAGGTTGCTGGTTCAACTCCCAGTCAAGGCCAGGTCTCCAGCTGAGGGCATGCTAGAGGCAACTGATGGATGTATCTCTAGCCTCTAGCTTGTAGATGTTGTTCTCCCTCCTTTCCCCTCTCTCTAAAAACAAACAAAAAAAATTTTTTTAAAGTTTTTGGCTGGTGTAGCTCAGTGAATTGGTGTCATCCTGCAAACCAAACGGTCACAAGTTTGATTCTTGGTTGGGGCCTATGCCTGGGTTGCATGCCAGGTCCCTGGTTGAGGGCGTGGAAGAGGCAAACAGTCAATGTTTCTCGAGCACCTTGATGTTTCTCTCCCTCCCTCCCCCTTTTTCTAAAAAGTAAAAAATAAATAA
This sequence comes from Sturnira hondurensis, assembly GCF_014824575.4. Lineage (NCBI taxonomy): Eukaryota > Metazoa > Chordata > Mammalia > Chiroptera > Phyllostomidae > Sturnira > Sturnira hondurensis. The sequence continues at coordinate 881,561 of NW_028094263.1, read as the reverse complement.
AAATAAATTGATAAAAATTTAAAATGCACATGCCCTTTGCTCCAGCTATCTCACTTCTAACAAATCTTTCAGATAGACTTGCCTATGTCCATGAAGGATCTTTATTTTCTTCACTGCTGTATCTCTAGCACTTTGAATAGGGCCTGGTATCTAGTAAACATTCAATAAATATTTGCTGAGTGATTAACTCTCCCTCGAGGTGTTGCTGGGGCCAAGTTTGATGAGTCTTGGCAAGGGCAATGAGAAAGTAACTGTTTGGACAGTGAGGGAAGAGCAGTGCTGGCCAGAGAGAGGATCCACGAGCCAATCACTGAGGTTTTTCAGTTTTATCAGCAGTCCTATTCCAGGGCTCTGCCCCCATCCCTCAAACCCTGGCCTCCCTAGAAAAGACTCTCATTATGCCATCATGCCCCCCCAGAGACTCCTGTGCCCTGAATCTATCAACATGGCCCCATCTTCTCATTTTTCTCTTCTCTAAACTCTTTTGCTTTTCCCATTTAAATCTTCTAAAATGGGCTGGAGGACAAATTCATGTCACTAGACACAAAAGGACATAGGTACCATTTCTCTGCCCAGGCTTTGGGCATTCTATCTTCATTTCAGCAGCCTCAGACTGCCTAATGACTGTCTCCTAGATTTTAATCCATTGTAGCCAATATGCAGTGAGCACCTACTACATGAAAAGCATGGGTGCTAGCACGTACTCCTCACAGCAACATCATCGTACAGATGAGCAACTGTCCCTCTGCCACCAGATCCCTTGTCCGGTCCACTGACAACTGCTGCAGGTGACAAGGGGAAGAAAATCATATCCAGTGGGACTCCCCATCTGACGGTGAGCTCCTCAAGACCCAGGAGTGTGTGCCTTGCTCCTTTCAGCATCCCCCTAGCATGGGGCTGAGCACACGGTAGACCCTCACTGTATGTATAACTGGATAGACATTGGACTGAACACGTTAACTCAAAGAAATAAATTATAGGGGAAGCATCGGGGGAGCAGGGTCCACCTGAGCGTACAGTTCTAAACCCATCTCTCTCCCTGTGACAATTAGAGACAGGGGTTTACAGCCAAGACCCACCGTGGTCCACCCTGAGGAGAACCATGAGGTTCTCTCTCACCTTTGCCCCACATTGACCATCCTCCAAATGGTGCCTGGGGCCCATGTGCCCTCGGGAGGTGCCCCAGGGAGGTTCAGCCAGAGATAGCATCTGTGGTCAACAGGACTGCAGGAGTCCCTAGTCCAATTCTCTTACTTCACAAACAAACAAACAAAAACAAACAACAAATGCAGGCCCAAATGCATGACCTTAAGGTAGATGACAGGGCAAATTGATTCAACCATCAGTTTGAGAATTATCTAGTAAAATTGAAGAGTAACACACACTAAGACCCTCCACTCCTCGGTAGGTACCCTGGGGAATCTCCTATACACATGTGCCCAGAGACACATGTGAGAATGTCCAAAAACTGGATGGAGCCCAGATGCCCCTCAGCAGTTGAATAGGTTTGTGGGTTGTAGTATATTGACACAATGAAAAAAATAACCCCCTTGGGAGATTAAATAACTTGGAGCTACACATAAAACATAAATTAATCTCAGCCCTTGCTGGTGTGGCTCTGTGGATTGAGTGCCAGTCTACAAACCAAAGGGATGCCGGTTCGATTCCCACTCAGGGCTCCTGCTTGGGTTGTGGGCCGGGTCCCCAGTTGGGGGCACGAGAGGCAACCACACATCAAGGTTTCTGTGCCTTTCTCTCTCCCTTCCCCTCTCTCTAAAAATAAAAGCACTCTTCTTCTCATTAAACCTTTTCTGTGGAGATAATTGTAAATTCATATGCAGTTGTAAGAAATAATACAAAGACATCCATGCACCCCTTCACCCAGTTCCCCCAATGGTAACACTTTGAAGAACTTTAGTACAAAAACTCAAGCAGGAAATTGACACACAATCCGCTGAGTTTATTCAGAGTTCCCCCTTTCCCCATGTACTCATTTGTGTATGTGTGTGTAGGTAAGGGTATCATTTTACTATTTCAACTTCAACAATGATTTATTTAGCTGCTACTATGTGCCAATGTTGGATTCTGGAGACACAGGGTTAACACAAGATTCCTGCCTTTCCATAGTCTGGCAGCTAACACCTTCCAATACAAGTCTAAATGTCTGGGTTTGGCTCCTTCTCTGCCATTTGCTAGTTCAGTGATCTTGGGCATGTTAACCAACTTCCTTATCAGTTTCCTCACCTATAAAATCGAATAATAGCCATACCTCACCCATAGGCTTGGACTGTGCACACTCCTGGTATCTTAAAACAGCACTTGACCCCCTTAGGGTGGGGCGGAGCAATTTATACTAAGGTTGTGTGTGATAATGTTAGTTATTTACTGACCACCTTCCATAAGCAACTGAGACTTCACTTCTGCAAGCAGCCTTAGTACGGGTTACAAGCTTATTGATGTTGGAAGTTGACATTTAAAAAGTAATGCAGTAAAGGCAAGGGTGGTGTGGGGCTGGAGTGGAGGGAAGAGGGAAGCGCGTCAGGAAAAGCCTTGATCCAGTCCTACCAATACCGGAGGTTCAATACACAAATGTGTTCAACTGAGAGTTGGGCCCAACGTTATTTTCCATCTTGTCTTATGCAGACCGTCACATATACAAGGTTTTAGCATCTTCCCGTTCATTTGGCAGGAGGAAAATTAAAGACTTAGAGTCCTTCCCTGCCAGTCGCAGGGTTACGAAGGGAATGAAGACTGCGCAGATTATCCGACTCCGAGCCCAGTGCTCTCCTCCCACCCCTGGCCCAGGCGGTGAACATATCCTCGCCACGCGTGCCTTACCCCTACTCGGAATTATGCCCGGCTGTAAATTTTGGACACGACTCAATTACAGAGAGAACCGGTGGAGCGTGCAACAGTGGACACCCATCCCACGCGCTACGGTCACACCTCCACCCAGTGCGCAGCTGCAAAGACGAACCGCAGGCTGGCCAATGGCGGCGGCCATGCCCGGACTTGGGCGGGGCAAAAGCAAGGAACCGGAAGTAGCTCTATGCATCCCGGTTGCTAAGAGACAGGGTTTCCACAAGCCAGACCGAGGTTCACCCGCAGCTTTTCCTCCCTTTCCGTCTCCAAATCTCGTCATCATGTCGGAGATAGAGGACCCAGAAACGAACGGCTTGCGAAGCACTTTTGCCTCTTACATGGCGGAGGGCGAGCGACTTTATCTCTGCGGGGAGTTCTCTAAAGCTGCCCGTAGTTTCAGCAACGTGAGTCATGCTCTGAACCTATCAATCATCCATCACCACTTTGGATTCCTGATAATGAGGTCCTGATGATGCCCGGATGACCCTGTTAAGTCTGTTCACTTGTTCCTGATTATGAGGAATAAGCCCCTGCAGAGCCATTTCCTACCAATTCCCACTGCATTCCGCCTGATTCTTAGTAACCATTCTGTGCCTTTCAGCATGATCTCTTCTTTTTCACTCAAGTATTTTGTGATTGACTGGCCTCCCACAGAGCAGACCCAGTTTCCTATCACTGGCCAGGAGACTGGCTGGGAGACTTCTTGCAGAAGTGAAGTCTCAGTTGCTTATAGAAGGTGGTCAGTAAATAACTAACATTATCACACACAACCTTAGTATAAATTGCTCCACCCCACCCTAAGTGCTGTTTTAGGATACCAGGCGTCTTGCTGAGCGCAGTAGAAGCCTATGGGGGAGACACTGTTATTACACACTTTTATACACAAGGAAACTGATAAGGAAGTTGGGTAACATGCCCAAGATCACTGAACTAGCAAGTGGCAGAGAAGGAGCCAACCTCAGGCACTCGGACTCCCGTTCTGAGTTGCTAACCACCAGAGGACACTCCCTCACAAGTAAGTTTTTAGATGTTCCTACGACCACTTCTTTTACAACAAATAGCCGCTTCTTATTCCAAAGGGAGTAGTGGCAGAACTGCTCTCATAAACCTGTCCGGACACTCGTCCTAAAGTCAGGCTTCTCATCTGCTACCCAGAGTCTTTTATCCTGTCCATCACCGACCACACCCTGAAACCAGAAATGGTTGACCAGATGGGCCTACTAGCTGAGTTCAGGAGCCCTGCCCCCAGCCATTTTCCTCTTTGGGGGAACATATTTTGTCCTGGAGAACCTCAGAGAAAAGAACACCCTGGGAGAAGGTAGCTTTGGGTGAACAGTGGCTTTTCCCCCATGAAATACAATAGCTACTTCCTCTTCCTACTGGAAAAGTAGGAAGGTGTTAGAAAGAAGTAGACACAGTCTGATGCTTTCAGGAAGGACATCGGTAAAGATCTTTTAAACAGAAGAAGAGAGGACACGGTGAGTCTGCTCCCACTTTAGGGCCCAAACTACAGTTCCATTTTTGCTGGCATTCTCATCTTTTCTATTTTTATTTTCTTAAAGATTGTATTTATTTTTAGAGAAATGGGAAGGGAGGGAGAAAGAGAGAGAGAGAGAGAAACATTGATGTGCAAGAGAAACATCAACCGGCTGCCTGTCACATGCCCCCAGCCCGGGGACCCCAGCCCATAACCCAGACACGTGCCCTGACATGGGCACGTGTGCCTCTTGGTTTGTAGGGTGGCGCTCCACCCACTGAGCCATACAGGTTAGGGGCCCATTTTCACCTTCATCACCTGAAATAGTGATTCATTCTCAATAAGCTATGTAACGAAAGAGGACTAGTAGAATAGATAACTCAAGTTGCAGATTGTCTTAAAATCTATTTTGTTAGCTTTCAGAATGCTTAGCCTTTGGAATGGATTTTGAGTGTGTTGTGCATCCCTTTCAGCTTTGTGGTTGAATTTGGTATGCATCAAACGTCCTAAGATTCTATTGTCTGAGTGGAGTGGAGGAATTGTCGACACCCAGGAAAATTCAATATTATCCTCAGAATAGTATGTTCTCACATCTCAGCCAGTGGCTTATGATTTGACCTTGTTTAAGACGAGCCACTTCCAGATAATGGAGGTGACTGAGCAAAGATGGATAACATGCTGCTTTTCGTCTGATAAGACCCAAAGACCTGTTTGCTGCCTGCCCGAGGAGTCCCCTTGACGCTCTGCTAGAAGGGTTTGGGCTGCTACTTCCAGTCAAGCATTTATTTTGCCCTGCCTGGTACTTGTCAGCCTGATTGGTTCCCTTCTCAGGCTCTTTACCTTCAGAATGGAGACAAGAACTGCCTGGTTGCCCGCTCCAAGTGCTTCCTGAAGATGGGAGAATTGGAGAAGTCCCTGAAGGACGCCGAGGCTTCGCTCCAGGGGGACCCGACTTTCTGCAAGGTGACCGTCAGGGTGGAGAGCTCCATCTTGCTTTAACACTGCCCTTGTCTGCAGTGCTCTCTGATGAGTAGAGGTGGAAGAACCAGCTAGACTGACTAGAGTTTGATGCCGTTTTCTCTGTCTTGTTAGGTCTCTCGCCTTGCTTTCTGCCCCTGTATCCCAACCTTGACCCTCCACTTAAGACCCTTCTGTTCCAGCACACCTGAGTCCTCTAACGCCTTGTCTGCCCACCTTGATTTTGACTTCCTCTCGTTTCAGGGGATTTTACAAAAGGCTGAGACCCTGTACACCATGGGAGACTTTGAGTTTGCCTTGGTATTCTATCATCGGGGCTACAAGCTGTGGCCTGATCGGGAATTCAAAGTTGGAATTCAGAAAGCCCAGGAAGCCATCAACAACTCAGTGGGCAGTGAGTAGCCATGGGGCCTTTCCCTTACCCAGGAAGTCTCTCTGAATTCTTAGGGCAGGAGGAAGGCCTGAGGTGTCTTGGGTGGTGGCCACTAAGGCCTATAGGGAATCGCATGCTTGGACTTGACTGCTGTGGATTTCATTGAGGATTAGGAACTACTCACTGGAAGGGCCAATCCCCTGCCCACAGTACTGAGCGCTGCAGAGTCTGGTTACCCTCAAAGCCAGACAAGAAGGGCTTTTGCGCTCACCCCACTCAGATGAGTATGCCCGTTTTGGCCTGGTGTCGCAGGGTAGATGGAGTCCTGAGCCTAGTCTTTCCTAGTCTTTGGCTTCCTCTCTCACACAAGAGCTGGCCTTGGGTCAGGGGGGAGGAGAAAGGAGGGAGAGCTTGCTAGTGTGGATTCAGAGTGTGGAAATGGCATGAGATGGAGATCTCCCTTTGTTTGGAAATCTGGCTGCCGTGGCCTTGAGCTAGCAAGGGCTGCCTAGCTCCTACAATAGTGTTACATGAAACCTTTACCATTTGCCTGCCAGGCTGGCTCAGATCTAGCTTTGCAACAATATCTACCATCCCCCTGCCTGAAGCAGCCATTTCCACCTAAAAATATGTGAGAGATCACTCCGGAGGCCTGGCTGACCTGAGCCCCAGCTTCTGTTCTTACAGGTCCTTCTTCCATTAAGCTGGAGAACAAAGGAGACCTCTCCTTCTTGAGCAAGCAGGCCGAGGTAAGGGCCCTGGTCTGACACTGCACCCCCCAAGAGGAGAGGCCACAGGTGCCTGAGGCACACAGGTCTGAGTGCCCTGTCGCCTGGGAGCAGCTAGCTCCTACCCATCGCAGGCAGCATGGGACTCCACCCCAGCTCTAGAGGGGCCCTGGGAGTCCAGCTGTGCCTAGGCTCGAGGTCCCGGAGGAAGAGTATGGGACCACAGACCCTAGTCCCTGGCTCCCTGCGCTCTGTGCTGAGGCTCTGCTGCTGTTGCTCTGTCTTCCCAGAGTATGAAAGCCCTGCAGAAGCCGCATCTGGTGAGACACCTCCTACACCCCCCAGCGAGAGAGTCCAAGCGGAAGGGCTCCCTCAAGAGCAAGAAGACTGTCCGCCAGCTCCTGGGCGAGCTCTACGTGGACAAGGAGTATCTGGAAAAGCTCCTGCTGGATGAAGGTTTCAGACACTTTGTCTGCAGCAGGAAACCAGGCAAAGCGGGTGTGGGGTGGATGCGTCACGCACGAGGCAGAGCCTGTCCTCTGAGAGCAGCCAACATGTCCCTGTGGACAGGCTCTACTCCCATTTCACAGATGAGGAAACTGAGGTGCAGAAAGGTTAAGTCACCTAAGGTCCCATATAGGTAAGCAGTGACGCAGCTTTCGGATTTGAGTCCAGGAAGTTCCATTTCAGAACCAGTGCTCTTGAGTGCTGCAGTAAGCTGGGAGGGAACTCCAAAGCTCTGGGTTCCTCTCCCACTTGTCTCTGAAGGGGGTGTCCCCTGGGCCTTCAGTAAGGACAGAGGGCAAAGTAATCCAGCTGGGAGGCCCTAGAGGGGAATCGTAGGACACTGAAACTAGACAGTCCCACAGCTTATCTGGGATAGCCCTTCCTTTTATTCACAAGGAAAGAGAGACCCTGACTGGGGAGTAACCTGTTCAAGGAGTAACTTGACAAGTAAGTTACTTGGTGGAGTTGGTACCAGAGCCCAGGCACCCTAACCTCTGGTCCCACGCTCTGCCACGCTGTGCTGGCAGTGCCAGGAAGTGGGATCGAGCCTCAAAATGAACGCTTTAGATAAACATGCACAATGGGACTATTGCCATTAGCTCTTCAGCCTGAGCAGGGCTCACCCTTGAATCAAATGGCTTTTCTCCAGAGCTGACGTCCAAGGTCTCTGCAGGCTTCCCTGCAGGTCTGTGTCACAGGGCAGCTTTGCCACTGACATGCCTCCGTAACAGACCTGCCTGCGTGCTTACTTTCCCCTGGTGGGGGGTAGGGTGGCCTGAACATGAGCTCCACCGGCCTTGCAGCTCTGCTACCAGCTCCCACCTCTGCTCGGGTGGCAGGCAGGACCTGGGCACAGTCCTCCAGCTCCCAGGTCACACCTAACTGGCCCAGCTAACATCTGGGAAACCGCTGGGTGCTGGCTACCTGGGCCGGGTCATGCGTTTAGGCTTTGTCTTCTTTAAGGACAAGCCTGAAATGCGGGAGCCCTGAAAGGCTGGGGCCTCTCCACCAGCTACCCCTGCTTTAGCTCTTCATACCTTGCCATAAGGGGCCTATGCACTAAGCTGCGTACCGTGAGAATGCCTGGAGGCAGGGCTCTGGCCTCGTCTGGGCCCAGACAGACCCACACTGGCACCCATGTGCTGTTGCTTTACTCACCGTTTCTGCACCTCCAGGCAGAGGTCCCCACGGCAGGCAGGGAGCCAAGAGGAGGCAAGGCCCTTAGATGCCTGTTCTGGTGGTTTCCTCCTCACACCCGTTCCCACAGACCTGATCAAAGGCACCGTCAAGCTCGGCCTGACTGTGGAGGACCTCATCATGACTGGCATCAACTACCTGGACTCTCGCAGTGACTTCTGGAGGCAGCAGAAGCCCATCTATGCCAGGGAGCGTGACCGCAGGCTGATGCAAGAGAAATGGCTGCGGAACCACAAACGCAGCCCATCACAGACAGCCCATTACATCCTCAAGAGCCTGGAGGACATTGACATGTGTGAGTGGTGGTGTCCTCAGAGGGGCGGGGCCTTTGCCAGGTGAGAAGTAAACAACAGCGTGGCCAGCCACCGGCTGCCCTGGGCTGTGGATGGGGGCGGGCGGGGAGGTGGGCACTCCCCTCAGACAGGAAGAGGCTGCTCCTGCCTGAACTTCGCTTCCCCCCACCCAGTGTTGACCAGCGGCAGTGCTGAAGGCAGCCTTCAGAAAGCTGAGAAAGTGCTGAAGAAGGTGCTGGAGTGGAACAAAGACGAGGTGCCCAGCAAGGACGAGCTGGTTGGAAACTTGCACAGCTGCATAGGGAATGCCCAGATGGAGTTGGGGCACATGGTGGCAGCCCTGCAGAGCCACAGAAAGGACCTGGAGATCGCCAAGGAACAGTGAGTGCCCCTGGAGGCCAGAAGGGCCAGGCCCAGGGGCCGGCAGCAGAGGGGGGCAGGGCTGTGTATCTCAGCCTTTTGCCAGGGCTGCAGGGGGCTGAACTCCGATTTTCTGCCCTGCTTGCCTGAGGTCAAAGCTACAGAGGGAGGAGCCACCTTCTGGGGACTAGGGGCGCGGAGGGTAAGGGGTGGAATGAGACTGTCGGCCATTTAGCCACAAGGACGAGGGTAAACTGTAAAAAGCTCCCAATGGTCTGGCTCTTGGGGAGACCCATGCCAACAAACCTTCCTCCACCCTGGGCGTGCCAGGTGCTGCTGCTAGCATGGGGAACACGACAGTGACCAGACACAAGGTCTGTGTCCCTGCAGATGTGAAAGAAAAAGTGGGGTAGCGAATAAATCGCCTCTGTGACAAGTGTCATGAGGGAAAAGCACAGGACCCAGTTCTACAAGCGGCATGTCCTGGGAGCACTTGATTGGGCTTTGGGGAACACACTTGGCCTGTGAGAAGTCACTGGGGCAGGCAGGCAGGAGGCAGCTTGAGGCTGGAGGGCACAGGGCATTGCCAGGGGAAGAGTAGCCAAGAGGAGGCTGGACCAAGTGGGTAGGGGTCAGATACAGTCAGGGCCGCGCCCTCCCAGTGACGAAGTGCCGTGGCTCCAGAGTCTGGCTGACGGAGCTATGGAACTGTGTCTCCGGGGAAAGGCACTTAGCCTCTCCCATCCTCAGTGTCCCTTCTGTCAGGTGGCTATAACAGCAGCCCCACCTGCCCGGGGGGGGGGGGGGGAACAGCACGCAGAGCACACAGAAAGACCTCAGGACTTTGCCGTGTGTCCAGAGTAAGAGTAACATCAACGCTCCCGGGAACGAGCTCTTCCCAGACCCGATGGCCCGCTCTCAGAGGTACCGTGGCTTCCTGGGCATGAGGTTTGAGCCTTTGGAGTCATTTGTGACTTTCTCCTACCTGGTCCCTGCTGGCCCCGCAGTTCTGAGTCTCTTTCAGCCTCCTGTCATCCTGTGTCTATGCGCAGGTCGGCCCTTGCCCATCCCCGTCTCCAGCTGCTCCCACATACACGTCACCTCTAGAGACACGCTGCTTGTCATCTGCCAGCCCTCCTTCCCTTGCTGACAAACAGGCCCTGGCCCCTCCTTGCCTGCAGGTTAACCAAACGCCTTTGCCTGATGCTCAAGGCTCTCTCTGGACCTACTCCTTCGAGGCTCCCTGGTGTCAGTCCTGCGTTTGGGTTAAACTGGGTTTCCTGACCATCCCTGCCACCTGCCCTCTCCTCCTTTATCAGAGCCCTGCGTGCCGCCCTTCCCAGTTCATTTCTCACCTGCCTATGCTGCGCCGAGCAGGTTTCACATGTTGGCCATTTCAGAAGCATAAAAAATAAAAAAGCCAACCAGCTTTGGAGACAGACTTGACTTTGACGGCTGGCTCTGGCCCTCAGAGGCTGTGTGGATTTGATTAAGTTGCTCGCCTCTGTTTCCTCATCTCTAGTGAAGGCGTAATAATGCCAGTTCGGCCCTGGCTGGTGTAGTTCAGTGGATTGAGCACGGGCCTTCGAACCAGAGGATCGAGGTTTGATTCCCAGTCAGGGCACATGCCTGGGTTGCAGGCCAGTTCCCAGCAGGGGACCCACGAGAGGCAACCATACATTGATATTTTCTCCTTCTCTCCTTCCCTTCCCCTCTAAAGATAAATAAATAAAATCTTTAAAAATAATAAGAATGCTGGTTCGAAGAGGTTATGCAAATTAAATAAGATATGTATATACAGTAATTTGGATCCAACTGTATGCCATGCCCTAAAGAAATACAAATCTTTACTTCTGACCAGACTCTCTCCCAAGCCCAGACCTGCACATCCGGTTGATTCCAAGGCGTCTCCACTCGGGCGCTCCACAGAAACCCCAATTTAACATGTCCACAGAGGAATCCCTTACATTCCCCCAAACCTCTTGCTCCAGGGTTCCCTATCCGTGAGGATGTCACTGTGGCCACTTGGCTTCCCAGAAGGAGCCCAGGCTGCTGCCCAGACACCTCCCTCCCCTCCCGTCACTGCCCCTGCTCAGCCCCTCAGGTCCTGCCCACCTGCCTCTTCCCCTGCGCTTTCCCTCCCACAGCTCAATCCAGACCCTCCTTTGCTTCTTACACGTTTCCCCTGACCTGGATTTCCTGCTGCCCAGCTGGCCCTTCGTGCAAACAAATGCAAAGTCAGACAAAGTTCAAGCGCTCAGTTCTGCTGCCCTCCCTCACCTGGCTTGTCCTGGTCTCTCCTGACCCAGCTCTCTCCGGGCCCCTGAACAACTGTGCCCCAGCCAACACCTTGTGGCTCTGCTCCTGCTAGTCCCTAAACGGGACCTCCTTTTCTGCCACCCCTTCTTCATCAACTCTTTCCTACCCATTCTTCAAAATGTAAATAAGTATCTTCCTTCTGGAAAGCCTGCCCTGCACCCCAGGGGTGATTTAGCAATCCCTCCTCAGTGCTCTCTGCCCACACTCACGCGGGTCCTGGCTGCCCTATTAGACTCTGAACTCTGGATGGGACTGTCTCCTATTTCCTCCCTCCCTGGCACCTGCCACAACTGGGCACGCAGTAAATGCATGCTCAGGGGCTGAACAAACAGAGGTGTTCCTCAGAGCTACTTCCTTCATAAGATCCGCAAACTGGTCTCCGGTCTTACTTGTGAGTTCAGTGTGCTCCGGCTTCTGCCTCACGCTAATCAGCCACACCCCACCCTCAATGCGCCACCCCGCCCCAGAGCCTGGCATTCTTCCAAGTGCAGCTCAAATCCCAACTTGTCTCAGTAGTTTCTTCCATGCCCGCAGCCCTCGCTTCTTTCCTGGAATACTCTGTGGATGATTTGCTTGTGTGCTTTCTCATTATTATTACATACGACATATTATTGTTATGGATAAATTACCATCTTACAACTCATTCATCACACCGTATCAGAGCTGCCACTTTGCGAGGGGAGATGATATCAGAGGTGGTGTGGCGCTCCCACGCCACCTGCTGCTCGCAGGTGCAAAGTATCGTCAAGGGTCCAAGGAGAGAGGCAGGTGGGAGCCCTGCCCGGAGTCAAGGAGGCCACAGAGAGGTCAGGGGTGTCAGCAAGGGACAACAAGGAGGGAGGAGAGCCCCCTAGGCTGAGGGGGGTGGCAGGGTTGGAGGATTTGGGACCCACGGGTAGCATGCAGGGCTGGGGGCCAGGCCCTGTGCGGAGTGGGAGGATGGGAAGCCGCCCTGGGGAGAGGAGGAAGGACCTTAGCTTGAAGGTACTAAAGGCTGATGAGTCTGCTTTTACATAAGCTGCACAGTGTTGTACCTGGTTCCCAGCCGCGTGGTGCTGGGAGCATAACCGGGCAGTCTTCTTCCTCCCTTTCCCCCAGCTGCCCACCCCCCTCGCTTCACTGAGAACCAGTGACATGTGTCCTTCTGGCCCCTGTCTAATGTATTTACCTACACATGTAAGTACATCTGTGCATACACAGGATCTTTAAACCAAAAGCAGCTCACTTCTGTTTGATGTTCTCTGAATGGCACTTCCTCCCCCTCCCCCCCCTTCTGCTATGGCCGCGCCGCCGGCGCTGCAGGGGCACTCCCCAGATCCATGTGCAGATGAGTGTCTTGATCAGACCTGCATTTGAGAAAGGCAGGGGGCCACAGTGGGAAGGCTGGACAGAGGAGGAGGGTGTCGTGGAAGACAAGGAGCCAGCTGGGCTGCAGGCGCTGGAGGGGCGGGGAGGCACCGGGCAGGGGGCGAGTGAGCGGGAGTGCTGGGGGCGGGGCAGGCAGGGTGTTTCCGGGCGGCCCTCCGGTTTATTTGTTAGGAGGGAGGTCGTCTTGAAAGGAGAGTGTTCCCAAGGTGGCCGTAAACGATGGAGGCAGGGGGTGCGAGTGTCTTTTCCTTCACGGAAGTGTCCTACTCTTTTTCCTGGAGACACATGGATGTCGTAAACATTTAAATAATGTGGGAAAATTAAAAGTTTCCCTCGTACTCATTTCTCTTAGGTAATCACTGTCCATAGTTAGACTTCCATTCCCTCTACTTTAAACAACGCCCACTTTTTACTTATTTGCTTCTTGTTTTTGGTGGTTTCAAACAACACGGTTTTATTCTCTCACGGGTTTGAAGATTAATAATCGCTACTTCTGGGCGGGGCGAAAATCGAGGTATTGGTAGGGCCTCACTCCCTCTAGAGGCTGGAGGGGAGGAGGCCAGGTCCTCGCCTCTTCAGCTCGGGAGCTGCATTCACGGCACTCCGCACTCCTCGGCCTGGGGCCCCTTGCCCCTCCACGGAGCCAGGAGCACAGCAGCATGCTGCAGGCCCACATATTCATTTTTAACCAATATGGTGTGATAGGCATAGAATATACTCCTATAATCTGACTTATTAACATAATATTTCAAGGATGTTTCCTCATCGACAAAAATTGCCGGTGCTAAGGCACGGATGAAGTTCAGATTGTTTCCAATGTTTATTCTTTTCTTTCTTTTTTTTTTTTAAAAGATTTTCCTGGCTGATGTAGCTCAATGGATTGACTGCAGGCCTGAGGAGCAAAGGGTTGCTGGTTTGATTCCCAGTCAGGGCCCATGCCTGGGTTGCAGGCCAGGTCCCTGGGGTGGGGTGGGGCACACAAGAAACAATCACACATTGATGTTTCTGTCCCTCTTTTTCTCTCCTCCTTACCCTCTTTCTAAAAAAAAAAAATAATTAATTTTAGAAGATTTTATTTATCTATTATTAGAGAGGGGATGAGAGGGATAGAAACATCAATGTGTGGTTGCCTATGACACACCCCCCACTGGGGACCTGGCCCACAACCCAGGCTTGTGCCCTGACTGGGAATCGAACTGATGACCCTTTGGTTCACAGGCCTGCACTCAATCCACTGCGCTACACCAGCCAGGGCCAATGTTTATTCCTATAAACAGTGCCTTAATGTCACATTATCCACTCAAGGTAAATTCCTAGGAGAAAAGCTAAATCCAGTGGACACCTTTGCAAAGTGGTGACTAAGGGTCCCCTGGAAAGGTCCCCATAATGTTCATTCTTGGCTTTAGGCCATGAGAGGCCCGGTGTGTGTCATCCCTGACAGTCTGGGCACGTCCCTCCAGCTGGGCCCTGAGGCCAGGGGCCCTGGCCTTGACCTCTTTTCTGTTTGCGCCGGGAAAGACTGATCTCTAGCGAACAGCTCCTCCTGATTCTTCCCCACAGCGACCTTCCCGATGCCAAGTCGAGAGCGCTGGACAACATTGGCAGGGTTTTTGCCCGAGTTGGGAAGTTCCAGCAAGCCATTGACACGTGAGTGACTGAGGACGGCCCCACCAGAGCTTGGGGCCACGACTTCCCACCCTCACACCAGATGCCCAGCCTGGGGCTGGGGTGCCAGGCAAAGAGGCACAAGAAGACCCAAGTCTGGCCCGGCTCTGCTAGGTGACCATGGGGAAGCTGCGTTGCAAACTCTGGGGATGGACAGTTAGATAAAGGAGTAGAGCAGAAGCAGCATTTTCTCAGGGCGACCCAGTGACAGATCGCCTCCAGCATTTGTTAGGTATGGGAATTCCTTGGCCTCCTCCCTGCAAATTTCGATGCCGCTGGTTTGGGTTGGGTTGGAGCGCAGGGATCTGTTTTAACAAGCGTTCCGGGTGACCGTTACCCTGGACCAGTTCAGGAACTGGTGGACCAGTGGAGTCTGGGACTTCTGGCCCTGTTCTGTGGCTCTGGTCACATGAGGATAATGGTAACAGGGTCTGAACTTGGTAGGTGGCCCAACTGCTGGACTTTTGATGTCCAACCCTGGGGCTAGTGACCTCCTGCAGTGGGGTGAGTCTGCCCCGGGGGAACTTCAGGGCAGAAGCTGCAGGCCAGCCTGGGCTGGGCCAGCCCACTCCTTGGGCCCGCTTGCCTGGTACAGACAGAATGTCCTTCAGGCCTTCTCACTTGATTGAAATACACTTGCTCATCTGGGCTAGGCGTCCTTTGGTTTCCTGAATGGCCCCTGGTGTCTATGTGGTGAAAGACAGAGGGGTATGAGAGTTCATGTACATTTTTTAAAAGTTTTTATTTATTTTTAGAGAGAGAGGGGAAGGGAGGGAGAAAGAAAGGGAGAAAAACATCCATGTGTGGTTGCCTCTGGTGCGCCCCCTTCTGGGGACCTGGCCTGCAATCCAGGCATGTGTCCTGATGGGAATCGAAACAGCAACCCTTTGGTTCCTAGACTGGTGCTCACCTATATGTTTCTATAATTAAAAGTTTTATAGTAAATATGTGCTTACTATTAAATATTAATTTGGAAAATACAGAAAAGTAGAAGAAAAATTATTCAGTCCCGCCACCCAAAGATAAGTACTACTTCTAATCCTACTCTTAACTTTTTGGGGTTTGCATTTCATTCTTTTGTCTGTGTTCATTTTTTTTCTTACATATACTTACTATTCTTAAACAGTATTTTTATGTTCTTTCAAATGCCATTTGTAAACATTATTTGCAAATGTTGTATCAAGTTTGATCCCATAGATGTTCCAACATAGTTTTGAAAGTTTTAAAAGATGTTAATGATTGTTAGCACCACCCCTTCTCTAAAAGAACTGGTGGTTGGGGAACAGTTCTTATCAGTAGGCGGCCTTGACTGCCTGCGGCCAGCCGAAAGCTGGGCTACGGCAGGAGACGCTGACCTGGCTCTTCGGTCCCCAGGTGGGAGGAGAAGATTCCGCTGGCAAAGACCACTCTGGAGAAGACCTGGCTGTTCCACGAGATTGGCCGCTGCTACTTGGAGCTGGGCCAGGCCTGGCAGGCCCAGAATTATGGTGAAAAGTCCCAGCAGTGTGCGGAGGAAGAGGGGGACATTGAGTGGCAGCTGAACGCCAGTGTTCTGGTGGCCCAGGCGCAAGGTATGGGCTTGGAGAGGACACCCTACCGATCCCAGCCCTCAGGCCCAGCTGCCACACCTGGGCTGGGAATTCTGTGGGCCAAACTTAACCTCCCAGTGTGCCCTGTCCAGACTACTTCTGATCCTGAGAGTGGGGATCAGCCCCTCCATTCTGACCAGTGTAAGGGCCTATTTAGGGCTCAGCTCAGTTAGGGCTCGGGGCACCCTGAGAGCTGCCCCTGCTCGTAAAGGACACTGTGTGATCAGCAAAACAGCGCCACCTCCTCTTGCCTCAGTGCCCCTTACATTGGCATTCTTGCATCTAATCGCTATGCCAGCCGGCGACGTGGGCATCATTGTCCTCACTCTGTAGATGTGGAAACCAAGGCGCTGAGTGTTTCGGCGAATCGCCCCAGGTCACACAGGGGAACTTTCTGGAGTGATGCAAGTGCCCTGAAACTGGGCTGTGGTGCTCGTGGCGCAACTCTGTAGATGTGCCAGACACCACTGAACTGTGTACCTAGAAATGGTGCACTGTGTGATACAGGAGCTACACCTCAATGGGATCGTTTAAAAAACAGCAAGGGCCCTGGCTGCTGTGGCTCAGTGGATGGAGCGCCGGCCTGTGAACCGAAAGGTTGCCAGTTCGATTCCCAGTCAGCCCACATGCCTGGGTTCAGGCATGGGTTCACCCACCTCAGCTGGGGTGCAGAGGCCACCAATCGATCTTTCTCTCCCTGTTCCTCCCTCCTTTCCCCTTTCTCTAAAAATAAGTAAATAAAAATCTTTTTAAAAAACCAGCAAGGGGCATGGGTAAGGAGAAACAGTTAAAACAAGATGGGCAATATTGGGGTAATGGTTGAAGCTGAGTGATGAGTAACTGGGGTTCATTACACTACTCCTTTTCCTTTCGTGTGTATTTGAAATATTTCCTAATATGAAGTTAAAATAGAAAGGGCTCCAGGTCATAAGCTAACAGGCAATGGAGCAGGGACTAGAGCCCAGTTCTGTTCGACTCCAAAGCTCGGGCTTCGTCCAGCTGTGCTAAGCTGCTCCTCCTGCTCCAGGTGCACAGCTGACCCCCCGTGAGGGAGGGAGCGTGACCAGCGCTGTGGTCAGGGGCATAGCCATTCATTCATCTACCCACACCGCAAATACTTGGTACCTCCCGATAACAATTTCCTGCCCCCTTGTCTGAAAAGGTAACTTCTAAAAAAAGATGTTATATGTTTATTTAAGATTTTATTTATTTTTAGAGAGAGGGGAATGGAGGGAGAGAAACATCAAGGTGTGGTTGCCTCTCATGGGTACCCCTACTGGGGACCTCTCCCACAATCCAGGCATGTGCCCTGACTGGAATCAAACTGGTGACCCTTTGGTTCACAGGCTGGCACTCACTCCACTGAGCCACACCAGCCAGGGTTAAGGATTTTATTTTATTTTGTTTTGTTTTGTTTTGTTTTGTTTTGTTTTTACTGAGAGGAGAAGGGAGGGAGAAAGGGAGAGAAACAACCCACCGGTTGGTTGCCTCTCATATGCACCCCAACCAGGAACAGAACCCACAACCCAGCCATGCGCCCTGACCGGGAATCGAACCAGCGACCTTTTGCTTTGTGGGACAACATCCAACTAACTGAGTCACACTGGTCAGGGTCAACGAGGTAATTTTTAAGGAGAAACTTCAGGGATGAGAAGGCACCAGCTGTTTTAAGAGTGGAGGGAACAGCATTTAGGAAGGTGGGCAGGGGCTGGGCTGACTTCATAAGCCGAAGGAGACTGGTGTTAGCTGGAGCTCCTGGGGGCTAGGGAGGTTTGGAGGAAGGAGGCTGAGGTTTGAAGGGAGGAGGGGCCAGATTCACAGGGCCTCACGGGCCCAGTTACAAATTGTCGCTGCTTCCTAAAAGCATAGGGAAAACCACTGAAAGCTTTAAAACTAAATCACAGACACGGTTACTGTGGCTTTTCCTAGAACTACAAGCTGAAGCGGAGATGGGCCATGCCCCTCGGGGTGGACATCATCCTGTGTCCACTCTGACTTACTGGGCCCTCAGGGGGGAGCTGGGGCCTGCGCCCCCGGTCTCAGTTTCCCTGCTCTGGAGTTGAAAAAAAGCACATACAGCAGCCTGGGGAACCACTGGATTCTAGAGGCAGCACAGCCCCTGGGGTAGAGCTTGGGCTCCGGGCCCTCCTGGCTTGGGGACCTTGGCAAGTGCCGCTCTGGGCCTCAGCTCCGTCCTCTGCCAACAGGGGTAACTGTGGTGCCTGCCTGCGGGGTTGGTGTAAAGAAATAAAGCAGTAGTGAGCGTGTGAGCTCCGAGAATGGGGCCTGGCATGTAGTGAACACAGAGTGGCTATCCATCCCTTCCTCCTGCCCTCTCAGCGGCGCCTCCTGGTGTCTCTAACAGTGGCGAGAAAGCTGCAGGCTTTGGGGAAGCCTGCTTACAGCTCAACCAAAATGAATGTGTAAGCGTGCAGATCTGCGCCTGCACAGAGTGGGAAAGAAGAGGAGAACAGCCCCCAGAGTCAAGATAACTTTAGGTGACAGATTCAGATAAAAACGAAAGAAAAAGTCTTTAATGTTTACTTGAGTAAGCGTTGTGACTCCTCTAGGGACCCGCAGCGTCTGAGTGACACTGACCTCCACTCACAGGGGCCTCAGTGGGTACTTTCCTTTTATGTGGCTGTGTCCGTTTGATCGCATTTCCTGTGACTGTGTGCTCCCCGAGTTGCCTTGAGTTGCTCTTCCAGTGGAAGAGCCTCCGGCAGTTTGACCTGCAGACACCAGGCCCCCTTGCTCTGCGGATCCCGGAGCAGTTCTCAGGAGGGAGTGGGTCTGGGCAGACACATACTCGGTTATCCCAGAAAGCAACAGTGTGTGAAGGAGCTAAGATATGGGGTCCCCGCACCTTGACTGGTGAGGACTTCTCCCGTTCCTTAAGCTCTTTTAAAGGGCAGTCTGGCATTCCTGTCCCGGCTCCAACACTGCCTGGTGGGGCGGTGGGCTCAGAGGAGCCGCCCCCGCTCTGGGTTCAGCGGCTCTGGGTTCAGCGTGCACCCTGGGCGCGGGGCCTCCAAGAGCCTGGGTCCCAGCTGCTGGCCCGTGAGTCAGTCCAACCCTTTCGTGTTTTCTGTGGTCTCCCAGAGTTCTTAAAGAACCTGAGTGGATGTTTTTGAAACGTGGATTTCCTCTCTGGAACAATCTAAATGTGGGGTGAGACTGAGGTGTCCCCCTGGCCTAGAGACACACGATGTGGGCCCAGGCCCCCTTCCCTCACCTGCCCCTCTGAATGCCCCAGCGACCCAGCTTCTGCCCTTAGTGGAGAGGGGGCTCGGGCATCTCCGAGATCCTGCCCAAGACCTGGGGCTGACTCCAGCTGACACCGGGCCGCCCTCCCAGGGTCCCCCCGGCCAGGGGCTCCTAGGGGGCCTGGCACCCGCAGGGTGGCCGCGTCCTGTGGCAGCAATGTCACCACCTACCCGTGCTGTGCCTCCCCTCTGTTCTCCAGTGAAGCTGAGAGACTTCGAGGCGGCCGTGAACAACTTCGAGAAGGCCCTGGAGAGGGCAAAGCTTCTGCACAACAACGAGGCGCAGCAGGCCATCATCAGCGTGAGCCTTTCCCTTCGCTGGGCCTCCGTGGGCGGGGGGGTGGGGTGGGGTGGGGGGTGGGAGGGGTTTAGGGTGGGCGGGCCCTCAGCCCCTCAGCCTTCCCCTGCGCACACCACACGGCAGGCGGGGCTGACCCTTTCAGAGGTCTGCCGTCAGTTCATACAGCAGCACCGTGCACGTATTTTTATTTGAAATGCACAAGAAATAGAAAGCTTTATAAGACGTATTTATCTGTACTCTGGATGCTGGCATTTTCTATTCTGTTTTTAATTTTTTTTTACTTCTCGCTGGTGGAAACCTGAACTGATTTAGGGTTTGCAGTTTCAAAAGTGCTACCTCCCAGGAGACCACACTGTTCAATAAGGCAGTCAGCCGCTGGCCCCCTGTGATTAAAGTTCGGTTTCTCAGTCGCACTGGCCGCGTTGGGAGCGCCCATAGCCGCGCGTGGCTGTGGCGCCACATCGTGCAGATGCGGAGTGGGCCCATCGGCACAGAGATGTCTGCTGGACGGTGCTGGCCTAGGCTGTCGGCTTCGGGGGGCAGAGACCACAGGCATAGCCGCTGCTCCCAGAGCCACTCCAGGCAGATGCACGACCTCAGTAGGCCGCTCAGTAGCAGAATGAGCCCCAGCCAGCTCCCTCCTGCTGCCAGCCAGACTGCTGCCCTGAGCTGTCTGTCCCATGAACTGCAGAGCCACCACCAGCACCTAGCTGGGCCCCAGCAAGCGTCTGCTCGAGTGAATGTGCAGGGTCCCGGGGCCTCTTGCCCTGTGGCTGACAGAAGCCAGAATGGGTAGTGATTCATGGGCAGGACGAGGGGCAGGGCCTCAGGAAACACAGTGCAGGTGCAGGGGCCCTGGGAAGTGACACCCTGAACATGCTGCAGCTGGAGGGGGCCCTCATGCTGGCCTTGAAGGACACGGACTACAGGGTCTGGCCATGCTGAAGGCACGGGAGACTGTGGGTGCTGAGGAATGTGTGGGAGGCAGGAAAGGAGACGCTGGCCTGGACCCAGGGCCTAGGTTGCGATGGCAGAGGAGTTAGGGGCAAAGAACCCCAGAAAGTTGGTGGAGCAGCCTGGACTGGAGGGTCTGGGAATGGCAAAGAAGCCACCTGACCCACTCGGATTTTTAGGGGGAGAGGGCATGGTTCGTGAAGGTCACGGTGAAACCGTGTTTTCCCATTCACGGCGGAGGAGTCGCTCCCAAAGGGGCCCCACCGTGTGGTAGTCTGTACCGTTCTCACCTGGCCCAGGGCAACTGTCACCTCGCTCTCTTTCTCAGAGCGGGGTCGGCTCCCCGGATGTGCACCTTTGCCTTTTAATCCAGTCTCCAGAGGCAGAACGCTGGGGAGGCCTTCACTGGGAAGCGCATGCTCCCCGGTTTCCACACAAGGTCTCTCTCACCGAATCTGTTTCCGCGTGACTACCCTGCAAATACTTGGAGAGATGGTGGCAGTTAAATTCAGCAAATATTTGCTGACCCTTAGTTGGCCTGGAATGTCCAGCCCAAAGGTGACGACCATGGTCCTGGCCTCAGGAAGCTTGGTGTCAGCAGGAAAGTTGTAACGAAAGCCTCTCAGTCATGACCAGGGCCCTAGGGACCAGGGCACTCAGAGCGAGAGAGCCCCAGAAGGCAGGCAGGTGGGGCTTTCCATCAAGGAGGGCTTGAGGTCCCCTGGCGCGCTGGGCAGGGTATCGAAAGGTTGAGAGGCAGAGAGCAGTGCCTTTGGGGCCGAACAGCCCCACGGCCCTCAGTGGCTCCACATGGGACCAGGTCCCTGACCTTTTACCCACCTGGAGGGGCGCCTCCAGCCTGGAGGGGCGCCTCCAGGCAGGAGGGCATACAGGGGGTGCAGACCAACACTGCATAAGGGTGTCCAGGCCTGGTGGTCATTCAGTAGATGGTTCCGAGTGCCCACGGGTGCTCCGCCCAAGCAAGTCATGAGGAAGAAGGCAGAGCCTGCCCTTGAGATGTGCACGGGCTGAGATCCAGGCCCCCAGAGACCCTGCAGTTGCCCTGCAAGCCCCTCTGAAGGCAGGCCAGCCCAGGCCCCCCTGCAGCGTGTGTCTGAGAGCCTTCCATGGCTTGCTGCCCTGCTGCTGGCTTAGGGACTTGCCTCGAGCCTTTGCATTGGCTGGAAGCTTCAGGTTAAAAAGTTGGAGATCAGTGGATACACACCCTTCCCAAATACATGCCTAAGCCCAGGGGAAACAAGGTCTGAGCTCCCTGAAATCAGGTACCTCATACCACGTAGCCTGGGTACTTCCAGGTTCTTCAGGGCCGGAGGCTTTGGAGGAGCCAGGAGCAAATGAGGGCGTGGGTAGTGCAGAGCCCTGGCTCCTGGGGCTGGGACTTGGGTGAAAGGGGAAGTGTAGGGGCCAAATAGGGGTTATGAGAGTTTATTGGTTCCTCTGTCACCCACAGGCTTTGTTTGTTTGTTTGTTTGTTTTTAATCTATGCTTATTTTTACCCACAGGCTTTGGACGATGCCAACAAGGGCATCATCGATGAGCTGAAGAAAACGAACTACAGGGATTTGTTCAGAGAAAAGAAAGAGAAAGGTGAGTTCCTGGAGCCCCTGAGGCCACAGCCCCAGAACTTCCCTCAGTCAGTCCTGGCTGTACCCACCAGTCGCTTCTCCAGTCCCAGGGCTCAGCACTGACCACCTGGTGTTCTGATTTCAGTGCCAGCAGCAGCCCCAGCCTTTCCCTGGGGTGGGAGAGGGAGGTGACCCGGCCCCCTTCGGGCTGCGGTCTGCCCAGAGAGCCGCCTCCTCTATTTCTTCAACTAATTCATCAGGTATCTGCTGAGAGCTTATCAGGTGTCAGGAAGGTGTGAGGTTCGAGGGAGACAGAGGCTCAGCCGCTGCCCCTGAGGAGCCCACCGCCCATTCACTGGGAAAGCCAGGCCAGTAGAAGGTGTCCCCAAATGGGCTCCTGCAGGTGGGTGTTGAGCTGGGAGACCCACTCTGCTGTGAGCACAGGCCAAACACTCAGTCTTCTTTGGGGGGACAGAGAAGGCTCTGAAGGGGAAGAATCAACCTTCTCAGGCTCACAAGATGCCCGAGGCTTTTCCAGGTACGAGCTGGAAGAGGGAAGGCGTTTCTGGCAGGGACTAACAGGAACAAAGACAGAGGCAGAACGACAGCAAGCCACACTCTGGGGCTCTTGCTGTGTGCCAGGCACTGGTGAGGCATCTCCTTCAGTCCTCACCACCCCTGGAGATGGGGACTCTGGGGCAATGGAGGCCTAGCGAAGTGGAGTGCTCTGCCTGGGTCACACAGCGGTCTGACTAGAGCCACACTGTCCCCTGCTGTGTGGTGCTGCTCTCTGGGGCCAGCATGGGTAGAGAAGGGGCAGAGGTAGGGCACAGAGGGGCACGAGGGTGGCTGAGGTGCAGAGATGGATTTGCCGTATCACATTCTTCCTCCCAAGGCCTCAGGGAGCAAAGAGGCCTTCGGTTCCCTGGCTCCAGGCTCTCTGAAGGAAGTGAGAGGAGGGGGCTGGGACCCAGGGACTGGGGACCCCGGGCCCCTCCAAGTCATCAGGGACAGACCCCAGAGGGAATGAGTGATGAGAGAAGTTGCTCTCCATCCAGTGCTCCCAACGTGTCAGACACTCTTCGTGAGACTTAATACACTATGTTCAGACTCATCTGACCCCGAGAGAACACTGTGGAATAAGCATTAGCAGTCGCTTGATTTCACGGACGACACGGAGGCAGAGGGGCTAAAGTCCCCCGTTGGTTTCCGTCTGGGGCAGCCTGGCTCCAGGCCCATGGTTGCACCGTCCTGGCCACAAGACCGCCGCCGCCTGCCTTTCTGCGGGGCCTGAGCCATATCGCAGTTACCCTGCAGCCAAGAGGACACAGCCGCCTCCAGGCGCCAAGGGTGAAGCCCTCCCAGATCCGGGCTTGGTCGTGGGAGTCCTGGGGTGGAGTCTGTGGGCACCTGAGGAGTCTGATGGCCCTTCATGAACCAGCACCTGTCATGTGGTGGCTGGATCCCCTCAGAGAGGGGCTTTTCCTCTGCCCCACGTGACCTGGGAGATGCTGTCAGAAGCCACAAGGGCAACAGATGTGAAGGAACACAGGTGGGAAATGGCAGATGCTCCAAGCATCCTCCCTCACATGCCCTCGCCAATCTCCGCAGACTTTGTGCGGGGGAAGGTGTAAAAGAACTCGTCGGGAGTGCCCTGCGCCCGGTGGCAGCTGCCGGGCACTTCCCTCCCAGAACAGCAGGTGGCAGCATTGCACAGCCTTCACCACCAAATGGCAGCCTTTCTGGCTGTGACCTAGAGCCCTAGTAGGCACCTTAGAGACCAATGGCTTCCAGGAAGAGAATGTGGGGGCGACTCAGGAGGAGACTGGTGGTTTTTCTCTGTAGCTGGTAAAAAGGTGCAAGGATCCCTCTGGTTGTAAGCAACTCTCCAGCTGAACTTGCTGCGAGCAGTCTGCTTATATTTTTACAGGGAAAGTCCCACAGAAATGATGAGGTGTGCTTCCCCGGGACAAGAGAAATGCAGAATGAGGCTGCTGGAGAAGAGGCACCCTCTGTCCTTTCCCAGCATCTACGCTATTTCTTGTAGGGAAAGAGAGTATGCTGTGGGGGCAGGCCGTCCTGGGTTCAAATTCTGACTCTGCACCAATTTGCAGTGGGATCACGGTCTGTGATTTCTCTCTACCGAACTCAGGTCCCTTGATTGCAAACTTACATCAGTGACGGTGCACACTCTCATGACACCATGCCCTACAATGGGATGGTGCCATCCATGCAGCTCGCACAATGCCCGGAACAGGGCTGGTGCTCAGCAATGCACGAGCCCCTTTCTCTCCTTCCAGAAAGGAGTCCTTCTCTTAGAGGCGCAGGCTCGCACAGGCTGGGGTTCACCTGGGCCCAGAGATGGACAGACTTATACCTTTCTCTCCTCCTTCCTCTTTTTTTCCGGTAGAGGCTGCTGCATCGGAGTATGCGTCAGTGATGGCGAAGGAGAAGGAAGGAATGAAAAGAAGGAGAGATGAGCCTGAGAAGGTGATGAAGCAGTGGGACAGAGAGCGAGCTGGCAGTGAGAAAGATACGGAGGATGAGTTGCCTTACGAAGACACTCTGATCGCAGTGAGCGAACAGGAGGAAGACAGGCAGAGAGAAGCAGGCAGAACCAGCTCCTCCAGGAGAAGGGAACCGGGATCCACGGGGACAGATTTGGGAGAGACTGCCAGGGGACTGTCCGGAGAACTGGGTGTAAGATCAGGAGAAGCAGGCGGGAGAGAATCAGACGTGAACAGAAGGGAATCAACAGAAATTTACAAGAGGCCTTCCAATCTGGATCAAAAACTCTCAGAAGACTCAATCAAAAGGGAATTGGGAGGACAAGAAGAGAGTCTTTCAGAAGCCAGCAGAAGAGAGTCCGAAATACAAGGGAAAACAGAATTGGGAGAAATGAAAACAGATAATGATGAAAAAATCGAAAAAGATGAAAATAAAGGTGAATAAAGTGGTTTTTAGTAGGCATTAGAATCAGGAGGCTGGTGTTCACAGGGACCACGGGGATCTTATGAAACTGCTTGCAAATTGAGACTTTTTTTTAATGGGAAAAAAATGTGGCCTGGGTCCTACAGGTTACTTCTGCCTCTTTCTGATACTGGTTTCCCTTTAAATATATATTGTTCACTCTTAGGAACGCTGAGTCTATCATTCTGCCTCCTCACCCCACCCGCTCTCAGAACAGCCTTGGAGAATGAATGACTTAGTGTGACGTGACACTTCCCCAGCAGAACTCTGACTTTGCCCTGACTGGATGAGCAACACAGAGGCCCCCAAGCAAGGCCCAACCTAGAGGGTGACCAAGGTGTGAAGCATGGTACTCTCCCCCAGGCCCTGTCCAAGAACCTTATGGAAGAAAGAGAAGACTTTCAGGAGGGTGAGCAACAGGTGGGCTGTAAGAACCAGGACAGCTTGAAGGGGGAAGGAAAGAGAGAGGCCCGGGAGTAGAGGCGTCTGCCCAGCTGCTGACCACTGGCCCACCTTGCTGAGGACCTGCTTTGTGCAGTGCACTGTGGGAAGCTCTATGGAAGAAAAAATGATGGGACAGCCTTAGCCATCACCCAGTGAGGGAGACCTACCTGTAAACCCTGAGCCCTGACAGCAGAATGAAGTGAATGCTGCCACTAACAGGGGGACTGTCCTCTGGGAGAACAGAGAAAGAAAACAGGTTCTTGCCCAAGAGCAGGAAGTAGCCTGGGAGTAGAAGCCTAGGGCCAGTCCCAGCGTGCTCCCTCTGCCTGCCCAGTCAGCCAGGCTCCCAGGCCTGTTTCCTCTCTCCTCTGTGGAAAGGATGCCCGCAGCAGGGGTTGCTGTGGGCATTTTATGAGTGCTTAGCACGGCACTCAGTACACAGGCCGCTCTCCAAAATCCACCCACGCTTTCAGTGGCTTCCCAGAGGAAGTGGCGGCTGAGCAGCTGCCTCAGAGGATGAATTAGTTTCATTAAGATTATTCATCTGTCCTTTTGTCCACTGCCATCCTGGTTCTGTCCCTACAATTCCCAGAAGGGTTGGGCTGAGGCTGCATTTAGGCTGGGACAGGGCCTGGACTAGGGTGAGGCATGTCAGCTGCACCATTTCAAAGGCACCAGCTCAGTAAGCAAGATAAACAGTATTTCAATGCAATATATATATATATTTTTTAATTGCAAACCATGATGAATAAAATACCAAAATTTTATATAAAGACAGGATCTAACCTTGCACCTGTACGACACTGCTTTCTTTCCTTCCTCCTTATCTCGGGGCGGGACCAGNCTTAGCACGGCACTCAGTACACAGGCCGCTCTCCAAAATCCACCCACGCTTTCAGTGGCTTCCCAGAGGAAGTGGCGGCTGAGCAGCTGCCTCAGAGGATGAATTAGTTTCATTAAGATTATTCATCTGTCCTTTTGTCCACTGCCATCCTGGTTCTGTCCCTACAATTCCCAGAAGGGTTGGGCTGAGGCTGCATTTAGGCTGGGACAGGGCCTGGACTAGGATGAGGCATGTCAGCTGCACCATTTCAAAGGCACCAACTCAGTAAGCAAGATAAACAGTATTTCAATGCAATATATATATATATATATATATATATATATATATATATATATTTTAATTGCAAACCATGATGAATAAAATACCAAAATTTTATATAAAGACAGGATCTAACCTTGCACTTGTACGACACTGCTTTCTTTCCTTCCTCCTTATCTCGGGGCGGGACCAGAGAAGGATAATTGCTTTCCTCTTTAAAGAGTTCATTATTAACCCAAGAACTAAGAGGCCGGAGAATCCCCTACTCCACACCCCTTGCTGCAGGGCTGAGGGCTGGTCCCAGGTGCGCCGCAGGTGTGCGCTCCCGTAGGCGGTCCCACATTCCCCGCCCACCCCCAAGCCCTGTCAGTTTCGATTTCCTGCGCCTGCGCAGAATAGAAGGCTCCTGGCCCGCCCGAGAGCGCTCCGCCCCCCAGACTATGTAAGGCAGCTCGGCACGGGGTCGCAATATCGCTGGACTCCGTGTCCCTCCGCGCAGGCGGGCGGCCCCGGAGAGCTAGTGCCTGCGAAGGCGGCGACGGCTGCGCTCAGTCCTCTGATATCATGGTGAGCATGCGCGGAAGGCCGGGAGGCAAGGAGTGGGCCGGGCACAGGATAGCGCCTTAGTGGAGACCAGGAGCATTGGGGGGTTTTCGGCAGGAAGTGGCATGCAAATAAGACCCTGAGGTTCCGGGTTTGAGTTGAGGTTTTCTTGGCAGCCCGGTGCATCCCAGAGGTAGGGGAGAGGCGAGGAGAACACGGTGGGGCAGGGCGGGCTCTGGAAGAGGAAGGGACCGTGGGGTGGCCGACCGAATGGTGTGTGCCTCCCTCCCTCGCTTCCCCTGCGTTGGAGGCTTGTCTGGGAACCCAGTGGGCCAGCTCAGCACGGGGTGCCGGCAGGAGACGGAGCTGGTGCGGAGAAGACAGTTTACAGTAAAAACTTGTCACTTGTGGCTTTTAGCTGGCAGGAAAACAAGTGGCTGAGAGAGGTGCTGTGACACACAGCAGCGTGGCGGGTAGAACTAGACCCTGAAGGCAGGAGCCCTGTGCCGCCCAGTCCTGGTGCGGGCACAAAGACCAGGACTGGGGGCGGCCCGAGGGGGGGCGGTGGCGGTGGCGAGAGCAGAGGAGGTGGCACGCGCGGTGAATGAGGCCCTTTGTTCATCGCTCTCCTGCCCTGCCCCCCACCAGCCCTTCTGTGGGACCATTGTCCCCCCCAGTCCCAGACAAGAGAGTATTATCTGTTGCTACCATTGTTGGGGGAAGGGAGGCAGTCTTTGGGTAACGCTTCTCCACCCACAATGCCCTCTGCATGCTCAGAGCCAGGGCAGCTGTGGCTGTGCCCAGACCTAAGCCGCCTATCCCCAAAGAGGACATCCTCAGTAGGTGCTGAGAATATAAAAGTTGGGGGGTCCACTCTAGGACCCCTGCCTCAGGCCCTCCCTGCACACATTTCCAGCACATTTCCTCTAGAGGTGGCAGCAGGGGGTGACTCTTGTGGCTACAGCTCTAACTAGAGGCGAGTGAGAGTACAGTAAAGCTCCGACCAGCGTGCCCTTCATCCCCCACAACCAGAAGCAGTTGGTACAGAAGAGAGAAGACAGAAAGTCCACTACACTCAGGGTACCTGTCAATCAGGGCTGGAGAGCTCCAAGCAGGGAGGGTTCTGGGTTAGAATGAGGCCAGAGACAAGCGAGCAAGGTAGTCACGAGTGAACTGGCTGACATCTGCTCTTCCTCTCCTCACACAGAATAGAGGCTTCTCTCGAAAGAGCCATACATTCCTGCCCAAGATCTTCTTCCGCAAGATGTCATCCTTAGGGGCCAAGGACAAGCCTGAGCTGCAGTTTCCCTTCCTGCAGGATGAGGAGACGGTGGACACGCTGCAAGAGTGCAAGACGCTCTTCATCCTTCGCGGCCTGCCGGGGAGTGGCAAGTCCACTCTGGCACGGGTCATCAGGGACAGGTACCGCGACAGCACCAAGATGGTGTCTGCTGACACTTACAAGATCACCCCCGCTCAAGGAGGCTTCTCTGAGGCATACAAGCGGCTGGACAAGGACCTGGTTGACTGCTGCCGCCGGGACATCCGGGTCCTTGTGCTGGATGACACCAACCACGAGCGGGAGCGGCTGGAGCAGCTCTTTGAAATAGCCGACCAGTACCAGTACCAGGTGGTGCTGGTGGAGCCCAAGACGCCCTGGCGGCTGGACTGTGCCCAACTCAAGGAGAAGAGCCAGTGGCCGCTGTCAGTGGATGAGCTGAAGAAGCTGAAGCCTGGGCTGGAGAAGGACTTCCTGCCACTGTTCTTTGGCTGGTTCCTGACCAAGAAGAGTTCTGAGAGCCTTCGAAAAGCCGGCCAGACCTTCTTGGATGAGCTGGGGAACCACAAGGCTTTCAAGAAAGAGCTGAGACACTGTAGGTGTCGGGGTGGACAGGGGGGGGCAGTTAGCCTTTGTGCTGTGTGCAAAGGACCACGGTGTCCTCAACGCACTGGGAGCGAGGGGGGAAGCGGGCGGAGGCTCACCTAGTACCAGGCCGAGGTAGCCTTGGGTGGTGGGAGCACCGAGGGGTATGGGAAGAGTTGCTTCCCTCCTGCTTCACTCTTCTGCTCAGTTGCCCCCTTCTGGGGAAATCTAGTCCACTGACTCTTAGAGGTGGGAAAAACAAATCACTGTCATAGCAGAAAATACATCAGCATCTTTTGTAACCTTAGAGGTCCTGTGTTTTCAAACTCATTTTTAGCAAACAGAACCATTTTTCTAAAGTAAAATGTTCCATGGCACCCTATGCTGCAAAAACATTATAGCTAGGACTGTTGTGCTTTCACTGGGGATGGTTCCCAGGCCTTGGGCCACCCAGTGCACCCCATGTTTCAAAGAACATGTCTCCCAGTCCAAACACCCCTGTTTTGCAGCTGGGAGAACAGGCCCAGAGGGGGTGTGGGGCTTGCCCTAAGCAGCAGTGAGAGCCCAGGCTCTAGCGACTTACACTGGGGCTTCTCCAGGGCTCTCTCCAGGCAAAGGCGGTTTTGCTTCAGTGACGGGGTAGGTTTGGGTAAGGAAAGGCCCTGGTGACCCTCATTCTGCAGTGGCCTGTTGGAGATACGTCACCCACTAATCCATCTGTTCTTTGAACCCATTCTAGTTCTCAATTTTGAAATGTCCCCCACCCCCATATTGGTATTGCTCAGAGGCAGGTAATATGTGCCTGTGTTCTCAGAGAACGCTGCTCGGCTCCTAGCTTGAACACTGGGATACCAGGCCATGTGCAGCCTGCGGCCTCACTGGCCGGGTTTGCGTCCTGAGCCTGTGAACAGTTTGAGAAAAGCACCCTGGAGGCAGGGCTCCTGGTTAGAGCTGGTGGCTCTGTCCTAGACAGCAGCTGCCTCTGAAGCTGCCTGTTAGTTACCCTTATAAACTGGAACCCTTTTCTGCCAGGATACAGGAGAAAAACATGCTGGGCCCCAGAATACAGTCTGCTCTCAGAGTAGAGACCCTCTGATTCTGGGGATGAACGAGGAAAAAAAAACTAGTGGCATCTAAGCTAGCCAGAGGGCTTGGAGTCTGGGAATGGAAATCACAAGACACTCCAAACCCCGTCATGTCTGCCAGCCACACGATGCCATCCCATTCCACCCCAAGCCCCATTGTGGCCCAGGCCCGTATAGGCCCTCACCCCTCAGATGGGGCTGCTAGGTCCTCAGCCCTAGTGTGGTGGCCAGGTAACCATCCCACTGAGTGACATAGGTGCTATTAGTAGCCACCTGGGTGGTTGTGGGGAACCTGGGGCATCCGGCCACCCCGTGTTGAACTTTATCGACAGGCAGGGGTCAATCAGTTGACCCCCCGTCGAATGTTAACTACGCTCTTTCTGGCTCCTTCCACTGCAGCATGTAGTTCCTAACCACCTTCTTTCTCCCCCTCCTTTTCCTGACTTGCCGGTTCCGCCTGGCATGTGACGCTGGTGAATCTCATTCCTTTGGCTTATTACACTGCCCACCTCTGGGTTACAAGTGCCTTAGTGTTCAGGTCTGGGGAAGATGTAAAAATCTACATAATGTGAAGTCTCGGAATTTAAGCACCTTTTTATAGCTTTGGAGTTGCTATTCCTTTGTTCAACTAATGAATACATGAATTACAGTAAGCTGCTCCAGAATTTATGTTTAATGTTTGATTTTTTTACTCTGGGCCTCGGGGGCCTTGGTGATAGAGGGTGGGTGCTCCTGCTTTGCCCTGATGACCCCACTCTCTCCCTGCAGTTGTGTCTGGGGATGAGCCCAGGGAGAAGATCGACCTGGTCACCTACTTCGGGAAGAGACCCCCAGGCATGCTGCACTGCACAACCAAGTTCTGTGACTACGGCAAGGCTGCCGGGGCAGAGGAGTATGTCCAGCAGGACGTGAGTGACACTGACGGAGGTGGGGGTGGGCAGAGCTAGAAAGCAAATGATGGCTGAAGAGAAACGGCATCTCCTGCTCCCGCTCACCCTTCTGGATGGCTTAGGTGCACAGACCTCAGGTGCCCTGGCTGCGGCCTGGCCAGCGGTGCCGCCAGCCTTTGCGGTTGTCCCCAGGCGTGCCTGCCAGCGCTGGTTCTTCTGTAGCATAATGGGGGGTGCTGGTTCGGAGCAGGCTCTGGCTCTGGCCTCTGCAAGCCTATGTTCAGTTCCACGGGCTAGGAGTCTCTCGTTCCGTAGAGCCTGGCGCTCTGAGGCTTCTGTCCGCAGGTCTGAGGACCGGCCTTGCCCCAGAGTAGGGAGTGTCCAGGGGTAGTGAGGCTTACTGGCCTAGGGGTAATCAGCCCCCCTTCCTCACGTCACAGTGGAATCCTCGCCCCCAGCCTCTGATATGGTGATCTGTTGCCTGGGTATGCACAGCTGTCTCCAGCCTCCTTCGGGTTGCCTCTCAGCACCAGGCCCTCCTCGGCCCTCCGCCCACTTCTCTGCCCAGGTTAACGTTGCCGTTTACTTGGATGGTCAGTGGTTTCCTACTCACGGAAGCTCCCTGAGGGCGAGCTTTTTTATTTTGGGCCAGGCCTGTATTCCTCGCACTTAGCACAGCTGTGTGAATCAGTGTTTAACACTCTCCACTACCAACTAACCACCCACTCATGTAGTGATATGCGTTAGGCATCTTTTATATGCGAGGGGCCATTGAGGCAAAGGATTGTGAGCAAAAACAGAACTTGTGTGCCAGGCGGCAGGGATGGGCTCTCTCGGAGAATCGGGTGGAAGCCGAGCTGTGCAGGGACTTTGCTTAAAGGCACTGACTGCTCGCTTCACCCTGCTCTCCAGGGTGTGGCCTGGCCACCAGGGTGCCTGTTACCAGGGGGAGCTGAATGGTAATGACAGTAGCACTTGTTATGTGCCCGACACTGTTCCAAGCTTGTCACCCAGTCACTCCTGTCACCCTCACATGGGAGTGCTAGTCACCGACATCTTACTGGTGAATAGGCCAACCTGGAGGGGTCCAACAGCTTGCTCTCCGCCCCGCAGCTAGTGAGGGGGACTAGGTTCCGAACACGTAAGTCTGGTGTTAACCCTTGCCTTTTTTACCTCAGCCAACAGTCAGTGGAAAGGCACCCCCAACACCACACACACTGTGTCACGTGTGACATGCCTTTCTCAGGGGGCTCTGCTTTGTTTGGCTCACCTGTCGGACCCCACCTTCGTAGCCGTCCTCCCTGGAGTCTGCCACCTCTGGCGTGGCCTCACTCTCTCTCTCTGCAGATGGTGAAGAAGTCCTATTCCAAGGCCTTCACGCTGACCATCTGTGCCCTCTTCGTGACGCCCAGGACAACGGGAGCCCAGGTGGAGCTCAGCGAGCAGGAGCTGCTGCTGTGGCCAAATGACGTGGACAAGCTGTCTCCCTCCGACAGCCTGCCCCGGGGCAGCCGCGCTCACATCACCCTAGGCTGCGCAGATGACGTGGAGGCCGTGCAGACAGGCATTGACCTCCTGGAGATCGTGCGGCAGGAGAGGGGGGGCAGCCGAGCAGAGGAGGTGGGTGAGCTGGCCCGGGGCAAGCTCTTCTCCTTGGGCAATGGGCGCTGGATGCTGAACCTGGCTAAGAAGATGAAGGTCAGGGCCATTTTCACGGGCTACTATGGGAAGGGGAAACCGGTGCCCACACATGGCAGTCGCAAGGGGGGTGCCTTTCAGTCCTGCACCATCAACTGAGTGCCCTCACCACCCCTCATGTGCTCCTCGCCCTTTAGGCGGGAAAGGGGGGGGGAGAGGGAAGCACACCATCCGCTTGATCTTTAAGGTTTTTTTACTCAGTTAACCTTCCTGTAACTTGTTAAAAGCTTGTAAAATAACTGCCCTTCTTTTTCTGTCGACCCCCTTCCTGTCTAACACTCAAGCTCTCGACACAAAGGGGTGGGAGGTGGGTACCGTTCAGGAACCTGGACCAAAGCTGAGGAGGCTGGGCCAAGCTGGCCAGGCCTGGCCAGCCAGGGAGGGACCTCAAGGCTTCATGTCCCTACAGCCCGGGACACTGGTAGTGGAGGTGGATGTGAGAGGGGACTATCCCTGGGCTTTGATCCCATTTCTTAATCACTGTAACCCCAGGACAGCTGGGGTTATTTACCAGGGTAGAAAAATGGGTTTGCCTCCCACCTCTGGTCCTAAGTGCCTGTCCCTTCCTTCTTCACATTGTAACTAGGTAACAGTTTGATAACAAGGGAAGAAAACAATAAGCGGCAGCAGCCACAGCCCACCCTGGCTGCTGGCTTCACCCCAGCAAGGGGACAGGTGGCCATCCTTTCCAGGGGTGTAGCTCAGTTGCATGGATGGGAGACTGAGGCCAGAGACAGTGCGTGGTGGGGGAGCTCCAGTCTTCAGTCTGCCCAGCCCATCTTGCCTCCTTGGTGCCCCTGGAGGCCTCTCTGCCTCCTCTAAAGGGGGCTGGTGGGCACTAAGAGCCAATGGGGTGGACTCCTGACTGTTAGGGCTCAGCCCACCTGGAGCCTCTGGGAAGGGGCTTTAACACGGCTGCACAGGCGGGCGGGGCTGCCGTCTGCTCAGTAACGGGGCCTTGCTCATTAGGTCGTCACTTGACAAAGTGCTTGGGATTTGAGTGCCAGTCCTCGCTTTGCCCAACCTCAGCAACTTGTAAGACTGATAATGAAATAAATCATGTTAATCCTAGCTGTGTGCGCTCTCTCTCACCCTTCAGTACCCTGCACATCTTCCCTGGGGTGAAGGCTGGGTGTGTCAGGATTGGCTTTGTCCTACAGCTTGGGGCCATCGGTCCTGTCTCCCCGCTGCTGGCTGGGCACAGCTGTGGTGAGGGTGGGCAGCTGAACAGTGTTGGCTTTCATGAAGAGGCAGAAAGGAGAGAGGCTGTCTTAGATGCCCACAGAGAGTGGGGGCTGGCTGGGTTTGAGGACGCAGAGCACAGAGCCTCCCGTCCTATTAATGACTCGAACAGGCCCACAGGTGTACCCGGCCCAGTCTGATCAGACGTCTTAGAGAAGCAAGACCCCAAACTCCTAGTATGGGTCTCCCCAGTTCTCTACAGAATGTCACCCTCAGGTCAGTGCTGCTTCAAACCCAAGGGAAGGCCTGACATTCAGAGTTTCTTCCAGCCAATGGGCTTAAGACTGCAATCCGGGGACTTCCTAGGCCAAAATCAGTCGTCACTTCACCATGGCCCTGGCCCCAAAGGGGGAAGACTGGAAAGAACAGGGCAGGGGCTCCGAAGGAAGGGACATCAGATGATCCGTTTGGTCAAGGTCTTGCCCCACCATGTCTACCACCGAAGCACCAAAACCCTGAATTGCACCCAGAGCCTCTAGTGTCTGCCTGGAAATGCCAACAAGATTCCCCCTCACAAACACTAAGCCTGACCTAACCAGCATACGGCCACTGCTCCCTTGCCCGGCGTACCTCCCATGCAGAAAGGGGCACCAGTGGGGCAGCACGGGCATTTGCTAAGAATAGTGTTCCCAGCTGTGAGCTGATGCCAGCGACCAGGCCCTGGGCCCAGGAGCTGCCTGTCTCACTGGGGAATGGTCTAGCAGTCGGAGAGGCAGGATTTTTACCTTGTGTCCCCCCTGAAGCCTGCACTGGCAACAGGAACTGGGAGTTTGTGTAAACCTCCTTTGTCTAGGTTAGCCTGGCCTGACACTTAGCATCCACCTGTGCTCTATGCGCGCTGTGGACACACAGCTGCTTATGATTTCCGGTGGCCCCCACCAAAACGTAAGCATGTTTCTGAACTCAGTCCTGTGACTGGCATCAGACTGGGCCTGGCAGCACAGGCAGCACCTGCTCAGCACCTACGTGCTCAACAGGCTGGGGAGAGGCACCCGGCACCCCACTGGCCCCCAGCCTCTGGGTGCCCACTGCCCTGCAGGGTGGCCTGCTGAGCCTACAGTCCACACCAGCACCACCTCTGCTGGGGGCTCAGCTCTGGCCCACCGGCAAAGCAGCTGCCAGGGCAAAGTGCCAGAAAGGGTCAAAACATTTTATTCTCTTCATTTTTTCTTTTTTAATAAAGTTATACAGTAAAACAAAAATTCACAAGCTGCCTCCCTGTCCACCCCCCCTCCCTCCCCTACCCGCAGTCTTCGGCGCTGGCTCCCTTTCCTTCACCCCACTCACAGACACAGGGCATCCAACTGAGAAAACGAAACTGCTCTAAGGACATGGAGACGTGATGGAGGAGGTGAATTGTGTCCACATTCAAGGTTACACTGAGCGAGTCTGCATTTTCTGGGTTCTGAACGATGGATGGCCTTTCATTAGCCAAATTGAAAGAAGAAATTCCCTGGACCAGATGCTGTGGGGAAAGAAGGGCACATCAGTCGACTCTGGGTTTGCTCGGAAACAGAGACGCTCTGATTATGGAAAAGTCTCCATGGGCTGCTTTAAAGACAGAGAAACAGCTCCAAGGGCATCACACTGCTTGGGCCCCTGGGCTGCGAGGGAGGACGTAAGCATGTGAGGAATCTACGCATTCTAACACCTCCTGCTGTGCAGACCAGCCCTGGCACTAGGCGGCTTAGCAGTGCCTCTCTGAGCCAGTGGAGGTGCACTGATTATGGTCCCAAGGCGAGGGGTGCCCGGGAAGCTCGCTTCCGCCATCCTCAGCAACACTGAGTGGGCAGAAGCCCTTCCGGATGAGAGTCCTGCTGCCTCCACGCAGGAGCCTCCCGACTCTCAGAGCCACCCAACTAGGGAGCCCCTGTGTCGGCTTGTGATCCAGGCACCCCCGAGAGCAGCAGGCACACTCACCTTCAAAGCTGAAGCCCCCAGGACCGCCGAAGAATGCCTTGAAAATATTGTTGGCATCAAAATCTGTGGGGCAGAGAGAGAAATGGGGAAGGAACCAAAAGGTGAGAGAAGTGGAAGCGTCTGAGGAGGGACTGCCCCGGACACAGACGGTCTCCAGAGCTCTCCCGGGCAGCATTGCTCCCTCTGTTCCCAGCCACGCAGCCCCACCCAGTGCAAGGCTCACCACCTGACCCCATTCCTGGGCTACATTTGCTCCTCTCCCCAAGTGCAGTCTCAGAGGAAGGTGTTCTTTGCCTCCACCCACTTCGCTGGCCCTTCTCCACAACTCAGAATGCCAACTGCACTTGCTGACGCAGCTTTCCCCACACTCTCCTTGTATATAATGCTATGGCTGCAACTGAAAAGGCTAAACTTTAGCTCTTATACACTACCAGGAAAAGATATAAGACCTATGATTTATTGTATCTGTCTGATTCTATGCTGTCTGAACTGTATGTCAGAAAACGTGGTTTTTTAAAAGCACCTACTAGGTGCTAATCATGGCTTCAGGTACTTTGCGCGCATGACATAACTGAATCCTATTAGGAATGTCAGGATATCATTACCAAGTTATACTCAGTGAAACATAAGTAGGAGTTCGAATAATTTGCCTAAGGTCACGTGGACAATAAAAGCAAAATAACAGAAAACCCCAGCTCTGATTCCAGTACTGTGCCCTTGTCATCAGGCCACAGCAGGTCCAAAGTCCCCAAACGCTGCCTGACCCCCTAAGCTGCACATAAAGATTTCTCTCCGCTAGGGTATCCATAGGCACTCTGTGTCCGAAAGTGAATTCTTTGCCAGCACATCTGCTGACCTTCCTGAGTCCCCCAACTCAGTGAGTTGCCCCTGAGTCTACTGTGCCAAAGCCGCTGTCAGCGTAGCCCTTTCCTGTTCCCAACACACTCGGCAACCAACTCCTGCTGAGTCCACCGCTGCCTTCCACCTGTGTCCCCCGGCCCTTCTCCATCCTCTGTGCCTTCCCCCTCTGCTACCCTCCTCATCTCCCAAACCACCTCTCCCCGCCACCGTCACATGTACTTCTGGAGCCTTAATCTGGTCTGTAGCCCCCCTACCTAAAACCCTTCAATACTTTTGGTGAACTGCAGCTCTTCTCAGCCTTGGGGCAGAGTAACACTTACTACTAGTAAACCCAGGCTTTTAAAATTT
Source organism: Sturnira hondurensis (assembly GCF_014824575.4). NCBI lineage: Eukaryota > Metazoa > Chordata > Mammalia > Chiroptera > Phyllostomidae > Sturnira > Sturnira hondurensis. The sequence continues at coordinate 844,771 of NW_028094263.1, read as the reverse complement.
TCTCCCTCGCTCTCTGGAGACCAGGTAAGGATTGCGTATCATCAACTTATTTTAAATTCCAACAGGTTTTCTTAGTGGCGAGAAAGTTGTTGGCATTAGAGACTGTGGTCTGAGAAGTGAACGTAGTTCAAGGCCTCACTGACCTCTGACCGAGCTCATGGTGGGCAACGATGCTGACAGCTGCACTTTACTTCCATCTAAGTCTCTTGGGGAAATCAGTACCTGGGAGGGCTCACAGGGATGTATGACGCACAGAAACATCAGCGTGCACTTTGCAGTGGGGGACAAAAGAATGTCCAGCCCGTACTCCTTGTTCCAGCCCCTAAGGCCTCCTGAGGTCCGCTCTGCTACTTTCTGGCCTTGACTCTCCTCATTGCAAAGCTTGAGTACCCTCTATGCTCCTACGGGGCCCCTGCAGCTCCAAGGATGCCTTGCTCTGCTGCACTTCCATGCCTTCCCTTGCCTCGGTGCCTCTGTCGCACCCTGGGCCCCTGCTACACTCGACTGCACTCATTGGGTTCCATGTCTATCAGATCAGGGGTCCAGTGTGGTCTGGGGACTGAAGTTTACAAACTCTTAGATCGGGTTCCCAGAGGTCAGGGAAGCGGTTTGATTCAGCCCTGTCATTTCCAGCATCCAGCGCAGTGCCCCACATGTCACAGGTCTTCTTCAAGCGTGCACTTTCCAAGTCGCTGCACGTCACTGGCTGATTACATAGACTCTCCCTCTAGATTGTCTGTAGGGAGACCCTAAAGCCCCACGGCTGTCGGACGCACCCCAGGCTGCCCCAACCAACTCACCACCCATGTTCACACCCTCCTCATCCAGGTCCTGTCCGCTGTCATAGCGCGTCTTTTTCTTGGGGTCAGACAGGATGGTGAAAGCTTCCCCGACTTCCTTGAACTTTTTCTCCTCCTCTTTCTGAACTTCGGCACTGGCTCCACTGTGCCGATCTAGAGAAAGGAGTACAGGGAACTCGTCTTGGAGTCTTAAGAAAAAAAGTTTAAGACCACTTTATGTCTGACTTTAGAATCTGGTACTTCCCAAAATGTGGAACGCTCTGAACTCAGTCCTGCCTTCTGCCCAGTGAAGAGCCCCTTGGAGGCGTTCATTCTGGACTGAGCCCGGCAGTGGGCCCGCCTGGCTTGCTCCTCCCACAGTCTGCTGCCCCGACCGCTCTACCTGGGTGGTGCATCAAGGCCCGTTTCCGGTACGCTTTCTTGATCTCATCCTCAGAGGCGTTCTTGTCCACTCCCAAAATCTTGTAGTAATCTTTCCTCTTACTCTTCTTCAGTTCCAGCTGTGCGTTTTTAAGGAGCTGTTTGTGTTCTGGGGGGAGACACCGCGCATCAAGGACAAATCTGATTCTGGTTCCCTTACCAAGTCCCAGCCCAGGTGCCCTGGAGTCAGAAGCCTCGTTAACTGTACCAGGACTTTTACGCTGTTTTTCCCTCACTAGAGATTTTAAAAATCTACTCATACTTAGGGTTCCTCACACCAGTCTCACCACACAGAAAAGGAAGCAAAAGTGACTTCATTTGGGACCAGAAAACATATGCCCCAGCCTGCACTCAGAATTTCTGTTCACTTCCTCCCGGTGGTGATCAGATAAGCTCCTGCTACAGGCTGACCTTGAACTGGACACTCCTGTGTCCAGCTTTAGGGCCTACAAGTAAGACCACAGCTCCCTGAGAAACATGCTTCCGAAAGTCTTTACCTTTTGTTTTCTCTGTCTGATATACTTTTTCATAGTCCCGCACTGCTTCTTCATACTGTTCTGTGTCCATGTAACTGAGAAGGAAATACAGGGCAGGACAGTGACATCAATTCCAATGGCCTTCAGTACCACTCTAGAGGAAGAGGCATAGCTCAGGCAAGAGACACAGTTTTGGTTGAGATGCTTCATGAAACAAGAGCCTTGCTAGTGTGAAAAAACTAACTACCACTTCCTTGAGAAAAAAAGAGACAAGTCTCATCCACTTACACTCAACAGGCAAAGTGATATTCTGCTCTGAGCAGAAAGCAATGGGGGAAAGTTCGTTCTGATTTCACAGAGCCACCAAGAGGCATCTGGCCTGCCTCATGAGAGGCGATGTGAAAGCACCTACTTTACCACTGGGAATGAAAGACACGAGAAAAATTACAAAGTGAGATAAATGGGTACAGAAGAGCTTTGAAACCTAGAGTGCCATTGACATGCAGGGCCAGCTTCAATCCAGGGTAGAAGTGGGATTAGTGAGCCACTAGGCAGATCAGGGTACAAGTGGCTGCTGGCAGCTGCTTCCACGAAGACCAGTCAACCTGAGAGATGTACGTGAGACAGAAAAGGACCCTCTAAACCCGACAGGCTTGCTTCCATTTCAGTAGTGCAGAAGGAGGGGCCTGGCCCAAGGTGAGAGGACCCTGGCTCAACAGGCTGACTGCCAGACCGTGAAGTATTTCTTCCACAGACGCCCTTAGCAAAGCATCTTTCGTGTCTTGCTGAGATCGCCGGCACCAAGACTGGCCTACTGGTCACAGACTGTGGCAGGAGTTCTGGAGACAGACTCCATCCGCTGGGGCACGGGCAGTGGCCCTGCATGTGGCAGGCCGCTGCACAACAGAGAATCAGTGTCCCCCAGCGCTCCCATGGGCCCACCTTCGCCAACACCGCTGGGCCTCAGCAGGCCTGCAGGCCATGGCCAAGGGAGTGTTTCTCGTGTGGCCGGCCAAAGAGGGGCCCAACATCTGAGGCATCTCTGACTTTCTGTCAACATCTTGATTTATGCCTTTAACAAAAATGGTGACAAAACCATGCCCTTTGGACGCGGGGCACAAATGCTATTAGGAGCCCAGGGAACCTGTTTATAGGATGAGGTATAACATAAAGAGAAGGAAAAGAAACTTGGTAACTAACAGCCTGGGTACAGAATGATATAACAAGCAAACAGGCCCATACGTGATATGTTCAACAAGCTTATGTTACACTGATTTGCATTTTTACTTCACACTTTAAAAAAAATTGTAGGACAGCCGTGGCCAATGTGACTCAGTTGGTTGGAGCGCCACCCTGCAGTAGAAGGGTTGCAGGTTTGACTGCCAGCTGGGGTGCATGTCTGGGCTGTGGGTTCAGTGCCCAATCCTGGTGCATAATCCCTGGCCCAGGCGCATGTGGGAAGCAACCAATCAATGCTTCTCACACATCAGTGTTTCTCTCTCTCCCTTCCCCTCTCTCTAAAAAGCAATGAAGAAGAGTGTCCTCAGGTGAGGATTAAAAAAAATTCTAGGACATTCTTACATCTAAAATTGAAAAAAAAAAAAAAAAAAGGAGAAAAGTAGAGCCTTAGGGAAAATGGGAAACTCCAGCTCATAAAGGGGGAATACAGCGAAGATCTGACATCTCCCAACTTTAAAGGTAAGTTGAGGCAGACTGGGGCAAGAGTCAGGCCTCTCTCTGGTAAGGCTGTGGACTGGGCCGATCGCCAATTCTTATCGATCACAGCTGCCTGAGCGGACTGCTGCCGTCTCTCAGCCAGCTGTGCCGAACAGTGCATGCCATTCCCTGTGGCGGGGTCTCAAAGGCAGAGCCACTCAGAGGCCAGTTCGATTTCTACCACAAAGATGAGGAGCTGTCTGATCAAAGCAACTGCTGCCCTGATTTTTATTTTTTGTGCACATATGGAGAAAATAATCCTCCATCCCAACATACTCCAACAAATCGAGCATGTTCTGGCTCTGGCCAGGTAGCTTGGTTGGTTAGACTGTTGTCCTGATGCACCAAGATTGCAGGTTTGATCCCGTTAGGGCACAGACAAGAATCAACCAATGAGTGCATAACTACATAGAAAACGAACTGATGTTTCCCTCTCCTTTCCCCCCTCTCTCTAAAACCAGTTTTTTTTAAAAAGTGTTCTGTTCTTTCGCCACTAAAGAGTATTCCAAATGCAACATAGTATCACGTATCTAGGCATGTAGGTGGCTCTTTTTTGCTATTATTACAGCTAACACTGTCGTAAACGCATACGTAGATTTCTGCATCTGTTAAAATAAGTCTTCAGCTGGGTGGAAGGGCACTCTCATCCCCCAGAGCTCCCATGCTCGTCTGCCAGTGGTCCGTGACGGTAAGACAACGGGCAGTGGTCTCAGAGTCTACGGTTCTGTGTATGTTTTTGACAGACTCAGCTAAACACTTAGAAATTCACAAAAACAAAAACCCCACCCCCACAGAGTAGCAGTTTTCCTATTTTTATAAAATGTGGATGATTTGGGGAAACTACATAGGCAGTAGGCCACATGCTGCGCCACTGGTGAGACTCGGTCCCTAAGAGAACTATACCCTCGTCATTCTCAGGACAGCGCCAGCTCTCTAGACATGGCGTTTCACAGTGAGGGCCAGGACGGGTGTGGAGGGCAGTGTAGGACAGCTGGCCCTTCCACTCACACACACCAAAGACGGAGGTCTTCTCTGTCTGGGAAGGAACCTGAAATAAGATGAATTTCTGAAAGGGGTCTCTCCTAGCTCTTTACTAACGTCCCTGCATGGAGAGACGCTGGCAGGTGCAAGAGCAAGGTGACAATGGGCTGGGCGGCGCCCCGACTCTGGAAGCAGATCTGGGCACTACAGGCAGAGGCACGTTCTGGCTTGGAAATCACCGCGTCGTCAGGCAGGTATTTCCAAAGGGGGGTGGTCCTTATACTACTGGGAGGTCCAGCTAGATTAGATCCCTTTTAACTTCAAGACTGTCTTCTCTAAACCCGGAGCAAACAGGCTAGTAAGCAAGACTCTCAACTGTCTCCAAGATTCTTCTCCTCCAAGCACCATACATTCATTCAACAAAACATTTATTGAGTGAACACTTACTATGTGCCAAGCACTGTGCCAAGTTAGAGCAAAGTGTACAACACAAACAATCTCCAAAGGAAATGGATTTAAACTTTAACAAAAAGTATTTGGGTCAGACATCAGAGGAAACTTACTGACCGTGAGGGGCGTAAGACACAGGCATGGGAGACTGAGGGAGCTTGTGCAATCTCCTCCGCTGGAGGTCTATAAAGAGAGTCTAGGGCTGGAACAATCCCACCTAGAGGCAGGGGGAAGGACCAAATGACCTCACAACATCCCCGGGTCTGCTTCACCATCCGTAATGCACTCCCCTGGCAGGCCAGCAGCAACTCCCCCCCGCCCCCACCCAGCAGAGGCACTCACCACTGGGCTCTTCTCAAGTAGGCTTTTACGTAAGTGTCATCGAGCTTCACTGCATTTGTGCAGTCTTCTATTGCATCATCTAGTTTCCTAAGCTTCAGGAGAGAGACAGCAGTCACACTTCACACGGCAGTGGCTGGGGGAGCCCAGAAGCTGTGCACATGGCTTCAAAATTCTACGGACCGGCCATGCTGGCTCCCTGTCACATTTGTTCCTAGTCACTGAGAAAGCCTGTATCTCGGTGGACTGAGGACACTAAATCCAAAATTGGTGGGTTTTTTTTTTTAGTAATGGAAGCCAGGCACACTTATCTGCAAGGATAAAATCACCTATACCATTCCAGGTTAGTGCCCAACTGAGGCATAAAAATGGAAGGGTGGCTCCTGCCCTCCATTATTCCAGAGACCAGCTACAGGAATGGGAATGACTGTGGTTTTTAACTACTGGGAATCTGCGAGGAGCCCGCTCTCGTCTCCTACGGTGTGTAGGACCACGGGAGTGCTCAGGCTACTTTCAGCTGAGCACAGGGACCATCAGTTATGCTGAAGACCCGTATTCTCATTTCTCCCAAAGCATCCTAAAAAATAATCATTTGCTTAGGCAAAAAGCAGCAGTAATAATTGCTTTAAAAATTATCCCAAAGCTCTTCGTCATTCTCTGGGGGAAAAAGACCTTAAGGAAGAATAGGTGGGAATAATCTTCCAAATCACCCCCCAAGTGCCCCTAAATTCCAGAGAAAAGATACAAGTTTGCCTCTCAGAAGTAGGTTCTAACGGGCTGAGACCCCAATCAACTTGTTCTCCCGTCCTCTGGTTTCCCCTCACTGGGCAGATTTCCCAAGACCTCTTCCACTTCCCTTCAAAATGTCTCCATAGGACGCAAGCCCCAGACCAAGTGCTTACCTTGGAATTAACCGTACCCCGATTACAGTAGAGTTTAGCATTTGTTTTTATATTGTTGGGGTCTATCCCCAGGGCTTCTGTGTACAGTTCATAGGCTAGCTTGTAATTTCCTTCTTTAAAGGCTTTATTCCCGTCTTCTTTCTTTGCTTTCAGTGCTTTGGCGTTCTACAGAGAAAAGTGAGGGAGGTCAGGTCACGTCCAGAAAGCCTCAGACCACTGCACAGAGAGGCCAGAGTCTATTTCCAGTTTCTTGATCCCAGTGGTTAGGATCAGACCCCGATCCCATTCCACCCCGCCCCTTGGGCTAGTTATCTGTCCCTCTGCTTTTCCACAGAGTGGACAGAAGAAACCATGATTTACAAAAGAATACTAAGGAGATCCATGTTTCCCAAGGTTTCCCTTCACTCCCCAGGACAAGCATTACTTATTCTTCACTGAGAGAAGAACAAAAGAAAAAAGCACTTAGATATTAAAAGGACCTGACCCATCTGATCACATTTACTTCTGGGCAAAATAAAGTAGTCTTGAAATCTGTTTTCCGTTTTTTTTAAAATATGTAGAAATTTCACAAGACTGTATGCGAGTCAAACTGCCAACATACGCTGGGGAGTAAGATCTCAGCTGCTCCCCTGAAACCATTTCTACTAAAAGGACCAAGCATCCTGGCAAGGCAGAAAGATGGCTACCACATTCCCATTGTTCAAAGACCATCCATTCCAACTCTCTTAAGTCTCAAAAGGGAAGCTTTCTTTCTCACACAGATCTGGTGCCTAGAACTTACCCTGCAAGCAATACAGGCCTTCTCATGGTCAGGGGCCATCCTGAGAGCCTGCACGAAAAACTGAACCGCCTTCTCAATACAATCTTCATAATAGAGGCAAAGACCTCGCACGTACAAGGCATCTGCATTGGTGGAGTCCATCCGTAAAATGTCGCTGCAGCAGCAGGAGAGAAGGTGCACTTAGCTGTGGTTTGGATCTCCCCACCGTTACTGTCATTGTGGGTTTCTTTTTTCCTGACCATGTTTCTAATATGGATCCAAAGGTAGGCAGACTCCCAAGAATTTTTCCCAAATTGGCAGGCTACAGCCCAGAGGGCCAAATCCCACCTGCCACCAGTTTTTGTAAGCAAAATTTGATTGAAAACAAACCATATCATTTGTTTACCTATTACCTAAGGCTAATTTTGCACTACAATGGCAGAGCTGAACAGATGCAACAGAAATCACCTAGCCTGCAAAGCTTAAGGTATTTGCCCTGACTGATGTGGCTCAGTGGATTGGGTGCCATCCTCGAAACCAAAAGGTCGCCGGTTCTATTCCTGGTCAGGATACATGCCTGGGTTGTGGGCCAGGTTCCTGGTTGGGGGGTGTGAGAGGGGCAACAGATCGATGTTTCTCTCCCTTTCTCTAAAAAGAAATAAAGTCTTAAAAAAAAAAGAAAAAGGACATTTACTATAAGGCCCTTTATAGAGTTTTTTTGCAAACCCCTGGAGTAGACAGAAAAGGAGATTTAAAAAACCAAACAAATTTACACATCTCTTCTTTCACACACAGCTGAAGTACCTATTTATTCCTATATTCTCTATGGGTTTTCAAATTTAGTCTAATCTCTGCTGTAGGTCTCGAGGAGGTCCAGCTGGCCCTAGCTGGTCTGCCTGCAGGACATGGGCTAGGACTGTACTACACAGAAGCTACCAAACAGCACCTGTGCAGGCAAATCTGACTTTTCGACACGGAGTTGGCCTGACTTCATACCTGGCCACAGACTGTGCTTCTGGGTAACGACCCAGCATCGCTAAACATTCTGCTTTGAGGATTTTGAAGCGATGGCAAGCAGGGGCAAATTCTAGGGCACGATCCATGCAGAAAACTACCTATGGGGAAGAAGAAAACAAATAAAAATAAGGCTCTTTGTCCTGTACTCCAAAAACATCTTCATTTTAGTTTGGTTGTAGATAACAGATTCACAGGAGAGTAATATCGGAGTTTAAGAACATACCTAATTCATCTAAGTCACTGAAATGAGAGCAGCTGATCCAGATGATAATGACAGCATTTACCCGTATTTTACGTACTAACTTATTTGATGCTCACACAATTTTATAAAGTAGATAATATTATTACTCTTATTTTACTGATGAGAACACTAAAGCATAGGGATTACGTAACTTGTTCAAGGTCGCCAAAGCCAGTCAGCAGCAAACAGGATTTAATCTTAGACACTAAAATTGCAGAGCCCATAACCTTAATCACCATGCTAAGCTGCCATGGTAAATCATATCCACAATGACCAGGATTGAAACTCATTCTTCTAGTATAGAAACCGTTAGCTGCTACTTTGCACAACTTGTCATGCTTAGCCTAGTAAGACAGAAAGTACCAAAAATGACCTGGCAAGGAATCGCTGCTCCCTGTGCTGGTGGAAGTGCTCACGGTTCTCTCCTTCCTGTACCATGAGCCTCACGTAGCCTCACGGCCACTCTTCCGCTTTTATTTTAGTGCAGAAACACACCAATAAACGTTTTTTTCAATGGTCCTGAACAGACCACACCAAATTACTGTATCTGACACAGCGCTACACAAAACAAAAGCCAAGAGGCTCTCACTCGCACACACACAGAGCTGGGATTAGTTTACTCCGCCTCATAAAGGTTCTCCATGTTTCTATTTTCTTCTTTTCAGAAGTCAGAGGTGGGGAGCACTGAGAGGGTGGGCTGGGATGGGAGTAAAAGACAGAAAACTCTACTTGAGCAACAGTGAAATAAAAAAAAAAAAGAAGTTTGTTCTCTGAGGTTTCATTTTCGATTTACTGCTATTTCTGGGAGATCCTTGCTTCATCACATTCTCCTCCAAGATTAACTGACCCCGTGGAGAAACATGGAGTTCAGAGACACCCATTCCCTCTAAGCATCTGGCCATAGGGACCAGGAGGAGATTAAGTCTGGGCACTCAGACAGGAGACTGGTTAGACAATGCAGACCTGCATATAACGGAATACAATGTCACTCTAACAGGACAAAGATTCAATCTCCAGATACTCCTGCAGAAAGACTTTCAAGGTCTATTCAATGAAATAAAGGCACAGAGCATATTACCTTTCATGCAAAAACAAAAGCAAAACCCACTATGCTTACACTTTCTAGCTTTTGAACCACCGAAAGCACCCCTTTGAAAATTAAATTTAAAAATCTGGGGAGGTGGGTCACCACCACGAGCTTTTCCACGGGGGAGAGTGCTCGGCAGTACTGGCGGAGCAGGGGCAGGGATGCCTCTCCTTCAGAGGCACAGGCTAGTGTCCTAGAAGTGCTAAGCACAGTATGACAATTCAGGTGGTATGTATGGTAGAGTCATGGGGCTAATTTTTCCCCGGTATTAGAAAAAGAATGGGGGGAGCGAGAAGGGAGCAGTCGGTCGAAATGGCAGCAGCCACACCCTGCTGCTGTCACAGCGCTCTGTATGGAGACAGTGGGTCATCGTGGGGAGTGGCGGAGTCTCCGGGGTTCACTTCCCACCCCCACCTCTCCATGACTATGGCCAGCTGCAGGCAAAGAAGATCTTTGTTTCTTCCAACTTCATCTGCTTCCCCGGCCAGGATCATAATTCTTCATCTATGACATCACCGTGAGCTACAGGGCGGGGGGGGCCACGGCTGGGATGTCACAAACAGGATTCTGTCACAAACTGGGGATTCTGGTTCCAGAGTAAGTAAAAGAAAAGAAACCCAAAGACAGCCTTTCAAGACAAAGCTTTTGCCTTTGTAAACCTCAGAAAACACGATAAGAGGCAGTAGCACTTTCCAAATATACACACATAAAACAAAACAAAACAAAAAACCCTTACCAATCACACTACAAAGACACTTGGATATAAAAACCAATGGACAGAAGAGGGATGCTAATAAAGTTAATGCTGGGACTCTCCATAAGCTAACCAGATACATTTATTACCAAATAAAAGACCTTAACAGGATAAGATCTAAGAATAATTCTTTTTTAAAACAAAAAAATAAATATTTTATTGTTCTATTACAGTTGCCCCAATTTCCCCCCTTTGCTCCCCCCGCTCCCACAGTCAGTCCCCACCCTGTGGTCCATGCCCCATACATACTCCTTGGAATAATTCTTAAGTGTATCCTGTTGCCGAACACTGAGTACTTGCTGCAGAAGGCACCAAGCAAACGCCTACCAATGAAGCGACAACTCCGTTCCTTGGTACTCCCAAACTCCTGCTGGGTGGTCCTAAAAACCAGTCCTGATCAGGGGTCTTTAACCTTTTTGGGGCCCTTTACCTCCCCCTTTGAAACTCTAGTGAAAACTACTTCTGAGCACTATCTGAAAAAGGGAGTCAGGAATTATCATACGGACGAAGCATAAGCACTGTAGATCTAAAAAGATACCTAGAACGTTTACATCTTTCTCACGTTTGACATTGGTCAACCCCTCCGGTTTTAAATTTCCACGAACTACCTACCACTCAGCTCCGTACGGACAGCAGTGCGCTTCTGCAGAAAAGCCCGATGTCCACAAGGTCGTGAGGACAGGCTACCAACACTGTTCAACCCGTTCAAAGGGCCTCCCCTAGTTTTGATTTCTAGCTCCGCCAGCTCCCACGGAGCAGGAGTTAGAGCGAGCTTTCATTCATCAAATAAAAACGGATCGCCCAAAGCCGTATCTAATTCCAACTGGCTTTTCCTATTTTTTTTTCCTACAAGCACACTTTTAGACCACTACCTTAAATCAAAAGCAGGAATACACTTGAGTAACAAATTCATTTTGCTTTTATCATAAAGCAAAATATAATTTTTAAAAGCAACTTAATACGAAATACTTTCAAACACTGGTGACAGCGTGGAGCCACAGGAATTCACACCGTCGCTGGTGGGAAAGCAGAAAGGCACAGCCATTTGGAAGACATTTTGGCAGCTTCTTATAAAACCAAATATCCCCCCACCATATAAGTATAGGAGTCATACTTCTTGGCATTTACCCAAAGGAGCTGAAAAATGCCCACATGAAAATCTACACGTGGATGTTTATAGAAGCTTTATTCATAATTGCCAAAACCCCGGCTGTAACAAATGTACCTTCTGTGGGGGATGCTGACCACGGGGGAGGCTGGGCTTGAGTGGGGCAGGGAGCATGCGGGAAATCTCGGTACCCTCTTCTCAATTTGGCTGTGAACCTAATAAATCTGCTCTTAAAAAGTATAAAGTTTTTAAAAAAGGCAAAGTCACATTACATACACTGCTCTAGACTTCTGTACCATACTACTACTCTTAATTATCACACACAACACACACAGGACTTTGTGAGAAAGCGTAGGTGAATTTCCTCATAGTTGTACTTTACCTTCCGAAAATCCCGCTTCTCAAAATCCATTTCTGCTATTTTCTCATATTCTATGACTGCGTTAGCGTTCTTGAACTAAACCAGAAAATCAGATAAGGTAAGGTTTTAATGAAGTTGTAGATTCAACAACCACAAAAATCAATAAAGCCGATGACTATGTTAAGAAAATCGGAACCATGGGCTTTTCACAAATCAGGTTGGCAAAGATGCAGCCAACACTCCTTAACAGAAAGGCCAAGGCCCAAGCCTTACCCTCAATTTGAACTTAAACTCAGGAATGCAAGAATCATGCCTTGCTATATACAAAATGAAGGCAAGGCATTGTCAGGGACTAAGCAAAAGCTTGGAGATCCTCACTAAATTATATCCATGAGTAACCTGAGCAAGATTCAGCTGCCATTATTTAATCAGGATTTGAATTTACTAAATTCCTTTTTTAAAAAGATTTTGTTTATCTTTAGAGGGGAAGGGAAGGAGAGAAGGAGAGAATATCAATGTACGGCTGCCTCTTGTGGGTCCCCTGCTGGGAGCTGGCCTGCAACCCAGGCAATGTGCCCTGACTGGGAATCAAACCACCATCCTCTGGTTCGCAGGCCTGTGCTCAACCCACTGAGCTACACCAGCCAGGGCCTGAATTTACTAAATTCTTTACCCTCACTTAATCAGTTCCTTGATGCATCTGCCTAACCCCCTGCCCCGCCCCCGCCCCCTCCGAAACCCTCAAATTTTCACAGATCTTTTTTTTTTTTTTAAAGATTTTATTTATTTATTTATCTTCAGAGGGGAAGGAGAGAGGGAGAGAAACATCAATGTACGGTTGCCTTTTTGTGCGTAGTTACTACCTGCTGGTAGTTAGCCTGCAAGGAACCGGCCTGCAACCCAGGCATGTGCCCTGACTGGGAATCGAACCGCGATCGTCTGGTTCGCAGGCCCGCGCTCAATCCACTGAGCTACGCCAGCCAGGGCCAATTTTCACAGATCTTGAAAGCTGAAAATCATATTCATAGGAAGGCCGAGGCTCAGAGAGACTCCGAGACTTGCCTACAGTCACCCAGATGTGGCTGATGGCAGAAGTGAGACTAGATCTCAGTTCTGACTCTCACGTCACTATTCACCCCAATATACCACGCTCCCTCTTTCACTACAGACGAGATCAGACCCATACCTCCTGTTGTGCCTGAGCGTTTTTGTGATCCAGTTCCAGGGCCCTCTGGAAACTGCGACATGCTGCCATGGCATTCCCTAAAGACAGGTGGCACTTGCCCTCCCGCAGATGTCCCTGGAACAAACACAAGAAAGAAGGATAAGGAGCATGAGTGACTAAACACACAGAAATCAATAGCACCAACACGGGACAAAAATGGCCAGAGAAATGGTGCTCAGCCAGGGCTGACTCTGCCTTCCATGGGACATTCAGCAATGCTGGAGGCATTTTTGATGGTTACAGCTGGGCTGGGGGTGGGAGAGTGCTACTCATACCTTAAAGACCAGGGATGCTGCTAAACACCCTGCAATGCTGTGCAGGGCAGCCCTCACAACAGAGAATTATCTGGCCCAAATGTCAACAGTGTTGAGACTGAGAAACCCTGGGCTGGAGAAAGTCAACTGCAGCAACCCAGTCCTCCCCAAAGAGCCGCCTTACATACCCGAACAAAAGTGTCATCCAACCTCACTGACTGCTGTGCATCTGCAAGAGCTTCTCGGAACCTTCCAAGCATCATCAAGGTGGCTGCTCGATTCCCATAATAGCTAGCATTTTTAGGACACAAATCTATAGAAAAGGGTATAAAGCAAGGTTTAGAATGGGTCACTGCCTCTAAATCTCACGGGCCATCTCCCTCAGAACTACAACAAAGTAAAATAGGAACTACGACATTCTCTTTAAAAAGCCACTGTCATATTTTTGACTGCCTGTGCAAATGGACAGCAGCAACAGTGCAACCAATTTAAAAAGAAAACAAGTTATTTTAAGAACTCACTTATACTTAGCTTTAAAATGCATTAATTATCTTTTGGAACAGGGGTCAGCATATTTATTTTCTTAATGAACTGTGCTTTATGAGTAAGATATGAGAATGTATTTGCATTTGTTTAGCTGGGGGTGGGAAGGTGGGAATCAAGTCAGGTGAGAAAAATGCTGGCATTGGATTAAAATAGGTTGGCAAATGGAACATGGAAATAACAGAGCCCTGACAATCTCCAAAAGGCCATCTTCTAAGCCAGTGAACAGACTGCCAACACTGAAATGCACGTAGTTGGGCATTCTATTGCCATAACATTTGGAATTTCTGGAGTTGCTTTTAATTTACCAAAGTAACTGCCACCCACTTAAGCTAAAAAAAAAGTAATTTCCTCATGAAGCCATTGAACTTGAAGATGTGCTACTTCTTAGAGAGGAGCTATTAATAACAGTATTTGGCAAATTATTTTCCAGCATAAGCACTAGGTCCGTCTCACCTATGGCTTTCGTATAATAGTTATAAGCTTCATTGTAGTCTTTCTTGGCATAGTATGCATTTCCTTGTTCTTTGAAAGACTCTGCTTTCCTGAAAAGGAAAGAGAAAGAGAACCACGTTACTACCCATACCTGGAAAAACCACCTCTGCAGTCTCACGGGAGCAATCTTTGGCCTAGTCCCTGGCACACTGAGCTGAAAGTCAGGGTGATACTAGAAAGAATTCACAGATTTGTTCTGCAGGCTGATGGACCAAAAGGAGGTGCTAATGAAAGAATCCAGGGTCTTCGGATGCTATTTTTGTCACTTAGATGCATGTGAACTAAGAAACTCTCTACGTGTCGCCGGCCTTGCCTTGCCACTCCCACCTGTGGTCATTCTCCTCACAGCAGACGGATTTAGATACTCTCTCACCGGGACTGAGTCCTGACAAATCCACTTCCTTCCCACTGTGCCACAACGGCTGCCACTTCAGCAAATGTACAAAAACTGACCTACAGACACTGTGATTAGAGGCAACTGACTTCTCAATGCAAAGTGGGCCATATCCTTCGAGTTTTAATCATTTATTCTCTTAAAAAGTGGCTCATGCGTTTGTCACTGGAAGGACAAGCAGAGCAAAAGCAGATGGCAAGGAAGTTCAAAGCATAGCATATTGGTGTTTAAGATGGAAAACAGAGTTGAACGACAGCAAAGACCAAGAACTTGGATGACAGGGACGTACGCGGTAGAGGCTGCCATGCCATGCTCTAAGGAGCCCCACCCACGGGTAATCCCTCTGCCCATCACACCTGTACAGGTACTTTCTGCCCCTCTATCCTCCCTGTAGCACCTTGAGTAATCTCAGAATTTCTGCCCTAACCCAAGATACGTTTACTGAAGCTGTGCCATTAGACAAATTTACTTTCCAAAAGAAAGAATGTTTATCATAGGGAACTCTATTCTTGCCCAAGAGACTAACACCAACTCCAACATGACCGACAACGTTTTAAAGAACCGCCACCCAGTACCTTCTGTCAAAGATACCCAAAACCATTCTACTGCCCAACCTGAGCTGCAAAGATAATTCTTTGCCAAAACGATTACTGCACCATTACTACAGAACTGAGTGCTTTTGTTACAAGGAAGCCTTGGTTTCCCTTCCTGTCCCCCACACATGCAAAAACGAGCTGAGTTCAAGGGCTGCCTGAAGTGGAAACAAAAGTACGTTGTTCTCAACCTTGGTAATGGTGTGGGAGTTTACAGCTCAATTCTAGGGATATTGGCACTGGGGAGATTTGTGATTTATTTAAGTATCTACTTTAAAATACAAACCGGCAAAGCTGCTGTCCTCCTGGTGGGGCGACCCCTTCCACTCTGCCCCACGACTGCCCTGGCGAGCCTCACTCACACGAAGAGTGCTGAAGAGAGGGGAAGGAGGGCGGCACGACCTCGCCTCACCCTCCCACAATGCCTGGAGAGGCCCCGGGCTGTCGGAAGCCCTCAGGAAGGGTCTCCTGGCGACAAGCCTGGGGGACCGGTGGCTGTCTTTCTACATGGCGCACACCAACCATCCTGCAGCTCAAAGTGAACTGAGGCACCACATACAAACTAGGAGGAACCCATCCTTTCAGTGCAGGCAGGCCAACAGGGTCGAAGAAAGGGCTTCCCCAACGCAGGATTTCAGAGGCTGAGTCAAATTCCTGGGAAGAAAGGAAGTAGCAAACTCAAAGGAAACAGCAGGCCCAAACAGGCCCCTGAGAGGGTCCAGTCATCTCTTCAGCCGGCTAGTGGCTAAGACGACACAAATTCTCGAGGAAAGGCAAAGGCGTCTGGCGCCTGCGCCAAGGCTACGTGGCGGTGCAGAGCTGCACAGCTGCTGCAGGTGTCCTCTCCTCGTGCGGCACTGACCCGGGGGGAGAGCCAGTTCAGCTCTGGCTCCCAGGAAAAAGGATGGCGCCTGTGGAAGACTAGTGAGAATCACTGAGGCCAGGCACTTTCCACACATCATATTCTTACTATGTGAGTTTCAGTATCCCTATTTTTCAAAGGAGAAGATGAAGGCTACCAGGTGAAAGACTGGCCTGAGGCTGCAAGGCCAGGCCGCACCCGTCAGATGCCAAAGCTCTGCACTTCCCACAACACTGTGCGTTCTCTCAGACGCCCACCTCTCCCTATGACCTATGACTCAAAGGTAATCTGTGCTGCCAGGAACAAGACCTGGATTTAAATTAGCTAAATGACATTCTAATACCTAGTCAGAGAGAGAACAGGGCTCCTTTAAGATGCAAGACCTAGTGAACTGGACTTCACCTCCCCCGAGAAATGCATTTCATTTTAGTAAATGGTGAGTAGATTCCATTCTAGGGCAAACAAAGCGAGCAATGCAGAATCAGCCCACAGCAGGAAGAACAAGAAGAATTGTGTTGTGACAAGTTATCATGTTTTTAACCTCACACTGCACAGCATCAGGCCAGAATTAGCTAGTCCCACACAATTGCCTCATGAAAAGGACTTATTTTCATGGAAACATGGTTGATTAACAGCTGCCTAAACAATAGGCACTTGGTGCTTTTAGACTAACGCTTATTTTTTGCCTCCAGGTCCAACGCCCAAAGTGGAGTCCCTCCTCCATTTCAAACCTCCCACCAAATACATGACAAGCTTTAACCAATGGGCCTGACCCTGCGAGACCAGCCGAGGAAAGAGTGGATCTTTGGAATCCAGCATGGCAGCAGCAAGAACTGAACAAGGCTGCATCAGGAACAATTCCAGGGTCAAATCCATTCAAGTCCTGCCCTGGGAGTCTGAGAAAGGGCTGAAGCTTGTTCAAGTTGCCCTTACAGCAAAGGGCCTGAAGGATGAGGTGTCAAAGGCGTGGGACTGGAAAAGAAGGAGAAGAGCAGGTTAACACTGGAGCTGAAGGCAATCTGGCGGTGGCATCTGTCACTCCACTCACTGCCAAGGTCAATTCATTTAATATCCAAGTGAAGTGAGATACAACACATATCTACTAAAACACATCAGTACTCAGGAAAGAAGAATTAACTGCCTTCACCAGGACCACTTAAAAAAAGAAAATAATTCCAAAAGGGACTAAATTAAACTACAGATCATCTTCTATGGCCACAAAATAAAACTGAGACTAAATCCTGAAATGTAACACCACAGCAAAATATACAGTTGGCCGTAACTGACCGGATGCCACTATTAACAGCTACACTTTATCTCTAGTACTTGTTCAGATTTTCAAAGTAATGCCAATGAAGATCTTTGGAAGGGCCTTCTGAAGTGGTTATGGTGACAATGTCACGCATCCCCCAACAAAGGGAGAGCAACTGAGGCACCCATGGTGGCTGCACGGGCTCCCTAACTCTTGGTGTCCTATGAGTATTCCTCCAGATCCTGTTGGTATGGAGGTTCTTAGCTTCACACTAATCTATCCAGTTCCCCACCCAATCTTTGGGTCAATTCTAAGCAGTATAAATGTCGTCTTCCTGATTTTTCAAGAGATGCTGGAAATGCCTTTACCTCCACCAAACCAGTCCTTTCACTTTAATAAGCCAGCAACAAGTTCTTATGAAAACAGCTACTGAATAAAGGTTTTCAAAAACTCCATCCTCACCCTGGCTGGTGTGGCTCAGTGGACTGAGTGCTGGCCTGCGAACCAAAGGGTTGCCGGTTTGATTTCCAGTCAGGGTGCATGCCTGGGTTGCAGGCCAGGTTCCGCAATGTAAGTGCACAAGAGGCAACCACACACTGATGCTTCTCTCCCTCTCTTTCTCCCTTCCTTCCCCTGTCTAAAAATAAATAAATAAGATAAAATAAAATTAAAATTAAAAAACCCCACAAAAACCTCTATCCTTTTTGGATGTGTGATGGGGTGGCCTCCCACAACAGGATCATGGCTGGAGGGCTGGGGCCAGCCTTTCTTCAGATATAAAGAGATTACATTCCATTCTCCATTTGCTTTGCTACGTAAACAATTTCTCTTTGTTTCCCCCATCAATTGGAAAACTGCAGCTCTTAGAACCTGCTTTTCTACACCACATGTGCATATCCTCTGATCATGCAGGTACATTCTCTCTCCCCCACTGAGCACTCACTTATCACAGATGCTATTACTCCACCAACACTACCAAGGGAATCATTTCACACGGATTTAGCGGAGTTCATCATCGTGTGATCAAACAGACAACTGGGCTCATGATTACCAGCCAACTTTGCACATTTACAGCTCAGCTAAATTAAAAACACATTAAAACACCATAGCTGGTATTGCAATGTGCCCCAAATTAGACGCCCCATAAAAATTTCCATTTTCTCTCTAAATACTTTCAAGTTGTACACTTAAGCAAGATCCCTGCCTTAGGCCAACTAGTCTGTCTTTTAGCAATTAAAGAGGTATTCAGAAATTTTAATCAGCTTTTCACTAATGCAGGATTCTCTGGGTGGTAGTTTTTAAACATTCTCAGCATGTCTGGCTTCACTCTGGAATTGCTTCATACAACACACATTTGTAGGTTACTAAACAGGGATGAGATGCTTCATCACTCATACAGTATCTTTTTAAGACATATTCTATCTCAGCCCATGAAAAATAAAGACCAGCATGGCTTCACAATATTCTCAACCTAAGAAATACTGATTAAATATTTGTACAACAAAAAACATATCACACTGCTTTTATTTATTGAAAGTATTTGGCTAGCCCTGGCTGGTGTGGCTCAGTGGACTGAGTTCCAGCCTATGAACCAAAGGTCACCTGTTCAATTCCCAGTCAGGGCACATGCCTGGGTTGCAAGCCAGGTCCCCAGTAGGGGGCATGAGAGAGGCAGCCACACACTGATGTTTTGCTCCCTCTCTTTCTCCCTCTCTTCCCCTATCTCTAAAAATAAATAAATAAAGTCTTTAAAAAAAGTGTTTGGCCCGCCAGGATGGAGGCATAGGTGGAAATACTGTACCTCCTCGTACAACCAAATTTAAGGACAACAAAGATTGAGAAACAAAACACAACCAAAACAGACAGAAAATTGAACTGTACCGAAGTCCAACAACAACGAACCATTCATCCAGACTGGTAAGAGGGGCAGAGAAGGGTCGCACAGGAAAAAGCAGTGGCTGCCAGACCAACTCAGACACGCAGGTGGTGGTTGGCAGATCCCAGGCGTGGGGTGGCAACGGGCAGACCCAGTGAGGGCACAAGGTGGCTGGCTGACCGGGTCACACATTCACCCACAGATACACCAGACAAAAAAACAGACAGTGAGACAGACCACGCAACCCAGGGCCCCAGTGACGGGAAATAAAGCCTAAAAGCACTGACTGGAAAAACTTTCAGGGGTTGAGGTGTCAGGAGAGGCTCCCAGCCTCACAGGAGAGTTCACTGGAGAGACCCACAAGGTCCTAGAACATACACAAGTCCATCCACCTGGGAACCAGCACCAGAAGGGCCCAAAATCCGAGAACAGAACAAGCACCACTGTTCCCTCTCTGACCCCACCCCCACATACAGTGTCACAACTCAGCTACTGGGTTGCCCCGCCCTGGTGAACACGTAAGGCTCGACCCCTCATAAGTAACAGGTGCAAACAGACCAAAACATTATGCCTCAAACAGAACAGCTCAAAGCTCCAGAGCCAATACTTCTGAGCGATCAAGAGATAGCCAACCTATCAGATGCACAGTTCAAAACACTGGTGATCAGGATGCTCACAGAACTGGTTGATTTTAGTCACAAACTGGATGAAAAATTGAAGGCTACACTAAGTGAAATGAAGGAAAATGCACAGGGAACCAATAGATGGAAAGAAAACTGGGATTCAAATCAATGGAGTGGACCAAAAAGAAGAAACAACCAAACAGAAAAGAATGAAGAAATAAGAATTCAAAAAAATGAGGAGAGGCTTAGGAACCTCCAGGATACCTTTAAACGTTCCAACATCCAAATTATAGGGGTACCAGAAGGGGAAGAGGAAGAGCAACAAGTGGAAAACTTATTTGACCAAATAATTAAGGAGAACTTCCCCAATCTGGAAAAGGAAACAGACTTCCAGGAAGTTCAGGAAGCTCAGACAGTCCCAAAGAAGGTGGACTCAAAGAACACACCAAGGCACATCATAATTACATTACCCAAGATTAAAATGAAGGAGAGAAGCTACACCTGGCTGGTGTAGCTCAGTGGATTGAGTGCGGGCCTGCAAACCATACAATCGCAGTTCGATTCCCAGTCAGGGCACATGCCTGGGTTTCAGGCCAGTTCCCAGCAGGGAACTCACGAGAGGCAACGTACATTGATATTTCTCTTTTTCTCTCTCCTTCCCTTCCCCTCTAAAGATAAATAAATACATAAATAAATAAATCTTTAAAAAAATAATAAAATAAAATGAAGGAGAGAATTCTAGAAGCAGCAAGAGATAAGGGGACAGTCACCTACAAAGGAGTTTCCATCAGACTGTCAGTGGACTTCTCAAAAGAGACCTTACAGGCAAGAAGGGGCTGGAAAGAAGTATTCCAAGTCATGAAATCCAAAGACCTACATCCAAGATTGCTCTATCCAGCAAAGCTTTCATTTAGAATGGAAGGGCAGATAAAGTGCTTCTCAGATAAGGTCAAGTTCAAGGAGTTCATCATCACCGAGCCCTTATTATATGAAATGTTAAAGGGACTTATCTAAGAAAAAGAAGATAAAAAATAACAGACAGTGAAAGGACAGCAAACTCAGTTATTAACAATCACACCTAAAACAAAAGCAAACTAAGAGGACAGCTAGATCAGGAGTAGAACCATAGAAATGGAGATCACATGGAGGGTTAGCAACAGGGGAGGGGGGGAGAAGGGGGAGAAGGTACAGAGACTAAGCAGCATAGACAGTAGGTAGAAAATAGACGGGGAGAGGGCAGGAATAGTATGGGAAATGTAGAAGCTAAAGAACTTATGACACATGGACATAAACTAACGGGGAGGAATGGAGGAAGGGGTGTGTAGGGTGGAGGGGAATGAAGGGGGGGAATGGGACAACTGTAATGGCATAACCAATAAAATATATTTAAATAAATAAATAAAAGCAGGGCCTTCTCTCATCAAAGAAAAAAAAGTATTTGGCTAGAATAATATATTTTTAATAAAGTCCAGCTCTTCCAATGGCATGAATAGTTTAAATCAAAACAGATACAGCAGCTTGAAGAGTTCGGTCCTTTTTTTTTTCATTTTCTTAGAATAAAAACCTAGCATTGCTAAAATTACAACTGAGGACCATACGATCTTCTTGTCAGCACAGAGGAGTGTTTAGGTGCCTCTGATTTTGGAGACCATCTTGTTGGCAAGAGCCTTAGATATCTTTCCTTTTCATACCCTCAATCTGTGAACAATAATACTTCACACTGCCAGTGAGACAAGTGTCCTTTATGCATTCCTACTCTATTTACTACTTCCAAAATGTCACCCTTACTCTGTGATTGTCGAGCCCATTTCTTTTATTCACTCAGATTTACTAGCTGCCTGCTGATCTAGAATGTCCTCCGCCCTTCAGAATTCATGGGATCTTGGCCAGTGTCAGAGTAGAAATTCCTTTCTCCTTCCCACAGCTCAGACCTCTTGTCCCCGGGCCTGTTTCACGCTGTAATCTTTCTGACCTTCATGAGAGAGTAAAGTAAAAGGAGCCTAGGAGACTAACTTAGACTCTGTCTTACCAAATACGTATTATTCTCTTTTTTATCTGCTGACTAATCTAGGGATGGTTTTTGACAATCTGACTTTCACAAGGTCAGTGGAAGCCACACATGACCTAGAACAATTCCACAGATGGAGAGCTTGCGAAATGCAAAAGGTGCGGCATGCTGAGTGCAAATACAGGTGTCACAGAAGCGCAGAAAATACAGAGGGTGGGTGGGCTGTATCCAAGTGTTACCTGTTGCTAAAGTTGAGCTACCCAGCTTCCTTTACTCAATTTCCTGTAAAATACACAGATTGTGCTTTCACTTTAAAACACAAAAACACAATGATAACAACACCTGCCCTCCCCCTTCCCCAACAGAAGGAAGAAGACGAAGATGAACAAAATTTATAAACACAGTTCAAATCTTTCTGTCTCGATACTCAGGGGGAAGCTTCAACAAAGGCAGAGCCAGAGGGGCCAAGGGCACCAAGCAGAGTCAGTCGCAGAGTCTACACAAGACAGCAGCGCTCTCTACTGCCTAAGTGGGGAGAGGCACCAGGCACCAGGCTGGGGTCAGCTCTGCCTCCTTCCACGAGGGGGAAAGTGAGCAACCGGTCAGCTGGATGTGGACAGAAGCCCCACTGGTGCGGGCAGAAGGGCAGTCCAAAGAAACAGCTGCCTCAGCTGTGAGTTACAGGGGTTCCTTAAGTGGGAGGAGTCACAGCCTGTGGTGACTACCTAACCTTGGATTACTCCTGGGGAAAGAACTGGGGAAAGAACGCAGAACCAGAAGCTGCTTCAGAGAAACCAGCTTCCCGAAGCCGCTGAGGACACCAGCCACTGGCCTTGCAGAATTAGCCAAAGACTTATTTGTATAACATAGTCCCAAACTCATCATTTCCTATTCCTTGGTTCCCCATTCTGTAACATCTCCGCCCTCACAACCAAAGTTTAACATTAGAATCAGGAGATAGGTAACACTAGCGCCCATCAAAAATCTAACACTGAGGTACTAAGAAAAAGGTTGCTTTCTGAGTTTTTTTTGGGGGGGTGGAGATGGGAACCAATGTGGGGAACCTGAATTATCATCTAGTATTTTGCTTCCAAAGTTTTCTAGGTTCCTCAGTTGAACAGGTGGTTGCCTGCCTCAGAGCAAACTGAGAATGAACTCTCAGGACAGAACCGTAAAGAATAAGAGAGGGCCCTCCCTGCATGTCTCAACCCCCCCCCAAAGTTTAATATTAGAATCAAGAGACAGTAACACATTGCTTAGCAGGCGGTCTGGCCTCCCGAAACAAACATTAAGTTACGTGCCAAAAGAACAAGTCTCAAAATTAGACTCTAAAAGTCAAATATTCCTCCTCATCTTATCATTCTCAAACGGCTCATACCCCCTGATGATGGTGGAGTAAAACATAGGAAACTGCCATTTTGATCTGGCCGGAGGAGAAAAAAATTGTCAGCCAAAGAAAACAAATATACAACTGGGATAACATACACTCTGATTCCTGCCCTTACTGCTGAAATTCAGACAGTTCAAAAGAATACCTGGAATGACCTCTAAGTAACTTCCACATCACTCAGCACTGGAGAAAGGGGACCAAACACTAGTGGAATAAGGGAGAAATGGGTTCTCAGAGGGACTCTGCATCAGACCACAAGGCACCTAGGCAGCCGCTGACCATTGTTCTCCAATCTTCTAAAGTCCTAGAAAAAGAAAGCAAAAGCAAGTGCCCAGTACTCAGTCAGCTTTTTAAAGCTTAAAACACCAGCTTCAATGACTAAACTAATCCCTGATTGGCTGGAATGTACAATACAGCTGGGCTTTAAGCCAATCAGAGTTCTGGTCGTTGGGAATGGACTAGACTTTAGAGCAACTGCCACTCACTGGCCTAACATTTTATTAAAATAGCTCTCAATTTACCTGGCTCTGGTTAATACGTGGACCTGAATTAGAGAGCAAGAAACAAGGAGACCCTCCCTTCCTCGGCTCCAGTTAGGATAACTTAACAATTAATAAGTTGTTATTCATAAGTTGTTAATTATTAAGTTGTTATTAAGTGGCCATGGCCACTTGTTAGTATCGGGGCTCAATTAATTTGCTGGTATTCAGGATTCTGCATTTCAAGTTTACCCCTCCCTTAATCATGACTCATTTGTCCCATCTCCCATTTCTTCATCTCTGACCTCCAAACAAAAATAAAAGTGAGAGCAGTGTTTCTCAAAGGTTTGGGCTCAAGGTCAAAGATAAATTCCCATTCAACTTGCAGGTTTACTGAAATGTCTAGCTGTCTACCCTGGAACTTCAAGAGAAAGATTAGGGGGACGAATGCCTAAGGACTGAAAACAGGATGAGAGGAGGAAGGGGGAGGGGAAAGCCCCACGAATCCCAAAACGTCCCAAGAAGCCACAGTAACAGCAACTACAGCAAATCCTGGGATACGGATTCAGTGCTTCCCACCAACAGTAGGAACAGAGAAATAAGAGGCAAAATCCGTGAAGCATTTATCGTACCTAGGTACTAAAAAAGGACCCAAAAATAATTGCTCTTGCTTGCATCCATGAGAACACAGAGGAGTTATCAGCTCAAGGAAGGGTGTCCTTGCTCCTCAGTCTGCGGTTCCTATTGGCTTTTTAAACCTGAATGTCCAGTCATACCAGGTACATGAGGAGCCACAGAAGCGACTCCTCCATTAGCAAACAACTTGAAATCCTTCCATTTTACCATAACAAAGACCTGTGGAGACCACGCTGCTTCCCAGCCCAGGACCTGTGATCAGAGCCCGCATCCAAACAGGCATTCAGAAATTAGGTAAAGCAAGCAGCACCTTCCCAGGAAAATGTAAGGCTTTAAGCCAGCTAAAATGTAAAGCCTATGCAATTTAGCCCCCTGGCTCACAAGTTGCTTTATCTGTTCTGGTTGGCAAAAGAAGAATAAATAATCATGTCCAGAGCACTGATCTGTATTAGAGTGCCAACTAATAAATCTTTTATTTTAGCCTCTCAGCTGCTGTGGGGGGGAAAAAGCTCTGTTCGAGTGGCAGGCAAAATAATAAAGTCCACTTCTTTTCTCTCTAGAGACACTCAAGGTAAGGAAATAGGACCTGCAGCCATTTACAATGCTGTAACCATGAGGTCCGTCTCTGCCCCAGCCCTGGGACGGAAACAATTCAGCAGCAGCAGCAGCAGCGGCAGGCCCCGAAGCCAAGATGCCAGGAAGTCCTCGCTGGGGTTCACAAAAATCAACCCGAGAGACCCACCAACTCTCGAGTCCCCAAGTGAACTGGTGGTAATAGGACTGCCACCGGAGAGGTGAACTTGGCCAACTGGTACATCAAGCCAGGTAGGAAAGGGCAGTTATGAGGGACGCTCCTGTCCCTGCTCTCTGCTGTGGCCACATAGAAGGATTCGGAGATTCATGAAAAAAGCAGAAACCACCTTACTCTAAAACTGAATTCCCACTCCATTTTCAGCATTGGAAAATCATACATAAACAAGGCTTTTTCTTGCTAACAGATCCTTCCTAAGGACGGCACAAAGTCAAACTGTGATTTTTATTATTTCTATATTTTCTTTGTGACTTGTTCACCTAAGTGGAGTATAATAAGCACCTTAAAATACATATTTACCACTGTAAGTCTAGTAAGAATACATTTTTCATAGTTAAATTTATAGTTATTTCTTCTTAGTGGTAGATGAAACAATTGTACATTTTACAATGACATTTTTTAATTTTTAAACTTTTATTTATGTTTAATTTTTACTGAACTTATTGGGGTGACACTGGTCAACAAAATTATATTCAGGTGTCAATTCTGTAATCCATCATCTGTCTGCTGTATTGTGTGTCCACAGCCAATGGCATCTTAAATTCCATGGACCAGGGCAGCGCACAGCAGCCAACACCCTCCCTTGTTCTGTGGTCCTGCTGCTACTACCGCCACGTCTGGGGTAATGCAGTCACATAACGCCAGTTGTTTCTTAATATTTCAGGTTCATTTACTGTCATTTTATGATAAAATATCCTCTAAGGCTGCAATTTTTTTTAAGGAAAAGGATTTGCTTTATATAGGGGGCTCTGAAGAGGAACCCAAAGTAGGGTTAGTCACTCCATCAGATATTTACACTGAGTAGAATGAGTTTAAGTTCCCTACAGCCCAAGGCCCTATCTACGGTGCAAAGAATCACAGAGCTCTTCACCTGAAATTAACCTTACATTTAATTTAAGGTCTGTGTTGGCAGTAGCCTTATGTCCCATTTAACAGTTCCTTGGTGATGCAGGTGATGCTTAACCCTAAATACCTGGAAAGAACTAAGGCTGATGTGAAAACTCAAAACCAAGTGTGGTGGGCAGCTGGATAGACAGGAACCAAGCAAAGGTGATGGGCCAAGTACAGAAGGTCACCAGGGCGAAAAGCCCCGGTGCCTACAGGCAAAACTGGGAAAACAAGAGCCTCGCCCCCAGGGTAACCCTCCCTCCCCCTGGGTGCTGGTGAATGGCCTTTAAGCATTATGCTCCCAGGACCATGAAATTCTGCATCAACTGCATCTAGGCCTCAGTTGTGTTTTGGGCCCAGGCCCAGAAAAGGGGCAAAACCAGACAAGTGAAGCCACGGCTGACATCAGGACCAGCTGCGCTGACTAATGACCGCTTCCTAGTCAGTAGAGACGACGACTCTGCAAGGACAACCTGGAAAACTGAGGAATACTCTGCTGGGATCTGCCCTCGGCCTCAAGAGGGAGCACCCGGAGCAGCACTCTCTGGAGCAGGCCCTGCCTTTCCCCCGCCTCTCTCCCCCCTACACTCCAGGGACCATCCTTCTGCCCCTGTAACTTGTTCCTGAGCCCACACCGCTCAGCTGGTCGACTTCTTCCACAGCTCACTTCCACCTCTATGACTTTCTAAACACACTATTACGTGCATTAGAGTCTCGGCTCTGAATTGGTCCTTAGAGCCGAGGGCTCAGGGCCGAGGCTGCTACGCGAGGTCCAGCTGCTGGGAACAATCTGGTACCACTTGGCCGCCGACAGGAGATGCGCCTGCTGCCGGAATACGGGCTCCTCCAACACCCCAGGGACCTGCTACCCTTGCCAGTCTCTCACTCCCACCAGTTCGGGAACTGGGAGTACTGGCTACAGTGACCACCCTTCTGCTTGACGTCGATCCTCCTCCCTCACCGAACACATCTTCCGTTTCCAACTTCCATGGCAAAACCCCTCAGAATCCCAAGTTCAGATCTCACCCACTGATTTTACATCACCACCTCAAACCGCCCAGACTGAAGACCCAACGGGCTGGTTATAAAGCTATGAAACCTGTGGGAAGAAGCCTGAGAAGGCTGTAATCAATGAATCTGCAGCAGATAAGAAAGGGACTCTAAACTTCCAGAACCTTCTCGTTAGCCTTGCTTCAAGGATTAGGACGAGCACGACTACCCACGACTCCGTTCCAACCCCACTTCCAACAATCTGCCTTCGATGTAGCCAGAATCCAGAGTGTTCTCGAAAAACACTCACTCAGCAGCTCCCTTGGCTAGTCCGGCCTGGCCATCTTGAGCCACTGCAGCTGCCGGGCAGTGTCAACAGCGCCCAAGCAGCTGCCCCCCTCCTTCCCACTTAACTTAAGAAGGAATCGTAGTCCTGGGAAAAATGAGGATATTACCTGGGGCGGGGGCGGGGGCAGGGGCAGGGGCGGGGGCGGGGCGCGGAATGGAGGGAAAGGGATTTGTCGTGTAGAAGCATGAAACAAGCCCCTCACTTTTCCTTCCTTCTCTCATTTTGGACTTCTGGGGTAATGGGGGGCGGGCAGC
Organism: Sturnira hondurensis; assembly: GCF_014824575.4. Lineage (NCBI taxonomy): Eukaryota > Metazoa > Chordata > Mammalia > Chiroptera > Phyllostomidae > Sturnira > Sturnira hondurensis. The sequence goes on along the minus strand of NW_028094263.1, from coordinate 817,437 downwards.
GGGTAGGGGCCGACCAGGTCAATAATAGAGTCACAGAATCCCCTCGGACCCAGACTAGTGCTCGCTGGGGTGTAATTAGTGCAGAAGAGAGTGAGGCGAGCACGCGCGGTGGAGATGCAAAGTGCAGATCGACAACAATGCACAGAAGTGAAGGCGGGGGTCGGGGATGACGTCAGGAAGGTCTCCCGGTCGCAGGGCCGCCTCCCCCACCCCGCTACAGACCTCAGATTCCCTCAAAGACCCAGTCTCCACCGCAGGGACGACCTTTCTCTCTGCTGGAGAAGGGCGCGACGCCTCAACTCCCCAGCCAGGCGGAAGCAGGAGGGGAGGTCCGACCTCCGAGAGCGCCCCTTCAGGGGGTCCATCCGGACTGGTTCGCGAGCGTGCGTGGGGGGGGGGGCGCGGAGGGCGGGGCATCGCAGCCAGCCGGGAGCTGCATCCTGGCAGGGACGGGTTACCCGGAGCCACGGAGCCGAAGCTCGCCCCTTCCACTACCCTGCTACCTGGTTACCTCTTCGCCCCTTCGTCGTCCAGCAGCTCAGGCTCGGTCGCCGCCATTACCACATCGCACTCCGCGGCAGCCGCCATCTTACCGCCGAGACCAGAGAGCCGGGTGGGAGGCCGGCGGTGCAGAGCACTTCCGGTTGGACCATCGAGCAGCTCAGCCGCGCTGCGCCCAGAGTGGCTCCCTCGGGCCCGTCTACCAGCGAGAGTCTCCGCTTGAGGCCAGAGCGACCTCCCGTCCCCGGAGGTCCACTGTGGTCTCCGCGCCGCGGCGGGACCCCAGGGACGGTTCCTGGACGTGGGGGGCGCCACTTTAACTATGGATCGAAAGGGGGTCCAGGAGGGTATCTCCTCTCTCTGTCTTGGCTTTCCTCAGTGTTCCAAGAGCTTCCGAGTTGCCATAGCAACTTCCAATGCTGGCGCGTCTTCTGTAAGGTTCAGGGAAGTCCGAGTTGGGTGGGGACCCGGTCACCCAGGACTTTGAAGGGAAAGAAGCTACTACCTCCCCGACCTTGGAGTGTGTCCACAGCCTCCTCCCAGAAAAGGCGAGAAGAGACACTTTGAGCCCGGTGCCCCTAGCTCTTTCATCGGCCCTGGTAGCCCTGCCCAGCCAAGCCAGGGGAACGCAGGACGGCTTCACCCCGCGCCTTTCATCCCCCTCTGGATCTCCAAGCACCAACTGGTTCATCACCCTAATGACGCTGACCCCTTTATGATGCTGCTTTCATGTCAGCTGCCTGGGAGTGCCGTCTCAGCATTAGGCCTAGGAAGAGTGGCACAACGCCCCGGACCCTGCCCTAGTTTATAAGGCAGCAGCTGGGTGAGGGTGAGGGTGATGTCCCTGGCCCAGTGCCCCAGTATTCCTACCCCTGCATAAAACTCCCTGCTCGGCACGCTTGTCTTGCTGAGTACAGTTTGAATTGGGAACTTAGGACAGGGACACAACCTAACCATCTTTGTAGTACCTCACCCCAACCAATAATATGTGTAGACTTGAATTCAATTGGGGCTTTCCGAGGTTAAATTGAGGGAGTTTGAGTTTAAAGCCACAGGAAACTGTATAAGGGGGCAGGGGAATTTCAAAGGGATCTTATCCTCTTCCTTCAGTAAAACTATGTGCCATTGCCCATAAACTGCTTGCATGGTCCCTGCCCACCAGAATGCCAAGGAAGCTGAAACCAAACTCACCCTTAGTTTAGGAGAGAATGGGAGCAGGCCAGGTGGGTTGGAAGAAAGAGGTCATGTATCCAACTCTCTCCAAGGTGCCTACTGTCCCTATTCAGAGTCGGGAGGGCACAGACTCACCACCTGCCCAGACTGCCAGTAGCTCGATCCCACAGTCTAGTGGGGCAGGGGGCATTTTTTCCCGGTCTTCCTGCTTTGTCTTCTCCGCATTGGAACCACCTCATCAACACCCACAGCTTTAACTTTGTTGGCAACTCTCAACTCTGTTGGCGTCCCCAGTCTAGGCCACTCTTTTGAGCTTGGATCTGTATATCCAGCTCTCGTGGAATCTTCTGGATGTTTCACAAGTCCCTAAAGCTCAACATAGTTCAATTGAACTCGTTATTCTCACCCCACCCCTCAACAACAGACAAAACAAATGCTGTACTTGATTCTCTTCTGCTGAATTCCTTATCTTGTTGAATGAATTCACTATTTTCCTCCTGGTCATGGAATGAGATAGATGGGAGACATCATGAATTCCTCCCTCTTTCTCACTCATGACTCCCAATTTATCACCACATCTTGTTGATTCTCCTACCAAAAGTCTCCCAAATCTATCTCCTTTCCATCCCAGTTCAGGCTCTCGTCACTGTTTTAAAAACTTGGAATACTACCAAGCCTCCTGACTGGTACCCCAGTCTTACCGCTCTCCAATCTTCAATCTTCTGCCAGGCTGACCTTCTGAAAGCAAAAATTTATCCTGTTACTTCACTGAAATTTACCAATGACTTTCCACTGCTGTCAGGGTACAGTTGGAAACCCTCGGCCTCCTACAGGAGGCCTTGGACTATTTGGTTCATTTCTACCATCAGTATTGAAGCCAAGCACTTGTAGTTCCAGAAAAATGCCATGAACCTTTGCCATGCTTTCTCCACCCTTCCTCCCAAGCCCTTCCAACTTAACACAGACATGACTTAGTCCAGGAAGTTCTCCGTGATGCCCACCGCCACCCCCACCCCCCCGCCCCGGAGTTAAATGTCCCTCTTCTGTGCTCCCATAGTACCTCTGTAATAGTTCTTACCATGCTGTTGTGGAATTTTTGGATTAGATGTCTAGCTCCTCTAGACAGTGACGTTCTGACAGGCAGCTACAGTGTCTAATTCGACTGCTTTTCCAGCTACGCCATCCCGTAGCTGGCACAGAGTAGGCGCTCACAATACACTTGATGACTAAACGACCGGATACATTAAGTATTATTGTACTATCGTAGCCTTTACAAAAAGAACATCTAGGGCCCTGGCTGGTGTGGCTCAGTGGATTGAGCGACGGCCTTCGAACCAGAGTATCGTGGTTCAATTCCCAGTCAGGGCACATGCCTGGGTTGCGGGCGGGTTCCCAGCGGGGGATGCATGAGAGGCATCCATACATTGATATTTCTCTCCCTCTCTCCTTCCCTTCCCCTCTAAAAACAAATAAATGATATCTTCTAAAAAAAAAAAAGAAAAAGAACATCTAGGCATAAGACAACAACCAAGGCACCCCATGTCCAAAGAACCTAGTACCATGTCCTCCGGTCAGGGTCTCGGCCGCCATTCTCCCCGCCGGCCTCTGGGGGCGCTGGACTGACGGCGCCCGCTCTTTGCCGCAGGAATTCGTCTTGCCGGCGGCGGAGGGGCGTGGCAGGACCGAGCGCGGTCGACCCGGAAGGACGGAGCCCTGTGGCTGTGCGGCCCCTCCCCTGGTCCCCGCGCGCCTTTGGGGTCCCGGCCCGGGTGCTGCCAGGGCCCTGGGAGGTACGGAGCTGAAAGGCCGGGATCGGCCACCGCGTAGGGGCCGCTTTATGTGGCAGAGTCAAAGCCCCGCTTCTGTCTTGGGGTATCTATTAATCGTGGGACTCACTATATCGGGCCCTTTGGGCGGGGGTAGGAGGGTCGGTAATGAGGAGCCCCCCCCACCCCGAGAGGTTTCTATTTGGAGCCTTTGTGAGGAGTGACCTCTGTGTCTGCTCTCGGTAGGAGTCAGTCTGGGACTGCTTCTGGGAAGCCTGCGTTTTAGGATGCTTTCGGGATTTCTGGGACGTCTTCAGAGAAGGGCTTTCTGTGACTCAGCCTTCTCATCTTGGTCTGTCAGTCCAAGGGCGGCAGAAATTGTCTCCTTTCCCGAGCCCCTTTCCCCCCCCTTAGATTCCTTCACTCCTTTCTTTCAAGTCCATGACTAAGATGGTCTTCGTCTTAGCCATGAACTTGACTAGGAATCAGAGGGAATTATTGTGTAGATAAGTCACACAGGAAAGCAAAATACAGTATTCTCATTATTTGTTCACCAGGAAGAATAGCTTAAAACATATCCACGTAAAATAGTATTTCTGCTTATTTCTCCGTGAGGTCATGGTTAAAAAGAGGAAGCTGAGCACAGCCTCCCCTCAGAAGCTGGTCTTGAGTCCTGTGCACGGAGAGGAGCCTTGCCAGCGTTTCACTTAAACAAGCGTCTTTCTTCCACACTTCTGTGACATCGTGTTCTGCGCACCAGCAGTTACTGGCCAGGCAGGGGGGATAATAAAGATGAGTAAAACACAGCTTTCTGGGCAGTAGTGGACCTAGGCACATAACTTGTGACATGCACCCTGACTAGTGTAGGGGACAGTGCTGAACCGCTGAGACTGGACACAGTTTGGAACCCAGGCTCTCAGCCATGGCAGATCTGCCCTCCGTGTCCATCCCACCTCACCCGGTGTGCTTCTCTTTTTCAAGGCTGAAGGCCAAGCATGGGGAAGAGTTGCAAGGTGGTGGTCTGTGGCCAGGCATCTGTGGGCAAAACGTCAATCCTGGAGCAGCTTCTGTACGGGAACCATGTGGTGGGTAAGTGTTGGGGGGTGGGGGTGGGGGCACGTGGGAGAATGATGGAAGAAGTTAAAGAATAAGGTGCAGGATCTGACCACACAGAGAAGCTAAAAATCTGCTCCTGGAGGGCCCTCCGGCCTACAACACCGAGGTCTGGAGGAAGGAAGCCCACTATCCGGGATGAGGAGGGAAGTTTCACTTTCGCCCAGCACAGTGTGAGCGTGAGACTCGTGTCAGTCTCCCCGAATTGTTCCAGGCCTGCCAGACTCTGTCTGCCCCCCCTCCTCAGCCCCCACGTTTCTTTCCCTCCCCGAGCGGCCTGTCAGCGTACTCTCAGTCACTCATGCTTCCCATCTGCTTCCTCCCTACACACGAGTGCTCTCACTTTATCCCAGGTTCTGAGATGATTGAGACGCAGGAGGACATCTACGTGGGCTCCATCGAGACCGACCGGGGTGTGCGGGAACAGGTGCGTTTCTACGACACCCGGGGGCTCCGAGACGGGGCGGAGCTGCCCCGACACTGCTTCTCCTGCACCGACGGCTACGTCCTGGTCTACAGCACGGACAGCCGGGAGTCCTTCCAACGTGTGGAGCTGCTCAAGAAGGAAATCGACAAATCCAAGGACAAGAAGGAGGTGTGGATGGGAGGGAGTACCAGTGGAGGGAGCCCTGGGCTGGCTTTGGGAGGCGTGGCCTGGCCCTGTTTTTCACTCATGTTCTAGGAGTTGGGTTAGGAGCTGCAAGAGGGATGGAGGCCACTAGAGGGTGCCTTCAGCCAGGGAGGTGGCCTTGTGCTGAGACAGCTCAACCCAAGAGGCTTTTTAGTGTGAGAGGTTCCTGACCTACCACATGAAGCCCCCACTAGTCTGTTTACAATGGTTCCATCACATCTGCGAAAGCCCTTCTCTTCTACAGTCCCTCTTCAAGCTGCAGGCACTGTGGGAGTGCTTCCTCACCAGGAACTTAGCCCAAAGTGAACTGGCAGCTAGTAATGAGCAGGTATAGGGGACTCGGGGCTTGTAGTGGAACTCCTGGAGAGAGGGCCAGGAGGAGGCCAGAATCGGAACAGAGAAAGGAGAGGGAAAAGCAACGATTCCCTACAACACATACACACTCTGGTTTCTAATAGAGGAAGAGATGAGACACCAGCCATTAAGACCTCCCTTCTCTTAGGACTATGAGGTGGTGGCCAGCCCTAACACCCATTCCTAAGGTCCATGGTACGGCCACAAGCCCGAACTCTGTCCCCCTTCCCCAGGTCACCATCGTGGTCCTTGGCAACAAGTGTGACCTGCAGGAGCAGCGGCGTGTGGACGCAGATGTGGCTCAGCACTGGGCCAAGTCGGAGAAGGTGAAGCTGTGGGAGGTCTCTGTGGCCGACCGCCGCTCCCTGCTGGAGCCCTTCATCTACTTGGCCAGCAAGATGACCCAGCCCCAGAGCAAGTCTGCCTTCCCCCTCAGCCGCAAGAACAAGGGCAGCGGCTCCTTGGATGGCTGAAGAGCTGCCATCCTTTCTTCACCTTCCCAGCCCCAGTACAGCTTCCGGGGCTTTGGAAGAGGGGTCAGGGGGAAAGGGGAACACCCTGCTAGCAAAGGCAGCCAGGCTGTCCCAAGCTCAGGCCACTTTGGCTCCCTCCCAACTCCAGGAAGTGCGAATAATCTAGGTTAGTGCCTCCAACCTCTTCCCCACCCCAGCTTTCATCACCTCTGCCCCTCTCTGACCTAGGACAGTTGTGGGTCAGTGCCCCTTTCGCCTGTCTTGGAATGGAAAGCAGAGCTACCATGCAAAAGTGCCCAGTCTGGGGTCTGGTTCTGATCACAGGTCCCACACCTCTAGGCTTTTCACACACGCACGCACACACACAGCACCAGCCTGGACTCCAGGGAGAGGGCACCCAGGTAATGTGTGTGTGTGGGTATGTGTGAGCATACTGGTGTTGGCGGTGCCTCCTCACCCAGCACCCTGACCTTTGAACCTTTGACCTTCCTCCTGTCTGTACCTTGGCTGGAAGAAGCCAGCCTCCCGGGAAGTGTGATTTTTCTACTTGACCTCTTCCCGCCATCGTTTCGCTTCCTCTTCTTGCTTACAGAGCAGATGGGCCTCATGGGCTGAGTTGGAACAGGAGGATGACTGGCCTGAGTCACCAGTGGGCTTTGTGACCCAGCAAGGCTTTTCCCCTCTCTGGGCTTCAGTTTTCTCATCTGTACAGTGACAGAAGTTTCTTAGGTGACCTAGATCCACTCCAGCCCTGTGATTTTACAACACCCATGGCTTCGGGTCATCTGACTGTGTATATGTACCCTTTGCTTCTCCCTCTTCAAGGTGCTATGCCCACCCCCCCACCCCCCGACCCCTGCCCCTTGGAGGCTGGGACACTGCCCCTGACAACCACCAGGGGGCAAGAGCGCACTCCAGCTGCCAGAATGGGGAACCTCACACCCATGGCCACCAGTCTTCACCCACCTCCTGTGGTTGTTTTCAGCGAACAGCTGGACTTTATTTATAAATCTCCTGTTACAAACGCATATGCTGCCATGGTGAAGCCTGGACAAGGTGCTCCTCTAGCCCTTCTTACCTCAGATGCCTCAACAGAACAAGGCACACGAGTCGCAGCTTCCCAGGGGCTGACAGGTCTGTTGGGGCTCAGAAGGGCGGTTACTCTCTCCACATGCTCTAAAGTGAGCTCATGACCCACAACTTTCCTGTGGCCACTTTGTGCTTCTAATGGACAGTCAGGCCACCTCCAGTGCATGCCCCTTCTCCCCAAAGCAGGAGGGGTGAGCGTGAGCAGGCAGCCCAGGGCTGGGCAAGTGAAGTTGGGGCATATACAGGCTTGGGCTTAATGTTCATTTATTAATGCATTGGACACAATAAAACCACAACTGTTATCAAAAAGTTTCCCTCCCACTCCCCCCTTATCTCCAGTTGGAAATAGCTTTTTAAAAATATACAGTTGGATACTGGCAAAGTCCCGTATTTTGGGGCAAGGTGAGCGGTGCTGGGGCAGGACGGGGGGGTGTGACATTGACTTTGACGGCGGGCTATTGGGTCTGTAGGGTGGTCAGGCTGGATCCCAACCCTCAGCTTCACGGTGAGGGAGGCTTGGGGTGCTGGCTGGGAGGAGGGAAGGCCGAATTTGGTGCTGGGGACCAGTTTGGGGTAAAGAGCTAGAGAGGAAGGCTCTTTGTCTGGGACCCCTGGGGGACTCAGTGTTCACTGGGTCTGTAGTCTGGGGAAGACCCAGTGCTTCCCACCCCAGAGCTGGGATTCAGGGAAAATCAGTAAAAGGCTGAGGGGTTGATCACTTTCTCTATTAGAACTGGGCCCAGGCAGGACATCATCTTCACCACTCCTGGCCTAGCCCTATCCCTTTCAAGCAGATGAAGACCCCCAAAAGCTTTCAGCACCTCATCCCTTGGCAGGGCCATACCCCACCTCAGCACCGCTCCCCTGCACCTCCAGTCGAACCACACCCCCAGGGTCACCCCGTCCTTTTTAGCATTGAGCCGACTACCAGCCCACCCCCCATCTCCAGCCCTTCTCCAGAGAACCCAGTGAGTGGGGAGGGCCTCACCAGCACATGGGAGTGGAGGTCAGGCACATACTTGTCCCCAGGCCAGAAGCTAAGATTTCTGGGGCCTTTGGCCAGGTGCTAATGAGTCTGGAGTGGGGGAATTAAGGGCAGCGTGGGGCTGGGGCTAGGATTTTGCATAGACCTTTGGGATTTCTCTGTTTGCTCCCTGTAAGTCAGTCTGGGAAATGCATGGGAGCCCAGGACTAGCTGGAGGAGGCTAGAGATGAGGGTGGGTGTGGCCCTGGGGCCAGGGGTTATTAGTTGAATCCCCAGGATGGAATGAGGGGCAGCTGCCCTTGGAACTAGCCCAGCTCTACCTCCATTGGTCAGGAGCCCCTAGGCTGTAAAAAGTTCCCCGGAGAATGGAGGAACCGAGGCATCTTGGGGAGAGTGACTGCTGGGAAGTCGGCCCTGGCCTCCCTAGGAGGGCTAATAGGGGGCGAAGAGGATGGGTCCTGTGGCAGGACGGACAGCCCCTGCTGGGGTGCGAAACAGAGCTGGGCCCAGGATGGGAGCCGGGAAGAGGGTGGTGGCCGCAGTGGGGGCAGGCCGGAGGGCCAAGGGGCCTGGCAGGGCACAGATGGCCGCGGCTGTGGCAGGAATCGGGCTGGGCAGGAAGCGGGCTGCCAGCGTCTTGGTGAGTTGCTTCTGCAAGGCCAGCTTAGACTGCAAAGGAGAGCGAGAGAACTAGGCACAGCCTCCCCCCGGAAAATGCCCCCCACCCTGAGCTCCGTCCCTGGGCCTTTTGAGGCAGGATAAACATGCCTGTTAGGGTTCCAAAACTAAACCCTCCTCCCTTCCCACCCCCAGACATTCATTCCAAAGGGCTTTCTCCACCACCTGTCTTCCTGCCCAGAAGGAGGAGAATCATGATGGGCCACAGGAGGAGGCTGTGCTGGGTGGAGGCAGAGATGGTTTCTAGGAGATGGCACGCCCACCCCTTGCTCTTGCCCCTGAGATTCCTACCCAGGCCCACCTCCCCGGAAATCCCTCTGGGCAGACCCTAAGATAGCTAAAAACCCAACCCCAGCTCTTTCACTGCCCAGGCAGCCTCGGAAGGGGTGGGGGTGGCTTTATTCCTGCCTTAGCTCCCCAGCTGGCCCCCACTTCCCACTCCCCGCCCCCACTTGACTGGGTTCCCAGCTCTGTTGCTTGGAGACAGATACCTTGAGGATACTCACAGCCAGCGCCGCGTGCTTCTGCAGCTTGCTGTGCTGGCTGGAGGGCTTGGGGGGCTTCCCCGCCAGGCGGTCTTTGTGCCTCCTGCTGCTCAGGTGCTAATGGACAGACAGACAGACTAGGAACAAGATGAGGAAGCCCAAAGACCCCCAACTACTCCACCATTCGTGACTAGCTCATCCTTCTCTACCCACAATTCACACAACAAAGCTACATTTACTGGGCATCCGCTAGAGTGGCCCTGGGAAGGGAAGATAAGAATTGGCCTTCGCCCTCCAGGAGCCCACTGTCCTGCTAGCCTGGCTCCTCGTCCTCCACCTGGCCTTGCTCAACCCACCACCTTCTCCCTTCAGCCTACCTCCTTCCTCCTCCCCTGGTACTGGTCCCACTCCCTCGCGCCAACCCTAGTCCTGGCCTCCCTTCTCCCACCTGCTTGAGTTGCGTCTCTGAATTGACCTGGAGCTGACAGACAGCACAGTGAAAAGCGGGGCTGGGGCCCTGCCTGCCCCCGCGAGCCCCGGTCACTCTCTTGGCCTTGTGTGCGGCTCCTCCCCGGGGCACCGGACGGCCCCGGCCCCTCCGGGGTGCCCCTCGCTGGCCTTCCACCATCCACCGGTGCTTGGCTCCTGGTCGAAGGAAAGAAGACTCGCTATCAGCACAGAAGAGAGGCTGCATGAGGCAGAGACCCCTCCAAACTGGACCAGCTCGGTTGTCCCATTAGCTGTGAGGCTGCTCGGCACACATCCCCACTGCCACCAATGAGATTTCTCTTTCCTGTCTCCACCAGTCCTCCCGGTTTCTCTCATTTCAAGCCAACCTGTCCCACGGAAGCTCTTACAGCATGACCGGTCAGCTTGCCTTCTCTCATCTCAGCCCCTCCCTCTGGGTCTGGCCTAAACAGAGATGGACGAGGTGTCTCCTGTCATCTGGAGTGGCCCTCCAGTTCTTGCTTCTCCTCCCAGCTACCCCTCCGCAAGCATTAGTGGGACGACCTGAGATGCCCTGCCCAATAACAACTGAGCACAATGCCCCTGTTAATAAGCCCTTCAGCAAAGTGCCCAGAAACCCCAGTCTGCCCACTTCTGGTAAGGGGCAGCCTCCCTGCCCCTCCCCTTCCCCCATCTGCAGTCAGAGGGACTCACTGACCTGTGTTGTGAGCCTGAAGCTGGGAGGTGGAGTTCACGGTCACCTTACACGTCGGGCAGTAGAGGCGCCCCTTCTCACTCCCGCTTTCCCCACTCACACCGCTTCCCACTGCAGCCGCCGCCGCCGGCTCAGGCCCTGGTGCCTCTCTCCCGGGCTCTGGGGAGCAGGGTGGACAGGAGGAAGAAGAGGAAGAGGAGGCCGCATCCAAGAGTTCTGAGTGGGCTGGCTCCCGGGGCATCGGGTCCAGGGTCAGTGGTGGCTGGAGTGGGGGGCCAGGCGGGGGGTCTGCGGGAACTGCTGGGGAAACGGAAGGCATTGGGCACAGGGTGAGGCCTAAGCTGGTTCTGGAGACCATGATTTTAAACACCAATACATTAGGGGTGGCGTGGCAGAGTACATGGGTCACGCTGCACTCTGTCACGCTGCAGACGCCACCAGCACTGAATTCCAGACCCAGCGCTACCATCCCAACTCACTGGGCAGACTTGGGCCTCTTTGGGTCTGGGTTTCCCCATTTGAAATGATAAAGTCAGACAGAGTAATCTCAGAAAGCCATCACTGCCCTGATAGTCTAGTTATTAGCAGTTAAACAGAAGGAAGTCAAAAAGTATTCAGTGAGCAGTATTCATAGCAGCAACAACTGGAAACTTCAAGTGTCCATCAACAGGAGAAAAGGTTTTAAAAAGCCCACTGTGTGCCTGTGCAATGGAATAGTACACAGCAATAGAAAAGGACAGGCCAGCGTTGCCACTGTGACCACATGGGAGCACCTTACGATGCCTGTCATGGACATTCAGGAAAGGTGAACTAAGCCCAGGTGCAGAAGCCTACGTTCTACACGGTTCAGTGAAACTGGCGTACACTGAGAAAAGCCAGGATCCCAGGTTACTCTGGGCGTAAGGGTATAGGTGATTGCAGGGTGTCACCCCACAATTCATGTCCGTCTGGAACCTCAGAATGCAACCTTATTTTGGAAAAAGCGTCTTTGCAGAGTAAAATTAGTTAAGATGAAGTCATACTGGATTAGGGCGGGCCCCGATCCAGTGACTGGGTTCCTTACAGGGACACCATGTGAGGAGGCAGACACACAGGAGAATGAGCCGTGAGAACGGAGGCAGAAAACCGGGGGTGGGGGGAGCCGGCCACAAGCCCAGGCGTGCCCAGAACTGCTGGCAACCACCAGAGGCCAGAAGAGGGGCATGAAACAGATTCTCCCTCTTCAGTTCCCAGGAAGGAACCAACCCTGTTGACCCGCTGCTGACCTCCAGAACTGTGAGAAAATAAATCTTGATGGTTTTCAGTCACTCAGTTAGTGGTCTTTCATTACAGGCGCCCAAGAAAACGGGGTGACAGGAAGGGGGCCAAGGGAGGCTTCTGAGTGCATGAGAAGTGTTTCTTGATCTTCATATACTCAGACAGGAGAATTCATTGGGTCCCCCACTTGAGATGTGTGTCCCTTTCCTCTACATAGGAATACGGCAATATAAGCAAAAATAAGAAGACACCTCTCACCCTGGCTGCTGTAGCTCAACGGATTGAGTGCTGGCCTGCGAACCAAAGGGTCACCAGTTCAATTCCTAGTCAGGGCACATGCCTGGGTTGTGGGCCTGGTCCCCATTTGGGGGCATGAGAGAGATGGCTAATCATGTTTCTCTACCTCTTTTTCTCCCTCCCTTCCCCCCTCTCTAAAGATAAATAAACACAATTTTAAAAAAAACCTCTCAACTCCTAGTCAGAAACTAGACCGAGCGGGGAGATGGGAGGAGAATTCAGGACTGACCTTTGCTCTGTGGCTCTTTGGAGGCTCCGCTGGCTATAGATAGGGTTGGGGACTCCAGCGTCCCATCCTGGGCCCGGGTTTGGGGCCTCTGCTTGCTCTTGGCAGCTTCAATGGCCTTGAGTTTCCTGGCATGTTTGTGGCCTTTATAATGTGCTTCGGCCTGGTTCTGGGGTGGGGAGGGCATAGGGTCACCATTCATTCTCTGAGTCTACATGTCCCTCCCACGAGCTGGCCCCAGGCAGGGGCAGGTCACACAGGGGCGGATCCTTGTCGTTGCCATTGTCATCACAGTACGTGCATGGCCCTGACGTTTACAGAACACACTCTCATCCCTGAGCTCCCAGGCAAGCTGCCTCTGGCTTTAAATTCCGGCCCAACCACCTAGTAGCTGTGTGTCTTTGGGCAAGTCGCTTCGCCTGTGCGAGCCTCAGTTTCCTCCCCCACAACCTCTGTGCTCACACTGACCTCACGGGACTCTGAGAATTAAATGGGAACCTGCGTGAGTGCCTCGTCCACACCGCCGGTGCTCGATGAAGTTAGTTACCAAGATAATAAATGCACAAATGGGGAAAACAGAGCTCCTCCCCCTTTGGGGTACGTGCACCCCAGGACATTCATCCCTTGGTAACTGTTTTTTCAACAGTTACTGAGCACTGGCCATTGGCCTGGCTCTGTGAAGGGGCGAGCATGGAGACACAGTCCCTCTCCTGGAGGGAAGTCTCTCTCTCCAGCTCTTCACACCTGGCAACCTGAAAGGCTGGAGGGAACCCCCAAATCTGGCCTGGCAGTGTCCTCCCTCCTTCAACCAGCGGTCCTTGCTTGTTGCTCCCAAATGCAGTAAATACAGGCCCCTCCCTGACACTTTTACCAGAACAGGTCAGCTGGGAGCACCTCCCCGAGCCCCAGAGTTCCCTGGACAGAAGGCGAAGCTTCCCTGGGAGGCCAGAATGAGGCTCCTTCACTGTTTAGGTGCAGGCTACGGTAGAAATTATGCAGGGCCTGGGGGTCAGCCAGGCCTGGGTTCAGATCCCAGTTTTGCTACTTACCAGCTGTATCGCCTCAGGCAGGTTGCTTAACCTCTCTGAGGCTCACTGTCCTCCTCCGAAAAGTGGGGATGATCATCGCACCTCTACCCACCTCACGGATGTACCGTGAGAACTAATTAAGACGCTAGGCATGAACACATTCTACAAACTCTCGGGTACTCTAAGAACTCAGCTCCAAAGTAGAAGCTGATGGGGCGGCCCCTGCGACCCAGAGTGGGGAGGGGCAGTCTTCTCTCGTGCAGTAGGACCCAGAACTCGGGAGAGAAGCCCAGGGAAGGGAAGTGGAGTCCGGGGGGCACTAGGGAAGGAAGGGGCAGAGGACTCTGGGCAGAGAAGAGGATGGACGAGCAAAGGGCTGTGAGTGCCCCTTCTGCAGCCAGGGAGGGAGAATGGAGCCCGGAGCCCCTTTGCTGCCCCTTTTCCCGCAGGGAGGGCCGCAGAGAGGGCCCAGCCACCTCCTCAGCTCGTTTCCACTAGTCCCTCTCACCGCTGAGTTGAACCTCAGGTGACAGATGTTACAGGAAATGAAGAGCTTCTTCCTCAGAGGGGTGGGGACCCCGAAGGTGTGGCTGATGACAGCTTTCTGGACTGGGTCCATCTGCGAAGGGGGTGGGAGGGCACAATAACTCTGGGGTCAGCCTCAGAATTGGGGGGGCAGTACGAAATGCAGGAAAACCAAAGACTATCAAGCAGGGCAGTGGTCAGCCCCTAGGAAGAACTTTTCCTATCCTTGTGACGTTAGACGCAGGAAAAGGAACAGCCTGTTCCCTGGCACACTTTCTCTGTGAGCACGGACTTCCGCTTGGGGACAGGGGGACGGGCAGGGCCACCTCCAGGATCTATTTATTTATTTATCCTCACCTGAGGACATGCTTGTAGAGAGAGTAAGGGGGAGAGAGACACATCCATGAGAGAGAGAAGCATTGATTGGTTGCCTCCCATACACGCCTGGCCCGGGCATCTTACATGCCTGGACTGGGGATCAAACCTACAACTTAGGTAGGTGCCCTGACCGGGAATTGAACCTGAGGCCTTTTGGTTACTGGATGATGCTCCAGCCAACTTAGTCATCCTGGTTGGGGCATGACCTTGAGAACTAGAAGCATGGCCTGGTGATCACACCTTGGTGTCTTGCTGCCCCTCTGGTCTCTGTTTTCTATTTTTTTCTCCTTCACAAGAATTACAACCACTAGAACAGAGCACTGTGGGCAGGGAGAGGCAGGGAGGAGACAGAGTCCCTCTGTCGGAGTTCCCTCTCCCATAACCCAGCCTTGTGCTGGGCCTGTGGGCGGGGGGAGAGCAGGCTTATTTTATGAGTTCTGCCACTGTCACCGGGTCTGAGGGAGGAGGAGTCATGGCCAGGGAGGTGGGGCCAGGATGGGGCCGTGACCGCAAGGAGAAGCCAGAGGGTTTCCTGAGTAGTAGAATGATTTCTTTGGAATATTAACCTGTGTATCTTGGTCTTATTTTAACTACTTTATTCTTCTCTCAAACCAAGCCTTCATGTTCCCTTTCCTCAGGGCCTAGCCTGTTGGGCCCAAAGCAGAAGCTATCTGGGTAATTTGCTTGTCAAGAACTTCCCAGGCCTTCCTGAGAGAAGAGAGCAGGGCCTCAGAGAATGACCCACGGACGACAGAGGCGTTGCCTGTTCCTGAGGGACCACACACTTGAACAAAGAGCACGTCAGCAAGTGACAGCAGAAACCTAAGAGCAGAGGACCTCCCCCAGTGGCTCAGGCTCCTGGGGACCTCTGTGCAACCCTGGAGGCTGGGATTTCTCGGGGTGACTGAGGCTGAGAGGCAGGGCTTATTGATGACGACATTTGATTTTTCAAAATTAAAAAAAGAGGGCATGCCTACAATTCCTGTACTGAAGTCTAATTCATGCTCACTACACTTGTTTTTCACACATACACACACGTGGAAGTACACACACAGAGGGCACCTGAGCCCTGGCTGGCGTGGCTCCGTGCATTGAGTGCCAGCCTGTGAACCCAAAGGTCCCCAATAAGGGCATGTGAGAGGCAACTGATCAATGTATCTCTTGCACATGGATGTTTCTCTTTCTCCCTCCTTCTCCCCACCCCCCGCTCTAAAAATAGATAAATAAAATCTTTAGAAAATAAAGACCACTCAGCTTACAGACAGTTACAGGTTACAGAGACATGAAGACACTCTCACACACACAAATGGCATACGGTCACAGGCAAAGGCTCACTCACCCCAACCCAGACACACCAAACACACACACACACAGTCCGCACGAAGACACAAGACACCTCTCCTGGAACCAGGCACACATTTACATACTGAGAAACCAAGAGTTGTTGGCAAACATACACCCAGAGGACACCGACACACACACTCATACTCACAAATAACAAACAAAGGCCTGTGGAAACACAGACTAACCCCAACTGCACACAGGCATGCACAAATCATTGGCAGAAGTCCCTAAACCAAAATCCAGTGAAATCTGCAGTACGGTCTCTATCGGTCCCTATTGGTCCCTATCGTCCCAGCAACAGGGGGAGCCGATGGCACCTCCTACTTCCTTGGCCCAGAGAGCTGGGCCCAGGCGGTCTCTATTTTGGGAGCAACTAGTCGCTTGGGGATGTTGGGGGAGAATGAGCTTCCACTTAGACCCAGCTTCTGAGAGGCAGCCCCTCTGAGCCCCCCTTCCCTGCCCACCCCCAGCTGGGCTGCATGCTCCCGCCCACCAGCCCAGCCCCTACCGTGCTGAAGTTGGGGAAGAGACTGAGCGGGGCGGCACCATTGAAGTGGAAGGCCAGCAAGTGCTTGAAGTCCAGCGGGGGCTGCAGAGGCCTGGTGGGCAGGGGCAGGGAGGCCAGCAGAGGGCTGGGGGCGCTGGATGCCGGGCCTGCTGCAGGAGGGAGAAGGGCAGGGTCAGAAATGGGAGCCACAGGGCGACCATGCCTCCACAGCCAGAAGAGGCTGGTGGGCATCTTCCTGGGCATGGAGCCGGGGCAGAGCCCGTCTCCCTCTTCACCAAGTAGCACTGGCCAAGCCCAGGGTGGTCACAGCCCACCTCTGTGCTTCTCTCCTCCACTGCTGGGGAAGCAGAAGCAGGGAATCCACAGCGTAAAGCTCCCAGCCCAGGAGGATGACCCTCCCACCCCTACAGGGGCCCAACTGAACCCCCAAGCAGAGTCAAGCCAAGGGAGGGGACAGAGGTGTCAGGGCGGGCTTCTGCTACACACACACACACCACCATGGAGACTGCACATGAGCTGAGTTTCCTTTTTATTGCAAATTAAACCCAAACCCAGGAGGCCCTGGGGAAACATCAGACCCACCTCTTCTCACTAACTTCCCTGCTCATCCTCCACATTATTCTCAGCAAGGGCTGCAGCAGGGGATGGGAAACCCTTGGAGGCTGAATGAATGTGTCCCCCAGCTCTGATGAGGCCCACCTGCTTCTGCAATGGCATGCATCCCTGGGTCTGGCCTGGACGGGGGTGGGGGGGGCGGGTATGGCACTGTGGTTTCAGTCTTTGGTCTTATAGGTCTGAGGCAAGGAACTTGGGAGAACAACCAGATTTCAAGAAAGAAAAAAAATACATAGAAACAAATCCAGTTCATTTGGGACCTTTTTAGACCCTATCAAAATGAAAAGAAGTCCTTTTAGATTTATATGTGACCACTATGAAAGATAGGTTTATTTCACAGTTATAGATCGATGTGTCTCTAAATGCTATGGTCATACACAGAAAAACCTCAGGCGGCCCAGTGGTGGGGAGGGCAGCGAGGGTACCACAGCCTCCCTCGAACTGTTACTTGTGCACAGAGTGGGTGCTGTGCCCTGTGTCAGAAACAAGGCTGGCCATCTGCTCCCCAGTCACGTCTGAAGGGATGCTGCCCGCAGGGGTCTGAGAAGCAGTCAAGGACCCATCCGTTCTTCTTCCCCTCCATCCCTTCATTCTGGAGACCCAGTCTTCCTCCCCCACACCAAGGACCTCCACCCCCAACTTTTTAGCCAAAACTTGAGATGAATCCAGAGGGAAAAGGGTGAGCTACTTCTCACCCAAGTCTAAAGTGGTCAGGAAAAATATTTAGGGTACCCCAGACCCTGGCATCTCTGCCCACTTAACAGATCCCCCTCAAACCACCCCTCCTCCACAGCCCACAGGGCTGGGTTAGTACTCAGCGTGGAGCAGAGGAGGCGAGGGGAAGGTGAGTGGAAGGCCACAGTTAGTAAGTCAGCTGGGGTGCAGCACAGTCAAATCCAGCTCGGCTCTTAGGGTGCCCCGGGACCCAGGCTGGCTGGCTAGAGACAAGGAGCCCACCCTTTCGGGAGCTTCAATCCCAGCAGCCTCTCCCCCCACCCACTCTCTAAGACCTCCACGGCCATCGCAAAGTCAAACTCGTGCTTGGGGGACCATCCACAGCGATCTTGATCACAGGGTCACCTCGGCCTTTCCCTGCCCCGCCCTGCCCCCACCACCGCAGCTCCCGGCTGCGGCTGACCTTGTCCAGGAGGCCAGCGCCCACAGGCAATACCAAGCCCAGGGTGGTGAGGGCTGCGGAGTCCGGGAAGAGCTTGTGTAGCTCAGAGTGTGCGCACGCCAGCTTGGAACACAGAGCCCGAGGGACAAGCTGCCCCAGGCTGCAGACCATACGTTTGAAGTGCGTAAAGTCGCCTAACGCGGGCTGGCGCACCACAGCCAGGGCACAGATGCGCAGCAGGAGCCGTAGCGCCCCTTCACCATGCGCGCCCAACTCCTCAGGTGCCTGCGGGTAAAGGCGGGCACCAAAGATCCCAGCAAACGCAGCCGCGGTGTCCAGTGAGGGCGCAGGGTAGGCATCCCGCAGCTGGTTCCACATTGAGTCCAGGAAGGCCCCCCGCAGCCGCTACAAGCCCCGGACTGCAGCCTCAGAGTAGCCAACCAGCTCCAAGCCGTGGTAGGTACAGCGCCCACCGCCCAAGTTGGGGCTGGAGGCCAGTTCCTGCAGGAAGCCCTGGAGGCGCGCGCCGCCGGAGCTTTGCTGCGCTTGGAGGGAGGCTGCAGCTGCTATCACCAAGGGCTGCAGCAAGGCCAAGTCTGGGTCTTCTGGACGCAGGACAAGGGCGAGCTTCTGCATACAGGGCAGAGTGTCCAGGAGCAGGTGGGTGAAGGCCACAAAGGTGAACTGGCGCAGGGCGAGGGCCAGTGCCCTAGCTGTTGGTGAGGTGGGCACAGAGGCCTCCAGTAGGGGCACCAGGCAAGGCCAAGCCTCAGCCACTGCTTCCATGATAGGCAGCAAGGAGGCCCAGGGCACTGGCCGGGGGTTTTGCCAGGTGGATAGCTGCAAGGTCCAGTGCCGCCTGGAGTGCAGGGACCACGTGGCAACTGGGGCCACCATGGAGGCAGAACAGGGCGTCCAGAACACTTTCATATTCACCTAGGTAGGCCAGGGGCTTGGGATCCGGCTGGCCGGGAGGCCGTGGAGCTCCAGGAGCAGTGGGCAGGCAGCCCGGAGCTGCAGGCCCACACTCCCCAGGCGATCCCTGGGGAGGCTCGAGCTGGGCCAGGCCAGCTTGGGTGCGGACATGCTGAAGGCCTGCAGGACGTCCAGGAGTTGGCCAGTGGTGGCCTCACCCTCTGGTAGTTGCACACTTGCCAGGAAGGTGGTGGCAGGCTGGCCATCGCAGGGGGACACAGAAGTGGCAAACAGGGTCCGACTGGGGGACGCAGTCCAGGCTGTGGTCTTGTCCAACACCAGCCCCACGTACAGGGGCGCCTGCAGGCACTGGCAGGCCTCTGCGTGCAAGATGCCGGCGATGGCAACCTGGGACAGGCAGAGAGAGAAGCGGGGGAGGGCAGTTAGGCTTGTCCTGAGAATGAGAGGCAGACAGTACAGGGTGACAGGAAGAGCACAGGCCTTACTGTCAGAATTAGGGACTAATAATCCTAGCTTCGCCACTTACTGGGTGTGTGGCCTTGGGCAAATTATTTTACCTCTCTGAGCTGTTTCTTCAGCTCTAAAATCGGGCTAATAGGTGCCCCCAATCTCCTCCAAAGGTGGTTGTGAGTTATAAACGTAATTTTTTGTTGTTGTGCTTAGAAATGTCAAAATGTGCCCTGGCTGGTGTGGCTCAGTGGACTGAGGGCCGGCCTGCTGAACCAAAGGGTGGCTGGTTCGATTCCCAGTCGGGGCACATGCCTGGGTTGCAGGCCAGGTCCCCATCTCGAGGCACATGAGAGGCAACCACACATTGATGTTTCTCTCTCCTTCCCCATCCCTTCCCCTCTCTCTAAAAATAAATAAATGCAATCTTTAAACAATACTACTAATAAAGAACTGTAAAATGCCTTATGAACCATAAAGGATCTACAGAGTAATCCTGTGCGTGTTTCTACAGCATCACTCATCTGCCTTGTCCCCGGGGGTCTCCCTCCTCTCTGCTGCTCAGGGATTCACTGATAGACATGTTCGGTCCCCACTCCCGGCCAGCGACACAGGGCCCCAGCTGTGTGCTGTGTCTGCCATCTCTCTGCAAGATGAGGCCACCTCCCCCCCCCCAGCCCCTAGGACTCCGCACGGCCAGTACCTAGGACAGAGCTGCAATTTGCATGCCGCCAGGGGCCACGAGGGTAAAACTGAGCTTGCAGTGGGCCAAGGACAAAGCAGAGGGAATGGGGAGTCCATGCCTGCGCCCCAACTCCACCATTTTATGCCCGGAGAGCACCGGGACCTAGTTTTTCGGTACAAGTAACAAATCCAGATTTTTATATGTAATCTTTCATTTTGTTAGACTTGGAAGCTAATTTAAGTTGTTCAAAAAACATTGTAGCCTTGGCTGGTGTAGCTCAGTGGATTGAGCATGGGCCTGCAAACTAAAGGATCACGGTTCGATTCCCAGTCAGGGCACATGCCTGGGTTGCAGGCCAGTTCCCAGGAGGGGATGCATGAGAGGCAGCCACATGTTGATATTTCCTTCCCTCTCTCCTTCCCGTCCCCTCTAAAGATAAATAAATTTTAAAAAATCTTTTTAAAAAACACTGTAGAAACCAACAAAAACACTTCTGTGGGCCAGTCAAGCCCCCAGGCCCACCAGCTTGCTCTCTCTGGCCTAGGTAGCAAGGGGAATGTCACTGTGCCTTCGAGGACAGGACCTGGTCTGGCTGCTTCCCGCAGCTGACTCAGGGCCTGGCACACAGAGCGCGCTCCGTGAAGGCTCTGACCAGTGAAGGTATGAATGAAGCGCTCTGGCCGCTGCCCAGGGGCCTGGCATGCTGGCACTGGGCCAGATGGCTCAATGTCCTCCCTTCCCAAGCCCTCCCCCCTACCTCTGGCTGCCACCCACCTGCATGTCCCTCACCCTCCTGGGGCTGCAGTAATCACCACGCTCTGTGCCCAGCAGCGCCTGGCACAGGTTGAACCTCTGCAGCTCCAGCAGGGCAGAGCAGTGGTCATCAGGCACGTCCTCCTTGGCTATGCAGTGCACGGTAGTCAGCAGAGCCGCTTTGGCTGGGTCCACCTCCACCTTGACGCCCCTGGAGGGAGGGGTGCTTGCCAGGCCTGGGTCAGCCCCTCCTCCCTCAGCCTCCAAGGTGGGCTGGCCCCGGTTGACAGCCAGAGCCTGGCGGTGGGCCCCCGAGGTCACGTGGTGCAGCAGAACATGGCGCTGGAAGTTGCCGGTGCCCATGGTGAAGGCGTTCTCAGCTTTGCCGTGCTTGTTCCAGAGCCTGGTGGCACTTGAGGCAAAACATCAATTTCCTCTTGTAGTTGAAGTCCAGCCGGGGAAACTCCTCTTTCCAGTGCTCGTTGAAGTAACGCTTGCACTTCTTGTTGGAGTTGGAGGCCTCTCCGGCTGGTTTCTTCCCCGGGGGCACCATTCCTGCTTGAGGGGCAGGGCACCCCCAACTCCCACCCAAATGCTTTTACCGCCCCAGCTTCCCCACACACAGAGGCACCTCCCCTGACAAGGGGAGTTGGTGGGGAGGCAGGAGAGGGGCAGCTTGCCAGGCTAATATGGACCGTCCATCTAACTTAGCTGGGAAAGTCTATTCCTGCTCCACCGGTGGGAGACTGGAGATGAAAGAGACAAGGGAGGTTGTTAGGGAGTCCACCGTGGATTCGCACTGCCCCAGAGCTCTCCCGGGCTGAGGGGTGGACAGGGCCCAATGGGAAGGAGCTACTGGGAATGGGTGGGGTTACGCAAAGGAACACAGAGCAGTTATCCAAAGTGGGGAGGGATGGGCACCTGAGCCCCACCTGAGGCTCTCCCTCCATTTGGGACAAGGCATTGATCCGTGCTGACAGCTGAAGCAGCCAGAACTCAGACCAGCACCATCTATGCAGCCACATTTTGTAGGTGGAGGGGCTGAGTCCCAGAGACAGAGTGGTTCACAGGACTCAGGAGTAATTTCTGAGCCAGAGCAACAATTCAGACCTCCTGAGTCGTCGTCCAAAGGATGACCTATCCCTCCAGTCCACAGTCATTCATTTCAACAGAAGGAAGTGAGCACAAGGCTGAGCTTCCGGAGCCACAGGACTGAGGACCTTGATTTGTTTTTCTCTGGCTCTCTCTTCCACGCACGCACGCACGCACACAGGTGATGCGGTTTTGGGAAGGGTAGCCCAGAAGTGGGGGCTGAGCCCCAGATTAGAGACCTAGCTCGTTGCCTGTATGTCCCCACTCTCCTGACCCACCCAGGGTGAGAGGCCAGGAGCAGCAGTCCAGGACCAGAAGGCCATGTCCAGCTGATGGCCAAAACCTGCCAACCCTACTTCCTGATTATTTCTCAAACCTGTCTGTCCCCTCCTTTCCATGCCCACTGATAACGGCAGTGACTACCATGTATTGAGCATGAACAAGCTCAGGCCCTGTGCTATGCACTCTGTAGTGACTTTAAGAGGGGACCAAGATTCCTCTTGCAGAGACTTGGAGGGTGGCATTGTCCTCATTTGGAACAGGAAGAGACCAAGGCTCAGAGACTTTATGTGACTCACCCAAGGTCCACAAGCAGTAAGTGCCCGAGGCAGAATTAGATCCCAAGTCCTCCTGACCCCACAGTCCACACTGAGACTCTGGCCTGCACCATCTCGCCTGGGTTACCCAATTGCCTCCACCTCTGCAGCTGTTCCCCAAAGTTCATCTGTCTCGCAGCAGCCAGAGAGCAAGGCCACCCACAAACCCACCTATGTCCCTCCCTTGCTTCTGCTTCTTCGGTGGTGCCCTGTGGCCTAAGTCTACACACTGCACCATGTCCGTCCCCTCCCAAGCCTCTGAACACCTGCAGAGCCTCCTGTCCATCACTCCTGTCTGCTTGGCCAACTCCACATGCTTTCCCTCCCCACACATAGGACTGTTACTTCAGCTCCTGCCTTCATCCTCTGTGCCCGGAATTCCCTACCCCTCCTCTTCCCCTGGCTAATTCCTATTCATTCTTGGAGAGCAGCTCAGACATCCCCTAGGCTGGTACCTGCCCTCCTGTGTCCCATAATCCCCCATGGGTGATTCTTCGCAGTACAGTGTGGCGAATGCCAGAGTTCTCCCCGCATCTCCGCGCTTGATTCCTGGAAGGCCGAAGTCACATTTGTTCATTTTCCCATCTCTAGGTCTCCGTACAGGGCTGGACATGCAGATGCCTCTCGGCAAAAAACGGTCGTTTAAAAGAATGAAAGGATTTATTTTGGCTACGTACATAAAAGAATTTCCTGTTTCTGAGGGTGTTGGCCTGATGAGTCTAGCTCTGAGAAGGCAGTGACTGTCATGTCCACCCGATATTACACTCAGCACCTAGTGGGGCACCTGGCACTTAGTGGGTGGGTAAAATAGGGGCAGGTGAGTAGAATTCTGGGCACAGCTGTTTAGGGCAAGGACAGGCACTCCGTGTCGCCAGGTGTGGGTGAACCTCATCGGTCCTCTTCCCCTGGACTCTTAAGTGGCATTCAGCACTGCTCCCCACGCTCTCCTTGAAACACATTTTTTGTTTCTCAGCTTCCAAGATTCTACATTCCCTGGTTTTCCTTCACGTTGGCCACCCCTTGGCCTGTTCCATCATTTCCGGCCCCTGTTTCCAACCTCGGCCTGTCCAAAGAGTCCGAAACCACCTCCGCTGGACACCGAAACATACAACCCCAGTCTGGGCCACCCCGCTGGGCAGCTCACCTCTCCACCCAACCACCTTCCTGGCTGGTCTAAGGGAACTCTCCCTGTGTCCCCACAAAATACGCTCCTCTCGCAGATGTCCCCAGTCCAGGAAATGGCCCACCCTCCCGCCCAGCTGTTCTGGGCAGCAGCATGCCCCTCTAAGCAGCACTCCCTCCTCATTGAGCACCTGGTCTGTCAGCAGGTCCTGGCTGAACTCCACCTCCACAGTCTACCTCTCACTCACCCCTTCTCTCGCCGCTGCTGTCGCCCTTCTCATCTGGGCTACCTGCATCTCTGGCCTGGACTGTGCCAGTTGCTTCCTGATGGCTCTCTGGGTTTCTACTCTTACCGGTCCCCGAGCCATTCCAACCCTAGCAGCCACAGGAGGCTTTGAAAACGCTGCTTGAAACCCTCCACTGCAGCCTGTGGCTCTGAGGCCAGTGCCGGAATCCCGCTCCAGCTCTGCCGAGTGCCCGGGCATTGCTGACCTCGCTGGCGGCCACTGGTCCCTCCCCTTCCGGCTATACCTGCCTTTTCTTGGTTCCTCCAGAGTGCCAGGTTCCCCTCCTCAGGGCCTGTGCACATGCTATGCTTTCTTCCAGAATGTTCCCACCTTCCACTTCCTCTCTGGTCTTAGCTTAGCCCCTCTTCAGGGGCTTCCCTAATTACCCTTTCCTGGGGAGCCCCTTTCTTTTCTGTCACTTACCCTTTGGTTCCCTGCATTGCACCCCCCACAGATTACAAATCTACTTCTTTCTGTGCGGTTGTATTGCTTGGCGTTTGGGTGTTTCCCCCCACCCCCCCACCCCCCGCCACCCACCCCGAACCCAAGAGAAGGGAATCCAGTACATACACCACAAAATTTAGGGAATGAATGAGTAAGGACACATGGGCTCTCAGGCAGGAGCAGTGGAATGGACCCTTGGGTGCCCGTTGGGTGGTTAAAACAGCTGCCTTTTGACATTATTTCCTCCTAAAATCCTGCAATTCAGTGACCTTGTCCAGCTCATCCCCCAAAGGGTCCTAGAGTGGGGAGGAGGTGCAAGGCCAAGTTTGTCAGATCCTTTCCCTGCACCTAGAAACTGGTTCTCCTGCCCCATTCCACAGAAGGGGTAAAATGGCCTAGAATGTTCCTGATAAAAGGTCAAAAGAGGAGGTAGGAAGGAGGCATGGAAAGATGGAGCTTCTATAATTGCACTGTCTGATATGGTAGCTGCTAGCCAAATGTGGCTGTTTAAAATTAATCAGAATCGTGCCCTGGCTGGTATGGCTCAGTGGACTGAGTGCCTGACTGCAAAGTAGAGGGTCACCAGTTCGATTCCCAGTCAGGGCACATGCCAGGGTTGCAGGCCAGGTCCCTGCTGGACGGTGCACAAGGGGAAGCCACACATTGATGTTTCTCTCCCTTTCTCTCTCCCTCCCTTCCCCTCTCCCTCCCTTCCCCTCTCTCTAAAAATAGTTAATTAATCAGAATTAAATTAAAAAATTTAAAGTTTAGTTTCTCAGTCACACTAGCCACAGTCCAAATTCTCAACAGCAACACGTTGGCCCTGACTAGTGGCTATTACACAGCTCAGACAGAGAATGTTTACGATATCCCAGAAACTTCTACTGGACAGTGCCACTCGAAAACCAAAGCAGAGAAAAAGAAAAATGGACAAAGGTCTTTGATAATTCCCCACCCGGACCGGAGGGAAGCAGGCTCAGGGGAGTGCGGCCCAAGGCGACTGTGCCTCAGACCCAGGTCCCCCACGCCTCTCCACACCCTGGTCAGCTGGGTGGGAGTGGGCACAACTCTCGGGGCCCTGGGGCACAGCGTCTGGCTCTGCCACCCCCACTTCACCCAGCATGTAAGCCTCAAACTTAGGGTTTATTCAGCCCCAGGATGGTAGTCCCCAGCCTCTTCTCCAAGCTTCTTTGGGCCCCTCATCATTTTGGAACCCCAGTAAGAGTCCAAGCTCCGGGCAGAGTAGAGGTAAGCGACCCCTGCCCTGGCAGCCCGGGTGAGGCTAGGCTAGCAGCCCCGCCCGCATGCCTGGCCCGTCCTCCCGGGTGCAGACTCAGAGGGCTGGGGAACAACTTCTTGGGGGGCGCGTTGGGGAGGATCCCTAGGATGGGTCTGTCGGAGGTACTGGTCCCAGGCTGGCGGTTGCCTGCGCCCGCAGGGCCCACAGCCCCCGTCATCCGCCCCCTGCTGGGCAGTTCTGGGAGGGGGCGCCCCGCCCCTGCCCCCTCCAGCCCCCCGTCCTGACCGCAAAGACTCACGGAGACAACGGAGCCACCATCTTGCGCGGTGGATGCTCTGGCCATGGTCTCCTTGGGCTTCACCGAGCGACAGCAGCCACTAGTGGTAACCGCGGCAAAGAGGCGCCAGCAGCCAGCTCGGGCCGGGGTCACAGGCCGGGTGGTGGCGACCCCCCACCCTGGGGCTCACCCGGCAGCGCCCGTCTGCCGCCCGCTGTGTCCCAGCCCCGGCGCACGTAGCCCGGGTCACCCGCATCCTTCCCCCTCTGTGTGCACGGCAGCAGGAGCTACCGAAATCAGACTGCAGGAAGGAGTCATTCATTCATCACAGCTACCCGTCCATTCCTAGAGGAGCTCACAGGTGAGAGCTCGCAGGTGGAGTGCCAAACCAGGTAGAGCGCGTGGATAGAGGCTACAGTCCAGCACGTGCTCTGAGAGTTATGAACAAAATGCGTGGATCACAGAGGAGCGGGCAGTAAGCCCAAGGTTCTCCGGGAGAGTCAATTAGTGTTCACAGCAGGGTCAGTGAAATGTTACCAGAGGAAGGGCA
Organism: Sturnira hondurensis; assembly: GCF_014824575.4. Taxonomy (NCBI): domain Eukaryota; kingdom Metazoa; phylum Chordata; class Mammalia; order Chiroptera; family Phyllostomidae; genus Sturnira; species Sturnira hondurensis. The sequence continues at coordinate 791,303 of NW_028094263.1, read as the reverse complement.
TTCCAGGCAGGGGGACTGGCAGAACACGGGCATTCGACAGTGCCGGTGCAGGCTCGCACAGGTCCAGGTGGAGCGGAGGCGGGGCGCGGGTGAGTGCGCCCTGGGCAGTGCCTGCTGCTGGGCGCGCGCAGTGAATGCTGGGGGTATTGACTCTGGGCCGGTGGGGATCCCCGGGAGGTGTTTGAGCTGGGAGCTCAAAGTTTCAATCCAACGAGTTATTTGTAGCGGGGATGAAGGAAATGGCGTGTCAGGGAGAGGGAGGAGGGCCCTCTTCCTGGAATGCTCAGGTGCACAGGGGCCCCGCCCCATAGTGTGAGTTCCCTGCAGGAGGGCTGTGGGTTTGTGGCGCCCTGACCCTTCCCGACCTGAAGTGTGGAGCTCTGAAGTGGACTTGGGCTGGACTCTCAGCCAAGAGCCTCAGTTTCCTCACCAGTGAAGTGGAAATTGCACCCCAGTGAGGAGGAAAGGGAGGACCCAAATGGGTCTGAGGACCAATTGAGTTGCTAGGTGTGGAGGTCATTCGAAGGGGGGTTGCCAGGGAACTTGGTGACTCAGTCTCCCCTCCGGTCAGCATGCAGGCACCCAGAGGTGCCTTTCAGCCCCTCATGATTGGGTCCACTACTCTCCCACACAAGGCCTAGGGTACACGTGGATTTGAGGTCAGGGCTTCTCTGGAGGCCGCTGGGAACTTCCCGCAGCCCCCTTCACCCCAAGGGGCTCTGCGCCACCCACTGCCTGCCTCTGACATTCACAGGGAACCAGGCCCCCTGGGCTGCTGGGATGGTGTGTGAGTCGCGGCACGTGCACACATGTGTGACTGCTTCAAGGGAGACACCACAGCCGCACACCTGCCCCAGGATGGCCCCACACACCCTGACAGGTCTAGTAAAGCTCTCTAGCCACAAGTGGGTTGGGTGTAGAGGGTCTTTTCTGAGTGCGTTTTGCAGCACAACAGCCCTGCCTTGGCCGCGACTCAGAGCCGTCCCTCCCAATCCCGGCCAGGGGTCGCAGCTGGGACCCACATCTCATTGGACATCTGCCTCAAAAGGATGGGTTTTTGCTTTGGTGAAACATGAACAAATCAGACTGTGTGGCGGAAAAGAGGCCACCCCAGGGGTCCAGCTGAGGCTGGGGCAGGAGAGAGGAACGGAGGACTCCTGAAATATCATCGCCCTGGCTGCCACCCCACAGGAGAGGCTCTGGGGACACCCCATTCTGCTCTTGTGCCACCGCTAGGACACACACACGGAAGAGCACAGGGACGTACGCTGTGAGGTCCACAGGCCCAAACACAGAGGGCCGCAGGCCCAGACTCCCGGGCACACGCATCTCCCCGTGAGGACACCCTCTACGCACGCTGACGCACTCACACGCAGAGAGAGGTACCCACGCTGGCCGGGGGGGCAAAGTCAGGAACGGAGGCCACGCACAAGCATGCACGTACACACCCAGGAAGCTCGACCAAGACGCGCTCAGAGGGACAGACACTCGAGGACACACAGGCCCCTAGAAAGGCATATGCAGACGATTCAAAACAGCAGGCACACAGCGGCACACACCATCACGGAGAGAGGCCCAGACACAAAGGTCCACACGCAGACACGTTCCTCAGAGGTAGGTGCGTGTGCGCCCCTCACCTGCAAAATGAGATGCACACGACACACACACAGGCTTATGCGGCTGCACCCAGAGGCCCTTTCTCTCTCTCCCTCAGGTCACAGGGGCAGAGGGTGGGTCGCCCCCGCCCACCCCAGGCATATACACACACCACAAATAGAAGAGTTGCCGTTTCTACCACAGATAAAACCAAAACTCTGCAAAGAAAGTGGGAGTCCGGGAAGGAGAGCCCAAGGCAGGGAATGGGAGACTGAACCAAGACCCCATGCTTGCCTACTCCCACCAAGTCTGGCCCCCCCCAATCCTCCAGAGCCCCCCACCCACTTCTGGTCCAGTCAGCACTCAGCAGGCGGTGATGTCCCAGACCGGCTCCTTCCCACGCTGGGGAAAGACACCCCGAGCCCAGTCGCAAGAGAGACCCTGCCCTAGCCCCACAACCTCCAGCCCTTGTCTCCATGGAAGGGGTTCCCAACAGGGCCCCTTAATAGGTCATGGCTGCCTCCCCCAAAGAGGATCAGACGAACCCGGTGTGGAGAGGTGAGCCGGGAGACCAGGGACGAGGCGGGGCATCAGCCTTGATTCCAGCGCAGTGGCTGGATCTCAGGTAGGGGCCCCTAGATGGCTGCCCGCCTCCCTCGGTTTGCTTCTCTCTCTTTCTCTGCTGCAGTAACAGCCCCCTCTTCAGCCCCCTCCCCTACCCCTCCTTGGAGGCTCCAGGCAGCCCTCAGGGGCAGCTGAAGGTGAGATTGGATACAGGGAACTTTTGACTCAGGATCCCGGACCTGTGACCGCCCCAGCGTGGGCGCACTTCATTCCTGCCGGGTGGTCCTGTAACTCCCCAACTCTTCCTGCCATTCCCACCCCCAGCTTTGTCCCCAGCCAGGGTGGGGGCTCCCCTGCCTAGCCCTGGACCTAGGAAAAGGTACCAAGAGTCAACTGGATATGGGAAATTTTGGGGGCCGAGAACAGCAGGAGAAGGATGGGGCTGGGGGAGGGAAGAGGCCCTTTCTGGTCTCCAAGCCCCCTCCGCACCCCGGTTCCTGTGCCCTCAGTACTCACCCAAGAGCATTCTCTTCTTCGTAGGCACCGCTGAGCACAGAGTGAAGAGCAAATGAAACCCAGCCAGAGAGTGACAGAGGGGAGGGGGTGGGGGATGCGAGGGACAGGAGGGGAGGGAAGGAGGGAGGGACTCCTGCTCGTGCCTGGAAAGTGGTGGTTACCAGGCTCTGTCTCCCTTTGCCAGGAATGAGCTGCCTGGTCCCTGGTTCCTTTCATCCCTACCAGGGGGAGAAAGAACCAGGTACTTCCTTCCCTGGGGGTAGAGTAGGGGGCAAATACGGAGACTAGGGATGGGGAGAGTGTCAGGGAGCGCCCACTGCCCTCACTCCCCGAGAGTCCCTGCCTAGTGCCTCTTACACCGAAGCAAACAGTTGACCCTGCCCGGACCCCTCAGCAGAGGTGCTGCCAGCCCCTCTCTGCCTGCCAGCCGGCCCTTGCCACTAAACTCTGAAGCCCCGCCTCAGGGCCTCTCGCCCCAGGAACCCACTTCTCTGTCCACCTTAACTAATCTGCCCAGCATTCTCTTAAATTTACCCTCTTTGAGGAAGGGGAAACTGAGGCCCCGAGCATTGTCACCACTCTGTCCCAATGTTGGCCCGATGTGGCAGTGAGGGAAGGGAACCCAGGTGGCTTTCCCCTCTTAGCCTGGACTGTTGGACTCACTACCTGAGCAATGCCAGGAAAGAGAGGCGGTGGTCATCTGAGCAGCTCGAACTTCCGACAGCTCTCCCCTGCCTTCACTCCTTCCTCTCCACCACCTACCCCCTGTCTTGTCTCCCCTCCATTTGCCCCTTGCTTGCCTCCTGTTCCTGAAAACAGGCTGTCTCTCTGTTCACCTGAGCACCTGGTGGCTGGTGGGGAGGGGGGTGGACGGGGCAGAGGAGACAGCCAAGCCACAGCTGGATCCAGCCTCGCATTCCAAGCCTGGGTCCCAGCGCAAGCCCCCACCCCTCAGCATCCTGTCTCCACCAGACAATAACCTGTAATCTCTGGAGCAGCCAGTACCTGAGCTGCAAAGGAGGTCTGGGGAGGGGTTGGCAGCGGCAGCTCCTGAAAACAGGTTTGTTAGGAAGAGGCTCTGGGGGACTTGCTGGTGTGGGGAGAAAAGGAAACTCAAGCCCAGAGCTAATTAACCCACGGAGAGACACAGACAGAACCTTTGTCTTCCACCAGGGCAGGGATCTGAGCTAAGTCCCCTAATTCTCCACCCAGATGGCCTGGCCTTGCCTGGTGGTCCCTGGGGGAGGTGCTGATGGTCAGGTTCACACGTGGCAGAGGGGGTGTGCTGGCCGTCCAGGGAGAGTGAGACATGCTCCTGTCACCTGCCACTGAAGGAGAACCAGAGGAGGCAAGAGCGAGACTGCAAGGACTTCTCAGAGGCTGGGGGTGGGGGGTGGGGGGGGGGCACGGGTTCTCTGCAATCCTCACCCAAAGGCCTCAGGATGGGTTGGGGGAGGGACTGAGGAGGAACCAGAAACCCAGGGAGATGCTGAAGAGGTGGGGGACAGGCTGGAGGGCTTCCGGGGCCTCCTGATGGGACTGAAATTAATCTATCTGCAGGGAGGAGGGGTGAGGAGCTCATCAAGCCAGTGACTCAGGGACGACCCAGCTCAAGGTCTTTGATCTCTGGGGCTCAGAATGCAGCCAGAGGCTTCTGCAGTCTAAGACTTGGAGAGGAGATGGAGGGACTGATCAGAACAGGAGCGAGGGGAGGTCTGAGGGTGCAGGGCAAGGGGCACCCTCCACTTGCCGCTCGGATCCTTCCCACCCCCAAATGCACAGGGGCGGCTTTGCCCTAATACCCATAGTCTGACTCCATCTCTGTTTTCCTGTCCCCCTTAGTGTCTACCCTGCACTTGTACCCAAGGCTCGCCTGGCCATTTCAGTAAGTCATTTCTGAAAGCCCCTTCTCTCCCCTCAGGTGTTATGTTGCAATGGGTAATGGGGGGCAGGAGTAGGCCTTGGATTGGATGGCTGGGTCAGTCCGTCCAAGAGATGAAGGGAGAGACCAATTGGCTTTGGGAGGATCCCCTCTCTTTCAGCGGAGTAGGAAATGGCTGGCATCTCCCCATTTCTCAGATGAGGACACCAAGGCACACAGCAAGAGCAGAGACCAGGGGGCCTGAGCACCTGAGAAATCATCTCCTGGGAGCCAGGCTGCCTTCTCTGGGCCTTCCCTCCTCCCCTTGCCTGAAATATCCAGGCTCCGCCTCTGTAGCAGGGGCAGAGGGCATGTGAGACCCGATTTAGAGTCAGAAAACCCAGGGATCAGAACCCAGCTGTGTGACGCTGGGTATGTTGCTTAAGCTCTCTGAGCTCCAGTATCCCGGGGTCTAACATGAGGACTGAATGTCACCATCTAAGCCTGGGATGGCTGGGTGAGGAGGGCAGGCTGTGTTGCCCGTGGAAGTGCCCAGCTTGGCACAGGAGGTAGGTCACAGCTGCTCGTCCAGGTGTCCCTGTGCCCTGTGCTGGCCCAACGACCACACTAGGGGTTGGATTTAGGAGGGCTGAGCCAGCACACCTCTTCCCTGCAGATGTTCAAGAACCCCTAAATTGTTTAGGGGTGTGTGTGTGTGTGTGTGATGGTCGCCGAGGTCCCTGTGTGCAGCCATATTGGGGCGGGGCTTTCTGGTGCCCACGGCCGCTATGGTGCAAGGTGGCTCAAGACCAAGTCCCAGAGAATGAAAGGGTCTGCTGTGTGGGAGACAGGCAGGGTGCGGGGTGGGCTGGCACAGCTGGGGAAGTCCCTGGAAGAGGGGAACTGCCGTGTGGGGGGCCTGCTGTTTGCCCATCCAGGGACCTCTCCTGCCTGCTTCAGGCTCACTCTGAGCTGGGAGCTGGGTGTGGGTGAGTAGGAGGCCTGTGACCCAGGCCTTGGTGAGGAAGCTCAGAGAGGGAAGAGCCCCCCAAACCCTAACATCTCCCTCCCACAGACAGCCTCAGGGGCATGAGCAGGAGAGGGCCCCCCCTTCACAGCCTGTGACGGCCTGTCGCCGTGCAAGCCGCCAGGCCCGCAGAGCACTAATCAAAGTGACAGCTCCAGGGGGCTTCCCAGGGAGCCAGCCTCTCGGCCTGACTAGGATGTCCCACCCCGACACCTCCCTTGCAGACCCAGGGAACAAGGACGGTCTAGGAACAAAGCGGTGTAGTAAGGGCCCCTCTTGCCTCCCTGAAGGCAGGCGTGGCCCTCTCCCAGTTCTCAGCCACACTCTCCAGGCTCTCAGCGGAGGCCCAGTCTTCAGGCCCATGTACTTCCCTGCACCCGCGACCTCAGGGGCAGTTGCCAACATCCGCTTGCTGAGGTCTGCCTCTCCCAGCCGCAACTCTCAGAGAGTCAGGGATACAGGAGAAATTTGTGGGAAGGGAGTGGACGTTGGGGGATCACAGCCCAGAGTAGGCTCAGGGGTAACCAGGCCAATGGAAAACAGCTTCTCCCACTGATGCCCCAGAATTCCAGGGTTCCCAGAAATCTGAGGACCCTTTACCCCTGCCCTATGCACAGCTGTCACGCCCCTGGGCTCCCACAGGGCCACTCACTCCTCTGAGCCTGGCAGTTGGGAGGTCTGGCCCCGTGGCTGACTCCCCTCCAGAGGGTGAGGGCCCCACAGGCAGGCGCCGAGCCCTGCTCAGGGCAGAGTGCTGGCACCATGCCTATGCTGGCACCTGGCCAGCACAGGACTATACGGGGCTGCAGTCCTAGGCCATGGCGGCGGGGACAGGGACTCACCAGGTCCCATTTAACAATCCGGAGAAGAATACCAGGCATCAGGTCTCCTGGTGTCCCCACACCTACCCAGTGCTCAGGGGACAAGGACTGTGAGAAGAGGGAAACCAGATGAAGGGGGCCCCCACCCCTATCCCTCTGAGCAGCCTGATTCTGGCCATGGGTATCTGGCGCTGTGATATTTCTTCTCACACCCCTCCTGCTGTCCCCACACTGGCATGGTGGGCAGGGAAAGGGACAGGGGCAGGGCCTGAAGAGGCCTCGTGAAAAGGGGGCTGGGGCAAGACAGTGTCCGGAGCCACAGGACTGGCCGCCCCCCTCCAACCCTGTCCTCCAGACCTGCATCCCTCCTGGTGACCCCCCCCTGAGAACGGAGCTGTCCATCACAACATCACCTAAGCTGTAGTCATCCTTGGCTCCTCCCTCCCCTCCGAGGTCCCACAGTCCACCAGCCACCCAGTCCTAATGGGTCTGCTACAGAAAAGGCCCCCAAATCTGTTTCCTCCATCCCACCCCCTTTTTCCTTATGCACCTCCGAGTCTTACCCTTCCCCTTTGCCAGAGACCTCTAAAAACACTAATCACTCCTGCTCGAAACCCTTCAGGGACACCCACCACCTTCAGTTCCAAGGCCAAATGCCTAGCCGGCCTGGGAGGCCCTCGCAGGCAGCTCCTCCTCCTCTCCTGCTACACACCCAGCACCCTGCTCTCAGAAGGTCAAGGGCTCAGGCCCAAGGGCAGAGTGTAGCCCCCTCTGACTTCTCCAAGCCCCGGTGTGAGCCCTAGGAAGCCTGACGCCACCTTGGACAAAATCCTCTGCCTGTGGGGCTGTTTAGAGAGTGCTCTCCTAACGGGTGGTTATGCTGCCTTTTAAAACTGTGGATTCCCAGACAAACACTGTATGAAGTGTTTAAGAATGAAGAATCTTAAAAAGCTGAACTCGTCGAAGTAGAGTGGGAAGGTGGTTTTGAGGGGCTGGAGGGCTGGGGACGTGGGGGTACTGGTCAGAGGGTAGAAACGTCCAGGTCTAAGATGAATACGGTCTGTGATATACTGCCCAGCAGGGTGACTACATTAGTGATACTGTATTATACCATTGAAAGTTGCTAAGAGCGTAGATCTCACCACCCCCGTGCAAAATCGTAAATATCTGGGGGGACGAGGGTGCTAACCAGCTTGTATTGTGGTGATCATTTCACAATACATGGCTGTATCTAATCGTCACATCATACACACTAAACTTACATATGTTGTATGTCAATAATATTGCAATAAAGCTGGCAAAAAAGACGAACCCTCCAAACTGTGGCTTGGATACAGAAGGCTGTCTGCGGGTATTTCAGGAATTAACGCGTGTCTTCTGAACTCACACACACACTCCAGAGGCATCCACACGCTCAGATACCCTCGTACTTACACTCAGACCCCTGGTGTCCCCGAGTGCTCGGGGAGAGGAGCAGGTACCAGTCGTCAGAGCGTTCCCTGCTTTGCTGACGTGGTGACCTCTTCCCATAGCGTCCCTTCTTCCCTAGCCGGGTTCCTAAGCTCAGTATGTCCCAGTCGCTTTGAGGGGCCTTTCCTGTGGTCCTCAGGTATAACTGACTTTCTCCCTGTGTCCCCGGGGATATGTCCCACGAAGTGTCCACAACACTCATCTGTTCTTTTTGTGTCGGTCTCAGCCCAAAAGACAGATTCCGTTTTGGCCGGGGAGTCTGGGAGGGGGGTTTGAAGAGGGAGACTGGAACTTATTTGCCTCTAGGCCTCAGGCAGTTGGTACAGAGAACACAGTGGGTGCCCAAATATTCACCGAAAGAACAGGCAGCCCTGTTCAGAGTTCAGAGTGTAGCCCTCCAGCAAAGCTACCAAACCTGGGCTGCAAGATAGCTTTCCAGCGGCTGTCCCCAAGAACCAGGCGCAAGTCCTGGCCCTTTCCAGCTCCCCTACACTGGGCCTGATTCTGAACTTGTTTCCCCCGCCAGCCCGCTTCTCCTTATTTTCCCCACGGCCCCTGTGTGCCTGTCAGCTGGAATCACCCTCACAAATGCATTCACCCATTTCCCCCAGAAATCTGCCTCACAGCCAGCTGCCCCTTGGTGCTTGAAGCCAAACCTCAGCAGAGTCACCCCAGCTAGGGAGAAGCAGAAATCCTGGCCAGGAGTACAGTGGCCGAAGGAAGAGGGGCTTCCCTAGTCCACCGCCCTACACTCACCCCCATTGCAATGTCATGCGCGGGCTAAGACTGGCCTGTGGACACCACAGCAGGAGCCAGGGATACCCTGCAGGTGAGGCCTCTGTCTGAGAGACCCTCCCTGCCAGGGCAGTCCAGACTGGGGTCCTGATCCTGCGAGACTCCACAGGGATACCCCCCAGACCCAGAACACCCTCAGGAGGAACCCTCAGATCTGAGAAATCCGCAAGAGGGGTGTCCAGATGCAAAACAAACCTTACCAGCATCTGGGAGACATCAGACCCTAAAACTCACTGAGACACGAAGACCCCACGGAGAGAAGCCACAGGCCCAGAGCCCCTCGGAGGGGCCCAGAGCCCAGCCTGGGGCCACGGGGACCCTCCGCACTGACCTGGCCCTGCGGGGGCCTCTCCCAGGCTGAGCTGCCGCAGCCGCCTCTGGTGGGCCCGCCCCTCACAGTGCACCTGGGCCTGGGCTGCCGAGTTCAGCTGGATGTTGCAGACGTCACACAGCGTGTACGATGGCCGCTTTCTCTCATGCTTGGGCTTAGGTGGCTCTGGGGGCGGAGGAGGGCACTCAGCAGCTCCGGGTATGGGGGGCTCCTTCTCAGTGGGAGGAGAGGGGCTCAGTGGCCGCTTCATACCTGAGCAGATGGAGAGGGAGACAAATAAACAAAGGCTGAGTGGTGTGACTACATAGAAGGAGCAAGACGGGTTCAAGATCCAGACCTGCCTGGTGTGGCTCAGTGGCTTGAACACAGGCCTGTGAACCAAAGGGTCACCGGTTCGATTCCCGGTCCAGGGCACATGCCTGGGCTGCGGGCCAAGTCCCCAGTAGAGGGGTACGTGAGAGGCAACCACACGTTGATGTTTCTCTCCCTCTCTTTCTCCCTCCCTTCCCTGCCATCTAAAATCTTAAAAAGAAAAAAAAAAAAGACCCGTGATGCCTGGGGCTTTTATCCCAGCCGAGAGTTCCCAGCTTTTGGAGACCCCCCAGCCTGAGGGTGCGAAGGGAGCACCATGGGATCTGGGTTCTGTTTCGAACACAGCAGTTTGCATGAAGAGGCAGGAGTATCTGGAAGAGTGCCAGAAATGTCTGCACGCACGCAGGGGGNGAAGGAGCAAGACGGGTTCAAGATCCAGACCTGCCTGGTGTGGCTCAGTGGCTTGAGCACAGGCCTGTGAACCAAAGGGTCACCGGTTCGATTCCCGGTCCAGGGCACATGCCTGGGCTGCGGGCCAAGTCCCCAGTAGAGGGGTACGTGAGAGGCAACCACACGTTGATGTTTCTCTCCCTCTCTTTCTCCCTCCCTTCCCTGCCATCTAAAATCTTAAAAAGAAAAAAAAAAAGACCCGTGATGCCTGGGGCTTTTATCCCAGCCGAGAGTTGTTTGCATGAAGAGGCAGGAGTATCTGGAAGAGCGTCAGAAATGTCTGCACGCAGGGGGCCGACCCCTGGGGGTGTGGCAGGCCTTGGAGAGCAGGTGGGCATTCAGGGACAGGCAGCAGTGAGGTTGCTGGAGTCACATTCTGGGAAGCCAGAGCCCTGTTCTCGGCCCTATGGCAGGCGCTGACAATCCTGTGACAGGCAGGCATGTGGCGCTTCCTGGAGACGCAGCAGCCACTGGCCAGGGTGGTGATTGCAGAAACCCAACCTCCCTGCGTCCAGGGCCCGGCCAGCTGACAGTCACAAATGGTGGCAGTGTGTGAAGCCATCCCCACCCTTGCCCTGTGTGGCTCCAGATGCGCCCTGCTGTCTTGGCTGCCCAGCCTGTGGCAACAGTTGGTATTTTTAGTGGAGACCTGGGCCCTACAGCCATGGTCTGCTGAATTCAGACAGACAGACGGAGACACACACACACACACACACACACACACACACACCCTGGCTCCCACAGAGCCCACACATCGCCCCTCCAGGCCCCTCATCTTCCACGGCCTTTCCTTCTCAACTCACTTCTCGGAAATGTTCCCTCCCGACTCCCCTGCCTGTGGTGGGCTTTATTCTCAGGCTGCTCAATGACCTTTCTCGGACTGAACAGTGCCAATTTTCACTTCCTTTCCGAATCTGTGTGCGTTCTTCCTGCCTCTGCGTTAGGCTGGGGACGTCCCGAGGGCAGGGTCCGTGAGCCCCTCACCAGGACAGAATTCCTGAGGGCAGGGACTGTGTGTCTTTCTCCCCCCTGGGGGGCCCCAAGGCTAGGGCATGACTGAGCCCCTCTCTCTCTTATGGGCTGAAGGGCATCCACCCAAAATTCCTGTGTTGGAGCCCTAAGCTCCCAGCACCTCAAAATGTGGTTGCGTTTAGAGAGGGGGTCTTTAAAGAGGTAATAAGATAAGGTCATCAGGATAGGTCCTAATTCAGTATGGCAGGTGACTTCATAAGGGGAGGAAGTGAGACACAGGCAGTTGCAGAGGGGAGAGCACGTGAAAACATGGGGAGAAGGCGGCCATCTATAAGCCAGAGAGAGGCCTCAGAGGAAACCAACCCTGCGGACACCTGGATCTCAGGCTTCCAGCCTCCAGGATTGTGGGAAAATACATTTCTGGTGTTTAAGCTGCCCAGGCTGTGGTGCTTTATTATGCAGCCCAAGCAAACTAATACAGCCCCCCAAAGAGCATTTTCCTTTCCCTCAGCTCATGCTTATTTTGCAAACTGGACCAAGTGAAGTCAAGTGGGGCCCTAATATCCTCATAAGGCCACACATGCAATGGTGGAGCCCACATCTGAACAACGAAAATTAGTTTCTCAAGCCCAGGAGCCCCAGCGCCTGCCCCCACCTCAGAAAGCTGCTCATCATTTCTGTGGGCAGACCCCACACAGAGATCTGTCATCCCACGTGCGGGGACTGCGTGGGAGTGGAAGAGAGAGGCACGGCCACTAAGAGTACCAGCTCTATATTGACTCGCACCCGGGTTCAAGTCTCACGCGGCCACTGACTGGCTGTGTGACCTCAGCCTCAGTCCCCTCGTCTGTGTATAAAATGGGGGCGATGACTAACAGGTCCTAAGTCACAAGTGCAGGACTAGATCAGCTGATCTATATAAAACACTTCTCAGCGTCCTGGAAAAGTCAGCCATTACTAATCCACGGTGTGGCTGGTTTTGCAGCTCGTCAGCGGAGTCTCCTCGAGTGTCTGTCTCGGCATACGAGGGTCCCTGTGAATGTCTCTGTTATCCCATCGTTCACTGAGGTGAGTCTGTGTTGCTCACTGTCACGATGTGAGTGTCACTGTGCCCAGGTCACGGAATGAGACTGTCCCTGAACATCTAAGACTCACCATGTGCCCTCCCAAATTGGTACGTTGAAATCCCTAACCCTGGCACTCAAGAATATGAAACACAACCTTGTTTGGAAATAGAGCCGTGGCAGACATTATTATTCATTAAGTTAGGGGGAGGCCATACTGGAGCAGGGTGGCCCCCTAATACAATAGGACAGGACCAGTGTTCTTATAAACGGGGGAATTTGGGCACCGTCACCCACACGGGGAGGATGCCATGTGAAGGTGAGAGCAGAGACCGCGGTGATGCCTCTCCAGGCCAAGGAACGCCAAGGGTTTCCAGCAAACCACCAGAAACTAGGGGAGAGGCGTGCCATACACCTCCTCACCACCCTCAGAAGGAACTAACCCAAATGACACCTTGATCTTGGACTTCTAGCCTGCCGAACTATGAGACAACAAATTCTGTTGTTTAGACCACCTGGTTTGTAGTTCGTTGTTACAACAGCCCTCGATGACCAACCCACCTGCGCCTGACTCTTCTGTGGTCAGAGGTGATTTGAGGGCCTCCCTTCGCTCTGCAGGGTGATGTGGCTGGGGTGCAGTACCAGAGGGAGCCTCCAGGTGGCGCAGCGAGCACCCAGCGGGAAGATGGGAGGTGAAACTCGGTACCCCTCCTCCAGGCAGGCAGGACTCCTCTCCTACACGCTCCTGGGGCAACTAGGCTGCCCCTCTGAGCCATGCCAAGCTCCTGGGCAACATGCCTGGAATCCGCGGCACAGCTTTGCCGCACTGGAAAGTCACTTCCATCACTTTATGAGAACCACCCCCTCCGAGGACGCACTGAGGACGCACTGAGGCCTCACTGAGGCCGCAGTGAGGCCACAGAGTCCCCACCAACACTCGGCACCCTCGCACCTCTGATGGACATCATCCTAGCTATTCTCCTGCCCTTCACAAGTCTTCTCCCGTTCTCCCGGCAGGAAGAAAGTACCAGGTGCAAGTGTTGGAGGGGCGTCCAACTGGCCAGGCGCGTAAGAGGTGTTCCTGGCCATGAGGAGGGAGCAGCCTGGCCCCTCCAGAAAGGGGTGGGGTTTGAAATATCAGTGCAACTTAGGACGGCATGCCGAGGACATGGCCCAAGACAGCAGACAAATATCTGCCATGGGGCCCATTAAACCTCCATGATATACAGCCTCTGGGCTCACAGGGCCCTCCTGGATTCCGGGGATAACTGTGCCCCTCACAGCAAGGCTGCTGGGCCTGCCCCAGCCTGCCCTGCGTGCCCCAGCCTTCCCAGCTGTCCCCTGAGGAGTTACACCACTCCTGCTAAGCTAGGGCTCCCACCCGGATTTGGAGGGGTGGACAGTTTTTAGGGCGCACAAACATCTATCTCAGCCGCCCCCCCCCCACGATGGCCCCTATTCAGAGCCAGCATGACTCACCCCAGCCAGGCCTGCTCTTCGTCGGCACCTGGTCCACATGCTCTCTTTAACCGAAGAGGAAATCGGGTCCTGGAGCAGAAGAGTGGACTCTTCAAGGTGCTTGGAAAGACAGTGCGAGAACTTCTTCTACAGACTCCCCTGCCTCCCTCTCTACCGCCGGGCTGCCAGGCCACCGTCCGTTAGAACGACAACCACTTCACTGAGAGCTTGCCGTGAGCCAGGAGCTTCACGCACAGGATCGCTCCTAAACTTCACGGCAACGCCATGAGGTGGGCACTATTATTAACCTATTACCCCACGTCACAGATTAGTGAGCAGGCTCTGACAGGGTCAGGGCCAGACCTGCACCTGCACTTGTGACTCGAGAGCCCAAGTCCTTAATTCCTGCCCAGTCCCACTTCGCCCCAAAGCCCATCAAGCCCTGATCGGAGCTGCTGGGTGGGGAGGGGCTACCGAGTCAGAGTGGGGCTCCTGGGGAGGCCTGGGGAAGCCCAGACCTTATCAGGCGGGGGTGCCAGGCAGGGAGGTGCCACACCCTGGTCGGGAAGAGCCAGAACCGGAGCCAGAGAGGCTGAGAGGACAGGATGTGAAGGAAGGGGGAGAACTGAACTGAATGCGAGAGAAGACCGGGTGAAAGGAGAGCAAAAGAGCATGCGTGTGTCCGGGTGCCATCTGTGATTTACACAGGGGTGGGGGGTAAACCTGTGTTCTGTCCCCTTCCCTGGGGGCTGGACTGGGGAGGGAGCCTTGGAGGCTGGCTCGCACCAGAGCAGGAGAGCTGATGGAGGCTGGGTTTGCTGCCTGCCTGCCCATCTGGCGTGTCCATCCACAGGGAGCCACAGGCACTAGGGGATGGAGGGAGCACCCAGGCAGAGCCCGGGGGCCCGTCCCCACCACTTCTTGCTGAGTGACATGGACCTCAGGGCTGCATTTCAGGGAGGTGGGATTCTCCGTCTGCCGGCTCAAAGAGGGTTGGCTAGAGAGAACTTTGGAGGCCACCAAATGTGGAACCAGAGTTGATTCAGCTGCAGCCTGGGCAACTGGGTCCTCAACAAAGAGCTGCTTTCGCCGAAGGGTTAACTGGAGAGGAAGGTTCTCGGCCTGTCCCCAGCCTTTGGCCAGGCATGAAGGGCTCCCTCACCAAACCTTTAATGAACCCAATTACATTCTGGTATTTTCCCCCACATCTGCCAACATTTACCCTCCCGCTTCCTCCAGCCAGGTCCCAGGACCTGCCTTTGAGAAGGGAGCCTGGCAGTTGGACCAGCCTTGGGCCAGTCCCTGCCCCCCTGGGCTTTGGTTTGCGTCTTTAAAGAGAGGGGGATGGGCTGAGCTAATCTCTTAGGTCCTTTGCAGGCAGTGTGGCGGCACAGAACAGCTGCCTCTAAGGAGGTAGGCGGGGGCAGGAGGGGTGCTGATGGGGCGGACATGGAGAAAGAACTGCCCAGTAGTGAGTGCCCGCTGCCTCCTGGGCACTGTAGGAACATTGCCTCCGTTCACCCTCTTAATTATCCCCTGAGGCTTTACTAACAAGGAACCTGCGGCTCAGAGTTGAAAAGGGGAGGCAAGTGAGGAGGGCCAGTTCCTTCCCATCCTATGATCAGGGCAGGGGGTGCAGACACCGGTGGCCCCCGTCCCAGTCACTCACAGGTCATGAGCAGGAGTGTGGCATCTCCCGTCCCCACAGAACCAGTTGCAGAGAGAAGTGTCCGGAAGAAGAGAGGCCTTGTCTGTTCTTGTCCTAGTAAAGGAGGGGCCCTCCTGCGTCTGGCTGCCGCCGAGGTGTCCCTGAGGGGTTACCACGGAGCACTTTGGTCTCTGTTCCCTCCCCCAAGGCTGACACCTTCCTAGGTGAGGAAAGGGGAATGCCCACTTCAGTGTGTGGTCACCACAGAGTGGTACCACCTCAGCCATCCTGTGGGTCCGGCAAGATGGGGTCACCTAGAGCCACACCCAAAACTCCCCAGAGGTGGCAGAGATTCCCGCCTAGAGGGTAGGATGGCCTGAGAGGGGCCAGCTGTGCCCACCCGTGGCCCACACATCCCTGCTTTGCTGGAGCAGGGGGTCCTAGGGGCTGCATGACAGCTGGTCCAGGTGCCAGGGGCCAGGTGTGTGTGGGGGCGTTCTGCTGGGCAAACCAAGGCAGCCGTGGCTGTCTTTCCATCCAAAGTGGTGACAGAACAAGCCTGTCGCCTTTCCCTTGGACTTCTGGGTGTTGGGGATTTCAGGAGTGAGCTGGCTAAGAGGTGCTGAAAGTCAACACTCCGGCTCCAAGGAAGGGAGAGAGGGAGGGCATGGGAGGTGAAGGAGAATAATGGTCCAGGGATGAAGTCACTGTCCCCTACCATTCCCCCTCCCCCAGCCTGCTCTGTCCTTACTTTCTATTGGTTAGGGGTTCCAGAGGCCCTGCTGACACTCCCAAAGATAGGGGCTGGCTCTCCTGGGCAGGGAGACTCCCCCCAAGACCCTCAAGCCACACACACTCAGGAAGGAAGTCCTTCTTGCTCTCTAACTTGCATTTCTCCCTGCAGAGTCCACAGAGCTGCCCCTAAGGTGGTGGGTGTGGTGGGGGAGGGGTTGGGAAGGGCCTATTAGCCTCAGTGCCACCTTTTCTAGCCTGTGGCTGCCAGGCAAGGAAACCTGACTTGCACAGAAGACGCCCCAGGCCCCCTGGCCACCTCCTGCAGACAGCAGGGCCCAGGCTGCGGGCACAGCTCAGCCTGACCCATGGTCTGGCCCCCCAGGCCAGCTCCCCCAAACCCCACTCTCTGTGCACCATCAGCATATCACATGGGCTTGGGGAATGAGTCCCAGGAGCCAGGGGGAGGAGGGTTGGGAGGCCCCCTGAAGGTATAAGAGCTGTGGGTAGGAGGCAGGCCACGAGGGCCCACACTGGCCCATCGCTGAGGAGGAGGCAGTCTGCTTGAAGGGGGAGGGGCAGGACAGGGAGGGGATGGTTGTGATGGAGGAAGGTGGAGGAGCCGGAATGTGTGCCCTCTGAGCCCCCAGGGAGAGGATATGCCTCCCTCCCCTCAATTCTCCCATTCAACTCTATCCCAGAAACTGATAAGGGTGCATTGATTTTGGGGAGTTCTCTAAACTTCACAGGAAAACAAGGCATTGAGTGGAACCAGACTCCAGAGAATGGTCCCCTCCTTAGAGTGGAGGTCTCACCCTCCTTGCCCCCGAGGTGCCCAGCCTCCCTTCCCCTACCAGGAGCTGATGTCCTTCTCACCATCACCCTTATTGTCCCCCCTCTCAACTTCGGTTTCTCACTAAGCTGGGGTTCTTGTCTCCCACCTTCCCCACTCGGCCCCCCCAACTCCAGGTGGGGCAAGGTCCTCGCCTAAGCCCGCAGCTCCAGAGAGCCACCTACACCCGCTCCCAGGGCACGCGGCCGGCCGCCCGCCCCCGCCCCCCCTCCCCCGCAGGCGCTCAGCCCCAGCGGCGTGTGGGTCCGGGATGGGGTGCGCTGGCACGTACCTTAAGGGCGCTCTGGACCTGGGCAGGGCTGCATCTAGCCGCCCGCGGCCCCGCAGGGCGATACAGAGGTGCGCGGCGGGCGAGTCCCAGGCGGGTGAGTCCCGGGCCTCTGCGTCCCTGAGCGGCCGCCGCGTGTCTCCCAAGCCCGCCCCTGGGCCGCCCAGGCGGACCAGGTGCCAGGAGCCGCGCAGCCCCAAGCGGAGCCCGGGCAAACGGGGCCCGTCGGCCTCTGAGGGGCTGCGCGCTGCCTGGAAAGGAGGTGCACGGGGCTCTCCCGGAGAAGGGCTGGGCCCACTGGGAGTTTCTCCCTTACAGCTGGCGTGGGCCAGGTCAGAGTGCCCTTCGGCTTTCCCAGGGGTCCCAGATTCAGCGAAGGGGACCCCAAAGTGGCCGTCTCCTACTGGCCACTCCTCCTGCCATCTCCCTGACCCCCTGCAAATTGCCGCTCTTGTGAGGGGAAGCTCGGAGAGGAGGAGGAAGCTGACGTTCATGGAGCACCTACTGGGTGCCAGGAGGGATCGCACTCAATCCTCATAACTACTCCGCTGGGATTGGTTTGATCCCCATTTTACAGAGCAGGAAATGAAAGATCTGGGGACATTAAGTGACTGATTCAAGTCACACAGGAAATGAGCACTAAATGGGAGACTCTGGGCTGGTCCTAGGAAGCGTTTCTGGAGGTCAGGGGAGACAGCAAGAGGGGGCCTACTGGGGAAACCTCACCCTGCCTGTGGTTCGTTTCCAAGTCCTCCCAGGGAATCAGTGCGCGGTCCCGGGCACAGCACAGGGCCAAGCAGGGGAGGGCATGGGGCAGGGGCTGGTGGCACCACCTCCTAAGAGAGCTCTGCCATCTTTCCGTTTTGGGGAGGTTGTATAGGAAGAAAGCAAGTCCCCAAAGAAAGGGGACAGAAATGGCTCTTGTATGCCAAGAAGATGTATCAGCGCTGCCCACCTGCCTCTTGCTCCTGCAGGCCTCGGGTGGACCACGCCTTCTGGAGAGGAGGCCCCGCCCCCACCTCTGGGGCCCCGCCTCCCGGCACCCCTTTCTGGTCCTGACACCCACAGCTCACTCCTGTCTTGAGGTCACTGTCCCCTCTGTGTCTTCAGCCTGGAGCCCCCCACCACCTTCACTGGGTTGGTTCCTTGTTGCTCAGGCCTCAGCTCCAAAGTCACCCCCCCAGGCCTGGTGTCCCCAGCCCCCTTATTCTTTGTCCCAGGCCCTGGGTGACCTCCCTTTGAGCAGGTCTCCCTCAGGAGGGCAGGCAGGGCGGGCAGGGCCTTTATTTCCCGGGTACGCATAGCTCTAGCACAAAGCTGGGTGTGTACCTAAGAGGTGCTGGACAAATACTTGCTGAGTGAATCCGCCAACTCATTTCCACTCTAAACGTAAATCCACGCCACACTGTACACCATAAATGGGGGAGTCGTATGGTAGGTGACAAATCTTAATTAAGCAGCTACTAAAAAAGATAATAATACGTCCAGGGTGAGGATGGCCGTCGTAGCACACCGTGTGCCACTTGCCTTCCCGCAGCGCAGCCGTCCTTGAACCTGACCCAGTCACGGCGCCCCCTCAGAGTCCACATCCTGTCTGTCCACAGAGAACCGCAGCTGGAGACTTGGAAGGGACCTTAGAGGTCATACTGCCTGTTTTGTGACTGGTCCTCCCAAGCTACCCTCTGGTCTCTGCTGGAACATGTGAATGACAGGGAGGTCACGGCCGCCCTCGACAGCCCACTCCATTGTTGGATAGTTCTCAGTGATAGAAACTTCATCGCTGTGGGGGGCAGGGGGCCGAAAGCGGCTTTCCCATAATGCCATGCACTGGCTCTAGACCCGCTCCCTGGTCCTTTGGGGCAAAGCGCACTCCACTTTGCACAGCCAGCTAAAAACGCCTGTAGCTTCTTTCTCAGAGGTCTCCTCTCCCAGCTAAAGAGACCCGTTTCCCTCAGCTACTCTTCCCCCTCCCCAGGAGGAAGCCCCTCCTGCGTGCTCCCAGGGAGCCTTGTATGGGTCCCTAACACTGCACTTAAGACTATATGTTGAACCGTCTCTTCCCAACCCCGCCCTGGATACCCCACTGCACCGAGTGGGTCAGCTCTAGGCCTCTACTTGTTCCCTTCTGCCCAGGACCTTGCATGGTGACCAAGTGACCTGTATCAAGCAACTTAATGAAAATGTGTTGACTAAATGGTTTCTAGGTGTTTTATTATTCCAGTCATATCTTTCAAAACTTGTGTAAGCTTTCAATGTCCTCCTTAGAACAGAAAAAGGGAAAGACTCCCCTCTGCCTCTCCTCTCCTCTTCAACATTGTCCCCTGTTAATGCCGCCCATGGCTTAGCTTTTCTGCACCACTGAGTCAGCTCTGCGTGGAGCTGGAGGCCCACCACACCCCCAGGGCTATTCTCACGTAATACACTGACAAGTTCAGCGTCCCCATCAAGCTGCCAATAGAGTGAATGATTGACTGATTGACTGATTGATTTCTCCCAATAGAGCACCAGACCTCAGGGCCAGGCTTGCTGGCTGTCCTGCCCGCCCGCCCTGTCAGAATCACTCAGCAGGACCACAGGTGCCAGCCCGTGCCACGCAGAGACACTCTCCTGCATTCCGGCCCCCACGCAGACAAAGCCTGCCCTTAGTTGTGGGGCCATTCCGGGCCCTCCCCATACTTTCTTGATCCCTTTTATCCTCCTAATAGCCCTGAAAAGCCATGTTCCTCTCCTCACTTGGAAGATAAGGAAAGGGAGGCTCAGAGAGGTCATCTTACTTGCCCAAGGACACACAGCCAGAAAGGGGTGGAGGCAAGTCCTATTTGGTTGACTCCAAACTCTAGTCTCTTTCTTCTATGTCATAATGCCTCTAAAAGGCCTTATTCCAACGTGCCCTTGTGCCCTGTGATTTTTTTTTTTTTTTTGGTATAAAGGTGGGGTAAGGAGGAAGAAAACAGAAAAACCTCTTCTTAGTAATGAGAGCTGGAGGTGCCAGGTAGTGCTGGCGCCCCCTTGCGCACCTACCCCTTGTCCAAGGAGGGGTTCAGGACCCTGGTTATTGTGCTCCCCAGGCCAGAAAGTGATCCTAAGTCTAAATAAAGCCACCGAGTCTCTAGTTGGACCACTCAGTTCTCACTGCTGCCTAGTCTCATCCCATTATCACCTCTTCCCCTGCTTTGTCTGTGGTGAACCCCCAGCCTGGCACACCGAAGATGAACGATACATCCTGCTGGGTTTGAGGAATGAATGGGGTGTGGGCGTGAGCAATGGAATGGGCTGTGTGGGCTTAGGCAAGTTACTGTCCCTCTCTGAGCTTCAGCTTCTTCATCTGTAAAACTGGGCCATTAGTACCAAACAACGTCACTGATGGAGATGGGAAGTCATCCCTGACAGAATGTGCCCAGTGAATAAATGGGTATCATTAATGAGGTGATACTGTCCCTGCTTTGAAGATGGCCACTGAAGCTCAGAGCAGTGGAGGGACATCGCAATCCGCGTTACCAGCTTGGAAGTGGCCCACAGGGAACAAGAACCTGGGTGTGCCCGGCTTAGGGCCGTGCCCTTTTCCCTGCCCCATGGTGCCTCTCCTGAGTGCAATTTTGACTGCAAAGATATGAGATGGTTATACTAATTGTTCATACTAATAATACCAAGGGCTAAGCTGGGGCAAAGCCTTGTAGCCAAGGAGCTCAGGCAAGAAGCCACAGACCCCTGACTAGCCAGCAGCTTCTGCTCTTCTCGTTGCCTGGACAAGGGTGGGATGGTGTCATAACTCTGGACCGCTCGGGTCCAGGCAGGTGGGAGAAGCCCCGGTGTTGGGTTGGCCTGCCCCGTCCATCGCGGGTCCTTTCCGTTCCCACTGAAAGGGCAGAATCACCTATGGCTTGAAAAGTCCACGGTCCTCCCTCCCCCCAGCCTTTTGCCTCCTAAAATAGCCCAGAGCCACCATGTGCCCAGGGCGGCGCCCCATCCATTGCAAATCCCCCTGAAATTAAATCCCCATCCTGTCCCAAGCAGGGTGGCACCACCTCCTGCCGCCTGGACTCCTGGGCTGGCCAGGCTCCTCCCAATGGAAACCGTGACAGTTGTCCTTCACAGTGACCGAGACATAAATCCCCAAATAATGAGACAGGCACTCGGAACACAGAAGCAGACACAGTGCTAATTGGCTCACTCTGAGCAGGCATCATGTGGAGACAGTAGCAGCAACGGGCTGGGTTTCCCAGCTGGGAACATGGGGTGGGGGATGTGGCGACTTCCTGTGCCCCTGCCCGGCCTGACCTGCTAGGCCCTCTGATGGGCCTCACACCCAGACTCTCCAGCAACTCATTTCTAGAACAAGAACTTCTCAGGTATAAAAGGGAAGTTTCGGGTCCCCTGGTCCAGGTCCGGAAGTAGGGGGACCCTGCTTCATTGTCTTTGCCATGGATCTAGAAACACCTTCTTTTCACTAAAAACAAAATGAAACAAAAAACAAACACCAACCCAGGCTCAGCCCTTTCACAAGGAGCAGGGCCGCGATGCTGGGAAGGCCGGCCGTCTCCGTCTCCTCCTGTGGGGCTGGTAATGGATTCTTGGATGGGCCCGAGGTCCTCGGTGTGCAGTAATCAGGATGAGATTATCACATTAAACTTTAAAAGTCTTTGCCCAAAAAGAAACAGCGGCAGCTGACACCCTTGACACCCTTGACTCCCCCGACTTTGCCATCACCGCCCTCTCCGGGGCTCTGGCCAGATGAGCTCCAGAGGCCAGCCATGGCCACCCCCACACGCAGGCTCCACTGCCCAGGGCTAGAGGCAGGGGCTGCACGGGAAGCCCTCCCCGGGGCCAGGCTGCCTCTGGGTTGTGGGAGGCAGGAGGGGAAGGAGCCAGGGAGAGGGCGAGTGCGTGTCTGTGGGAGGAAAGGGGAGGCCTCCAGGTAATGTGGGCTCGGCAGCCACACACGTCTGCTCAACTTGCCACTTACCTGTGACTCAGGACACGCCCCTTTCTCCACACCTGCTTCCCCACCAGTGAGAGGGGGACAACATTACTAATAACCGATAATAACTCCCCTGACCCCAGGCTGACAGCTGGGAAGATTAAATAAGATAATATACACCCTGGCTGGTGTAGCTCAGTGGATTTAGCTCAGGCTGTGAACCAAAGGGTCGCCAGTTCAATTCCCGGTCAGGGCACATGCCTGGGTTGCAGGCCAGGTCCCCAGTGGGGGCCACATGAGAGGCAACCACACATTGATGTTTCTCTCTCTCATTGTCCCTCCCTTCCTCTCTCTCTAAAAATAAATAAATAAAATATTTTTAAAAAGATAATCTATATAGGAAACACCCTGTAAGCTATCAAGAGCCATCATGAGGTGAGGTATGGCATTGTTAGTTACAGCATGTGGGACAGTGGTAAGACTGCAGAAAGGACATCCTCTCAGCTCTGCATTAGAAACTAATGGGGGGAAGACAAATGGGCCTGGATGGAACCCCAGAACCATTAAACGATCCTCTCTCCCAATCCAGGGTGTCTACCCCATGCCCCGACTAAACCCTTCCCCTCCTGCCCACCATCTTGCCTCAATGCTGCCAGGCCATCTCCAACTTTCCCAGCTCAGAGTCGCATTCGGTTCGTGTTTGTTGTCAACGCAACAGAAATTATTTCAACCTCCTCACCCAGCTTGGCAGAACTGCCTGGGTTGTATAGGGGAGACTGGAGCTAGAGAACACGAGGCCAGGAACTGGGATACCCACAGCAAGGGGGAACCCCTCTATGGGAGATTAGCTGCAATAACAGCAGTCTAGAAGGTAGCTCACTGGGGGGACTTCCCCATACTGTTCCATGGAAGGCACGGGAAAGGTTGACAGCCCAGGGGTCCTCACCGGGACCTTGGCCACCTTCCCTTTTACGTAAAGAGCTGCATTCAGAAGAGGCTGGGAGAGGCCCTGACTACCAGCCAGGATCAACCCCATGGAAATTAAGATCCTTGAACCTCCCTGACCCACCCTTCATTTCCTGATGCTTTTATTTAGTTAGTGTGTCCAGCAGAACCGGCCCCTCCCCCCCCCCCCACCTCCCTGCCAGACCTTCGGTCCTTTCCCCTTCCTCAGATTCCGTGAGAAACAGAACCTGCTCCATCCTAACCCTCGAAGGACGGAGGCAGGGGAGACTGAGGATGGCCCTGAGAATCCAGGGGCCCCTGGGGCCGGAGGGAGTGGAAAGCCTCCATGCCTCGTGGCTGAGGAAGATGGTGGGGTGGCCACAGTGCCCCTGGCCAAGGAGCAGCTGCTGACCACATCAAGGAGTTCTCCTCTCGAACAGGTCCAGCGGGCAGAAGCACACAGCCCTTGCAAGCCATGAAGGACGCCTTTCAAAACCAACCAAGAAAGGCCCCAAAGACAGGCTGTTTCAACGTGGCCCATGCCCCCCTCGGGCCCTCTGTCCCGCCTCCAGGCTGCGGGGCTGCTTCTCAGCAGCACCCGCTCCGGGGACTCTCCAGCAACTCATTTCTAGAACAAGAACTGAGTGGCGGGGAAGCCACTCAGGCCCAGGACACTCTAGAGCTGGCAGACCTTGACCAAGCTGCTCCTCCTCTGCGATCGGTAAAACAGGCCCGAAGGTGTCTACCACGTAGAGTTGTTAGAAGCACTGAGACACTGTAGGGAGTCTCCCTCTGTGGCTGGCACACAGTAGGGGCTCGGTAAACTCACTGAATAACCATTTGTTGAGCACCTACTCTGTGCCAGGGCCTCCACTCTATGCCTGGGGATCCGGCAGTGAACGCAGGCCCCCACGGAGACTGCAATCCGGGGCAGACAGGCTCACTAACAAGCAGACAAACACACACTCAAGGTCAAGGAGGACGGGTAGCCAGAGGCGGCCTCTCTGGGAAGCAGACAGTTCAGCTCAGCCCTGGCTGACCCGAAGGACAGGCCTACCTGCGGGCCCTCAACCATGGCAGCTCTCAGGAATCGCCTGGGCAGCTCAGAAAACTTCTGGTGCCCCAGCCCCTCCTCAGGGATTCCGACAGGGTTAGTCTGGGGCGTGGCCAGGTCCCTGGGGAGTTTTAACTCTGCACAGGTGATTCTCATGTGCAAAGGGTGAGATTTCCTGGGCGCCACCGGACTCCTAAGTGCCTGGCGCAGAGAGCATTACCTGCGGAGCCTGTCAGGTCTCCTGGGCTGGGCTCCGACCCCAGGGGTTAGGGTTCAGTGGAGGGGTGTGGCCCAGCGCCTGCCTTTTTCACAAGTGCCCGGGACATTGTGAAGAGGGGACAGGTCTAGGACACGTGTAGCAGAGCACATCCCAGCTCAGAGAACTCCGAGGGCGGATTCTGGCCATGCCCACCAGGACCACCTGCAGCTTCAGTGCGCACTGTTCCACCTCCTCCCGCTCAGTGGGAGGCCCCGCCTCCTTTCTCAGCCAGTCCAGTATCCTGAAGCCTGAAGGTCCCCACCTCTGCCAGCCCGGACGCTCCCCCCAGCTACCCTCGGCCCCCGGGGCTGAGTCCCCCTGCCATTCTGTTCCATGTCCATGCGTCAAGACTGGCCAGACCTGGGTTCCCAGGGGTCAGGTATGTGGCACAAAGCCTGGCGCCCCACAGAGTATGACTCTTAGTGTGGAAGGAACACCAAATCTGCCCCAGCCTCCCCTGGGCACAGCTGCTCCTGCTCTGAAGATGCCAGCTCCTCGGGATCCCTGCTGCAGCCCCTTCTCCTGTCCTGGGTCTCTGGGCCCTGAACTCCCCTCCCGGAGCCTGACTTCTCTCCCTCCCTGCCCTGGGGGCTGGGACGGGGTCGAGGGGATGGGAAATGTTGCAGTTATGTTCCCCAGTGCGGAGGCGCTCCGAATACCCTCCATTCCACTGAAGAACTGAGGCCCCATTCACATGCCTGGCCCAAGGTTCGTCCACCTCCTCCTTTCTGGAAGCACCACAGCGTACCCATACTGTCTAGGTTCACATCCTACCTCTGCCACTTCCTGTGTGACCTTGCCCACTTTCATGCCTCAGTTTCCCCACCTGTAAAGTAAGGGTAAAGAGTACCTTATCTTAGAGTATCTTACAGGGTCCTTACCGGGATGAAATGAATCAATAATTGTAAACTGGTTCACAAACAGGCACAGGTAATAACTGTGCTTGTTAGGTAATGTTTAAAAAGTCATGATTCTAGGAAGGCGATGCTTTAGTCAGTCAACCAAAGGGTCCTGATGATGCATCGGGGTGCACTGGGTCTAAGGGAGGCTGGGATTAAGGTTCCATTTACAGGTGATGAGCCTGAGGAAGTGACTTGCCCCAGCTGACACCCGACCTCNGTAAACTGGTTCACAAACAGGCACAGGTAATAACTGTGCTTGTTAGGTAATGTTTAAAAAGTCATGATTCTAGGAAGGCGATGCTTTAGTCAGTCAACCAAAGGGTCCTGATGATGCACCGGGGTGCACTGGGTCTAAGGGAGGCTGGGATTAAGGTTCCATTTACAGGTGATGAGCCTGAGGAAGTGACTTGCCCCAGCTGACACCCGACCTCAGGTCTGTGTCCCTTCAAGCCTTCTCTCTTCAAGTACCCCCAGGCCCACCTCCCTTGCTCCTCTGGCGCCAGGACTGGCCCAGGTGGGCTCTGTGCCCTGCATGGATTGACAGAGGCCTCTTTGTCCCCCTGCCCAGGCTCACACCCTGCGCTCGGAGCCAGGGGCCGCACAAGCACCCTGTGTCTGGGTCTGTGTCACTGCCAGCTCTGCAGCCGCCCTGGCTGCTCCGGCCAAGGACCACCCCAACCAAACTTCAGCAGGGCATCCCTGACCCTGATCCCGACCCTAACTCTTAGTGGTATTCAGTCAGGAGAGAGACTTGGAGGGAGCCCCAAGGAAAACACCCCAGTTCGATCTGGTCCCCGCCCTGTGCAAACTCCAGGGGACAGACTCTGAGGAAGGGTGGGGAATGACAATGAGGTCACTCTGGACATGTGGGGAGGGCTGTGCTGGGGTCCTGGGGAGTGGGACAGGAACTACACTGCCCCTTCTACCTCCCTCATCTTTCTTCAAGACTTTCACTTTTCTTTACCAGCTGGAGCGACACAACAGCCTCCTGACTGCCCTCCCTGGCCAGGCTGTTCTCCACATGACCAGAGGAATATTTGTTTTTTGAGAAAGGAGAAGGGAGGGAGAAAGAGAGGGAGAGAAACGTCAATGTGCGAGAGACACATCAATCAGTTGTCTCCCCGCCACACACCCCCCCCCCCCAACTGGGGACCTGGCCCGTGCAACTCAGGCACGTGCCCTGACAGGGAATTGAACCTGCAACCCTTCAGTTCTCAGGCTGGTGCCCAACCCACTGAGCCACACCAACCAGGGCAGAGGAGCCTTGTAAAAAGGCAAATCTGACTGTGTCACCGTTTTGCTGAAAACCTGGAAACTACACGTATAACCCATAATGGATGCTCAAAAGGCTTCTCCTCCGCTGTAAGAGAACCGTACCCCAGCCTTCCTCTCTCCCAACCGGCCCCTTCACCGAGATCCCTCCCACAGAGTAACTGAGGTGTAAATACAACTCTTCACCCAAGGACATGGGTAAGAACCGGGTAGCAGATGGTTGGAACTGGATACAAGAAGATTCGTTGTTGACTGCAATGGACGGAAGAATCCGATCTTGACCACAAACCTTTTTTTTATTTAAACTTTATAAAATTGGGGAGTTTACCCAGTTAGTGGCACAACGACAAAGACCAGGGTCAGGGAGGTTTGATCAAAGCCAAATTGATCGATGAATTTTGGCATCAAAATTTATATAAATTTTAAATATAGAATTGGCCCTGGCTCAGTGGATTGGGCACCGGCCTGTGAACCAAGGGGTCACTGGTTCAATGCTCAGTCTGGGCACATGCCTGGGTTGTGGGCTAGGTCCCCAGTAGGGGGTGCGTGAGAGGCAACCACACATTGATGTTTCTCTCCCTCTCTTTCTCTTTCTCTCTACCCCTCTGTCTAAAAAAATAAATACCTTTTAAAATTTTTATACAGAATTGATGCCAGTGAAAATAATATTAATAAAATTAAAATGGAATGAAAAATGGAAATTTGTTTCCCTGTGCCACAGAGAAAAAAAAAAGGGGGAAATCTCATCAAGGAATTAAATTAAATGAATAGCATTGAAACTGGAAAACACTTTCTAAAAAAGTCTCCAGTGTCGGTAGGTTTTGGTTTAAAGTGTTTGCACTCAAAACCTCCTTGGGGTCAAAATATCCAGGTCAGAATATCCCGATCTGTTTTTGGGTCCTTCCCTCCCTGGCTCCTGACACTCAGGCCACACTCGGCCCTTTCTCCCCCAGAGTGCGGCAAACCCTGCCTCACCTCAGAGGGCTCCAGCTCTTGGACACTGTCCCCTCCACCTGGAGCACTCTTGTCCTCCAGGCTGCTCCCCTCCCCCCTCTCAGGGCTGATGCTTAAATACGCCCCCCCACCCCGCCCGCAGAGGCCTTCCCTCATTGCCCTCCTTCCCTGGTTTCCTTCCCGCCTCCTGGCATTCCTTCTTATTCAGCCTGTCTATTCCTCCATGAATTCCCAGGGCTGGGCCCAGCAGGTATAACACAGCCTGGGTGCTCAGTATTACGTGTTGAATGAATCAGTGACTTAGCGTCACTGTGGGGAGGGGCAGGAGAAGGGGCTGGGGCTGACAAAGGCCCCTGAGAGAGAAAGGGAACAGGGCGTACACGCCACTTTCCCCCCTCCATCTCCGCCCTACTCATGACGCCAAGTTCCGGAGAAGCTCATTTCAGCAGGAGAAGAGGAGACCAGACTTGTCCTGCTTCGTTTCTGCCCCTTGCCCAGCTTCCCAAGGTCTGGGCCCCTGTGCCAACTGGCCAGCTGCCCCCCAGCTGAGCTGCCCCTCCACCCTGGGCTGGGCTGGCTGCTGGCCAGGCTATTTGGGGAAACTTCCTGATCCCCTCTCTGGCCTCTCTGCCCCCACATCTCATCCTACAGCCTGGGAATAGCTGTCCCCAGCCTCAACCTGGGGACAGTCTCATTCCCAGTTAGCACCCAAATGGTTGAAACCATCTTTAAAGCTTCTCGTGTCCCTCTCCCCTCAGGAAGCTGCTAACTAGGACAACAGATCTCAGAACGAGGTCACGGAACGCTACCTGCCCCTACACTCCCTTTCCAGCCAGAAACACACGTGGGGACGGGAATCTCCTTGCAGGCCATTGGAGACGGAGGAGACATGGGTGAGGGGGAGATGCAGGGAGAGGCAAGACATGGCTACCCCCCATGTGGTTCTTTTGGGGGTTCTCTTTGCCCAAGGAGCAGCTGGCTTAGTGTGAGGAGGAGGCCCGGCTGTGGGGAGCGAGGAGACCTGGACTAGTCAGACTCTGTGTGAATCGGGATCTGTTACCTTTCTAGGTGCTCACAGGGTGGGATGGGCTGGCTCCGTATACAGTACAGAACCATACAAAACCTGGGGAGGGAAAAGGCCCTTGGGGGCCAGGGAGGTCTTCTGGGATGGGTCCTGGGAGGGGCACCAAACTCACTAGGGAATTATCCCTCTGTTCCAGTCTCAGTATTGCTGGGTCGAGCTTCAGTCCAATGAGAGGTGGGCAAACCTCTCCCACATTTCAAAGACCACACCCCATGCGGTCCTCGTTGGGACACCCCCAGAGAACCTAAGTGTGCCAGGTCCCAGAGCCCTCCCTGGGCACGTCCCCTCCCCTCGGCCGGGGGCAAGGTGGGTGTGCGGGGGGTGTCTCAGACCTCCCTACCCTGCCTGTCCGGTGGGAGGGGGGTGTCTGGTGTTGGATGTAGGGATGGACAGACCTGAGGTCAGGAGGGCGGAGGAGTCTGGGGCCTGGGGATGTGGGATAGGCTTGTGGGGGCCCTGGGGAGGGCAGCGAGGGCACAGGGGGCGCGGCAGGGGGGCCTGGCCTCCTGCCGGGGCATCCGAGGTGGAGAGCGGCTTCGGTGGAGCCGGTCCCCACCCCGCCCGAGGAAACCTTAGTCAAACAAACAGCCAACACAGCCGCTGCTGTGGCAGCGAGGGGAGACCTGGGTGGGGGCGCCCAGGAGTGGGGCGGGGAGGCTGTTTGGACAGGCCCCACAGTCCAGGGGCAGTTGGCGGAAATTTCTGGAACAGGGTGGGGAGCGAGGTGGTGGTTTGGAGCAGGAAGCTGGGGCTGGGGTGGGTGCGTTGGGCTTGGCTGCTTCTAGGAAAAAGAAAAGTGTCGATTCAGCCCCACTCAGGTCTACACCTCTTCTGAGGGGGTTACCAAGTCCCCTTCACCCTCCCCTCAGCTCAGAGGAGATCCGATCCACCAGAAAGACCCTCTCCCCCATCGCCCTGAACCCCCAGCCCTGCTCCCAGGCCCTGTCACTGATCAGCCTTCCACAGTCAGCAGCCAAAGCCCCCAAGATCCTAAGTTCTCAGCAGAGGAGCTGGGAGAGACGGGCCGACCTCTGTCCTCTGCGGAGCCTGATGTCCTCCCTGACTCCCTGCCTGGCACTGCGGGGGCCCAGAAATGATGGCGGCCCCCGACCTTGGACGCTTGGCCACCTTCTTCTACACTCTGAGACATCTGGCTGTCCTGTGCCCCAGGGACACCTCACGAGAATAAGACAGGGAGAGAAAGAAGAGACACACACCCAGAGTCAGCGGCAGCGGTGGAGAGGGGAAAAGACAGAAATAGAGACGCAGAAAGGCGGACTTGAGCGATGGCAATCTGACAGAGCTGTGAGGCAGGAGGGAGTGGGGACGTGTGTGTATGTGTGTGTGTGTGAGTGCACACATGTGACAGCCAGAGGGTGGGAACACACACAGAAAACCAGAGAGACAGACAGACAGAGACACACGCAGAGTCTGGGCTAGACAAAGACAGAAAGCCCCCAGGGTGAAAAGACTTAGAGACGCACAGAACTGGACAGGCACAGGGGCTGGGCCGGGCAGAGAGCGGGCAGGAGGTGCAGGGCGGACACACTTACGGGCTGAGGCAGAAAGAGCCCCCAGAACAACACGGGGACAGAGGGACTGAGAGGGACTGGGGACCTGGAGACACCCACTGCGAGACCTGGGGGAGCAGGGGTGCCAGACATCAAGCCCTGTGGGGATTGTGAGGAATCCCAGCAGGGCAGTTGCTGCCTTCTGTCCCCCACGCTGAGCCACTGCAGGCACCTGGCCCCTGGCCACGGAGCTGGCGGGTCACCCAGGGTGAATGAAAAGCCACCAACAGGGGAGAGAGTGAGACTGTGGCTGTGGTGAAGGCTCGGGGGTATGTGAGGTCATGAGCAGGGAGGGTCTGAGGGGGTCTGTTCCCATGACTGCGCTTGAAACAGTTTTAGGGGGGTGCAGCTGCGTGCAGCAGCATCTGTGTGTCAGTGTCAGGGGCACACATGCCTGGGTGTGTCTGAGTGTGAGTGTGTTTATATGCACGCGTGCCGAGTTCCATCAAGCACCTCAAAGCACCGAGGAGGCCGAGGTGGCAGGTGGGATCCTCAAAAAGCCTGGCTGGACTGGCATGAGTCAGAGACGGCCATGAAAAGGCCGCACGGCTCTCTCCTCTGGACAGACGCAGTGTCCAGGTGCCACAGAGCATCCGACAACGGTCAGGAATGGCATGCCATCCGTTTCCACCAGGGATGACTCCCACTGCCTGGCTGGCTTGCCCCCCTCATGCTTCCCCATCCAAGGCCCAAACGCACACTTTCAGGAGGACCCACACTTCGGACACATGGCCCCCATCCTGGCCAAGGGTGCACGGCTCTTTGAGAAGGCAGCTGGAGGGGCAGTGTGGCCCGGCCCTGACCGTCCCCCAGTCTAACTTCCATCTTTCCTGCTGCCGTAGCCTCACTCAGGTCCCTCCCTGCTCCTGGGGTCCAGTGACTGCCCACACCCTCCCCACACTCAGAGGATATGCAACCTCTCTCCTGCTCATGCTTTCCCTCTTATTAAGCATCACAGGACATTTTTAAAAATTGTCCCAATTTTGGGTAGAGAATGAGGTCAGGAGGCCCAAGGGGGGACTGCTCGTTGGTGACGGCTGACAGTCTTCATTTCACCTTGACACTCCTTCCTGGTCCCGGGGAGGAGTGTCCTAAGCCCTGGTTTACAGGAGCACTGCTGTCCTGGGGGGCGGCTGGCAGGATGGGGGTTCACCAAACAGCGGTGGCGGTCCCAGGCACTGCCAGGCCCGCCCCAGCGTCTGCAGGGCCTGGGACAAGAGGACAAATGGGGGCCGGCATACACATATCGCAATATTTAAAAGTTGTAAATCAAGCAAACCGATTATTAATGAAAATATACTTTCCTAACGACCTGGAAGACCAGGTTCCAACCTAGACATCTCTGACTCTGGGGAGTTCTGGGGGAGGAACACTGCGAAGGGAGACAGCCCCTGGCCCCCGCCGTCCTGCCCCTTCCTACTGCCAGGTCCTTTCCGCACGACAAGGGAGTCACTTGCATGCACGTGGACGCCCAGCCTCACATCCCTGTCCCATCTGCATGCCCTGGCAACAGCCGTCCCTTCGCCGTCTCCAGTCGCCCCTCTGGTGCGCACCTAGTACACAACCTGCCCAGAGGAGAACACCCAGGGGAGAGGCTTGTGTGAGCTGGGAAAAGGGTGGTGGCCATCGGGGCAGGGGCTTCCAGAGGCACAGGTATGGGGAGTGTGGACTGGAAGGGGATAAGGGAAGGTCTCCCCCTTGGCCCTGCTGACTCTGCACCCCACAGGGAGGGCGGTGGCCAGAGCAGCGCCCCACCAGGGCACAGGCACCCTCCCTTGCCCAGGTGTAACGGGGCCTCTCCTTCCCCAGCAGCCTGTGGACCGTAGGCCAGGGACCGGGGCTGCCGTTCCGTTGGAGCGCTGCTTGGACAACCCCCCAAAGGGACTTTCAGTCTCTTACGGTATTTAGCTTCCTGGAAAAAGTGCAGCTTGATCCCACCTTGCGGGTTTCTGGCGGTGGGGAGGGCAGGGAGGCGATGACAAGGAAACATTTCTTCAGCGGGGCGTCTAAGCCAGTGTGCGCCGCTGAGGCACAGCCCCAAGTGGGCTCCTGCTGCCACTGGTCCCTGCCCTGCTGGGGCCCCCCTCCTTGCCCTGGAGACAGAAACAGGGTGACAAAGAGAGGAGGAGATGGGGGCCCTGGGCAGCCTGGACAGGTCCAGCAGAGGGCCAGGGACCAGCAGGGGGTGGGGGCTGAGGGAATGGCAGTGGTGAAGGGCATGGTTTTCTCCGGCCAAGTTTTAAAAAAACTTCCAACCCCCACCCCACCCCCTGCAGATCGGCTTTGCTGTCCCACACAGGAGGGGACACTTACACTTGTAGAGCCCTCACCAGGCGCCAGGCACTGTGCTCAGCGCTCTACAGGCCTATTTTCACTTAATCCCCGAAGCCACCCTATGAGCTGGGTTCTATTATTATCCCCATTTTACAGGTGGGGAAGTGAACTCAAAGAGGGGAAGTAACTCGTTCAAGGTCACACAGTAGGTGGAGGTGACAGAACAGGAGTCTAACTGACTCCAAAGCCCCCACTGTTTCCACGATAGCACATTGCCTCTACGGAGCAAGAAGCTGGCACAGAAGCAAAAGGGATGAAGGTCAGATATGAGCAAGAACTTCCTGACAATGGCAGTGTGTGGTGGGAAGAAACAATGGAACGGGGAAATTAGACACAGGAAGCCCTCCCACCTGAGCTTGGATGTGGTCTGTCTATAGGTTTGTGATGACCTGGAAGGTCAAGGGGGTCCTGGCTGGGTCCGTGGCAGTGTGCTGACTTCCCTCCGTTCTGCAGTCCGGGTCCTCTGCTCCACCCCAGCCCAGCCCGGAGGCCGACGTCTGACTCTCCTTTGGGACTCAGAGCTCTAAGCAGGACCTGCTTTTCCAGGAGGCCTTCCTTGAAGTTCTGGGAAGCGGGACCCCTCTTCTACAGCCCAAATCCCAACACGGAAGGTACGAATCCACCCCGTGTCTACTTCCATGATCACCTCCCCCGTCCGGCTCTGAGGCACAGACACAGAAAAAGTCTAATTGGTCCCCAGGCCTCTAGGTCCCTCAGGCCGTCTGGACAACCCCTCTCCCTCTTCCCCCTCACCCTCGCACACCTGTACCCAGGTGTAAATAAGTGCTGCAGGTGCCCGGCAGCTCATCAGAAAGCCCAGGCTCCAGCTCAGCTGGGCATTGGCCCTCACCTCATTTGCACATAGCTGTTTGGATCACCCCACCACTCTCTACAGGGGCGGGTAGGATGCTGCCCTTGGATGAGGCATGGGGCACACTGGTCAGTGAGGTTCCTTAGTCCCCGAGCACCGCAGTCACCAAGCCCAACCTGCTCTCCTCCAGAAAGCTGTGTGCCTAATGCCCAGCTCTGCCCTTTCCCACCCTTCCGAGCCGGCGGGGCGTCAGGGATAACCAGCTAGGATCCTCGGAACTTGCCTAGAGTTTAGTCCCACCCGCCAGATGCTGGGCGTCGGAGCTCAGAGCTGATAGGGATGTCCTCACTGTCCCTTAGAGTCCCCCAGTTTTGAGACGAGGTCACAGGACAGGTGTAAGGGGCTGCATTGTTCTCCCGTCCCACCCTCGAGGTCCTCCGTGTGGACCAGACCGAGTCGCTGACTTACCTGCGGGGCAAAGACGGAGCCCGCCGCGACCACCTGCTCTCGCTGCGCTCCTGAGCGCAGCGGCTTTGGGCTGGCCAGGGTGAGGGCTGGGCGGGCCAGGGGCGGGGCCTGGGAAGGGGAGCTGCGGCCTAGCCCCACCCTCAGTCTCCGTCGGGTGGGTGGACCGGCTGATTCAGGTGGGAAGGAAAGGGGGAGCCACTAGGCAGGTCTGGGGCTCTGGCTTTTGCGAGGGCTGGGGAGTTAGGATGCCTGGGTCGTGAGGACCTCGTGAAACCCCCTCCTTCAGGCAGCCTTGCCCTGGAGGCAGTGGCTCCATATGAAGACCCCTCACACAAAGAAGAAAACTCGGGAACCCCTCCTTGCCTGAGTTGCCCTTTCCATCTGAGCTCAAGAGAGCTCTCCCAGCTTGGTAAGGTGGGTGCGAGATAGGACACCCCTCTAAACTCAGGGTGCCCCACCCAGGTGCTCAGGCCACTGAGGGGACCATTAGGTGCCCTGGTCGTCTTTTTCCGCGGTGCATCTCTCTCCCTGCAGCACAACCCCCCTCGGCCCCCAACGCCAGCTCAGGTCCCTCAGCTGTCACAGTTTAGCCCTGGAATGACAGGCCTCTGGACTCCGTGCGTCCAGCCGCATTCAAGGCCATTGAGCTTAGCACCCCTGGGCCCCCGCTCCTCCCCCTGCCCCCTGTCGCTAATTTTATTGACCTGTAAGAGGCACGTCGCTGCAGGGGCGGTAACAACTGAAGGTGAAGTGGGAGCGGATGCAAAAGGGACCCCGGAGGTGAAGATGGGACAGAAGGGAAAAGGGGAGTGATTAGGAGGAAGAGGGGTCTTGGCAAAGAAGGGTACGCTCTCTTGGCGGGATGCAAACCCGAAAGACTAGAACTGGAGCTTTAGCTCTCAGTCAGGGAAGAGGCGGGTTGAAGAACGAAGGTACTGGGCAGGGGAGAGTGCGTTTTTCCTCATCCACCCTGAGGCAGGCCCAAGGACGAGTAGGAGAGGAGGCTAGACGGCAGGAAGGACTGCCATGCTGCTCTCGAATCTCTGCCCTAGCCCCTCCCTCCCTCCTGAAGGTGACTCCTGCCTGCTGGGCCTCCTACTACAGAAATAGCCCTTTCCCTGAAGAATCAACCTAGATCTTGCCTTTCTTTTTCTTTCTTTCTTTCTTGTTAAAATGAGAACAGAAAATTTAGGCCTTTGTAACTTCCCCCACCTCCATGCCTACCCCTCAGATCCTCTCGGCCTCTCCCAAGTCCTGGGGAAATGAGTTGGGGCTTAAGGGGAGGGGAGGTGTTGGGGGTGGAGCCTGTTATGAGCGGAGGAGACAGGAACGATGGATCTTAATGGCTCTCAAATGTCCACTTCTGATGGTCTCTCAAAATAAGGTTACATGATAGCCAAAAAAGAGGGGTGTTAAAAAGCAAAACTGTT
The DNA here is from genome assembly GCF_014824575.4 of Sturnira hondurensis. Classification (NCBI taxonomy): domain Eukaryota; kingdom Metazoa; phylum Chordata; class Mammalia; order Chiroptera; family Phyllostomidae; genus Sturnira; species Sturnira hondurensis. Next base: position 756,563 of record NW_028094263.1, on the reverse strand, counting down.
AACCCTCAAACCCACCACGGAGCAGATGGATGGAGGGGGAGGGGAGGGGAGAAGGGAAGGATTATTAAGGGTGCAAGGAAAGTTTTGAGGGTGGTCGCTGTCCGTGTTCGCTATCTTGACTGTGGAGGTAGGTGCATATGTCCATTACAACCTCTCAATTAAACACTGTAGATACATAGCTTATTTCGTCAACTATGCCTCAAGAATCTGTTTTAAAAATACTACACACTCTCTACACCATTTTCCCATTTCTTTACTTTTAATTTATGGGAAGCCTCAAAAAATAGAAGTGACCTTGCAGGAAAGGAGTGTCAAAGGGCCAAGGGCAACCGCAGTGATTCCTAGTCCCGTAGTCCCCCTATCCACAGGGTGTGTTCCGGGACCCCCGGGGGATGCCTGGAACCACAGAGAGCACCAAACCTTTCATACATTGTTTGTTCCTATACATACATACTGGATAAAGTTTAATTTATAAATTAGGCACAGTAAGAAATTAACAACTAATAAAATAGAATGATTATCTTTAAAAAAAAAAAGCCCTGGTTGGTGTGGCTCAGTGGATTGAGTGTCCGCTTGCAAACCAAAGGGTCGTAGGTTCAATTCCCAGTCAGGGCACATGTCTGGGTTCCGGATCAGATGCCCAATAGGGGATGCGTGAGAGGCAACTACACATCGATGTTTTTTCCTTCTCTTCCTCCCTTCCCTTCTTTAAAAATAAATAAATAAAATCTTTAAAATATACAGAATTATAAAATATACTGTAATAAAAGTTATGTAAATGTGGTCTCTCTGAAAATATCTTATTGTCCAGTACTTAACCACTGTAGATGTGAACTGATCCAGTGTCCACGTGAGGAGATGCAGGGAGGTAAAGTGAGGTGACGGAGGCCTTGCGACCCAGTGCGAGGCTACCCTGAGGGTTCCTTGAACACAGCCCTGGGAAGCCTGTGCAGACGCTCTGGTATCCGGACAGCTGCTGACTGCCTGCCGGGCAGACAGTGCACACAGCGTGGGTGCGCTGGACAGAGGGGTGACTCATGTCCCTGGTGGGACGGAGCCAGAGCGGAACGGCATGAGGTCTCATCACACTACCCAAAATGGTGTGCAATTTAAAACTTATGAATTGTTTATTTCTGAGATTTCCCACTTAATAATTTTGGGGCCGCAGGTAATTGTAACAAACTGCAAAAGCGAGACCACAGAGAAGGGGGCTCTACTGTACAGTTTGGCCATTCTCCCGACTCAGTTCTGGAGAGAGTGGGCGCCCCCCGCCCCGCCCCCAACCACACTCCCTCCAGTGTGTAGGAAAGCACCGGGGTGGGTGTAAGTGGGGTCAGGGGCTGGGCTGTGGCCCTTCAGCTGCTTCCTCAGTGTGAGAGGTAAAGCCAGCTTGGGCACCTGGGGTTCCTCTGTGACTGGTAAGCAAGAAGCCCTGAGCTGGTGACTCAGGCAGGAGGGACCTGCACCCAGACTTTACTCTGGGGAAGCTGGTGGCTGCTGCGGATTCTCGCGCCCCCTACAGCCTGAGCTGGATACTGCAGTGACGAGATGGTCAGTCCAGGGAGAGTTCTGACAGGTGCTGCGTGTAGTTGAAGTCTGGCACCAGGAAGGGCACGCGGGACCACTTCTTGGCCTGGACCCGTCCTCGCGGCGTTTCCAGCAGGATGCTGCACACTTTGAGCGCCGGCAGCCTCACTGATTTGTAGATCATCTGTAGACCCCAGGGCTGGGGGGTGGGACAGAGACTGTGGGATCTGGGTGTCCACCCTCAGACGGGGCTTCGCTCATCAAGTCAAGGTCTCTGAATGCAGAGCTTATGTCTGCATTTGGGACAGAGTTCTCTCCCTCCTCACTGTGGGCTCCCCAAATCAGGGACTCAGNCTGCACACTTTGAGCGCCGGCAGCCTCACTGATTTGTAGATCATCTGTAGACCCCAGGGCTGGGGGGTGGGACAGAGACTGTGGGATCTGGGTGTCCACCCTCAGACGGGGCTTCGCTCATCAAGTCAAGGTCTCTGAATGCAGAGCTTATGTCTGCATTTGGGACAGAGTTCTCTCCCTCCTCACAGTGTGGGCTCCCCAAATCAGGGACTCAGACTGGGGACTCACCGAGGCACCCGTCTCCTCCACCCCAGTGAGCGCCCCCTGGTGGCAGAATCTGGGCCTCCTCTTCAGAGTGAGGACTTTTAAAGGCTGGAGCGGAGGGCCATGGCGCCAGCACTTACTTGCCCACAGTTCTTGCAGCTGATGGCACCCCCAGGCATCCAGTCCTTGAAGACTCTGTCTATGGCTACAGGCTTTGTGGAGACATTGTAGTAGATCCTGGAAAAGAAGGGGAGTGACCACAGCCCTCGTGGACCCCCAGCCCCACAGCACGGGCCATCCAACTTGCTGGGCCTTGGACCTCCCTGCGGTCAAGAGGCCCAGAGACTTCAATAGGGTCAGCCTGTGCTGCCTCCACTCGGCTCCCTTCTGCCCAAGTTCAGGCCTCAGTACTGCCCACCTGGACAATCTCACCGTCTCACGGTCCCAGTGGATCTCCCTGCCCCTCCCCCCCCACCCCATTACATCCTTATTCCTGCCCTCGCACTACCCTCCCACCAGGTGCCAGAGTGATCTTCCAAAGAGGTAAAGCTGACCCTGACATTCCCTTCCTTACTCAAGACCCACCAAGACTCCCCGCTGCCTACAGAATAAAGGCCAAACTTTCAGGTCTGACTTCAAGACCCTTCACAGGCTAGTCTGTCATCCTTTAGAATCTCACCCTCACCATCGCTTCCAATCAAATCAACCAGCGTTCCTCCCTCCCCATCACCCACCTACTCTCATCTTCTCAGCGTCAAACCCAGCCCGTCCTTCAAGACCTGGCCGCTACGCCCTCAAATGAGAGAAAAGCTGTGAAGACCCTTGGCACAGTGGCCTGGCACACAGTAGGCGCCTGATGAACACTTAATGAATAAGTGAATGGGGGGCGGGGAAAGGCTATCCTCAAGTGTGCAGAGGGAAGATAAGGGGCGGCTCAGAGACAACCAGCCCCCCTAGATGTCTTCGGAGCACATGCATGCAGGACGAGGGGGTCAGTTTCTGGCCCCTCAGCATTTGGTATCCTGAATCCCAACCCCTGCTTGACCACACAGTGGCTGTGGCAGGCTGGACAAGTTGGTGAGCCTCTCTGAGCCTCTGTTTCCTCACCCGTCTCACTAGATTATTATAAAAATGCCACCTGGGTGCTTGTTAAAATGCTCTTTAACCTCTCAAACTCTTAGTGCACCCCGCCTTTCCTCTCATCTGGACAGCCCCTTCCACAGGTCTCACGAGAAGTTGGGGTTCACATTGACGTGGTGGGCACCCTCCACCTTCCGCAGGTCACTTCCGTAGCCCACGGCCACCGTGCAGTTGATGCAGAGGATCTTTACGTGCTCAGCCAGGAACTGCTGCCGCCGAGTGTCCTGCTGGGCTGCCCGGGCTGCCCGCTTGACCAGGGCTTCCCTCTGAAGGTCCCGGATCTGGGGTGGAGGAGACACCAGGCATGAGCCATGATCAAAGACGCCCTCCCAGGGGGACAAAGGGCTCCCAAAGACTTAAGTCCCTTAGTCCCCAGAGAGACTTTCCTCAGCCCTCCCTGGAGCTCTCAGAAGCATCTCGATGGAGAAAACTAATACTGGGTTGGCAGGCGGAAACAGGGGCAAGGCGAGCTTCCTCGCCGAACCTTTGCCCCCACTGTGGAGGCCACATTGCTTCTTTGAATCTGACATGGGGCACATGAATGATTACGCTGGGACAACAGGAGTGCATAGGGACCATCTTGCACGAGGCTCAGCAATGGTGACTCTGCCTCAGGGGACCGATTTCAGTCCTGGTTCTGGGCTTATTTTGTGACTTTGTTTGCTACCCCTCTGCTTGCTTCCAAAGGGGCTGCAAGGCGGCTCTCACAGATACACAAAGTACTTGGTGATGAAGATACATTAAAAGCCCTGGCCAAGGCCTGTTCCCAAGGAGTTTTGGAGAAACAGCCAGCATCTTCCTGACAACCCTATCCCTGGCCTCTGCCTTGCCCTAGATTCAGACCATCACCCCGTGGGCCAAGTTGGCCCCCAGTGAAAGGGGTGTGTGTGTGTGTCTGTATCAGAGCCCTTCTAGGCGGAATATCCCCAGCCCCCCTCCCCAGTCTGTGGGTGCACAGGCTGCCCACAGACCTTGGCCTGGTACTCAGCTGGGTCCATCTCCTGCACAGCAGCCACAGCTCGTTTCATCAGAGCCTCTAGTGCCTCATTGGTCTGTTCCCGCCGCACTTCCCGACTGCCCTGGATTGCCACGAATGAGTAGACGCTCTTATCCGCCCGAGCTCGACCCCTTGCCTGGGGAGGAAGATAAAGAGGGGCCTGAGTGGGGCTGGGTTCCCACACAAATCCTCCGTGGATGGTTGAGAGGGTGGTTTGGGCACCTGGACCATGGAGATCTCATTAGTCAGGAGCCCATAGCGCACGATCACATTGCATTGGGGGATGTCCAGTCCCTCTTCCGCCACACTCGTGGCCACCAGGAGGTTCAGGGTGCCATCCCGGAACTTGCGAATCACATCTTGCTGTTCCTTCTGGGGATGCGGAGGAGAGACAAAACAATACATGGGGAGACTTCCTCCTGCCAGCGCACTCTCTCCTGGTTCGTCCCTTTTACTCAAAATCTTGACTCCTTTTCTCAGGGAACCTGAGTCTCCATCTCTATCTCCAAGTACCCCCAGGATCTTGCCCATTTTCCCAGTGAATACCTAACTCCTAAGGGTCCCTGCCCCTGTATTCTAGAAGCTTTCAGGACCGATTCTCCCACAAGGCACCCCAAGACCCCTAATCCTCTGTCCTGAGGACATCGCTCACCTCTTTCCCTGCAGATCCCCAAGTTTCTGCCTCTCTGCCCTCAGAGACCCTAAGACTGGGGGAACCTTCAACCCCTGGGGATCTCAGTGCCCATCTCTCTCCCCAGCTCTGCCTGGGCATAACCAGCCCCCACCCCCCATCTCTGTGCTGAATACTCTCTCCCTTTCTCTTCTCCCCTGGGGAACTCCCTAGCCTCAGCTCTTCTCCCCAGAGCCCTCACCTGGGTCATATGGATGCCCTGGTTGCTGTGCCCAGCCCCGATCAGCAGCTCGGCCCTGATGTCCACTGTCTGCAGACCAGGCTGCTGCTGGAGCCAGAGCAGGAGGGAGTGAGCGCTCTGGCGAGTGCAGGTGAAGATGATGCCCCGGGGGCTGCCGGGGCTTCTAAACTGCTCCTGCAGGATCTGCTCCAGCATCTCCAGTTTCGGGTTCTCTGGGCCATGAGTGGCCAGGAGGGCCAGTTTATTCTTGTGGTCTGCCAGCAAAGCCCACAAACAGAAGCACAGGACTCAGGCCTGGAGGTGGGCAGAATGTGTGGGGGGGTGGCTCCCAGGGACAAGACTGCGGGAGTCCAGAGGGGGCCTGAGGGGGGCTGCTCCTGCCCAGTTTCCCAGCAGTAGCAGCAGCAGCAGCAGCAGCAGCAGCAGAACACCGGTAAGGACACCCTCTGCCTGACCAGCCTCAAGGCCAGGGAACACCAGGGAACTGCGCTCTGGAATTCTTTGCTCACATACCTTATCCAGGAGCCCTGCTCAGCCCTGCTACCAGGATGACCCTTGACCTTTCTGTGCTGACCTCTGCAACCCAGGACTGACTCAACCTCAGGTCTCTTCAGAAAGATCCTTGCCCCTCCAGCCTGTGCTAAGGCCTCTAGCCTTAAATTTCACCCTCTGACCACGTCACTTTCCCAATTTAAAGGTACCACATATCCCAGACTTACCTGGACAGTCCCAACTAAATGGTTTGCGAAAATCTTTGTCAACAATGTAAATTAGGTTTTAGATCTATGCAAACCTTCCCAAATGAGGGCATACATCTTTTGTCATATCCACAGCCTTAACTTTTGGTTAGAAAAACAGGGCCCCAGGACTCTTGTTGGCATCTTCCTAACTTGCATCTGTGCCCAGGCCTGGCCTCTGACCTCTAGTCGCCTTCTGAGCCCCCTCTCTCCCCCGGAGCCTCACCATCGAACAGTGTCAACAGCCAGCGCTCAGCATGCAGGAATTGGGTCTTGGTGGCACGCTCCCTCTCATAGAAATCCCGCAGCGCAGCCATAGCGTCCACAGCGCGGACCGTGTCGTGGATGAGCAGCGCATCGTTGTAGCGTCGCAGGTGAAGCGCGTACACCCGCCGCTCCAGGAGGCCGGCCTTAGCGGCTGCAGACGCACGTGGAGCAAAGGGTCAGAGAGGCCACGCCCCCAGGGCCCATTGCTGCCTAGATCCCGCCCCCAGAGGGGGAGCACCACCCCTAGAGGCTACGCCCAGACCAACCAGGTGCTGGACTGCCCCAATTGCCACGCCCTCCGCCGGCATGATTCTCACCGGCCTGGCTCAGCTCCACCACCTGCTGCTCATACGTCTGCGTCCCAAAGTTCTGATTCAACTCAGGTGTCTCCAGGTGGTCGTGTACTTGTTCCATGAGCTTCTTCAGCATATCCCCAAACGGGTCCTAGACGAGAAGAGTGAAGGAATGAGGAAATTTTTACATAGCTCTGGTGTGGCTTGAGGCAGGGGTGGGGTTCCTGCACCTGACTCCTATTCTGTCTCTACCCTACACGTGCCCTTGGCCTCTGGCTTGAGCCCAGTGATGTCTACCCTTGTCCAGCTTGTCATGACGGACACCGGGCAGTATCCACACCGCAGGAGGGAACTTGGCACAGACTCAGCACAAAGTGCCCCAACTTTATGGCTTGAAAGTCACTCTGCTGTGTGCCCCGGGATTTGACCGATGTCCACAGTGGCATCTGAGTGAAACCAAGCAGGAGGATCTGCCCCATTTCACGGAAGGAGGAAATAGGGGCTCAGATACACATGCAAGGAGGCTGAAGTCACAGAGCTCGTGAGAATGAAGTCAAGACTCAACCCCAGGTATCCGAATTTCACCTCGGGCCCCGGGCCAGCCCCGCGTCCCTCCCTCCACACACCTGGCTGCGCCTGTGGCAGAGGTCGTACTGTTTGCAGGGCTGGCGGGTGTGCTCCTGCAGCTGGGGCAGGCAGTTCTGTGGTGACATGATGCGCCACGTGTCCAGGCTGGCACAGAGCTGGGGCAACAGAGAGGGGTTCGCCGGAATGGAAGGGGGTCCTTGGGGGCAACGGGCAGAGTTGGGGGGCAGGGTGGGTCCCAGCGGAGGCAGGACCATCGGGGTGGGAATTCATTATTCAATAGGTGTTGACGGTATTGCTGGCTTGCCTTCTCTGCGCCTGGTGCTGTTCTGCACATTGGCAACACACAGAGAGCATCTTACATCGGAGTTGGGGAGGTGGATACTGAACTACTCAGGCAGCGCTAACAAGCTCTGAAGAGAGTGAAATTGGGTGATGTGACAGAGCACAGTAGGGGTGATCAGGGAAGGCTTTGAGGGGGGATGCTGAAGCGGTTCCCAGAGTGACCAGAAGAAGCCAGGCAGGTCAAGTACAGGGGGAAGGACATTCAGGGCAGAAGGAATGGCAAGCACAAGAGTCCTGGGATGGGAAGGAGCCCAACATGTTCAAGAGAGAGAGAGATGGACAGTGGGGTGGGAGTCAGGGGGAGGGGGGGAAATGAGGTGGGAGACTTGAGCAGGGGTGAGGTCACGTGGCACCTTGCAAACCCGAGTAGAGAGTGGGTGTTTAAGGGCATAAAGACATCTTTGGAGGCTGCCACTTCGGTAAGGGAGGGATCGGGACCCTTCCTGGGTGAGCCAGGCTAGGGCTGGTGGGCATAGGGTAGGGCAGGCCAGGGAGGTCCCTGGGGGGGTCAGGTGGTGGGAGGGTCACGGGCCAAGCTGACCTGCAGGACGTGGTCAATGGCTCCATCAAGTTTGGTGGCCCTGCCGGTGCCTGGGGAGGCTGTGAGGCCCAGCACCTGGGGCAGGGGCCGCGTCTTCCAGAATTTGTGCTCCAGGTACTGGCTCAGGATACTGTTGTAGACGGTGCCTTTGTGCGTGTGGTGACACTCATCCACCACGAGGAGAGAGAAGGCTGGGGACACAGGGGCAAGGCTGTGAGTCGATGTTGCAAAGCCGTTCCTCCCATAAGCTTTTCTTTTTCAGGCGCAGTTCTTACGACTCATGTGAGACTTCCTTCCTCCCTTCCTCACTTGCAGCCAGACCCCAGAGAACAGCCAGTCAGGGATGACTTACCATTTAACTGATTAATAAGCTGAGGCTCAAGATGGGGAAGGGACTCACCCAAGACCCTGCACTGTAGCCAGGTCTTCCTCCACTAGGGTGGATGCTGGGGTTTGGCGAATGGGGGAACCCTCACTCCCACAACATGCCCCCACGTTGTTGCTAGAGGAGGGGCTCTGGGGACGGCAGGTGGGGTGCCCACAGCCCTCACCATTGAGCTCCACATGCTCCTCCTCCTCAGGACTGGTCAGTGCCATCTGCAGCAGCTCGGCTGTGCAGATGAGCAGGTCATTCCTCCGGGCTACATGGCCAAAGCCGGGTCGGGGCCCCATGTCCCCACTCAGGGTGGCAATGGCCCAGCGCCCATCCAGCATGCGTCTGAACTCCTCACAATGCTGGGTCACCAGGTGGACCTGGGAGGGCAGATGAGATGGGGAGAGGAAGCTAGATCTGGGTGCAGGGCTTGGGGAGGAGGCAGTGACTGGGGTGGGTGGAAGGGGAGCTTAGAGATGGTCCCAGCGACTCTGGAGTTCTGGAAGGCTCTGAGAAGCACCCGAGGAGCTGAGAGTCCGCTGAGGGGAGGCCACTTACCCTGTTGACCAATACAACCACCTTGGCTCCATCCACGGTCTCAAGATGCCTTTTGGCCACATAAGCAGCTGCCCGCGTCTTCCCAGCACCCGTGGGCAGCCATATGATGATATTCTTGCCCTCCAGGGCAGGCATGATCACCTCCCACTGGTAGGGTCGCAGCTCCATTCTGAGAATGGCAGGGGCCTCAGACCCCTGGTCCTCCTGGCACCCTCCTAGCGCCCTCCTAGCCCTGGCCCCCCTCAGATCTGCCCTCTTCCTGCTCCTGGTCAGCCCAGTCTGGTGCAAAAAACTCCCTTTGCCCACGACTCCCCCCTGCTTGAGGAAGGTGGAACAGGACACCACCAGGAAACTGATTGGCTGAGAGGGGAGACAGGAAAAAGTAAGGCAGACTGGACCCCTGCCCAGCCTCACCTGCACCACCTGTCAGGGGCAGCCCTGCTTGGCTTGGCTTGGCTTAGCCTAGCCCGGAAGCCAGCTACTGAGCTCCGCTGAGATTGTAAATGGAAACTGAAACCGAGGGGAGGAGCCAGCCCAGCTGGGCTGGAGCTCCGCCCTAGGAATCCCTCCTGCGGCCACCCCCTAGGCCTCAGAGGGCAGAAATGCTGCCTGCAAAGCACCTTTTCATAACTTCTGGGTCCTGCCAGCTACCCATCCCAAGAGCAGTCTCCACTGCCCCCCACCTGACCTGGCCCCACCTATGCTACCCCACTCCTTTTGGAGTCGGCCGCAACCATACTGTCACCTAGCAAAGGCAGCCGGGGGGGATTCGAACATCTGCCCTCCAGGCACCTGGACCTGAACAGCCAGGAAGGTCCTAGTCCCAGAGGCAAGGGACTAGGCATGAGGCTTGCTGGGAAGGGGTCCTCAGCACACCCTAAGCTTAACAGTCTCCAACTTGTAGGAGGTACTGGTAGGAACAGGGTTGGCCTGCTGAGGCCTGGGACACCACTGAAGAAACAACCACACAGAGAAAAAAAAAGAGCTTTATTGATCCCTCCAAGGGATTAATGCCAAGAAACACATGGTCCCCTTGTCCCCCACCCCTGGGGGACCGACAGAACAGTGTAGGGCAAGGCAGGGCCCCTCCAGTTTGTTGAACTTCCAACCCCTGGAGCCCCCGCACTCCAACTAAAATCGGTGGTCCTGTCCTTGACGAAACAGTGACCGGGGCCCGGCCCAAGACTCAGAGACACCACAGCTCTGCGGGGACAGGGCTGAGAGCCACCAGAGCACGCAGGGTCACCGGCCCTGGTGGAGGGGCTGGCTGAGGGGCAGCCCCAGGAACCCCCGCCAGGTCAGACACAATGAAGGGTGGGTCAGGACTGTAGGCTCCAGGTGCCCAGGGGCTGGAGTGTCTGGAGCTGAGAGGGGCCTGGGCACCAGGGTCTCCCTAGGAATCAGAGCAGAACCTGAGGCGGCGGTGTTCGAGGCTGAGGCTGAGGTCCCAGGCTGCGTACTACTTGTCAATGAGCCCTCCCTCCTTGAGCTTGAAGTAGAAGAACTTCTCCAGGGCGCTGGCGCAGCGGCAGTACTCACTGTCCGGGGGGTTGTACTCGCGGCAGTTGGCGATGACCCGCTGCAGGTCGGCCACAAAGAGCTTCCGGGTCACGTAGTACCGGCTCCGCAGCCGCTCTGTCATGGTCTTCAGGTCTGGGGCAGCAGGACACAGGGCGTGTCTTTGGGAGGCCGAGGAGAGGGGGTCCTGGGGCCGTGTGGCCCAGCGAGGGCAGGAGTAGACGCGTGGGCGCAAGTGGAAGGAAGGGGCAGGACGGGCATCCTCACCAATGGGGAAGCGGATGACCTCGTAGTAGTCAGGGGCCTCCGACTTCTTCACAGGCTCCATGAAGGGCCAGGCACTGGGGTGTGACTGGAGAGAAGAGACGAGTTGAGGACAGGCCCACTGTGCCCCACGCCCAGCTCGTGACAGCCACCCACCCCACACCAGGTCATAAAGCCACAGCCACCAGCACAGGGTTCCCCAGAGAGGAGCCTGGACTCCCCACCTTGATCTGGGCCAGCAGGTTTTTGAGGGTTGTGTAGAGCTGGTCAGGGTCCTTCAGCTCCTTCCTGGGGTGACAGATGCCAAGTCTGAGGCTCCCAGGCCCTCTGCTCCCCCCGCCCCCACACCCTCTCCCTCCCAACAACACTCACCCCTTCTCTTTCCCCAGCGGTTTCCAGCCCGTCTCTCCTGCGAAGCGGGAGTGCAAAGACCATCCCTAAGAACGCCTGTCCACACTCCGAGCAGCGTGCCGCCCCCGCCCGACCCCCAAGAGCCCCGCTCACGAATGCCTGGGACACTCTCCACAGGGATCTGCCTCACACCCTCCTTGAAGCAGCTGAGCCCGGGGTAGACCTTTCGGATCTGGGCCTGTTTGCGCTCGATCAGCTTCTTGATGATCTGAGGAAGGAAGGGTGTGAGGGGCCAACCCCAGCCCCGAAAACTGCCTTCCCAGAACCGCAGTGAGAGCCCCGCCCCCGAATCCAGATGCTGCTCCTCCAAACATCCCCAGGAGGCAGAGGACGAACCAGGACGCGGGCCCCACCTCCCATACGCACACGTCCACACGCGTGCTCCCCGCACGCACTCCCCGCAGAAGGCCCCGTGGAAGAGTGCGCACACACAACCTCCTTCTGCTTCTTGATGATGTGGGAGAGCTCCGTGTAGGGGATGCGGGGGTTCAGCTCACACTCCATCAGCGTTGCCCCCTCGTAGTCCTTGATGTAGCCCAGGTAGCGACTCTTGGGCACCTTGATGTCCTTGGAGAAGCCCTAGGGAGTGGGAGTCATGGCCCATTCCATCAGTGAGACCCTTCCCACTGCAATGGCCCCTCCCAGGAGCGCCTGAAGGGGCACGCGTGGTATCTGAATCCACCCCCCCTGCCCCGTTCCTGAATCCCCCCTCCCTGGCAGTCTCCGGCATGGTGCTCTGCACTTTGAAGGCTGTGTGTCCCTGGAAAAATTCTAGGTCAGCTGCCCCTCCGACTTGCCAGTAAGAGCCCCCCAATTCTGCTGGCTGCCTTATTGCCCCATGGGACCCTATTTACTGGGACAGAAAGGGGGAGAAAGACAGAGAGACAGGATGTCCCTGCATATATTGGATGGAACAAGGGACCTGAAGGGATTCCCAGTCCACCCACACCAGGGGGCTACACAGAATGACTCCTCCTCAAGCAGCAGGCAAGGGTGGGGTGGGGCGGGGCGGGGCGAGGCCAAGGTCACCTGCTTTTTGAAGTAGCCAATAGCATACTCGTCAGCGTAGGTGAGGAAGTAGAGGATGTTGTGTTTGATGTGATACTCCTTCAAGTGGTTCATCAGGTGAGTCCCATAGCCCTGCAGGGGAGGGGGCAGCACAGTGGAGAGGGGGCGGGGAGCCAGGCAGGCAGGAGGGGCGGGGTTCACGAGGAGGAAACTGAAGGACCCTGGATCTCTAAGTCCTTGCTCTGCGTCAGGTGCGGTGCTTGGCACTTTACAGGCTGAGTCTTAGGCCAAGTCATGAGGCGGGCACTGCTGCCAAGTTACAAAAGGTAAAACGGAAACTCAGCTATGCGAGGAAATGAGTCCCAGGTCAGGCAGCCAGCCACGGCAGGGCTAGGGTCCAAACCCAACCAGGAAGCAGCCGTCCACAGGCCACTGGTTCCTGGGCCTCGGCCTCAGAACTGAGAAGGGGAATACCAAGGGCGCTGCCTGTGGCAGCGTCCAAGCCCTGAAGAGACACTCCCCCACACGTCGGTCAGGACCAAGGAGGTGCTATGGAGAACCAGGGGCCCTACCAGTGGGTCTGTTGTGACAATACAAGGATAGAAACCACACCTATCACCCAGCACGGGGCTAATGTAAAAATTACTGATACTTCAATGTATGTAAAGGTTCTTGTTATGAGAAAAATTCAGTTTCATTTAAACCTGTTACTGATTCTCGGAGTCCATTTGTCAACAGGTGTTTTCTCAATCCACTGCTCAGAACACCAGTGCCACCTTGTGGGGGAGTGCGGAACTGCCTGGCCACAGAAAGAAGGGCTGGGACTTCGGCATCACCACAGCCTCTGCTCTGACCCCCAGCAAACTCAGCAGCAGGAGGTGGGATGGGGCAGGGGCTGGGGCAATGTGCTCACCTTGACCTGCTCGTTTGAGGTGACGGCACAGAAGACAATCTCTGTGAAGCCCTGGGTGGGGAACATGCGGAAGCAGATCCCACCAATGACCCGCCCATCCTTGATCAAGGCCAGAGTCTTGTGCTTCCTGAGGGGAGAGGGGACAGGTCACAGTCCCTATCTGTCCCCCAAGTGCTGTCTAGGTCCCCACAGCCCTGGAGGCCTAAGTTGTATTCAGGGCTGGGAACCGAGGAGAAAGAATTCCCAGAGGTTGAAGGAAGAAACCTAGGGAGGGGTGTGGAGGCCAGGGGGACAGGCACCGGATGTGGCGCCTTGGGGCTGGGGGTCTCCAGGGGACGCACGGGTCAAAGACGAGGCGGGCGATATACTCCTTGGGCATGCGCGGCAGCTGATGGGAGAAGACGTTCTGCAGCCCCACGAGCCAGAGTAACACCCGCCGGTTGGCCTTGGGGGTCAGCGAATTGCCGATGACGTGGAACTCGATGATGCCGCGGCGCTCCTCCAGGCGGGCTGTCTCGTCCCGGGCTGCGTTGGCCGACAGCAGGCTGGTCTGCACACCGGAGGAGGGGCGGTAAGCCAGGGCCACAGGCCCGTGAGGGCACCCTACCCCTGCAGGCTACAGGCCAGGCCGCCTACCTCGGGCCCCAGCATGGCAGCAGGGTCTGTGATGGTGAGCATGACCTCATTGACCAGCTCCATGGGGATGTCACCCATCACGCGGAGCCGCTTGGCATCCTCCAGCGTCAGGTTCTCTGGGAGCTTCCTCTTCTCACCTGCTGGGGAGGTAGGCAAGGTCTTCCAGGGGCAGCCAGAGAAGTTGAGGGAGGGGAGTGAAGGTCAGGGGTCAAGTACCCACCTGGAATGGGCTCAGCACCTCCGGAATCCAGACTCAAGGTGTTGTTGCTGGCCCCACCCATGGTGGGGCTGAAGATGGGGGCGCTGGGAACAACGGCTGCACTGACTGTAGCTGCAAGAGACAGACGGATCAGGATGGGGGTGGTGGGCGTCAAAGGTGTTGGTGGGTCCCAGAAAGGGGCCTGGACCTTCCAAGCCCCAGCTGAGCCCTCTGGCATTTCTCCACTGCAGCCACTCACAGCCCCTCTTCCACAGGGCGGGGGGCCGGAGCTCAGCCAGGAAGGCCGAGCTGAGATCCTGCAGAACCTGCTGTGGCACATACCTGGCCGGGGCACTAGCTGGGTCCCCTCTGCGGGTGGCATGGTGAAGCCTGACTCCCAGATCGGAGAGTTCGCCCCGTAGATCTCCTCCTCCAGCATGGACAGGAACCTGTGGGAGGGTACGGTCCGTCCGCAGCTCCACCCAGCCAAGGGAGCAGCCTGGGCCAGGCACCAGAGGGCTGCGGAGGGTCCAAGAGACAGAGCCTCCTCCTCTCAGGGAATCGGGAGCCTAAAACAGAGACTGTGCCTTCAGACTAGGGGGAGGTATAGCCCCCCGCTTCTTGGGAGACCCTCGCTGAAGGTAGGAGGACAGGACATAGCCAGGGCAGAAACCAGAGGCCTGGTTGGCCGTAGTGTGCAGAACGGGGAGGCACGGTCCGAACTGATGCCTCGCTGTCTGTGTGGCTAGGTAGGGCACCAAGTCACCCTGGGCCGCAGTATCAAAATGGGGCTCCAACTTCAACCCCCTCCTGTGGCCTGATTCCTGGATGGTGGCAGAGGGGACACTGGAGGGCCTGGATTAGTCAGTAAAGGGTTCCTGAAATGGGCGGCTGTGAGCAGGTTTAAAATGAGAGGAAGGAGAGGCAGAAGAAAGGAAAATCTTTCAGAAAGAACTACAAGAAGAACAGAAACTGGTTTCATCTCAAGTGTAAGCTCTGATTTCTTTCACAATGTTGTAGTCGGAAGGGTCCTGAGGCTGTGTCCAGGCCCCGTGGGAACAAATGGGTAATGCCTACCCGGGCTGTGGGCAGCGGCACTGCTGGTGCTGGGGCCATGCACCTGCCTTCCTCTGACTACTACGAAAGGCAAATGCGAGCAAGTTGCATCTGGGCTATGGGCAAGCCTGCCAGGTAGATGCCCAGATCCAAGAAGGCTCATGGAGGGAGGGGCAGGACCAATCCAGGAAGCCTTCCTGGAAAAAGGGAGATAACAGGGATGATGTGAACTTGGGGCAAAATCCCAATAGGCCAGAAGGAGCCTTACTTGGGGAAGTGGGTGAGAATGAGGGTCCTCTTTTCAGGTACCAGCTTGTCCTTCTCCACCCGGAACTTCTCTAGCAGCTGCCGCCGGGTGACAGTGAAGATTGAGCGGAGAAGGCTTCGCCCAAAGACGTGAGTGGTCTCGTATCGGGGGAGGCTATCGCAGCTCTGGGGCACGTGGCAGTAACAGAGCCACCTGTGGAGAGTGAGGAGGCGGTGAGAGTGGAAACCACTGAGCCCACAGGCTTCTCCCCAAGCTGTCCCTGGCTGGGCCTACCTGGTGTAATTGACCTTGTAGGTAGCCACGTCCTCAGCCTGAGACCTCTGCCGAAACTGGGCAGGCGTTTCAAGCTTCCAGTAGTTAAGGCAGAGTAAGAACATCTTTGAGAGCTCGAACATGGTCTGCCGCTCCCGGGGAGCCAGATGACTGAACTTGTATTGCACAAAGTTTAGCACACCCTGTGAAGGGGTGGGTGGGGGACAAAACCAGGAAGGAAGCATGGGCTTCTTACCCAAAACTAGGGGCTTCCTGAAGGCAGGGGCAAGGCTCTCCTCTCATTCTGAGGCTGTGAAGAGAAACTCTGCCCACGCCCTACCTCTGTGCACACCTGGAGGTTAGCACGCAACACCCTCCCTTCTGGAACCTCTCCCCTGCTGCAGCTTGAGGAGGATGGAGAACATGAGCTCCTCATTCCTCCAAACTACTCCCAGGGCCCCTGCCCCCTTCTTCATCCCACCTGCTCAATATTAGGCTTCTCAAATGGAGGGCTGCCCAGAGACCCCTCTACCACGGGCCGGGTCATCTGCAAGATGCATTTCCGAAGGAGCTGGAGGAAGAGGAAGAGGAAGAGGGAGGGGTAAAGGTCAGCAGAGAACAGAGCTGCCACCACCAGTCTCAACTCCTTGGTTCACTCACTTTCACTCGCAGGAAGCTCACCTTGAAGAGGTAGAAGTAGACCTGCTTAGTGTCTGTGTCTTCCTCCTTGTGAACCGACATGAACAGATTCTCCACATCCACCACCATCCCCAGCAGCCGGTTAATTTCATCTTCTGACACATTCTCCAGGTGGGACACGTGGTCAGCTGCAAAAAGACCAGGTGGTAGAGTTGGGAAGAATGGAGAGAAGAGGTCAACAGGACTTCCTGCCCCTCTTCGTTGCCAGCCATGATACACCCTCAGTCCCTCCAGCCACTGTGAACAGCAACAAGGCTGACTGCTCCTTTGTCAGCCCTTGGGTGGCCCCTTGTATCTTCTGTATTGGCAAACTTCCTTTCTCCTCCCTTGGGGCATATCCTGTAGGCAGCCTTCTAAGGAGGGATTGGGGTACCCTCCCGAGAGGGAAGGCATCTTCGGTTTTTAAGAAGCTCTGTGGCCCTTAGGTCATCCTGTCCAGTAGAAGCCAGCACCTGCTTCTCCCCTGCCCCCAGCTCCAAGGGAACTAACTACCCGCCTTACCCAAGGGGTGCTCACAGCTGCGGCACAGCTCACTGAGGTTGGCAGCTGGCTGCTGCAGGTCCATGCGAGGTGCAGTGGGGGGCTTGGGGTTTTTCCAGCCATTGCACTTGCAGGTTTCATTAGCCTGGAGGCAGAAGGATCAGTCAAAAAACCCTGTCCCTACCCCAGGGACGGGGAGCGATGCTCCCCAGCCAGAGCTTTGCTCCCAATTCCACCGAGTCCTGGGATGTCCCAAGCCCCGCCCCCTCCCACCCCAGGCCCCGCCCCCACCTTGCAAGCCGAGAAGACCCCTAGCTTCTCAAGCTTCTTGGCGCGCGGCAGTCCCCGGACCTGCGCCTTCCTCTGGCTGGCACGCTGCTGCTGGCTCAAGCCAGGTCGAGCCGGATCCCCCCCGCTCCCGGTTCCCCCACTTCCTACCCCGGGTCCCCCCGTCCCGGTGCTCCCGGCTGGGGCTGCAGCTGGGGCGGGGGCTGGTGCCGGAGTGGGAGCCGGGGTCGGCGCCGAGGCCGGGCTAGGGGTAGGAGTCGGAGTTGGGGCAGGGGCTGGGGACTGAAGGGGACGGAGTTGCGCGGCCGAGGCCGGGGTCGAGGCCTGGGAAGGCTCCGCCATGGCCTCCCCCGCAGCGGAGCGCGGCGCGGCGCTCCCTGCCCTAGGGCCGCATGGGCAACGGGCGCTTACTGCGCAGGCGTCCCTGCCCTGGAGCATGATGGGAGTTGTAGTCTTTCAATGCTGCTCCCTTTGCCTACGCCTTCCAGACTTTTCTATCCTGTCTCTTAGTCCCAGACAGGTGAACGAGGCCCGAGCCAGCGACTGGGATTGATTCCTCCTTACTTTTAATCTCTCTTGAAGGCTTCCAGGATAGTCGAGATTGCTGTCCTCTTGTGGATAAGGAGAGGCATCCTAGAATACAGGCATGATTGTGGGACTCATGGGCTGTGCCATCCTGCCAAACCTCCAGCGTGGAAGTGCAGGCCTGGGGCAGAGTTGGCTTCCTGGCACATCTTCCTCCCACCTCACCCTGTCCCACTGTTTCGGGAGACAAAATTACAGCTACAGAGATTAAGCAGCCACAGCTTTAGTTCTTGACCAGTGAAGTAGTTACACAAGTGTGTCCTCTTTGGGATAATTCAGCTGTACCCTTTTTGTGCACTTTTCTGTAGATCCACTTATGCGCCCACAAAGAGTTTATTATAAAAGTCCTGAGCACCAGAGGCTTGGCCGTGGTCACGAACAAGGCCACCAAAGCGGGGGTGAAGCAGGGGCAGAGGAGGATGGAAGCCTTTGCCTGTGTATGTGAATGACTCTTCCCTCAACACCATGGGCACCTTGAGGGCTGGGCTGGCGTCTTACTCTTGTGGTCCCTGAGCTCAGCCCGAGCCTGCAGCACAGTAGACCTGGGAAGGATGAGTGAAGCCAGGAAGATATGTCCACCTTCCGGTTCCCAATGTGACACAAACTTGTGCCCTCAGAGAAAAGGCAGGGCATTCTGAATATGGGTTATCCTGTGTTCAGACTCCAACGTCTCTGTCCGGGGGACAATCCTTCTTGTCCCCAGGCCTGATTCTTGGAAGGGGAAGAGCCCGGATGGCTCAGTGTCATCTCTGCTCTGCGCCGGTAACCTCTGGCCTTTACCATACCCGGTGGGCCCTCTGGTGGAGTTGGGGAGGGGCCCAGGAAAGGGGCAGGACCCAGAATAAAAGCAGCCACGGGCGTGCCAGGGCAAACGACAACCTGACGCATGGAGGTAGGACGCGTGTCGCTGACCGCGAACTCGGACTCTGCCAAAGCAAAGGGAGCCTCGCGGAACACAGGCGAGCCGCTGGGCAGGAGGGGGGCCGGGCGGGGCGCAGGCGGAACCTTTCCATGCCCCGCCCCTGGGCGCGAGCGCTGAGCGCTATACTAAAAGCCTCGTGCCCTTGGACAGCAGTTGCTCACTTGGATGCAGCGGGTCAGTAGCGGTCTCCCCAACGGGGGCCAAGTGGCATCCCGGAGTCCTAGCGCAGCCCTCGCAGAACAGAACCAGGTGGCCACACTGCCGGTGCGGCTGCTCAGAGATGTGGCAGCTATGCGGGACAATGTCCATGCGGAGAATGGTTTCCAGATGAAGGTGGATGCCCACGGCTTCAGCCCTGAGGAGTTGGTGGTACAAGTGGACGGCCAATGCCTGAAGGTGACCGGCCAGCGGCAAACGGAGAGCTACAGCCCGGATGGAGGTTCCTACCGTTTGGCGCATACGGTACACCGCCAAATGCTGCTGCCGCCAGACGTGGATCCTGCCGCCGCGATGACCTGCTGCTTGACCCCCTCGGGCCATCTGTGTGTCCGGGGCCAGTGCCGGCCGCTGCCTCCCCCTGAAGCCCCAACAGGACAATCCTCCAGACTCAGGAGTCGCGGCTCTAAGAAGGGTCCCAACCCAGCCTGATCCAATAAACCACCAGTGAGCAGAAAAGCTTTAGTGTCCGTGGTCTTTTCTTAGAATTGGGGTCAGCGCTGGAAAGGCACGTCAAGATGGTGAACTAAAAATCAGGACTCTGTGATCCTGGGAGAAGCTGGGGCTGGGGGTGAGGGGTTGGAGAGAAAGAGCAGAGCCTCACCAAGCTCAGCTCCGCTGGGACCCACAGTCCCGGCTGCTGAGAGCAGCAGCGACAGCAGGGAGCAGCAGAGAGCCGGAAGGGCCCGAGAATTACCTGGTTCCAGAACCAGCCAAGTGCCCACCAGAGACCAGGGATCGGATGGCTTGGACCTGGTGTGAGGCTGCTCATTGGTGCTTCTTCCTCCTCAGGGAAGAGGGTGAGAGGATCCAGCCCGAGTCCTGACACAGATTAACCAAAACTGCGAAAGAGCGTGTTTCTGGGGTTTCAGAGACCAACCTTTTTTTCATGTTGCTTTGATTTTGAGCCCAACTATTTTCAAATCCAGACTGCACATCACCCCAATATGACCTGGAGGTGGTGAGGGAGCAGGACCCCCAACTTCAAACTTGGTGGGATTTGGTTACAGGTCACATGCAACCCCTGTGCCATCAGCCCTGCAGGTAAGGCCCCGCCCCCTCCTTACCATGGCCACCAGCATCTCCTCCCCTGGGAGGTGGGTAGCTTTTGTCTCACAAGATTCAGTGGTCCACTTGAAATTAACTTTAAGTAGGCTAGAGAGGATACAGTCTGCCAGAGAAAGACAAGACAGACAAGCAGGAGGTGGATCCATTGGCTGACTATATTGACAAGATACTGATTGGTTACATGTTGAAGAAAACATACAATACAAAATACAGAAAAAGTTGGTTCCGTTCCCTCCCACTCCCCCCCTCACCCACCCACCCCCAAATACTCATCATCGTGATTTGGTCAGAACAGGGCTCAGAGCCAGAGGTCAGGGTGACCAAGGATGAGGGGCGTTGGGTGGACTGGGCAGTGGGTTCGTGGCTGTCACAATAATGCTGTGGTCGTTCTCCCGGCTGAGAGTCAGGGGTGAGGGGGACTGCAGCCTGGTGCCAGCCAGCCAGCCAGCCAAGGGAAGAGCTGTCCCGCCCTTCCCTAGTCCCTAGGGCCTGCCCCATGGCCCAGAACCAAGCACACTTCACACATGGTATGGATATTGGATGCTCTTGCTGGGTCTGCTCATCAGCAAGAGGAGAAGAGGGTAACTGCCCCAACCCCTGCCTCCCAGATACAGGGGTGGGGACAGCAGGGGCACGTGGCTACGACCAGCAAAGGGAAAGTGGGAGAGCAGTAGAAAGGGCTGGAAGAGATGATCATATATATTAAAAAAGTGACTTAAGACTTAAAATTGCATTAGTATTTGTACAGAAAGGTGCAGGTGGAATAACTCACTCCGGCCTATGAACAAAATTAGATGGAGAAATCATGGTGGACCCCTCCCCCTGCCCCCTCTCCCCCCAGTGGTGGCCCAAGTAGTTAAGTGCGATTGGTTAGAGTGGATTCCAGTCGGGTTGTTCAGGCGGAGGAGGGGGGGCAGTGGGCAGGCAGGGGGCGCTCAGTTGCCGCAGCACTGGCTCCTGCTGGCTGGGTTGTTCTCCTGGAGGTCCACGCCTCGGTTCCGGCCTGGAGCACCACTCGCATTCTGGGGTTCATTCTTGGGGAGCTTCTTAGCTGTTTGGGAGAGGAGGGAAAGATGTGTTTGTGGGGATACTCCAGTACTGTCTCCCAAGTCCACGTGAATGGAATCCGGCCTTTACCACCCAGTCAGTAATACCAAGGGCTTCACTTCTATGTGCCAGGTGCGTTCTGAGCGTTTCAGGAAACTGAGGCAAAG
This sequence comes from Sturnira hondurensis, assembly GCF_014824575.4. Lineage (NCBI taxonomy): Eukaryota > Metazoa > Chordata > Mammalia > Chiroptera > Phyllostomidae > Sturnira > Sturnira hondurensis. The sequence goes on along the minus strand of NW_028094263.1, from coordinate 735,773 downwards.
AGAGGTTAAATGACCTACTCAAGATCAGAGTTAATAAGACTTCAGAACCAAATAGGCTAAAAAAATCCCGAGAAATGGGTAGGATGGTGATGTCAGGTTCTAGGTGGGTGGCAAGCTAAGAAGTCAGGAAGTGGAACGTTGAGACTTTGACCCGGCTTTAGAACTTCCGGGGCGAACTATCTCCATCTGGGAGTCAGATAAAGAAGAAAGTAATTTTGTCAGAACATTGAGAAGGGTGAAAGACCTGTGGTGAAGGGACCCCACAGACGTACTGCAAAGCAGCAGGCAAGAGCTACGCCCTGCTGGGGGGAGCGGGGGAGAGGCGGCTCACCTATCGCCATGAAAATCTCATTCACGTTCATCGCGGTCTTTGCCGATGTCTCCATGAACAGCAAACTGTTGTCGTCGGCATAGGCTTGTGCTTCCTGATTTGGACGGAGGTGAGAAAGCGGGTGGGAGGGAAATGTCGGCAGTTGGCAGGGGCTGTGGCCCAGGATAAAAAAATCTCCCCTGATGACAGCGCCTTATTCACAGCAGAGACGGTTTCTGGGCCTACAGCTCTCCCCTCGGGGTTCCTCTGAGATGCCTACACCAGGTGCCCTGCTCCCCACAGGGGGCGGCCCCTCTCAGCTCACAGACATTAAGCAGGTGCCCCTAAGTCCATTCTGCCTTCTTGCTCTTCAAAATCACTAAGCTAGGAATTACTTCTAGAAAACCAGCCTAGGGATACAGCTGCGCACTGAACGAGAGCACGGAAGTGCCTGCCTATGATGGCAACTCTGTTTCCAGTCTCTGCTATTACAACCAACCTCAAAGTCCATCAGTTACAGACTGGCAAAAAAAATTTTTTAAATACACAGTATGTAAAACACACTCCCTTCTATTAAAGAAAGGGACTCATAGGCATGCACATATTTCTGGAAAGATGAGAAGCTAAGGAACTTGGGGGAAGAGAGACTGACTTTCTAGGGTTAGAGACTTAACCCTATAGGCCTTCTCATACTACTGAAACTCTACTGTGTGCATGTACTACATGAAAACAAGTATTTCCTTTTCAGTAAGTCTCGTTAAAAAGTTCACAGAAACAACAAGCAGAAACTTCAGCTGTGCGCGCGCACCCCCTGCTTCCATGAGACAAGGAGAGGCGACTCCTTCCGGCCTAGGCTCAGGTCGAGAACGGACGGAAGACACCAGCACCCCGGCCGCCTCCCCAGGCGGCCCTTCCTGAAGTCCCTGAGCAGCTGAGGAAGGCCCGGGGCCCCCAGCCTACTCCTTCCCCAGTCCTGCCTGTCCCCCACACCTGGAACTCCACGGCTCTCTTGACGGCCAGGTCTGCCTTGTTACCCGCAAGTGCGATGACAATGTTGGGGCTGGCCTGCCTCTGTAACTCCTTCACCCAGTTCTTGGCCCGTGCAAACGTGTCCTGGGGAGACAGGGCCGGAATGTCAAAGGGACAGAGGAGGCATCCTGCCCAAGGCCGCTCACTAGAGAAGCTCCAGCCAGCAGGGCCGAGCTGTCTAAGGAGCCACCAGCGGGCGTTCTGGTGCGACACCCCGCACAACAGAGGGGACCTGCCCACACCCCATCCAGGGACCAGGGCTGAGGAGTAAGGAAAACTCTTTACTGTGTTGGTGATGTCGTAGACCACGATGGCAGCCTGCGCCCCCCGATAGTACATGGGGGCCAGGCTGTGATACCGCTCCTGGCCGGCTGTGTCCCAGATCTCAAACTTGACTGTCGTGTCGTCCAAGCAGACGGTCTGTGTGAGGAAGGCCGCTGTAAGGGGGAAGGTGGGGTTACCAGGCAAGGAGGGGCTCAAGAAGCCGGCCCACCTATCTCCACTGCGGTATCCGGCTCTGGCACTCAAAAGCCTTCTCCTGAGACGGGCACGGAGAAGGCCCCAACATGGCCACCACAGCAGGCCTGGGCAGGACAGGCGAAGTCTGTCTTTTTGTGTGTGTGTACAGGGGGGTGCAGAGTGCACACGCTTTCTGGGCCCACAGTGGGCAGGGTCGGGGAAGGGACGTCTGTGCACCTGGGCCGTCTCAGGAACGCTCTCGGAAGAGGAGCACGAGGGGCGGGAGAAGGAGAGCCCCAGGAGGCCTGGCTCTGAGCTCAGAAGGGTGGGCCCGCCGGCCCTCTTCCTCCTCCCCCCTCCCCTCAGGGAGAACAGTCCAGCTGGAAGCCTCCCTGGACTCTCGGCTCCAGCGCAGGGGTGTTGCTGGCCTTCTGTTTCCTGAGGACGCTGTCACAGCTATGCTGGGGACGCCAGAAGAACACACTGTCCCACTGCCAGGCGGAGGCTGGGTGGCCAGCTTCCCCACTGCCCCTGCCGCCCCCAGGCACACTGGCTAGCCACAGTAGGCCATTTCTGACTGGCTACCCTGTGACCTGACCTTCAGGAGACACAGCGACCCGATCTTTGGTCTGAGGAGGCGAGGGAGCATGCAGCACCTGCCCACGTGCTTCCGGGGGAGGCCCAGAGCCAGGCGGGCAGGCGGGTCCCCTTTGCCCCGGGACCCAGCGGGGGGTCGCAGGGAGCCGTTTCTGAGAGTCTGCCCTCCTGTCTGCCGCCCCCTCCCTGAGGACATGGGCGCCGCCTTACTTCCCCTCCCCAGCTCCCAACTCGAGTGCTGAGGAGGCAGCAGCAGGCTGCTGACACAGCCCATTTTGTTTCCAGCTGCCTGGAAACCTCCTACCAACCGAGAGGGTAGAGAAAAGATGACTCAAACCCAAGGCCGGCCCTGGCCCCTCAAGGTTTGTATTGGCCACGAAGGCAGGAGGCTGAGTCCAGACCTTTCCATCCTAAATGCTGACCACTGGGAAACCAACGACAGGCTCTAAGCTCAAGAAAGGGTAAAGGTCACCTTCAGAAGTGCCAGCTCACTCACCACCCATTTTGGGAAGTGGGAGAGGGCAGGGCAGACCCGTGGCCTGGCACCGTAAGAAGGACCCGAAGGAGTCCAGAGCCGGCCCCTCCCTTCGTAGAGGCTGGGTCAGTGGAAGGGTCTCCACCGAGGCCGCACAAATAGTGAGGCGGCAGAGCTGGGAAGGGAAGCCCGCTCGGACTCCCAGCTGGTTCTCACTGGAAGCTCCTTGGGACTCTGGGATGGAGAGCAGCTGTGGGACTTGATTCCAGGGCCTGGATGAGGGAGGGGCTGCTGCTCCGGGCGGATTTAGTCTCTCAAGACAGGCGGCTCCCTTCCACTCAATGCCAAGGCATGCCTCTGGCCTTCCTGAGGCTGCCCCTGCTCCCCTGTGCCCACTCACCTCCGATTGTGCTCTCCTGGTACTCGTGGAATTGTCCCTTGACAAAGCGGAGGACGAGGCTGGATTTGCCTACCGCAGACTCCCCCAGCAGGACCAGCTTAAACTGGCAGATCTTGTTCCCGGCAGCTGGTCCGTTGGGTCGCGCTGCACCTCCCCGACCCGCCATGGCCCGTCCCGCTGCAGTGCTACCAGTGAGCGTGAGGGCAGCGGCCGGCGCTACGCACAGAGGCACTTAGTGGGGAGGGGGCCTCCAACTGCAAGTGAGAAACCAGAAGTACCAGGTTAGTCTGGAGACTGCTGAGCAGTGAGCCCTTCTTAAATCCCAGGTCTCTCCCCCTGCCCTCCCCAAAGACCTGGCTGACAGCCGCCCCTCACCCCAATGCCCTGCCCTCCCCGCCAGGAAGCGAGGCGGAAAGAAAAGTGGTCTCCCAACTTCAGGCTCCCACTCTGAGCAAACCCAAACGTCTACATGCACACACAGATCGACACGCACAGGACAGGAGTGGGCACATGCCAGCCTGGTGACAATGGAGTCCACAGGCTCCTTGGGGCACCGAAAAGCCGCCCGGGAAGAGAGCAGGGTCTAGCTCAGCAAACAGTGAACCTGCAGCCTGGCAGGCGCGCTCCCAGCCCACCTCTGTGCAAAGCCTGGGGAGTCCTGGGAGAAAGCTCTGCAGACAAGCTGCTCAACCAACCTCGCAGGCGCGCGGGGGCCAGTGCCCGGCCAGCACACGGCGTTGTCAGGACGGCCATTTTGTCCTGCCGTCTCCAGAAGGACTGACCGACTTTCTCAGTCTGAGGCTGGACTGGGCACCAGGATCAAAGCCTCACCCTGAGCCGCTTCCCCCGAGTTCTCTCATTTTTATGGGCCAGAGTCTCACACGCATTAAAAAACCAAACACATGCACAAAACCAAACGCACACGGCAGCTGCCAAGTTTCCCTCTTAAACAGAGACCTCAGTTCCATCCTCTGCTGGCAGAGGCAGAGGGTGACCCGGGGGAGGGATGAGCAGGAGAAGGTGCGGGAGGGCAAAGACAAACACGGGGCACCGAGACCTGTGCCCCCAGCAGCTGGGGGTCCAGCACTGACATCTTAGTCACTCTGCTAGTGACAGCTTTGGGGTGCCAACATTTTTTTTAAGTTTTGGAACCACAAAGGATGAGTAGCCTATCTTCAGAAGCCTCTAGAAGCCTTACGTTAAAGGCTATCAGAATACACAGTGTTTTACGAATGAGTACTGTGAGCAGGTACCATGTCGTGAATACTGCAGAGTCTGAACGAAGGTGGGAGGGAAGGTCTGGATCAGACCACCCTTTGCAGATGGAGTCTCGACAGGACGGGTCTCTAGAACAGGGCCCCAAGGACAGCCCTGCCCCCTGGCGGGGGGGTTGCGTCCCCCTGCAGTCGGGACAGGACGGGGTGTAGGTAAAAAGGGGACAGTCTGTGGGGAGTGAGGAGCGACGGCACAGGGCTTGCGGTGCACAGCCTCAAATCGTTTTGCACACCCAGGCTCTCCCAGCAATGCGCTCAGAAAGTTCAGCCTCAGGAAGAATGATTCACGAACCAGGAACCAGAGTTTCCTTTCTGGGCAGCACCAAAGGAAAAGAGGTTTGAAACAGGGCCGCCTCCTCCCCGAGTACAAGGAAGGAAGAATGGGCGGGGTGGGGGGATCTCAATTAGTGAAAAGAAATGCCAGCTTTGAAACAGCTCATCCTTTAAAATGCCTTCTCTTTTCATCCCCATCAGTGGGTTTGCAAGACTCTCTGGCCCTTGAGACAAGGTCTGTTGTGCTTCCGGCTTCTCCGGGATGCCTCCCCGCCATGAACACGCACACACGGGAATCCGGAGAGGGCTCACCGAGTGAAATGCTTCTCAGGGGCAGCCCGTATTCGCTGCGCACCTGCTCAACTGTTACCTCCTCTGACCTTAAGACGAAGCCTGACATCCAGGTGTTAATGCCCCGCTCCAGGCCACCTAGTGCACAGGTGACAGAGCCTGGTCCGCAAACATGGGCAGCCTGCACCTTCCTGTGTCTCCCTGCCGTCCCCCTGCTGTGGAAGAAGGGTGGAGACAACGCCTGCCCAGCGTTTGGTTTTGGGTTGCTGGGAAAACAAGACTTTTTTGCGGCAGCAGCTTTGCTGGTCCAGCGAGGTCTGGCTCCAGCCTACAACGGACAGTCCCAGGGCTCCTGCAGTGCTCCCGACAGCGGGAGGAGCCGCCCGGCGCCAGGCAGAACCACAGCGACAGGGGAAACCACAGTGGAGTTACAGGTTGGCTATGACCACAAATCCACGCAACACAGAATCTTGACCAAGCAACAGAGTGTGGCTGGGGCACTAGAGGAGGCCTGAATGAGTGGGGAGAAGGGAACAGATGGTGAAGTTCCCAATTAAAAAAATTAAAAAAGCAGTTGGGACTGTGGCTACCAGCACCTATAAGACGAGAAAAACAGAGGTAATATCTGAGTCTTGTCTCTATCAAACCAGAGGGTTTCCAAACCTGCCCACACAGAATCTGGTTTTTTAACCAGTCAGAAGGAGAGGCGAGTCACTCCCGTGGTTCCCGACCCTGTCGGCACATCCAAACCGCACGTGTGGCAGTCCCTGGAGGCACCACTACAGCTTTGGAGGAGCGCCCAGTATCTGCATTTCTTAAAAGTGCTGTAGGTCCTGCACCGGCACCCACTGGCTGGTGACATGCTCTGCCTGGTTGCTGGTCCCGCCTGCCAGAGACACCTGAGCAGGCACACCCAGCACTTTCCGCAGCCTGCTGCCTCGTGATTTTCCCAGCCCCACATGGTGATCACGTGAACATACCTGGAGAACCTTCCCGGACAAGAAAGCACAGAGGAAGCTGATTCTGCCATGAAGGGCACACCCAGACATGGTGGGGGGTGGGGAGGGATGTCTAAGACAGGAGAGGGCCATGCCTGGGCCATGTCTGGGCCCTGGGAAGCTTTCCATCAGTCCCCCCCTTCCTGGCAGGTGGTAAAGGTGAACTCTCGCACTGAGCTGGACTGCCGCCTAGGGGAGGGAATGTCACTGTGGAAATCTTTCCTCCTGAGCCGGTCTCAAGAATCCTTGGGGTGCAGCAAGCACTGGGGGGCATGCCCCACCCTTCACCACAACACAGAAGAACGGGCAGAAGGGATCCAAGCTCCTGAACACTCGGCCCTGTGAACTGGCATCGTGGGCATGTGCCCAGCCAGCCCTGGGGCCAAGGGTGGAGAGAAAGGGACAGGCAAGCAGAACACTGCTCTTTCTTGCTTTGGGTTCCTCTGCTCTGGATACTGCAGTGGGTCTCTTTTTCATCAGAATCACCCTAGGCATTCAGAAAATAACCCTGACCGACTGGGTTAGAACTTCTCAAAGTGGAGTCTCTTCTAATCCACGAAGTCACCCACTTCATGCTTTTTGTGTCCTTCCTGGTAAAAGGGTGAACAATTCCAGCTGATGGGTGTCTCTCACGCTTCCTGTTTGCTTCAGTGACTTCCTCTAGCTGACAGTCCCAGCACAGCTTGGATAGTGAGCTGATTAGGGACACCAGTCACAGTCTGCGGACCAGGGGCTGGGCGGGAGACTCACTCACTCAAGGCTCAGTCAAGGTTAACCAGAAAGGGGAGGGGGGCGGGGCTCGGGGGCAGTGAGAACCAAGTGACCTTGCCCACTTTCCCTTGGAGGTGGCTCTGGCCTGTGACTCTTTAGCTACACTGTACTCTGGGAAAAAGCATTCCTGAATATTGAACATCGTAAGAGTTGTGCAACACAAGACAAGAGCGGAAGCAACCTGTTAGCTTAAAGAGCAGGAAACATGAGGCACGGGAGGGGAGGGAATTTGGTTCAAAGGCTAAAGTAGAAGACATCTAAAATCTCAGATCAGCCCTGGCTGGTGTGGCTCAGTGGACTGAGTGCCAGCCTGAGAACCAAAGCATCGCCGGTTCAATTCCCAGTCAGGGCACAAGCCTGCGTTGTGAGCCAGGTCCCTGGTGAGGGGCACTCAAGAGGCAACCACACATTAATGTTTCTCTCCCTCTCCTTCACTCTCCCTCCTCCTCTCTAAAAATAATAAACAAATAAATCTTTAAAAAATAAAGTAAAAATCTCAGATCAGCTCAGGGATGGTTTACCCATAGACTCAAGAACACAGCTCTCCCTCAAAGAAGAAAATCACCACCACCATGCACAGGACTGGAGGGCAGACTCACAGCAGGACTGCCCAGGCCTGCGGCTGGCTGCAGACCCAGAGGGCAGACGGCTCTGAAGCAACATGAGCCACGAGCCACACGAGGCGCCCACTCACAGTTTGAACACAACTAGCAGGTTAGGACCCGGGAGGCTGAACCAGGTTTGGCTACAGCCTGGCTCTACTGTTTTTATTAGCCAAGTGACCTTGGCCAAATCAGACAAGCAACCACAGCCGGCTTCAGTCCCTTCCCTATGGAATGGGTGTATTTAATCCTAATCGCAGAGGGTTTTTGTAAAGTTTCAGCGAAACAGCACACAGCCTATCAGCACAGCACTGGCTGAAGGTTCCACCAAGCGGCTGGTCCTTCACATGAAGAGGCTACCTAGTTTTGACTCACCAGTTGTCAAAGCTCAAAAGATCTTTTTAAAAAAGATTCTAGTTATTCATTTTTAGAGAGGGGGAAAAGGAGGGAGAAAGAGAAGGAAACATCGAAACATCATCCATCGGCTGCCTCTCACACGCCCCCAACTGGGGACCTGGCTGCAAACCGGGCTTGTGCCCTCACTGGGAATCCAACTGGTGACCTTTCAGTTTCCAGGACGACACCCGATCCACTGATTGCACCAGTCAAGGCTCAACAGGTCCTTGTAGGCCTGATCCTCCTCTTCCCAATGACAGAGGAGAGGAAGGCAAGGCAAGGTGACCTGCTCAGGGTCACAGCCAGAAGGTGGCAGAGCCCGACCAGGGGACTCTTACTTCCAGCAAGGCTCCTCCATGGGAGACAGAAAACCCAGGACATCACCAACAGCGTCGCATCAACTACGAGTGATGGGGCTGCCACCTTCCTCGTACACCTTAACCAAACACGGCTTTAATTATGGGAAAGTGAGGCCCGTGTATCCCCTGGAGAGGGAGACAGAGGGAGCCCGGCCCGGAAGCCAGGGTGACACTTCAAAAGCACCCTGATGGGTGTGTCAGGCCAGGTCTGGACTCCTCGTCCCTCCAGCAAGCCGGGGGCTCAGGGAAATGGTGAGAAGAGCGGAAGAGGGTGTTGTCCTCACACAGCCACGGCAGGTGACTCCCTTTCGGGGGAGGGGAGGCAATCCCGCCAGAGGGGAACTAGGGGTGAGCTGCGCCCCACACCACTGGGCCGGGCAGCCCTGTCCCGACTGTCTTAACCCAGACCAGTCTCACCTCACTCCCCGTCCATTAACGAGGCTCTTCTGGGACCGAGTGCCTGGACCTACACAGCACAGCACGGCCAGATGGAGTGTCCCCAGGGCTCTAGCCGAGGCCGCCACTCCTGCAAAAGGAGCCGGCGTGCAGGCGCATCAAGGAGCTCAAAGCCTGCGTGTCCGTGGCCAAGGGGTCCTCCCCACACTGTGCAGCCTGAAGCTGGAGCTCTGCCAGGAGTCAGCCGGACAGAGTACGGCTGCCTCTGCGGCCCTCTCCCTCGTGGGGGAAGGCCTGACGTGTCGCTGTGGACAGGTGCTGCGCTGTGTTAGGTGGAGGCCCCGAGGGCCCGACTGCCAGCTTCCCAGAGCCCTGCCCCAGCAAGAACATCAAGAAACCCTTCCCGGAGCTCCAGCTGCTTCTCAGCTCTTGACAATAGACAGGCTCCCCAGGGAGGCTGCGAGGAGTGGAGCCAGCGCTACCTTCAGGGCAAAGATGGAAACCTCCAGTCCCCGCTCCCTCTCTTCCTGCACCCACCAGGAGAAGGCTGCTGGGAGTGGGGGGCATCTCCACGTAGCTGCTGACACAGCTTGGCCACTGTGATCTGCCCACACTGTCCACAGAAAGGCCCAGGGTTCACAGGGAGCTCTAGGGTTCTCATTCACTGATCCTGGAGGCCAAAGAGGGGCCATGCATTTGGGTGACAGGTTAGGGAGGAAGGTCCCGTGGATAGGGGACAGCTGGCGGTTGTACCAGGAAGGCTTGTCCTGCCTGGTGATTTGAAGAAGCACCAGGGGCCCTAGGTCCTAACAATGACATTCCTGAGAGAGCCTCTCTCTAAGAGGGCCTGGCCTCCGACTCAGCACGGCTCAGTCAGCAAGGCTGGGGCAGAATTCCTGGTCCCGTCTAGGGCAGCTCTGTAAGACACCTCAAGCAAAGTCTCAGTTTAAAGTCTGGCGCTTTCTGCAGCACAAATCGACACACGTCCAGCTACAAGGTGTGATGCTCACACCCCGCCCAACTCTTTCTTGACAGTGCCGGGTGGGATGCAAAGGAGAGCCCGCCAAGGCACAGGCTGTTTCCCGGCCCTAGCCTGCACCCGCCGTGGCCCCGCGATGGAGCACGAATAAGTGAAAGCCAGCTGGGTGGATGCAGGATGCCTGCTGATCCACGGGCCTCACAACTACCCTGTATTTGCTTTACTCGTGCAGTTCCTATTTCACTAGGACAGTTCTAACTGGAATCTCATCCATGCAGAACCCACCTTCCCCTCTGTTTTGGGGGAGATCTCTGTAGGGGCCAGAAGTACCGGCCAGTACAGGTGCTACTTCTGCTGCCCTAGGCCCAGAAGGACTCCAAGAATCTCTGCCGAAGGTCAGGGTCATCAGTGACACCTGTTCATTCATACCAACAACTGCAACAGACACCTTTTGTACACCTTTCCCATCTTTACAAAAACCAAAAGTTGTAAGAAAGCCAATTCACTCTGCCAGCCTCTTCATCTTGCCCTCAGCTCCTAAGCAGACAGCAGAGGACACAGGCCCCGTCTGAGAAGAGAGCAGGGGAAAAGAGAACTGGGCATCAGATACCAGCAAGCCAAACTCCTCTTGCTCAGTGGCCACACACACACACACGGGGGTCAGAGGCCGCCCAACCAACAACAGAGGTCTGAGGGACAATGGCTGCTCACGGGAGCCTGACCCAAGAGCAGTCACGGTCGGTGTTTACTTCCGAGCCAACTCCCCAGTTGGGAACACGAAGCAATAGTGGATCTCTGTTTCAGGGGCTAAGTTGTCCACCCAGACCCTCCAGGACCCTGGGTCTCTTACAGAGTCCACGTGGTCTGGTCTGGGTGCCAAAGGACATTTTAGGCTAATGTTTTCTTTCTTAATTTTTTGCTGAACAAAATGTAGAATGGAGCCAGGTTAAGAAATCAGGCAACGAATGGGTCTGAACACATTTCATGAGTGAATCACACCCTACTTACATGGCCCCAAACTCCCCAAAGACTGATGTGGGCGGAGGGGCTGGAGAACTCGGAGGCTGGAGGGTTGGGAGTGAGGCAGTGAGAGGAACTGGGGCGCTGTTGCAGACGAAGGGGTCACAACACAAAACTCTCCAAGGCTAGACTGTCTGGGTTTCCTCCCCTTTAACAGCATATAACATCAAGCCTGACACACAGTAGGTGTGCATAAATGTTGCGAAGCAAGCCTGAAATACAGGCCTGGCTAAGTCCGGCGAGTCAATGGGGCAGTTGAAGGCTTAAACACATACCAGACGGCTCAGGCCCCCAGGGAGAGCCACGGCCCAGCGGAGAAGACACCACACCCCAGACAGGCCCTTCTGCATGGGGGTGAAGGGAACCGGCGCTGGAGTTGGACAAACTTCAATTCAAGTCCTGGGGCCTCCACTTACTAGGGTGGCCTTGCGTTGTGTTGCCGAACCCACTTCCTTACGTGTGAACTGGGGAGAAGAGTGCCCAGCTCCCAGAGGTGGGCCGTCTAGAAGAGGATGCACGCAGGACCCGTAGCAAAGGGCCTGGCTCGGAGCGAGACTCAGGGAGCGCTCACAGGACAGGGAGCCACTGCCCCGAGAGCCCTAATGAAGGAAGCAGGTTCCTCAATCAAAACCTTCAGCACTGTTCCCAGTTCCCTGGGCTCCATTCTTCACCGCCCCCCATTTGGAGAGGATGCTGAACTAGACAAGTGCTAGGTCTGAGTGTTCGTGTCCACCCAAAACCCACACTGAAATCCTAATCCCGTGTGATGCTGTCGAGAGGTGGTACCCGCGGAGCTGATCAGGCCGTGAGGGCAGAGCCCTCCTGATCAGGGTCAGCACCCTTTCAGAAGGGGCTCTGGGGACTCCTGCACCCGGAGGAGGGCTTTCTGCAGAGTCTGACCATGCCTCACCCTGGTCCTGGACTTCCAGTCTCCAGAACTGTGAGAAATGAGTTTTCTTGTTTGCAGGTCACCCAGTCCGTGGGGTTTCAGCACAGCAGCCCAGAGTCTGAAACGACTGTCACCTGTGTCCTAGGAAAGGGGACAGCTCACAGCCGGGGTGTCCTATTGACAACCCTAACCTTGTACCCTCTGAAGACTGGCCTCCACAGCCACAAAGACGGAGGGAGACCACCACCGCCCAAGAAAAAAAATCAGCATTGAGGTGAAACCTCCAACCTGGCAAACGACAGCCCCTTTTTAAAAAATAGCCCGGCCTGGTGTAGCTCAGTGGATTGAGCGCGGGCCTGCGAACCAGACCATTGCGATTTGATTCTCAGTCAGGGCACAAGCCTGGGTTGTGGGCCAGTTCCCAGCACAGGATGCATGAGAAGCAACCATACATTGATGTTTCTCTTCCTCTCTCCTTCCCTTCCCCTCTAAAGATAAATAAATAAAATATTAAAAAATTAAAAATAAAAATAAAAAAAAATAGCCCGGCAACACGCACCATCTTAAAGCCCAAAGGCCTCCCTTCCATCTCAAAGCCTCTTTCAGGAAAGGGAAGAAGTAGTTCAGTTGTGGAGAGGGGGAGGGGACAGGACTCAGACAGCTGACAAAGGAACCAGAGTTCCTTTTAAAAAGCAGGCTGAAAATAATAGAGGTTTGGTCATCGGCATCATTAATCACCACAGCCTCTGAGTAGCTCCAAGAACCATTGGATGACTAGGAAATCGGCCAGGGTTAGGGAGGCCACCCACGCCCTCCCCCATGCCTGGGATGCTTCTGACACAGCCACCTGAAGGGGACACGCATGGAGCTATGAATAGAAGGTAAGAGGCTTGTAAAGCAGCTCCTGTTAATATCCCAAGTCAGTGTTTCCAGCAGGGCTCTTGTCACACACGCACCTCCAGAGGATGGCAGAGCCACGGAAGGGTTTGCGCTGGTCAGGGAGTTGGGACTACGGCCCAGAACAACAGCCTGCCCTGAACAACAGCCTGCCCTGAGCCACCGAGAGCCGCAAGCCCTGCACGGAGTCCCCCAGACGGGTGGCCCATTTTTGAATGGCAGCAAAAACGTGCTGGCCCAGACCACGTGGACTCTGTAAGAGACCCAGGGTCCTGGAGGGTCTGGGTGGACAACTTAGCCCCTGAAACAGAGATGCACTATTGCTTCGTGTTCCCAACTGGAGAGTTGGCTCGGAAGTAAACGCCGACCGTGACTGCTCTTGGGTCAGAGCAGCATGCAGGGGCGCGAGAAGTGCGGGTGAGCAGAGAGGTGCCGAGCTGCTGCTGGGAGCGGTTCCCAGGATCCTCACACGGCGGGCTCCCAGGCGCACCCTCACCTGGCCCAACTCCCCAACTCCGGAGTCGCAGTAACTGGGACTAACCATCAGGAGAAAAAGCAACTTGCATCCATGCACGAGGCTCCACCGTAACAAGCCTGGAGGAGACATTTGCTAAAGAGACAGTGGCCTTGGAGAGGCAGCCGGTTCCAGCACCGGGCATCTCACAGTCCCCCAAAAGTGAAGGGCTGAAAAAACAAAAACTAAAACCGCCACAAAGATGGGGTCAGTCCAAGGTATGGGGCTTTTATACTCGAAAGACCTCCCAGTGACCAAAGCTGGAACAATGGGAACAATAAAACACAGTAGCATTGGATTACAAACCGAAGTGTAAACTAAATACCCATGAGTCCATACTGATCTAATAACTGAGCAAAGGGGGAGAAAGGACAAACCTCTGGTGTACAGCACAGGAGAATTCCCAGTGACTCACAGACAGTCCGCCTCCAACCCCCCACTCCTCACCTGTGGGCTACACGTGTGACTTCCCTCCGAGGAGGACAGGAAGTGGGGAGGAGACACAACAGCCTCACAGAGCAGAGACCTGCCAGCCACCACCTCGGCCAGGGGACCATGGCTGACACCCACGGTGACAAGGCACGCTGAGGACATCTGCCCTTGATGTGACAAGAACAGCACCCCACCTGTGGTCCCCCCCAAAAACTCACACTCGTGACCCCAGTGTTATCATGAGGACAATGTCAGACAAAGCCCAAGTGAGAGACGCACTATGAACCACCCGACCAGTCCTCCTTGTGACTGTCGAGGTCACGAAGCACCACGCAAGGCTAGGAAGCTCTCTCGGCCCAGAGGAGCCTAAGGAGACAAGACAGCTAAATGTTACGGGTCCTGGAATAGAAAAAGGACAGTAGGTAAAAGCTAAGATGGGAATAAAGCGTGGACTTCAGTTAATAATAACATCTCAACATTGGCGCATTAATCGTGACAAACACACAATATTGTTGTACGATGTTAATAACAGTGGAAGCTGGCCGCAGGGGTTTGTAAGAATCTCCATACAACCTTCACAATTTTTCTAAAACTATTCTGAAATAAGTTTATTTTTTATTTTTTAAAAGATTTTACTTATTTATCTTTAGAGGGGAAGGGAAGGAGAGAAGGAGAGAAACATCAATGTATGGTTGCCTCTCATGCGTCCCCTGCTGGGAACTGGCCTGCAACCCAGGCATGTGCCCCGACTGGGAACTGAACTGAGATCGTGTGGTTTGCAGCCCCGCGCTCAATCCACTGAGCTACACCAGCCAGGGCTGAAATAAGTTTATTTTTTAAAAAGGTGGCAGCTCATTTTGTGACAGAAAGAGACCTACTATAGTCACCATAAACTCATGTTTGCAAAGACGAGTGAACTTTACGGGGAGCTGGGCTGAGGGGTGAGTGGAAAGGGGCTTGGCGGGAGCCCATAGCCTTGAGGTCACCCTGACCCGTGTGGCTCAGTTGGTTGGTGTCGTCCTGCAAGACAGAAGGTCATGGGTTCAGTTGGTTCACTGTCAGGGCACAGGCCTGGGCTGCAGGTTCGGTTCCTGGCTGGGGGTGTGCAAGAGGCAAGTGAGCGATGGTTCGCTCTCATATGGACAGCGAACCTCCCTTCCTTTTTTCCTCCCTTCCCTTCTCTCTAAAAATAAATAAATAAAATCTTAAAAAAGCCTATTTTGTGGAAATAAAAGGTCTCGAGCTGAGCTGAGGAAGATACCCCAACCCTGTGAGCACAGGGCCGAGGAGTTAAAGGCCATGCCTGTGGGTGACACAAGGGAGGGCCGCTGTCACCACTGTCCGTCCAGACACCTGCTGGTGCCACTTTATGAAGCCCACCCTCTCCAGAATAAGCCTGTGTGAATGTGTAGAGTAGTCCCCACAGACTAGAGTTAAATCACTTCCACTGACCCCTGACAAGTCCTGGCCTGGGGTCCTTGCTGCCCATCCCCCGCCCCCAACTGCAGAAGCACAGCGCCCAGACCCACATGCTGCAGAAGTTAGCCAGGACTAGGGATGGCCAAAGCCACGCCAGCCTTTTCCTGGGAACCCCTTCCCTGGAAACAGAAGTTTGGAGCGGTCCACCCTCTGGAATTTAGTGTGTCATCTGTCTCTGCCTCCTCTGTCGTCTACACTTTAACATCCGTCCTATTTACCTGTTTGCTCTCCTGTCCGTGAGCAACCTTCTAGTGGGTGGACTGCAGAAATGCACCAGCTTCGGGATCCGATGGATGTGAGCGTGAATCCCAGGTCACCACATCCCAGAAACAGGGGCTGAGGGAGTGTGTTGAAGGAAATAGGCAGGCAGTTGCTGCAAGAGCAGGAGTGAATGTCTGCCCTTGAACGGCCACAGTGGGGACTACCATGCCGGGTGCCACAGTAGGACTGGACACACGGTCAACACTGGCCATGACCGGTGCTCTGCAGGTCTCACACAGAGGACACTCAGGGGCGCCTGGTGCATAAGAGACAAAGCTCAGAAAGTGCAGCTTTTACTTGAATTATTGTTTCCATGTGCAGCCGATGAGGACACCTACTCTGAAAACTCATTTCTTGTTACACCAGATTATGAATGCAGAGGACACCCTAAGAAATATTCTAACGCTCCTCAGGCAAGACTCTTCAAGGCGCTCTCACCTGGACTTGGGGACATCCCAGTTTACAAATCCTACCCGAAGCAGTATTTCTCAAACAGCCTCAACGAAAGTAGCCCTGACTCCAGTTGAGGGCAGAGGAATGCAAAACCCCCAAGAGCTGGCAACTGCGTCCAAAGCAGTCTGCTGACACCAAAATATTGTCCTCAAGTTTCCTGGAAAATTTCGCTTAAATTCATGCAAACTTTGCATTCCAATTTATAAGAGATCCAGGACCGTTTTACTGTGAAAATGTTTAAAACTGAGGAAGACTGAACAGCTTAAAAGACGCAAAGACCTCATCTGGTCTGTGGACCTGAGCGGCCACAGCGTACGACCCAGCAGGGTCTGGGAACCCCAGTGGGAGGGCCACAATCATGGCCTCAGTTAGCACTCTGACCCATAAAATGGGGTCACAACCCACATCAATCCTGTTTAACATCTACAAAACAAGAAAATATGCGGCACCGTCCAGCAATGCACCGGGCACCCCCGAGACACCTGGCCCAGATGCTGGCTCGGAATCATGGGGATGATTATGATACACCTGCAAAACCCCGTGGACCCACAGATTGCTATTTTGTTGAGTGTCTATTCTGTAGCCAGGAACTGCACTAGCTCCTTTCCCCCTTGTTGCTGACTCTACAAGATACTTTGTATCCCCGTTATACTGGAGGAAACAAAGGCTCAGCAAGGTCAAGTAAAAGCCCAAGACCACGCAACCGGTGAATGGCGGAGTCCAGACGACAATCAGGTCTGGCTGCTCTGAAGCTCTCCTGCCTTCCACCACACCACACCGCCTCTCTGTTTCCAGGGCAAGGGTTAGAAGAAAAATGTTCTGGCTAAGAAGTCCTGGCTTAGTGGGGCTGAATTTAAATGTACGACCTTGTTCTGTTTCCCTGTAAATGCCGGTGAAAGGAGCTCTCAGTGGACGGCCACCTTCTTCCCATGTGCAGGCAGCAAGCAGCACCAAAGCAGGATGAGGGGCCTACGCCGAGGCCAGCCCTGCTGGTTCCCCATGCCCTTAACCCTGCCCGGAGAGACCCCTGAGTCTACTCACTTTTGCTTTTACTTTCAATTTCTAGCCACTGTGACGTTTAGGTTCCCAAGAAATTAATGGCATGCAGCTGTCAGCAAACTCCTGGACCCTGAAGATTACTGACCTGGGACTCCTAACTGCCATGGCCTCCACAAGCAGAGGAAAAGGTGGTGGAGAAAGAGGCTAGGAGGGTGGGGTGGGTGGGGAAGAAAGGCGGCAGAAGAGGAGCATGAGTGACGAGCAATGCGGGGGCGCTGCTAGGGCCGCTGCCTGCTCACCTCTCGTGTCCATTCCTTTAATAAACAGACCAAGGGGAGGCCCACGATTAGGGAAGACGAGGGCACATTTAATCCCAAATCCAAGCCCTACCACCTTCCAACTGCATGTTCCAAGGCAAGCCATGTAAATTCCTTCAGTGTCATCTCTAAAGTGGAGGCACCAACCCCACAGCCCCCCTGGACCCTCATGAGGAACATGTGTGAAAAGAACTTTGCAACTTGAAAATGATTTCTAAAAATTAATGGTTACCACTACTCTATAGCATAAAGACAGAAAAAGGCCCACTAGTCCTGAGAGGAAAGAGAGGAGAGGAAGGACCTCAGAAAGGGGCTTCTATCCCCCCCAGAGCCCTCTCTCTTTCTGCCAAGCAGTGTCAGATTTCTGGAGGCCAGGAGTGGCTGCCTGAACATACAGAGTGCTGGTGCTTTCCTTGTCTCTCTGGAAGGGAGACGGTCTCCTTCAAAAGCCTATTTCAGAAGCAGAGCTGGGAGAGCACATCCATGCAAAGACGGTCCCCTCGGAAGACTAGCCGGCCTCATCCTGCAACTTCTGAAGCATTCCAGACACCGCCGCCTACTACTGAGGAGGTAAGTTCGGTCACCAGTCACGCCCGGTGGGCAATCAGGCCTCTCTGGCTCTGCCCCTCAGAGGCACAGGGGAAGCAGCTGAGAGAAACAAGGTTGCCCGTTCAAGTCTCCAGTGACCCTCTGAAGAAGCCCACCCATAGAGAGCCTGTGATCTGCCTGTTGATTCTGAGAAAGATGTTTTCATTTGTCCAATGAAAAATGAAATAAGTGCATCCCAGGTCTAGCTCAGAAGTTGGAGAAGCCAGACACTGTGACAATCCAGAAGTAATCACAAAGATCTCAAGGCAAAAAGACCGGCGCTTGTAAGGGCATCCAAGGGCAGGGAAGACGGCCCAGAACACTGAAGAGCTACAGAAACTCCCAAAGATCGCAGGGCCTTCCCACCCTGCTTCTGCTGTAGATAGCTGGGGTCAGCCAAGGCCTCGGAGAGTCAGGCTGCTCTCATTAAGGTACAGTCTCTGTCCTGTACTTTGGCCACATAACAAAGAACCTCCCAGCTTGATCTGAGAGAGCAGCCATTTCACACAACCAAGTCCCAAGCAATGGACAAGGATCAGATGTCAGCACGGGCTGTCTCTGGGAAAGGCTGGGAGAATAGGTGCTTTCTGGCACGTATGAGAAGTCTCTGGGCTACAAAAATGAGCCCATTAAGAGCCCAGAGGGCCCAGAGGTGCCACTGTGACCTCAAAGTATTCTGTAATCTACAATTTGTTCAAGCCCGGAAGGGATGGGAGATAGACACTGGAACTAGAAGTGGTGTCTACCTGTTGATAAGGGAAGGGTGTGTGTTGTGCGTGCAAGTGCACACGCGTGTTTGGGAGTGCGAAAGAGATAGCCCAGGACCCTTCAATTCCAAGCTCCTCGTTTTGGGTCCTTTTTCTCCTCCCTGACGACTAGCAGACAGCAGTCTTGGGAGGAGCAGTGGAAACCACTCCCCTGCTCTGGGAGGGCATCCCTGAGCCTGGAGCAAGAGGGGAGGAGGAGGGGAGAGAGAAGATAATGAATGGGAAGATCCACCCTGATCTGTAGCTGGAATTGAGCAAACCTCAGCTAAAATTTTTAGAGGCAGGAAGGGAGACACACAACTAGAGAACAACGCAACTAGAGAGCAGGGCTGGGGGGCGGAGAGGGCAAGACAAGGAGAAGACAGCTCCTTCCTACTTAAACTCCGCTGAGATACCGGCTGGCTCCCTGGCTGGAAGAAAGAGAGGAAGTAAAGGAGTTGCGGGAGCGTGTGCATGTGGAATGGTCTCACCCAGGACCCCCACCCCCTCCTTCCAGGAAATCGACATTAAATCCCTCTACGGTTGGAAGGACTACTGTCTTTGTGGGACAGGGGCAGGAAAACCGCGACAGAGAGCACTCCTCACCATTTCTAAAAGAGAAGGGGGACAGGCTCCTTCCTCCACACCTGGGAAAGATCCTTCCAAATCTGGGAGCAGAGGGAGCGGCACTTAGGGTCTCTCCCTCCCACAGCTGGGCTGGACAGGCCAGAGCCGGGCCATGAGACTCTCCCAAGGCTCACGAAAGGCAGGGAAGGGAAGGAGAGAAGGGCTCCCCTTCTGGCCCGACGCCTAGGGAACTCCTTAAGAGGGGGCTACGGGTCGGAGGAGGGGTCAGTCTCCCTCTAAGC
Source organism: Sturnira hondurensis (assembly GCF_014824575.4). Lineage (NCBI taxonomy): Eukaryota > Metazoa > Chordata > Mammalia > Chiroptera > Phyllostomidae > Sturnira > Sturnira hondurensis. The sequence continues at coordinate 716,700 of NW_028094263.1, read as the reverse complement.
CGGGATGGGCGGGAGGAAAGACTACTCCGAAGACACCTCAACGCGAGCGAGACACTGGGTCCCGGGACAGAGGCACTCACGGCGGCTCCGGGGCGGCGGCGTTACTTGGGATCGGGGCTCCACAGGCTCCGCTCCTCTCCCCCCTTGGCGGTGTCTCCGGCCTCCACTTCCGCCTTTCAGCCGCTCCGGATCCGGATCTCCACGTCCAACCCGCCCCTCAATCCTCCCAGGTGACTGACAGGACGAAGAGACCAATGAGAAGCACTCTTGGACCCTCCCGGCCGACTCGCAGGCGTGGCCCACGGAGGGCGCGGGAGAGGCGGGAGAGCGCGCGCGGAGGACGGCTGATCTTGTAGTTCGCAGGCTGGGAGGAGCCGGAGGCCGCCTGGGACTCGAGCGTAGGGTGGATCCCACTCCTGGCGAGGCGGAGCCTGGCCGTGAACTTTTTAAAGGCCTGGCCTGCCAACCGCGTCCCCGCGGGTTCCGGGCGCCCGGAGGAGAAGCAGGTGGCGGAGCGTTGGAAGAGGGGGGAAGACGGTGTGTACAGAACTGGGAAAGGAAAACCGCGATGCGAATAATAGGCACTTGAGGCCGCGGAGAGCAGCCCCGAGCTAACCCGGAGAAGCCCCTGGCGGCCCTTTCGGGTCAAGTCAGCCTTGGGAGCCCGATTGTTGGGGACATTCGGTGATGGGGAAGGTGATGGAAGCGCTGATGGAAGCTCTGGAGGCTACCGAGTGAGATCAAAGAGAGAGCCCTTGCCACTGCTCAGCGGTCAACCAGGGTCCTTCTCCTTTGGCTGGACTCCAAAATACACCAGGACTGCCCCTGCCGCTGCCTCTGCCTGCCCCACGCCCAGCCAGGACTAGCTCTCGTCTCTGATGCCAACTACAGAGCCTGACCATTTCTGCCTTGTCTCTCCCCACCCATAAATGCAGAGTAGAACCACTTCTGCTTGCCTCCACCTTGCCCTCCATAAGGATCAGGGCCGTTTCTATTTTTCTGCTACCCTCAATATGGATCAGGACCACTTATGCGTCTGCCCACCACCCCCTCCCTGTGCCGATAGTCCAACACAGACCACACTTCTGCTTCTGAATCTCACCCCCAGGGACACTACTCAACACCTGTACGGAATCAAACCTCCCCCCAGAGACAGCCGTAGGCATTGCTTCTATGACACCAGCCAACACCAGTCATACTCTGGGGCCTGAACTGGAGAATTGCACTCTCTGGGAAGACCCGCCACAAAACTGCCCACTCTTATTTCCTTCTGGTTTCCAGGGGGCCTCTTTCCAACAGCAGTCATAACATTCATCCCATCCATCCCTGCAGTGATCAGAGAAGTGAAAGCTAAGAGGGAAAGCAGGGCTTAGGAGAGCAAAGAGGGTGGGGCAGAATGAGATTCCTACCAGGTTCTTGGCTGGTGACAAGCTCTTCCTCCAGATCCTGCTGTACCTGGCCTGCAGCAGGGACAGAATCAGTGGGGAGTTCCATGGGCCACCTTTCTAGTCCTGGAGGTGAGACTGAGCCAGGACTCTGTCTCCCTGCCCCCCACATACTGTGTCTGAATCTACGGCTGTGACTGGGGCAGAAAGAGGAGGGGGTATAATGGCCCACAGTGACTCATTAAGGTTTCTGCCTCATCGCTGGGGCCTCTGCTGGCGTGAATGCGGTGCCAAGTGAATTGGCTGGCACCTCTCCCCTTTCTAGAGAGCGACAGGGCCCTGGGGTATGGCAGGGGAGTGGCTGTGGTGTGGGCTTCTCCAAAACCCTGGAGCTCTCCAACCAACCTCTAGAAACAGCCTGAGACAACAACTACAAAAATAAATAATTTATTTCCTATCCAAAAGTGAGCCCCGGGTGTTGAGTGGTCAAGGAGAGCTGGAGCCCAGAGTGAGTTTGTGAGAAGTCAGGGCCCTGAGTGAGACCATGTTGGAAAAGGGGAGAACAGGCTTGGCCGAGGTCTGAAGGCAGGGGAGGGACAGGGAGTGCTGCTGGGACTGTTTCAAGTTGCTGGCGACAGAAGAGACCACCTTTGGTGACGGGCCTGCAGAGAGAGACAAGGATGTTGACAGGCCTATGCCCAGGGGGTAGAAGTAGACATTGCTGGGCCCCCAAAGTGCCCCCTGGGACATAGGAACCTTCAAGCACACCCTAAGGCAAGAACTGCAAACTCAAAACCCCACAGAAACCAGACAAACAACTCAAACCAGGGAAGGCAGTGGGCTATCAGGAGATGGTCAAGAAATACTGGGACCATGAAGAGGGGGAGAGCTCAGTCCCATCTAAAGAAGACAGGGGTGCCTGATGCCAGCTGATTATTGCCAGGTGGAATGTTGGCTCAGGATCACCAGATCTCCCAAAAATTTTTAGAGAGCCGGGGATATCTGGGTTTTTATGTGTATGCCCCTGATTTTTGATGTTGGCAACTCATTTCTAATTTAAAGAAATGCCGATAGTCCAGGAATGCATATCTGGGGGTCATGGGTTTGTTTCCCGAGTGGGCTGTGGGATGCCGTGGGCCCCTCTGGCTTGGGCTGATAGTAGGAGGCCTAAGGAGTCTTGGGTTGCTCACATGCCAGCTGGGATCTCAAATCTAGCCCTCTAGATTTGGAGAATAGATTACTCTAGAGAGTAATGAGCAACATACTCTACAGGTTTCTGGCAGAGCCGCAGGGGTGGGGACAGAAGACCCCACACTATCACTACGCTGTCTCTGCCTACGTGGAATCTGCTTTCTATCCCTCCAGTTCTAGACACCAAGGTCCCACCTGCTGTCGCCTCACTCTTCCCTGGCGGGATCTGGGGCCCTTCCCCCCCCCTCCTGCTGCCCCATCGCTACCTGCCTCCAGGTCCTGGGGGGGAGAAGGCAGGACGTCTCATCTGCCCAGCCCAGTGGGCACTGCATTCGCTCTCATGCCTGTCGGGTTCCACGGCCCCAGGTGGCTCCCCTCCCAGAGAGGACAGGAAGTTTGGAAAAGGAAAGAAGGTCAGAGTGACCAGGCTTTGTGAAAAAGTTCTTAGAATCCAGAGCCAACCATACCAGCTGGTGGCTGCTGACCCAAGGTCGGTGGCCACGGGCCCAGCCTTTCCCTGATGGCGGGTGGCCATGCCCGCCCCAGACAGGCCTGGGCCCGGGGCCGGGGTCAGTGGAACGTGTCTGACCTGGACCGGAAGCTGTGTCTCATAAGACTTGGGGTCCGGAGTGAAGCCTCCGGTGTCGGAGAGGGCCCCAGAGGGTCCGGCTCTGAGGGGTAGGGGGACACCACGCAGGGTCTCAGGTGGTGGGGGGCAGCCTTCATCTCTGCTGTCCCCACGGTGGCTGGGCAGTGGACCTCAGCGAGAGTAGTATCCTGGAGGTGAGGCAGTGGTCCCAACAGATGAGGAGAGACGCATGGAGGCCTCGGCTGGAGGCACGGAGGGTCTGAGGGCCATGCCGAGGCTGCTGGGTGGCCTGGGGGGCCCAGCCTGGCCTGCAGCAGGCCCATCACGTGCCGGAGCTCCTGGCTGAGCTGAGACACTTCCTGGGTGAGGCGGGAGATCTGTTGGCAACACAGGGGTTGTTTCCCAGGTATTGCTGCTACCCTCCTGGGTGCACCCCCCAACCCCACCCCACAGCTTACAAAATCCTTTCATAACCACTCTCTGCTCATGGCCACCCTGAGAGGAAAGCAAGGAAGGGGCTACTTGGTCTACATGTAAATACCCCAGACCTTTCTCAAAAAAGGTTAGTGATGGCAGCCATTGCCGTCCTCCCCGACATCCCACTTTTACAAGATGCACAAAAAATGTGCTTAAGGAGGTTGCGTGGCTTTGAAACCACAGATGTAGCCTCACTGTTGGGTGATCCCACTGCACAAGGTCAAGTGTTCAAATTTCAGGGAGTACAGAATCAACTGAGAAACATAGAAATGCAGATTTCTGGACCCCAGACATTCCAAATTGGGAGACACCCAGGAAGCTACATTTTACCAGCTTTTCCAGGTGCCAGTAGATGCTCGGGCGTGGAGCCGCTGGCCTAGAACTGTGAGCAGAAGCAGGACTGGCCCTCAGTCCCGCAGAACTTGGGCTGGGCCCTGCCCCCAGCCCCAGGCCCTGCCCCTCCCCGCAGCTGCTCCCTTGGGAAGCTTGATGTTTATCTGGAGGGAAGGCTGACTCCCAAGGGCTGGGCCAGGCTTCGCTGTGGCGACAGCTCTGAGATCCCTGGGGAGGATGCAGAGACAGAGGTCGAGTCTCTGCGCACAGCGTCTGGGCTCTTCCTGACCAGGACTCAGGCACTGGGTTCCAGGTGCCCCAAGGCTGAAGGCCTCTCAGCCTCTCTGTCCTCTGCCCGCGTGTTTGCTTAGTACTCATTTCCCAGGGCTGGGGTGAGGGAAGGGCCTGAGCACTGTGACTTGGTTGGGGGCACCCGGTGCAGGAGAGCATGGCACGGTGGAGAGGATCGCAGGGAGGCNATCTGGAGGGAAGGCTGACTCCCAAGGGCTGGGCCAGGCTTCGCTGTGGCGACAGCTCTGAGATCCCTGGGGAGGATGCAGAGACAGAGGTCGAGTCTCTGCGCACAGCGTCTGGGCTCTTCCTGACCAGGACTCAGGCACTGGGTTCCAGGTGCCCCAAGGCTGAAGGCCTCTCAGCCTCTCTGTCCTCTGCCCGCGTGTTTGCTTAGTACTCATTTCCCGGGGCTGGGGTGAGGGAAGGGCCTGAGCACTGTGACTTGATTGGGGGCACCCGGTGCCAGAGAGCATGGCACGGTGGAGTGGATCGCAGGGAGGCGAGGCCCCCCTCCCAGCTGGATGGCCTAAGCCAGCTGGGAAGAGAGAGGAAGCAGGCGTGCACGCTCACTGCATCCTCACGGCCTCCTCACAACAATGCTGGAAAATAGGTTGTTTCCCAGGTTTCTAGGTGAGGAAATCGAAGCTCAGACAGGTTGTGGGACTTGCCTAAGATCATCCAGCTAGTGTGAATATTTAAATTCAGGACTCCTGCTCCAAATCCTGAAATGCTTTTGTATAAGGCTTGCCTCTGATCCCAAAATGGTCTTCTCCAGGTTTGGAGAGGAGGAGCCAGCCCCAACCCACCTCCTGGTTCAGCCTGCAGACCTTTTCCTTCACTTCCTCAGCCCCAGTGGCCAGTTCCTGGCTGCGCCCGGTGCCTGCAGACAGACGGGGTGAAGGGATACAGTGAGTGCAGGGAGCATAAGTCTAGAGCTTGGGCTGGGCCCCTTCCTGTCACTGGGTCGACAGAGGACCAGAGGAGAGGGGGCTCTGGGGTCAGGATGATGGGGAAACCGAACTCTCGGGCTGGTTTTGAGGCCCTGTGACTTCTGCAGGCTGCCCACCCCTCTGGTTTCTAGGCATGAATCTTCTTTTTGATATCTGAAGGTAACATGCTCTCGTCATGCCTTTTTGCATTTCGACGCCTGCCTTACTCTGCCCCTCAAACTGCTAGCCAGGGTTTAAGACCCAACTGAAGAGTCCCCTCCTCTAGGAGGGGCAGCTAAGGGGGCTCTCCTTTCCTACCTCAGAGCCCTGTTCTGGTCTCAATTGTGGTATCAGCATGCTGTTCCAGAATCGTTTATCTGAGTGCACAGGTGTCTGCCCCATTAGACTGGGTGATTGCTAGGAATGTGGGCCAGCTCTGGTTTATCTGCGCATTCTGAGCACAGCATCCGGCACGTGGCAGGCCCTTACTACATGTGGGATGGATAGACGGATGAATGAAGGAGTGAATGGCAGATGAATAGCTGACTATGCATTGAGATGGTTGCTGGCCCTTACCTGTAGGAGGGGCCTGAGAGTGGGACCTAGGGTGCTCGGGCCTCCTGCTGAACTGGAATGTTGGGGCCTCCGCTGAGCTGCCAGAGTCCTCAATGCCATCCACTACCCTGGGACAGGGGCAGTGGTCATCAATCCCATGGGGAGAGGGTAAGGGCCAGAGCAGAGCAAGCAGAGAGTGAATAGGGCCGCAGTGCCAGGGAGCTGGGGAGGAGCAACAGTCAAAGGCGTGGCGTGGGGTTGCAAGCTGTGGTGGATCAGGAAGGGCATGGCGGGCACATGGGGCAGAAACAGAGAGGAGCACTGGGGACAGAGCCCCAAGAAGGTTCTGGAAGCCAGTAGTGGTGTGGGGAAGGCAGGGGCGGCTGGTATCTCACCGGGGACTGAGGTCTGACGGTCCAAATGTTCCCGGTGGGGGGATAAGAAGCTGGGGAGGCTTCCTGGCAGCAGAGCCCCGGGTGGGGCCATGAGAGGAGGGGCTGTGGCCCTGGCCAGCCAGAGCAGGAGATGGAGATGGGGACAGGGAGGGGGAAGAGACGAGGGCCGAGGAGAATGGGGGCAACTCATCGCCCAAAAGGCTGACCAGGGAGCCGCGGGGCCGGGCTGGGCTAAGGTTGGGCAGCAGGAGGGGCCTGCGGGGCCTGGGACCACCTCCAGGCTCAGCCCCGGCCTCAGCCTCTGTGATGGACGGCAGGGTCTTGTCTGAGGAGGAGCCGAGGCTTTCCGAGTGGGGCTGTGGGCAGAGGGGCAGTGAGGATGCAGGACGGTGAACAACGGGCCCCTCACTGAGCAACAGTCTTTCCTGGTGGATGGTGCTCCCCGTCCCCTCCCCCTTCTCCCCCGCAGCAGCAGAGGACCAAGGAGAGGTGCCCCTTCCCACATCCCCACCATGCAGCCTCCCCCCCCCCCCAGGACGGGAAGGTTACCTGAGAGAGCCGAGGGGATCGGGAAAAGCGGCTGAGGCCCTGTTGGGGACAGAGGGGGTTCAGCTGACTCACCCCTCCCCACTGCATGAGTACAGCACCTCCTAGTCCCACCCATTGCTGCTTTGGGGTTCAAGCATGTGGGGTCTTTTTGTGGATTTGAGTCAGAGATACCTCCGACTCCAACTCAGAGAGCTCCTGAGGGGAAAGTCCCTGTGAAAAGCAGTAAAAGACAAAGGCCTACGGCATAACCTATAGACCTAAACCAAAACGGGCTCAGGAAACATTTGGAGCGTGAGGAAGCCCCAGGGGATGGCTCCCAGTCTAGAGAGGGACTGGACAGAGGAGGACCACATGAGGGGGACTGTTGCCAAAGTGCAGGCCCTCTGGGTAGTCTGGAGCGAAGCTGAGGGGTGGCCAGCGGGAGATGGTGGGTCAGCAGAGTCGGAAGAAAAGGTGGTGAGAGATGGTCCGTGGGGGAGATGATGGCCAGAGGAGGAGGCCAGTAGGGTTGGACCGTGTTAAGCATGGCAGGGGCAATGGATGGGGTTGCCTGGGGTCGAGAGAGGATGTTTTCAGGGTATAAGGCAATGCCTGAGGGTCTCTCTGGGGCTGGGGGAGGTCTGCTTTAACGGAAGGAACCTCAGAGGAAATGGAGGCCATAGCGGGTTTACATACATTCGTGTTGGAGCCCTGGCGCAAGTTGAAGGTCAGGTCCCGGGGCAGGCCAGCACGGAAGGCAGCCCCGTACTCAGGATAGAGCTTCAGGACCTCCGCCAGCCCCTGGCTGCTCAGCCGCTGCAGGCCGCAGTACGTCAGTGCCTTCACGTCCGCGCTGGTCTTTGGCACACGGGTTGGGCCTGCTCCTGACCCAGGCTCCTGCCCTGGCTCAGTGGTATCTGCCCCGATCAGGTCCCCCTTCCCTGTGGGTAAGGGATGGGGACAGTGAGCTGGGGTCATCCAGCTGTGGCTGAGGGACCAAGGGGATACACCTAGTCAATGGATTTGAGGGGCAGCCAGTGTGTTCGAAGGATGGCTGGAGGTGGCCAATCCATGGGACTGACAGAAGTGGTCAGTGGACTTGGGAAAAGGTCAGTGCAGATTGACTGGTGACACTGCGAGACGGTTAGTGAGGGATGTCAGTGGGCTGGAGGAACGATCAATAAAGAGTGGCCAGAGGGGTCAGTTAAAGGGTAAAGGACAATGGAGTCGAAGGTCAATGGTGAAGAGCCAACTGAGGAAGGGTCGATGGGTTGAGGGATGGCCAAGGGATTAGGGGAGAGCTTGAGGGGAAAGGTTGAAAGGGGGCGGTGGTAGGGAGAAGGGACCAAGAAAGAGTGCTTCTCAGCAGGAATTGCAGCTACCCACGGGGAGTGTCCCCGTCCCTAGATTCTTGCCACTCCCAAGGCCTCTGGGGGAAGGGTCCATGGTACGTGGTGGGTGCGGGTGTGATGCTCACCCAGGATGGCCAGCACCATGTTGTCGCGAAGCACCTCCAGCGAGCCTGAGCAGACATAGTAGTGCGCCTGCAGGGCGTCCCCACGGCGTAACAGGTACTCGCCCGGAGCACAGAATGAGGTCTTGATGTGCAGGGAGAGGGCCCGCAGGCAGCCCCTGCTCGCCGCTCCGAACAGCGGCAGCTGCAGGATCTCCCGGTTCAGGTGCATGGCGACGTCGGCTCGCAGCTCGTCGGGGAAGTCCCGCAGCAACTGCACAAGGGCCATGGGTCACTCCAGCCATCGCCCTGCAGCTGCTGCTTGATTTCTACAAATACGCTGAGCTGTCACCGAGGAGATAGCTCGAACTTGCCCTCTGCTTTGAAGTTACCCATTCCTGCCTTTCCGGAAGACTTCTTCTGTCTAACCTCCATTTTACTCGTGTGTGGCCCCTACAGCTGGGCAGAGACTCGCTCTTGTCCTGTCTGTCCACGGCCCGGGGTTATACACACTGGTCACTCACACACGTTCTGGTTGCCCAGCCGTTCGAATGCAAGGACCATCCCCGGTGGGTCCGCCTAAAACTGGACGTCAGGAGACTGGAAGTCAGCCCTGCTCCTAAATCCCTATGGACCTTGAGCAAACCACTTCCTCTCTTGGGCTATCTGTAAATTGCAGGATTACACTAGACCTTGAACATTACCAACATCACCCTAGAAGCCAAACTTGACATTCACAGTTAGTTCCTCATGTTATGGAGCCCTTTGGCCACTGTGGCTTCCTGCCCTCTCTCTGGTCCCCACTGCCTCCCCAGCCTCCTCATCCTCAGCCTGCCTCTTGGCTCCCTTCTAACTCTCCACGCTCCCCCTGCACCACGGCACCCAGCTCCATGACGGCCACACTCCCCGTGGCCCGAGTTGCACCCTAGGGTCCAGACCTGTATTTCCAACCAACTCTGAGGCACACTCCACCTGGGTCTGCCATAGGCACCGCGCTCTCATCATGGCCCCACGGGGGACGCTCATTTTCACCCTTAGGTACAGCCTTCCTCCTGTCACATCCCCACGGCACCCTTTCCCCAGGCCGGAGCCCTGGGGATCACTCTGAGCTCCGCTCCTGCCCCCAGGATCACCAAGCCCCATGGTGCCTGCCCTCAGAAATGCCTCCCAGATCCCCAGGCCACTCCCCAGTCTGAACATTTCGGAGGATAAGGTCTAAAGTCAAGGCCATCTATGACCTGGACCAGCCCCCCAACCCCTTGCACTCGCTCCCTCTCCACCGGCCAGGGCTTCCACCTCAGATCCTGGGGCTCGTGGAACTGCTCTCGGTTCTCTGAACGCACCCCGATCTCTTGCGTCAGCACTTCCGGGCCTGAGTTCCCATTGCTCTCTCTGCAAGGAGCAGCCTTCTGGTGGAAGGCCAACTCCCTGATTGTCCTTCACGCCATCCTGTCTCCTGTGCCACTTTCCCTGACCCCTCTAGGCCCAGACACAGTGAGGAGGCCAAGGGGCACATACATCCCCACAGCAGAGTCCCGTTCACCTGATTTAGTCGCCAGACTGGCGTCTCCCTGGGGGGAAGAGCTGAGTGGGATTACCTCGGAGCTCCCTGTGCCCAGCACAGCGGCTGGCCCACTGCAGGTGCTGGGGAAATGTTGGCTGAAGGGAGCATGGCATTAGCTGCAGCCTGAGCTCTCTTTCAGCTCCCAAATTCTAGTGTACAAGAAAAGGGGTGTGGATTTGGCTGGGTGCCGATTGATCTGGTGCCCTCGTGAACACCACCTCACCGCCTGGGACCCAGGGGTGCCTCCATTCTAAACCCAGAGAGGCTGGCCCCACTCCACGCCGCCCTGCACCATTGCACCGCCACGCGGTGCAGACCAGGAGTCCCAGCTCCCCACCTCGTTGGCGTCAATGCCGCCGTTGACGGCCCATGTGGTCTGGAAGTACTCCAGCATGCGCTGCTTGAGCGGCCGCGGCAGGCGATGCACGCGGATGAAGTCCTTGAGGTCCTTCATGCGGCGGTGGTAGAGCGAGCGGCGGGAGTACATGCGCTGGATGATGGCCGTCACGTTCCCGAACACCACCGCGTGCATCAGTGCTGCAGCGGGGGCGGCGGGCAGCAGGTTAGGGGGGCACTGGCTCCCAAACCCACCCTGCCCTGGACGGGGCTCTGGGTTCCTGGGGAAGGGCCGGAGAGCCAGTGGGCTGCTACGTGCCTACCTGGTGCCAGGAGCTGGCGTGAGGAGAGGAATAGAAAGTGGTCCCGAGGGGCAGGGGCAGACCTGATGCTTCTCTCATGACCCTCCCCGCCAAATAGGTCATGAACCTGTGGTTCCCACCCCCTTAGCAAGAAGCACGCCTGTCGGTGGCATCCCTGGGGGCCACCGTGTAGTAGGCACAGAGGACAGCTCTACGAATGAATTCAGGGCTGTCTGGATGGCCTTCTCTGGGCCCGTTTCCCTATCTGCACGCTGGGCTTAGCAGGGCCACCCCGGGGCTTGGCAGGCCTGGTCTCACCGCCTATGAGCATTGTGCAGATGGAGAAGATCTTCTCGGCGTCGGTGTTGGCGCACACGTTGCCAAAGCCCACGCTGGTGAGGCTGCTTAGCGTGAAGTAAAGCGCAGCAATGTAGGCGCTGCGCCGCGATGGACCGCCCGCGGAGCCGTTGACATAGGGCACCTCCAGCCTCTTGCCCAGCTCATGCAACCAGCCTGGGGGGCGGAGGAGGGATGCAAGGAGACCCAGCTGCACCCCGTGGTGGAGAACTGGGTTTCCCTGAGCTGCCTGCGCTTGCCTTTGGTCAAGTATCTATAGAGGCAAGGGGAAGTTTGCATGGGCTGGCATAGGAAATGGGAGGAGCAGCCTTGGCCTGGGCCTCTCTACCGTGGATTGGTTATAGCTGTCATCCAAGGCTACCAACACCCTACACTGCTGCCTGTCTAGGGGTCTCTGCCACTCTCACAGTTTGTTGAGTACCTCCTGTGTACAGGGTGCTGGAACTTGACCCAGCCAGACAGTCTCCCTGCCCTGGTGGAAATTACAGTCTGGAGGCGAAAGGGACATGAAATAAATCATTCCAGGTGGGAGGTGAGCTCCTAAACAGGAGCTAGAGGGTATCTTAGGAGTCACCCTGGGTTAGGGAGGCCCCGCACAGCAGGGTGGGTGGGAAGAACATGGCTCTCGAACAGAGGACAGAGCTCTTAGGACAGAGCATTTTAGCTGAGCCTGCAGGGAACAGACAAGTCACTGGGTGAAGGGAGGGGAGACAAAAGGGGAAGGAGTCCAGAGAGGAAGGAGCGTTCAAAGGCCCACAGTGAGAACGGAGCTCAACCTGGGAGCTGGAGGGAGGCTGGCGTGCGGCTGTGGCTCAGGGGCACGGGATGCAGAGAAGCTGGCGGGGGGGGGGGGGGGGCAGAGCGGGGCTGCCGCACACAGGGCGTGCACTGAGTGTGGACTCTATTCTGACGGCAGTAGGAGCCACCGGAAGGGGCCAGGGAGGGGTACTGCTCCCTTCGCCCCAAACACCCTCCTTTCCACTAGAGTGTGTCTCATACTGTATTTTGGTTTTCTATCACCAGTCTTGCTCCCCTACTAGGCTGTGAGGTCCCCCCAAGGCAAAGCCCTTGTCTTCAAATGAGTATTCCAGTGATTGATCTGGAAGGAGCTCGATGCATGTTGGTTGGATGAATAGAGGAATGCGGGTGGGGAGGGGCGGGTACTGGCAGAGGCGTTGGCTTGGTTGCCTGAGTGGCAGGGCAGGTGGGTGGGTGGTCAGTGAAAGCCTGGGGTCAGTGGCTCACCGATGTCCCATAGCAGTGGGTCATTGGCCTCCATCTCCCGGCGCCCGATGACATACCAGATGCAGGCCATCCAGTGGGCAAGGAGCGCAAAGACGGACATGAGCAGCGTGAGCACCACAGCGCTGCACTGCGAGTACCGCTCCAGCTTCTGCAGCAGCCGCAGCAGCCGCAGCAGCCGCACTGTCTTCAGCAGGTGCACCAGCGACGTCTGCAGCAGTGCGGGCGGGGGAGGCTGTCAGAGGCACAACGCCCCACCCCCATGTCCCTCCCCAGCACCTTGCCATCAGAGTCCTGGGGCGGGGGGGCGGGTAGTGACAGCAGGAAGAACATCTCTGTTGTCCTAAGAAGATGGCCAGGAAATGCAAGGGGGTGGGGGGAGGGAGAATAATGCTAAAACTAATAATAGCTAATAGTAAGTACTTACTACGTGTTAGGATGGGGCTAAGCAGTTGTAAGCCTCATAAAAAGATTATGCCCTCAGCCCAATTATCATTCCTGCTCCCAATTTACAGGTGAGTAAACTAAGAGAGATTAGTGACTTGCTCAAGGATGCAGACCAAGGAAACGATGGAGCTGACACCAAAGTCAGCCCAATGGGGCTGATGCCCAAAGTCCATTTGGTGGCATGCTGCCTTTTGGCACTGTGGGCTGTGAACGAGCAAGTCCCGGCGGAAGGCAGGGCAGTAGACAGAACGACCCCCAGCCCATACACGAGGTCCCTAGTGCCCTAGGCACAGTCAACTGTGGGTGAGAGCTGGTTGTTGGTTACAGCAGCAGTTGTGGGGGGAGTCGCCCTCGAGATAGAGAGACGTGGTAGAATGGGGACCAGGCAAGGCTCGGGGGCCTTTTCCTCTGTGGGCCAGCTGCAGATGAGAGGGTCGTGCTGACATGTTAAGGAGGGACAGCGGGGACTGAGGGGGCCTAGGCTCCGAGATCGCAGCCCTCGTTGGGTGAATGGGGGTCGGGGTGCGGCTGGTGTGGCACCTAGTGAGGGCCCTGTCGACGTTGGCTGTCGTTGCCACTGTTTTCACTGTGGTCACTAAAGCTCCGGTTGGGTCTTCCAGATTCAGGGGAGAGGAGCAGGTGAGGGTTTACCTTCTCGCTGCTGGGGCTGGGCACTCAGGGCCGGCACGGGTAACCTGCGAAGGCCCTTCACTGTCCTCCTAGGGGTCTCCAGAAGCATCCCTGGTATCCCTGGCCCTACACAGCTCCTGAGCCACTTTGTGCCATTTTATCTCATTTTAGGGGAAGGAGGTGGCCTTGATCCCCCATATAGACCCTCTCCAGGGCTTAATGCCTGCCTCCAGTTCCCAGAGTTCCTGACCTTAGTCCATCATGGCTTCCCTCGTTCTCCGGTCCCTGGGCTCTGCTCCCTCAGGGCCCTCCTCTCCTCTGACCAGATAGCCCCAGGCCCGGCTCCTTCAATCCCACAGCTCTGCTGCGCCTCCTGGCCTCTAAGCCCTGCTCCCTCCAGCCCCGGCACTGCCCCTTGCCTCCCCAAATACCAGACCACCCACTCAGTGCCCAGGGAAGCAGGGTACTGTGTTGAAAAGAATACTAGACTAGCCCTGGCTGGTGTAGCTCAGTGGATTGAGCTCGGGCCTGCGAACCACACGATCGAGGTTCGACTCCCAGTCAGGGCACATGCCTGGGTTGCAGGCCAGTTCCCAGCAGGGGACACACCAGAGGCAACCATACAATGATATTTCTCTCCTTCTCTCCTTCCTTTCCCCTCTAAAGATAAATAAATAAAATCTTTAAAAAAAAAGAAAGAAAAGAATACTAGACTAGACACCCCACCTTCTGCCTGTCACTGCTAGCTGTGTGACCTTCGGCAAGCCGCTTAACCTCTCTGAACCCAGTATCCACCTCTGAAAAAGAAGGATAAGAGGATCTGCCCTGAAGGGTTATTGCAAGGCTCCCGAGTGACACGTGTGTGAAAGAACTTAGTAAACTGTAAAGGGCTCCGGAAGGACCAGAGGAAGGGGATCTGCCTGGGATGGGGGACAAGGCGATATCTGCAGTCCTCCCCCATCCCCAGGGACAGTGGTCTGCAGTGGGCACAGGGGATGGGGAAGGGTTGGGAGCTGTGCCTGGAAGGACCAGGGCCTCGGGGCAGACACACACACGCACGTGTGTGGGAGCATGCACACACTTGTACACAGCCAGGAGAAGAGGCCCACCGCTCGTTGGCGGCTGGTTAAATCTGGCTGCGTGTAGGTGGTTTCCTGCTATAGCTAAGTGTGGCAGAGAGAGGCGCGCACGGGGAAACTGCTCACCCCGTCCCCAACCAAAACCAAGGGGGTCTGGGGACTGAGGGTGGAATTCCCTCCCCCTCGACCCAGGAAGACGGACTATCTACTAACCGGGTGTGGAGCTGGCCACATTCAAAGGCACCCTGTGCTGTCCCTAGGGACCTGAGAGGACACGGGTCCCAGCACCCCACCTCCAAACCCCCCCAACACCTTCTCCCTCCTTGTCTGGGTTTGCATGCTGCCCCCAAATGCTCTCTCTCCTGCCAGCCAGTCCTACTCCTCATCTACAGTCTAGCTCCACTCTCCCCTCTTACGCACCCTTCCCAGGCCACCCTCACCTCTGCCCAACTCGGGTGCTCTGGCCTCCCCAGCACCGGTGAGATTTTTGATCATTTCCATCCGTGCCCATGCCCCAGCCTGGAGCCCCAAGGTCAGCCAGCTCCCCGCCCAGCCCCCACCCCGCCTCCCCAATAACTGGGCCTAATCTTCCACTTCATTCACTTCTTCCTCTTCTGTGCCCATCGTCCCTGTCAGGAGTTAGGCCCCCTCAGCAGCTTGGCTGCTCGGAGGCCGAATCCTTGTTCCTTTTCCCCACACTGACCGTGCCCAACGCAGTGCTTTGTAGACAGCTAAATGCTCATCAGTTGTTTGTTGAATAAAAATGTAAAAACTACCACTTGCTCGGCATCAGGCCAGTGCCGCCTCGGTAGCCCTACTTAGCTTTTCGTTTGTCTCGGCTTTCCCCAGAGTCTGTGAGCTCAGCTCCCCAAGAACACAGACCCTCTCAGAACCTTCTTGGCTCCCAACCCAGGGTTCTGCCCGTAGCAGATTCCTGACAAATATTCGCGGACGGAGGGCTCGGAAGGGCTGAGCCCGAGTCTGGAGTCACTCCCTTAACAGGAGATGCGCTGCCGAAGCTGGGAGCTTAGGCTGCCTGGTGGGTCGGGGCCCACTCACCACGGTGATGTTGAAAACGTAGAGCAGGTCGAACGGCAGCGCGGCGATCAGGTCAACGAAGAACCAGGTGGCCAGGTAGTGGAGGCCAATGGAACGGGGGGCAGAGACCACCTGGCCCGACTGGGACACGTAGGTCGTGCGGAAGTTCAGGATGATATCTGGGGGTGCAAGAGGCTGTTACTAGGGCGCCTTGGCCTAGAAACACTGGCCAAGGGGCCAAGGAACTGGGTAAGCTGGGGACAAGCCTTAGAGACCCGAGATGGACTTAGAGGCAGGACTGGGGAGGCCCGATTGGGCTTCTGGCTGGTCCTTAGGGAGGCAAGGCCTAGAGGCAGAAGGCTGCAGGGGTCAGGAATCAGGGCACATGGACCATTATGACTTAAAAACCCAGAAACTGATGGGCTCTGAGTGACTGGGTCCTGCAGCCCAGAATAGGGTGAGGCTGGACGGAGTGGGCCCCTCCAGCGCCCCCACACCAGGGTATGTGGGGCAGGGGCTCCAACCCAGGATGAAGAGCATCTCCACGGTGATGTCGCTGACAAGGGTGTGTCGGGAAGTGAAGGGGGTGTCGTCATCGCCGGAGAAGCAGACGTTGTAGGGGACAGTGACTGCAACGTAGAAGGTGGCGAGGAGGATGAGGCCATCCCAGATGGCCTTGGGGATGCTGTAGTGGAGGAGGAGGCAGCGGGACCCCTCCACGGAGGCCACCTTGTATTCAGGCACCGATGGCTTTGGCTCAAACACGTTCTAAGGAGAGAGAGGTGGTGGTTGGGGACACCCAGGGGCAAGAGGAGCCAAGGCTGGGGGAGGGAGGGGCTGGGAATGAGGGAAGGGGGAGTGGGCACTGCAAACATGAGCACAGGGAGAGGCAGAAAGTGCAGGAGACGATGCCAGTGTCGGGCGCCTGACCCTTCCTCTGCCAAGCTACTGCTCGGGATTCCTTCCTAATCAGTCGTGTTCTGGGGGTATTTCAAGGTGTGACCTTCACCCTGCCTGAGGATATGATGACAGATCAGGCACGTGCCCTGGCTTGAGGGGTCACAAAGTTCTTTCTCGAGTACCTCTTGGGTTCTGGGGGCCCAGTGGAGGATCGGTGTGTCTAAGAGGGAGGGGAGGCTGGCACAGCACCCATTTCCCTGTAGCCCTAAGGGACCGCGTAGGGGGTTGGAACTCAACCCCGTAGCTTTACCAGGGCCCTAGGAGTAGTGCGCAGGGCTGGGTGTGAAGCCCCCATGGGGGCTTCTCTCCCTAGTACACTCCCTTGTGGTTTCGTCCCTCCTCCAACAGGGTAAACTTATCAGCCAGAGGTCGATGCTATAGCCACTGTTAGAGCCCTGGCCTGTGACAAGTCCTGAGCAGAGTAATGAGAATCACGGGAAAACAAGGGCGAGGGGGATGGAAGGAGATCGGGTGGGGGCTGGGACAGAGCCGAGCTGGACTTGAGCAATGGACAGAGAAACAAGTCACTGGAGGGAGACCAGACAGACAGGGAAACGGGAGGAGAGCGGCAGGGAGCCTCAGCATCGTGGCTGGAAGATGCTGGGGTGGAAACAGGACTCACGTTGTTGGTTTTCAGGCTTCCCTGGCCCCGGCGGCCGAAGTGGCCAGTCAGTCTGTGGAGGGCAGTACGGCTCTGTCTCTTGGCGAACCGAAGTCTTGATCTGGCTCCCCTCCTGCCAAGGGAGTGCTCTACTGGGAAGAAGGTATGGAGATAAGTGGGGGCACACCCCATGAGGCTGGGTCGGGAGAGGTCTTGTGTGACCTTGGGCTAGGACCTCTGGCCATTCTCGCCTTCTCCCCAGACTTGCGGTTACCGTGATTACTGTCCCCATGGCTTCCTGAGGGGCCAAGACCTGGGCCTCCACTCTGAGTGATGTCCTTGAAGGAAAAGAGGAAAAGCACAACCTCGCCCATCTCATTCTTGATGGGCATCATGTCCAGGAGGCACCAAAAGGCTGAGCCTGTAGGTGTGGAGAGATGGAGGGAGAGGGTGAGCAGTCCATGGAATCCCTAACCCCTCTGGTTCCTGGGCACCGTTAAAGGGTTTGGCAAGAGTTCAGAGCCGGAAAGAACTCCAGATATGTCAGCCAACTCCTTCACCTTCCAGATGGGAGAACCAAGGCCCAGAGAGGGTCAGGGATGCACTCGGTGTCACACAGTCAGCTTATGGCAGCGTGAGAACCAGCACCCAGGCTTCCACGGTGCCCAGTGGACTCTGGGTAAAGCCCGGGGTCTGGACGGGGCTGCAGGCAGGCCAGGTCCCTCACCATTCTTCCGGTAGAAGCAGATTTCAGCCCTGTGCTCCTGCTGGCCCTCCAGGGCCTTGTGAAGCCTCTGCAGGGCTGGCTCACTGGTCTCCGGACCATAGAGGAAACGGCAGCTGCATGTTTTCTGCATGACCTCGGTGCGGCCGTAACCTGTGAGCTCGCAGAAGCCGTCAGAGCAGTAGACGATGGGAAAGCCCCTTGGGCCCTGTGCATTGGCCAGCAGGAAGTTGCTATCTGTGAAAAGAAGAGGTCAAGATCAGGTCAAGGCCAGGAGGGGAGCTCAGCTTCTGGGTGGGCTGTACCTCCCACAAGCTGTGGTGAGAGCTGACAGTCAGAAGCTTCTCAGGCTTCCATGTGATTCCTGGATCCTCCTTTGGGATATTCTCAGAGGTAAGAAGAGATAGAGCAAAGGACAAGGACCTAGGGGTGGCCTGGAACTGGGATAGGGACTACTAGGAAACCAAAGAATTCATGTCGTTCATCCACTAGCCTTCAAGCTAGTGAGCCCTCACTGTGGAAAGCAGCATAGCACGGGGAGTTAGGGCATGGGCTCGGCACCCCACCTCGGCTGTTACTGACGGTGTGACCTTGGGCACGTTAACGCGCTCTTCTGCGGCTCAGCCTCCTGAGCTGCAAAGTGGGGGGATACGTCTTCCTCACACGGTGGCTGTGAGAGTTACAGGAGTCAGCTGGGGAGGACCTCTGGTAACACAGCCAGTGTTGCACTGAGAAGGCGAAGTGAGACTCCCACACTGGCACAGCTTTCAAAGCACAGCCCCTGCCCTGTCATCCTATTGGAGAGTGGACAGGGCAGAGAATCACACCTGTTTTGTCGATAGGAAGCTACAAGGCAGAGATGACCCAAACTCACTAATCCCCTTTGTGGGAGGAGGGCTACAGTAATGAGTAGTGTCCTCATTCCCTGCCTTGCAAGAACGGTCCTCTTTTTAGCACCTCTTTAGCTAATTTCAGGTGGCCTGTCCCCAGTGCTCAAAGTCTGGCAGGACCAGGCAGTGAAGCTGTGGCTCCAGCAACCCCAGCAGCAGGACCTGAGTTAGCTCCCTCCAGGTCCAATGGGTGGGAGGCCACAGGAGGGCTCCGTAGGCCACCCAGGGACAGAGTCTCAGCTGAGGGAAGGGACCTGAGACACAACCAGCCCCAGGACGCTAGGAAGGGTGACTGTATGAGGGTGGGGTGGCTGATGGGGACACGGAGGGTGCCTGGGAGGTGCTGGGTCCTGGACAGCAGCAGCTTCCTTTTTCCGTCCCAGAGCCCGTTGCCCCGGTGATGGGCGCTATGGAAACAAGGGAGGCGGGTGTGGAGGAAGGGTGGGGAGGAGGGTAGGTCCCCCCCCACCCACGGCAGCTCAGTTTCCGCCCTCGGGCACCGCTCCCCTCGCCCCCCAGCAGGGCAGCACCCCCTACCCAATCCCAGCCAGGGCGTCCGAGAGGGGCAGGCAGCGACCTCTAGGCTGCAAAGTAGGAAAAGGGATCGGCGGGAGAAGAGGCGGGGAGGGAGGAGTGTGGCTGTCCAAGGTGCTGAACTTGGACCCACGCTGGGGTGGGCGAGCAGGGAGTTCCCTTCTTCACGAGGACCACCCCCCTTCTCCTGCCTCACCTCCCTCAGACACAGATGCGCCACAATCTTGGGGTGCGTGGCCTGAATCTAAACTAGGTCCTGCCGAAGTCTGATCCTCTCTGCCTCCCTCCCTCTCTCGTTTCCTGGGGGAAGAGGATGCTGCAGCCATCCGGGCGTGGACTCCAGAGCTCGGGACAGCAACGTCCGACCTCGGTGCCTCGGGTACGGCCCTACACGCCCCTGGCCGAGCTCTGCCCCGGAGTGGGACGCTCCCAAGGCCTCTCCTCCGTTTTGCTGCATGAAGAGCCTTCCACGCCTCCAGTCACACCCGCTGTCTCGCCCCCCGCACTCTGGGCTCTCTCCCCGCCCCGCATCGCAGAGCGCTGCCAACGCTGTTCCTTTACCGCGTCTTCGGAAGTTCCTAGACCCTCAGCTCCACTCTCCTTCTCGCCTCCGGTCTCAGCACATCCGGAAGACCCAAGCTGGCCCCTTCTTGGCGCCCAGCTCGAACCCCCGGCCCCAGCCTCGGCCCCACTCACGCGTGCCGTCGAAACGGGTGGCGATCGTGTCCAGGAAGGTGTTTTGTGGGGCCAGCAACCCCTTCATGACCGGCATGGCCTCGGGGCGCGAGTTCGAGGCTCGGCGGCGGGGCGCGCTCAGCTCGGCCGGGCCCAAGGGGGCGCGCTGCCGGCGGGGCCGGGGCGCCCCATGCGCCCGCCTGCCTCCTACCCTCTGTCTAACCGCCGCCGCCGCCTCTCTGCTGCGAACCCCGCGGCTTTCGCCTGGGCTCGGCGCCGCCTCGGTGGTGCTTTTCCCCACGGGCCAGATCCTTTCCCCCGGGCTCAGCCCGCGCCCGCCACGTGGCCCCGCACGGGGAGGGGCCACCAGCGACACCCGCACCTCTCTCTGCGGTCCTCCTGGGGAAGGGGAGCGGCCCACGCGAGTCCCTGGCGGAGAGAATTCGGGACACGCCTACCGGGAAGAAGAGGTTCTCAGAGGTGGGGCGGGGCTTGAGTGGCAGACACGCCTCTTCCTGGGCGGCCACGCCCCCACGCGTGGTTTCCCCGGCTCTCCTTGTGGCTCCGCCCCACGGGCTTCCCTACTCTCCGCCCACGCTGGGAATGGTATCTGGTTCACAGTGCTGCCAACCCGCTGGAGCTGGGCTGTTTTGCAGCACCCTCAGGACCCTGCTGTTCCGTCGCGAGACAGTTAGGGTGAAAGAGGCTAGCTTTGCTAGCCTGGGTGGGGATAGACAAGCCTGGGATCTCGACTTCTAGAATACACTGCTTACCGTCCACGTATGCCTCGGTTTGCAGTGGGACACTGGCAAATTCTGCCTCTGAGTCGAGCAGGGTGGGTGAAAACAGCTTTGGAGTCCACCGGGTAGAATTCTGGGCTCTGCCATTTACTAAATGTGTGGATTGGCCTCTCCGAGCCCCTCTTTTCTCATCTGTAAAGTGGAGGTAATAATTTTCACCTCATATGGTTGTGAGAATTTAGTAGCATAATGCATTGGCACAAAATAAGTGTGTTGGAGAGCAATTTTCTCTCTATTCTCACTCTTCCTACTGTCTTGACGTAACCCTCCTTCTCTCTGCTGCCATGCAGGTGGAGGAGAGGCTGGAAGCAACTCTGGGGCAGAGAAAGACAGTTTCAAGGTGGACAGAGTCAGTTTGCACATCTCCCATGCGCTGGTGGACCTTGAACTACATCTTCTCTGAGACCTAACCAGTACATCAGTAAGAAGGACCCAGGTGAGAACAAAGGACTTTTTCACCACAGAAGCAGAAAATTACTAGGGCTGAGCCTGGAGGCTCTGGGACTGCTTCCCAGAACAAAACAGTGAGGCCCAGCGAGAATGGAAAGATGGTCTCGGAGAGGGCATGCCAGGTGCCCATGCCCTTCTCCCCACAGCGTTGGAACCCAGCACCATCTGGGATGTTACATTGCTTAGAAGTGTCACATCGTTCTGCGCCTCTACTTTTGGGTGCCGCATTAGCTTCTTAAGGCTCATGTAACAGAGTACCGCAAACTGGGTACTTAAACAACAAAAATGTATTGTCTCACAGTTCCGGAGGCCAGAAATCCAAGCTCGAGATAATGGCAGGATTGGTTCCTTTTGAAAGCCGTGAGGGAGAGCCTGGTTCATTCTTCTGTTCTAGGTCCTGGTGGGTTGCTGGCAATCTTTGGCTTGGAGAGGCATCGCCCACTTCTGCCTTTATGTTCACATGGATTCTCCCTGTGTGCATTTCTGTGACTAAATTCCCCCTTTTTATAAGAACTCTGCCCCCACTCCCATATGACCTCATCTTAACTAATTCTATGCAATGACCCTCCAAATAAGGTCACATTCTGAAGTACCGGGGATTAGAACATCCACACATGAATTTGAGGAGGGGGCACAATTCAAACCATAACTAGTGTGTTCCACTAAAATTGCAAGAAAAGTCTTGCCCCATCCAAAAGTCTTGCAATAAGAACTCGTGACTTGCAGCTACCTACAGAATAAAGTGCAAAGTCTGATGACTTGTAAAGGTTTTCACCATCCTGGCTGCACGACCTAACCACCTCCCCTCCAGTGCCTCACCTCTCTCCACACTCTCTACCCCACGCTGCAGCCACTCGGGATGATTCATGTTGAACCTCATAGTCCCTGCCTTCTCCACAGGCTCTACCCCCAACCCTTCCCCCGCTGGGACTCCTCTGGGCAGCCCTTCTTGCTCCCCTCCCTCTCCTCTCTCACGGTAAAGGCCGAATGCAGCAGAGAGACGTGTCCCGCATCCTCTCATCTAACCACGCACATCTGAGGTCTTTCCCGCACGCCAACTTTGCATGGATCCTCGCTCTGGGGGCTCCCTATCCAGGAGTGTTTCACATTCAACGACGCCCAAGCTGAGGTGTCCCAGAGCCGGGCTTCCAGGCTCTCTGGCTCTTTATAGTTCGCAAGACTCTTACGCCCCCTGGAGGATGGGACTCCACAACACAGGAACAGAGACCAGTCACATTAACAGAAACTCGTCTTTATTGCCCTTTTTTTCTGGGGGCTGACAACGGGAGTGCACTGGGGAGAGGGCAGGGCCAGGTCATAGCCTAGGGACAGGCTCAGATCCCAGACCGTCCCCCAGGAGCAACAGAAGAGACCGCCGCCGAGGGACAACGGCGCCCGGGGCAGGGGCGCGGCGCTGGCTCTGCGCCCGCGCGGCGGCCCATGGTCAGAATGCCTGCTGCATGGTTGCCGTTGGCCTGCAGGAGGCGCTGCAGCCGGCCCTGCAGGCCTGGGGTGCCGGGCCGCCGCTTGCCCAGCGTGAGGATGCCGGCCGCGTGATTGCCCGAGCCGTGCAGCAGCTCATAGAGGCGGCAGGAGCACGTCTTCTGGCGGCAGCAGTCGGGCAGGGGCTGCGCCGCTGCCCCGGGCGACAGCAGCGCGGGTGGTAACAGTAGCAGCAGCAGCAGCGTCACGGCGACCCAGGAGACCTAGAGAGGTGGAGACCGGGTGCTGTGGGTCTTCCCGCCGCGCCCACTTCATGTCCTTCCACCCAGGCCTTGTCTTGGTGGTTGCGCGCCCCCTCCTGGCCTGCGCCCCTCCTTCTCCGTCCATCCGTTTTTCCTGCCTCTTGGCAATGGTGTGTGAAGGTTGGAGAGGGTCTCATCTGGCCTTTTACCTGCTCATCCTTCACGTCTCAGCACAACATCTCCTCCAGGAGGCCTTTCGAGACTCCCTGACCAGAATGGATCCTATCTCCTCTGGGTATCCCTAATTCGCTGTACCTCCATTAAAGTGCTTACCACTCCACCTGAAAACAGGTGTGTCAGAGTCTGTCTGCATCGGAAGTTTGGACACTCAGGGAAACAGGCCTTATTTAGTCCCGCTTCCCCTTCCCACAGCGGTGAACTCGCTTAAATCAAGGACTAGTAGGACCCAAGATGTCTTGTTTGCCTGATCCTTTGCAGGGGACACCGAACTAGGCTTCTGGGCAGTTCCCTACCCTCAGAGGCACAGCCTCCTCGCTTGTGAATGGGGCGTTAACTAATGCCTGCTGTGCAGAGTTGCTGGGAGGATAAAATGAGAAGACCGGTGCAAGCCCAACACCTGATGAATAGTAAGTGCTCAATAAACAGGAGCTCTTAGCAGAACAGGGCACAATTGAATGTCATCCAAGGCAGGTTCTCGGCCAAGGGTCCACCCAGTCCCCTCCTTACCTCAGAGCCTACACAGGAGAAGACCAAGACAGGAGACACCTCTAGCCTTTCTCCCAGCCCCTGAGCCAGCACTCTCATTGCCCCCCGGAATGATGTGTCCCCTCCACCCCTGGGCCTTTACCTTTGTGGAGGGAGGGCTCATGGTGTCTGGAGCTCAGAGTGGAGTAGCAGGGAATGGTGTCCTCTGCAGTGGTCCAGGGAGCTAGGAACTTTGAGGCTGTCGACTGTTACCTGTTCCCGGGAGCATGGGGTTTATAGTGCTCTGAGGTGGCGGGGGAGAGACAGGCACTTGCGTCCACTCTGGGGCCAGACAAAGGCAAGTCTAAGATTAGCCTCACGCAGGGCGGCCGTCTCCAGGCTGGGCCCAAGGAATGGCCGCCAAGACACCTAGAGGCTGGAGTTGGATCTCTGTGCCTCTGGTGCCCCCCTTATCTGTCTGCCTGCTCCTTGGAGATGGGTGGTCTCCAGGCACTAATGAGGCCACCTTGCACCTAGGAATCCCAGATCACAAAAGAGGCCCAGGCTGGGGCGCTAGCCAGGGACGCTGTGGGGAAGGGCAGCTGCTAATGAGGGTCAGGAGAGGAGGCAGCCGTGAAACCCATTCTCCACAGGGTGTGTGGGGGTGGGGAGGGCGCCAGGCAGCGGGCCTCCCTCCCTCTGCTCCTCGTCTCTGCCCCTGGGGTCTGCCAGGCTCCAGGGCCACCTTCCTCTGTGGAAGAAGCCTTCTCAGCTGGCCTTCTCTTCCCTCGGCCCCTTCCTCCCACTAACCTCTGAGATGGGAAGCCTTGACCCCTGATCCTCACAGCAGGGAGAAAAGCAGCTGGTGTTGTTATCCTTGGGCCTCGACAGCTTTCTTGCTGGAGGGGACAGGTGGGGTTCCTACCCACTGTCGGCAGGGAGGGGGCCACCGTCCTGCAGTCTCCCTCACTCAGGGCACTGTGCACCGAGCACCTGCTCGGAGTCAGGCCTCACTGGACTGTGGAGCCATGGTGGGCATGGGACATGCCCAACTTTCAAAAAGCTCTGAAGTCCAGGTGGGGGTGTGCCTGGCCTGTCTGGTAGCTCAGTGGGAGGAAGGACCCTGGGAAGGCCTTCCTGGAAAGGATTTCTACTTCCGATGAAGGGACACCTTGAGCAAAGACCTGGGGGTGACGGTGCTTCACCCACTTGGGGTAGTGGGGTGTGGGCCTCATGGTCGTGGCTTCCCTCAGAGGAGGGAGGTGGCTGGACAGCAAGCAAGGCCCTCACACTTGGGTTAAGGTTGGGATGCAGAGAGGCAGGAGGAGGGGGTCTGTGCCTTCTGGGTTGACCTAGGCCATGGCAGGGGGGCCTGAGGGCTCCTGGGGGCACACACACTCGGGAGAGAGCGGGGGAAAGCCTGAGGATCAGAGGTGACAGGCTGCAGCAGGAGCAGAGCAAAAGGACCGCTACAGTTTCCCCAAAAGTAGACCCTGAGTCAAGAATCTGGGTGCAAGAGGTTTATTTGGGAGGCGATCCCAGAAAACACGTAAGGCAGTGGGGACAGAAGGATGGGAAGGACGTGAGGGACGGGAGGAAAGCATAAGAACTGGGTTAACCACCCGCCCTGTGGGCAGCTGGCGCAGAATGCACTTCAGAATTGTCGCACTGCAGGACAATGAAACTGAGGTCGGTATTTGCAACTCCTGTTCCTTGCTGACTGAAGGTGGCTCCTGGGAACCTTAACTCCTGACACTTGCAGCCCGCTCAGCACACTGGGCTGAGGCACGGGAGCCTCCGGCGTGTGTGGGAACTCTCCAGCAGTTTCCTCTGGAGCCGGCACAGGGGGCTCGGGGCAGGGCAGTGCTGGTGTCTGGTACACCCCAAAGTCACCTCTTCAGACCTGGCTGACTAGGTCGGACCTCCCTAAGGCCCAGCAGCTCTGACGAGCACCTGACAGGTGACAGAGTCAGAGACCCTGGCCAAGGGCTCCCCACCTAGAGAAGCCCCAGAGGAAAGAGAAGGGCAGATTCTGGCGGTTGGGGGGCAGTGGGCAGGCCTCGGCTCAGGACAACACTCTCCTTTGCAGGAGCTGGGCCAGGGGCCTGTGCCTGAGGACCCGGGGCATCTCAGGAGGGAAGGGAGACGAGGGACAGGCCACCAGGGCCGCCCGGAGCGCCCCGAAGGCCTCCGGCCCCACCAGCTGGACTCGGGCAGGGCCCACGCTGCCCCGGAAGCGCAGGGACTTGTAGCAGGGAGAGGCTTCCTGGAGGCAGTGGTCAAGCTGAGAACAGAAGGTCAGAGTGAGGCCGGTGCACTGTTTGTGGGGTGTGGATGAGGTGCGCACAACTGTGCCCGGCGTACGTGTGGGCAGGAGTTTCATGTGGACACGTGCGTGTCTGTGGGATTCACCCCTCCCTTCCCCAAGCCTCAGGAAGGTTCCCCTCCTTGCCCGACCTCCCCCTCACTCTGCTGTGTCCACTGCACCTGGGGGCATGCAGAGCGAAGGGGACATGCAGTCCCAGGGACAGATCCTGTCCCTGTGTCATTTACCTTGCCTCGATTTTCCTCAGACAGGTTTCTCAGCCCCCTCAGGGCCACAAACACTTCATAGTGGGGAGCAGAGCCCCCAGAGTCTGCGGACAAACCCACCACAGCACTCCTGTGAACGAGGCCACTTCCAAAGCCACGCCCACTGCCTCCCCCCTCCCCCCGCACCCACTCCTTGCCCTGTGCTTCCCTTCCCCACTGAGATTCCTGGGGAAACAAGTGTTTCTTGGAGCGCAAGTGGGGAAATGGAGAGGAACCCAGGCCCAGGCCCAAATATGAAACAGGGCAGGAAAGGAAATGGGGAGACTGCAGCTGGAGGAATGGGAGTTAGACCTGGGGAAGGACTTTTGTTAGGAGCAGCAAAGGAGGCTGGGTCTTCCCTCCTTCCTGGACGTCTCCCAGCAGGATGGCTATGGGTTGAGGGGCAACCAGCCCAGGAATGCGGAGCAGGAGCTGATGGAGCTTACCCAGAATGCTGCTCTCCACGCAGCCGTGGTCCAACAGCGTGGCCCCTGGCCACTGTCCCACCGCCCGGCCCAGGGCCTCAGAAAACACATCCTCACCAGTGTCTTCTCCTCGCACACTCAGGGTCTGGCTCAGCCTGGAGAGAAGCGAGGGGGAGGCAGAGGGGCCCAGGGCACGAGGACAGCCCCTCAGATTCCCGGGAAGTACCTACCTGCGGATGAACCTGACGACCGGGCACTGATTGTAGGCACCAACCACCCGCACCACATCGCCCAGACGGCACCTGACAGGGTGGGGTAGGGGTGAGTCAGGCCCAAGGACCCGTTAGCTCATGCCCCGGCCCCAAGGGCCTGAGGAGGTTTCGGGTAGGCTGGTCATCACCTGGTGAGGCTGGTGTGGTCGGTCAGCACCAGTTCATACTCCCCGCCCTTCTGGGCCTCGGCTAGCAGGATAGTGCCGGCAGCCTCTTCCTGGCCTCCTTCCTGGACTGGGAGCAGCTCGATCAAGGGAGCGCCAGGGGGCAGGAGGTAGAGCCCACCAGGCTGCTCTGGCCACAGGTTCAGGCCCAGCACCCCTGTGGGGAGCAAGCAGCCTCTTCATCTGGCGGGGCTTCCTGCTAGGCCCTTACCCCAGACCCCGCACCTCAATCCTCTGAGCACCTGATCCCACCGCTGCCCTTTCACCCACTCCTCCGTGGCTCCCCCAGGCTCAGCACACCGCCTCTAGGGCTCTAACTGGGAAGAGGCAGCGCTTCTGGATGTGGCACGCCTGGGGGTCAAGGCTGGTGCTCTGCCGATTTGTGCAACCTCTATGGGCCTCAGTTTCTTCCTCTGTGAAATGGAGCTGCTGGCGTTGGGAGGATATACAGGGTGTTGGGGGGGATTAAGTGAGATTATAATGAGGGGCTCACTCTGTGGCAACTAGCTGGGTGTCCTCTGCCCCCGGCCCCCACCCCGCTCACCACCCTCCAGTCCTGCTGACCTCCAGAGGCAGCATACGCAGGCGAGAAGAAGGCGAGCCCTTGGCACCACAAGGCCTGCAGGGCAGCCACGGCCTCGGCCTGGCCTCCCGCGTCCAGAGTCACCACCACCTGCAGCTTTGGCCAGAGCCGCAGGGCCAGCCCTCGGGGCCCCTGCTCCAGGGCTTCCCGAAGCTCAGCTGCCCGCCAGGGCAGAGGCACTCCCGGGTCCCCGGCAGCTAGTGCCTCAGCCAGCGCTTCGCCGTTGGCCCCCAGGCCTGAGAAGACGTCCAGGAGTTCGACCGCCGTCCCAGCTTCCAGTACCCGCAGCCCTGGGGACCTCAGTGCTTCCAGCAGCAGGGCCCCAGGTTCCTTGGCTGCAGGGGGGCTCCCCTGGCTGGGGACACGCCAAGGCCAGGGGAGGGGGCGGGGCCAGGGGGATGTAGGAGTCAGACAGGCTGTGCCTCCCGGGGCCAGCGCCTCTGGGTGGGCCTTGTTCAGGGCTACCAGACCCAGCAAGGTGGCCTGAAAAAAGGTGGGTCAGGGTGTTGGCCCCCAGCCTGAGCCAGACCCCGAGGAGCCCCCGGTCTGGGGATTCTTTTCTCACCCCGAGGGGAGGGTGTGCCTGCCAGCTGGGGTCCGTGGGAGGGCTCCTTACCTGTAGAGTGGCCTCCCCACGGTGCTGCTTTGAGGCAGGGGACAGAAGCTGGTGCCCGCTTTCTTCCTCCTGTGCCCAGCTGGCCTTGGTCAGAGGGAGGTGACTCCGGAAGGTGCTCATATCTGTAGCCCCAAAGACACCGTAAACTGGTCAGGAAGCCACAGAGTTTCCCAGGAGTTTCAGGCAAGAGTGGTGAGACTGTTCAGGAAGGGACGTGGAATGACACGGAATGAGGTGGAAGAGGCCTGGGGGAGGGGCTACCAGGGTCCAGAATGGGAAAACCCACCCTGAACCCAGGGAGGGTCTCTGGGGCAGGCCTCTCTGCGTTGGCAGCAGAGGGTGGGAAAGGGGTCTTCAGGTTCTGGAGTCTGACTGTCCCGTGTGGTTTCTTTCTCTCTGGACCACCTGCCCAGACCCTGGAAAACACACCTGTGCTCCCCCTGAGGGGCCAGCGGGGGCCGGGGGCTCCCCTCAGACACCACCTCAGGGCCTGCTGTTGGCTCTGGCATGCATGCAGCGTGCTCTGCTCCAGTCTCCACCGCTGCCAGGCAGCTGCCCAGCACAGGGAGCCCCATGCCACGCGGTGCTGGAGACAGGCAAGCCAGGACGGCCCGGGCCCCGGGGACCGCTGCTGCCGGAGCCTGGCCAGTGGCGGCAGCAGCAGCAGCAGCAGCAGCAGCAGTGGGAACAGCAGCAGCAGCAGCAGCATCTCCAGGCAGCTCCTGGGCAGCGCAAGGGACAAGAGCGCTGGTATTGGGGGCGCAAGGGATAACTCATTTCTTACCGCCACCCCCCATTCCACCAGCACAGGAAAACCAAGGACACAGGAAGCTTGGGGAGAAGCCAGGACCCCTGTCAGGCAGATGTGGCAAAGAGAACACCAGGCTTTAGCATCACACTGACCTGAGTTTGGATTCTGGCTCTGCCACTTGCTATCTGTATGCAATTCGAGTGGCTGCTCTGGTCTCCGTCCCCCTATCTGTCAAATGGGCATATAATACCCCCCTCAGAGGGGCAGAAAGGGCTTGGCACGGTGCCTGGCACACAGAAGCTGCTTATCGAAGGAGATCTTGCCCACTTCCTAGTGGCTCTGCTTTGTCCCAGGGTCCACCCTGTCCTGCTCTGTGTCCCTCCTGAGCCCTGGGCAGTGGTTCATGTCCCACATGCACCTGTCACAGCCCACTGATGCCCACTCCCAGCATCCAGGCCTCCTTCAGCCTTTAGATCTCAATATACAGGCCTGCCAGAAAGGTGAAGCCATGGCTTTAAAGGGCTGGGCCTTGCAACAGGGAAATCCGGCCACTGGGTCTGAGGGCGGAGCTGAGGTGGGGGGGTGCTCTTAAAGGAGCAGGTTACTGAGGAAAGACAAGCTGGTTGCTGGGCTGAGCTGGCAGAAGTGGGAAGCTATGGCTGGAATAGCGTGGTCCTCACACTTGTGTAGGTGAAGGAAGAGAAAGCTGACTGTGGAACAGAGCACCAGGAAGCAGCTAAGCAGCTTCCCTCTGGGGCTGGGCACACCCCACCTTGGAGTAGTCGCAAGTTCGAGAACTGTTAAAAACCAACATTTTCTCTCAATCCAGAAATCCTCTCCCCCGAGGTAGGAGAGAAAGAAAACACTTTTATTACTGAATAAACATTATGCCAGAATGCGATGTGCATCCCAGGCAATCTGCTGAGAGATGGCAAAGACAAAAAAAAAGAATCTCACTCCCCTTTATAGCCAAGCTGGTCGCACATATGAGTTCTCAACATACATGACAGATGATAGCCAAAGTCATCTTTGAAAGGGAAGAGATTTGAGACCACTGATGAGATTCAGGAAAAATGCCAGGGCAGCTCATGGCGACTGGGAGAACTGTGTGAGGTCCCAAGGTGCCTACTTTGAAGGGGGCTGAGGTGTCATTGTCCTGTGTACAATGTTTCTTGTAGCTTGTATCTTCTTCAATAAATATCTTTATTTTGTATAGTATATGACTGGATACTTTCTGGACAGATCTAATTCACAGTTACGTGGAACCCCCCAAATCAGTTTATATAACATTTTCACCACCTCAAAAGTGACACCACACCCTTTAGCTATATCCCCCAGTCTCTTCCCATCTTTCCCCACCCCAGCAACCACAAATCTACTTTCTGTCTCTACAGAGTTGCCCATGTGGACATCTCACGTAAATGAAATCATATGACACACGGTCTTTGTGTCTGGCTTCTTGCACTTAGCGCAATGTTCTTCTACCTGGCAGTGAGCCCCCGATCAACAGTCCGGGGCATATATTTCAATTTTTCTTGTATAGAGACCCAAGAGTGGACTAGCTGGGTTGTATAGCAACTCTCCCTCTCTCTCTTTTAAAACTCTTTAAGGAATGGCTAATCTGGCTTCCAAAGTAGCTGCATCATTTTACATCCCGTTAGCAGCGTGCGAGGGTTCTGATTTCTCTGCATCCTTGCTAACACTCGTTATTATCTGACTTCTTGATCTAGCCATCCTAGTGAAATGTGAAGTGACCTGAGTCTATTTTACTTTTAATTTTCCTGATGCCTAATGATGTGAAGCATCTTTTCGTGTGTTTAGCCATTTGTATAGCTTCTTTGGAGAAATGTCTTTTCAGACGCTTTACACATTTTTAATTGTTTTTTTTATTAGGTTGTAGGAGTTCTTTATACATTTTACAAACAAGTCCCCTATGATTTGCAGATATTTCCTCCCACTCGGTGGGTTATCAGTTCATTATCTCGATCGTGTCCTTTGTGCACCGAAACTGACCTTCGAAGGCGGACGAGGCCGAGACCAAAGAAAAAGGCTGACAAAGAATTAAACAGAGACTTTGGTAGGAGAACTTGCCGAGAGAAGCAGCCCGGACAGCAGCCAGATGATGGAGCTCCACACCCGAGAGGACGGGAGCTTGAAACACACAGCTTTCAGGAACACAGGTGCCTTGCAGCCAAGCAGCGCCTACTTGCTGAGAGCTGCATGTTTCAAATCATTACGCAACTGTGGGCCTGCTTATCTGTGTAAGAACATTCCTTTTAGGTGACACAGGGGCAATTTTCTCTGTGAAAATGCCAAACTCTTAAGGACAGGTGTGTCCTCTACCTCTGATGTGGAAGAGTAAAACAGTTTGTTGTTGTTTTAACAAAAGAATAATTGATATCCTTTAATTGTCTGGTACAATTCAGTGGCGAAGCCGTCTGGGTGTGGGCTTTTCTTTGTAGGGAGTTTTAATAGTACCTACAAAACAATCACTTTGTTATAAAGCTATTCAGATGATCTATTTCTTCTTGAGTCGGTTTCAGTAGTTCGTCTTTCTAGAAATTTGTCCATTTAATCGAAATTATCTACTATATAGGCACATATTTGTTCATAGTAACCCTTTCACTTCTGTGAGATCCGTAGTAATGCCTCCGCTTTTGTTTCTGATTCTTTTTCTCAGTCGGTTTTAGTGAAATGTTGTCAATGTCGTTGATCTTTTCAAAGAACTAACAACTAGTTTTTGGTTTCACTGATTTTCTCTACTGTTTTTTATTCCCTATTTCATTAATTTCTCTGCTCTATTCTTCCTTTTTTCTGCTTGCCCTAGATTTAGCTTGTTTTTATTTTTTCAGTGTCTTAAGGTGAAAGGTTGGGTTGATTTGAGATTTTTCCTCTTTCATCTTCATCATATTTTTTTTCATTACCATTTAGTCCCCTTATACCCCTACCTCTTCCTTTTTAATGTCTTTTCAGCTATAATTTTTCCTCTAAGCACTGCTTTAGCTGCATCCCATAAGTTTTACGTTGTGTATTCATTTTCATTCATCGCAAAGTATTTTCTAATTTCCCTTTTGATTTCTTCTATGACCTGTTGGTTGGTTAAGAGCATATGGTTTTATTTCCACATATTGGTAAACTTTCCAGGGCATGGTATTGTTTGTTCAGTGAGTGGCTGGACTACTTAAGCCTGGGCATCTGCTCCCCAGCACCAACCCCACACACAGTGTGGTCTGTTACTGTTCTTCAGGGGCTGCAGACTCCAGAGGGCCTAGTCACCCTAGTGCGACAGTGATCTTCACAGGTCTCCTCCCTGGCCATACCCAACTCTTAAACTACACTAATTATTGGCTGATTATGCATATTTACACTTATATTTCAACAGTGCCCTGGAAAAGAAATCGCTCCACAAACCGATCCAATCAAATTCAGGCTTCCTCAAAGGGATAGTGTCAAGGGCGGCTCGTGAGGTTTGTTCTGACCCCAGGAGAGCTCCCCACTTGTCTCCAGCAAACTACCCCAGCTCCGGCCGTGTTCCCAATGAAGCCATCATCCTTCTGCCAGCTGTCTTTCACCACAACCTCCACTGTCTCGGAGAACACCCTCACACCTGAACTACCCTTTCAAAGGCAGTTGGTTCCTTTGAGGAGCTATCCAAAGTTCTCTGTTCTGCAGCCCTTCACTCCCCTCTGGGGCCAAAACTCGGGCCATGGCTCTGGTCCCTGGTCCCTGGTCCCTGGTGTTGGGGCTGGAGACGAGGTGCACTTCTGGGTGACACGCCCACTTCTCCTTTCTCACCTCCCATTTGTTCCTTAAGAGCCAGCTCAAGCTGTTCAGCGCCCTTCCTCTGTGTCCCTTTGTACTTGATAGAGGCCTTGGGACACCGTTATTCACAGCAGCGTGAACCGGTGTCTCCTCGCACCGGGTGGTGTCGGCCTCTTCCTGACCCAGACGCTCTCACGGGCGGGAACCTGCTTCTCGCCCCACAGGCAGCGCTCCGGGCAGGCGCTCTAAACGCGCTGAAGTGTTCACGCTGAGCTTCCTAACAGGAGGAGCGCGCAGTTGCGGGGCTAGGGGATGAAGACCATCATTCTAACTTTCAGAGCATCAGATGAGCAGGAAGGTAAGAAACGCCGCCGTCTGCCAGCAAAGCTGGTGCCTGGTGCCCGGAGGAGCCAACCCCCAACCAGCTCCCCCTTGAGCACCGCACGGGCGGCTTCAAACTTCCCTGACCCAGCCACCCTCTCGCGCCACCTGCTGGAAAAAATAAAAAATAAAACAGGGCTCAAGGTTGTCCCTTCAGAGGAAACCTTTATTGTAACACAAAATACACTATTTTGTGATTTCCCCAAGTAAAACTGTACACAATACTTTTCTGGTAGCTATAGACCAATCTGCCTCAACACTAAAATATGTATCTGAAATGATCTCACAAAGTTTTAAGAAGAAAAATTATAAAAAGTATACTTCCACTTTAAGTTATATTAGCTTTGTCCCCCACCCCAGCCCCCCACAAAACCCTGCACAGAGCACACGAGGAGTTGCACACTCGGATGACGTGCGAGTGTCCGGGGCAGGCGAGAGGTGGGGTGGCCACGGCTTCCCATGACCATGACCTCTCCTTGTTCGCATGACCCGGCAGGAGAGAGAAAATAGAATGCAGATAGCGAGCACACCTTTCGGTCAGAGATCTCTGCCATCCATGGGCACAGCCTCAGGAAAACTGAGGACGGATCAGCAACCATACAAGCACGGAAAACCACACGCAGCAGCTGTCCCCTCCGCCCCACTGCCTACCGTCCAGGCAGCGCCCCGCCCTCAGCACACCCCAGGGCCGGGACCACTGCTGATCTCAAAGCTCACAGCCTGGTGCCCCCACGCCCCCTGCTGGGCCAACCAGGAAGCCCGAGGGATGGGGCTGGTGAGGCCTCCTTTCAGACGCCTATCCTCACAGGCAGCACTTCAATCTAACGCTGAGGGGTACGTAGGGGGCTTAGCAGCATCATACATCAATGCTGGTGTCCATGGAAGGGTCAGCCGACTCCTCAGAGGCAGAGAGAGTCTACTGCCTGGCACAGAAAAATAAATCAGTGTATGAAACCAAGCCAGGGCGAACAGCAGCTTTTAAAAAGTTATCTTCCAATAAATAATTTACTACAGAGGAATATTCTCCTTTAACATCAAAACACTGATAAGTTCAGAAGTTATTTTTGTAAAAAAAATATGTTTATTTACTCACATGTATAAAAATAAGGTTTTTAGGGCCATTCTCTCCTGGGTGTGGTCATGTCCTCCTTCTGAGAGGGGGCTAGGGGCAACCTTGTAGGGCCTAACCCAAAAGCCATACCTGTTCCCCTCTCTTCCCACCTGCCTGCCACAGCCTGTTCTTTCCTTCTGGTATGAAAAGCTACAGAAGAAACTATGGACACAATTATGCTGAGGCTTTTAGTTTTCTTTTCGAAGCTTACCACACTCCTAGCACGCCTGCTGACTGCACCCCCCCGATGCCTGACACCCAGCACCCTGTGCCAGGTGGGCACTGACACCTGCCGGTCACGCCGGCCCTGGGTTCAGACCATGCTCCTGCTGCCCACGCCCCAAGGCCGCGTGGGTGAGCAGTGAAGGGACACAGGTGACCTGGGTATGAGTGGCACAGGACCTGACACAGGAAGGAAGAATTCTGATGTCAAATTAGGGTGGGAAGGGGAAAACAAGTCTCAATTTAGAAACAAAAACGCCATTCGACATTTGCAAAAAGCTGTTATCAGTAAGCCTTCCAGCGCAGAGGAAGGCCAGGCAGACTGGACGGCAGCTTCCCTGGGCGGCAGGGGAATGTGCTCAGTGCCTGCGAGTCAGGGCTGGGCATTCCACCCCGGCTGCAACACAAAGGACTTCAGCACTGTAAGCTCCCGTTACGTGACCTTCTCCTCTTTCCTCTAGTTCATCGAACGTGCCTGCACATGTGTGCACACAGAGGAACTGAGTAAGAGAAGGGGGGGCAGCAAGGGAGGGAAGGAGGGACGGAGAGAACGTCACGATGGGTTGAGTGTTACTGAAAAGGCCACCACCCATCTGAAGACCCCTGATTCTCCTTGCTCCAACAGTCCTCCGTGCTGCCCCCTTTCCTGTCCCTGCCCGGGAAAGCAGGGTGGGAGGACTGACTTTCCTCATCAAAAGGCAGTTTCTACATCTCAGCAGAAAAGCGGAGACAATCATGGTTATATAACAATTGCTTGGCAGACACAGCGACACAGACTCACTAGAGAGGAGGTGCTTTCTCCTCCCTTTGTCCTTCTCTTACGAGAACAGCCACATGTCAACGTTCAGCCACCCTCAAGACACAGGGCCGAGTCCCAGGGTTCATGGAACAAACTGTCTTTTCGTACAAGGTTAAAACCACCACAGCCTCTGTCTGTGGCCCCAATGCTGCAGCTGAACCCCGGACAGCAAGGGGTAGGGACACCACAATGCACAAACGCACAAACGCACACACACAAACACCAACACTCCCTTCACTGGTGTCACCATGCACAGAAACACTAAAGTCACAACTAGTATTAACACTTCACATTATGAGTATTGTTTCCAAAGAGAAGCGATTCATGGAATTAAAACATCCACAAGAGTAACTCCTCTGGCAAAGATGGAGACGCTGAAGGCAGAGATGTGAGGTCATGATTGTGCGTGAGGGATCCACTGAGTGTCCATGGGTCGTCCTAGGAGTTCCTCCACACGGCGCGCCACGTCCATTGTGTCGTCCAGATCGAAGTCTCCATCGGTGTCGAGGACAGGGTCAGGGCTTGGGAGAGAAGGAACAGAGATGAGGGGCCTGGCTGGTGTAGCTCAGTGGCTTGAGCACTGGCCTGAGAACCAAAGGGTTGCTGGTTCGATTCCCAGTCAGGATACATGCCTGGGCTGCAGGCCATGTCCCCAGTAGGGAGCGCAGAAGAGGCAGCCACACATTGATGCTTTTCTCCCTCTCTCCCTCCTTTCCCCTCTCTTTAAAAAATGTTTAAAAAAAAAAGGAGATGAAGGAGAAGGGAACAGTTGTCAGAGGCCAATGACAAGGAGCAGAGACTGGCTCAAGCCCCACACCTGCCAGGTGAGCAGCTCAAGACTGCCTCTGCTCTTGGCCTAGGCTTCATGGGAAAAGAATGACTTCTGATCTCCACACTTGGGAGTAGAGCCCTTCACTGGCTGGACAGAGAGACTCAGACTAAAATGCCCACCCTCCGCCAACCACTAGGCTGCACACCTGAATTGCCCCCTCCCGTCCCACCACCAAACTAACAAACATCTTCTGATCCAATCTCTCCCTCCCACTTGGGCACATGCCAGAGCCCAGCCTGGGTTGGGTGGTCTCAGACCTAGGGGAGCTCTGCGTTCCCTTGCCCACCTGCCCTCCTGGGGTCCGGCCTGAGGCCAACTGCCCAGTGTCCACCCCCTACCCCACGAAGCCCCAGAAGAACACAACCTACTTCTGTGGGTACATGTTATAATGAGCCTGGGGACACACAGCAGGGGAGGGAGCCTGGTCCATGTAGGTGGCACTGCCCCCAGCAGAGTCTGCAGATGTCACAAACCTGCAGGAGGAAGCAGAGCAGAGCCTCAGTGGCCTTGGGACAGCAGTGGACGTGGGGAAGACGATGCGCCCAGGGGGCCCGGGGCTCCAGCTGCAGGAGTGGGGCCCTGGGGACTGGCCTCGTGGTGACCAAGCCCAGTTCCTTCCCGGGGGGGCTGAGCCAGGTTTTGGGGGGAGGGGAACGCTGGGCCCTGGAATGGGAGGGGGTGGGGGTGAGGCCAGCCAGGGGAGGCGAGAGGCGGCAGGAGACCAGGGCTGGAGCCCGGACACTTACTCGGGGACCACTTGCTTGATCTGTGGCTTCACGTACCCGTCCACTGCTTTGCCTGCGGAGGGGGGAACGGTGATGAGAACCAAAGTTCTCAGACGAAATAAAAATGAAATCTCCCTTATGAATCACACCTCCCCTTATAGGACAGGATACGACCACCGAATTTTATCTTAGGATCTAATGTGAGCACTTCGCATTTCACTTGTCAGGACGACCTCGCACAGAAAAGTCTCAACACTGAAACTACAGGCCAAGAGAGAATTCCCACTGGCTTGGCTGTGCTTACACGTTCTTCAAACCATGGAAAATACGTACTTCAATACAAATCGAAACCAAGCATTAGCGCATACCAACTGTGAGAAGAAAAAAGATCTCTAAGAAGTTCAGTCACAGACGCAGGAGGGCAGGACATGCTCTGTGTCCTGCAGGACAAGGTGAGGAGCAGCGGGACGGGTGAGAAGAGGACAAGTCCCTAGTCACAGAAGGGAGAAGGTCGCCGGATTAGACCGGCCCCCAAAAGAAACGGGCTGTCTTGGGAAGAGCTGGTTCCTTTTCCGCTGGGGGTTTTCGAGCGGAAGGTGTACAGACACTTGCCAGGGGTCGCCCAGAAAAGTCTAAGCATCAGAGAGGAAGTGATCGGACTGCCGATCGCAGAATATCTACTCTTAGGAGAGGGACTGTCCTTCAGGCTCCCGCAAGTTCTCCTAGGCCCCCGGGGTTCTGCATCTGGGGTCACCTGATTCCAGGGAGTATGGCCTATGCCTTGTGGCTGGTTGAAAAGCTGGCGTGGGTCTCCCATCCACACACCATGGCATCCCGCCAGGGCGTGGCAGGCCAGGGGAGGACCCCGACAGTGACCTGGTCAGCCGTAGGTACAGCTTTTTAAAAGGCTGACTGTGGGAATCCAGTTAAGGAGGTGGCAAGAATGTGACTGTGTGAAGCCAACGAGTGAAGTCTTGTTTCCTGGAACTGGGGGTTTGGGAGTAAGTTTGGTCCTGACTCTGGTGGACTTGTGAAGACCACATCACGGCCAGCAGGGTGTGGCAGCCTGAGATGGTGACACGCTGCATGGCCCGCGGACTGCTTGGCATCCTAACCTGCTTCTTGTGGGCTTCAAACGTCAGGGGCTACCTTTTCATAATATCGCACGCTTTCTGTGCTTTATGGTCTACAGAGAATTTCACAGATGGGCAGAAAAGATAAAAACCAAAGAAATGCTGTAAAAAAATAGGATTTAAAAATCTGGATGAGCTGTGCTAACAAAAAGAAGCAGTGACAGATATAATCCAAAACAGCATATAAATCTAAAAACATTGTGGCTTATTTTCCCACCTAGAAATAGAACCGTCCCACTAGGGCGGGAAGGCATGGTATACAGAAAACGGGTGGGCAGCCCCATTACAAGGTTCCATAAAATAAACCTTCAGCAAAATAAAACTTACATGTTAAAAGAACAATGACACACTGAGAAAAATATTCCCTATATGTAATAAAGGGTTTATTTACTATAAAAACTATTTACACATCATTAACAAAAAGAAACTGCAAAAGAAAGACACAAAGAACATGAACGCACCTCATGGGAAAAAAAATACAAATGGCCTATAATGTAGAGGTTAAAAAAATACAGGTCTAGTGTTAGACCCTCTGAACTCAAAGCCTGGCTCGGCCTCTTCCTAGCTGTGTGACCTTTGGCAAGTTAATGACCTCTCTGTGCATCAGTTCCTCCTGTGTAAAATGGGGACATTAATAGCACCTACTTCCCAGACCTGTTTTGAGGAGTAAATGAGACACTACATAAAAATAGACTCAGAAAAGGACTTGGCGTGTGAGTAAGCATTCAACAGACGTTAGCTGCTCTTACTGTCCTACCCATTATTGTTCTTGCCATCACATGAAAGGGCGTTTTGGCCTTACCTAGAAGCAAAGAAATGGAAACGGGAACCGAGATACCACTTTGTGCAGATCGGATGGCCAAGCCTGACACGGACAAACAGAGTCTGGGGTAGGTGGGGGGAGGGGTGGACTCGGGCAGACGCCCCTGGAGAGGTGGGTGAGAACCGACGCTGCTTCCTGGAGGGGGGGTCCTGCCAGGATGTGTCTACATGTTCTAGAAAGTGTGGGCTCAATTCCTGAATTGTGCTTTAGGAATTTATCCTCAGCAAACTGAACAGGAGGTGCGTGCCAGGTTGTCTCAATATGAATCATGACAAATAGCTGTGAGTAACTCAAACTGTAAGTACTTTAAATGAACAACTGGGACCAGGTCATGTGGAATCACCCTACGATGGAATTCTACGCAGTCATTAA
Organism: Sturnira hondurensis; assembly: GCF_014824575.4. NCBI lineage: Eukaryota > Metazoa > Chordata > Mammalia > Chiroptera > Phyllostomidae > Sturnira > Sturnira hondurensis. Next base: position 678,010 of record NW_028094263.1, on the reverse strand, counting down.
AACGCTGCTGTAAGATTATACATACTGACCTGTAACTCTGCCTATGATATACTTTTATGTAAAAAAAAAAATAAATAGGGTGTTGGCTGAGGGTCACACTGAGCTGTGAGCAGCTTCAGGGGTGTCTTTGGGAGTCAGCAACATGGCAGAAGATGCCACGGCCAAAATCAAGAGCCACACGACTGCCCCTTTTGACAGCCGCTCTCCCAGCCAGAACCAGACTGGGGACTGTCGGCTGAACAGCCAGGACTTCCCCCGCTGTGAGACGGCAGTGACTGCTAAAGGGGGGGTGTCTCCGTGTGCAAAAGGTACCAGCATATGTACAAGTCCCCTTGTCCCTTAGCCTGGGTGTCGGCCTGGGGTGACCGGGAAGATGTTTCCTGGGAAGATCTGAACTGGCCGCACCCCACCTGTCCTCTGTCTTCCGTCTTTTTCCCAGGGAGGTAAAAAGGGGCCTGGGTAACTCCCATCTAGGATCCTGAATCATGGCCTAACTAACAATAAATGCTCATTGGGAAAAAAGTCAGATGCCAGCAGCTGACATGTGGTACAATCCGACGCGCTCTGGCCCCCCTCCATTCCACCCTCGTTCTCCCACTTTCCCTGCTCAGCCCGCTCTGGCCTCCCGACCCTCCTGAGGGTTTTCAAACATGGCCATCTCATTTCCATCTAAGAGTTCCTGCACTCATTCTCTCAGCCTAGAATGTTCTCTCTCCAGATCTTTAGATAGAGCTTCCTCACTTCATTCGGATCTATTCTGACGCCGGCCCTCCGGGAAACCTCCCGGACCACTCTCCAAGTCCTGAGACGGAAATGTGGTTGGCATGTTTGGGAGCCCTGAGCAGGGCGCGGGCGGCCAGACCTGGGAGAGCCGTGCTTCTGTGTCTCCCCGGCACCCAGCCCTACGTCCGTGCACTGATCTCTTTACTTCTTCATTGTCCCCCTTCCCCCGCAGGTTTTCACCTCCACGCAGGAAGTGCCTCGTAAGCACCTGGGAAAACACTCACTAAATTATTCACGGGGGTTCATCCTACTTGAGAGGTGCTGGGTGATATGTGGTTTTCTATACTTTTCTGGAAACTTTACAATAAATTCAAAATACTTTTAATCCTCGGAAAACAAAACCATCTATGTTTTTTGAAAAGCAAAAGTTTACCTTCCTGATTTTGTCTGACCTAAGCTTGTGTTAAAAGCCATTTGCTCCCTGCAGTTCGATGTTCGGGGTGAGTGGCAGGCGTGTTTTCTGCGTGGCTGAAGAACACAGCCTGGGGTCTATCTCTGCCCTGGCTAATGCTCCAGCAGCAATGACTCTGTGCCAACTGTGCAGGTTTTCACACAAGACAGACAGACTGACAGACAGACACAAAAAACTAAAACATGACCAGAACAGGACAAGAGCAGAGCAGAACTTGAACACTGTTACCAGTGGCAGGCTCGCACTGAACCGGCGTGTAGTATTTGGAGTACACGTCATCCTTCGGCCGGTCGGGGAACACGTAGATGAGGTAATTCAGGTCCCCCAGGCGGTCGGCCAGGGACCGGATGGAGAAGTCTCTAGTGGTAAAAGGCATCAGGTTCCAAAACATCCTTTCCTCTAGATCAATAAATATAACAGTTATATTCTAAACATGATTTCTGAACAGGAAATCTTAATACCCAACTATACTGCAAACTAAACATCACAATTCCAATTGCACCAATAAAAATCTCCATTTTGGAATAACTACAGGTTACAGATTAAGTAGTTGTTTCTAAGAGCCACGGGTAGACAGCTGGGGATGCACGCGCCGCTTCCCTGGAGACCCAGTGGTCTCCCCTAGGCAGCTTCAAGTTCAAATGGCGTTCTGTCTCCTTCTAGAGGACATTTCTCATTGTCTCCCTGATTCCCTGTGCAAGTACGTGAGAGAGAAAGCACGTCCACAGCCAGAGGACTCGCGGGCACTACGGAGTGGCACTAAATCTGTAAGTCACAACAACAAAACACAAGGAGACTCGAAAGCTGCTGGTCCTACTGTGAGGGTCAGAGGAAAGAGCTAACATTCTGGTATGAAAATGACCAAGGACGGTACCCTCGTGTTAGTTAGTGTACATGAATAATTAAAGCAGCGCGCTATGTCTAGGGTAGTGGCTCCAGTTTGTCCAAGCAATTCTTCCCTGGGATGAGCTCAGGGATGAGCAGCACGAGCGGGAACTTTTCAACGGGGAGGCAGCTGAGATTGGGGACAGGCCACCGCACTGCAGACCGCCGCGCCTGGGCTACACATCTATGTTTCTCAAAATTAGGGCTTGTGTTCCTCACAGTGAGGTTTCACAGAGGCCCCCACGTCCTCTGCAGCTTCGTCAGGGCCACACGTCTGTGTTCCATAATGAGTGCAGGCCCCCGCAAATAATAAGTACTCAATAAACTGTACGCTAAAGTAATTTTGCAAGGAAAGCGGTTAACTGGGGCCATCTGGGCTCTACTCTTGAAAGGGGACGGGCACTCACGGGAGTCGAACTTCCAGGCGATGGTGATGCCGCCGATTTCAGAGTCGCTGAATCTCAGCAGGAAGGTCCCGTCCGGCTTGTTGATGAGCAGGTCGTGGGCCTGTTGCTTGTTCACGAAACCCAAGATTGCCCTGGGCCGCAAAGGTCAAAGGAGCAGAAGCAGAGTGTAATTTTTTTTAAACACCAGAAAGATGACCTTCTTACTCTAATGCTGACTTGAGAAATGACAGTTCTTACCCATCGTTCCAATGAGGCTTCAGATGTTTTTTTAACACTTCCATCACCCCATCAAACCACTGCCAGAAGGTGTAGTTCCGCCCCGGTAAATTCTCCTGGTCGGAGGCACAACAGTGGACACGTAAGGCAAAGGGCAACATGTGGAGCCGCGCCTGCACACACCTGGACCGGGAAAAACCCACCGGCAGACAGACACCTGCTCTGCCAGAACCACACCGACATAAAGACCCGTCTGAGTCTCCCCACGTGAACGGTCCGGCCACCGGCAAACAGCCTGGAGAAGAAGCGCTCGGAGGAAGGCAGCCCAGCGCCCCACCGGATCCTACTGCGTGCACCTTCCCCCGGCCTGACTGGGCCTTCGCTCTCTCGGATGTGGGGTCTGTGACCAGCGGTGGCAGCATCACCCAAGAGCTTCTGAGAAATGCAAGTTTCGAGGCCTCATCTCAGATCTACTTAATTGGAGCCTGCATCTTAACAAGATGCCCAGGGCTGCAAATGTGAACTGGATGGAATCACACGGGCAGGCCACACAGACTGACCCCCCGCACAGCAGCTACCAATAACCCTCAGAAAGACGGAGTTATCCGATTCTAGTGGACTCTCTGCACCTCTTACCAACATGCCCCCGACTGCCAGTGAACACGTCAGCCGACTGGTCGACACACCACCATTCGAAAGGGTTATACTCAGAGATGATGAGATCTCTGAATTAGGGCTTTAAAAACACTGGTCGGGGAGGTGGTATTAAGAAGAGAAATGAAAGTTAAATTTATGTGACAGGTGCCATCCGAGTTAGCAGATGCCGGAGAAGAAGTTTCCCTCAGGGGCACCGCCTTAGGTGGGCTGAGGGGCCCACGGGAGGCCAGCCCCGCATCGCGCACCGAGGAGCACCGAGTCTGGGGGACAGTGCCGGACGCTCTGGTCACCACCAAAGCTCCACTTCTTGTGAGTTATGTGAACGTTTGCTTTGTTTGCTGTTTCCTTTACAAAAGGCACTAGCTGCGCATGAAGTATTCAAAGAGGCAGCTTTCTACATAAAAACATGCGATCGTCTATCTATTCAGAGCTTCCCATTACTTTGGGGGCATCTTATTGGAGATGGAAAGCACAGGGGCCAGGGAGGGGCGACTCTCGAAGGCGGCCGGAGGGTCCCACGGCAGTCCCTCACCCTGTTGAACTGGGACCAGGACACGGACATGCTGCTGTAGTCCTCCAGGTGGTTGCTGCTGCTGTTGAACAGTTTCTGCGCCAGGAACACGAGGTTCTCCTTGGTGAGGCCCCGGTTGCTCTGCACTTCGGCCTTGAACTTCATGTTGAGCGCCTCACACAGCTGTGGCCACAGCACTTTGTCGGGCACGGCAAACGGCACCCTGCCCTGAGAGGGACACAAGTCAGAACCTTATGAGAAAACAGTTGCATGATTTATTCCCTCAACCCTCAAAAAACAAACAAACAACACCCCCCTCCCCCCCAAAAAAAACACTGATGGCTGGACGTAGTTCCAAACGTTTGTCTCAACTGAGCCTGAGGATAAAATCTTCAAACCTTCCTGGGATGTGCTGGTCCGGGAAACTCAGAAGGTTCCTTTCACCCTCTCTGCACACAGTGTGGAGTGTGACCTCATGCTGTCTACAGGGCTCTGTAACGAGCTGGTGAGCGTCTGGTCCGAGCCTATGTTCTCACAGCCACAAAAAGCAAAACCTCACCGAGGTCTGTCCCTGACACTTGGACTGAGTGGGAACAGCGACCCGAAACACTGGCTCTCTGGGTACAGAGAGAGGGATCACGTGTGTGTGCACGAGCGCGTGTGTTCATACGGGTGTGTGCGCAAGGGTAACCCTCGCCTTTGACACCTTCTGCCGACAAAGCGCTCCAGCTCCAAGTGAAACAGCTTAAGGAAGAAGAGTCACTGTGAGTTCGACGGGTTTATTAAAAAACAGGTCAGACTATGTATTTTTAATTAACTGCTTTTCATCTCGTTTGGCCGTCGTACTTAATTTTAATTATTATAAAACTATTTCTGGAGAAAGAAATACTTTTGAATAGGAAATCCTACACATGATACAAAAATCTGAAAGTACGGAGTCTGCCCTGACCAGTGTGGCTTGGTGGGCGGGCATCGTTCCTCGAGGTGAGAGGCCCCTGGTTCCATCCCTGGTCAGGGCGCGTGCCTGGGTTGGGGGTTCAGACCTTAGTGGGGATACATGCCTGGGCTGGGGGTTCAGACCCCGGTCAGGACGTGTGCAAGAGGCAACCGATGGATATTTCTCACATCAATGTTTCTCTCCCTTTCTCCCTCCCTTCCCCTTTCTCTAAAAATTAGCAAATAAGATCTTTTATCCTATTCCTGTCCCTTAGCATCCCAGTTCCTCTCCCTAAGGGTGTGTGATTTAGTTTCTTGTCTACACCCCCGTGAGTATTCTGCACAGGCCAGCAAATGCATAATTTTTCCCTGTGCATTTAACGAGACCTCCGCAGACGGACATCTATGCCTCAGACTTCAATCTTTAGCTAGGCAGTGTTGCAATGCAGTTATACTGTGACATATGTAAAGATACAAATTCCTACAAGTATGCACTTATTTTAAACCAGCACAAGATGCACAGTAGTTATTGACATACTGAGAATGTTAGAAATGCTTATACTTATTTAGTCAAGACACTTCAGCAACGACCTGCTGCAGGAGATGCCAAAGCCACTGGAGCAGGGGCGTGTGGACAGGCGGGGAAGGGAGTGGGGATGGGCCATCCTGTCCGGGGGCTCATCAGGACAGGCTGCAGGCAGAGATCCTGAAAGGAGTCTCAAACTAAGGGTTGGTCCCCCAAGTGTAGTAGAACTGCTGATAAAAATCGCGCCTTGAGAGGGAATTTCAGGGGGGAAGGGGAAGGTTTTGCAGGAACAAGTATAAAGGACACATGGACAGAAACTAAGGGGGGGTGAAAATGGGAGACGGGGGGGTGGGGAGAGCACTGGGGGGGGGGTGAGCCGGGATGGGAGTAAAAGACAGAAAACTGTACCTGAACAACAATTAAAATAAAAAAAATTTTTAAAAAGTACCGTGCTTCAGCAGCAAAAACATTCTCTAAAGAAAACTGTTGAGAACGTAAGACTTCATGTTAGAGAAGAACACACTTCCATGCCCCAAATAACAAGCCTAACCCCCCTCCGTCACACCTTTACGGACGGATCTCTGCTGGGAATATGCCCCGCCCATAACCGTGCTGCCTCGATGCTCCGAGAACCCTCATCGAGGGGCCCATCCAGTGGCCCCCAGGGGTTTGCAGACAGCACCCGCGTGCACGAACCCAGAACATCGCACGTTCACCCTTAGACAAAGCATCTCATTCTTCATGAAAGACCTGGGATGAATCACAGAATCTAAAATCTGGAACAGACATTAAATGTCACCCTCGTTTGTTGGAAGGAAGACGACAGGAAGCCAGTTCTATACTGCAGTAACCTCCTGAGAGGTCTACCCGTTGGAACAGTGGCCCCCAACACTTTTGGCACCGGGGCAGGCTTTGGGGACAACAATTTTCCATGGACAGACAATTGGACGGGGTGTGGGAGGGAAGAGGCAGGAGGTGGAGCTCAGCAGTAATTAGAGGGGTGTCCATGGAGGGAGGGGATAGAGGCCGAGGCCCGATTTCTATGTATGGTTTCCCCCAAGGATTCAGAACAATACGTACGGAGCACTGAGTGTGTGCCTAGGCATTTTGTTCGTTATCTAATTTAATCTCCCTGCCAACCACGGAGCACTGTCGTCCCCACGCTGCAGACACTTAGGGGACCCTTAAGCTCAGAGAGGTAGAGTGAATGTCCCAAAGCCACAGAGGAGGAGAAGCTGGAGCTGGCGCTGAAGCACTGGCCTGCCTTCGAGCCTGCCCCCTCCTCATTTCCTGCAAGCGCTCTCTACGCTGCCTCCCACCAGGAGAAATGGCGTTTTCCTGTTCCCTTTTGGGGACGACACACGAAAGAGACCCATGACCCCAGCATCAAGATCTCGAGCCCACAGGCCCAAGGAACCCACTCACAGGCTCTGCAAAGGCGTTGTCCCACAGGACAGTGGCCGTCGCGTTGTTGTCCTGGCTGCCGTGGACGATCACCACCACCGGGAGGGACAGGGTCTGCAGAGACACAGGACACGGGCTCAGCACCCGCGGGGGGCGCCACCACATCCTTTCCCTGCTCCTCTTTTTTCCCATCACCGCACGTTCATTCTTCCCGTTTCTGCGCATGTCGTGCTTGGACCAGAGTGAGAACAGCTCAGGGACTTTTCCACACTGGCACGGTCTTAGACAATTTGGATGTGATAGGAGATTTTACTAACGATCTCTGAAGGATGGGGTAAGTTCTCTAAGGCACATGGAGCACCAGAGACAGGAAAGAGAGCACGGAGACATTCCCAGGAGGGAGAAAAACCAACAGGTAACAAAGCTCTAAAACTGAATACAACTGTCACTCAGATTCCTGAGTGATGTCTCTGCTATACTTCCAGCCATTTCGGTTCATTATTATTGGCTCCTTCTCAACAGAAGCCAAAAGACACAGTTCTGAGGATGAGGTCTTCTCATCTTCTGCTCGTTGGGTACCAGAGAGAGGATGCTAACTACGATCAGGACAGTTCTCCCGGGATACAAAGTCCCCCCATGAACACACTCCTCACGCACGCCGCCGGGGGCTCTACCTTGACTTGAAACACCAGCTCGTTTCCACCAACGCTGAACTGAGACTCAAACAGGATTGTAAATTTCTCTTCTGTCACCGACTCTGCTCCACGACGATCGGACCTCTTAATTCGTTTCAGGGACTGAAGAGGAGAAAATCACTGTGACAAAGACGCAGACAACCAGGGACACCGCGTGCCTCCGCGCCTGCCATCCTCACCATGTTTCTGAAGTGGGCGCTGAGCGTGCCGGTGGCCTGGTGGTACTCCATGACGCAGCAGTTGTTCAGGATCTCGCCACTGTAATCACTGCGAATCAGAGAGCGAGGCGGCTCTAAATCCACACGGGCCTCGGCTCGCGTGGGGCAGAAACATGCTTGCGGTTGTTAGGAGGAAATTCAGAAGGCATTTAAAAACGTATGTCATTCAGAGGAAATATCAGCTCTAGAACACATACAGAGAATAGATATACATAAAACATACAAAAATTTTCCTGAACGTGTTCCTAAAAGGGAAACAAAATCACACTATCGCTGCAGAAGTTCACCCCTGTGTTCCTTCTCTCAGAGCCAGAGCAGGCCAGAAGGGTGAACAGGATTCCTACAAAGACCAGCTGACCCCAGAAACTTCCTTAAGGGGACCATATCGACCGATTCCCAGGACTGAGGAAGGGGGCAGACCCAAGAAAGGACATGCGTACTTGCGGGTGTTCTCATTCTTGAGCAGCGACTTGGCCTGCTGCTCACTGATGATGGTGGCCTTCACCTGCGGGGGGTTCATGTGCACGTTCAGCTTCCCGCCCACCAGCAGCCGCACCGTGGCTGCGAACTTGGTCTGGGTCTTCAGGACCTGCGGGGGCTGCTTCTCGATGATGAACGTGCTGCAGGGACACGAGAGGCGCGGCCTCAGGGGCGGGGCTCCGGACCTTCCCAGTGGGGAGCCTGCCTCGCGCCCACGGGGCTCAGCAGGCAAAGGAAGAGCACGGGGCAGGCAGAGACCCTGTTCCAGGGAGGCCACTGAGGGTGGGGGGAGGCGGGAAGGGAGGCAGTGAAATGAACTTGGCATTGGGCACGGGCTGCGGGAAACCAGGGCAGCCCCCACAGAACTCACGAGAGGAGCTGGGAAAGGTCAACACCAGCAGTCATGGCCGCCGGGGAGACAAGGATTCAAGCAACAGCCTGCCACGGGCAAAGCACCCCCAGCTTCCCACCCCATCCCCCTGCTTTCCCTGCCGACCACATGCAGGGCTGGGTGGGGCTGAGGGGCAGCGGTCACCTGGTCACCAGGGCTGAGATGATGTCCGTGATGGTGGCGTTGACCTCGGCCAGCACCTCCTCCACTGGGCCGGGGATGGGCAGCTGCTGGCAGAGGTGCTCAGCTCTGCGGATCTGCTGCCGGTTCTGCCAGATGATCTCAGCCAGCTTCTCGCACCTGCCCACAGCCAGAGGCCGAAGGGAAGGACAATGGCTTCACCCCAGCCCCCAGGACACAGGTGGAAGGGCTCCCAGCCGGGGCCAGCACCCCAAAACCCGGCCTCATCCCCACCCGGGGAAGGCTTCAACCCTAGGCCACCCTCCTGTGCAATGAGCACAGCCAAGTGGCCCTGCCTCACAGGAACACAGAGAGACACACCAGAGGTGTGACCCTGAATGGACCTCACCAGCCCGAGCCTCACTCTGCACCCCGGCCCTGCTCCACTCCCCAGAACACTGACTCCCGCCCAGGGAGGGGCAGGACTGGGGGCATCAAGTCTGTGTCAGGAGCCAAAACCACGGGGGAAATGAGACCTTCCACAGGCCAGAGCGGGCCACCCGCCTATGAAACACAGGAGCAGACTAAGCAGCTGGGAGCTCTGTCCTGGGCCCCGGCCCGCCCTGCCCGCCTGCACCCTGCACGCACCCCCCACACCCAGTACCAGGACTGCAGCACGTCCAGGCTGCCCTCAGGGGGCCCTCCGTTCCCGGCCAGCTGCTGCCGCCGCTTCCACTGGATCAGCTCGTCGTCCAGAATGACGGTCTGCTGCTTCCGCAGCAGCTGCAGGGTCTTCTGGTGCTTCTCGGCCAGCTCCTGAGACAGGGGACAGCAGGCCCTCCTGGGCTCTGGGGCCACAGCCCTGCAGGGCCTCAGCCAGGAGGCAGGGCCTCCCAGGCCCCCACGGCCCTCCTGCACCCCGGGCCCGGCTGTCCTGCCCGCTGTCCTGCTGTCCTGCTGGCTCTACCCCTCTCAGGGGCTCTCACTTGGGATGTAGACCCGCACCTGGAGGGCCCCACTCACCCCACGGTACTGCTGCAGCGTCTGGGCTTCTCGCTGTAGCCAGGCCTCCAGGGACACCTGCTTCTGCTGGAGGGTTGTCTCCCGGCTCAGACGCTCCTGGGGGTTCAGCTGGGCCAGCTGGGCAAACTGAGCTAGAGGAGGGAACGGGACAGCCACGGCCGTGATCTCCCAGCTTCCAGTGTGCAACACCCTCAAGCTGACACGTCTCACCAACGGCACCTCAGGGCTCCGGTGGCCCAGGGTGCCCACAGTGAACCCGCCCCACTCCCTGGGCCCAGACTCTGAGCTCCCCTCTAGGGACAGGGAGACACAAGCCTGTGGGTCCAGCTGAGCAGAACCCCCACCCTGGCCCACACAGCTGGCTGCCCGGCCTTTCTCACGCCACACTGGGGTCCAGCTCGGTGCAACACTGCCCAGGTGGAAGTGAGCCCTGGCCGTTCACTGCCTCGGTGGACTCGGGCAAATCACTTCTCTCCCCCGGGGCCTCAGTCTCCCCACGTGCAAAACGGGGGAATCCTGTTCCCGGCCCCAGTGGGTTTCCATGGGGATTGCAACATGGAGATACAGAAAATGCTGAGAGGCTGCCTGGCCCGTGGACGCTCTCGGTGAGAGTCAGTCCTTGTTGCTTACTGGGTTCCAGGACAGATGACAAGGGGACAGACATGAGCAGCTCTCGGCCACAACCTCACCCCCAAAGCCCCGTCAGGGAAGGCCTGGTGCACGGACGGCCATGGGCCACCTGCTGGGGCACAGGAGCCGGCCCTCAGGGAGGAAGGCGTGTCAGCATGTGTGGAGGGGCCTGACAAGCTTGTGCAGGTCAGGTCACTGCGAGCTCAGCTGCCCAGCAGGAAAAGAAAAGGGAGAAGACGGAGAAGAGAGGACAGACAGAGAGTCTGACACAGAGAGACAGAGGGAGAGAGAATGGGAATCCAGGGCCCACGCAAAAGCACAAGATCCCTCAGGAAAAGGAGGCGGCTCTCAGCTCTCTTCCTACCAGCTTCCGGGAGCTCACCAATGGCAGGAATAGGGACTCAGTGAGGCCTCATTACCCTTATTTAAAAAATAAGTTATGAGCCCTGACTGGTGTGGTTCGGTAGGCTGGGGTCACCAGTTCGAGTCCCTGTCACAGCACATGCTTGGGTGGCAGGCCAGGGATCCAGCTGGGGGCGCCCTAGAGGCAACTGATCCATGTTTCTCCCTCCTTTGCCCGTCTCTAAAAATAAATATATAAACTCTTTTAAAAAATAAGTTGCAAAATGCTTAAAACATAAGGAAGGTAGAAAGAACGGTACAAAAAACACCTGTGAACCCAGAACCCGGCTTCAGGAATCAAACATTCGCACAGTGAGAGCCACGCACCCCCACCCTGCAGCCTGCAGGCCGACCCTCCCGCCACAGAGGGAACTGCTCTCCTACAAACCGGGGGGGGGCCGGGGGCTGCGCCCTGCCAAGAGCCTTTGGGACACCCTGGTTTGTAGGAGAGCAGTTCCCTCTGTGGCGGGAGGGTCGGCCTGCAGGCTGCAGGGTGGGGGTGCGTGGCTCTCACTGTGCGAATGTTTGATTCCTGAAGCCGGGTTCTGGGTTCACAGGTGTTTTTTGTACCGTTCTTTCTACCTTCCTTATGTTTTAAGCATTTTGCAACTTATTTTTTAAAAGAGTTTATATATTTATTTTTAGAGACGGGCAAAGGAGGGAGAAACATGGATCAGTTGCCTCTAGGGCGCCCCCAGCTGGATCCCTGGCCTGCCACCCAAGCATGTGCTGTGACAGGGACTCGAACTGGTGACCCCAGCCTACCGAACCACACCAGTCAGGGCTCATAACTTATTTTTTAAATAAGGGTAATGAGGCCTCACTGAGTCCCTATTCCTGCCATTGGTGAGCTCCCGGAAGCTGGTAGGAAGAGAGCTGAGAGCCGCCTCCTTTTCCTGAGGGATCTTGTGCTTTTGCGTGGGCCCTGGATTCCCATTCTCTCTCCCTCTGTCTCTCTGTGTCAGACTCTCTGTCTGTCCTCTCTTCTCCGTCTTCTCCCTTTTCTTTTCCTGCTGGGCAGCTGAGCTCGCAGTGACCTGACCTGCACAAGCTTGTCAGGCCCCTCCACACATGCTGACACGCCTTCCTCCCTGAGGGCCGGCTCCTGTGCCCCAGCAGGTGGCCCATGGCCGTCCGTGCACCAGGCCTTCCCTGACGGGGCTTTGGGNCCACACGGGCCACCTGAATTCTCTCGGAGACACTGCAACTCAACAGGCCCCAAGAGCTCCTGGGATTTCCTGGGAACGAGGATGCTGCCCTCTGCCCACATTCTTTCCAGGTCCAACGAACGCCAGGGGCTGTGCTGGGCGCTGGGATAGAGTGGGGATCGAGGTGGGTAAACTCACACCCCTCCGTCCTCTCTCCAGGCCCACTGTGGCTGGGGAAGAGGGAATGAGGGCAACCTCTCACGGGGGTGTCCAAAGACCCCAAAGCCACAAGGGACAGGGGAGGCACCGTCAAGGGCTTTGGGAGTCCAGACATCTAAGTGAGCTGCTCTGAACTTTTCCCAGGCTGAGTCTTCAGGCCTTTCCAGTGACCTCTTCCCGGGGGAAATTCCAAACCCCTCTCCACAGCCCCCTGCCCTGGCAGAGGGCCACTGCCGCCCTCCGCCCTCGGCCCCACTGCAGCCCAGCACACTGGTTCCTGTCCATTCCTTCAGCACACAGCACGGTCCTGCCTCAGGGCCTCTGCCTTTGCGGGTCCATCTCTCGGGAGCACTCTGGCCCCACCTCCCTCACTGCGACTCCCACTGGCACTGTTTCAGAGTGGCCTTCTCTGAGGGCCCAGCTAACACAGCACCGCCCTCAACTGAGAACATCTACTCCTGTGTTCACTCCTAGTCTGCTTCGGGCACTGGGACGTGAGCCCTCCCAGGGCTGGGACCGCGTCTGTCCTGTGCACCCAGAGTCCCCAAGGCCCAGGAGGGCAGAGACTGGGGAAGGGGTGGCTCCCACCCCCACCCTCAGGCCGGGACAGCGCCTGCACCAGAGACACGGCTTTCTTGGCAGGAGCCAGATCCATTCGCACATTTGCAGAGGGCTCTGTGGTCCCAGTGAGTCAAGGGACACAGGGTGGTCCTGCATACCCTCTGTGGCCCAGCTCCTGCTTCCTCTCTGGCCTTCCCTGCCAGGGCTCCCCACTGGGCTCCCTTCTCCCCAGCTGCTCTGGCTCCTTGCAAGTCTTCAAACCCACTGAGGTGGCTCCACCCCCTGCCCTCACAGGGAACCTCTGCTCAGGCTCACTCCCACCTCGCCCCCAGTCTGCCCTGTCTGCCCCGGGGGCTTTCCCACATGCGCCCCCAGCACTCAGACCACCACTGGAGAACCTATCACCACTTGAATTCCTTTCAGGGGGCCCAGGTCTCTGTGTGCTTTTCCAGCCATAGCCCAGGACCGACCTCTAGAAATGCTCACTGAACCAACTCTTGACGTCAGTCTTCACTACCACAGAGGGACAAAAAGGAGGACCCAGGCTCCAGGCACCAGTCAGTGGCCTTCACCTGCCTGGCGTCCTTTTAGCAAATTCGCTTTGTTTTATTCAGATAGTGTGAGGTCTGCGCCGTGGTCCAGGCAGATGTTCACGCCTCCGTGACTCCGGAACTTGGAGGACGAGTCCCTGGCCCCCCTCCCCCACCCCGGGCCTCTCTGCCTCAGCCTGCCTGCCTTCGTTTTACCCACTTGGACTGCACCAGACAGTGTTTCTCACAGGCCCGGCCCCATTGCTCAGTGACACAGCCTTTCCCTGGTCATCTGTCCCGCCCGCCACCCCTGACCTGGATGGAGCTTCCAGGTGTGGGGGAGTCGGGGGTGGTGGTGCTGAGGGCTTCCTCTTCTGTTTCACTGGTCTGTCCATCTATCCCTGGCCCATGCGGTATCTCATTTAACCTTCACCATAACCCTGCAGGGAGGTGCTATTACTGTCCCTGCTTATAACTGAAGACACACAGGCTCAGACAAGCCCTGTCACTTGCTCAAGCTACATGGCTAGGGAGTGGCAGGGCCAGGACCTGAAGCCAGGGGGTCACTCTGTACCCGCAAAGCAAACTGCCCCTCGCACCTGCTCACGCCCCTGACCCCTTTGCTGCCCCCTCACTCCAGTGTTTGTAAGTCGAGGTTGTGTCTGCACAGGAGGGAGTCCCGACTCCACTGCCCAGACCCACGGGACACTCACGTTGTTGGCTTCTCGGACCAGCCTCTGTTCATTGTACAGAATGTGCCGGATGCAGCGCACCAGATCCATGGGACAGCGGTCGTACGTGTTCTGAAAGGGCCCGAGAGCAGCTACCAGGGGCCGTCCTCTGTGCCCACCGTGCCTGTCCCAGTGCCCCACCCACACCTCCCTCCCCCAGCCCTTGCCTTGAAGCCTCGGGACTCTTGCCAGACACCCCTGTGTCTCCTGGACTGGAACCCCCGCCCCCCACATCTTCATTTGGGTTGCATTGCCTTAGGAGGCCCCTGTTTACAAAGCACTTCCAATCCACCATCCTCTATGATGTAGAAACCCTGTGACACAGCACAAATGACTGTCCCCATTTCAGAGGTGACAAAACCGATGCTCGGAGAGGGTATGTGCGTATCCAGAGACAAACCGGTGAGGGAGCAGATGACCCAACACTCTGAGCACCTCCTGCCCAGGTCTGGGCCCTTCCCGCCCTGCTCTGGCCCCGGGTTCCTGCTCTGCTCCCTCTTCACCCCGCTTTCTCCTGCTGTCTCCCTCTTTGGGGACGGGCTTTCCACTCTCCCGGCACCTGCCGCTCATATTCAAGAACGGTTCTTGAAGAAATACTACTGAGTTCTCATAAATGCTTGACTAGGATTACCACCCACACCCCCTTCCTGCTTCCACAAACACTCCCTCCCTTCCCCCTCCCCCCACCCCCTTGGGAAGAGGAAGCTACATCTGACATCTAAACCCCCATTGAGCCTCTTTTATCCAGTCCTGCCCCCAGGCTAACCCTGCCCCTCTCCTGCCCCACTGCAGGAGCTCTGCCGCCTTCCCCAGAGCCCCAGGAGGGAAGTCTGGGCTCCTGGGTCCCTGGATTCCAGAACCTCCCAATCTCCCTTGACTTGGTCCGCCTCCACCCCTTCTGCTCATCCCCTCCAGAGTGCCCTTCCAGCCATCCCCTCTTCTGGGGAACCAACCCACCCTGCTTTGCCATGTGCTGGAGGGATCCAACAGGCCTGGTTTAGAGAGAGGGGGTGGGGGAAATCGAAGCACCAAAAAGTTGCCGATAAGCTCGGGGTCATGCAGTGAGTCAGCGGCCAGGCCAGGAAAAACCCCAGTGCTGATGCTGGAAAGAGAAGGCGGCCAGCGCGTGCCTGCAGGTGACCCGGCCTCCACACCCACCTGGAGCTGCGTGGCGTAGTGCCCCAGCTTGATCTTCAGCAAGAACCCGTCTTCCCCCACCTGGTGCTCGGCCTTCTTCTGCAGCTCCTGCACCAGGCCCTCCAGGAGCTGGGTGGCCTTAATGTTCTCCTGTGGATTATCAATATCTATTGAGTCCCTAGGGAAAGAAATTACACACATATGTATACATACATGCACACGAGTCTATGTAAATGCATCCTCAACACACCACGCCTCTCTTTGGCTTAAGTCGTTTCTACAGAACACTCTCCGCAAATTTTAGGGAGTTCAATGTAAACTCACTGGATGCCTACGTTCACCCATTCCGAATCCACTAACTGCCTCGGTGGACTGCCTAGTAGTTTATCTTCTTTTTACGACATACTGTCCTTGGTCCTTCTTCCTACCCACATGCTCTGGTGCTTATGATATTGGCTGGGAAGGAAGGGAGAGGAAAGCGCTGTGTGGATACAGAAAGGACTACAGACCCTGACAATCCGGTTTGCAGTTGCCCCTTCAAGGGTGTCAGGGCCACAAGGGTAAGAATGCTCCTCATTGTTTCTCTACCCTCGACCATGTTGCTAACTTCACAGAGTTTTTCTTACGACAGGTGATACAACACTCATTGCTATTTGTAAGAAGCCTTGGAAATGAGATATTAAGACAGAATATTCTTGTAAGTCTTTACATCAGATACAGGATGGGGACCCATAGGCATCAAAGAAACCGTTCTGTGGACTTCGTGCTAATTCGGAGCCATTTAACTGGTGGCGGGTCAGGACGGTGGGTCCTTCCTTCCTTCACCACTCCCTCTCTCCCCCATTCACAACCCCCTCGCTGACTCACTGTTTGGTTTTTTAAACAACTTAGGCAACAACTGGCTATTTGGCAGGACTAAATTAGTCTGAATGGCTACCAGACTGAAGTAACATTCAGTTCCTGCTGCCCAGGTCTGAAGCTGACGAGAGATCTGGTGGTGGCCAGCAAGTCCCATCATCTCGCCCTGGTGGGTGGCTCAGTTGGTTCGAGCGCCGTCCCATGCACCAAAGGGTTGTGAGTTCAATTCCCAGGCAGGGTGCATACCTAGGTTGCAAGTTCGATTCCTGGTCAGGTGTGTATGGGAGGTAACAATTGATGTTTCTCTCTCACATCAATGTGTCTGTATCTGTTTCTCTCTCTCTCCTTCACTTCCTCTCTTTCTCTCTCTAAAATCGATAAACATATCCTCGGGGTGAGGATTTTTTAAAAAGTGCTGTTATCTCTTACCTCATGGGGACAACAACTAATTTTAAATAGAGGCACAAACAGGTGTGCCCAAACACTGACAACAGACTTTATCAAATAACACGCTCGAATCTGCATTTGGAGAAGGCGGCGCAGTCGGTGGGGCGCCGTCCTGCAAAGCGAAAGGTCGCTGATTGGAGAGGCAACTGATCGATATTTCTCTCCCTCTCCTTCTCCCTCCCTTCCCCTCTTTCTAAAAGCAAATAAATAAAATCTTTTTAAAAAGAAAAGAAGACATGGGAAATCTACTAAGTGGAATTTTAAATCAACAGACGCTTTCTATCACAGTGTTTCTGAGCTCTCCAAATTGTTACAACAGGGAAGGAAACGGAAAAGCAACTGCGCAAGGTGCAGTCGACATGCTCAGAGTTAGCTCTGTTTTCTCACTTAATTACATGAGGCTGAGAGTTTTTTTTAATTGCCTAGAAAATTGCCTTCCTGGTGCTCTCCAGCTTCTGGAGAAAACTCTGCTACTAACACACAACTGCGATTTTTCCAGGAGGACGTTTCTGCCTGGTATCCAGCCCTCCCCCAACAGCAGCGTAAAGGCCGTCTCCCCACCCAGGCTGTCAGAGGGGACCCACCCCCGGGGGGGCAGCAGCCGGTGCACTGAAGCACAAGACAGATGTGTCAGGTCGGACCGACCGGCAACCAAATGACAGTTGCCAGGCCCTGAGCAGAGCAGCAGCCAGCCAGCTGCCTGGGGTGCAATGAGCCCCATGAAACAGCTCTGTTACCAGTTTACTGCAGTGTAGTGACTCCGAAAGAGTTTTAGAACAATTTCCCCCCTGAATATACAAAGGTAATTTGGAAAATAAGAAAAAGAAACATGCTCATTAAATCTGCCACCAAGATATAATCATAGTTAATGTTCTAGTATATTGTCCTTTACCCTTTAATGTACATACATAAATGGCATATCAGTTTAAAAACGCCAGTGTCTCCATGGTTAAATTTGTTAAGAATACATTTTATTAAATTATGTGACTAGATATCCCTGAGCCCTCCATTCAGCACCAAATTCCCCGTGGGCAAAGGTTTCAGTGTTTTTCATAGGAACTCTACCACCTACAACTCTGCCAGGCTTCCGATGGGCACTCAACACGTATTTGTTAACTGTTCCTTTTATTAGCTATAATGCTCAAATGTTTTTAGCCAGAACTTACTAGTAAAGGGAAGATACCCTGTTTTGAAAATCCCAAGCGGTATCCCATCTCCCTAAAATCCCACCTTTTTTTGTGGGTCATGATTTTTTTTTAACATACAAGTTTTGGAGTGTCCATCATGTTATCTTCCCAAACTTCCATGCTTGCGCTTCACGAAATACGAGGGAGGAGACCTTGTTCACTCACCACGCCTGGCTTTCAATCCACTGGGACAAGTAATGGCGCACCTCGATGGGGAAATGCTGGCCGTACAGGGCCTGCATCTGATGCAGGGCGTCCCCTCGCAGCTGCTGGGCCTGGATCCACACAGCCATGTTCACAGCCTGCTAAACAAACAATCAGTGGTTTGGGTGGGTTTTTAATTTCTTCTTTCCCTTTTCGATCCCCTAGAGCAAATATTCACGCAGTTATAAAAGCTACAGATAAACGCTTTTTCCATCCCTCTCTGGTGGACCGAAGGTCAGGGTTCTTGAACGGAATCTGGGCTTTAGAACGTTTTATCCGTGTGGATCTTCAGCGTGCCATGGAAAGCTATGTACCCGGGTCTGTAAAGCTCCAACCACAAGCTGTGCTGAGGTCCTGTAGGCGAAAGTGTGGAACTGGCCTGAGGGGAAGAGCTGCCTGTAGCTGGGACACCAGAGACACTTCCGTGACTTTCGTCCCAAACTTTGATGCAACAGCGCATAGCGTTTTGAACAGCAGTGATCAACAATTAGCACAGGGGACTTTTAAAATCCACTTGTCTCGGATTTGGTATTTTGACTTCTAAGAAACACAACAACACACTGCCATTCTGGAAAAGACCCAGGAAAAGCCAAATATCTAAAGCGTGGACTGGACCCTATGCATTATCACGAGATACCCACCCGATGATGCTCTGCACAAAAAGGGGCGCAGACTTATCTGGACAGACACCCCAAGGCCCCCTTCTGAGTTACTGCTAAGGAGTTGATGAAGTGGTGCTCTGTTAACCTACAGGCTTTAAAAATCTTGCTGACATAAAAACAAGACCTTCCAACGAAGAGTCAGAAACAAGAACGGTTATATTCCAACCGTGGGTAGGTTTTAAAAACACGCTCTTTATTCCAGGAAAATGGTTTTATAAAACTGCCACGGTGCCTTCTCAGGCCCACCCAAGAATTTTTAATTCATGTGGCAGGAACTGTCTGGGCGTCACTGACGGCAGCGACGATCTTGCTCATGTGCACGGGAGGGACCAAAGGCGAACCTTGCTCTAACGCTCTGATCCACGACGTAGAATCTGGTATAAGACCGGGCTCTCCTGAATTCCATCCAAAACAATCTGGCTACTCACTTGCACAATCCTCCCAAGAGCTCTGCCACAGTTGGGGTCCAGCGAATTGGACCCTGATTTTTTTTTGAATACAGAAACTACACGTATGTGTTAGGGAACACAAATCCCATCTCAGTTGTTGTCCGATCGCGTAGCACTGCACTATTTATGGCACCAGTCCGTCAGCCAACAGCGAGGTGCAGGGTGGGTGCCAGTTACCTATTTTAGACTTGTGCCATGCTATAGAACACTTGAGCGGTGTATAACTTTATTTAGGGCTTTGGGGCAGGGAGGCTTGGGTCACTAAGATCACCCAAGACATCGGATTCCAATGGCTGAGAGTTTGCTAGGAGAAAGGTATGGATAGAAGAGCTTTCTCCATGGTTTTTAAAAATTTTTTTAATTTTAGATTTTTATTTATTTTATCTTTAGAGGGGAAGGGAAGGAGAGAAATGTCAATGTATGGTTGCCTCTCATGAGTCCCCTGCTGGGAACTGGCCTGAAACCCAGGCGTGTGCCCTGACTGGGAATCGAACCACGATCATATGGTTCACAGGCTGGCGCTCAATCCACTGAGCTACACCAGCCAGGGCTTTCTCCATGTTATAATAAAACATCTGGAAGACATTTAATTGTACAATATAATTTTTAATCAGATAAATCATATCCCAAGATTCTGGAAACTTGAAACAGATACCAAAGCACGTTTTTTTGGATAAAAGGTAAAGGGATGGATGGTGGATGAGTGAAGGTCTCAGGCACGCACACACACGGGGGACGAAGGAAAGAAAGCAGGTAGGAGCTGGAAAGAAGGAAACCTCCTCGTGGCTCTCTTCACGAATGTGAACGACCCCAACAGACAGAAACATTGTCTTGCGTCCTGTATTCATCAACTGAGTTGACCCAAGACACAGGAGAAGGAAAACTTTTCTCTCCTTACAGACTCCTTCTCAATCCACCCAAATAAAACAGCCTTCTGGTCACTCCCCTGCATCTGCTCTGTTTTCCTTCCGGTCGCTGATCACTTCCTGGCATCTAGCAGCACATGTTTGTTCGCTGTCTTCCCTCCGGGGCAAAGCCAGAACAAACACAAGGACTTTGCTGTGTCCTCGGCTCCTTTTCCTGGGCCCAGAACAGTGCCTGGCACACAAGCAATCAGCAATTTTTTTGTTGCATAAATAAATACACACACAATTTCATCAAATCCATAAGCTCTTTTCTAAGTTATTATAGCACAAGTTAAAAGTATGAAATACCAAGGCAAGAAATGGAAACTGGAATTTTTTAATTTGGTAAGTCTATACCTACAATGGTCTATTTGTTCCTTAATAACATACATCACAATTTGTAATTTTTCCTTTGAGTTTTAATTAACTTGTTTTTGCCCATCTTCCCCACTGAACTCTTACGAACAGTAGGTGCAGAGAACACGTTTACTCACTACCTTGTCCCCGATGCCTAGCACAGTGGCCTGCCGCGGTGAGCAGTCAGTAATTTCGCTGAGTGATGAAGTACAAACCAAATATCTGGTAAATATTCCATACGCCCTCTGGCTGAGCATGTCCCAGGAGTCTATCAGTGTTTCGGAAAGACCACGGTAATACGCCATGTACTCAGGGGCTGTGTAAATGTCACACTATTTATTTTGTCTTGTGTTTCATTCTGGTTCCTCATTTTTATCAAACAGTAGAATGCTGAGCTCTTAGCATTTGTCAGAATATTTTTATGGCCCTAAAGATTAACAGGTCATAGCAGTTATTCTCTAAAATGCCATTTGAAGAACAATAGCTGATAAATACGAGGTGGCAGCCACCTTATTTTGATAACTACAATATACTTTTATTCTACTACATAGAAATGCTCTGACAGCCCCTTGGAAAAGCACTTGTTGGGGCTTTCGCTAACAACCCACAGAGCCATCGAGAAAGGGCGAAGTGAAAACCCCGCGTCTGGGAGAAGTGGCAGCAAGTCACGCTGTTTCACTTCAGTCGGGGTGTGACTGGGGGGAAAAAAGCTTTGATGGAGCTGGAAAGTAGGTTTTGCCTACAAGTAGCCAAAAATGGAAAATAAAAGTCTAGTAAATAATAAAGAATCATTTTCACTTTTTAAAAAGGATCTTATTTATTTATTTTTAGAGAAAGGGGAAGGAAGGGAGAAAGAGAGGGAGGGAGAGAAATACCGAGGTGAGAGAGAAACACTGATTGGCTGCTTTCCGTATGTGCCTGGCCGGGAACCGAACCTGCAACCCAAACATGTGCCCTGACCAGGAACTGAACTGCCAAACTTTTGGTTTGCAAGATGAAGCCCAACCAACTGGTTAAAGCATGAATTATTAGCAACAAATATTTTGATTCATTTAATAAATAATTTCCGAAGATTGAAAAATGTATTGAAATGACATTCATTAGTGTTTTATCCACCATCAGATCTGCCATTTACTCTCATATACTGAATGCTTACTATATTATTGATTACTGTAAGTGCTTCTATGAATCTACCATTTAATCCTCACAAAACCCTAGGAGGTAGGCACTATTACTATCCCTATTTTATAGAGGAGAGACTTGAGACGTGACACATTAAACAGGATTGTAAAATGATGTGACATCTTTGGAAGGCAATCTGGCAATTCTTCAAAAGGTTCAACATGGCATTTCCATGCGACCCAGCAGTTCCGCTCCCAGACAGATGCGTCAGGACTGACCGCACATGTCTGCAACAGCTTGTACGCAAATGTTCACAGCAGCGTCATTCCCAACAGCCAAAGGGGATAGAGGACCCAAAGGTCCAGCAGTGGATGAATGAGTAATGTGGACGTTAGTGGAAACATGAAATGGAATACCATTCAGATAGAAAAAGGAATAAAGTGCTGGTGCTATAACGTGGACGAACCTTGAAAACATTCTGCTACAGCGAAAGCAGCCCGACACAAAAGGCCACGTAGCATAAATTCCACTTACACAAAACGTCCAGAACAGGCAAACCCACAGGGACAAAGTGGCCTGGTGGTCGCCGAGGGCTGGGGTAACAGGGACGGACGTGTAATGGGTACAGGTTTCTTCTGCGGACACAGAATGTTTGCTCCAGGCCCCCCACTACTGAGGGGCACCCTCTGGGCCAGAGGCGAACGGTCCGGCCCCAGAGCCTGTCCCCCACCCACCACGGTGCTCCTTTGTCTGTGGACTTGTGACGCCGTATCACGTTTTGTACTTTTCTGTATGTTTGCTACACTTCATACTTTAAAGAAAAGGAGTAAGAGATTAGAATAAGAAACCAAATATTACAAGGCTCTGATTTGGGCAAAGGCGTGGGTCAGCTGGCAGATGAAACAGAAGGTGTGCAAACATTGCTTCCAAGCTGAAAAGCATAAGGCGAGGAATCGGGATTCAAAACCATGAACCACATTAGCTCCACTGAAAGACTAAAGGACTTTGGAGAAAATACAAACAGCAAGTCCCCCATGCGTGTCAATATGACTATGATTACGTGTGTTCAGTAGTGGTGGTTACCCAGTAGCAGGAACTCAGAGGGACAGAAAGATACTGAATAGTAATAAAGGATTAAGACTTTTGTTCATATTAAAATTGGCCTAACATCAAGCAAGAAGGTTAGAGTAAAACTTTCCGATCTAGAAGCAGGTCAGTACCAGAGCCATCTGCTCTTTTAAAAAAAAAAAATCTAAACACTACTTCATAAGCGATCAGCAAAACAATTCTCTGACCAAATCAGATTATTAAACAGATGGGACGAGAACAGAAAGAATAAAAGTATTTGGCTCACAAAGAAATAAACAAGGAAAACTTTAACCAGGCAACATAGAGATGATACAATTCTGGGAAGACAATCAGTCATAAACCTTTACGTCAAAGACAAATCATTACATATTGTTTTGGGAAGAGGAGAAAAGGTGAGCGAGGAGGGGGAGGGCATGAAGGAAGAGGAAGGGCAGCTAAATATAAAGATCAAGTCGTAATCAGTGGGTTATCATCTACTTAAAATGCTCACTAGATACATCTTGGCCAACACAAAATCCCAGAAACAAAGAGAGCCGACTCGGAGAGGATCACCGGAGGTTATTACCTGTCGGAGCACAGGATAGTCACACAGCCTCAGAGCACTGCCTCGCACAGCAGTTATTCACAAAGGGGCAAGGGTGTGTTTCCCGTGGGAAAGCTGGCAGACAACACCATAACGGAGTGACCAAACACCCCCAATCACGGGACAGAGCGACACTGTATGCCTCCAGACGAGACACACTGAGAAGACCACTCGAACTGAATGTCTCACCTCTGCTCATGAAGCAACAGTTGGACAGACAAACTGTGGGACCGAGGGAGAAGATGGAGAGGCAGGGAGCTGCTCGAGAGTCAAGGACGCTAAGCACACATGATAACTACCCACAATGTAATCTAAAAAAGAAAACCCACGGCGATAAAGGATGTCACGGGGGCAATTAAAGATTAAAGATTTTGGCCCTGGCTGATGTAGCTCAGTAGATTGAGCCTGGGTATTCGAGCCAGAGCATCGCAGTTCGATTCCCAGTCAGCGCACATGCCTGGGTTGCAGGCCGGTTCCCGGCAGGGGACACATGAGAGGCAACCATACATTGATGTTTCTCTCCTTCTCTCCTTCCCTTCCCCTCTAAAGATATATAAATAAGATCTAAAAAAAAAATTGAAAGATTTTAAGTTGAATTTTTAAATGGCCTCCATATTGGATATCACTCTACCAATGTTACAGTTTTTGAGAATGATAATGACACCGAGGTTATATGAAATGACCTTGTTCTTGGCACATACTTGAGTATTTATTAATTATGTATCAATACTCAAATATGTATCAAGAACATATCCAAATATGTGTCAAAAACATACTCAAGTACTGAAGGGTAAGTCACGATGTCGGTGACTTACTTTCAAAGGAGAAAGGGAGAAGGAGGTGTCAGCTGAATGCAACAACTGTTAACAACTGGGCAGCCCACGCAAGGTATGTATGAGTATTCTTGGTTCTAATTCTTTCAACTTTTCAGTATTTTAAAGTTTTTTCAAATCACCAGGGTAAAAATCCATTTAAAAAGGAAATGAGACCAGAAAATTGACTCTTATCTGGAAACTGTCTCTGGCAGTGCATAAAACCCTGCACTTAATTAAGACTGTGCTGAAGCTGGTGGGATGCTCCCGTACAAGCCAGGTCCCCTCCTGCCACGGCAGCCCGCAGCTTGAGTGCACGAGCGTTTTCGTTCTCTCTACACTGAAATCCATTTAGCGGCGTGAACAACCCATGGGGGAAGAAGCTACGTCCCTACCAGTTTCCAGATCACTCACACATCGGCTATATCCCGCGGGAAATGGCATCTGCATTACGGAAAAGAAAGGCGTGACCTCAGGCTACGAGCAGCCCCGTGTCAGCCTCAGGATTCCTAGTGAAGGTCTGCATCTCCACCCACTTCCCACTGTCAATCATTAAGACCAGTTCATCTCAGCATGTGTCTCTCGTACAGCGTGAATCCTTTAATTCAGGAAAGAAAAACTCCTCAGCCTCAACCACACACTGGGTTTCTGTGCCACGAACAAAAACCCCTTCCCTCTTATTACCACTGAGAATTACAGTGTTAAGTTTTCGTCTAGCAGAATTTGCTTTGGAGAGCACCTTGCACTAGGTCAACTCCCAGGGACAGCCTTAGTTATTAGTGCAACACACAATGGTGAGAAACTGTAAATGACCTAAACGGCCATAGGAGGAAAACGGTTGGACAATGACATTTTAGTCTGATGACATATCGTGCAACAGTAAGAAAAAGGACTCATGGACATGGACCACGGTGGCGTGATGGGGGGAGGAAAAGGGGACCAGGGGACTAAATGGTAGTGGAAAAATACAGTAAAAAATTTAGAAAAATGAAATAGAAAGGCTGTGTTGAAATATAAGGCTACACAGACACATTTTTTCAAGTACAAGTAAGAGAATGTGAAACGAGCAGCATCCACAGTGTGCAGATGCTGGAACCGGAGGAAGGTCGACAAGAACGAAACGATTACTGTATTTACGTGACTTACTACATTTAGGTGAAGGAGTCTGGGTCCAACTTTATAAAGTACTTATTACATTTTGTTTAGGATGTAAAGCTTGAAATGTAAATTTAATAATCTTGGGCAATTGGTACAACTCTCTGTCCCACAGGAGCCAAGTATAAAGGGGACATGCAAAAGACACAGGAAACTGTCTCCCAACATGACAGTGCCCAGGTCATGCATGGCACTGCCTTACAAACTAGGTTATCCTGATTCAGGTAGGGCATGAAATAGTAAAAATTCAGAATTATAAAATTTTTTTAAAAGAAATGCAAGTCTATCATTTTCAAATATATAGTGATTTACTGTGTTTTTAAGTAGTAGTTCAAGATCATTAACAGCTAAGATTTGTAACTCTGATATCCATATAACATTTTATTTAAAGTCTTTATTATTTTGTTTAGTAAACATCTTCTTCTAGAAATAGTGTAAAGTAAATGGCACAGAATATATTTTGAAATACTTCCAGAAGAAACAAAAAAGTGTGCACATGGAAAGCAGATTAAAAAAGATAAACCAAATTTTGGTAATTCTGAACTTGAGCGATGACTCTATAGACATGCGTCACACAGACGCCCTCTTATTCCGTGTGTGCTTGGAAATGTTCGTACCCATGTTCGGAACGCCGAAGGGGAGAAACGGTAAGCTGTATGTGAGACCTGTCTGGAGATGACTGGTCTCCGGGGTAATGGAGTTTGAACTTAGTGGGTCTAACTGTGATTTCGGAAAGAAATGCGGAAAATAAAGAAGGAATACAAGGAATAGTTGGGAAAGTCATATCTCAAGACAAGAAATAGTATATTCTTAGGTTCATCTATGGCTCTTCCATCTTTGATATGACTAAGCAATGTCTCTGCAAACTCGCACCAATTGTTAATCGAGTAAAATGCACAGACTGCTCACAGCAGTGCAAAAATTCCCTTTTCAAAATGACGTTCCCCTTACCCCCAGGGACACACCTGAACAACTGGCCTATGAGAAGGCCCCTGATAATGCAAGGGTAACGTTCAAGGCCTCTAGAAGGCTGCAGTTAGAAGACCAGACCCCAGAAAGCCATAGCCCTGGGTTCTTAAACTTGCCCGCACCCAAAGGCCCGCAGAACTGGGGCGGGGTGGGGGGGGGGGCAATCTTCCTGTTTCCTTGACAGCAACTTCACGCCCAGAACCTACATTTATAACCGCACCAAGGTGTGTGCTCCCTCTCCGGTTCCTTGCTCTCTCAGTAACGGGGAGCGGCTCGGCTGGTCTCTGAGAACCGAGAGGCAGCACTGTCGGGCAGTCTTGCTAAGGAGGCCCTGGGACAATTCTCCTGACGTCGCACCACAGGCTCCCACGTGCCCGATGCCAGTGCTCACCCAACAGTCTCCACTACCCGCAGCAAACTTGGGGAAGGGACGGAACTGCACACTGTGGGACGGCACGCTTCCCCCCGAACCCAAACGAAGTGCGGAGGACTGCCGCCGGCCATGCTGCCCTCCTTTCGGGTGGCTGCTTTCTCTGCATTTACTACAATCGTAAGCTACTTCATTTTTGCCAACAGTCATTTGTATGTAAATCCTTCAAAAAATAGAAAATGAACCTAACTATGTTTTTGTTAAAAATAAATGGAAAATTAAAATCTGTCTTCTCACAGAGAAATGACTCATCAGCTAGTTCCTTTGTCTGTTCACGGGATGACATCCCATCTGTGCAGCCCGACCGACTGCAGCTTTTGGGGGCAACGCCAGCATGTGGGGGGGAACACAGGCGGAAAAGGTGGGGCCCACAACCGGCAGCAAGTGTTTCGAAGCGACTTCTAATTCTGAGATGAAATGACATTTAAAGGAGGGCTCACCATGCCTTAAGGAAAGTCAAAATGTTTGGCCTCTCGGTGGAAAAGGGTTATCCAATATAAAAAGTAATGTAAAATAGTATCAGAACATTCAACAGGAAGATGGATTAAAACTGGGCACAAAGTTACCTTCCCCACAGCATGAACAGTGGCACTCTGCAATAAAATACAATTCTTTTTGCTAACAGAAAGGTTTTTTTCTGGAAACAGATTCATTGTCTCTCATTATGTGTCTACTGGGGTATATCTGCACCGTGAACTTGAGTGAACGTTCCTGCAACACACCACAGGCGCACTGAAAAACTCCCACCTCTCAGCTACCAGTTTCTGCACCAAGCCATCGGCCAGGATAACGGCTTCTGTGTCTTCTCTCACAGGCTGCACGCTTACAGGAAGAAGCAAAGAGCAGCGATTTCCTTCCAAAAGGTCAGCTGCCTCAGACAGACCAAACAGAAAGCAGCTAATTCTTGCCAACTTCCCCTCCTGCTTCTGCAGCTCGTACGCAACAGCATTGTGTTTCCCGTAAAGCTCCAAAGAAAAACAAAGCCAACGTGAGACCCACAACCTTGTCGCTGGAGGGCGTTAAAGACGCCAGGACCACAGGCGGCGACAGGGGTGGGTGCGGAACCACCTGAGTTAACGGCAGCCTGAACCCTGGGGAAGGGCAGGGCTGGAGCCGTCCTGGAGTTGACACTAACGCTCCAGAAGCCACTACCTAAAAATAAAATGGTATTTGGGCTGCAGTAAATGTGACAGCGTGGAAGGCCCCTAGGTGATTGATGTAAAAATACATCTTTAGCTTTCCTCGTCTCAAATTGAAGTCAGACTGTCATCCAACCCACTGAGGCACTGGCCGGGTTTGGTGCCGACAGGCAGCAGAAGCGTGTGTACGATGACTACATAGTTTCTTAGATTAGACATGGAGAAAAGACTGTACAATTGTGAGCAAAAAGGGGAAGAGGACAGAAAATATGATTTTAAATCTTCTTTAGTAGTAACCCCAAATAGTTACGAAATAATATAAAAAGCCCTCCCACCCCAAACAACACATTCTTGCATAGGCTATTTAAAATGAAGACAGCACCTATGTATTCAATCTTCTTAGAGGCAACAAATTAGATCCTTCTGAGTATAAAGGTGAAGGAGCCCTGGCTGGTGTGGCTCAGTGGACGGAGCACAGGCCTGTGAACCAAAGGGCCACTGGTCTGATTCCCAGTCAGGGCACATGCCTGGGTTGTGGGCCAGGTCCCCAGTTGGGGGTGTGTGAGAGGCAACCGATTGATGTTTCTCTCCCTCTCTTTCTCTTTCCCTTCCCCTCTCTCTAAAAATAAGTAAAATCTTTTTTTTAAAGGTGAAGAAAGAAGGAAAAATGACTTTTTAAGTTTTCTCAACCAGATTGGTTCCTGGCTTAGCTGTCTCCATACAACTTACAAGAAAATGTGACGAGTCCCTTGGAAGGGCTCCTACAGCAGTCACAGGGCTCTGTGTGGTGTCTAACTCACTCGTTTCAGGCTGTGGTGGCAAGGGAGACACCAGACTTTGCGAGACACGCTTGTGTTGTGAAGGTTCCAGGCTTTGATGGTGGAGCGTACACAACCCATCCTGAGACTGCCTCCTTCGACAGGAACACAGTGTGGGCCCGAGGAAACACTTGTCAGTCTGTTGGATATGCTGAGTTAACTACCGCTATAAACACCAGAAACTGCTTCGTGCCAAAAACAAAACAAACGATTACATTGCCAAGCCTTTCCCAAACTTGATCACCAAACTGTGAATAACAACAAAGGGAGTACAAGTAGTAACAGGAATAACGGTAACCGTTCTAACGAGAGACCCTCAGGGAGCTCTTACTGTGTCGTGGATCACGCGCTGCTCTACGCCCTCCACATGCACCCTGACAATCCTCGTGGAAAAGCTGCGAGGCAGCACCGTTACTATTCTCCTTCTACCAATGAGAAAACAGGCTTCAGGGCTGAGGAACCTGCCCAGAGTCCTGCAGCAAGAAGGCGAAGGAGCTGGGATTGGCACCTGGGCCATCCACCTGCACTTCACCTACCCAAGGCCCCTCACCCATCCGAGTTCTTCCTGACAATGACACCTGCGGTTTAGGGCAGCTTTATGATAAAAGCTACAAAGCGAATTAACGCATGTGCCACTCACAGACAGATACAAAAAAAATCATCTGGCACTCCAAAAACGCTGTATATCGGGTCTCCTTTCCTAAAGGCGAGAGAACATAGAGAGGAGAAATCTTCAAACAACCAGAGGAAGCCATGTTAGGGGTTTGGTGGTCTGCCTTCACTCCTCCAAGTCAACCAGAAATCAGCTAAAGGCTTTCGAATGTACAGGGAGTGGGGGGGGGGGGGGCAAGAANGCCTTCACTCCTCCAAGTCAACCAGAAATCAGCTAAAGGCTTTCGAATGTACAGGGAGTGGGGGGGGGGGGGCAAGAACAGGCCTGGGGGTGGGCGACTTTGCATTGAGGCGAAAACCCAGATCCTGACCACCTGTGGTCAGAATGAACATCGCGACGCTTCCTGTAAGCAGCAGAGTGGCCAGTTATCCTCGTTGTATTTGTTCCCAAACCTCTTACTGGTTTTCCATGGAGTACGCTATTACCCATTCCCAGTATTACCAGGGGGCATTCTGATCTCTTGCTTTCTCATTAAAGCGATAGTAATCTCTCACACAAATGAGAGAACAGCTGGTGAGGTATCCTGGCGGGTGAGGCAAAACAGTAAAAGACACCGAAGTCAGCTGTCATCTGGGTAACTGTCCACATCATACCAACAATTAAATGTTGGCTCAATGCTGATGTGCACACGAAGTTCCAGCCCAGATATGAAGGGTGAACCCCACTGCAACAAGTGTGGGGATAACTGCATCACTGTGCACAGCGTACACTACATCACTGGCTGAACGTCAGAAGACCATCTGGGTTCGCCAAGCCATGCCACTGAGAAGCACCGGATTTTTTTGGACTGTAAGACACACCTAGGTTTCAGAGGGGAAAAATAGGAAAAAAAAATTGAAGCAAAACACGTGGTGAAATATTTAATAACATAAATAACACAGGCCACTGTGCACCCCCCACAGAGAGCCAGGTAAGCTACATTTGGACTATAAGACGCACTCCCATTTCCCTCCCAACTTTTTTTGGGGGGAGTGCATCTTATGGTCTGAAAAATACGGCAGTTACTCTTGCGTGGAAGACGTCTGAATGTAAGTGTTGTGTGACATGTCAAGGGGAAACCTGAGACAAGGAACCTGAACATCTACACGTCTACTCTCTACATCTGCCTAATCTTTTTAACACCTTCCGCTTCCAAAAGAATCAACACAACACCTGCATCCCATGCCTTTGATCGTGCTGATCATCCCAGGCTTAAAAGATGAAATGCCTTCCCTCTCGAGAACTGAATGTGCCCTCCCCTCTGGGCATCAGAACCAAAGTAGCTCCGACTGCCTGCTGCTTAGCCTCACGGGGAGTGGCCCCGGCAGGGCTGCTGCCACCTGACTGTGATCCCTTCAACACAGCGCTCAGCGCACGGTGCATGTCCAAAGCTGTGTGTTAAGTCCAATTTTGGTGGGCCTCTGAGTCACACAAAAAGAACCCAAATTGGGGGAAATGGCTGGTGGGTCAGTTATTTCCTTCAAGATGTTATTTTTAACGCCGAGGAGCTCGTTAACTCGGGTCCTCGTTACAGGAATAATGGGCCTGAATCACACTTTACAGAAACTGTGACGGGGGTTTTGACTCATCGTCGCTGCTAATCAAGGTAAATATAATCGCCGGTTGTACTATTCCATAAATATCGTGATAAGTTTGTAAAACAGAGCTAACGCTCCACTGTGGCAATTTCAAGAGACAGAATTACATGAAATGGGATGATGCTAATGTGAGCAGAAATTCCGAAGAAAGCGTTTTTCTTTATGCACACTAAACTGTTTCTCCTAATTATGTCTCCAAAAAAGAAGCTGAGTATAAACGAAAAGCACAATGTTTACCAACAGTTCGCTTCCTCGGTTACCGTGTACACTACCAAACGCAGTCCAGAGGGGTTTATTATTGTGCCCAAACCCGAGGGTAAAGTGCTGCACCCAGAATGTGGATTAATTAACACTGGAAGGATGAGTCAGGACTAATGGCACCGATCTGACGGACCCTGAGCCTGTTATTTATCTCCTAAGGGTTCTTCAACTGCGGGATTCAATGCCAACTCATGCAGCTATTTCAGTAAATACAGCCGTGTTTGCCTGCAGACTATTTTTTAGTCGAGACGTATTTCCATGTAGCAAAGTAAATTCTGCAAATGAAAATACAGCCATGAATTGCTATGGATGTCCCCTACCCCTGCCAAAAACGACAAGCTGCTTGCTCAAAAGCTGTCACTAATTAGCAGCTGCTGCTGCGAAGAAACCCAAGCCCAGTGCCAAGGAAAGCGCACGGAACTGGCCCCGTGACAAGGAATGGGAAATGCAAGGATCTATTTGCAACTAGTAAACTTTCAAAATGGTGACGATCTAAGAGTGGGAGACCTGGGGGCAGGGCGACAACAGCGATAGATGTCCATCCATATCTGAGCAGCAAGGACCGAAGAGCCCCCCCGGCATCCCGACAGACACTGAAGTGCCTGTCCCAGAAGTCCCAGAAGTCCCAGACGTCCCAGGGCACTGCGCTGACTGAATTCCACCTTGACCATCTCCCCTCTGGGACAGGAGAGGCTTTGTTGTGGGGTAACTTTTCACTGTTAGCACTTCTGTCTCTGGTCTACTAACACCTGTCGTTGTAGACATCACAAAAAAATTGAATTTAAAAAATACCTTTCACGTTCTCATGGCTTCGGCCTAAACTCTTACAGGTGAATCTAGTTATTGACCCCCGCCCCTCTTTACAGGGTGAGAAAATAAAGTCCAGGAAAGCAGAAGTGATCTGCCCGGGGCAAATGAGCAGTGGATACAGAGGCAGAAAATCAATTTTTTAGCCCTGCGTTCAATTCAGTTATAAGAGGCTCTAAAATCACCCATAGATTAAGAAGATCCTGCTTGAAACCCATAATGCTGCTTTTCAAACCATTCTCCACGGCTCTCCCTCGCTCTCTATTTCTTTACCAATCAGATCTCCCAGGATATTTCTTTTTCCTCAATAAGTTAAGTTTCTATCTCTTTAATAAATTTTTAATTAAAAGAAATAAGGATATTTCCTCCTTAGTTTTAGTTCCCTTGCTCTTTCCCTGCTTCCTTCCAGGCAGACTGACAGCGAGTCGCTACTATGTGATTCATATTTGGATAACAGGGCCAGGTTGTTTCTGTAGCAACTACTCAAAAAATGAGACTGAAAAAGAAAGAAAAAAGGGAACAGGGAAGGCAGGCAGGGAGGGACAGACAGGGAAAGAGGGAGAGAGGGGAGGAGGAAAGAGGAGAGGGAAGGAGGAAGGAGGAAAAATACAAAGAAAATAGAAAAATGGAGAAGAAAAACCAGTACCATGTAATTTCTTAAAGAAGCTGCAATCAAAACCTCTTTAGTAGCTGCTGTCATTTATGTAGAGTTTGTTTTAATGGCTATGTAAACAGCTACAATGGCGTACGGGTAATTTTCCAGTTCCGAATCAGGCTGTAACAATGAAAACAACTTGCTCTATGAAACATGGAGAGAGACTGATCTTTGATATCATCGTCAGTGCAGGTTTATAAGCAAGGCTTGGAGGAGACAAGCCCGCAGATCAGGAATCAATTTTCGAAGCTTTAATACCTGCCTAGTGGCAGGCGACAAGCTGCTGGATTGTTGTCTGGGAATCCGCACTGTGTAAGCATCGCTGGCTAGGTCTGGGTACAAAGCAGAAACTAGAAATCTGGGGGAAGAAAAACTGTCAAGTCTCCAAGCAAAAGACTCATATTAAAAAAGAAAAACCAGACAAAAAGGGACAAATATTGTATGATCCCACTTACAGGAGGACCCAGAGCAGCCACATTTATACATAGAAAGCATTCGGTCCCAAGGACGGGCGGAAGAGAACGTGAGTTAGTGTCTGATGGGCGCAGCTTCAGCTGGGGAGGACGAGTCTGGAGCGGGACGGTGGCGATGACTGCATGACACTATAAATACACTTAAGGCCACAGCATACACTTCGTACCACTTAAAAACGGTTAAAATGGTAAAAAAAATTTAATGGGGAAAAAAAAGCCAGTTCTTAACTCTGAAATCCAAAGGAGACAGAGAATCGGCTCTCCCTTCTCTTCTCTCTCTTTTCTCCAGTAAAAGGCGAGCTTTCCACCCTCCCGAGGGCTGAGTGGTCTCTGAGCGCACCCTCTCTGGAGACCCAAGGGGAGTCAATGGAACGAAGGCACCTTCAGCACCAACCAATGCTTACAATCAGAGAAGCGCGCCTGCCTCCCACAAACACACGGGTGCCCTCTCGTAAAACAGGAAGGACTTGTTTAACGGAGACCCAACCGAGCACCAGTCACACGCCAGGCTCCACTCCAAGTACCGGACGCCTGGCAGGGAACAACGCAGGGTTGTCTTCGTGGGACGCACACTCTAGCATCTACTATAAATGCTTGAAAGTTTAAATAAATACGGTCTATACCATCTTTTCTCATTTTTGTTTTTAACATTCTTTTTATTTCTGTTGGGGGGAATAGGATGCCACTTGAGTACTGCAGAACCTTACAGGCAAACCACAAAGTCTATGCATTCAAACCAAGACTTGGAAAAAAGTTTTCAAAGGATCTCGGCAAAATCCGAGTAACAAGAGCGATGACTAGCTTTTGTGAAAGGCTCAACAACATGAAAGCCATTCCTTATGAGGCCAGGACATCTGTTCAGCCCTGCTAAAAGGTGATCGCATTTAAGGAGCTATGGAACGTGCAAAGCAAACCGGGTCTCACCCGGGATCCCACAGGTAAGATCATTTCATCGTGGTGTTAGTCCAGCTTTTTCCCCGGCATGCACAATTTTACTTAGGGGGTAACTTTCGTGCTCACCACAATCAAATCACTTACCTTTCAGAGTCGATGTGCGGACTCAGTCTCCACAAGGTAGGAAACATAGAGTATGGAGTTAAAAAGTCGCGATAGGACCCAGGCTTCTGCCCACCAGCACACAGAAGTACAAGGTGGCAGGTGGCTAGCAAACATTTAATTTCTTCTTTTCCCCATGGAATAAAATGTAGGTTGAATTCTACAAACACAACACATGCCACCACAGTGAAAACCTACGTGGAACACAAGTATTTTGAAATGTCTGAAAATACACCACCTGTTTCTCAAGTCAGCACAATGATCTTTTATTCAATATAATGAAGGTAACAAATTTTAAAACAAAAGAATCACACTCCTTGGAGTATAATAAATAACTTTTGTATAGGCTCTTAAATTTTCATCTAGGAAAATATTCTAAATATTCTAAATTAAGCTGCCATATTATATTGGGAAAAGTATTTTTCTTTTATGGAAATAATCCTCAATTTTATTGAGAAATGAATGACATTCAGTAAAGTATAACAGAATGTTTGTTTTTAAGATTTTATTTATTTATTTTTAGAGAGAGAGGGGAAGGGAGGGAGAAAGAGAGGGAGAGAAACATCAAGGTGTGGTTGCCTTTCATGTGCCCCCAACCAGGGAATTGGCCCACAACCCAGGCATGTGCCCTGAATGGGAATTGAACCAGCAACCCTTTGGTTCGCAGGCTGGCGCTCAGTCCACTGAGCCATCCCAGCCAGGGCTATCTCAGAATGCTTTGTTATAATTAACCTACTTTGGGCACCATACTAAAATAAAGGGGTTCCTAAAGTCCTCCCTGCTAAAAGATATTGGATGTTTTATTTGACATTAAAAAGCCAACTAGTTTGGCTTAGATATCAGCCAATATTCAAAACAACATAGAAGTTCCATTCATTTCTTCGAAGGTTCCTTCTAGAATCAGATCTCTAAAAAGACCATTACGAAGGCCTGGAGAGCCCAGGGCATTGGGGCTTGGGCATGACCGGAGGTTCCAGAATCTCTCTACCAAGGTGGACCTCTATCACCCTGTTTGTCCAGTCTTGAACACTCAGAGTTCTCGTCGCCTCGTGCGCAGAGAACTGAAAATCACCCCCTCCCTTAGGTACCTCCTAAGACTAGGCTAACATCAGGGGGGGGCGAAAATCACTTTTGAAAGGAGAGATGTCATCTGTAATTTTAAGTGTATCATAAAAATGAACAGTAGCTAGGACCAAAAGAACACTATTACTTTCTAGGCAAACTGTTTCAAACACTCCCCCGAAGCAAGACAAGCTAGAAACTGTCTAGAAGTAATTTGACAGTTGAGTAATATCTAAAACAGAATGGGCTGTTTTAGTTTTAGAGTTGTAAGTAAGTTAGGTCATGTAGGTGACAAGGGACCCTTTAGGCTGATGCATCCAAGTCCAATACTCAGGCCCCTGCACCCTTTTGTGATAAAACAACAAGCAGCGCCCACCCTCTTTCTGATCGAGAACATTTTCTCATAGAAACAAAGTTACAAAGGGATGAAAAATCCCTAGGTAAACCCCAAAACCTCAGCTGAGCAGTGATCTTATAAAACCCAACCGCCCTCCATAACTTTGTTTCATGCACTGGCCATGCGTGGGCGCATCAGCTGGGGCAGTCCTGCTGGGGGGCAGTGGGCAGGGTCTACACAAACAGCTCGGCCACTCCACTCCTAGGGCCTACTGCGCGCAGGAGATGGTCTGATAAGTGCAAAAAAAGCCTACTCAGTCCAAGCATGTGCACCATGGCGTCGTCAATAAAAGTGAAAAACTGGAAACAACCTAAATATCCACTCACAGACTGACTAAATTATGGCAGGGTTATACCACAGCATATCTTCAAGTGTTCAGGTCGATCGATATTTATCGCCTTTCTGAGGAAATAAGTTCCTTCTGAGCCCCGAGTAACAAGAGCGGTCTGGAGGTTTGCTCTGCCCAAACGTTCGGATGAGTTCTCTCTGCTCCGAAGTTTCTGACTCCGGTGGGAATGGGGAGCTAGATGTTTGGACTGGGTGCTTGCACTCAGACCCAGGAACCCCGTGAAGTGTAGGCAAAAGTTTACGTGTGTGTGTTTCACTGGGAAGCGAGTCAATGGTTTCCCTGGAGCCTCAAAACGGCCCCCTGCTCCCCAAAGGGTTAAGAGCCACTGGCACAGACAGTTTAATGGGTCAAGGTGTTGTCTAACTGTGCCTTAAAAAGCAAATGAGACTGTACAGCCCACTCATTCACCAGTCAACAAATATTTACTCAGTACTTACTAAGTCTTGCCTTAATTGGTAGCCAAACTACCATAAAATTTTGGAATACATTTCTTTATTCACTTTGGAAGTATTTAAACCTTCCCACCAAAAAAAACCTTCAAAAAGTCTTTCAGGAGCTAAGAGACAAAAAGGAGATGAAAGAGTTTCAAGCAAAATTATGTTTGAATCTCTCAAGTCTTACATCCTTTTTTTACATCTCTTGTCATTTGTTTCTTTGCATCTTTTGCATCTTACATACATTTGAACTCTTTAAAGGGACAACCTGCAGGTTTACAGACTGGAAAGGCTTATCTCCGAGAGGAGAGCCACGTTCTCAAAATCGGGTAAAGACAAGCAACACAAACGAGTCCCAGTTTTAATGAGAAAAGCAATACATCCCTTCATATATTCACTTAAAAACACCTTAAACAACTGACTGATGCCATTATTATAACTGTATGATGCTAAACGTGAGGCCTCAAATTTACATGATTTCTATAATACCGAGCAGCTTGGTGAAAATGGCTCAGACACACGAGAGAAGAAAATGGTCTAACTGGTCACAGTAATATCACAGCGGTAAAACAGACCACAGGGAAAACCAGCAACAAAAAGCTAAAACTAAAGTTAAACATATTTTTGAATGAAATAAGATTATCACATTTTCAGGAGGCAGAGGAGGTAAGAAGTGATAAGCAAAAGAACCATAAACTCAATAGGATTTATTAATGAAGGCACATTGAGCAATATGTGTATATGGTTTTATTTTCAACATGTGGACATATTTACCTTCATGAATTTGAATTAACTACTTATGGATTCAGGTTTAAAAAGCATTAAAAGATACTATGTGATTTCTTTTATGTTCTAGGAGCCTCAAAACTGACTTAAAATTCTGTTACAGCAAATTTTATTACAGTAATTTACAAGGCATAACCTAAGTTAAGGTAGATTTTACTAAGGTGAATTTTACATAAAATAAGTAGGTCTTCTGCTGGGCTCAAAAATACATTTTTTAAGACTAATTTTATTTGTTGCAAAGTGATAAGACCTACATATCACAGCTGGGCTCCACAGAATTCTTCAGGAACATCAACTTATCCTTTATTTTCATTTTTCTTCTTTAAACTCCTTACAATGTTCAAATGCTTTTAAACATTAAATCTGGTTACAAAGAAACTACTTAATGTAAGTTTAATTAAATCAGAAGACAAATCTTTTGTATTAACAATGACATATACCCAAGAGAAAGTATACTTCACTAGAGATTTCCTTTACCAGATATTCCCAAAAGAATACCATAATAAATATTTAGAAAAGTTATTAAGCATGACTAATAGAATTATATGAAAAGAAACCTAGCAACCTTCATAGGTATCATCATGAAAGAGAAAGCAGTACAAAAGTAAACGAAGAAAATATTTGGAAAGAATACAATGTTCAGGGTGGTAAGAAGTTAAAATAAGCTAATTTTTTCCAAAAGTTGAAAAAAACACACACCTTCAACATGAAAAGAATGATAACTTAGCAGAACACACACACAAGTAAAACTATGTGACTTTTTGGTCATATTTAGAAGACAATATAATTCTCCATCAACTTACGGAGCATTCCACCCAATACAGGAAATAACTCAGTGCTCAAGTTCAAATTATTTTAACTCTTCAAATGTTGAATATAATGATAATGATTTTAACATAGTTCTTCAACAAAATATGTCATATAACCATACCAAATAAGTATATCATGCCAATGATTCAACACAAACATCATAAACTACTCATTTTTCTGCTTCTAAAAAGGAACCACAACCTGAAAACAACAATAAAAAAAAAACAACCAGGTTTCTTGCTCTAAATCAACACACGAATGTTACTTTAAAAATTACTCTCCCCCAGCTTTATTGAGATGTAACTGACATATAATAACACTGTGTGAGTTTAAGATACGCAATGTGATGATTTGATATACGAATATATTGCGAAATGGTTACCACAATAACGTTAGCTAAGACATCCATCACATAGCTACTATTTGTGTGTGTGCTGGTAGGGGGAGGTAAGAACTTGGAAGATCCACTCTCTTAGCAACTTTAAAATAAACACACAATACAGGACTGTTAACTACGGTCACCGTGCTGCGTGTCCCATCCCCAGAACTCACCCCAGAAGTTCATGCCCTTTGATCACCCATTCCCCCACCCCCAGCCCGTGGCAACCACCAATCTGCTCTGTTTCCGAGCACCTTGGGGTTTTTTAGGTTTACATTTCAGTGAGATCATACATTTGTCTCTGCCTGACTCCTCTCACTTAGCCTGCTGCCCTCAAGGTTCATCGATGTCACAAATGGCAGGACTTCCTTCTTTTTTAGGGCTGAGTAATACTCCATTGTGTATATAATGTACAGAAGGAAGATCTGTGTCACGTTTTCTCTATTTGTTCACTGAAAACAGCCTTTTTCTTGGTTACAGAAGCATTTCCTGTTCCTTAAACAGGTAATAACAAGCAGGAAATACTGGGAAGTGTGCAGGCACACACATCCAGACTCTCACTGCCCAGAAGAAATTGTTTCTCAATGCCTATTCTTTTCTTAGCACAACTGTGATTTTCTTGTAATTTTTTTCATTTAGTAATATACTATATACCTCATCTAAGTCATTAACTATGTTTTATAGCATGATTTGAAACGGCTGAATAATCATCCACTGTCCGGCAACCCATCCGTTTAGTCCTTAACCCTCCAATGCTGAAAACGAAGCTGTTTTCAATTCACAGCTATTTTAAGTAACCTTATGAGGACCATCCCTGTACTACACAAATCTCTGAACATATTTCAGGTTATGTCATCTACATGGAACTGTT
This sequence comes from Sturnira hondurensis, assembly GCF_014824575.4. Taxonomy (NCBI): domain Eukaryota; kingdom Metazoa; phylum Chordata; class Mammalia; order Chiroptera; family Phyllostomidae; genus Sturnira; species Sturnira hondurensis. The sequence goes on along the minus strand of NW_028094263.1, from coordinate 639,212 downwards.
AGGTCAAAGGGAAGGCACATTTTCAAGGCTCTCAATACATATATCAAAGTTCAAAAAAGCGCCAATTTACATTTCAACCAGTGAGTAATGAAGGTGTCAGTTTTTTTCAGATTCCTAAGCAACACTGTTTTTCTTTTCTCAATGTTGTTAGTTTTTGTAACTCTGTTAACTAGAAAAATGTCATTGTTTTTATTTGCATTTCTTGACTTCTAGTGCAGCTGAACATAATTTTGTGTAATTATGGGCCATTTGTATTTCTTCTTTTGTTCATTTTCCCATTGGGAGAACCATCTTTTTCTTATTTATTTATAGTCCTTGTATATTAAGAATATTAACTCATAACATTTTGTCCTATATGTTAAAAACAGTTTTCTCATGTTGTCACTTACCTTTGGTTTCTGACATTTTTGAGCATAAAGAAGTTTTTAATATTTGCGTGTGTGTGTATCTCAATACATTCTTTTATGAATTAATCCATAAAAGCCGCTGTTTTAAGTTTGTCCTGTTCAAATTTACCTAAAAATACAATGGGAACATAATGCTCAGTTCTGCCCAAGCTACACTGTTCACACTTGGCTAATAAAAATTCAAAACCATCCATTTTGAGGATGTCCCATTCCTAGGGCACAACCTGAAACGTGCGCTGCAGGTACCAAGTTATCTCACTGACGGACCCATTCCTTTGCACTTACGGGCTCTGCTCTGGTGTTGCAAAACCAAGGGCTCGGGCTTCATCACCGGCTTGGCATGTTAACCGTGGTCGTGTCATTCAGAAAGCCAAATGTTCTCCATCATGTTTCGATGCCTCCAACAGTTAAAGAGGAAGGCCAATCTCTTTCTATTCACGCTACAATGAAGTTAGTGTTGCTACTTGATATATAAACTTACTGCAAAATAAACTCATCCTTAAAACATGCTCAGGATAAGCTTCAGGGTTTCCACGTATCATCGCACAGTTGAAACAGTAACAACACAAGGAGAAGGGACATTTGCACTGCATGTCTCTCTGTGGATCAGACTTTCCACGCACTTGGAGGGAAGCTCTACAATGGCCAATTCTCACTGTAATTCTCCCTCACTTGCTAACAGGAACAGATCACAAGTCCTAAATACATAAATACATAAACCCACAGGGTAAACCAACTGTTACATTTTGTAAAGAGCTGCATATTTCTGTAGATCTCCACTTTTCTCAAGCCTAAAAGGTGAGCAAGAGACTTTTAGGAATGTGAAACAAAACAAAACAAAATACAATTAGCATTATTTCTGAGAAATCATTTTACCTAAACTATGGATACTATCTTGAAGAATGCTATACAATAAAGCTGATAAATTCCAATTTTTTGTACTTCAGCAGATTAAGAGCTCAACAGTTTCTTTTTACAAATATTACAATGACATTTGTGAACCTGGCTCAGTTATGACATTTCTCCCAGGCTGGATTTCTTAACCCCATTCTTTTAAAAAATGTAATGATTTGTCACCAACTACAGGCTCTGAATTCTAGACATCACAAAATAGTTTTTCACCAACTTTCTAATTTACTCTCACCTAAAGGCTGGAAAACCCCACTGAAGGCTCTTAAAACTCAACAGACATTTAAAAAAAAAAGCTTTAATTGTAGGATCTCACTGACACAAACATAAGGAAATTCTGAGTTATAGATACTTCACATTAAGCTTTTTCCACTGACACTGTAACTTTTGTCAACATTCAAAGAAAATTCAACCCTGGTCAAAGGTGACAGTCTGACGATCCTGGAGGCGAACATCCCCTGTTTAAGCTGAACTAGTTTAGACTCTCCACTCAGGGAGCTGAAGTTTTCGTCGTCCCTGACTTGGTCTCCCAAATTCAAATCACTCAGGGCTGTGAATTGTATCTCTAAGATTTAACCTCACAACTCACCTGCAAGGTAAAGCGCTGAGACGAAGGAAGCACCAGATATGGAAAGGAACACGTTTCTGAGGCTAGTTTCTAACAACCTTTTTGAATAGCTCCAAACACAGTGATTCATTCAGTTGCCTTTCCCCCTCGCCCGAACTGAAATTCTTAAGCCCTTCTACCTCAGAAATCACCATTAGTGGCTCTCGAAAGCTTTAGTAAAGCAACATGAGGACCATAAATCCTTCCAAGGCAGCGTTGTACATGACACGACACACTTGTGTCCTCGGTCGGCAAACACTGTGTCTGCCGCTCTGGCCCTGGAGGATCCTTTTGTTTGTCAACAGAGGCCAAGACGACAGCCTACAGCTCCTCTCCTCCACTGCGTGTACCCGGTAATGCTGGTAAGGAGCAGCACAGCACCGCTTACAGTTAAAATGTACTCTGTTACAGTGCTCTGTTTCAGTACTCATCATCTTCACCCTCCAAAAAATTCCAAGTGTACATAAAAAGATCTCATTAAAACAAACAAACCAGCCAACCAAGAGTCCATCTTGGAAGACAAATAAAGAAATGCACGCCTTAAAGAAGCCACTGTCTTCTTGCAAAGGAGCAGAGCAGGAATGCAGCCTCTCCAATCAGCTGGCCTGGAGCTGAATCCAGCCCTGTCTTTGCCAGCTATGTGACCTTGGGCAAGTTACTTAACTTCTCTGTGGTCATTTCTTCATCTTTCAGCTGAGGATAATACCCCCACCCCACCCCACCCCTTGCAAGGGGATCACGAGTTAAAACAAGGCAAGAGCTTATGACAGTGTCTGCTTGGCATGGTAAGTGGACAGTGTTAGGTATGATTTTTATTATCTTTGTACTTTTTAGGCTTTGGACATTGTCTGAGCTACTTTTTAATGAGTTTTCTGATCCCTTTTTGACAGATGGCCTAATGATGATCATATAGAGAATAAGTATTATCTTCTCAGATGAGCTGTAGCCTGAGTGGTAAATCACTGTTTTTCTACAAATCATGAAGTGGCTATTACTGTTAACTTTGGCTCCACTTCCCATATGCACCCCCCCCCCCAAAATCTCCTATCAGGGGAGAGCAAGCAGTATTAGAAAACTCTTGGGTTTGTGCTGTTACCATTGAAAAGTAAAGCCGAAGTCACTTTTACTAGCCTGACGGGCACTGAGGATATTAGTCACCAAATTAATCCCAACAAATAACAATAATTGATCGGCTCGTTGATGTATTTCCCCTTGTCTTCCCCAACCTTTCTCTAACGAGTCAGAAAGGAAAGTTCTCATATTTTCTGAGAATCTCATTACTGCTCTCAAACCATACTCTGTATCTTAGTACAATTAAAAAAATGAGTCAGCACAAGCACTTCAAAAACCTATCTATGCAGTGCACAGAATATGGAAACATTTCTCTTCACAGCAGAAATCTGGGAAAATAAAAAGGGTTGTTCAGGGTGCCAAAGGCAAGGTAAGAATGGACGGACAGAGAGCACTGGAGATTTTGTAAGTCAGCCTCCAAAAGATAAATAAGTGTTCTTTATTAATCAAAACATGTATTTTTTCATCTAAGTAGTATCATAATACATGGGAGTAGGTGTCATCGTTCTGAATAAACCCAAAGAAGTTAATATCCAGTATATGACAAATTATAACCTCTCCTTTCTTGGTACCGGGAGGTTAAGATACTCGATGTATTAAACTTCCTTACAAACTGCACATGCAGAACCATGCACATGCTAATGCAGCCCTGCTTTTAGTAATGGGTCCAAAAGAAAATTCAGGGGAGCTGAGTAGCCCCTAAACTGCAAGCACATTTGAGTGCCATTTAATGACGAGTCTATCGAGTTATCACACTCTTTAGAATAAATGGAGCTGAAGGCCCAGAAGGGACCACTCGTTCCAACCGCTGACACATCATCGAATACGCCTTTCAGGGACGTGCTTCCCCGAGACTCACCCTCCAGCGTGGACACGCGCAGCAGCCTACCACGTGAGAATCGCCCAGGAAGGCGAAGGGAGTTTTATGGCTCAGGGTGATTTCTCCAAACTGTTCTACCATCCCCTAAATTTCTTGGTTCTCACATTTAGCTCCTCCATGACATTCCGTGTGGCTCTCAGGTGGAGTCAGAAAAATGGCTCTCATCTCTGCTAATCCCTGGGGTTCTGGATTATAGAAAGCTGGGGCAACCCTCCTTCAAAGGCTGGCATCCAGGGCACCCGATACGGGGTTCAACTCTACCTTAGCGTTGTGCACTTTCCGGGTACCTGGGAGGAAACAGATGGCAGAAGCCCGCCCCCCCCCTTTTTTTGGTTAATTATGCTCTTGCTGTTGCTAAGATTTCCTCCCAGGCCGCTACACCTTGAAGAGAACTGGGGAAGGATTGAGGACTGCCTCGCCCTCCCAACTGGGTGTTCAGGCTGAGCTTAGTAACCCTGCCCTGAAGCAGAGCCCACAGGTGAAAGACAAACCACGCGGCATCTGATGCCTGTCTTTGTTTGAAATTAGAATGTGACGACCGGAGAAGGTTCCTATATGGACCTAATTTTGAAAATACAAACAGGAAGCACCCCCACCCCAATATTACCATTTAAAAAAAAGGAAACCAAACCTCAAAGATACCTTCCAAGGAAGTCATGGGTGCGACCAAAACTAACAACAGTAATAAAACTGTTAGTTAGTCTAACACTAATGTTTTAGACTAAAACTAACTCGTCTAAAACTCTGACACCACTGATAGTGAGGGTCTCTCGTTCAGTCGACTAAAAACCCAGCAGCTGCAAATTATTCCTTTCTGTGACCAGTGAAAGCAGCATAGGCTCCGATGTGCAAAATCTCCTCCAAACTGGCTTAGGTTTTTCAGTAGTAAAGAATCATCATTAATTTTTTTAAACTCCAGCATCAACACTCTACTTAAAATAAGGGCATGCTAATTAAGAGTGAACACAATTAAAAAAAAACTTTTTAAAGCTATAATACTCACAATTGAAATATACAAAAAAAAGGTCTGATCAATGGAAACTAGGCTGTTTGATTTGACTTTCTAGTCCCACAAACAAGCAAACTTGTGTTTCCAACATTGCAGGGGAAAAAATACTTCTGATTTTAGAACAGTTCTACTAACAATGCTCCGAGTTGGAGAAAAGTTTTTTCCTTTGAACACTGCACAAAACTGGGGACAGTGATACTTTAGCGTTAATATCACGTTATTTTTATTAAGAAGTTGCAAAGTCTAACTATTTTGATACTTTACTACGTAGTAAAAGGATTATTATTTTTCTGAAGAGCTCAGTAACCTGGAATTATGAGACAACTTTTTAAAAGACTAAGTTTCCAATGCTCGAGACAGATGGATAAAAATGGGAGGTTTTTGCTTCCCTCTGCAGGAACAGCCTGCGGTGATCTGTGCTCTATAGGAACAGTGTGCCGCGGGGGATCAGAAGGCCCAGAAACCGACGAGTACTTTAGGAATGCATACATGTTTCTAGGGCACTAGAATACTTCACCTTTTTTTTATTCTACCTTCAACCTGCAATCGAATGTTGAACATATAATTTATCTACTTGTAACTTCTTCCTTTCCTAAAACTACCTGTATTACCCACCTATACAAAAATAGGCCAGATGAGCCACCACAAAAAAACATTCATAAATATAAACCTAACACGTCACACAAGTTCTGAATATAACTTGAAATAATTTGAATGTAACTTTTAAAAAACTGACATAAGTAGCAAAAGAGCAAGGAAGGACATCTTCTACTAGTCTTGATGTGGTTTTGGGGGCAAATAGAATTACTATTTTAAAAAGTCAATGGAGAGCAAGACAGTGAAGATGAAATGAGAAGTTGGCGCACAGTAGGAAGTGCTGACCAAAATATTTGTGTTGTAACGTTCCAAACAACGAGAGCACTGTTGTCCCCTCCCACCACACAGCGCAAAGTGCCCCTGAGAAACACACCCACCTCCCATTTCCTAGCACGATCCATATTGATATCCTGTTGGCGAAAATGTGAATCCCAGAAAAGCCGAGAACTAGTGAGGAGCTGGGATAAGTTACTCAGCGGCATATACGGCAAAGATGTTCACGCAGACAGCACCAGGTTACGCAATGACCAAACTGCTGGTGATAGACATCAATTCTTTTTTTTTCCCCTGATGTTTTTAAAGAAAGGTCTCTTCATTCTTTCCTTTATGTCTCAACCAGGTGCTTGAAGTTTTCATCTCCCAAAGGCAGCAGAAAACAAGAGATCTCCTGGACAACGTTTACATGACCAAAGGTGTGGCACTCTTTGAATTAAACTTAACAGCCATCACAAATTGTCACACAGTACGTTTTCCCAAAAACCAGCAGCCCCTTTTCCCACTTACACCCTCAATCCTTACAGCTGTGATCTTCCTCGAGCTGGAAACTGGCACCAAAACCACCAAACACATCGGAGCCTTGACAATCAGCCTTCAAATGATGGAATCCATTTGAAGTGATCAGAACCAATCCCATGTCCGCAGCGTAACGAAGTAAAATTTTTTAAAAAGGCACACTAAATGAAATATACCCTCTCCTAAAAACAAATGACTAGAAACAATACAAACACATGTATAGGAACAGGAGAACCTTGCAAAAAGAGGCAAAGTTCTCTTATCTTAATTGAGCGATAACATTATTTGAGATAATACTCAACAGCTGAAAGCTTATTACGGCCTAGGTGGCTGTCCAACCATTTGGGAAACCTAAGATGTGAGCAGGTGATAAACACCATTCGAAGACTAAAAAAAAAAAAAAAAAGACCTAAGATCGGTTTAATACTTCGGTGACATACTAGCCTTTCACAGGGCATTCCCCCCAAACATTCCAGAGTCAGCTCATGAAACTGCATGTGGGCAAAGATCTCCCACTCCACTGTGCCTTGGGGACAGCGCTTTTCTCGGAATCCTCGCATAGTCATTTCAGGCCTTGAGCGACCACACAGCTCCGTGACCTGGGCAGGCCCTTGCTCCACCTACCTGGGCCTCAGTTTCCTCATTCGTACCAGCCAAGGATTCGTACCAGCACAAACCCCGGGGTCCTTCCCGGATCTAACCTTCTATGACCTGCTTTTACCACTGTTTATTTGATACAAAGCTATGACAGGGTCACAGGGGACACGAAAGAACAAAACAAAAACAAAACCCCAAAAACCTGACCATGGCTCTTTGGGAAAAAGAGGACTGCTATCTCTTTGTGCCTGTAAAATTCTTGTGGTTTCCATTAATCTCATCTTCCTGAAAGCTGGTGCTTGTTTTTCTTCTTTGCATTTTCCATCACTGCTGGCTGGCTGGCTACAAGTGTCTGCAGTCACCTCCTGCTCCTCGCAAGTTCTCTCCTCTCTGATCCGCCTTACCGTCCTGCCAGATTCCTTTAGCCTCGGTCCGGCCTTTGGGGCACACGACGCCCCTTTCTCCGCCTCTCTAGAACTACCCCGGCACCAGGAGCACTTTTTCGCGCTTTACCCCGGGCTAGGGAAAAAGAACACGCTGCATCCCGCTGCCACACGCACGAGCCCAGGCCCGGCGGGTCCCGCTGTGGGGTCCCGCACCCACAGCCTGGTCGAAATGCTCGCATTTGTCGCCTTGACTCCTTATAAGGCACTGTTCCCTGAAGCTTTGCGAATAACCCCCACCCCACCGGGCGCCCCCGGGCTCACCCCACCCCCGGGAGTCGCAGTTACCTCTTTGGAAAGGAGGAAAAGCACGAAGGCGGCGGGGGCTACTCGGAACTGCACCAGGAAAGAGCGAGCGGCAGGCAGCCGTCCCCGGGGACTCGGGGGGTGCGCCGGGGTCCCTCACACCCCTCCCCAGACCCGCGCGCGCACGCGCCGCCCCCGCCGCTCACCTTCCGCCCGCCGCGGCCTCCGCGCGCCGCCCCCGGGCGCCCCGGCGCCTCGCCCCCACCGCCCCCACCGCCCCGCACCCCGCGCCCGGCCACCGCGGCCGCCTCCCTGCCCCGGAGCGATGGCGGCGCGCGGCCCAGCCCGACGTCTCGGCGCCCGGGGCGCGGGGCCCCGCCCGGGAGGACTCCCTGGTCTCTCCCCCGGGCCCCGAGCCCAGGACCGGCCCCACAGCTCCTACCTCGCTCGGCCGCTCGGGCGCCAGCGGCTGCCTCCCGCCCGCCTCTCGCTCGCTCCCTCTCTCGGCCGGGCCGCCGCACGCAGCCGCCTGCGCAGGATCCTCGCCCGGGTGACGGCTCCGGGCGCCGACTCTCCCAGCGCCGGGCCCACGGGGGCGCGCGCGCCGCGCGCGCGCCGACAGCGGCCGCGCGCGTCCCCCCCGCCCGACCCGCCGGCGCGCGCGCACCCGCCGGCGCGCGCCGCTTCCTGGTTCCGCCTGGAGCGCGCTCGCCAGTCCCGCCGTCTCCCGCACCCGCTCCGCGGCCGCCCTTCGGGGGCCCGGGATCCCGCTCCGCGCGACCGGGGCGGCTGCACGCTCCGGGGAGGCGGCGCCGCGGGCAGCCCCTCGCAGTCGGGCGAGGGTGGCTTCCCCATTTGGCTGCCCAGCCAGGTCCCACCGGCCACGAGCACACGCTGCCCTGCTTAGTGTCGACCACCACCACCAGCAGGGCTCTGGCCGTACTGTCGTGGTCACCGTGTGTCGCGCAGATTGGCCCCCCTCCGCCGCCCGCCCGCCTCTCTTCCCCCTGGCTGAGGCCCGCGTCCCTCTCAGGCCGAGGTCAGAAGTCCGCCGCTGTCCCATCAATAATTATCCCGGGTTTGCTCCCAGGAGGGAGTTTCAGCCAGTGCTTCCCACCCCGGTGGCGGAAGGCCCGGTGACGGACAGCGGCACTTGACGCTCAGCAAGGCCAACCGGATCCGTCCACTGTTCCAGAGTGAATCTCTGGGGCACAAGGGCGTCTGAGACCATTTCGCTCCCTGGGGAATCTTGCTAGCTCCCACCAGTCAGCGCTGCGGGAGGGGCTAGCTGTTCCACCCAGAAAAGGGAGAATTAGCCGGACCGCTGCTGTAGGATGCAGGGGAAAGAGGTCTCGGAGACCCTTTTCCATGCAATGGGGCGGGGGTGCAGTGTCCGAGAAGACAGCCTGAGTCACCCACTCTCCTCTCCTCTGGGTACATCTCGGGAGCTGGCCAACGGTTTCCCTGGCAACCCTCCAAGGGCCAGTACCAAAGCAAGGCATGTCAGATCTCCAGAGCCCCAGCTGCAGGGGCAGAAGGAGAAGGACCCCACACATACACACAGAGGTCCCTTCTCTACATTCCGAAAATCTTTTTGTTCAGGGATGACCTGGGTCAGCAAGTCCCCAAGTTCTGCCACAATCCTCCTTTGGCAGCTCTTCCCAACAGCCTCCTCTTTACCTCCAGAATAACACCAGCCACAACGATCCTTGTGTCTGCAGCTGGTCACAAAGTCCTTCTCCCTGACCCAGGCTCCTGCTTCTATCGCACACTCCGGGCCAACACCTGGCACAGGGCTTTGCACAGAGTAGGTGCAGGGAGCTCGGAGGCTGGGGCAGGACAGGCCTGAGCAGGAAGCTGGACGGAAGCTCCAGCCCTGAGCTGTCTGGCAACACCTGCAACAGTCACTGTGCATGAGGTTTCGACACCGGGGCACACACGGCATTTCTCTTTCTCGTAAGCTTTCGAACCTGCGCACATGCTGTTCCCTCCGCCTGGAATGTCCTCCTGCGCTCTTGATGTCTGCCCTTTGGCGACACTCCCTCCAGGCAGTAAGAACCTCGCCCTTCCTGTTCCCCACCACAGGTTCATGCCTCTCTTCTGGCACCTCTCATGTTGAGAGGCAATTTGTTTATAGGTTTCTCTGCCCCCAACAGCAGACACAAGATCCCATTCCCCCTTCTAAACCCACCCCCTCCCCACATCCCAGCCTGGAGCAGACACGCAGTGAATATTTGAGGAACAAACTGTGTACTCTAGGAATAGAAATGGAAACCAGGAGGACTGTGGAGTGGCTAAGAGCACAGACTCCAAAACCGGGCTCCCCGTGAATTCCCTGAGCTGTGTGAGCAGGAGCAGGTTTTCTCACTGTAATACGGATACAGGAATAGGACCTACCTCGTCTCCTTCTGGGCAGTTCATGCATATAAAGTGCTTCGGCTGCTGCAAGGCACTATGGAGCTGTTAACTACCAGAACTGGTTTTAGTAACTGCTAAGATCTGCACCCCGCTTCCTAGGACTGGTCAGGGTGAGGACTCAGTCCAGTTGCCTTGGCTGCCGTGCCGCCGGGTGCCGGTTTGAATGCCCTGGAGGGTAGGGCAGGGAAGGTTCTGCTCTTCACCCCCTAGCATGTATCTGACTGACCACTGGGTACCACACAGAGCTGGCTGGCTGTGTGCACAGACAGGGACAGAATGCTCTGGGTCACTGCCTCAGCGAAATAAGGATATTGTCAACCTGAGGCAGGAAAGAAGGTCCAGCATCTATCTCTACCTACCTGCCAACTCAGATGAGGTGCAAGTCTCTTCTCCCGGACCTCAGGGGTATAATTCCCTCAGTTGAGGCATGACACACAAGGAGTCCTAGAAAGAAAGAAACTGAACAGGAAGCTAGAATCCAGAAAAATCCTACAGCGAGCCCACATAGAAAGGCCCCAGAGGCACTCTGATTGGTGTGACTCAATTGTCTGAGCATTGTCCAGCAAAGCAACCAGCAAAGCAGAAGGTCGCCGGTTTGATTCCTGGTCAGGGCACACGCATGGGTTGTGGGTTTGGTGGTCCCTGTTTGGGGTACAAATGAGAGGCAAATGATTGATGTTTCTCTCCTTCTCTTTATCCCTCTCTTCCCCTCTCTCTAAAGAAATAAATAACATCTTTTAAAATATATATAAATTTAAAAATTGTTTTTAAAGTTCTCAGAGGCATACCTGCAAAGGAAGAGACGCCCGCAGGACAGAGTCGACATCATCTCCTAGCCCACGCCAGCCTGACCCAGGAGGCAGAGAAGCCTGAGGGACAGCCTGCAAGTCTGGCGGGCAGCCTTGTGCACATCTCCAACTCACTCCCCGCCAGGTTGGGCTCTAGCCTACCTCCTTTGCTCTCATGGGCGAGCGTGTGGCCGCCGCAGAGCGCAGGTCGCCCTCTTCACATTCTCCCCAGCCCTGCCCAGCCACAGGGAGGTCATGAAGCCATTTTCTGGAAATGTAATTGAAACCACAACCACAATCCTCTCTAACCCGAGACCTACACTCATCCGGCTTCCCTCTCCAGCCCTCTCTGGACCCCCAGGACTCAGGGGCACCCTCGGGGACCACTGGCCACCCAGTAGCCAAGAAGGGACACCTAGGCACTTCTCTTCTTCCGTAGGGGTATGGTTCTTCCCTTTTAAGTTGGTACCGGCCCCTGGAGCCACAAGGGGGAGGAGATGGATGCTCAGCAGACAGGAAGGCAGAGACACCCAGGTCCCCAGGGCCTCAGACTAGAGGTTTGCTCCAGCGGTGGTTCAGAAGGTGCTCCACTGGTGCCAGGGTTTATTTCTGCCAGAGGGTGAGCGGAGAAAATAGCTGAATTTTACAGTTCGGTCTGGTTCCAAATCTCAGTTCTGCCCACTTACCAGGTGTGTGATCTTAGTCAAAGTACACTGCACGCCTCGGAGGGCCTCAGTTTCCCTCGTTGTAAGCCATAGGAGCTAAAGTCTAGGCTATGTGTGTAAATGCCTAGAATCTCTCCGGGAGCACGCACAAGACTTTGGTAACTGCAGTTGCCCCTGCAGAGGGAACCTGGGGGGCAGGAGAGGAGAGAGACTAACTTTTTACCATCCGCCCTTTCGACTCTTTTGAATTGTGCACCACCATGTGCTGTACTACCGACTAAAACATCAGGGAAATAGAACATGTTTTAAAAGGAAAAAAGTAGAGAGAGTGATTATGAAAGTAACTAAACATTGTGCGTGGTTTGCAGAAGGTACTTGATAAACGAACATTTTTTTCTCTTTTTAACCTCAGCCCAGCCCCCAAGCGGTTTGCCGGGCCTGGAGGGGGCGGACCTGGGGCTGGAGTGGAGGGATGGCATTCGAGTGGTGGATGTGCAGGTTCTTGCAGGACTCCACCTGGAGATTCTCACACGCTGCTCTCCCACCGATCCCTGCTGCCTTACCTGTCTGGGCTCCCTTCCAGCCAGAGCCAACGGGGTGGCTCCCTGGAGAGCCTCAGCCTCCCCCCATTCCCCACCTCCGGGGTCAGGGTCACTGTGCTCTCCTCTCCCAGAGTCCTGGGGTGATATCCAGAGAGGGTGGGGCTGACACAGGGGAGGCAGCTGGGTACCCCCCAGCCACTATCTTGCTGGCTTGCCTGGTGGTTTACGAGCTCAAAAGTCAGCCCAGCACCAGGCAAAGATGAGGCTGCTGCTGCTGTTGCCATGAGCAGAAAAGCAGGTCAGTAGGACTGAGCGGGCAGAGGCCATGGCAGCAGAGGAAAGAGCCGTCTGGGTGCTGTGGGTCAGGTACGAGAGGGAAACAGGTCTGCATAGTGCAGGGGACTCTGAACCGTCAGCGGCTGCGGAAGCCCTGTGCTGTTGTTGGGGGGATCCTCATTAACCCACCAAATATCTTTGAAGCTACTAATCTGAACCAAGCATTGGAACGCACCCCTTTAGGCTACTGGTTAGAACCATACAAAGAGGCCCACAGTACAAGCAGAACTGGGACGCTACAAAAATGCTGTAAGGAAAATGTCTAGCGCTCATGGCCAAGGTCTCGGAGCACCCACCATGCGCTAGGCACTGGAGTGAGGCTTCATAGCAACCCTGGGACGGGATTGGTCTCGATCTCCTCCCTGGATAGAGGGGCTCACTCAGCTCAAAGAAGCAGGTTTACATGCCCGGGGCGGGGGCGGGGGGGAGGTCACGCAGCAGAGCCAGGGTCTGCACCAGGTCCTAAGGACCTCAGAGCCTTGGTGGTTTTCTCTGTGCCATGCTGGCCCTGTGAAAGATAAGGAGGTGTCTCCGGGGGGCTAAGGGAGGAATGGCATTCCAAGTAGGTGGGATGGAGGGCACAAAGGCTTGGGGTTGAGAGAAGCCAGTGCACTGGGGGTACTGTGTGGCCGAAGCCTGGAGTTCCAGGAAGGCCCAGGCTTTAGGGGGATGGCAGCCGCCAAGGAGGACCAGGCCAGTAGCCAGTGAGGACGGGACTGGGCATTGACCCACTCTTCACTTTGGCTTCATATTCTCCACTTGCTCCTGGGGCTGGGGAGCTTACTTTTGAGGTTTGGAGTGAGGGAGAAAGCAGGGAGGATGTGGGTGGGTTTGTGCAGTAAGAAACCAGGGAACAATAAGAAACCGTGGCCAGGAGAAAGGAATCCCCCCCCTCCAGTCGTGACAAAGGAAAGTGGCAGAGTGGCGGGGAACGGCAGAGAAGGAGCGGCACAGCCCTCTCCCACACAACCCCCAGAGGGCTTGCGGTTGGGTACTGGGCTGGCAGAGCCACAGAAGCTTTCCTGTTGGGGTGGAAGGAGGAGAAACTAGCTCAGCGGGAAGAGGGGCCAGGTAGCCATTGTGGATGAGAATGGGAGCAAGATCAGACCCAGGCCTCCTCGGGCCAGCAAGGCTCCCCCCTGAGCTCCTGACCGGTCAGGAACCAAGCGCTCAGTCCAGATGCTGCACACTGCCCCCACCTCACCCTGGGTCCTGCCAGCACCTCTCTCCAGGCAGGTGGTCAGGCCCACAGGGCAGAGGAAGGCAGGACTTCCCCTCCCACCCACCAGTCAGCCCCACACCCCTCCTTTCACTCTATTCCCAGAAACAGAGGACAGTTGCTGCGCCTCGGGCAGGATGGCCTTGTGTTCTCTTGGTGACTTCATTGTAAACTGACTTCCCTGAAGAGTGGTAGAGGAAAGGGGACAGAGGCAGGAAGGGGGGACAGGCCTCACCCAGGACCCAAAGGCTCCTTCCCCTGCCCCAAATTCACACAAAAGTCCCCGCCGTGTGCATGCACACACGCAGGCCCTGGTCCTGCCCCGTCTCCACAAACAGGAATGGTGGTGGCATTTCTACCGGGAGGCACCAGGGTGAGGAGACTCGGGGAGAGTCAGGGACATTGGCCTCAGAGAGGCGGTAGATGCTGAGGACGGGGCGGTGGCCCCTTCCAGGCGCCTTGGGGGTGGGAGCTGGAGTGAAGATGGGCAGTGCCAGCAGAGACAAGGCTGGGGCGGGGGTGAGACAGGAGGTTTCGGAGCCCGAGGGCTCCAGCTCTCCTCTCTCCTCTGGATGCAAAGATCTTCCTGGGAACGCCTCCAGCTTTCTGGGGAAGGCTCTTCGCCCCCACCTCCCCTCTGGCTCCTGAGCAACAGGAGCCCTCCTTGAAGAAGGGACTGGCAGCAGAGGAGACAAAGGCATCTCTGTGCCATGTCCCTCTGCCCTCCCCAGGGGAAGCTGGGTCAAGGTGCCCTCCACCTGCTCTTCCCAGGGTGATGGCACCTGCAGGGCCTCATCTGCTGGTCTCCAAGGGCAGGGCACAAATGGGACTTGGGCACATTCTTCCCTCCCTTCCCAAACACAAACCAACACACAGATCGTCCTGCCTCATTCCATGGAGCAGGGGCCTGGACGGACTTGGAGGTGGACGTGCCACATGAAGCGACACAAAAGCACCATCGGGTGGCCCGGTCCAAGGGGACACCTTCACTCTGCAGATGTGTGCTGGGGTTGGGGAGGCCAAGAAAGGGTGTGCTGAGAACCCCTCCCACGGGGCCAGGCAGCATGGACCCTGGAGACAGCGGGGCACCCACTGGCCAGACAGCTGTGGACAGGTGTCCTTCCTGAAGCAACCTAGGGGATGATGACGGCCCTGCCTACCTGCACGGCTATCACAGGGATGAGCTGAGTCCAAGAATGCAAACACGTTTGCACACAGAGGTGCCACAGCTCCACTCAGGATAAGTGCCCACTGCGGCAACAACAGATCAGTGCGGGAGCCATTATTATTCCCGATAAAATAGGGTCAGTCTTCCTCAAGGGAGTGCATTCCCACAAGACTTTTGAAAATTACTTTGATTTTTTTTTTTAAATCCTTCCTCACTCCCCAGGTCATGCTGCGACTTGGAATCAGGATGAGGGGCCATTAGAGGAGGCCATTCTGGGACCCCAGTTCAGTCCAGATCCTAGGCAGTGTCTGAGCTCCCTGAACCCCACCCCCTAGGCCTCGGCTTCTCTCCTCTATAGTCTGGGCCCCTAAAACCACCAGGGTGCTTTGGGGTGAGAAACAGCAGAGATCCAGGCCAGGGGACTGGAGCAGAAAGAAACCCCGGGTTTGTGGGGAGTTGTGTTGTCCGGAGCTGTGCCCACGGTCACCTCTGCCCCCAACCCAACTCTGACCCCCTTCCCTCTCCCACTCCCTCGGGCGGCCTTTGCCCATCTTGGGAAGGCTCCAAACCCCTCCCCTTCCCACTGCGTCTCTAAGGGAGAACAGAAGCACAAAGAAATGGAGAGAAACCCAGCCGGAACCAAACATAAAACAAGTCAGAGACCTGGAGAGCAGAGAGCGACTCAAAAGGAAAAGAAGACTCAAGAGGCAAGAGGAGGAAAGTGCAGCGAGGAACACTGTGATTCGGAGCCTCGCAGTCTGAGTGGCCGTGTAGGGACAGCCAGAGTTTGGCCGGGGACACAGCTGGACACAAAGTGGGGAAGGGGACACAGGGGGCTCTGAAGGCACTGGGCACATCTTTTAGCCCAACTACTCGTTTTGTTCCCCGGCACCTCAGTGCTGGCTTTTTGGAACCCAGGACTACCCACCCCCTAACCCAGCTTGGCCCAACCCAGCCAGATGTTCTGTGGGTGGGGCTGGCCCCGGGGTGGAGGCTGGAGGGGGGCTGCCTGGAAGTGGGCAGGCAGGGCTCCCATTCTGGAGCTGGCACCCCCATATCACCCTCTGCAGATGCCCAGGTGGGGGTCCATGGCGAGGATGGTCTTCCAGAGGCGACTCAGGGGACTTGGAAATCCAAGGAATCTGCTCCCACGGACGGACTTGCCCACCGGCTCAAAGTGAGAGTCTGGCAGGCACAGGTGCCGAGCTGGGCCCACCCTCCACGTGGCAGTGGGTTTGGGTTTGCCCCTGCCGGGCGGCGTGACACTGACCAAGTCACTTCCCCTCTCCAGCCTCTGTTTCCCCATTTGTAAAATCTTTACAGTTGTTTCCAGCCCTGACACTTGCCTCTCCTTGCAGGGGCCCCCCAGCTGCGGGCCTCTGAGCCTCCCCTGCAGAGCCCATTGCACAGAGTGGGGGCGGGAAGAGAGGGAGAGACTTTGTGCTTCCTCCTTCCCAGGGCTTCCCGGTGGAGCATCTACAGAGCAAGGTGGCCTCAGTCCTTCAAGAACCGCCCCCCCCCCCCCCAGTTCTCCCTTCCTTCCTTTGTGATCCTGTCAACTGAGACTACGACCACACGTGGGGCAGGGGGGGGGGGGACCCAGGCATTCCAGTTTCTGCAGCTTTCAACTTCAGTTTTCCTCTGAAGTAAAAAATAAAATAAAATAAAATGAAAGTGGGGAGAGAGTGAGGGGCAAGAAAGTAGGGAAGTGGAGCGGGGAAGGGAATGCAGGAGAAAGGGCAGGTCTACAAGGCATTAGGGAGGGATGAGGGGAGAGAATGACCCCCAGGACAGAAGCCTGGGCCCCGCTGGGCCATAAGAGGGCAGCCAGCCTGGCCCCTCCCCTGGTGCTGCCCATACCAGCTGACGGTAGAGGAGGCCCAGAGGAGAGGGAAGCTGGGCAAAGGGGATGGAAGACTTCCAGTCTAGTCTTGCCCAACTTTTCACACCCCCCAAGGGGGCTCTGGGGAGGGCTTGTGACCTAGGCAAGGCTTCAGGAGGCTGTTCTCTGGTCTAGCAAGGCCTATAGGCAGTCGTGAGCTTGTGAGGACGCAGGACAGCCCTCTCTGGACCTTTCTGAAGGTAGGGCCAGCTGCAGATTTGACTGGATTGGGGTGAGGGGAGGGGAAGAATCATTTACGGATCAGTTGCCAACTAGGACACGGGCCCCTTGTACCACACTGGGCAAGCCCCTTTCCTTCTCTGGACTTCCATTTCTTATCTGCAAAATCTCGGGGTGGGGGTTCGAACATGTGACTGCCAAGGTTCTTTCCTGTTTCAGCGGCAGAAGATGAGTGCACCGTGGTGGGAGTAACGGAAGGAGGGGAGGTGGGGCCCGGGCGTGAGCCGGCTGGCTTCGCTGGAATCCCCAGTCCTTCCCCTTCCTAGGGTCTTGCCTCTGAAGTCACAAAGGTTGTGTCCCCAGCCCACATAAACACACGCACACTCATTTACTTCTTTAGTCGAGGGACTTGAAAGATGACAAATGCAACAGTTGTGGAAGGCATCTCCAGCTAGTCCAACCCTCCCTTTTTACGGATGAGAAAACCGAGGCCCGGGTTTGGGATTTCCAGGGCCCGGGATTTCCCGGTCCTCCCACTCCCTTTCCCCGCCACTCCTGAACCTCTTGCTCGCCGCGGTCCGAGGCCGCAGGAGCGAGCCGGCTGGGACTCCCGGGGGACCCCGCCGTCGGGGCAGCCCCCGCGCGCGCGGCGCCGCCCAGCCTCATCGCGCGGGGCCCGGGCCGAGGCCGCCGCTGCGCACTCGGCGGGGAGCTAGCGACCGAGGGCGGAGGCGGGGAGGGAGCGACAGAGGCTGGGAGGGGTGTTGGCGAGAGCTCGCGCGCTGTGTATGGTCTATCGGAGGCAGCTGACCTTTGAGGAGGAAATCGCTGCTCTCTGCTCCTTCCTGTAGTAACAGCCGCCGCCGCAGCCGCCAGGAGCCCGGGCCGGGAGCGAGAGCCGCGGGCGCAGAGCCCGCCCCGCCGCCGGAGGGCTCGGTGCCACCAGGTGGGTGGCCGGGCGGCGCGTCCAGGGCGGCGCGCGCGGTGAGGGGACACTCGCCCCCAGTCCCCGCCCCGCGCCCCGGGACCCAAAGCCCGACGGCCGGGTGGGGTGCAGGGAACGGTCCCCGCGACCGAGGGGGAGTTGGGGCGCAGCGGGGACGAGGGACGAGGGACGCAGATGGAGGGACGGCGGCGCGGTTGCGCGCCGTCCTCGCCCGGAGTGGGCAGGGGGCGCTGTCGGGCCGGACAGCGGGAGACCGCGGGCTCAGCTGCCGGGGAGAGCCTCCGCCGCCCCAGCCCTCTTTTAACAACACCAGCCACGTGCCTGCAGGGCCCCAGCCGTCCAGGGGACGCCGTCGGTGGCGTAACTTTGGGCTGGAGTGCACCCCCTTCCCAGAAATTGGTGCGCAGGGTTCGAGGCAGGGTAGGGGGATTCTTGCAACCCTCCTCAGAGGCCTGTGGGCCTCCGCTGTCAAGTTTCTCTTTCAGTTTTTAGCTGTCCCCTCTCTGGGGAAGCCCCGGTGGGGCGAGGGGAGAGGAAGAGGAGGAGGGCACCTGACTTTCGAGAGCCCCTCCCCAAGCCTCAGCGGGTTCCTCGTTGAAGGGCAGGGCGCGCCTTCCCCTCCTCACCATCTTTCTTCCCGCACAGGAAAGCGTGTCTGTGGGAGGGGAGGGGCCTGGCCTGACCGCCGTCCAGGCATGGGTGGGCACGACAGGGCCAGGGGCAGGCCCAGCCCTCACCCTGCCGGGGAGGCGCCTCCTCAGCCCTCTGCTCGCCCTAGGTGAACGGACATGGCGGGCTGGATGCAGGCCCAGCAGCTGCAGGGAGATGCACTGCGCCAGATGCAGGGGCTGTACGGGCAGCACTTCCCCATCGAGGTCCGGCACTACCTAGCGCAGTGGATCGAGGGCCAGCCGTGGTAGGTGCCGCTGTCTTCCTTCGCGGGTCCCTGCCAGCCAGGCCCCTTGGCCTTTAGGGCTCTTCTTTCGTGGTTTGGTTTTGGCCCTGGTGTTCGTTTCTGTGAGGAAGGGGCCGTGTTCTTGGGAAAGGGGAACAGGGAAAGGGAGAGGGGATGTTTCTAGACTCTGATGCCTGTGGAGTTGCCAGGAACAAGTCTTGTGGGCTCTGGAGTGCCCTTAGGGAGGAGCCGTGGGATTTCCACGTTCCTCTCGTGCCTGACGCTCTGGCCAAGGAGGTCCCACAGCAGGCTTCTCTCCCTTGCCCTGCCCCAAGGGATGCCATTGATCCAGATAATCCCCAGGACCAAGCCCAGGCCACCCAGCTCCTGGAGGGCCTGGTGCAGGAGCTGCAGAAGAAGGCCGAGCACCAGGTGGGGGAAGACGGGTTCTTGCTGAAGATCAAGCTGGGGCACTACGCCACGCAGCTCCAGGTGGGTGTGGAGGCCGGGTCACCTGCAGGCACGCGCTGGCCGCCTTCTCTTTCCAGCATCAGCACTGGGGTTTTTCCTGGCCTGGCCGCTGACTCACTGCATGACCCCGAGCTTATCGGCAACTTTTTGGTGCTTCGATTTCCCCCACCCCCTCTCTCTAAACCAGGCCTGTTGGATCCCTCCAGCACATGGCAAAGCAGGGTGGGTTGGTTCCCCAGAGGAGGGGATGGCTGGAAGGGCACTCTGGAGGGGACGAGCAGAAGGGGTGGAGGCGGACCAAGTCAAGGGAGATTGGGAGGTTCTGGAATCCAGGGACCCAGGAGCCCAGACTTCCCTCCTGGGGCTCTGGGGAAGGAGGCAGAGCTCCTGCAGTGGGGCAGGAGAGGGGCAGGGTTAGCCTGGGGGCAGGACTGGATAAAAGAGGCTCAATGGGGGTTTAGATGTCAGATGTAGCTTCCTCTTCCCAAGGGGGTGGGGGGAGGGGGAAGGGAGGGAATTTTTGTGGAAGCAGGAAGGGGGTGTGGGTGGTAATCCTAGTCAAGCATTTATGAGAACTCAGTAGTATTTCTTCAAGAACCGTTCTTGAATATGAGCGGCAGGTGCCGGGAGAGTGGAAAGCCCGTCCCCAAAGAGGGAGGCAGCAGGAGAAAGCGGGGTGAAGAGGGAGCAGAGCAGGAACCCGGGGCCAGAGCAGGGCGGGAAGGGCCCAGACCTGGGCAGGAGGTGCTCAGAGTGTTGGGTCATCTGCTCCCTCACCGGTTTGTCTCTGGATACGCACATACCCTCTCCGAGCATCGGTTTTGTCACCTCTGAAATGGGGACAGTCATTTGTGCTGTGTCACAGGGTTTCTACATCATAGAGGATGGTGGATTGGAAGTGCTTTGTAAACAGGGGCCTCCTAAGGCAATGCAACCCAAATGAAGATGTGGGGGGCGGGGGTTCCAGTCCAGGAGACACAGGGGTGTCTGGCAAGAGTCCCGAGGCTTCAAGGCAAGGGCTGGGGGAGGGAGGTGTGGGTGGGGCACTGGGACAGGCACGGTGGGCACAGAGGACGGCCCCTGGTAGCTGCTCTCGGGCCCTTTCAGAACACGTACGACCGCTGTCCCATGGATCTGGTGCGCTGCATCCGGCACATTCTGTACAATGAACAGAGGCTGGTCCGAGAAGCCAACAACGTGAGTGTCCCGTGGGTCTGGGCAGTGGAGTCGGGACTCCCTCCTGTGCAGACACAACCTCGACTTACAAACACTGGAGTGAGGGGGCAGCAAAGGGGTCAGGGGCGTGAGCAGGTGCGAGGGGCAGTTTGCTTTGCGGGTACAGAGTGACCCCCTGGCTTCAGGTCCTGGCCCTGCCACTCCCTAGCCATGTAGCTTGAGCAAGTGACAGGGCTTGTCTGAGCCTGTGTGTCTTCAGTTATAAGCAGGGACAGTAATAGCACCTCCCTGCAGGGTTATGGTGAAGGTTAAATGAGATACCGCATGGGCCAGGGATAGATGGACAGACCAGTGAAACAGAAGAGGAAGCCCTCAGCACCCCCNTCCCAGAAAGCTCTGCAACTTGCCAGGGGACACCTGTGTCTCTTGCACAGGGAGGCCGGGCACAGGTGCTGGGGGTGCTGCCACCTCCCCGTGGGGACGGCTGTCAGACCAGCCTGCTGTGTCCTTGACTGGATCCCCCAGCGCCTCCCGCTCAGGCCCGCACCACAATGGAGCCGCATTTGCGAACTGTCCTCCCTCCCGGGCTTCCTGGCCGTCTGCACTTCTTCGGCCTGTCCCGGCTCGTGCGGCCACAGGGCCAGGCCTAGGTCGGGGAGGCATGGCCCTGCGAGGCCTGCCAGGAACTGGACCAGGACGTGCTGATGCTCACATCTTCCTGACTCAGGCCGAGTCAGAACACCGGGGTGTCCCAAAGGCTCTTGGCAGGGCGCAGCCCCCGGCCCCCCCCCGGTTTGTAGGAGAGCAGTTCCCTCTGTGGCGGGAGGGTCGGCCTGCAGGCTGCAGGGTGGGGGTGCGTGGCTCTCACTGTGCGAATGTTTGATTCCTGAAGCCGGGTTCTGGGTTCACAGGTGTTTTTTGTACCGTTCTTTCTACCTTCCTTATGTTTTAAGCATTTTGCAACTTATTTTTTAAAAGAGTTTATATATTTATTTTTAGAGACGGGCAAAGGAGGGAGAAACATGGATCAGTTGCCTCTAGGGCGCCCCCAGCTGGATCCCTGGCCTGCCACCCAAGCATGTGCTGTGACAGGGACTCGAACTGGTGACCCCAGCCTACCGAACCACACCAGTCAGGGCTCATAACTTATTTTTTAAATAAGGGTAATGAGGCCTCACTGAGTCCCTATTCCTGCCATTGGTGAGCTCCCGGAAGCTGGTAGGAAGAGAGCTGAGAGCCGCCTCCTTTTCCTGAGGGATCTTGTGCTTTTGCGTGGGCCCTGGATTCCCATTCTCTCTCCCTCTGTCTCTCTGTGTCAGACTCTCTGTCTGTCCTCTCTTCTCCGTCTTCTCCCTTTTCTTTTCCTGCTGGGCAGCTGAGCTCGCAGTGACCTGACCTGCACAAGCTTGTCAGGCCCCTCCACACATGCTGACACGCCTTCCTCCCTGAGGGCCGGCTCCTGTGCCCCAGCAGGTGGCCCATGGCCGTCCGTGCACCAGGCCTTCCCTGACGGGGCTTTGGGGGTGAGGTTGTGGCCGAGAGCTGCTCATGTCTGTCCCCTTGTCATCTGTCCTGGAACCCAGTAAGCAACAAGGACTGACTCTCACCGAGAGCGTCCACGGGCCAGGCAGCCTCTCAGCATTTTCTGTATCTCCATGTTGCAATCCCCATGGAAACCCACTGGGGCCGGGAACAGGATTCCCCCGTTTTGCACGTGGGGAGACTGAGGCCCCGGGGGAGAGAAGTGATTTGCCCGAGTCCACCGAGGCAGTGAACGGCCAGGGCTCACTTCCACCTGGGCAGTGTTGCACCGAGCTGGACCCCAGTGTGGCGTGAGAAAGGCCGGGCAGCCAGCTGTGTGGGCCAGGGTGGGGGTTCTGCTCAGCTGGACCCACAGGCTTGTGTCTCCCTGTCCCTAGAGGGGAGCTCAGAGTCTGGGCCCAGGGAGTGGGGCGGGTTCACTGTGGGCACCCTGGGCCACCGGAGCCCTGAGGTGCCGTTGGTGAGACGTGTCAGCTTGAGGGTGTTGCACACTGGAAGCTGGGAGATCACGGCCGTGGCTGTCCCGTTCCCTCCTCTAGCTCAGTTTGCCCAGCTGGCCCAGCTGAACCCCCAGGAGCGTCTGAGCCGGGAGACAACCCTCCAGCAGAAGCAGGTGTCCCTGGAGGCCTGGCTACAGCGAGAAGCCCAGACGCTGCAGCAGTACCGTGGGGTGAGTGGGGCCCTCCAGGTGCGGGTCTACATCCCAAGTGAGAGCCCCTGAGAGGGGTAGAGCCAGCAGGACAGCAGGACAGCGGGCAGGACAGCCGGGCCCGGGGTGCAGGAGGGCCGTGGGGGCCTGGGAGGCCCTGCCTCCTGGCTGAGGCCCTGCAGGGCTGTGGCCCCAGAGCCCAGGAGGGCCTGCTGTCCCCTGTCTCAGGAGCTGGCCGAGAAGCACCAGAAGACCCTGCAGCTGCTGCGGAAGCAGCAGACCGTCATTCTGGACGACGAGCTGATCCAGTGGAAGCGGCGGCAGCAGCTGGCCGGGAACGGAGGGCCCCCTGAGGGCAGCCTGGACGTGCTGCAGTCCTGGTACTGGGTGTGGGGGGTGCGTGCAGGGTGCAGGCGGGCAGGGCGGGCCGGGGCCCAGGACAGAGCTCCCAGCTGCTTAGTCTGCTCCTGTGTTTCATAGGCGGGTGGCCCGCTCTGGCCTGTGGAAGGTCTCATTTCCCCCGTGGTTTTGGCTCCTGACACAGACTTGATGCCCCCAGTCCTGCCCCTCCCTGGGCGGGAGTCAGTGTTCTGGGGAGTGGAGCAGGGCCGGGGTGCAGAGTGAGGCTCGGGCTGGTGAGGTCCATTCAGGGTCACACCTCTGGTGTGTCTCTCTGTGTTCCTGTGAGGCAGGGCCACTTGGCTGTGCTCATTGCACAGGAGGGTGGCCTAGGGTTGAAGCCTTCCCCGGGTGGGGACGAGGCCGGGTTTTGGGGTGCTGGCCCCGGCTGGGAGCCCTTCCACCTGTGTCCTGGGGGCTGGGGTGAAGCCATTGTCCTTCCCTTCGGCCTCTGGCTGTGGGCAGGTGCGAGAAGCTGGCTGAGATCATCTGGCAGAACCGGCAGCAGATCCGCAGAGCTGAGCACCTCTGCCAGCAGCTGCCCATCCCCGGCCCAGTGGAGGAGGTGCTGGCCGAGGTCAACGCCACCATCACGGACATCATCTCAGCCCTGGTGACCAGGTGACCGCTGCCCCTCAGCCCCACCCAGCCCTGCATGTGGTCGGCAGGGAAAGCAGGGGGATGGGGTGGGAAGCTGGGGGTGCTTTGCCCGTGGCAGGCTGTTGCTTGAATCCTTGTCTCCCCGGAGGCCATGACTGCTGGTGTTGACCTTTCCCAGCTCCTCTCGTGAGTTCTGTGGGGGCTGCCCTGGTTTCCCGCAGCCCGTGCCCAATGCCAGGTTCATTTCACTGCCTCTCTTCCCGCCTCCCCCCACCCTCAGTGGCCTCCCTGGAACAGGGTCTCTGCCTGCCCCGTGCTCTTCCTTTACCTGCTGAGCCCCGTGGGCGCGAGGCAGGCTCCCCACTGGGAGGGTCCGGAGCCCCGCCCCTGAGGCCGCACCTCTCGTGTCCCTGCAGCACGTTCATCATCGAGAAGCAGCCCCCGCAGGTCCTGAAGACCCAGACCAAGTTCGCAGCCACGGTGCGGCTGCTGGTGGGAGGGAAGCTGAACGTGCACATGAACCCCCCGCAGGTGAAGGCCACCATCATCAGTGAGCAGCAGGCCAAGTCGCTGCTCAAGAACGAGAACACCCGCAAGTACGCATGTCCTTTCTCCCTCGTGACCCTCTCCAAGTTTAAGCGCAGTCTGGGGGCCTGACTCGTCCTACCCTTGGAGTCCCAGTCTTCTGTCCTGGCATTGCAGACATGGTCTCGGGTCTCCCCGGTTCCCTCCGTCTGTCCCGTCGTGCCAGGTGGTAACAGGTCAGCAAGTAGGGCACTGCTGGGGTGTCGTAGGGTGTGCTGAGCGCTGGGGCCTGGTGCAATCCAAACAGAACCTTGTCCTCACCAATCGCTTGGCCAGTGGAACAGGCAGCAGACAGGAGACACGATTGCTGGTGTGTGACGAGGGAGACATGCAGGGCACTATGGAAGTGGGTCATGGTGTGGGCGGAGCAGAATGGCAGTTTCAGGCTTCGGGACGAGTGCGAGTAGCCAGTGAGTGCGTCTGGAGACAGACTTCCCGGCAGAGAGAACACGCCTTGTCCTGAAGGTGCCTGTGTGGATAGAGAACCCAGAGCTGGGGTCCTGGCGTCAGGGAAGGCCACCCATAAAGGTCCCGGTGAATGAATGAAGAGGGGAGTGAATGTGTGAAGTGGGAGGCTGGGTCATGTGTACTGAAGGCCTGCCATGTGATCGGAGGGTGGGATGAGAAAGAATGTGCAGAAGTCCTCACTTTCTTAGATCTTATATTTTGGCTGGGGAGGGAAAGTCTTTTATAATTTTGAGAAGACGACGGTGTGGCTCAGTGGATTGAGTGCTGGCCTGAGAACTTCACGAAAGGTTGCCGGTTCAATTCCCGGTGAGGGCACCTGCCTGGGTTGCAGGCCAGGTCCCCAGCTGGGGGTATGCAATAGGCAGCCAATATTTTCTCTCACACATTGATGTTTCTCTCCCTCTCTTCCCCTTTCTAAATAAATACATTACTATTTAAAAAAGAAAATAAGTCCTGGCTGGTGTAGCTCAGTGGATTGAGCACAGGCCTGCGAACCAGAGGATCTCGGTTCGATTCCCAGTCAGGGCACATGACTGGGTTGCAGGCTGGTTCCCTGCAGGCCAGTTCCCAGCAGGGGACGCATGAAAGGCAACCATACATTGATGTTTCTCTCCGTCTCTCCTTTCCCTCTAAAGATAAATAAATAAATAAAATCTTAAAAAAAATAAGACAGTGTCAAATAGTGATAAACTTGTAGACAGAGAGTAAAACAGGTAGCACAGCAACTGGAGAGATATTTCCTCAGCACATGGTGGCTGAAGGCCTTTCTGAGAAGGTACTGAGTTGGGACCTGACTGAGAAGGGCCAGAGTGTGTGTGGCAACAGAGAGAGCGAGCGCAGAAGTCCTGAGGTCGGCACCGAGCCCGAGTGTCCTGCGTGGGGGAAGAGGAACGCAGTGAGGCCAGGGGGGTGGGCAGAGGGGGATCACAGGGGTCCTTGTAGGCTGTGGCCATGATTTTAAGTGCTCTAGAAGCTGCGCCCCCCCCAAGGCCCTCAGGTCAATGAGGGTCTTGATGGCCAAGGCGTTTTTGACCCAATGATGGAGACCCAGGCCCTGCCCTTGAAGACCTTGCTTGGGTATTCTCAGGTTGATGAGAAAATAAGGGCAGAGACACACCGAGGAACGATCGTAGCGGATGGGGCAGAGGCCGCGGACCCGGGTCAGCAGACAGGCCCGTGCTGCTGGCCTGGGGCCTGTGTGGAGATGGGGCTCCCCTCTCTTCCGCAGCGAGTGCAGTGGCGAGATCCTGAACAACTGCTGCGTCATGGAGTACCACCAGGCCACCGGCACGCTCAGCGCCCACTTCAGAAACATGGTGAGGCCAGGGCCCGCCTCTCAGGGAAGGTCTGTCCAGAGCCCAGTCCTTGTGACCAGCTCCTGTCTCCCTGTCCCCCTCCGATCCTCCCTGACAGTCACTAAAGCGGATCAAGCGTGCTGACCGGCGTGGTGCAGAGTCCGTGACGGAGGAGAAGTTCACGGTCCTGTTTGAGTCTCAGTTCAGCGTAGGCAGCAATGAGCTCGTGTTCCAGGTGAAGGTGAGGCCTCACACTCCCACCGCCCATGGGTCGCCCGGCAAAGTGGGGGGCCCTGGCCGAGGCCAACTGTCCGGTTCGGGGAAGCCGGAGGACTCCGAGTCCTCCCTTCCCTGGTCTCGGGCCAGCTGCCCCGTGATGCTATCAGAAAACCTACTTTCGCTCTGCCGGTGCCTGTTTGTGAGGTTATATTATAATCTGGCACCTGCCCACAGAACTTAGGCAACAGGCCAAGAAGAAAGATGTGTTTTCTGTGTTTGTTTTTGCTTTGGTTTTGTTGGGAGGGGCCTGTGGTCGGGACTGTGGGTAAGCACCGAGGGCTGGGAGTCTTGCCTGCGCGAGGGCAAGATGGTGGTCGTTTGCTGTCTGTGCCGTCAACTGTCATTCTTTTGACTCCTCTAGACCCTGTCCCTCCCTGTGGTTGTCATTGTTCATGGCAGCCAGGACCACAATGCTACCGCCACCGTGCTGTGGGACAACGCCTTTGCTGAGCCGGTGAGGCCCCACGGGACCCCCATCTCTGGACCCTAGGGTTTCCCAGGGTCATGGTCACGGGTCTGTGAGCTTGGTCTTCGAGGTCTGGCCCCCAACCTTCCTTCTGCTTGTGGTTCTGGCCCTTGACCTCTGCCCTCATTACCCTGCTCTGGGTCTCTATCCTGTCCCCCACCCCTCTGCACCTGCCACCCCCACTTTTTTTCCCCTCGTGTTTGTTTTCTTTTCTGCATCTTTCTCAGTCCTCTGAGTCTCCAGGTATCTGCATGTCTGTGTGTCTGTGTGAGCGTGGAAATGTTTCCTAGTCCCTCAGTCTCCCTGTTTCCCCCCTTTTCTTGTGTCCCTCTCAGGGCAGGGTGCCGTTTGCCGTGCCCGACAAAGTGCTGTGGCCACAGCTGTGTGAGGCGCTCAACATGAAGTTCAAGGCCGAAGTGCAGAGCAACCGGGGCCTCACCAAGGAGAACCTCGTGTTCCTGGCGCAGAAACTGTTCAACAGCAGCAGCAACCACCTGGAGGACTACAGCAGCATGTCCGTGTCCTGGTCCCAGTTCAACAGGGTGAGGGACCCGAGGCCTGCGGCCTGCCTGTGCCCTGCCACCCCGCCCCCACCTCACAGGCAGAACCCTGCCTGAGGTCAGCAGCTCTTACAATCAGGAGAGATGGAGGGGACTGGTACCCCAAGGAATGCAGGCAGCTGTAACAGTCAAAGCAAGAGGGAGCTTGGAGACGAGAGTCTGATCCTTGGGTTCTAGCCCTGGCCCTGCTCGCTAGTTTGCCAGGCCCCTTCCCTTCTCCATGCCTCAGTTTACCCACCTGTGAAATGAAGGGGGTGGGCAGGAATGACTGTGGGGGTCTTGTCCAGCTCCCACAATTCTTTGCACCTTCTACCCCCACTCTGTGAAGGTTGCTTTGGATCTCTGTGTCTGCGAGGCCACGGGCCAGATGACTCCCAGTCACCAGGACAGGGGCTGGGGACTGTGTCTGGCAGTTTATGGACTGCCAGAGTGTGGGATGAGTAGGGCGAGGAGTCGGGAGAGGGTCTGGGCGAGGGTGAGAGGGCGCCAGCCGGCTCCTGGGCCACCTGTGAGGACAGGGGCCCCGGCCCTGACGGGGGTGTTCCGGGGTTCTCAGGAGAACTTGCCGGGCTGGAACTACACCTTCTGGCAGTGGTTCGACGGGGTCATGGAGGTGCTGAAGAAGCATCACAAGCCCCATTGGAATGATGGGTAAGGAATGGGAGCTGGGAGGCTGGGAGGCGCTGGCCCAGGGGGCAGCGGCAGTGACGCCCTATGCTCTGCGCACCCAGGGCGATCTTAGGTTTCGTGAATAAGCAACAGGCCCACGACCTGCTCATCAACAAGCCGGACGGGACCTTCCTGCTGCGCTTCAGCGACTCAGAAATCGGGGGCATCACCATCGCCTGGAAGTTCGACTCCCGTGAGTGCCCTCTGCAGTCCATGCCCCCATTCTCTGTCAGGCCTGCGTCCTTAACAGGGTGCCCTGTGGGAAAGACAGGACCTGAGCTCAGAGTCTGGGAAGAGACACACTCCAGTTCTATCATTTTCCGCTTTGCAGAACCTACGATCACTGGCCCCCTAGACTCCAGACTCACTGGGCGGGTCCTTCAGCAGTTCCATGCTCTCCCTCCTCTGCCCTGACCCAGCCTTGGTGGCAGCTCCCTGCCTGGTTTGCTGGGTAGAACGTTCCCTTGGCTCTTTCCTCGCTCTGTGCCAGGCAGCACAAGGGGTCGGGGTGCAATAAAAGCTGGGGTATCTCCATCTGCAAGCCCACCCCAAACCCCCACCACCCCTGTCCTCCTCCTGACGGTGGTGGGCCATGGGAACAAGCTTGTCCTTTTCACAGCTGACCGCAACCTGTGGAACCTGAAGCCATTCACCACACGGGATTTCTCCATCCGGTCCCTAGCCGACCGGCTGGGGGACCTGAGCTATCTCATCTACGTGTTCCCTGACCGGCCCAAGGACGAGGTCTTCTCCAAGTACTACACTCCCGTGATCGGTACGTCCTGCCCTGGCGCTCGTGAACCCCTCACCCCCAGGACACACGCTCGGGCTAGGCGGCGGGGACCCCCGGGGAAGAGCCCAGCGGCCAGTCCCCCTTGGGCTTTGGTCGTGGGGTGGTGTAAAGCACGTGTGGAGAGGATTTCAGGGCTCACAAGTGAGGAGGAGGAAAGCGAAACCTCTGAGTCTAAAAAAAAGCTGGGTGGACTCTCACTTCTGCCCCCTTGGAAGAAGAGGCTGCAGTGCTGGGGGAGGGACCCGGGTAATTCTAACCCACCCAGATAGCCCACCCCACTCCCCTCCGTCCGCGCGGTCTCTACTCCCCACCCTTCCCCCTGCCCCCAGGTCCCGTGTAGGGAGCACAGTGGACAGGTTTTTCTTCTTCAGCCTGTCCCCTATCCATGGGTCAGGTTTGCTTCTTGGTAGTGATTCTGTATCTTTGGCAGGGGTGGGAGTGGGCAGGAAGAAAGCAAAGGGCCAGAAAAGGAAGCCAGAGGACGGATGAGAATCTGGGTAGCCCTCTGGCTGGTGCTCGTTCAGGGCCCCGGGGAAATCTCATCCTCGCTGTGGCCCTCAGCGATGTGGGCAGGAAGCAGACTCCCTGGGTGGGCTCCCAGAAGCTTTGGTTCTCATCACCGCTCCCCCCTCCGCAGGCAAAGCAGTGGACGGGTACGTGAAGCCACAGATCAAGCAAGTGGTCCCCGAGTAAGTGTCTGGGCTCCAGCCTGGTCTCCTGCCGCCTCTCGCCTCCCCTGGCTGGCCTCACCCCCACCCCCACCCCCTCCCATTCCAGGGCCCAGCGTTCCCCTCCCCCCAAAACCTGGCTCAGCCCCCCCGGGAAGGAACTGGGCTTGGTCACCACGAGGCCAGTCCCCAGGGCCCCACTCCTGCAGCTGGAGCCCCGGGCCCCCTGGGCGCGTCGTCTTCCCCACGTCCGCTGCTGCCCCAAGGCCGCTGAGGCTCTGCTCTGCTTCCTCCTGCAGGTTTGTGACATCTGCAGACTCTGCTGGGGGCAGTGCCACCTACATGGACCAGGCTCCCTCCCCCGCTGTGTGTCCCCAGGCTCATTATAACATGTACCCACAGAAGTAGGTTGTGTTCTTCCGGGGCTTCGTGGGGCAGGGGGTGGACACTGGGCAGCTGGCCTCAGGCCGGACCCCAGGAGGGCAGGTGGGCAAGGGAACGCAGAGCTCCCCTAGGTCTGAGACCACCCAACCCAGGCTGGGCTCTCGCATGTGCCCAGGAGCAGAGAGGGTGAGATCAAGCAGCAAACAGCACAGAGCTTTTTGAAACTTGCTGAGGTGCCGACTAGCTGTGTGGCCTTGGGAAAATTATGGAGCCTCTCTGGTGCTCAGTTTTCTCATCTGTACAATGGGAGCAAGAATACCTGCCTCGTGGGATTGGGGTCAGGACCAAAGGAGAGAATGTGGGGGAAGCACTTACTGCGGGTGAGGCTGCTATAGGGGCTTCCATGGGACAGCTCTTAGGAGTCAGGTGGAACGAGGTGTTGATTGCTCCTCTATGGAGCTCCTAGGGTAGAGAATTCTCTTCTGAACTGTGGGTGGCCTGTGGTGGATGTCTGGGTGCCTGGGAGGCTCAGGCTACAAGGGGGACCACCCCAGGTTTGGGGGTCACAAAGACAGGAATTTCAATCCTGACTCCTCCCACCAGCCAGGTGGCCCTGAGCAAGACTCTGAACACGGGCAAACCTCATTTTCTCCTCTGTAGAGTAGGGCAAATAAGTGCTTGCTGTACAGGTGGCTGGAAGGATTGGCTTAGGTGGTAACAAGGCCCAGGTCACGGAAGGTGCGCAGGGCAAGGTGCTAGGGTTTGGTGGAATGGGCCACAGCTGGGCAGAGCTGGCCCCGCCGTCATGTGTTATAGATGAGGACGACGGGGAGAGGAAAGCGGACTCCCCGAGATCACTGAGCAGGGCAGGGAGACTCGAGACTAGCGCACCTCTCCAAGGGCCAGGGACTGACCAACTCAACTTGGGGTGCAGGGGTCTCACAGCGCTGGGCTTGTCCTCACGAGACTCTAGTCTGCGTGGGGAGCGGGCCCGAGGCTGCCCCCGGGAGCTCGTGGCGGCAAGGCAGGCCAGCCTCGTCTGACGTCCCCCTCTCTCTGCCAGCCCCGACCTGGTCCTCGACCAGGACGGAGAATTCGACCTGGATGAGACCATGGATGTGGCCCAGCACATGGAGGAGCTGCTCCGCCGCCCGATGGACAGTCTGGACCCCCGCCTGTCCCCGCCGGAGGGGCTCTTCACCTCTGCCAGAGGCTCGCTCTCCTGAATGTGTGGACCCCACACTTCTCTTTGGGAGCAAGACTCCTGTGAAGGGTTCGTTTTCATTGTGATTTTAGTGTCGCTCTGCATATTGGTGCCTTTGCAGACAGCACACGTATGCGTGTGTACGTGTGTGCGTTTGCGTGAGAGGTGTGCCCGCCTTGCCTTCGAGGTCCCGGGTGTGTGGCTCAGCCGCCTTTTTCTCAGATCAAGTTATTCCAAAAGCCCCCTGGGCCTGTCTCCTGTGGAAGTGACCAAGCTGCTTCTGTCATGTCGGGTGCTCAGGGAAGGCCCCCCCAGCCCTGCCAGGGCCTCTCTCTGTTCAGCAGCTCCGTGAAGGAAATTACCAAGAAGGGGAATAGAGACAGGTAACGTCTGTAAGCTTTACTCCTGACTTAGAAGCTTTGCCTCCCAAGTTGTTCTGTTGTTTCCTCCCCCAGGAGGGAGGTGGGGGTTCAGTTCTGAGTAATACTTTATGCTTTATCTAATGACTATGGACTCCAGACTTTTTGTGGACTGAGAGCTTATCTAGGTCATGGCCATGTCCCTAATACAGCAGAAATGGGTCATTTGAGTCGGGCCTGTCAAAGCTGGCCTTGGTATGTCACTTCACAGCCTTCTGCCCGCTCCCCCCCCTCCCCGTCCAGTGTAATACTGTTGCCCACGCTCCAGCTGTGTCCCACCTGATATCCCCTCCCTCCCACGGGGCCCCAGCCTGCTCTCCTCGCCTCTCTTGCTCACACCAGAGGGAGGAGAGAGGAAGAGAGGTCCAGGACTTCGGGGGGAACAGGGCACCCGGGACTGGCAGGGCAGAACCCCTCCAATCCAGGAAAAACCCTGCAGCACCAGATGGCAGCACTGCGGCCTCTCACCCGGACGGACACCGTGGGACCTGGAGCAGGGGTGAGAGCCGATCTCAGCCTCCCCTCTGCTGGGCTGTGGAACCTGGAAGAGGCCTCAGCGCAGTTGCATAACTGGCTGTGGTCGGAGCAGACAGGCTCCAGCCCCACGGGCTCCGCCCTCTGAGAAGACCTGGCCGGAGGCCAGGAGGCCAGGAGCAGCTGACGGCGGGCAGGCGGGAGCCCTGGGTTTAAACCTCTGGAGGCAGGTGGGGATGAGAAGGGGGAGTCTTTTGTACTTTGTACATAGGCCATACATTTGTGAAAGGTGTTTTTGAATAAAATATTTTTTTCATAAAATGGCTGGTTTGAAGCTCCTGGTTGGGGAGCCCTGGTGGCGCTTCGTCCCTTCTGTCCTGCAGCGGAGGTGCTGTCACCTGCTGCTGCTTTTCTGGGTTTTAAGGGCGCCAACCCCCTCCCCACCCCAACACTGTCAGTCAAAGGGCTAGGACTCCAGGGCTTGGGAAAGGTTGGGGTGGGGACTACTAGGGAAAGGGGACATGAGTGGTGGGAAGAACTGTGGCCACTATGAACAATCTCGAAGTGGCCAAGGGCCAGGGCCCTGGCGACTCTCACCCCCTCCCCCTCCCCCACCCCCGCTCCGGGGGGCCAGGTCACCGCAGAGCCACCCAAGACTCTCTTCCCAGAGACCAGCAGGTGGCACCATGCTGCTGCCACTGTGTTCTGAAACGGTCACCAGAGAGCTGGAGGATGGGGTCCCCATTTGGACCCCTCCGGCACCAAGGTCCAGGGGCTGTCCCTGGGCCCCTGTGGGGGGAGGGGAGAGCATTTCGGAGCTCAAAGCGAGGGAAGAGGGGCTGGCAGTTCGCCCCGGGAGGCGCGCAGGGGCCCAGAGCAGGGCGCTGGGGGTGGGCGGGGCGGGAAGCAGCCGCCAGCCCCGCCTGAGCATAACTAATCTCGCTTCCATCGCTGCCGGGAAGGGAAGGCGGCTCGAATCTCACACTGTGCACAGATCAGCCCCGTGGCACCGGCTCGGGGCGGGGGGGGTGGGGGGGTGGGGGGGCTGGGGGGTGGAGCCGGCCAGCCAAGTGGGCGCCCGTGTCTGTAAATTATCACCGCTGACTGCGGGGCCCGAGCAGCAGCCAGCTCGGTGTTTAGTTTGTCCCCACGGAGTGACTGAAGAGTGAGTGATAATGGAGCCGCTGTGGCAGGGCAGGCCTTTGGGGGTGGCCTAGGGTAGCTTATCAGGCCCCAGACGGAGGCCCAGCTGCAAAGGCCCCGGGAGGGAGCAGGGAGGGAGGAAGGGAGAGAAGAGGGGCCTCCACTCTGACACCTTTGTTCGAAGGAGTGAGCCCTTACCTGGAAGCGGGTGACCACCACAAGGTGGGGAGGGCTGCTCCACTCAGGACTGAGGGGCTCGGGTGACCAGGCCCGGAGCGGGGACGCAGCCTCCTGTCTGGACTCAGGCTTGCCCTGTGTCTAAGGGACCTCACCGGCCAGACGGGGCTGCCACACCATCAGACAGGTCCTATGTATTTTTATTTTGGGAGGTTAAAGTAGATACAGCAATATACAAAAAAAACCCCACAATAATATAAATTTTTACACTATGAAGTATACACTGGAATCGGATGCAGTGGCCAGAACAGCAGCTTACAAACCACTGTGTAAGTAGGTTAAGCGATCCACGGGAACCCCGCGTGGGGCTGGGGTCCGGGGGTGGGGGGCAGGGGTGGACAATGGGGAGAAGACGGGCAGCTTCTGGAGGACCTGGTTCTTTAAGAGAGCGGCCAAGCCAAGTCTTGGCTCCTCTCAGAACTTCGCTGCGATCGAGTTGGACCCACCAGATACAAATGCTGCCTCAAAGTGCCGAGTTGGCTGTATCTGCTCCAGAGACGCCCAGGGCCTTGCTGCAGGTCTAAATCTCCCCTCATTTCATGAGTCAAGATCACGAACAAGAGTGTCGCTGGTGAGGGGAGAGTCCCGTGCCGACCACTGCTAGGCAGGAGGGCAGGACGGCCAAGGCAACCCGTTTGTCTTGGAGAGAAGGTCCTTATCCCCGTAATTCAGCGCTGGCTAATTTGGGTGTGACCCACAGCACCTACAGACACTGACCAAATGATACAAAACGGTTCTGGGTGCCCCACTCTAGCCTCTGTAGAGGGGCCCCCACGTCACAGACCAGCCCTCATGCTCCTAAGTCTTCTGAAGGGCACAGGAAATTGGACCGGTTCTGCCCCAGCTGTGGGGCCCCAGTGGCCAGGGGGGAGTTAATGGTCGGGGGCGGGGCGGCTGGGTGTGGACGCCCTCACACAGGGTCGGGCTGAGCCTCTGCCCTTGGCTTAGCCCACGTGAAGAAGTGATTTACAGGTGCTGCAGGCAATCGCCAAAAAATTGGGATAGGAACCACATTCCCTGAGCTCAACCAGACCCTCTGATGGGGCCTCTTGGTCTGAGTCACGTTCAACCTGTTAACTTTCTCCCTCTTATTCCAGGAAGTCCTGAGACCAGGAGTCCTAAAGCAAACAGGGCAAGGGACCTTTGGACACTGCAAGGAGCCACGCCACCCGAGGGGGTCAGGTGTTCTGGGGGAAGGAAAGAGAACCATCCCGTTCCTTACAAGGCACCTGCAGCTCCACCTGGGCTCTGAAACAGGGGCACGAGCCCAGGAGGAGAGGGACAAGTTATAAGCACCCCTCTGCCCAGCCCTACCTACTAACAGGCCAACACATAAAAGGGAAAATAAAAACCCTGTTTATTTTCTTAAAATCTAGAATGTTTAGGTTCTCCTTCAACCTTCCTATTTCAAAACCAAAGGCCAAGCCACAGCTCCAGACATCTTTTCAGGATCTGAAGCCCATTTTGGGGTTTATATAAAGTCTCGGCCCGGAGAAAGCTAAATGCCCAAAGCACCAAGGAGGCTACAACTGAGTTTTCTTAAATACAGAAAAGGCTATGCTGATACAATGTCTTTTGCCCTTTGATTATTAATTTTTTTAATTTAAAAAGAAACCTAGGGGCTTTGCAAGTCCTCTCTTTTATTTGGACATTAGCAAGGTTAAAAGTGCAATGCCAGGGTTCGCAGCTAGAGGCAGCCTGTGGCGTGAGCTTCGGAGACGGGCAGAGGGACGCCGCGCACAGAGGCACTTGTCTAGCGAGCTGCTGAGAAAGGAGGGCCGGGGAGCACAGAAGAAAAGGCGTTTCCTTTTTCTCCCTCCAGCCGCCCCTTCCACATCCCCTGATCACAGTCTCAGAGAACGCTTTCTTATTTGCATGTAGATAAAAGCATATCACCCACATTCATTCATTTCTCTATTTGAAAAAAGTGCCCAGATCGCTCAAAGACAGCAGGAGGAGGAGATTCAGACAAATCCGGAACCACAGCGCTGGGAGTTCCGACGCTCCGGGGGTTGGCTGTGTGGGGGGTGGGGCACAAGTAGGCGCCTCCGTCTCTGCCTCTCTGGGGCTCCGGTCCTCCCTCTGGGGCTCCGGTCCTCCCTCGGCGCCTCACATGGGGGAGGTGGCGCACTCTGAGGTCAGCTCCATGTCGAATGTGAGGGACTCTGGAGGGACACACAGGGAGAGCCGGGTCAGTTGCCCGAACACTTCAGCCAGCAGGGCACAGCCCTCACCCTTTGGGGGTGGGAAGCTCAGGCCACCTCCGCCCTGGAGGGGCAGAGTCAGACAGCCCAGATCCACGCTCCTCGCTACGGGGTCTTGCCNCTCTCTGGGGCTCCGGTCCTCCCTCGGCGCCTCACATGGGGGAGGTGGCGCACTCTGAGGTCAGCTCCATGTCGAATGTGAGGGACTCTGGAGGGACACACAGGGAGAGCCGGGTCAGTTGCCCGAACACTTCAGCCAGCAGGGCACAGCCCTCACCCTTTGGGGGTGGGAGGCTCAGGCCACCTCCGCCCTGGAGGGGCAGACTCAGACAGCCCAGATCCACGCTCCTCGCTACGGGGTCTTGCCCTCTGGAAGGGCGCAGTCCCTCCAACCTGAGTCACTCGCAGCTCAGAGACGTGTGTTCAGAGACGACCAGGCCGCCCCACTGAACAGCCCCACTGAAAGTGGCAGCCTGTGGCCGTGGGGGGGGGGGGCTAGTCCACCAGGGAGGAGCTGTAGCTACCAACACCTGGGAGGCTGCAAAGACCCAGTGTACAAGAAAGCCTCATCCAGTTCTTCTTACACAGTGAAATGACAGCAGTTTGGATTTACTGGGCTAAATTAAAAATATGAAAATTAACCTCACCTGTTCCTTTTCACTGTTTTTAATGTGCCTAAAAATCACACTTAAACACGCATCATGGCCCGTTGCTGGTGGAGAACGCTGCTCTCAGGCCCCTTTTACAAGCGGCGTGACCAGCGCTCGGCTCCGCACACAGGAAGTCACCCAAGGGGGACCAACTTCCCTCACAGGGACGGCCTGCCAACCAGATACTCACCGAACTGCCCTCCTGATGAGGGCTCAGCACCTTCACCGTTATTTCCAAACTGCATCAATGAATCTAAAGTGCGGGGGGACATCGGCAGGTCAATGGTATTGCTGCAGGTCGTTCTGTAGGAAAGGGGAGCGGCGGGACGGCGAGGGCCGGGTTGACAAGACACAGTGGGTAAAAAGAAAAGAAAAGAAAAAAAGAACAAAACACACACACACAAGCCATCAAACTCTGGTCTCCAACAGAAAAATAAAAGCTCAAGCTTCTTAAACACACCAGGTCACTTTGAGTACTAAACACAGCCCAGGGCCTTCCCACCCTTCGTGGGGTAACTTGTGCCCGGCGTCCCACCCCAGGGGGGACTGAGGACATTAGAAATGAAGGTGGAATTGGGAAAGGAAGCCACTTACGGTGTCACGCAGATAAACTTGGTCTTCAGGTAGGGGGCGGCACCTGGGAGGAGGAAAACGGGGGCTTACTCATCAGGACCCCATTCTGGTGCCGGGCGGGAGGAAGCCGGCTGCTAGCCAGGCTGCCTGGAAACTCACTCCGTCTGTGAGCAGGGACCGCTCTGAGGCTGCCCCTCCTCACTGTGCAGCTTGGAAGGAAGCTCAATTCTCTCCGTAGAGCTTTCCTGAGCTGCGGGACTGTTCGGCACACCCTTATCTGACCTGTGCCTGGAGGGATGTCGGCCTTGCGTCCATCCCGTCCCCAGACCGCGCCGACACTTGGCTGCCGGGTGTGTCTGGGGGCAGTTGCTGGCACGGCTGTCTCGCTCAGATGCTTCTCTGCACGCAGGGGCAGAGCTCTGTGGCCCGGGCACCCTGCCCAGGTACCAGCGCCACCAGGCCTTTCGGGGACGTGAAGCCTCTAACGCTCCCGGTTCCACAGCCAAGGGTCACACCTTCTGTTCCCACTGGCACTGATCTGCCTCTACTACGTTTTTAGGTGAGGGTGTCAGCAACTTCCCTACTGGGTAATCACGTCACACAGAAAGCAGCCTCTCTGTCACAGGGAGATGTTTGTGGCGCAGTACAGGGGGCTCTGGGCTGGAAGACGGGAGTCCAGAACCTGGGGCAAGACACTTTGCCCCTCATGCACACAACAGGAGTGGAAAGAGGGGGTGCCCATTTCTGCCATTTATAACCCTTGTCCTGCAGTGGGACGTGTGAATCGGAACAAGTGTGTTCTCGGTGCTCCATGCGTGCGCTGAGAGGCTGGGGGAGCTGGGAGATGCTGGCATGAAGGTTGGGGCGTCCAGGCGAGCAGACCGGCCACAAAGGCGGCACGGGGCACGGCGAGGTGGGTGGGGAGAAGCACATCTACGAAGCGAGGGGCTTCTGTAGAAACTGAGGGATTGGGACAGATGACGACAATCCAGGAAAATGCAGCCAAGAGTCCCTCAGGTCCCTGCCCCGAAGTTCGGTTTTTGGCCGAGAAATAGATTCAGGCAGTGCAGCTCCAAACAAGCCATGGAGGCAGGGTTCTGGTGTCCCAGAGCTCCGTCCGGCCCAGGCCTGAGGGCAGCTGACCCCCAGACAGAAAGGGTCTAACCCCTGTGACCGAGGCAGCCGAGAAAGCAGCTTCAGCCTGAGAAGGGGCAGCTCAAGCCCAGGAGGGCTGGGACTAAGAGCTGATTTATGGCTCCACACAAGGTTGTACGTGCGCTTTGTCCAGTTTGTACGGTAGGGGATTTGTCATTCCTAAGAGGGGTCTCTCTCCCAAAACCACAAGGAGAGACTGTGTGGGCTTATGGAGGGGCAAGGAGGAAGGGAGAGCCCTGGAAAGACCACCTACCTCCAGGAGACAGTAACACCTTCGTGATTGGGGGAGAAAGGAAAGTCACAGGCCCACCTGCCTGAGGACCCCCATGTTAATACAGGGCTCCACAAGCACCCTGCCGTCCCTACGTGCCCCACCTGCCCCACCTCCAGGCTCCGGGCTCACCGTACTGAGACCCTCTCTGCACTCGGCCGACACCCACCTCCTCAGGGGCAGGCAAAGCCCTCAAGTCACTCGTTCCTGTTTCATGAAAGGCATTTTGCCCCTCAGGAAACACCGATGTTTCCAGGCAGGAAAGGCCCATGCCTGCCCGGCACATGGGAGGGGCAGATGGTCGCAGAGGGCACAGCCTTAGACTGGGGACTTGGACCCTGAAAGCTTAATTAGTCAGAGGACCAGCACATGGACCTGAGTGTCCTCTGCAGAAGGAACAAAGAGCAGCTTGACGAGGGCTGATAAACACACCTCCCAACCGAAGCAGGGCATGGAAAGAGAGATAAGCAGCAGACAGGAAGTGAGGGCTAAACTCTTCTAGAATGTGAACAAAACTCAAAACCAGAACAAGGGGAAAGGAAAGCCAACTGTCGACTAGCTCAAATTCCCTCTTCCAATTCCCCCTCTTCCCACCCCGAGAAGTTCTCCAGAGGCAATTCCCATGAGAAAGCGGGAGCGAAGCTGGGGAGTTTGTGTGCGAGCTCTCTGCACAAAAACCACCTTTTCAACACCAGCCGGCGCAGGGAAGCTAACCTCAAAGGGTCACTTTAAGCCACTGTTGGCTGCGTGATTAAGAAAAGTTAAATAAAAACAAAAGTGGCAAATCACAGATTCCTCGTCAGGGAACCCGGAGAGTGGAAAGCAGGAACACGGGTGGGACCAGACAAGAAGGGCTCCGCCCCTCCACGCTGAGGGCAGTGCTCCTTCAGGTTAGGGGTTCAATACACAATAATTTGCATGCAACTTACAGGGACGCATTAAAAATACCTCATGTTCAACAGCTACACAGTCTGAACACCGCCTTGCACAGCCCTCCCACCGTTACCATCCAACCCTTCGATCACCGCCCTCCCGACTCCGCTCTCGGAGCTGGTGCGGGTGCTGCGAACACTCATTTCCTCCGGGGTGCCTTCCTCCGTCCCACTCCACACTGCTGACAGCACGCAGTGACAGCGCGCAGTGACGGGGAGAGGAAGTGCGCCAGACTAGAGTCTGGGTCACAAGCCTCCCAGCACCTGCTGGGTGAGGCGCGCTCTGCTGCCTGGGCACCTATTTCTAAAGAATTCTGTCCTTGTTTTCTCTTTGCAGCGTCTCGGGTGTGTGTGGGGGGGGCGGAGATGCTCCCTGGGGGGCACAGACTGGGGGGACTCTGAGTCCCCTCCTCTCTCCATCAGCCACCCCGAAAGCACTCACTGCAAAGTGCCTTCCCATAAAGAGGGATGCCGGCCACTGGTTCTGCAGGCACTCTCCTGTCTGTTCTCCACGGGCCCTACAGCTTCCCCCTTCCCCCCAGAAAGGCCTGACGTGGAAAATCAACAACTACCTGTGTCAGCCTCGGGGTGCTCCTGGCTCTCTGGCCGACAATACTTCCCGAACGCCTCCTCCTTAGGAATGTCGGGGTAGAGGTAGACCAGGGGCGACACCAGGATGTTGGTGGCATCCATGATCTTGTAGCCCATGATGATTTCCGCGAACGACATGTTGTTCAGCTGCTGCTTGGTGTATGGCTCCACCGACTGGATCTGGGTCTTCCCTGAGGGGGGTGGGGCAGGGGAGGGGAAATGACGCCACCTGCGGCCAGGCACCCTGGAGAAAACTACCTGGTTCACCTTTCCTTCAGAGGGAAAGGCCCAGGCCACCCTAGCCCTTGAGGCCGTGGGCATCCTGCCCTGTCTCCTGGCACTGCAGACATGTTCGCCAGGCTTCTGGAGAAGCTAGCCGGCTGGGTCACAGGTAATGCACTTAAATAACAACTTGCATAAGACACACGAACAGGGTAGGTAAGAAAGGAGATGAAGACAAAAACTTAAATTGCTAATTTCTAGGCAAATATTAGCCCCTGGAGCGAACAAAACCAAATTTGAAAACTGATCCTTCCGCAGGGAGAATTTCGAGAAAAGAAGTCACCCCTGAGTTTTGCAAGCCTCAGGCAGGAGGTGCAAGGCCACCTCTGCCCACTAGGTGGCAGTGGATGCTTGGAACTAGCAGCAGCCAGGGAAGCAACAGCACTGGAGTGGAAGGAGCAGCGAAGCTTACCGCTGATGTCCTTCTCTACCCAAGTGAAGGTGACGCCTCCTTCTTTGCTGCTTTCACTGAATCTTAGCAGGAAGGTGCCTGGGGGCTTGGTGCTCAAGATGGCCCTCTCCCGTTCCTTGCTGATAAAGCCCATTATGTACCTGGAGCCAAAGAGGAACAGCAAGAAGGTTTGGATGGAAGGGGTCCCAGCCCCGGGGCCTGCCAAGATGGCAGGTGACTCGTCACACCTCTGTACGCTGCCAGACACCAGAGTGCCAACCTACCCTTCGTTCCAAAGGGCCAAGATGTACTTTTTCACCAGATCGATGATATTGTCCAGCCAGACCCAGAAGGAGAAGCCTTTGCCAGCCATGTTTTCCTAGGGAAAAGAACAACGGAAAAGCAGGGTCTACCACCCATCTAGCTTCTTCCTTCCTTGGGGCTTAGTGCCACCAACATCCTCAGGCCTGGCTGTCCCCAGGTAGGGCCTACTGGCCGCCGGACTACCGGTCTGGGCCCTTTGGGCCCAGTGCCCTCTGTGACAACCTTACAGGTAAGCACCACCTCCCACACCTGCTCCCAAGACGTGATGGCAAGGAGCTGACAAGATTGCTTACTTTGCAAAACTTAGCCCATGTGATCTGACACCCTGAATAGTTCACACCAGGTCCTGAAGGAAAAAAGAATAAAGCAGTGTCATTTCCGGCTTTGAATGAAGATCTTATTTCTTGAAACAGAACAATACTCACAAACATTTGTCCTATAATGGGCCATGAAACCACTGGTTTTCCTGTATTTGAAGGTGGCCACCAGGTGCCCAGAGGCACATGTGTGCGTACGCAAGCAAGCATACACACCCACGGACTAATAAGCCGACAGCTGGTATTAAAGGGTCACATTTGGTGGCAGCACTGGACAAAGCTACTCATAGTCCAGGTAGCACATAAAATATTCTACTAAAATTTTTTTCCAGGGAAAAAATTAAAAAACAAACCAGTTTACTGAAGAACAGGACAGGGACGCCAGGCCTCCGGCTCTACCCTTTGGCACAAACTTCGTGTATCCTCAGATGAGACAAAGGAACGCCCAGGGAGGATGACGGAGATGCCGCCCGACTCCAAGAGCGATCACCAGGAGGCCAGCCTCCTCCACACCTAGCTACCTGCTGCGGGGGCCTGCACTCTCGGCCCGACGCAGAGCCTCGCTCAGTCGCCTTTCTTAAATGAAGGGCCCCACAGGACTGGCCCCTTTCTGAGGAGCGCAGGCGGGAAAGGGGGTAAAAGGCTGACCTAGGAGTTTCTCTGCCAGCGTGGTCAGCTGCTCGATGCTCAGCCCCCGCTTCGTGGTGGAAGAGAACTGCCAGCTCAGCACCTCGGCCACCTGGTCCCAGGTTCCGATGGGGGGCTTCGTGAAAAAGTTCACATTCTGGCGAAAACGACACATTTGCTCACTCAGATGCGAGGGCAGTGCTGGAGGGGCCTGTGCAAGGCTGCACAACAGCCTCCGGGCAGTGAGGAGCCAGGCGGGTCTGCCCCCAGAGGACACGGCACTGACCTTGGGGTTGTTGGTCAGCATGTTGTACCACAGGATGGACGCCCAGGCATTCGGCATCTGGCAGATGTTGGAAATCACCACCACGGGCAAGGAGTGGGTCTGTGGGGTGAGTGGGACATGAGTGGGAGAGAAAGACGGCCCCCTGGGCTTCGAGAACCTCTCCCCCGGTGTCTCCGGGGTTCGGAACCAAAGGCCGTGCTGTGAGCCACCCCCACTGCCACCAGAGGCAGGAGGGGGCTGAGCACGAGCCGCAGGACTCGGGCTGTTGTCTGCTTGCAGCTGGGCGTGTAAAGCCTGACTGGCTCAAAGCTGGACTCACGGGCCACAGGTTCTCCACGAACAGGAGCCCTGTCTGCCCAGTGAGCAGAGGCTCCAGAAATCAAAGACTAGGGTCCCTGCTGTTTCGGGCGTATCTTTAATTTAAAGATCAAGAACATTGGGGGAAGAGAATGCAAAGGCCACGATTTGCTGTGTGCTAAAAACACTAGCTATTTAAATACATTTTGCCCAAACTTTAGAAATTAGCTACCATCCATTTCTAAATACAAACTTTCATATCAAGTTTGCTTAAAGCTGAGTATACATGTGTCTTCTAAGCACTCAAGCAGAACTGCACTTTCCAGTAGGATATTAAAGATTTTTTGAGAAAAATATGCAAAAAACAAACACAGTACCTTATACAGAGTCATCACCCCCCTTCTGTAGTGAAACCCCACCCAGAAGTTCTCATCCTGACCCTTGTGTACGGCGGCAACCGCATTCTGCACAGGACTCACCTCTAGGTCTATCTTGAGGCCTTGGTGATACACCTCAGTCTCAAAGGTGATCAGGTGCAGCTCCTCGGTCACAATCAGGGAGGCCTACGGCACCAAGAAGGGCATTCAGGACCAACAGCCGCTGTGCAGCCGAGTAACATGCCACAGCCACACTGTACGGAGAAGGGTAACCCACCGGGTGGCCACGAGCAAACCGCCAGGGCCACGACCCCCGCACACGCCTCTTCAGCACCAGGACTTGCCAATGCTTCAGCTCTCACCCTGATCTTCCCCTGGGTTTTATAATATTACAGAGCTGACCGGCCACTTGTAAGATGTGCGAGGCGCAGAGAAACAAAACGATGGACGCCGTGCACTGGCCACCCAGTTTAAGGAAGAGACCATTGCCACTGAGATCCTCTGGGTGTAACTGCTGCCTTATCTTTTCAGGTTTGTCATTTCCTAGCTTTATGGCTTTACCATAAATTATGGCTTTACCATAACTATATCTCTAAACAGTATGCATAGTTTATTTCAGATGTTTGTGAACCTTATACACATGGAATCATATGCCACGCATTCTTTGCTGACTCCCTTTTCGCATCTGTGTGGGTGTGTGCGTCGGAGATCTATTCATTTTCACTGTTGTGTGGTGTTCCACCACATGGCTACACCAGAGACCGCTGACCCTTTCTGGTGTAGGTGGGAATTTATGTGACGTGTGTTTAGGGCTTGTCATCAGGCCACTGTGACACTCTGTACATGTCTCCTGGGACACACAAGCAACACGTTCCCTATTGCTAACCCCCATAAGTGGCCCTGCTGACGGGTAAGGTGCGTCCATTTTATAAGGCCAAATGGTTCTCCGCTGCAGCCCTAACGGTTCATGCTCCCACCATCAGTGGCAGCCTTGTTTTGAACAAGAGTTACCAATGAATGAATTCTGAGAAGCGGAAATTTCTATTCATTTTTAAAATATTCTTTTACCGATTTTAAAGGTAATATGTGTTCAGTTTAAAATGCAAATAATACAGAGACAGTATAGAGTAGCTTCCAATACTAACAGCAGTACAAATTCATAAGCACTGCCTGGTGTATAGATCTCTAGAATTTTTTAAAATATATTTTTTATTTATTTTTACACAGGGGGAAGGGAGGGAGAAAGAGAAGAGAAAGGTCAGTGTGTGGCTGCCTCTCAAGCGCCCCCTACTGGGACCTGGTCCACAACCCAGGCACCTGCCCTGACTGGGAATCAACCAGCGACCCTTTGGTTTGAAGGCCGGTGCTCAATCCTTTGAGCCACACCAGCCAGAGCATCCTCTAGATTTTTTTAAAAATTTAATTGTTGTTCAATTAGTTTTCTGTCTTTTACTCCCATCCCAGCCCACCCACCCAGTCTTCCCCACCTCCCTCCCATTTCCACCCCCCTAGTTTTTGTCCATGCCTCTAGAATTTTTTAATGCACACACGAACATACAAAAAAAGTGTAGTATATTTTTAAATGAATATACTAATATACTACTTCGATTATTTTGCATCTTGCTTTTTTCCAAACAAATAATGCCACATACATTTTAACATATCACTGAACATAAACTACTGCACTCTTTACTGTCGAGCATTATAAATTTGATTCATTGTTTGTTTTTTAAGACTGGCTACATTTTAGAGAAGAGAGAAAAAATGGCTCAGAGACAAGTACCAGAAAAAGAACAGGGTGTCACAATTTTTTAAAAGATTATATCTTAAAGTCTATTCTTGACGCTGAGAATCCAATAACCTGAATCAGTGGGAGGTAGAGAAAAAAAATAAGCAGGATAAACAACAGACAGGTTTTGCTCTTTTTCTTTTAAAAAGTGTTTTAGCTCAGATTCGTTACATCCTTCTATCCTTCTATCCTTCTATCCGACCTCAGTGAGAAAAATGTCATAAGACAACGGAGCCAAGCAGTGCCAGCTGGCAGGCGCTGGAAGAGGAATTTGGAAAGCCCCAGGGCCGGGCGGCAGGCCCCCGTTTCACTGCACGGGTGTGGGTAGCTCGGCAGGGGGACTTCCCACCCCAACTGCATGGAGATCTGACTCCTGGGACGACCAAAGAAATTGATCTCCAAGCCAGAGAACCCAGGGCAGATGGGACTTCTGACCCTGTCATTTTGGTCATGACGGTGACTTCTGAATGACTGCAGCTGAAACTGCTGGGTGGCGCCTGTAATTCTAGGCCCTTTTTCTCTCCCCCTCAGAGAAAACCCTCCCAGCTGGCCTCCATCCCCAGTAAAACTTACGTCACAGTTGGCTCGGCCCCCGTTACCACATCTTTGCTCTCTCAGGGTCTGCAAGGAAAGCAAAGGGCACCTCTGTCGAGTGAGGCTGTCGCCCTTCCCCTCTCCCTCT
Source organism: Sturnira hondurensis (assembly GCF_014824575.4). Classification (NCBI taxonomy): domain Eukaryota; kingdom Metazoa; phylum Chordata; class Mammalia; order Chiroptera; family Phyllostomidae; genus Sturnira; species Sturnira hondurensis. Next base: position 594,386 of record NW_028094263.1, on the reverse strand, counting down.
GCCAGGGGCCCGCGCAGAAGGGGAGCCCAGGCTTCTCCGGCGTACCAAGTGTTTGAATTCTGCAGAGAGGCTGCCGTTGTTGGATTCCTCCATGTTCATGACTTTCGTGTTTGTGCCCAGAATGTTAAATTTCCGGGATCTGAATCACAGGAGAAAAACCCACCACATAAGATGACTGCGAAGCCGGAGGACGAAGTTAGACTGGACAGAACGAAAGGAAGCCTCTAGGCTGAACTCACCCTCTGAGAGCAGCTACATCCCCCGAGTCTCTGTTAAGAACATAAACCGGTGTTAATAAGATAGGCCCTGGGTTTATTCAGAAAAATCTATTTTGAACCCCAGAAATTTACTCTGATAGAAAAACTGCTGTGCTGCTGCTGGGAATTTCTATACACTACTCAATTACATCTAATGTGTGAAATATAACACCCTGTGCACGCTTATGCAGTGGACACAGCTGGCCACCTGCCCGACACCTGCTGCCCTCTTCCTAACTGAACTTGAACCCTGCTCATCATGTCCATCAGAACACTGCATGTTCACAGAGCAGAGGTCCAGGGCGGTGAGCACGTAACCTACACGGTCTTGGTCAGACTCGGAAGGAACTGTACCCCAGGCTGGATTAATAAACACATTCCTGAGCTTCAGCTGAACATGAGCAAGGAAGCGTGTGGCCTTTGTTACAAGCAATCGTGTTGCAACCCAGACAGGGACCTTGAAATGGTCCCTGCTCATGATGACAAGAAGAGACAGGAGGTTCTGGGTCCTCGTTGCCATCCGTGAGTCACTAATCTCCCTGTCAGGAAGTCAGCCTAACTCTGCATTTCCGGTTACACTGCAGGGCGGATTCCTTACTATGAACGTTCCCTTGGATCTGCTATAAAGGTTCACCTGCCACTCAGACGGCCCCTGTTGATATACTATTCCCTGTGTGTCCACTGCCCTCTAACTCTGTGTTTTTAATATGTAGTCTTTTTAAATAATCATATTTCTTGGTCTTTTCCTTCTTTCTATTATTTTATACTGTTTTGAAAGTCTTTCTCCATTGCTATATATTCTCTTACTTTTTTAGGATTAAAAATAGTTCCTATTTATTAAACAGTGTATTCCAAGTGTGTTTACAAATAAATATTGATCAGTTTTTAAACCACTCAGAGGATATATTTCCATGTATCCCATTTTAGAACTTCAGAGTCTTCACCATCATAGTCTCCCTATGTCTAACCTACTTTATTTTTTTAAAAAAACATTCCTTTTGTATTACAGCTTCGGTGTGTAATTGACGAACAATAAACTGTACCATTTAAAATGTCCAGTTAGATACGGTTTGATAGATGTACACACACGACGTACACTTGTCGAAACGTGGCCCCACCGAGATCATGAGCACGCCTGTCATTTCCAGTTGCCCCACACCTATCTGCGCCATTTCCCAATCCCACCCCCCACCCCACCCCTGTTCCTCGGCAACTGCTGACCTGCTTTCAGCCACTATAGGTTCATTTGCATGTCTAGAATTTCGCATAAATGGAAATATATGCTATGTACTGTTTATTTCGTCCAGATGCTTTCACTCGGCATAATTATTCTGAGATCTGTTCACGTGTACCAACAGCCCATCCCTTCTGTAGGTGAGCAACACTCCATTCCGCAGATACACCACGAACCGACTTATTCATTCGCCTGTGCACAGACGGCGATCTATGCATGGGCACTTGTTTACAGCCCTTCGTGTGGCGTGCGCTTTCATTTCTCTTGGGTTAACACCTCGGAGTGGAAAGTTTGGGACATAGGGAGGAGCACGTTTAAGTTTTAGGAAATTGCCAGACTGTTTCCCAAAGTGGTTTGACCATGTCGCCATTTCACCACCGTTACATTATATATCTGCCTACGTTTCTAAGATACTTTTGTTTAAACACATAAATACCCCTGGAATTTACTCTCATGGACAGTAAAACTAACTACTCTCTCTAATCCCACAGTATCAAGTTGTGGGATATCGTTCATTCCTTATTTGTCTCACTTTACACTCTCCCTTTCTCACTGAAATGTCTTCCTCAAATAGACTTCGAACGTTTCTGTTAAGCTGATCGCAATACATTTTTACTTTTTTTTGCTTATTGTGAGATCATTTTTCTATTATATTTCTAACATAAGGTAGGTTAATACTAATATATGGTCGAAGCTATTAATTTTTGCTTATTTATTTATGAAACCTACCACCTTCCTCAAGTCCCTTATTTCATTAATAATTATTTTCCAGTTTATTCTAGTATAATTTCCAAATAAATAATTATATTATGTGCAAATAAAAATACAATTAATACATTTTCTCTTTTATTTTTCTAGTGATTTTAGGGACAGAGGAAGAGAGAGACAGAGGAAAAAAAACATCAATTTGTTGTTCTACTTATTTATGCAATCACTGGTGGATTCTTGCATTTGCCCTGACCAGGAATTGAACCTGCAATCTTGGTATATCAGGACAATGCTCTAACCAACTGAGCTACCCTGCCAGGGCCATTTTCTGTTTTCTAATCTCTTCAAAAGCTATATAGTAGCCCTGGCTGGTGTGGCTCAATGGATTGAGTGCCGGCCTGTGAACCAAAAGGTCACTGGTTCAATTCCCAGTCAGAACACATGCCTGGGTTACAGGCCAGGGCCCCATTTGGGGGTATATTTATCGATGTATCTCTTGCACATCAATGTTTCTCTCCCTTTCTTTCTCCCTCCCTTCCCCTCTTTCTAAAAAAAAAAATTAAATGTTTTTTTGAAAAGCTATATGTATTTTACCCTGGCTGGTATAGCTCAGTGGATTGAGTGCTGGCCTTTGAACCAAAAGGTCACTGGTTTGATTCCCAGTCAGGGCACATGCCCGGGTTGTGGGCCAGGTCCTCAGTCGGGGGCACACAAGAGGCAACCACACATTCAGGTTTCTCTCCTTCTCCTTCTCCCTCCCTTTCCCTCTCTCTAAATATAAATAAATAAAATCTTTTAAAAAAGACCTATATGTATTTTAATATTTGAAAGGTAGTGTCAAATTATGAAAATTATTTTATCGTGGTGAAGTGTAGAACAATTTAAAACATCCATTTTCCTCATATATTCAGTTTTATATAATATGCAAAAATTACATTTATAAGTAAAAAATTAAAGAAAGGGAAGGACTCGAAGTCACCGTAGCAATCACAACTCACATCTGCACCACTAACTCTGTGGTTTTATTCAGGCACGTAAATGACAACGCACTGCAAGTCTGATGAAAACTTTTGTTCAAAGAAACAGAGATCTCTGAATGGAGAGAAAGTCTCTTAAGCCCATATGATGTTTGTCAAAGCTCTCACTTCTGTCATTTGAAGGAAAAAAGGGCTAAGGTAAAGGGTACTTACTTGTCAATGCACACTTTAATTTTAAGCTGATAATTTAACTCAGGGAATTTGACCAGCAATCTATTACCAAAAAAAGAAGAAAAGTTTCTGAGCAAAGAAAAAAACAATCTAGTTTAGAAACAAAACAAAACATCAGAAGGTTCCCCTAACAACATCTAGCTAAAGAAATATAAAAAATTTATAACTCTTTATTTTTAAGAGGTGAATAATGACAATCCCAAATTCCTCTTCCTGCCAGCACTGTCTTTGATGCTAAGTGAAGCATCACCCCTTTAGGCCAAAGATACTGAAAAAAAAAAAGCCTAAGAATTAAGAACTTGGACAAAGTTGTGAAAGATCCAGCAAAGGATAATAAAAGCCATTACGGTCATACGTGCTCTGCAGCTGCTTTTCTTTCCATTAAACCTGAAACCTAACACCAAACCGAGTTTCTAAGTGGGAAATTTCACCGCAGAAGGGCAAACCCCAGCACACCTGTCTGACTCGAGTGTGAAACTAACACACCACCCCGCAGGCCCACCGCCCACTTGTCCTGCGGTGCCCTTAGCTCTACGTCACTAAGCCTGGCTCCCTCCCTGAAAATACCCGGGGAAAAGCAGGCTCCAAGTCCAGAAAACGACCGGCATTATTCTGCCCCCTTCTCGGGGCAGAAGGAAACACTGTGTTCCCAGACCAAAGGACTGGCCTCATAGGACATGCCCCGGTAACCTCAAAAAGGTAACCTCTTCCTTAGCTTTTGGTGGAGGAAACAAAAAGCCAGTCCATATTACGCCAGCAAATTCCACACCCGCCTCGGTGCTGCCTGAGATGCCTGCGAAGAACAGCCCTGGCCCCCGACTGTGCTTTCGTCCGAAGAACGTCCCTCCATTAACCAGCTCCCCAAAGTGGAAGTGCATGGCCCACCTGACTTTGGTCGTAAACTGGACACCAGTCTTGATGACCAGGGGCCGGTCGGGGTGCATGGGCATGCAGGGCTGCCGCTCAACCACGAAGGCACTGAAAGGGAGAGCGGACAGCGGTTCACTCACCGTGCAGTGGTGGGCCGGCCTTCACGCTGTGCGGCTGAAGGGAGCCCGTCTCTGGGTTAAGGGTGCGACTGGGGGGCGGGCCACAGCGATGGGGGAGGGACAAGGATTCTGGGTTACCTTTTCATTAAGTTCCTGAAGAGCTCCACGATCCTCTCCTCCAGCATGGGCCGGTGCTGCACGATGGGGTCCCCTTTGTAGGACACTTTCTGCTGCAGCTCCTCCAGCTTCTTAATCTGCTGGCGGGTCTGAAGTTGAGATTCTGCTAATGAGGTTATCCTGCCATTAAATAAGGGAGTTACCAGTTACCGGAGAGAGGGTACACGGGTAGATGAGGTGGGGGAGAAGGGAACACCACAGCTGTAAGCACCTCGCTGCCCTCCTCTACATAAGAAAAGGGGGCTTTTTCTACTGTGGTAAAATATGCATAACACCTACCCTCTGTAGGCATACAATTCAACTAAACAAGAAAAGGGGGAATTTACTCTGCATTCAATAAAAAAGGGGGAATTTATAAATTCCTTTGCCTTTCTAAAACAGTCCCTTCCTAAAATTTTACATTTCAAAGAGGTAGCTGGGCACAAAAGAAGGAGTGTCACAGCTTCTGCTACCGTANTAAGAAAAGGGGGCTTTTTCTACTGTGGTAAAATATGCATAACACCTACCCTCTGTAGGCATACAATTCAACTAAACAAGAAAAGGGGGAATTTACTCTGCATTCAATAAAAAAGGGGGAATTTATAAATTCCTTTGCCTTTCTAAAACAGTCCCTTCCTAAAATTTTACATTTCAAAGAGGTAGCTGGGCACAAAAGAAGGAGTGTCACAACTTCTGCTACCATATTTAAGAGTTTCCATGGGAGGTGCTTAGGAGTTATCGCTGGAAAGCGACAAGCCATAGAACCCACATGTGGAGAACCTAACTTACCCTTGTACCAAAATGTGAGGACCAGGGAGACGGGAGGTAAGACAATCCAAGAAGATGGCTGAGTTAGCTCTGCCATTTACTACCTGTGCAACCTTGGCCAAGTTCCTTCTCAACCATGGGGCTTCATGTCCCCTTGGATGAGAGAGGGTCTTGAACTGCATGATCCCCGAGCCCTTCAACATCAGTTTTCAATGGATCAAAGGGTATGACATTATGTTTCAAAAGGTTGGCAGCATGCACACAAGAAAAGTGGACAGGGAGACAAAGGCTGGTTAAGCCTGTCCCCAAGAATAGGAAATACTAGTGTCTCTCCTTAATGGCCTACCACTAGCTTAATGAAGACTTAAAGACCTCAAACAGAGGAGACAGAAAATGCAGGGGTGGGGTGGGACAGCTGACAGGACTTCTGAGCTCCCTGGCTCCTCTCTGTCACTTACATTCATCTCCCCATTCCCAGAATTTAAGCTTTTTGGTTCCCTGATCAGAAAGTTTTCAGTAAGTTAACAAAACTCAGGCTTAGCAAGGCATTCTCACACAGAGTTACCCTGTGTGAGAATGCCCTGAATTTCCAATTCCATGCTCTGCGTATCTGGGTTTCCCATGATGTCAACTTTCTCCTAGTTTCTTTCAGCTGGTGCAGCCCATTCCCCGCCGGGCCTTGCACATCAAGGGTGCTCACAGGGCCGTGCTGGCTGAATGGTAAAAGAGCAGGTCATGGAAGGGCATATAAAGAGCAATCCCACTAACGTGAAAGTGTTTGGATTTCTACCTCTATCTGCGTATCTACCACAGCAGCTGTCTCGAGTGCGGGTCACCACAATCTCAGCTGTAGGTGCTTCTGAGTAATTCAGTTTGAAAAGACTTTTCTTCTCTCTATTCTCTGGATTTGAAGCTTTTTTCCCTTTATAAAGAGCATGTGTCATTTTAGATCACTAATTTAGTCTGTTAAATACAGTTAAGCCAAAAATGCCAAGTTATAAAACAGATTTAAAATATACTAATATAAATACATTTTTAGTTTTTTTTTAATGTCCAAATAAAGTGAAAGTGTTAACTCTTAGAGCCGTATCTACCTGTGTCACAGCCCCCACCTTTGAGATACAGCCCCAACTCCAGGGACCTGCAGTTATGGCCATAATTCAGCCCAGCTTTCTAGAAAGAGAGACCAAACTCCTCTTTCACCCCTTACCAGTTTTCTAGCCGATCTAGGCAGATGTTGGGAGGGCCTCCAATGCACGCAATCTGTTGCCGCCTCTTCCAGTCAGCCAGCTCCTCATCCGTGAGAGTTTTCTGCACGTACTCCATGGCTGACAAAAGCCCCGCCAGCTCACTCACAATGCTCTGTTTGGAAACCAAAACAAAGTCAGAAAACACTTCCTCAGACCGTCTCTAACCACAAGCTGCAGTCAAATTCCAGGGGAGGAACTTAGGAACCAGGCAGGTTCTGCCCGGAGATGCAGAGACACCACGGGGAGGGAGGCCCGCAGCGGGGGCGGTCCCACGCGTACTCGCCGCATCTGGTCCAGCGCAGTCAGCATCTGTTCTAGCTGCTGCATCTTCTGCCTGGTCACTGACTGGTTGTTCCCATTCAGATCCTGCATGTCTGCAGCAGAAGGAAAGACTTCTTGGCCGGAGGGAACGCTCCTACCCTTGGTAAGCAGGCTCCCTCAGGTGCCCCTAAGAACGCCCACCCCCAAAAAGCGGGTCTGAGCGCAGAGTCGAGACAAGTAATTCCTGAAACTCAGGTAACACACACTCACTTTCTACAGGAGATTTCTAACGTCTCTAAGATTCACTTGCCTCCTTGACTCTTGAGGGTTTTATAGTTGAAATCAAAGTCATCCTGGAGGTTCTCTACCACTTTCATTTTCTGTTCTAGATCCTGTGAAAACAAACGTGAATGGAGGTAGAAAACAGTTCCTTGGGGAGACAGAAAAGAAAGGCTGTGAGAACAGTGAAACCAGAACTTCAGAGAGAGAGACAGGCAGAACCCCGGGCACGCCCCCGGAGAAGGGGCCTCTCCCCAGACCCGCCTCACCTGCACGCGCTTCCGGACGTCCTGCAGGTGCTGCTCCAGCATCTGCTGCTTCTCCGTCACCACGGCAGCCGTGGGGTGGTTGGCCTGGCCCCCTTGCTGCCAAAAAGGGAGGTGCCACATGTGAATGCAGGAGACGTGGGCAGAAAAACACCTCGTCCAGTCTCCGTCCCACGGCACTCCCCTTCCCGTTTGGCCCGAGAGGCTGCTGCCATCGGGAGACAAAGGGAGACAGAGGCGGCAGCTGGCGCCCTCCAGGTGCTGTCGGTGTGACGCCAGGGAAGCTCTCACCTAGTCTCACCCGCGTCCTTGGCCCTTTATCTCCAGGCCACGCTGTAGGCCTACTCTGAGTATTGCACTAGGAAACCACACGTTGAACTAAGACACGTTGAGCTAAAGTCCCCACCTCCCGAAAGCTCATTCTAGGTGAGTATGTCAACAATTTCACAACAGCTCAGGACAGCAGATTTGGGGCGCCTGTTGAAATGTACGTAGTGTCCAGTCCATTGCTGTGGAATAATAAAAAATTATTTCATCCTGTAGTGAAATACCATATCAAGAGATAGTATCTTGGAGTAGGAGGGGAGGCTGGTACCTCAAAAAGGTCAAGTAGCACATGAAACTTGAAAATTTTAACTTTTGTCAAAGGAACAGGATATTGTTTGATTAAAAAAACACACACACACATGCAAAAGCTGTGGCGCTCAGGACAGTGTGGCGCTGGCACCGGCCAGAGATGTCAGTTGATGGCGAGGGACTGAGGGCCTAGGACAGATGCTATCCACGCAGCGATCCAAGTTCGAATCCCCCAGTTGTCTTTGGCGTCAGCCTCACTAGAGGCTCCCGGCTCCGTGTGCCGCAGTCTCGAATCGATCTCTAGTGCCACTGGCTCCCTTTCAGCTCCGACTGATGTTTGTGCCTCTGATCCTTTCACTCCCAGTCGGTTCTCCACACTGCTAACACAAGTCTCCGAGACAGGACTACCTCGCCAGTTTCAGAGGGAGCCACTCTCTCCCTCTCCCGTGGTCCCTACCCAAGTCCACAGAACACAGACTTCCTTTAGAAGTTTTGAGAAGACTACCTCCTTCCCTACTTCTTCAAACGGGCGACTCATCTGATCGGCGAGATTGGGAAGGCCGCCTCCTGCTCCTGGCCTCCCTAGGGCACCCCCAGAGCAGGAGTGAGGCCTGGTCTCTAGAAGCGGTTCTGGGGACCCAGCTCTCTGTGTTCAGTGGGTGTGAGTCTGTGGTCTCTGCAGGCCCCTGTGGACGACTGGGGAAAAGTCTCTCTGTAAACCCAATCTCTCCATCCCAAGATCTAACTCCGGGGGCCAGGCATCAGAAAGCCTTACGGTCACCCACCCACGCCATGCTTTCCAGTCTTGTTTCACCAACAACACAGCCGATACTTTCATCTGTGTCTGACTCCCATTCTGTTTCTCAATTGGTACTGCACTTAAAGGAGGGAAACAGGTGTGATTCATTGTCACCTACAGAACACCGCCTCTGATTCCTCTGTGAACTGCTGTCTACCGCCGCTTCCAGGTGCAAACACCTCGGCTCAGCACAGACGGCCGTCTCACACCCGCATACCCACGTAAGCCTTCCCTCCTGCACTTCAGTCAGCCCGAACCACCCACTCTTTCCCGCACGCCGCGTGTTTTCACACGGCTTCCCCACGCGCCGGCCACCCAGCCAGCATGTGCTGCTGCCGGAGCGCACCTGAACTCTTTCACCTTCACCCTCAGCACAACTTTTGCTCTCCCGGTGACATTATTCGATCTCCCTAGGCAGGATGCCTCACGTCCTCCTGCGTGTTTTTCTCACACTGAGTGTGTGTGCCTACGATCCCACTCCCCTGAGAGCCCTGCCGGCAGGGGTCACGTCTGCTCGTCTTCCTACCTCCTCGGGCTGCACCCATAAAGACACTTGCGAACATGCCAGGTGACAATGTACACAGAGGAAATAACAGTGAGGCCGGGGCTGAGGCCTCTGGTGTCCACTGGCACCCCATGTCAGCGGCTGCAGACTTTCTAAGGGCGAGGAGGCAGATATTTTGGGCTCTGTGGGTCATACAGTGTCTGTCACAGGTAGACACTGTCTACCTGTCTCAGTGCTACTACCTGAGCTGCAGCACAAACACCTGCTGCAGCACGACAACAGCCGCAGACAATGCACACAGGTGCTGTGTTCTAAAAAACGTCACTGAGTCCCAACTGGCGTGGCTCTGTTGGTTGGGCACCGTTCCATGAAGCGAAAGGTCACCAGTTCGATCCCGGTCAGGGCACATGCCTGGGCTGCGGGTTCAGTCCCAGTCGGGGTGCTTACAAGAGGCAACCGATCAATGTTTTTCTCTCACGTTGATGTTTCTCTCCCTCTCTTTCTCCCTCCCTTCCCCTCTCTCTAAAAATAAATCTTTTTAAAAAAAATTTAAAACTTCATTTATAAGAATCCATCACAGAGAAATCAAAGCATGAATATATAGAGATATATAGAGGGACACTGCAAGTAGTATTTACAACAGAAAAACAACAGGATGAATGACGTGAATGTCTATCAAAGGGGAATCACCAAGTTGCGGCAGCTCCACACCAGACAGTGAAGCAGCAAATAAAAAAATGAGTTAGCTTTAGGGCCCTGGCTGGTGTAGCTCAGTGGATTGACCGCGGGCCTGCGAACCACACGATCTCGGTTCGATTCCCAGTCAGGGCACATGCCTGGGTTGCAGGCCAGTTCCCAGCGGGGGACGCACGAGAGGCAACCATACATTGATATTTCTCTCCCTCTCTCCTTCCCTTCCCCTCTAAAGATAAATAAATAAAAATATTTTAAAAATGAGTTAGCTTTATATTACTTGACTTAGAAGGATTTACATTATATAATATTAAATGAAATAAGCAAGATGAAGAAAAGCAAGCCCATTTAAATATTATGTGTGTGTGTTGCACAGTTTATATGAGTCTGGAGAAAGATGTGAAGGGATTTAGACCAGACCCTTAATGTTGGTTTCTTGGGAAGAAATAATGGAGGGAATGAGTGACATTTCAAATTTTTAAGAAACTTTCTTACTTGTACTTTTCTGTAATATTTTAATTTTTTAAGGAGAAGAAATTACATATTCAGAAAAAAACTAAGTTATTTTCAGTGTAAAAAATCTAAAAATCCAAAACACCCACTTAACACCCACTTCTACCCCGGAGGGCTAGAACATCCTAACATCCTAACGACCCCACAAGAGCAAGCACATGTTTGCACATGTTTGCACATGTTTGCACGGGAGAAGGGCGGCGCATCTCTCCAGGTCTCACCTGGGCTGCGGTGGCTGCGGTCTGCAGGAGGCGGGACTCTTCCCACAGGCACCGGGCCACGATTCGGGCAATCTCCATGGGCTTCTCCAGATACCTGCTCTGTAAGGAGGACAGGAGGAGAGTGAAAAGCAGTGGTTGACGAAGGAGATGTGGACGGAAATTTTGCTGGCTTAAAGCTACATTCTTCCTAAACTGAGCGTCACATTTACTACATGAAACAGGAAAACAAAGGCCTCCCATCCTGGCTGCAGCCAGTGGGAGCCGAGGGGGAGAAGGGAGAAGGCAGCCTGACGGGCTGTGAGAGAAGGCCCTTCCTCTGATTGTTGGGGCCAGTCTGCTACCCTGGGCTTGGGGAAGTGACAGCCCAGTCTGTCCTGCTGCGTCCAATTATGGCCAATCCTTTAACATGAAAAGTAAGTGGGGTCACCTGTCTGTGAGGGGAGGCCCTGGTTACAATCACGTTATTAACATGTTAATGTAATATTAACATAATAATCACTTTATTACTCCAACTGACTGAAGAAGTGAGTTTCAGGTAATGATGCCCCTGGGTGAGTATACAAAGATTTGATAACGGGCTAATTACTTGTTCTCTGGTTTCAAGTACAAGACAGTTTCTCAAATGAGACAAGAAATACTTCCAGGAAAGAAAGCTAAAACCCTCCCCTGCCGGTTCGGGGCCTCGCACACCTGAAGGAACTGCTTGATTCTCCGAAGGTTGTGCTGATAGAGAACGTTGGACTCTTGCAGGAAGCGGCTGTACTGCTGGTCGATCTCACCCAGGAGATTGTGAAACACCAGGGTGGCGTGGGACTCTTTGCTGGCCGCGTACGCCCTGGGAAAGGAAGAACGATAATGACTCTGAAATCCACACACACACCCACGTGACCATCCATGGGGGAAAAACCCAGGTAAAGGAGGAAAAATAAAACCCAAGGCAAACCCAATACTTTAATCCACTCACCATTTTACATTTAACTTGCTCGGCAACACTAACGATCAGCAATTTAATCACTATAAAAATTATTCTAGATACTATTAGCCACGCATAGCCTATACAAAATATTGCATGGTGTTTTGCTTTAAATTCTCAGTCAACTCTGTGGTCAGATTATTAGCAGCAAATAAGCAATCCCAGAGTAGGATGGCCTATCTCCAATAGCTCTGAATCACCTTCCTGGCCCTCACCAAATTCTGGAAAAGCTAGGTCATAGCCCCGAGTTAAGCCAAAATTAACAGTTGAATCTGAACATGTTAAAGTGAAGGAAACAGTTGTTGGAATTCTGTGCCATTATCTCCTCTATGAACAAGTCTATTTCTCTTACTCTGTCCCTCTCCTTTAATTAAAGGGGAGTCATATGCGAGGACCCAACTTCTACCCATGACAGAATTCTCATCCAGATAAATATTGGCAGCACGTCTCCAAAGCATCAGAGAACACACAGAGGATCTCAACAAGTTAGTGAGATCCAAATCAGTCCTAAAAACATCCACTAGCAAGCAGGCGGTCCGATGTGTGTGCTTCTAATATAGAAGATGTTCACACAAGATTAAGAATACCTCTTTATTTCCCAATCTCTTTTACCCTGTCACCTGTACCCATACGTTTTTCGATGAAATAGCACACAGTTAAGCTAGAACAGATCATGCATCTTTTTTGTTTTTTAAAGATTTTATTTATTTATCTTTAGAGGGGAAAGGAAGGAGAGAAGGAGAGAAACATCAATGTATGGTTGCCTCTCGTGCGTCCCCTGCTTGGAACTGGCCTGCAGCCCAGGCATGTGCCCTGACTGGGAATCGAACCGAGATCGTGTGGTTCGCAGGCCCGCGGTCAATCCACTGAGCTACACCAGCCAGGGCCAGATCATGCTTCTTGATGCAAACCAAAACCTAACAATGTGGGGAGTTTCTCCAGAAGGACTCACCAGTCTTGACTCTCAATCCAAGGGGCCAGAAACTGCCGCAGCTCCATCGGAAAGCTGTCACTGTACAGCTGATGAAGCTGCTCCAGGTACCGTGTGTCGAGCTGCTGTAGCTGATTCCATTGGGCCATCCTGCTGTAAACCAAAGGGTTCGTGTGGTCACCACAAGCCCCAGCAGGGGAAACAATCCAGAAACACCCTGTCTACCCAACACAGGCGTCAGGTCTGTATCAGGCCAGTTCAGAGCAACGCGCACACATGCACAATCTCTACTTCTGGAACTACGTCACAGCTCCTTCAAAACGCGATGATAATGTGGGCATGATGCCACGGTCGGTAATTGTCTACCGGAGGTACGTGAAGTTGAAAAATGACTTCCAGAATTCCACTTCCTCGTCTGTAAAAAGAGATCCTAATTCCCATCCCGTGAGGCTGTTGAGATATTTCTAAGGCCCCAGCTCTGTGCCTAGCTTCCGACAGATGCTCGGCAGCGGTCGGTGCCTTTCTTTCCACCACACAGCCCTTTCAACGCACTGGGAAGTACGCAGAGTAAACCTGAACTAAGACCAAATGTGGGGTGTGGATGTTCAGGAAAGACAGAGGGCTAACGCTAAGACTACAGGCTTAAGCGTATAAGCAAGGATCTGCCTAGGAGTATCCCACTCAACAAAAAGTAATTTTGTCCTATACATTTCTCAGTCTGGGAAGAAAGAGAAGAGAAGCTAAATACCAGGCATAAATATTATCCTCAGGTTAGTGACTACCCCAGGGAAATGTTCAGGTATGAGAAACCACAAGAAAGAAAACTGAATAAGAGTTAAAGAGTTAATAAGAGTTAAACAAAAATTTAAAAAAAAAAAGAGAAACCAACCCGCCGACCACCTTTAGTTCTCTTTCTGAAGAGTGACATTGAACAAGTAGCCTTAAGAAGTTGTAAAAATAACTGAGTGGTAGCCAGAAAGTGAGGTATCTGTACACATCAGAGTACAGAGACCTAGTTCTCTGGGACAGTGAGGACACGTAATGAGAGACTGAATACGTACGCGTCACTGGACTTCCTGATTCACTAACTTCTCAGAGCAGACCGCCCACTACAGGCTGACAGGCTATCACCAGGGTGCGTGTGACCCTCACCAAGAAACCAAAGGTCACTAGAACTCTCTCACAATATTCGCATTAGAGCCAAGTTAAAATCTGCCTCATAGGCTAAAAGCATCAGTATCTGCCTTACGTTTCTCAGGACCTGATTTGCATAGGAAGCTGTATGTTAGGCCAGTTTTGTTGATTCCACTGCAGTGCAAATGTACTGAAACTCCAGACCTGCCGTGCAGTGGCCTCTGCCCCCACGTGGCTCCTGGACACTTAAAACGCCGCTGCTTCAAACCGAGATGTGCTTTCGGTGTAAAATACGCACTGGGTTCTGAAGATTTAGTAAAAAAAGACAAAAGGTAAACTATCTCACTAATACTGAAATGATATTTTGGCTATATTAGGTAAACTAAAATACAGTATTAAAATGAACTTCACCCATTTCTTTTTACTTCTTTTACTATAGCTACTAGCAACTTCAACATTACATATGTGACTTCCATTCCGCTTTCACTGAATGCTGCTGCTCTTACGTAAGCAAAAAGCTGTGGTTCTTCTAGTAAGTGATTTAAAGAAATAGATACCTACTTTTCAAAACATACTCCAGTGTTGTCAGTTGCTTATCTTTGACACAAACGTAGAGCCATTACGGTCTGTTCCCTGACGCTCTCAGGCAAAACCATAAAGCAACGTCCGTTTAATCCAGATCAGTTGTAGATGAACACTGGGGTCACTCATGAATACTGGCGTTTTCAAACTAATGTACCATTACCAAATGACAAGCTGTCGAAGATTGTCCAAGTCATTTCTGGTCCATGACTCAGAGGATTTTGTCGTTGTCGTGACTTTAGTTGGGGTTTCAGTAAACAGCACCATAATTGTGCTATTTGTTAAACCAGAAACCAGATAAGTTTTCTCCATAAAAACTCAAGCACCAGCCATGACTCATGTTATGTTCCAGTTCTTAGTCTAGGCACTGGAGGGCATGGGCAAAGGGTCAGATAGTGATCTCCACACCGGCTGCTTAGCTGCACACCCTGTTTAACCAACAAGGGCCCCAGTGCCATCAGACCCAGTGCTCTTCCTCAGAAAAGCGTATCTGAGCCATCTCGCCAAGTTATCTAGGAAAACCAGTGCCAACTAGCTTTGTGGTAACTGTCTTACTGGAAACAAATTTTACAGAGGCCAATTTATTTCACAATCTCATTTCTGGTTTTTCAAATGGTGAGTTAATCTAAAGAACTCCACTAAATTCTAATTAAAGTATTTCCTACCTCTGGAATAATTCTAAGTCTGTGATTTAATAACCACTTTCTTTTTTTTTACATTTTATTTATTTATTTTTAGAGAGGGGAAGAGAAGGAGAAAGAGTGGGAGAGAAACATCCTCCCACGTGTCCCCCACTGGGGACCTGGCCGGCAACCCAGGCATGTGCCCTGACTGGGAATCGAACTGGCGACCCTTTGTTTCACAGGCATGCGCTCAATCCACTGAGCTACACCAGCCAGGGGTAATAACCACTTTCACCAAACCCCAGGACACAGAAAGTGATCTGCACAACCATTTAAGCACCGAGCACCATTCTGCATGCTCAGGAGAGAAGTCAGTTCATTCCACACAGTGGCTCACTCAGGGCATGGCACAGGGTTTAAGTCTCTCAAGGTGTTTACCGAATTTAGGTTAGAAGACAGTAAATGTTAGCATGTGAAGAAAAATGTGATACTGTTTCCTACAGCTGAAGAAAAAAGAAAAAGAAAAGTGAAACAGTAAGTCATCAAAGACTTTGTGGACTTTTCAAAACAGGAATTTCTCAACCCCTCGGGGATAACTTTACCAACAACAAGTCATGAGACAACAACCACGGTCTGACGGGGAACTTCTCACCATGCAGATCACTACACAGGTCGGGCCCAAGTCACAGTTCTCATTCACACGCTGCAATCTAAGCTAACCACGGCGAGTTGAGAAACACAAGCCAGGACCACTTACTGAAGAGTTTCATGACATCATTTCATAAAACTTCTTTTACATTAAGACTTGGAGTTCGAATTCACACACCAGTGGGTTTACAATTGGGGCCAGGGCTGGAGGGGGAGAAGGTGAGGAGAGGGAGGAAAAGCAGGCCAGTCCAGAACAGAAAGTGAGCTAAAGATACTTTCCGCCTCGTCGTAATGCGTCACTTGATTTTTCTTTGGGTGTTGGCCAGACTCCATATTAGCAATGCCTTATCTTGTATAGAACATACCTGTGGTATTTTATTGTTCCTCACACAACAATCCTCTTTGCTGTCAGGAAAGGCGCAGTGGCTCAGGCCAAGTATAAAGTAACACAGAAATGCAGCTGCACTTGTTGCTGTAGAAACAGCCCTTTTAAGAAGATTTTTTTTAAGATTATAAAAGTAGTAACGTTCACTGTGCAGATTTGGGGGGAACCCCACTATCTAGAACTATGAATGATGTAGTGCTGGTCTAATTCCTTTTAATCTATCTCAAGAGTAAGTATATATATTTTAAGTCCCCCAAAAAACCCATTTGGTTTCTATTGGTGGTCTAAATATAATCCTACTAAACCCATTGAGACCCACTGGATTTACTTATATTTGCAAGCTCCAATTTATTTATTCTCACATCACATTCCAAAAACGATATGAAGCAGCTTCAAACTCCTTACAGTAAGCTAGGGAGGAGAAGACACAAAAGGCAATTAATGCTGGAAGAAGACACTCAACCTGCATGAAACGCTGACTGTAGGATTAAAGGTACAATGAGTGAGGGAATCCACATTTAAATATTACAGCTTTATTTAGCTGTTGTTAACTTAACCATTCATAATTACCCTAGACAGTAAGACTAAAATTTCAAGTTTAAAAAAGATGATTCAGAATACTTGGGCCCTGGCCAGGTAGCTCAGTTGGTTAGAGCGTTGTCCTGATACACCAAGGTTGTGGGTTTGATTCTAGTCAGGGCACAAGCACGAATCAACCAATGAATGCATCAATAGGGGACCAATAAAGTGATGCTCCCCCCCCCCTCTCTAAAAATCAATAAACACAAAGTAAAAATAAGTGCACTGGTATGACAAGCAATTTCATTGCTTACAAATTCAAATAGTACCTTTATAAGGCTTACAACAAGAAGTTTATACATAAATCTAATATTGATTTCCTAGACTGACCAAATGTTAACACCTGAGTGCCTAACCTGACCCATACTTAATGTAATACTCGAGTATTTCAATTACGAATAATAGGATTTGCTTTAAAGTCAGAAACCAACTCTTCCTTACAAAAATGAACATTGAGATAGAAGAGAACTTGAACTAGAACACCCCACAAACATGCCAAAATTGAATATATGAAAGAAGCACTAAATTACTGAGGGGTAGAGCCTGGAGAAATAAGAAAAAAACAGTTTTTAATGACACCCTGCAGCCAAAAAAGTCTTTTTTCCTTCCTTCTTCTTATTTTACTTTAATTCTTCTAGAAAGAGTTAAAAAACATCTTGTGCCAAACACATTATTTTTCCCATTCCAAATCGTATCATTATTCCCCCTTTGCATAGTCATCTAATGTATATCCAGAAACAGAGAAAAAATGTATCAGGTTTACAGTTAACTTTGAGAGGCGGAGACTACCAGGAATGTGAACAGCAAAAAGGAAAGGAAACCTCTGGTCCTTGAAGGACAGCCAGGGTTTTAAAAGCAAAACCAAAGGAATTACCCCAAATCTAGTGTTCACCCAGCTGTCTTTGGGGGGGGAAAATCAAAGAACTCTGAATTACCAAGACCCCTTATCGTTTCAAATTTAACAGTGTTAAGACATTTAAAAAGACAAACTGATGTATTCTCCATTCTTCATTTGGGATAGGCACTATATCTGATCACAAGTACTTCAGATTAAAGGAGCAAGTACCTAACAACCACAATTTTCTCTAAATTGGAAGTAACACAGCTAGACATGCGTTGTGGATTAGTACGTGCGCAGTTTATGGCTAAGGCTGCCTGAGAACTGGTCTGACTGTACAAAAACCACAGAACAGACCAAGTTTGCGTGTCATGGGCCTCCCCACATTGTGGCTCTCCCGCTCCCCCAACCAGACACACTGCTCCAAAGCGGTGGGGTTCAAGGCCACTGAGACGAGAGCCTCTACTCCGGCCAGGGCTCAAGCTGCTTGTTTGGGAAACATCACTTGACTACTGAACAGGCCTCTTCTTCAGTAAAATGAGGAAGTACCCCTCTCTTTTAAGGATGGTTGTAAAAAATTTTTTAACCATAATGGATGTGCAGCATCCTTCCTCCACAATAGGGCACTGGGTGGTGCCTCATTGCTATATCGTTCCTGCCCCGCCCTGGGGAATCCTTGTCATCAACAGTGCTTCAATGCCCAGGGACACGTACATCAATTCCTTGGATTAGCCAAGTTAAATGATAAAGTCAGTTTTCCCTGCTAGGTAAGCACGCACATTTTAATAAGCCTTTGTATCATATCCTACGGGAGGAAGGTAGTCATGCAGTGATCTGGGGGGTGTGGAAGGGGACAAGAAGAGGACAGAAGGGTTGGGCGTGCCCTAATCATTCCTAGTTCACCTGGGGATAGCTCCAGGTACTAAACAGACTAAAGGTAAAAACACTAAGTGATATCCAAATAAATGAAAAAGAAAAAATCACCTTGGTTTAAGAGCAATCCAAATAACTAATGATCACGGCTAATATTGACATAGTACTATGCGCCACACACTGTTTTAAGCACTTGACCTATATTTATTTCCTTATTTCATCTTCACTACAATCCTATGAGATAGATGCTATTTTTATCCCTTTCACAGAGGAGGAAACTGAGGCACAGAGTTTTTAGTGAGTCGCCCAGGGTCCTACAGGTAGTAAAGGCATGGAGCTGGAATCCTAACTCAGATACAGTAGTCTGTTTTCAGACTTCCTGCTCTTGACTGTTGTGCTAGAGCAGGAGTCTTCATTGATCTTTAAGTAACCCACGAGTCCACCACGACACCAAGCCACTGCGACCTCATGGTGTTTTAACAGACATACGTAGGGTTACAACTGAAGGGCCTCTCCGGGCTGCTGAAACGGGCCCCCACCTAGAATAATACTCTAGTTGTATCACAGTTCCAACAGCACCCTCAAAACAAACACATTGGGGAGGGGCAGTCAGGGTGTAAGAAGTCCAAAGACTCGAACGTTTTGTCCAGTAAGAAGGCGTGGAGGACGGGAAGTGGGGTTAGCAAGGAAAAAACTAAATGACAGAGAAGTGGCCTTCAAATACTTGGAGATCAGCACACGAGAGGGTAAGTCACTCCAGAACTGCGATCCGTTTCCCTGTAACATCTATTCCCAAATTCTGCCCTCTGGCTGCAGATCAGAATTACAAGGGCAGATATTTTTTAAAGTAAATAAATAAGTACATAGCGCTGCCTGGAAACCAAACCAGATGCCAATTGGAATTGCTGTGAGTGGGGACCAGGTTTCGATATCTCTAAGTTCCTCACATAAGGCTAAGGTGTGGCCCCACTGAGAGCCGGGAGAACGAGCGGAGGTCAAGGCTCAGCTCCAGACGCACAGCAGAGTCACGGCACGGGCTCTGAGAAGCCAGGCACCGGTCCTTGCTCCCAATGGACTGGATGATAGTCTCCAGGGGGAGGGGCAGTTGTCATGAAGCAGAACACCGCAGAGAACGCATAAGGAGACCATGGCGTGAGAGGAGGTTGCGGAAGGCTCTTGTGTAAGAGATATGAATAGGGCAATGGTGAGGTCTGCCAAGTTTTAAGCAGACAAATGATAATTTGATATACATTTCAGAAAGATCCCTCAGGAAGAAATAATCAAGGTGAGAGATGGCGGTGGCCTGAACTTGGGTAGCAGCCTCAGAAAGGTTTTCAAGGGGACATCTTCTAGAGATACTAACGGGGAAGACCTCATGGAGCTCAGTGACCAGTTGAAGGGCAAAGGCAACTCAGAGGAAGTGAGGAGTAAGGCACAACCTCCCAGGTTCTTACTGCATTCGGTATTCAAATGGTTAAGTGCTCGCCCAGAGAAACATCACAGTGGTAACTCCCGATACTCAGAGAGCAACGGGGCTGGACGGCCTCTGCAGACTATTTATTCAGTCTGTAAATTATGATCAAGTTCCGTTCCCTCAAGACATAAGGTTGCTGCGATCCAAGAATAAATGCTACTATAAGTAGTAAATTGCTATTTACCCAAAAACGTCCAGGGTTTGTACTCCAGCTGACTGATAAACTCCACCCTTCCCCCAGTCTCCAAGCCACAATGAGGCTGGGCCACAAGAAGAGCTTCCAACTGTCTCCTCACAGAGGCTTGCCTCCCTCCAGTCCATTTCCATGCTGTAGAGAGACCTTTCAAGACACGGACTTGCCCTGGCCGGGTAGGTCAGTTGGTTAGAGCATCGTCCTGATGTGCCAAGGTTGCAGGTTCGATCCCTCACCAGGGCATATCTAAGAATCAACTGCTGAATGTATAAATAAGCAGAATAATAAAAAATTTGATTTTTCCTCCCCTCTCCCACTTCCTCTAAAATAAACAAATAAATGACACAGGCTTCTGACTTTGCATTGTTCTCAGGCTGAAACAAAAGATATAACATGAAGTCAGAAGAGCGATGTGCTTAGAGCGTATTCTGGGGCCACAGTGAACTCTGACTCCACCACTTAGATATACATGAGTGCGTGCCAGTTATTTTGTCTCCTTGTGCCTCAGTTTCCTCATTGGGAGAACACAGGACGTACCTCCCAGGGTCATTGTTGGAACTGAAGAGTTAATGTGCACGGAGCACGTGGGACACGCCAGCACACGGTATAAAGTGTCTGTGAGTGTTCAGAATGCGACAGGTGGCCTGGGAGCCCTGCCTTTCCTGCGTCAGCTGGCACCAGAGCTTGTGGCACTCATTCTGCTCTCCCCCAGCTGCTTGACAACACCGAGGCCTCCCTCCACACGCCTTCCTTCCACCACCATCATCACGGCTTGGACCTGAGCACTGTGGTGCCCTACCTT
This sequence comes from Sturnira hondurensis, assembly GCF_014824575.4. Lineage (NCBI taxonomy): Eukaryota > Metazoa > Chordata > Mammalia > Chiroptera > Phyllostomidae > Sturnira > Sturnira hondurensis. The sequence goes on along the minus strand of NW_028094263.1, from coordinate 573,668 downwards.
GCACTAATAACCACTATGCGGGACTGCCAACTCCAGGAGGACCGGCAGACGCTAGGCTTTTACTCCCCATGGTGTCCTCTCCCTCACCCCCAGCACCCAGCTGAGTGCCTGGCCTACAACAGGTGCTCAAAAAAGATGTCTTGAGTGAATAAAGCACAGGTATGAAGTACAACTACATCGATATGCCAGATTCTCCAGGCTAAGGCACTGTATTCTGAGAAGCAGAACAATTCTTTCCATTTTGCTTTATGGAAAATTCAATGATGATCCTGCATTGACCTTTTTTTTTAAAGATTTTATTTATTTATCTTTAGAGGGGAAGGAGAGAGGGAGAGAAACATCAATGTATGGTTGCCTTTTGTGCATCCCCTGCTGGGAGTTGGCCTGCAGGGAACTGGACTACAACCCAGGCATGTGCCCTGACTGGGAATCGAACCATGATCCTCTGGTTCGCAGGCCCGCGCTCAATCCACTGAGCTACACCAGCCAGGGCCTCTGCACTGACCTTTCAATAAGACTAAAAATCACAGCACTCCCCCCACTGAAGAACATAACCAACTCCTCAACATGCCCCGTAAAATCTTCATCCCTGCGTAAGTCTCTCCAACTCCTCAGCCACCTTCCTTAGGCCAATTCCAGCTCCTCTCTCCAGCCTCAAGATGACTTTCAAAACTGTCCAAGCCAAAAGTGACTTGATCAAACATGCATCAAGTCAACTCTCTCCCTCACCTCCACTCCTCGCAGACTTTGTTCCTTTCCCACCAATACCTCTGCCTAAACTGGGAATCTCCCCTCAGTGGCGCTGCACGTCCCCTTCCCCACTAGTGTAAGAGAGGCTTTCCCGTGCCCACCCCCGGCCCGATCATCCTCACAGGGGTCTGAGGCAGACTGCCAACTTGTTAAAACAGAAGTACAGCCTTTGAGAAATGATTGTAGGTTGGGCCAGCATATTGTCATGTCAAAATTTCCAGGCCTGAAGACAGCTGAAGGGAAAAAGGCAAGTTGCTGGGAAAAGCCGTGGGCTCTGCTGTCTTTGGCCAAAACCCAAATGAAAGAGTCATAAGGGCATCCACTGATCCAGAATGATCCAGAACACCGCGTAAGTTATTAATGTTCTTCTAAAATAGCCAATTGAAATAAGGCAGAGAAAGAAAACTTATTCCTGAATCTCAACATCACAAACTCACAACAGAGATCAAACTTTTTGAAGAGAAGAAAGAACCTTTTTGCAAGTTTCTGTAGGCCACTTTCCCAAGCATGAAGCAATCTGTAACTGGGGCTACGAGTCCATATCCGCGGATCCTGGCTCAGAGCTCCTTCCTTCAAAGCAACTATGGAATGGGGGCAGAACCTCAAATTCAAAGAACACTGTGGTGGTTGGAAACCACGGCTCCAAATTCTTCAATACTTGTCCCATTGGAAGAATGGATCTTTGTCCCCCCACCTTACACCTGGCTAAGCCCATGACTGCTCCAACCAACAGTGCGACAGAAGTATCCGCATGCAACTTCCAAGGCCATGCCCTTCGCCTGATTCTCTCAGAAGGCTCCTTGTCCAGAACTGAGCGTCTGACACCCTGTGAGAAGCCCAAGGTAGAAAGAAGGAGAGCGCATGTGGCGGCGCTTGGTCTCGAGTTCCCGCTGAGACCACCTCTGAGCCACCCCAGCTCAGGCGCATGTGTGAGGGAAGCAGCACGAGAGCATGACGGTCACGCCCTCCCAGCCGGGGCCCCAGACGCTGTGCAGCACAGGTAAGACACCTCTGCTGGGCCCATCCAAGGTCCAGCCCCTGAATCTCTGAGCATCATGAAATGGCTGCTGCTCCATGCCCTAAATTTGAGGCAGTTCGTTCATTTAGTGTCAAAAACGACATTTTTACTGACATAATGATAGAATACCACTTTTATACAGTGTCCAACTTCCACGAGAAAAGCATGTGCAATTTCAAAGAAAAAGGTTTTGCTGTTAAAAGTATTAAAGTAGTTCACTGCTTTATTTCTCTACGCTCTCACTTCCTGAATGACTCACCCAGTCCCACTCCTTCAAAATAACGACACACTGGCTATCCCCAGATTTACATCTCCAGCCCTATCCTTTCTCATGAACTCACAGTCCTGTATCTGACTGCCTACTCAGTATCCACTCTTGAACGTCTAACAGGCACCTCCGTTTAACGTATCCCAAACTAACTCTATTAAAAACCTCTCCCAGTCAACTCCCCCTCCAACCTTCCCCATTTTAGCAAATGACAACTCCATTCTTGCACGTGCTTCAGCTGAAAACCTTGAAAATAAGGTCTGACTCCATTCTCTCTCTTCCTCTTCCTCCCCACAACACCAAACCCATGAACAAACTCTGTTGGCTCTGTTTCCAAAACACATCTCGGATGTGAGCATTTCTTTCCAGCTCCACTGCTATTGTTACACGACCTTGGTCCAAGCCACCACCATCTCCTACCTAGAAGACTGCCTTCAACTCCCCACCGCTCCCGACGCGCTCGCCCGCGTCTCTCTACAGCCTATGTCCCACATTACCATTCCTTTCAAAATATAAGTAGACCATTTTATTCTTCTGCTTAAAACCCACTCAAAAACACATCCACACCCTGACCGTGGCCCACCAGATAATCCCTTTTGCCCCCGGTCGCCTCTTTTACCTCCTCTCCCATTGCTGACCCCTTCGCTCACCCTGTCTCATCTCTGCCTCTGAAACACACCTTGGACACTGCTGCCCTAGGCCTTTCGTACTTTCTCCCCTCGCCTAGAAAGCCCCTCCCCTAGACAGACAGCTACACTGCTCGCTCCCCACCTCAGTCAGGTCTCTGCGCGGATGCCCCTTGACCCCAACATATCTAAAACAGTACCTCTACCTCTGCTGAATTTTCCTTCACATTATCCATCACCCTCCAATACAGCGTTTCTTTTCTGGTTTATCTCCTTCCACCACCACTTGCTAGGGATGTAAGCTCCTTAAGAACAAAGACTTTCTTCTGGTCACTGCTACTTCTCCAGCACCTAGCAGATGCTCAAATATTTGTTGAATAAATGAATAAAAATGAAATACATTAAAAAAATTATCTGTAACAGGTCAAGATGGAAGCATAGGTAGACACATGTCGCCTCCTTGTGCAACCATGGAACTACAACCAGATCCCCAAACTAGTAACACCCAGAACCATCAACAAATCCAGCTGTATGGAAGTCCGACAACCAGGGATTTACAGGAGACACGTTCATCCAGACGAGGAGGAGGGGCGGAGTTGCGGAAGGGGAATGCAGTGTTGCAGAACCAATGGGGAGGGATAACGTAGGAGCAGGTGATCCAGGCCCCAGGCCACACTGCACAGCCCAGGGTTCTAGCACAGGGAAGATGGATCCCATTACCTCTGGCTATAAAAGCTAGTGGGGGGTGGGTAGAAGAAACTGCTGGATTTTCACTGCTTAAAGGTCCAAAAATCAGGTCTCCGAACATACACAAACCCACCCCCTCCGGGATTCCCCACCTGGGCAGCAGATGGAAGGGCACCAGCCACACACTGGAAGGGGGTGAAGTGATTAGAAATGGGGCAAGTGCCAGTTGAATGGCCAGAAGCCAGGGGGCAGCACTGTCCCCTCTCCGAGCCCCCTCCCCCCGCCCCCAGCCACAAAGCAGTGAAGCGGGTGCCCCTCCTTGGCAGTTACCTAAGGCTCCACTCCACACAATTTACAGCTGCATTTTCTACACGGGCCAAGCTACTAAGACAGGGAGTCAAAGCAGCCCTACCTAACACACAGAAACAAACACAGGGAGGCTGCCAAATTGAAGAGACAATGAATTATGGCCCAAATAAAAGTCGAGAACAAAACCCCAGAAACAGAACTAAGCAAAACAGAGATAACCAACCTATCAAATGCAGAGTTTAAAACACTGGTTATCAGGATGCTCAGAGAACTACTTGAGTACAATAAAAAAACAAAGGAAGAAGTGAAGGTAACACTAAGTGAAGTGAAGAATAATCCATAGGAAACCAACAAAGAAGGGCAAACGATGCTCTCAAGGCAGCTGGGATTCAAATCAACAACTGGGAACATAAGGAAGATATAAAGATTCAACCAGAATAAAAAGAAGAAACAAGAATTCAAAAAAAAAACGAGGATAAGCTTAGGAACCTCTGGGACATCTCCAAATGTGCCAATATCCTAATCACAGGGATGCCAGAAGGAGAACAGGAAGAGCAAGAAACTGAAAACTTATTTGAAAAAATAATGAAAGAAAACTCCCCTAATTTGTTGAAGGAAATAGACATCCAAGTCCAGGAAGCACAGAGAGTCCCAAACAAGTTGGGCCCAAAGAGGACCACACTAAGACACATCATAATTTAAATGTCAAAAGTTAAAGATAAAGAGAGAATTTTAAAAGCAGCAAGAGAACAGCAGAGAGTTACCTACAAAGGAGTTCCCATAAGACTATGGGAAAAGTTCTCAAAAAGAAACTTTGCAGGCAAGAAGGGACTGGCAAGAAAAAACAAGGACCTCCAACCTAGATGACTCTATCCAGCAAAGCTATCACTTAGAACGGAAGGGCAGATAAAGTGCTTCCCAGACAAAATAAAGCTAAAGGAGTTCATCACCACCAAGCCATTATTACAGGACATGTTGAAAGGACTTATTTAAGAAAAAAAATCAAAACCATGAACATTAAAAAGTAAAAAAATTCACAGCTATCAACAATTGAATCTAAACAAACAACGCAAACCACCAGAACAGGGACAGAATCTTAGACATGGAGATCATTTGGAGGGTCATCAGCTGGGAGGGAGCAGGGAGAGAATGGAGAAATGGTGCAGGGATTAAGGAGCGTTTTTGGTAGGAACAAAATAAACAGGGGGAAGTTAAGATAGCATAGGAAATAGAGAATCCAAAGAACTTACACTAACGACCCATGGACATGAACTAAGTGGGAAAGTACTGGAGGGAAGGGGGTACCAGGTGGAGGGCGACAAAAGGAGAAAAACTGGGACAACTCTAATAGCATAATCAATGAAATATAATAAAGATATCTGTAACATACTTCTAGCATGAAGAAGACTGAAATACCTTAAGAAGCTAATTAACTTCATATAATGGCATGAGCTGATCTTCCTTAAGAGTGCGCTAATAGGTACAACAATTCATGAAAATGTACTGTAAGTGACAAATCAAATATAGTTTCCCAACAGAATTTATATTATAATGTAAGTGTCAAAAGGATATTTTAAAATAATAAGGTTTCGCTCATAAAGCTAAACTGTTGTATAGTACAGTTGCTTCTCCTTAAACTGCAATGATGAGACTTGAGCACACTGTTGTCGTATAAGAGGACTTTTCACCAGGTGTGCTGTTGAATTTGTCGAAAAATATGTATGCAAAGCATTTACATTCCCCAGATCTCTCCAAATGCAGAAGGAGACAGAATTTGTGTTTGTCTAGAGAAAGCTAAGTCTGGAGACATAAGACATGGCTGTGGGCAAGAGAGTCGTGGGCCAGAGAGTCGTGGCCATACTGAAGCCCCGACATGAGGCAGGCGGGAACCCACACGTCGGCTCCCAGAACCCTCCAGCTAGAGCCTCTTCCAACGCCACAGAGAAGCCCAACATGTGACAAACCCAACAAGCACATGCTTTCAAAGAAAACCTCTGAGATGATACAGAGATGAACACAAAAATAAAGGAACAAACCCAGGATTCGGAGTATTAGAAGAGATAAAAATCACACAAAACTATAAATATTATCCTTGGAGAGACAAATTATACCCATTAAGCAGAAATAGGATAAAAATGAAGGTGAAGCTGGAAATGGTAACTGAGAAAAAGAGTTCCTGAAATTGAAAATGACGGCCAGAATGAAAAATTAAACAGACAGGCCCTGGGCAGCCCCACCGACTGGAAGGCTGTCCTGATTCACCAGGTTGTGAGTCTGGTCCCCGATCAGGGCACATACACGAGTCAACCAGTGAACGCATAAATTAGTGCAACAGCATATCGATGTTTCTGGCTCTCTCTCCCTTCCTCTCTCTGCTGTAAAATCAATCAATAAAAAAAGTTTTAATTAAATAGATGGGTTGAAAGATAGAATCAAGGTAACCTCCTGGAACGTAGTCCACAGTAACAACAGAAAATATCAAAAATAGAAAACAGAGGGGAAGCAAAAACAAAATAAAATAAAACTCAGATGCTCTGGGCAGAGGACCCACATCCGACCAAGAGGGGAGCACCGCCAGTTACAGCACCGCCCCCACACGGCAAGACTGCGGGTGTGATGTCCGGTCAGGGCACACACAAGAGTAACAACAAGTTGCTTTCTTTCTCTTTTGCTTTCTCGCGCTCTCTCTCTAATCAGTAAATAAAAATTAAAATAAAATCAAACTGACCCACACTAAGGCACATCCCATGCAATTTCAGAACAGCGGCATAACGAAGTTATGCAAGCTTCCAGAGAAAAGAATCAGGGCTCTTGGAGAGGACTGAAAACCAGAACAGCATCAGACTTCGAACGCCAACACTAACAGACTCTAAGGCAACTGAGCCACAAACGCCTTCAGTACTACAAAGAGCCAAGGATTCAATCCCCGCCCAAAGGATCATCAAGCATGAAGGGAATAAAGATATTTCAGACAAGTGACAACTCAAAAAACGTACTTCCCATGCCCCTTTTTTTTTCTCAGCATGTCACCAGAACAGGAGTTTCACCCAGTGAGGCAGTTAGCCCAGAAAGAGGGAGGCGTGGGATTCAACATAGGAGAGTGGTGCAATGAGACTCGGATTGCGCGGGAGTGGAGGGGCTGGCGTGGAAAGGGGGTTGCCAAGAAAATAATGAATAGACTGTCATTGTGTTTAAGTGTTTGAAGTAAACTGCCAGGCAGTCTTCGGAGACCTGCTAGAACATCTGGGGAAGTCTAAGGGGGAAAATGTTAATAAAAATATTAACTCCGCCAAAAAACCACACAAGTATTTGTATGTGAGGGGAAACATAATCAGAGTACACTACATGGCTTATCAGTGAATAGTATTTACTTAGTTCAAATAAAATGTACGATTAGTGGTTTGAGAAACGTGGTTTTAAAAGAATGCTGGTTTAAACAGTCTGACGCTGCCTGTCAGCTGGGCGTCGCCTGCAAAGGGAAAAGTTGCCAGTTCGGTCAGGGCACATGCCTGGGTTGTGGGTTTGGTCCCTGGTTGTGGGGCATGAGAGACGTGACCAATTAATGTCTCTCTCTCACATTGATGTTTTCCTCCCTCTTCTTCCCTCCCTTCCCCTCTCTAAAAATATATGTATAAAATCTTTTTTAAAAAATCTTCACCAATAATGATAGGAAAGTTAAAAGCTATCAAAAATCTGATATATCAAGAACAGCAGTGTAAGTTTATTACTCAGAAGCATGGACATAAATACCAGAAGAATAAGCTAAATGCTTTGAAAGTGGCCGTCTGTGGGAAGCAATAGGGAGAAAGAAGTAAGGAGGTGTGGGACAAAAAAACGTATCAATATGTCTTTCAGTATTCTTCAATTTCTAAATTTTTGTATGTATTTCTTTAAAACATTCCATGTTTTAAAATGAAATGCTTAGGACCAAAATAAAAACAAATCAGGTAACATCATGTTACACTCTCTCAGCAGGGATCTCCTTACTTGACTCATTCACCCATGTATTTATTCATTAAAAAACAAACAAACAACAAGCCCCACCTGGAACCCAGGGCAGGGAGCACAGAACAGTAGACAGGGCAGACAGGCCCCTGGCCTCCTTGAGTGGGGGAGTGCGGACAAGTGAACCGGGGAGATAATTAACGCCGGAGACAAGAGCAGTGAGGGTGACACTGAGTGACCGCGGGCAGGCTGGGGCACTTTTAGATAATCAGGTAGCTTGGAGGAAGTAACTATTTGTTCAGGAAAACAGACCCCTTTCATGTTAAAATCTCAGCTTGGAGTCTCCAAGACCAAAAAGATGGTGTGAATTCAGATCTTAAAATGGCCAGACCTGTGCTTAGGGATTCTTTCAGGAGACTTGGCTTTCGAATTCCTTACCAAGCGCGAGACTGTCTCCTCCCTAGAGTGGGCTGTCAACTAAAAAGTAACAGGGCTAGCTAGCCACCCCCAACCCTGCACCGCCACCCCCACTGCAGGCTGGCTTCTTCTCCCCTTTTTTGGCGAGGATTCATTTGAGTTTTGCCTTTGAAGATCTCCCTCGTTTTCTTAAGAGCTCAGTTTATCCAGCGTTCCTTAGTGGTTTGTTGTTGCTGCTGTTTTGTACAGGAGGGTTTCTGGGGTATCTGGTCTACCACAGAGTGGAAACAGAAATCAGGGTGTGACAATTAAAATAATTTTTAAAAACTTTAAGAGGCAGAGCCAACCAGACTTGCTGATAATTTGCAGACAAGCAGAGGTATGAGAGAACAGGAGAATTAAGGATATTTCTAGATTTTTTTTTTTTAAGAGAGAGGAAGGCGGGAGAGGAAGGAACGAAGGAAGGAAGGAAGGAAAGAAGAGAGAAAGTACATTTTTTAAATTTTTATTTGTCTTTAGAGGGGAAGGGTAGGAGAGAGGGAGAGAAATATCAATGTATGGTTGCCTCTCGTGTGTCCCCTGCTGGGGACTGGCCTGCAACCCAGGCATGTGCCCTGACTGGGAATTGAACCACTATTGTGTGGTTCGCAGGCCCGCGCTCAATCTACTGAGCTACACCAGCCAGGGCTTTCTAGATTTTTTTACTTGCACAAAGACCAATAAGACTGAAGAAACACCAGGGGTCACGGAAGCCAAAAGAACAGAGATGTTCAACTGTGTCCAACATCGCGAGAGGCTGAGCGGAGCGGTGCCAGAGCCGTGGCGTTAGTCAGTGTGGTAACGCAGAGATCGCTGGCGACACCCCCTCCTTCAATCAGGTTAATGCCTCTGAACCCCAGGTAAAGCCACCACGAAGCCGGAAGGCACTCCAGCCACTCCTGCCACTTTTCTTCCGAGGATTCACTGACTTAGAGGCTCTCAGGGCCCCCAGGAAGACAGAACCGTCTCCTTGCTTTGATCCCTTAATCTGACCCCCCAAAAAGTGAGTAGACAGGGTCCGAGAAGGATGACCTCTAGAAATAGTGATTTTCCTCCCTCAAAAGATTTTTAAATCTTTATTATTTCTCCATTATTCTAATCCAACGAGGCTCGGCGATGTTCAAGTCTTAAGGAGGAATCAACGCCCCATCCAGCACATTATACGTAATTATACGTAAGGGCAGAGAGGGTAAACCGGGGACCGGTGCGCACCCCGGACTGCACCCCGGACTGCGGCCCCGGGCCAGCCCCAGCGCTTCCGGGAGAGAGGTGGGCCCTTTATGTCCCTGTTCCTGGTGCACTCACCACCGGACCCAAAGTCTGTTTCTGCGCGAGCTTGCATTCTAAAACAGAATTTTATGACAGTTTTAAAAAGTTTTAAGAGGGAAAAATTAAATTTATCTAAACTATACAAAGAACTCTTAAAACTCTCTCAAAAATAAGAAAACAACCCAATTTAAAGAATAATTTGAACAGGCACCTCACCAAAAAAGATATACAGATGGGAAAAAGAAGCCTATGAAAAGATGCTTGATATCGTACGCCAACAGGAAATGGCAAATGAAAACAGCAGTGACGATGCCACTGACGACCTATGAGACGGGCCGAAGCCCTAAACGCCAAATGCTGGTGAGGATGGGCAGCAACAGGAGCTCGCACCCACTCCTGGGGAGAATGCGCAACGGTACAGCCGCTTTGGAAGACAGTTCGACAGGGTCTTACAAATCTAAACACACTCTCAACATACAATCTAGCAACCATTCTCCTTGGTTTTACTCAAATGAGTTGAAAGCTTCTGTCTATACACACACACACACACACAAAACTGTACACAAATATTTATAGCAGCCTTCTTCATAAATGCCAAAACTTGGGAGCAATCAAAATGCCCCTCAATAGGTGAATGGATAAAAAAAACTGTGGTACAAGCGAGGAAAATATAACCAGAGACATTGAAATAAAGAACAGACTGACAATAAACAGAGGGGAGCGGGGAGGGTGATACTGGGGGAAAGAAGGGGAAGGACCGTCAAGGAACGTGTATAGAGGCCCGTGGACAAAGTTAAAGGGGGGCAGGAATGAGGGTGGGAGGCGGGGTGGGTGCAGACATGGAAAGTGGCAGCGGGAAAGCGGAGACAACTGTGCCTGAACAACAATAAAAAACTGTGGCACACACACAATGGAATATTATTCACCAATAAGAAGAAATGGGCTATCAAGCCATGAAGAAACCATGGAGGAATATGAATGAATGTTACTCAGTGAAAGAAAGCAATCTGAAATGGCTACATACTATATGATTCCTCCTACAGGATATTTGGGAAAAGACAGAACTATGGAGACGGTAAGAAGGTCCGTGGTCGCTGTGGACTGGGGGAAAGATGAACACGAGAGCTCAGGGGGTTCGGGGCAATAAAACTATTCTGTACGATACAGTGATGGTGGGTGCGTGGCATTATGCATTTGTCAAAATCCATAAAATGTATAATAGAATGGACACTAATGTAAACTATGGACTTGAATGGATAATAATATATCAATATGGGCTCATCAATTGTAGCAAAGGTACCATACTAAGGCAACATGTTAATAACTGCAGGAGAGGGGGGGAGAGAGAGAAGTATAAGGAAACATTGTACTTTCTGTCCACATTTGCTGTACCCCTAAAACTGCTCTAAGAATATATAGTTTATTAATGTTTCAAACGTGTGAATTGAGCTTTATGAAAAGTATTTTAAAGGATAATCCGACCCATAAAGTTTAAATTATATTCAAAATGAAAGATAAGCTGTCTCCCCAATGAGACAAGGTTTCCATGGAAGTCTTATCACAATGAATTTACTTGAAAAACACGTGTCCTGGTTGTACATCCTAGTTCTAAGTGACATACACTCTTCAGAGAACAGCCGGTCTCATCCATGAGCATCCACGCAGAAGGTTAAGAAAAGGCTCAATCAGAAAGAAAAAGAATGAACACTTAGAAAATAATGAAGCAACACTATTCCAATGGAGACAACTGTACTTGAACAATTTTAAAAAAAAAGGAAAGAAGAGAAACACTATTCCAGTCTGCAACTGGTAGCCTCTGATGGAAATTCTAAAATCACACCCTTGCACAACCTGCCTAAAGCAGGAATTGACATTGGACTTTCCAGGTCTCTTTTCTCAACCAAAGAGAACCTGAAATTGGCCGGAATAGTGTAATAACCTTATCAAGCAGGTGCTTATTCCGACTTCACAGATAAGAACACAACTTTTAAGAGACAATGCAGACAAGGGTGGAGCCAGAAAACAGACTCGGCGCCTTCAAACTCCCAGGCCAGTGGGGTCAAAGTATCGGTCTTAAAGCCTTATCTCAGCTGTAAGATGTCCGACAAGCAAAATTCTCTCTGAATTTATTATACAAACAATTAAAAGAAAAAAGGAAAGGGAGAGGCTTGCTTATTTTATGTGCAATACATGAAAGTGAATGTTATTCTCTAGACATGTCTAAAGAGAGCAAGACTTCTCAGAGAATTGAAAGATAATTCTTTTTTTAAGTTTTTATTTGATCTGAGAGAGAGAGAGACACCGATTGTCCTTCCACTTATTTATCACTCACTGGCTGATGCGGGTCAGGTCCCCTGACCCAGGATGGAACCCGAGACTCTGGTGTATCTGGAGGCAGCTCTAACCACCTGGGCTACTTGGCCAGGAATAGCCAATTCTTAAATTGTCTTTAGAAAGTAATTCAAGCAGTCAGAACCTGTCTTACCAAATTCACAGATATTCTATAAAAAAAAAAAAAAGACTGAACATGAATCCAGTCGAATCATGATTGTTTTTATTTTTATTTTATTTATTTATTCTTAGAGGGGAAGGGAAGGAGTGAGGGAGAGAAACATCAATGTATGGTTGCCTCTCGTGCATCCCCTGCTGGGAACTGCCCACAACCCAGGCATGTGCCCTGACTGGGAATCGAACCGCAATCCTTTGGTTCGCAGGTCCACGCTCAATCCACTGAGCTACACCAGCCAGGGCAGATCCTGATTGTTTTGATAGTCATAATCTGTGATTGGTTAATACTCAGATTCATAAATACCAAGAAGAGTAAAGAGAATAAAAATAAATCTCCAGAGCACCTTTCCCTCAGTGGACCACATGTCTACCCTGCCATTCACTTTACCTCCAAAACAACGACTCTAAAGCCCTCTGGATGTGACTTCACAAACCCGAAGATTTCATAATTTACGGTCCTTCGGATCAGCAGTTCTCAAACCGAGGCCCACCTGCACCAGAGTATCTGGCTGCCTGTCAAAGTGACCACAGATATACTAAATCAGTCTCTCTGGGGCAGAGCCACGGAATCTTTTCTTTTTAAACAAATACCCCAGGGGTTCTTATGCCAAAGACTTTTACACCAGGAGTTCTCAAAATTTGCTCTCAGAACTTAAGCTTTAAAAACTGAGGACAGTGAGGTATTTTTGCTTATACAGGTTATATCTGTTAGTATTTGTATTAGAACTTAAAACTGAGCCCTGGCTGGTGTGGCTCAGCGCATTGAGTGGAAAGGTTGCCAGTTCGATTCCCAGTCAGGGTCGTGGGCTAGATCCGCAGTAGGGGTCGAGTGAGAGGCAACCACTCATTGATGTTTCTCTCCCTCTCTTTCCCTCTCTCTTCCCCTCTCTCTAAAAATAAATAAATAAAATCTTTTTAAAGAAATAAATTTTAAAAATATGAACTCATTTAAAAATAATAAACATATAACAAGTTAACATAAATAACATTTCTATGAAATATAGCTATATTTTCCAAAAAATGGAAAGAATATCACTGTTAAAGTTTTCGAAATTTCTCTAATGTTTGGCTTGATAGAACACAGTTGTGCCCTCCCTCATACATGCTTCTGTGATTGATCCGTTGTAGCATGTTGTTTACGTTGAAGTACATGAAGAAAATCTGGCCTGCCCTGGCTGGTATAGCTCAGTAGATTGAGCGTGGGCCTGTGAACCAGAGGATCGTAGTTCGATTCCCAGTCAGGGCACATGCCTGGGTTGCAGGCCAGTTCCCAGTAGGGGTCCCACAAGGGGCAACCATACATTGTTGATATTCTCCCTCTCTCCTCCCCTTCCCCTCTAAAGATAAATAAAATATTTTTTTTAAAAAAGAAAGAAAACTGGGCCTCGTATACCATTTGGAAAAGGGAAGAGAGTATCTTAATGGCCTTTCCAGATAATATTGGATGTTCTTCTTTGATACCACACCAAAACTCCACATGTGATAGTTTCTTAAAGGTTAGAGGCAGTATGGAATATGAAACTTTATCATGAACTTTTAATACTCGGTTAAATTAAGACCATTAGTCTACCCTGCTTTTAGAATAGAATGTTTTTCCATGCATAAGGTTATAATGTCTAGCACTAACCATTCTGAAAACACTATTTCCAACACATGCAGACCTTCCAAATGTGGATACATTTCAATGCACACTATCAACAAAAGACCGCATTAGTTACCAGTATCCTGGTAGGTCTGTCAGTCATTCTCTCAAGTAAACACACAGTGTTTCGTGGAAAAAGCAGCTGGTCTGACATAGCGACTCGAACAATTCTACAATTCCACAGTTCCACAGTGCGATTGTGCGTGTGCTTGAGACGACCACCCTGTTCCCACGCAGCAGCAGCGCTCCCTGCAGGCCTCCCATTTCCATACAGAATACCGAAAAGAAACATCCCCAGGAGTTGAGAGACAATGAAATGAATACTGTTTACTGTTTCATCATGGACATTAAGTGAAATCAAGTGGTTTTTTTTCCTGTGAGTGTAATGACTACAATGACTAATAGTATAAGTGAAAAAGCCACTAAGTAAAAACACAAATATTATGAAAATAGTTTTGATCTCAAAGACAGCCCCCTCAGAGGAACTCAGGAACCCCCAGGGGTCTGCTGGACGACACTCAGAATTGCTGCTACTGGCAGCTCAAACAAAAATATCAGAGAGCAACCCCTCCCTCTGAACAATACAAAATACCAAAACAACCCCTGCCCCACTTGGCCAAAGGAGCAATGGGGCTGAACAGAACAGTTTGTTGTGTTTTAGGAATGGCGTGGTTGAAATCAATGCAAGATGGGCCCTGGCACATGGCTATATGAACAGCAAGCTTAAAAAAAAATTGGGGCCCTGGCTGGTGTGGCTCAGTGGATTGAGCAACGGCCTGTGAACCGAAGGGTCACCAGTTCGTTTCCCAGTCAGGACACCTGCTTGGGTTGCCGGCCAGGCCAGGTCCTCAGTGGGGAGCGTGAAAGAGGCAACCACGCATTGATGTTTCTCTCCCTCTCTTTCTCCCACACTTCCTCTGTCTAAAAATAAATAAATAAAATCTTCAAAACAGTTCGATTCCCAGTCAGGGCACATGCCTAGGTTGCAGGCCAGTTCCCGGTTCCTGGCAGGGGATGCACCAGAGGCAACCATACATTGATATTTCTCTCTCTCTCCCCGTCCCTTTCCCTCTAAGATAAATAAATAAAATCTTTAAAAAAAATCTTAAAAACAATAATTGGGTTGTGGAAAGCGGCAGTAATTCCTACCTGTCCAGGTGACAACCCCACACCGGGGTTTCAGGTACTGAAGCAGCCAGACTTCTCTCCAGAATGAAAGTTTAAGGGGGAAATGTGCACTCCGTTCACTGAAAAACTACATTTCTAGGCAGTATGACGGTATGCGTATGATGATCAAAAGATTAAAAGTATGCACGTACAGATTGATTTGTGTGTGTCTGAGCACCAATGAGAAGATGTACAATGCTGTTTTCTGCCTTTAGGCTCTGCAAACAACCTGCCTGTCATGAGGGGGGTCGTTACACGAACGGTAACACCCATAGCCCAGAATGGGCTGCTGCGCAGACCTTAAAGACATGAGACAGACACAAACACATTCACATGAATTGTTTTCTAAGATGCGGTGACAAATGCAAGACACTGAGTTATTGTATACAATTGCTCCTTCCTGCGGAGGGAGAAAAGAGAAAGTTTGCACGCGTACACATAAATCATTCTGAAGAGGTAAGTGAGAGAACGTAACTAGCCGTCCCTGAGGAAGCGCATTCGGAAGACGGGGGGGAGGAGCCTTTCCACTCACTGCACGCCTTTCTGTACTAAGTTAAACCTTTTTTCTGACTATCACTTTTACAATCAAGAAAACTGGAGTCTGGAACTGAAAGACAAAATGAATATATTCGTGCTACAAATCTATGGTTAAGACTCACATTCATCTTTTCCATGGAAAGGGAAGCAGTTTACTCCAGAGGCGGTAGGGGTCTTCTCTGACCCCCACCTCCGGTCTCATCCTCCATTACTGCAAAAACATTCTCAGTGGGTATAAAAGAACGGTACTCTCATTGTAGGGCTTAGGTAAACTGAGGCAGAGGTCTGTGGAATCACACAGCTGCATACAGGGCACTTCTGACCCAGGACACCTTGAATATTTCCAAAGAAACAAGCTTTATTGTTTTTTTTCACTAATGAACTTTAATTTTTAAAGCAGCTTTAGGTTCAAAGCAAAATTAAGTGGAAAGTACAGAGAGTTCCCATACCCGGCCTGTCCCCTATCAGGTACAACCCCACCACCCCCCACAACGGACAACCGGGGCCACAGTGGTTCTCGATTCTTCACCGTAGTGAGTAGGACCCTGAAGCATCCCGTACCCACTTACATCCCACTCTCACTTATGTTCTCTGATGCCTTCAACACATGGAATTAAGAATAAATATTGACATTCGCCTTCAGAATGCTTCGATTATTCCACCTGCCCCTACGTGTGAGACAGTTACCATCCTAATTATGTTTTAGTTTGTTTAATGTTTCAGTAAATTTGCTTCCCCTAAACATACTGATAAAGAGAGGCCCAAATACAAAGAGGCTCTGCCAGGCAGGCAGTCTGAGATTAAATATTTATTGTGTCTAAACCACAAGTAGGAAAAAATTCAAAGGCCGAGTATTTGAACACTAACTCGACTCGATATTGCACTTCGGTTTCTAGGAGAGGTAATTACACGGCTAACGTCTGGGGTTTGAGGTTTTGAGGATTACATCTGAGCGGAATAAGGGGGGGTGGAGTAGAGCAAAGTAAAAGTCTAATGCTTTGAGACTTTTAGAAAAAGTACCTGCTAAACAGCAAGACCAAATTAATATTAGAAAAGATGCAAAAAACATCTTCAGGAAGCTTTCACCTAAGTAGATGTTCAGATTCAGACTCAAGTCCACTAATTCTTGTAACAAGAATGAGAGGCCAGGATACCGCAAAGGAATAAAACAATCGACAAAGCGGGAAAACAGGTGGTTAACAGCAGACAGGGCAGGGTTTTTCTGAACTGGGTTTACCTTCGATAATCTAAATCAGTTTTCAGAAATCGCTGCTACAAAAACTACCCAAACATCCCCCTAATAATTTGCACCCCTCCTCCACAATGGGGAAGCCATTTATTTACCAGAAGGTTTACTTTCTCTTTCAAGCGCTGCTGGCTTCCTCCTGCCGCACGCACGTACGGCCAAGAGACAGCTGGAAGGCCTTTCCTTCCTGCCCTCTCCCATCCCGAGCAGGAGAGCTGGCGTGCAGAGAGCCTGCGTGTAGGGAGCCGAGTGCTGCTTCTTCACCACAAGGCTACTTTGAACACCAATTCATTTGCACACACAAGTTAAAGGACAGGAAAGCAGCTCTGCTTCTCCAGTGAAAACACGCTCTTCCACATACACACACATACACACAGATGAGGAGAAACCATCGCCGCCCGGCCTCACACACACCGTTAACTCTGCTGTACCCCCACACCGTACACTGTCCCCCCACCTTGCCTCATTCCTCTACCCCTCAAACTTTCAGTATTATCTGTACTTTTGGTGCCATAAAGAACTTCAAGGGATTGTCCAAATTTCTAAGTAGCAATAAATTGATAATGTGTTTAATGTTTAAGGCTTCCAATAAATGAGCCTCAATCATAGGCACCTGAAGATGCAGCGCGACTTCTCACTGGGACACTGGTGTAAGCGGGAGTTTTCGGTCCATCTCCTCCACCACAGTGTAAGTCCCCATAGGCCCTCTTCGTTTAGTTTGCTCCTATTAGGTAAGAATCTCCCAGTTACTCCTTCTTTCCTTTGTTTTGCATCATTAATGGCTACTGTGAATTATAACTTCCTGACTTTGTAGTTAGATAGATACTGCAGTCTTTAATAATATTAGCTATTAGCACTCAAAAATGTTGGTTATCTGCCAGGCGCTGTGCAAAGTACTTTATATATATTATCTTGCTTAATCTTCACAACTCCCCTCCAACCGACCCTGGTACCCCCATTTTTTGGAATGGAGAAACCGAAACTCGGAGAATTAACTTCTGACCCCAGGGTCTAAGAGGTGGTGAATCGGGATCAAAACCCGCAGAGTCTGACCTCATCGCCCATTCTTTTCCCTCTTACAGCGACTGGGGACCACGAAACCCTCAAACACACCGGCCAAGCGCTGACACTGCAACAGCAGTCACCTCAGGAAAGCTCACAATATAAGGTCCTCTCCACTGCAGCTAAAAAGTCAAAGGTCAGATAAAAGTTCAATGATTAGAATCACTTACTATGGATGGAGATGACAGGGAGGAAAACCAGATATTCCAAACCTTATTTTATCGGGGTGGGGGAGGAGCAGACTTGCCTTCCTTACTGTCCTTTTATTAGACTGTGAAAAAGGAATTTGCAATAAATCTGTCTAATATAAATTGATAAGTAGAAAAAGCTGCAAAAAAAATCTGGAGAAATACACAGCAAACTATTAACAGGATATATACATAGTTTTTATTTCTACAAATTTAAATTTTTTATAATAACATGTGTTACTTCTTTTTTTATTATTTTCCACATATTTTATTGAATTTACTGTGGTGACATGGGTTAACAAAACGATATACATTTCAAGGGTACAATTCTATAACACATCATCTATATATTGTGTTCACCACCCAAAGTCCAGTCTCCTTCCGTCACCATTTATGCCCCCCTTTCCCTCTTCTACCGGCTCCCACACCCTTGCCCTTCTGGTAATTACCAAACATGTATTACTTCTGTGAACCAGACAAAAGAGCTTATTTTAATGACATTTGAACCCAATTATTAACAGAAGAGAAGGGATGAGAGCTCCAGCTCCACAGCTTCCTTTCCCCTCAGTCCACTTCTAACCTAAGAACTTGTACTTGGAGCTCCTGAACTCACCGCACTGTCTTAAGCATCTTATCACTCCATTCCTTCAGCCTTGAATGCAACTGTTTCCCACTTAGCTCTGAGTTCCTTACTCAGCCTACAAAACCCTAGTCGGGGCTTCCCACCTGTTAAACCCCCTGTATGGCAAAGCCTTTTCTCACCCCTGAAGAGAATTCATCTCTTTTAATAAGACACTTAACAAGAACTTAGATTTACGGAGTTCTTACTGCGTGCCAGGGTTTTACCTGTATTATTTCACTGAATCTTCCAGGGCCCTCAGAGACCGGTACTGTTATCTTCTGCTTTCGCAGATAAGAAAACTGAGGCTCAGGCACTGACTAGGAACGGGCAGAACCAAGATGCAATCTCAGAGCTGTCTGACTCCAGAGTTTGAGCCTGAAACAGCCTCTCTGTCATCTGCTCCGCCCTAGTCCTACTGACCTGGCACACNGCCTACAAAACCCTAGTCGGGGCTTCCCACCTGTTAAACCCCCTGTATGGCAAAGCCTTTTCTCACCCCTGAAGAGAATTTATCTCTTTTAATAAGACACTTAACAAGAACTTAGATTTACGGAGTTCTTACTGCGTGCCAGGGTTTTACCTGTATTATTTCACTGAATCTTCCAGGGCCCTCAGAGACCGGTACTGTTATCTTCTGCTTTCACAGATAAGAAAACTGAGGCTCAGGCACTGACTAGGAACGGGCAGATCCAAGATGCAATCTCAGAGCTGTCTGACTCCAGAGTTTGAGCCTGAAATAGCCTCTCTGTCATCTGCTCCGCCCTAGTCCTACTGACCTGGCACCCCCCCTGGTTCTCACAGTAAGGCCTCCGGTTCTGTGCAAACAGGGACCATGTCTCATTATCCTTGGATCCTGCCTTGCACAATAACTGCTCTCCATGTAGGATGTGCGCCTAACTGAACTAAGAGTTGTGATGACCCCAACATGATGAGAACTAACCGTAACAGAAATTCCTTCCTCCCTAGGCTATTTCCTTTAAAAAATGGAGACATTCCAAACAGTTTACCACCAAAGAACCATCTGGCCGTCCTGACTAAAGTGTGCCATAGTAAGTCCCTAGCAATGAATATGTAACCACGACGTTAATTTTTTTCGCCATAACCAACAAAGACTGAAACAGCCCACCGACATTATCCTGTTGGACTTCTCCAAGGCTGCTCCGGGACACCAGAGGTTCTTCAGGGTTTGGGGGTGTCCTTCACGTGCTCTTTGGCTGGTTTTTATGAATGACCCAAAAGTTATAGTAAAATTTTTTAAATGTGTAAGACAAAATGTGAATGGTCAATTTGTAGCCAATTAAAAATCCCTCCAAAAACATCTCTGCACTGAACCCACACAAATGCCATAAATCAGGACACCTCTCTCTGGGGCCTGGCCCAGTGTATCAGGTCAATCTTAACAACTGCACCAGGGCAGAGGCCATGCACACTGATACACTTTGCACAAATTAACCAACACCGGACACGCCATAATAGGCACTCCATAATGAAACACCAGGACTTGGCCTCAAACATCTTCATTTATTACTATTTTTTGGCTCTGGATTATTTTGTAATTGATTGATTTTACAGAGAGCAGAAGGGAGAGAAAGAAACATTAACCAGTTGCCTCTTGTAGGCACCACAACCAGGGATTGAACCCGCAACCTAGGCATGTGCCCTGGCTGGACCGGCAAACTTGCAGTTCACAAACCGACTCTCCAACTGAGCCGCGTGGCAAGGGCCTCAAACATCTTTAAAAGCTTCCCCTACAAAAGGATAGAACTGAAATTCCTTGGCCTTGTATTCAAGATATCATATAAGTAGGCACTTCTTCCCCACTACTTACCTTCCTCATCTACCAGGATTTTGTGCTATACCCCCATACCTCCCCGCCCCCAATTCTTTATACCTATCAAATTCCAACCACTACTTGGGACCCAGATCAAACCTCTCCTTCCGCAAGAAGACTTCCTGGACAGCTCCAGGCCTTGCAACCTCCCCTTCCCCTACAGACCTGCGGCCTTTAGTGCAGCATGTTCAACAGAACTTCCCATGGCAACGGAAGTGCTCTTTATCTGTGCTATATATGTTTTTTATATAAAATAGCTAATTTTTTTGAACATCAGATAATATCGCACCATCTCTTTGAGTTGTACAGGTAAAGCATTTGTCAAGTTGCCTCAGTAAACTACAAGTTCTATAAACATATTATCTTATTCTTCACATCAACTTTCACTAAGTTGCAAACAGTAAATGTTTGTTGATTTGTAAACCACTTCTGAGAGAGCTGGAAGGTAAAAAGGTGCTGAACTCCACGTCTGAAATGAGGGTCACTATCTTGGCCCCATCTCACATCTGAATGCACAGGGGCAAGGAGGAGAAAGCGACTTTCTGAAAACACAAATGACCACTGACCCAGCCACAGGCACTTTGGTGGAAGTGACATTTAGGTCACAACTGTTCTTTATCTACAAGTTTGCCTAAATAAACATCTCTTTCCATTGGCAAATAGCTAGATTTTGATGATCAATCATGACTAAAAAGTTAGTTACTTCCCAAGTTAAAGCAGTCAGAAAGACAACCCAAGCAAACCCCTTCTGTACTTTTCCCGTTTGTGTATTACAGACCTCCCACGGAGTCTCATGGCTTGTTCCTGGTACTTCACTGTCCAGGTCTTTGTTAGAACCTCGCTGACAGTTTCCCCAACAGGGTCTGCATTATCTCTAAATCAAGACCAACTCCCTGAGCAAAAGAACACAATTTACAGAAGGTGTGAGTCCCATCACTATGGCCCTCTGCTATCTTGGACAAATGTCTTGCTCCCTTAGCCTCAATTTCCTTACCTACAAAATAGGGTTAAGTTTTTATAAACTGTCTACCCCTTGTGGATCAAGTCCTAACTGGATATTTCCACATGGTTTCTCTTCCCAAAAGAACTACGCATGAAAGATTCATAAATTTGCTAGTGACTAAGACAGACTCTCCAACAGCTATAATGATGTTTTGTATACTGCAGACTTCTTTCCCTATCCCACTATGCAAATGTCTGAGCATAAATTCTGCTAGCATTCCAGTCTGGCACATGTAATAAGGAAATAGATGTGTTGACTCAGGGAACACGGATGTATTTAACATATAGTAAAACAGAAAGTTGGCTGAACCAAGTTATAAGAGTCTAAAGGCACATATAACAGAATGCTATTCTGATTTATTCAGACCAATGCTTTACCGGCACAGCTAACCAAAAAGTTACAAGCTACACACAAAATATATACACCCTGTAATAGAACCCACAGATGCACATTATATACATTTTTTATTTTTTTCAAAATGGGTGCAAGCATCATACACACACCTAACATAACACAGAGGCATGTGTATGAAACACGGAAAACCCAACTGGGGCGACAGTTTGAGTCTTGCTAACTTAACCCCAACCACACAGCCCAAACACACGTAAAGTTTGCGCCCCCTGCGTCCCCAAGGCCAGCCTGTCTTTGTTTCCCTCTCCTTTGCATTTACCCACGATCTTGGCTCGGAGACAAAAAACCTCCTACTCTCGATTGGTTCATTCTGTCCTATGCAATTAAGCAACACCACAATCCAGTAAACGCAAGGGCTCAATTATTTATCTTCTGGCCGAGTTTACCAGGTGTTTATAAAAGAACAATGTCAAGGCGAAAAGAGGTTTATTTCTCTCTCGAGCTGGCTTGATGGGGGAGGGGGTGTTATTTTGTTTTGTTTTTTAGAAGGTGGCTGGAGAGAAACCGAGCCTAGAAAAAGACGGCAGGGAATTTAGAAAGAGTATGTAAGACTGTCAATTTCCCTACAGGAAACTTGACTCTTATGCAATACTCCTACCCACAACCAACTAGGGGAGACTGTAGGGGGAAGACACCTATTCTCACCTCCAGAGGCGTATGGCTGGTTCCTAAAGGATCGAGAACAGGGCAAGGCCGAGCTATGGAGGCGGGGGCTCTTTGCAACACCCCCCCACCTCCCGGTGACCTCCAGCGGCTTGACAGTCACTCCTGTGGCCGGCACGTCCCCGGAGCCCCAAGGAGCAGGAAGTCGGGGGGCTGTCCCTCACTCCTGCCACCCCCACCCTAGCGTGCTCTGGCCCCACGGACCTCCCCCCCGAGCCCATTCTCTCTTCCTCGTCGCCTCCCCTTTCTCCGAAGAATGAAACTTCCTTCCAGTCCCCCCTGTCTTTTCAGAGGCCCGCTCCTGTCATCTCCAGGAGTTGTCCCTTCAGAGCAACCCTCCGCGTCTCCTCGTACCGTCCCGCCCCACTGAAGTTTCCTTCCACAACTTCGCCGAACAACACAGAAGCTCCCAGGCCCTCCGACGTCCCCCGGGATCCCCAGGCCTGGGAGCGGTCCGGACCGAGGGGCGGCCCCACCCTTCACCCCCTTCACCTGCTTCTCGGGCTGAGGCCCGACAGGACGGGCTGCGCTTGCGCCGGGTACAGGCCGCGGGCTCCCTCAGGCCGCAGGGTCTCTCCTAGCAGACGGGGCACAGAGAGCGGAGCGGAGCTGCTCGTCAAGGATCCGGTTCGGGCTCACTCCCTCCGCTGCGACGACGGAACCCCAGACTCTCCCTCCCTGTCTACACCGCCGCAGCTCCGGAAACCTCTGAATTACAGCCCCTCCAGCCAATCCCCGCCCAGCCCCAGCCTAGCCCTGACACTCCGTCCGGCATAATTCATGAGACAGCCACTTTTCTCCTCCACCCAGAGGCCTCGGAGCTTGTACTGCACAACCCCAATCCCCACCAACTGACCAATGAGAAGAGCCTCTGGGAGAAAGGGCGGAGCCAACCAAGACTGGGACCGCCCCATAATGGCTGTTCCGAAGTCTTAGCGCTCCTCCCTCCTCAGCAGCAGGGGAATTGCCGAGGTCTCGGCCCAGAAGCCCGGAGGGAGGGAGGAAGGATGATTGGAATACCCTGCTAAAAACTCAGCTGAGTTCCTGGCAGTGCGTGACGTCAAGACACTTTAAATGCCCCGATGCGGCTCTCTTTTGCTGGCTCTCTCTTTTTCCGGTTCTTGACAGCACGTGGCCGCGAGAGTGGGAGCTACTTACCACGTGGGAATCAGTCGGTTAGACAGTCCTGAGGTATCGCCAGATCCTCAGGGGGCCCAACACCTCAAATGGGTTTCTGGGGACAGCAAAAAGAACATGGGTGACTCCCGCCTGCTTTGAACTTCAGTTTCTGCGTGAGACGGGACACACACACCCGGAAATATGACGTGGAAATAGAGTAATTACTAGAGTGCGTGGGGAGAGAACAGTGGATTTAACCCTGTTCTCCGTTCCGTCGCTTGAAACATCAAATGCCAACTGCTCGCACATTGGCCAATTCACAAGAATGCAGAAGACAACATACACAAAAATTGACACGTATACACATTATTTTTATGCTTCTGAGTTGAAATACCTGAAATTGCCTGTCCTTTTTTTCCTGGTCAACTTAGATAGCAAGTATTGCTGCATTGAAGCCAGGAATTAGAGGAAATGTAGACATTCTACCTTGCATAATAGAGGATGTACTTTGCATAATGGAATGATTTGTGTGTGCGTGTGTGCACTGATATTATCAGTTTTTTTTAATAACAGCTATTAGTGTTTGTGTTTGTTGTGTTTAGTACCAAGGGGTATAAAGATGAAATCTTAAAAGGGCTCATTATGTCATCACCCAGATAACCCCTGATGACATTTTTTCAAAGGAACTAACACATGTTGTGGTTAGAAATTCGAAGATTTCAGAAAAGTTGAGAATTAGACATGAAAAACTCACCCCTTCCCTCCCCCAGTTCTTCTCCCCGAGGATAGCTATTCTTATTAATTTCTGGTGAGAAAATCAATGACTCTTAACCTTCAGTGGAGGTGTGGTCCCAGATCCTTCTGGACTGTGCTGGAGACTACGGATTCTAGCCCTTGAAACATCCAGCATGAGCTGTATATTCTCATGGTTCCCCAGATACCTGAAGCCCAGCTGAAGTGTCCAGATTTGGACCTTTGGACCACTTTATTTAGAGCCAGGTGAGAGGTGAGAGCAGTGTAGAGCACACTGGTAGGCTCACTGGTGATAGACTCGAGGTTCCCTCTGCCCTCCTAATAGACTTGGCCCGGTGTGGAAATTGCTGTATCTATCTGTAGTGTGTGTGTGTATGTGTGTGTGTGTGTGTGTGTGTGTATATTTTGCCGTGTCTACCTTTATCTTCAACCAGGACGAACATCCCCACCTTCTACCTCACAAAGCTCTGCTTTAGCTGTGTTGTCTCATGCAGGTGACTGCCTCCCTAGTAACACGGGGTCTAACATTGGTCTAGGTATTTACTGTTTACAAAGCCCTTACACACTTATTACCTCTTTCTTTCTCACAACAATTATGTGTAGCAGATAGGAGAGGCCATGTTATATATTGATGGGAAACTGAGGCCAAAGACAGTATGACGATCTCAGATCATGGAGATGCTCAGAGGTGTACCAGGTGGCTGCAGGGCCAGGTTTTTTTGAACTCCACATCCCATAGCTTTGTTCCATCCACTCAAATGCTGCCCTCCTACCATGACTCCTGAGCAGCTAGCTTTTGATTCCCTCATTGCCCTCCCCAGCATTCACATTGAGAATCTGCCCCTGAGCTGATCTGTTCCACCTCCAAAACCCCTCTCAAGCCCAGCCACTGGCCTTTCTCCCCATTCTGCCAGTCCTCTTGACTTAAAGATGGCAGTCTCTTCTAGTTGAGCCAATGTGTTGCCCTGAACTCCCCTTTCCAGCCCCATCAACCCTTTCTCATACTCCTTAAGCTCCCACACTGCATTAATCACCCTCCTCCAAACATGTCAACACCTCTGCAATTTTATGCCATTGCAAATCTTCCCACCACCTGGAGTCCCCTCCCTTTCCTCATCTCCTACCAGAGAAACTCTTACTCACTCTTCAAATCCCAGTTCCCAGATTACTTCTGGGCTTTCTGAGAGTCTTCCTGGCAAAGTCAATCTTTTCTTCTGCCGGACTCCCGCAGCAGGTTGCTTCCCCATTTAATTCGGTATTCTCATCCTCAGACTGTCAGGATGGGTACCCATTAATAGGTACCCATTAATTCACCAGTTCCTGATAAATAACAGTAATGATTAACATGAATCATTAGGTAATAACCATGTTGCAGACACTGAGCTAAGGTTTTTTACACAGATTTCCTCAGTGGGTCCTCACCAGAACCTAGGGTGGTAGGGTACTATATATATAATTTTCATTTTCACCTGAGAAAACTGTGGTTGAGAAAGTGAAAGACACGTCTAAGCTCCCACAGCTAGAAACTACAGGTAAACTCAGAGTGAGAATTGGGTCTGGCTGACTCCAAAGCCTGGACTCTCTGCCCACATGATTGAAAGCATTTACCAGCTAGCCCAGAACTTGCCTAAGGCTGATTTAATTAAATAGTAATAAATGTGTTGAATAATCATATGGGCAATAGCTAACACTTACGGAGTGTTTACTGTGTACTAGCCAGTACTCTTGTTTGTTATATAACCCATGTAGTAGCTCATTCAATCCTTACAGTGACCGCATGAGAAGGACACCATAATTTTACAGACAAAGGAAATGAGGCTCGCCCAAGATTAAGGGACTTCCCCAAGAACTCAGAGCTGGTAAATGGCAGAGTCAGGATTCAAATCCAAGTGGCCTGTTTTGAGATCCTGAATAACTGCTCTTCCTTGACTATGTCTCCAAGCCTAACTTTCCTCTTGGATCCCCAAAGACGGGTCTAAAGCAGGAGAAGGGAGAGGCCCTCATCTCTACCCGTCAGGTGAGTAAAGGCAGAATGCAGAAGCCCAGTGAGTTTGTGGTGGTGTATAAACTTGTCTGCAAATTCTTAGACACATTTCCCATCTAAATGTAAAGTCTATTTCCATTCCCTTGGTGACTTGCTTCTAATAAATAGAATATAGTGGAAATGATGCTACATGACTTCTAAGATTAGGTCATGAAAGGCAATACCGCTTCCGATATAAGCATTCCCTTTCCTCTTGTCTGAAGAACAATCCCCTCGATATTTTCAAGATTAGGCTCTTTTCCCAGGCTGCTTAAAACATCATTCATACTATAATATTCTGTTCCTTCAGTGGCTTCCATGAGGCTTAAGATAAAGGAGTTTTCCTTTTTCTTTAAGGCCCTACTTACCCCACCAACTTTCCTCCTGCCCACTAAATTCTAGCCGTCCATTTCCCACCTCAGGGCCTTTGCATATGCCAATCTTGTTCCTTCACCAGCGTTGGCGTTGTTAGTTCTTCTCACCCTCCGGTCTCACCTGCTCAGAGGGGTCTTGTCTAACTACCCTCACCTGTAGTACTCTGCCCCTTAATCTCTATCTCTGTATGGCGTTTCCTTCTTTCTTAGCATAATTGTCATTTTATTGATCTGTTTACACTTTGTTATCTGTCTTCCTCATTATACCATCTGCTCCGAAGATAATGAATCTTACCTGTGCGGTGCTTCCTTGCCTCTCCAGGGCCTGGGGATAGGTTCCAAGAAATACTTATGGAATGAATGGAAGTGCTCTTGGCTCCACTCCTCCCCTTTCTGAGCTTTAGCAATTCTCCTCTCCCCCTGACCCTCTCCACTTATTCTCTTCCTTCTTGCTCCAAAAATACTCCTTTCCCATCTTGACCCTCAAGTCACCCCCCTTTGCTATCTTGGCTCCCAGGTCCTCACCCCCACTGGCGCCACCAAACTGGCTTCCGCCCTCTCGTCTCCACAACGCAGGGCTCTTGAAGGCTGTCGGGACCTCAACTCCTCCACGCTGATGTCTTCTCAGTCATTTTACTTCATTTGGCCGTAGGATCTGGCACGGTTGCTCATCCTCACCCCTAGACGTTCTTTCCTTCCTCGCGACCATCACAGTGGTCAATGGCAGCAAACTGCATTAACTAGAAAGCTGATGGGGGCTGAAATGATACACCTTGGTTCGAATCCCGGCTCCCACAGAGAATAAGCAGTGCCACCCTGGACAAATTGCTTAACCTCTCTCAGCTTCAGCACCCTCATCTTCAAATAGAGAATATAATTGTGACCTTTGGGGAGTTTGCACTCAAGCGCTCTTGATTGGAAAATACTTTCAAGTTAATTGGGAAGTACAGCATGACAGGTGAGAACCGGGTCCTGGCAGGGTCCGCTGCTCAGCCAGCCGCCCAGCAGTGCAACCTTGGGCCAATTGCTTAACCACTGTGAGCTTTCGTTTGCTTCCTTGTGAAATAGAGAATATGAGACCATCCACCACATGGGTCGTCACGAAGATTAAATGAGATAACCAGCAAAGCACCTGCAACCCTCAACATATGTTAGCTTTTATTATCCCATGCAGTAAAACGAGGCGGGGCAAGGGGAGGACTTATTGAAAGGTAGCTGAGACCTCTCCCAGATTTGGATAAAGGGTTAAACATCCGCACCCCACCCCTCAGGGCAGTTGCAGAAGTCTCACCAGAGAGAGTCCCTGGGAGGAGCATTCCACTAAAACTCTGCCTTTCCCTTGACTTGAGGCCGCTCATAAAAGTGTTCAGTCTCTCTGGCTGGTGGCTCAAAACTCCACACTGCTGACAGGAGGTTTCATTAGCCCAGGAAGACCAGACGTCCATCCTTGACAAAACAGCTGTGGACAGCGGTAGGGGTCTTGGTCGCTCTACAGAGACAAAGCTCTGGAGGGAGGCGGCGGGAACTTTTGTAAACAGAGGAGCAAGCAATACAGACCAGAATGACCTGAGATAATGTTTATGAAACAGCCCTGCACCCAGCAACACACCCTTCTCCCTCCCTGGCCATCCCAACTCCCATCCTCCCCTAAGGGTGGGCACGTGCCTTGGATTCTGAACTCCATCCTCTTCACGCCCTTACCCCGCCCCCCCCCTTAGCTCTCATCGACTCCAAGCACTTCAAGGATCACCTGTCTTCTGAGAACTTTTATGCTGAGTCTTACTAGGCATAAATAATTACTTTCCTGGGTCGGCAGCAACTTCCTGCGTACAATGATTATTTCCTCATCTATAAAAAAGACCCCTTTTAGCCCTGACCTGTGCGGCTCAGTTGGTTGGGTGTCGTCCCACAAAGTGAAAGGTCACCGGTTTGATCCCCAGTCAGGGCAGATGCTTAGGTTGCAATTTCAGGCACACGTTTCTGTCTCGCATCGATGTTTCCCTTTCTTTCTCCCTCCATCCCTCTCTCTAAAGATCAGTAAACACATCATTTTTAAAAGACCCCTTCTGTATCTTGTATTCCATAATTCTATTAACTATTCCTTAGTCATGCCTTCATTTTCCCCACTTTTTCCGTCTTCCTGCATGCCGTTCCCTTTGCCTAAAAAAACTTCACATTCCACTGCTTCCGTTTAATGAACATGTGTTGAGTACCTACTGTTTCAAGAGGTGTCTCTTGGGTCCTGCCTGGCTCCAGGCCTCCTTTCCTGGGAATTGCTCCTCCCCTCCCCCATCGTACACGGGAAGGGGTAACTCCAGCCACGTCTGTATGACGTGATCTGGTCCTCCTGGCCATAGGTTAAGGAATCCAGGGTACACACTAATGTTAACTGGCTCAATCAGATTCTCTCTGCCAGGAATTTAGAATTTGAAACTGAGAGGCACAGAGCCTGGGCTCCATTAACGTCGGCCTCTTAGAGAGGGCCATCCATCAACTTCCTCCCGGAAGTCCCTGGAGATCCCCTGTTCCTGCTCCTTCTTGGCTGGCTGCTCGGCAGTTCCTGGGAGTCCAGAGGATATCTTGGCTGTTTTTCAATATCAGTTTCTTTTCTTTTCTTTTTTTTTTCAATTTTTTGCGTATCTTTATTTTTTTTTCAGTGTCTTTTCTTATACTTTCATCCAAATGACATGAACCAGTACAGTTGTATTTGAGATCCTGTTAGGCTCTGGTGACACAAAGATCAAGAAAAAAAAAATCAAGTAAAACAGTATCTCTTCCCTGCAGCAAAATGTATTTGAAATCCTACCGAGGTTTAGAATCACGACCTTTAAGCCCACGTCCTCCCTTGAGTTTTTGTGGGGTCCCCGAGCAGGACTCATGCCACCCCAGGGGATCCCCTTTGGGTTTTGCTTCAACTGCCTCACAGTCGTCTGTTGGAGCTATTTTGAATGTCTGCCGCTCCCACTAATTACAAACCCCTTAAAGTCAAGAGCTAGGATTGCGGTCTTTTTAGTCTCGTGGCTCCTAGCACAGTATCACAAACAGATACTCAGAAAGAACATCTGCTGTTTTGTCTGCCCAGCATCCTCTCCCCTTTCTATCAATAACAGCAACCCGCCCTGGCTGGTGTAGCTCAGTGGATTGAGCACGGGCCTGTGAGCCAGATGATCACGGTTCGATTCCCAGTCAGGGCACATGCTTGGGTTGCAGGCCAGTTTCCAGCAGGGGCCAGTTCTCTGCAGGGGATGCATGAGAAGCAACCATACATTGATGTTTCCTTCCTCTCTCCTTCTCTTTGCCTCCCCTCTAAATAAATAAAATATTAAAAAAAAAATAACAGCAACCCAATTTTCCTTCTGGAAATCAGCCTTTTTTTTTTTTATACTCAATCCCACAGTTCAGGTGGGTTCTAGAGGTGGTGCGCGGCCTAGACTTGGCCAGAGGCATGTCAATATGACACCCACCTATCAGAGTCGATGGGTGTCATATCTGAGATTCTAGCTGGAAGGATTTAGAAAGAATCCTACAGTGGGCCTGTTCAGCTGTTAAGCCATAAACCTGAAGTCATGGGTGGTCATCTTTGCCAACATATGCGAGAAACCTGATTTTAATGAAACAAACACAGTGGACAAGAGAAGATCGGAAGAGACGAATTCTTAATGATATTACATCAGAACCTGCATCCAGACACCCCTAGACCTCTCACCAGGAACTTTTTCAATTACATTAATTTCCTCTCTGTTTTCAGTTTTGGTTGTGTTTGCGTTGTTCTGTTCCTGCTGAGGCAAGTTTGTGTCACTTGCAATGGAAAAAGTCTTGTAATCAATTCATTACTTTATTCATTCGTTCAACAAATGTTTATTGACATGAAGTTCCATGGAAGCCCCGAAAAGGGAGTGATTAGTATGACTGGGGTGGAGGCGGGAAAGAGGTTGGTGAAAGAGGAGAGGTGGAGCCCTGGCCAGTGTGGCTCCATTGATTAGAGCATCCTCCCACAAACTGGAAGGTGGCAGGATCGATTCCTGGTCAGGGCACACGCCTGGGTCGCGGGTCATGTCCCCATTTGGGGGCACATGAGAGACAACCACACATTGATGCTTCTCTCCCTCTCTTTCTTCCTCCCTTCCCCTCTCTCTAAAAATAAAGAAAGTCTTTTAAATAAATAAAACTTATCAATGCCCTGGCTGATGTGACTCAGTGGATTGAGTGCTGGCCTGTGAACCAAAGGGTTGCTGGTTCAATTCCCAGTCAGGGCATATGTCTGGGTTGCTGGCCAGGTCCCCAGTAGGGGGCGCATGAGAGGCAACCACACATTCCTGTTTCTCCCCCTCTCTTTCTCCCTTCCTTACCTTCTGTCTAAAAATAAATAACTAAAACCTTTAAAAAACTTCTCACAATTGGTAGCCATTTTTGTGTAGTCATTTTAATATTGAAGATGAAAGAAGATACACAGGAATATTATGCTTTATTATTTCAAGAAAGGTAAAAACGCAAATGAAATTTAAAAAAAAAGATTTGCACAGTGTATAGAGAAGGTGCTGTGACCGATCGAATGTGTTGAAAGTGGTTTGCAAAGTTTCATGCTGGAGATCTCTTGCTGGACAATGTTCCGTGGTTGGTTACACCAGTTGAACTTGATAACGATCAAACTGAGACATTTAATTGAGAACAATCAACATTATACCACGTGGGACACAGCCAACATACTGAAAATATCTAAATCAATAAAGTTATTGGTGAAAATGAAAAATATTTTATGGAAAAAAAACACACAGACTTTTGGCCAAGCAATATTTATTAGGGACACTCCTTCCCAAGTGTTTCTGATGCCAGCAGAACCCGAATGATGATTTGAGTCCATTGCTCTGGGAAATCCACAACCTGTGGGAAGGTGGGGCAGACTGCTCACCAGGGAGAGAGACTTGTACAGAACAGGTGCCCGTCCCAGGGTCACGGGGAGGATTAACTACGCTGTGTGGCTACGACCAGCACACAACATACACTGGAATCCTTTCTGTATGACACTCAGCACCCTGCACCAGGGCCTCTGATTTTTCCCCTCCCTGAAGCTGCCTCCTCTAGGCCTATGACTCCCAAGTGTGTATTTGGGGGAAGCTCAGGCTAAGCTCAGGCGTGTCTGGAGGGCTAGTGCCTGGCAGCTGGGAAATACATCCATTCTGCCCTGGGTTACAGGATGCCTGGCTCAGAATCGCAGCTCCACCACTTACCAGCTACGTGGCCTCCCACAAGTCACTCTGTTTCGTCACCTCTAGAATAGGGATGACAATAATACACCCCCCACACACGCGCCATGCAAGTGCAGCAAGTTTAAACCAAGTCTTCTCTTTTTCTCTCCCTCCATGGTCCCCTCCTGTCCTTTGTAAGTCGTCCTATACACAACTGTCTTCGGAGAATACAGTCCAACACAGATCCTTCTAGAAAAGCAGGTTTATTGGTCAGGCTGCTCACCAGGACACAGCAACATGAGACTCCCCAGAGCCCGCAGGAACCGGGGTCTGCCCACAACTCAGACCCCTTCAGCCCATCAGCACCCTGTCCCAATCCCCATCCTGCCTCAGTTGACCTGTCTCCAAACATTCACAAGAGAGAAAGGAACCAAGAAAGTGCAGGGTGAGGGAGGAAAGGGAGCAAAGCTGCGTATTGTAAAAAGGTTTGTGCCCCAGGCCCCGTCTCCCTCCACCCCTGAAAGCAATTGGCTGCAATTCTAAAAAGCAGAGCAGGGAGGATGAGGCAGAGGAGCTGGGGGAGAAGGAAGAATCCTTCCGCTTCTTCTTAAGGGAACTTGTGGGCCATGGCACAAATGACTCCGCGGGAGAGGGGAGCTGTGCCTGCTTCTGGCAGCCCCCTCTACTGGGGAGGAGCAGCAGGACGTTAGCATCCCAAGGAGAACCTGGAGGAGCAACCCTGTGAGCCCTAAAGACTCAGGAGAGGAGCCCACCAGGCCCAGGTGCTCCCCTCCAGCTCTCAGCCTGGTGGCCTGGCCCTCAGCACCCTGCTGTCTGTCTGGCCCGCCTCCCTCCCCACTCCCAGTTCTCTGCAGCCAGGTGCTGCCCCCTTCTGGGACCCCAATTTTCTGGGCTTTGAGAGATGGACTGGCCCTGGGGCACCATGCAGATCCCAGCTGAGGGAAGGGGTGAGGCCTACCTCTCTTTTCTCTTTTTCATCATCCCTCCTTATCCTGAGATGGATAAGGAGAGCCCAAGACGGAATTCTTTTTCTGCATTTCTCATGCTGCTAACGAGGCAAATGGTCCTCTCTTAACCCATTTCCACCTTCTGCTATTTCCTGTTCTCCTTCCCAAAGCCACAGCCATATGCTCCTGTGTGCAGGTGCCTGGTCGTGCAAGTGTGCCCCTCTCTACCCCCCTCCCCCACCGCTCCCCAGGGCTCTGCTTGGCACCAGCCTTCTTTGTCGGGACACTTTGCAGATACAGCTTGTGCTAGGCCCTCATGCATGGCTTTTTCTCCCAAGAGCAGCTTTCAAGTCCTTCCAGTATGGGGCCTCCCATGTGGACAAAGGTCTCGTTCAGGATTCATTCTTTTCTATTACATTAACTTTGGCTTGGAAGATTCCAGGGATCAGGATAAGAAGGAAGAGCTCAGTGAGCAGGAATGACAGAGCTGGATGTGAGAGGAGGAGGTTGGGGGGGGGGGTGCTGGGGGAGGCAGCCTGCCCCTAGTGGGGCCCGACTTCGGAAGTAACAGCATTTCCCCGCAGGATCCCCAGCTAGCACAACCGGAGCACGGGCCAGTCCCCTCTCCGTTTCCACCCGGACTACGCCCAGACTGGGGCTGGCCTTTGTGGAGGCGGCCTCCCCCTCTGGTCTTAACAGCTCTAAGACTCGAGGGGTGCTGGTTGAGGGGAAGGTGTTCTCAATTTAGAAATGTGTCAGCCGTTTGGGCCCGAGAAAAGAATGCAAAAGAGAAAGTTCAGGAGGGAAAGGAATAAGGGTGGGGGCGGGGAGAGGCGGGGCGGCAAGGCCTCCTGGGCAGAGCCCCCCTCCCCCTCAGTCGCTGTCGCTCTTGTCCACCAGCACGGCATCAGACTCCTCGGTGATCTCCAGCAGCGTGTGCACATCGGGGCTGCTCCCGCGCAGCAAATCGATGGCCTCGCCACGTTCCGCGCCACCCTCCTCCTCGTCGTCGGCGCCCACCTCCACCATCTCGGTGGCCTTCAGCACCTCCACCTCGCCCTCGCGGATCTTCTTGACGTGAAAGGTGAAGGGCGGCACCTTGTAGACAGCCGTCTTGGAGCGCGCGTAGACCACGTGGTCGGGACTGAAGGACTTGCGCAGCTTTTCCCGAGAGGTCTTGAGCTTCTCCCGACGCTCCACGGGAACGAGGCGCGTGCCCAGCTTGTTCATGCGCTTCTCCAGCGTGTGCCGCGTCTTCTCCAGGTTCTCCTTGGTCTTGAGGCGGGTCTTCTCCAGGTTCTCGCGGGTGCGCACCCTGGTCTTCTCCATCTTCTCCTTGGAGAAGGCCTTCTTGAAGTCGTCCACCCGCCGCAGGCCGCTGCGCTTAATGCGCTCGGCGCGCGACTCCTCGATGACCTCCTCCACCTCCACCGCCTCGTCCGACGACAGCTCGATCGCCGCGGCGTCCTCCTCGGGCCGCTCGCCCTCACCCAGCTCGTCGCCCTCCTTCTCGGGCAGCGTATCCGACTCTTTCAGCGACTTGCTGATGCTCAGTTTGGCCGGTAATTTCACTTCATCCTGAAGGGGAAGCGGAGTGGAAAAGATGAGGGGGGTTGGGCAGGGACTTGGGGGGACAATGAGTAAACCCGAAGCAGGGTGGAGGTGAGGCTGGGGAGTGCGTGGTACCCAAGAAATCGGCCTGAACCTGTTTGCCATTGTATCCCCAGCGCCCGGCACGGGCACCTTATTTGCATCCCACAAACGTGTTGAATGATAACTCTACAGACGGGGCGGGCGAGGGGGGAGAAGGCTTCGGGTCGGACATTAACTGCACTTCGGTTAAATATCTCTGTGGCCCTCCGGCTGTGTCCTTGAGCCCTGCACCCGCCCTTCTTAGTTGAATCACTCTTTGCCCTGTGCTCCCGAGGAACACACTTAACTTTGGAAATGCGCAGAGCGCCCTCTGGTGCACGAAGTCACGCATTGCCCGAAACAGACCCAAAAGCAAAGGGGTTTGTGAAACGTTCCTTCAGATTGAGGGGTCGAGGGGTGGGGAAGGGAGATGAACACACAGCCGGTATCAGCAGACGCCCCCACCCAAGTAAGACAGCTTAAAGTCAAGGTAAAGAGAGTGTGTTTCCCACACTTGAACCCATTTCAGAACGAGTTTTAGGGAAGAATCGAGGCCCCTTCCCCAGTGCTTGACCTCCTCATACTGTTTGGTTCCACCAGTGCATTTCCCCCCCTCCCACCAGGTAGACATTCAGAGAAGAAAGAGGAAAAGAACTGGCTGGCAGGTATTCTTCCCAGCACATATTTCTTCTGGTTTGGACTTCCCTACTTTGGAATGGACAGGAGGGATTACTTTTCCATTCCTGCTCTGCCCCCCCCCCCAATCTGATCTTGAAGGGCCGAGAATAGGACTGTGGGCCCAGATTCCCTGATACCCTGGAGCTCAGAGCCAGTTCTTCCCAGCTCCCTCGTGGGACGTGACCCTGGCACTGTTTTCCACTCCGGGAAGATTTTCTCCAAGACCCCGAGTCTGGGCCAATGTTTGAGAATCCCCGGCTCACCTCCCACCTCCGTTGAAGTAAGGGGAGGCTGACACAGAGAGAGACATGACCCTGCATGTAAGCAGGGCCTCCTCTTTGGCCCAGACGCTCTTTACAGACTTCAGATAAAGGAATGAGAGACAGTTTCTAAAGGGTTTTCTGAGATTGTTTCCCAGTATTGTAAGAAAACCCCAACTGAGAAAAATGAGGCATCTTAAAGCCTATATGATCCTATTAACCAATATCACCCCAATAAATTCAATGTACAAAAAAAAGTGAGGCAACATGAGCTGAGCCCTCACATAAACACATGAACACACACATACATTGGCCACTTGGTAGCTCTGCACCACCTGCTACAGAAATTCCTACCCCGCCCATGCCACCCCCCAACTTCTTTCCTTTTCCCTCCCCCGCTCCCCCCCCCCCGCCCGTTTCCTGGTTTACAGAGAAAACTAGGAACACCCCTCCCAACTTCCTTCCCTCCCTGTCAATAGCATTAGCAGGGACAAAGAGGCAGTAGTGGCTCCACCTCTGCTCCCAAACTGGGCACCAGCTCTTCTGGGCATCAAGCCACCTCAAGCTCTCATCCCTTGACTACACCTCCCAGCAGGCAAGGCAACCCGGGCACTGGGCATGCTGGGACTTGTAGTCTCTACTTGCCATAGCTGGTTTAGTACCATTGTGGACATCCTACTTCATTCTGTTCATCCCTCTGTCTTCTACACTCACAGAAACATTGGAGGCAAACATTGTTTGCCTTGTTCCGGGTGTAGGGGGGGTCTCGACTTCTCTCAGCATTCCCTCTTAGTTCCAATTTGTACTTTTTGGGTCTCTGTTTGCAATCAGCTCTCCCTGGCCACCGCTCTTTCCCGCCACTTTAGGACTCTCCAGAAACTAAACTCTCCACTACCTTTTCATCTGTCTCCACCCAGAATTTACCTGCAGCCCTGTATTGAAAAAGCAAACAAACAAAAAAACCAACCCAGCTCTGATCTCTCCTTTACAGCTTCCCAGAATAAAACCCCACAAACTGGACACCAGAGGGTGGAAGAGAACCCCTCCCTTCACTAAACTCAGACAATGTGGAAGGATTAAGGGTGATGGGCAGGGAATAGTCAGGAAACAGTCCCAGCTGCTGGAAAACAAATCCGCATTGTCTCTCTGCCCCACTCCCAGCATCCCTGATTCTCCCCACTGATCCACCCCACCCCATAAAGGCTGAGCTGGCTGGTTTCCCTGGCCTCTGGCTTCCTAGATAAAGGTCTCTGCCAACTGAGCTTGGAAGTGAACAGGGCTGGGGAGAGAGCTGAAGACTTCTTGTAGCCAATCCTGTCTTCCTAGATCCTGATAAAAGGCTTCAAAGACAACATCTGGGAGCAAGCCCAGTGAGTGAAGATTTATTTCTGGATTTGGGGGCATCTCCCTCAGTCCACACAGGGGCCTGTGAATAGAACCTCCTTTGTTGTAGGTTTCCCCCAGAGTGATGTCTTACACCAGAGTGATGCCTTCCTGATGGGAGGTCAGGGGACAAGGGAAGAAAGGACTTGGCCCAAACTCCTGAGCAACGTCCAGTAGGTTGGTTCTGGAGAGGGTCCGCCAGGACCTTAGCTTTTCACCTCCATTAACGGATTTTCTCTTTTCTCTCCCTTTGCAAGTCAGGTTTCCCCTATGACTCACAGCCTCGAGCGCTATCTTGGGCCCACCCAGTCTGCCTGTTGCTACAACAACCATAAACACAATCCCAGAGCACCTCTCCCCTACCCCGGGCACACAGGCCAGGCACCCTTGCCCCACCCCTGTCTCCCTGGCAGAGCTCCTGAACCAAAGGAGAGGCCTCAGCAGGTAGCAGGGAGGGAGGGCTCTGCTTGTTCCATTTTCACATTTTTTTATTAAACAAAACCACCACTCCCAACAGGCTTGGTTTCCAGAGTTACCTTTAATGACCAGGTCTGAACAAAAGCATGCACAGCTTCCCCTGCCCCCGCACCCCCCACACACACACACACAGCTCCCCAGCCCTGGAAGGCACCAGCCCAGGACTCCCCAGAGAAGCTCCCAGCCCCTTCCGCACCACTCCCCAACTCTGCTGTATAAACTTAAGATCCTGTGGCTTATGAAGAAAAAAATTATGATTATAATTTAATTGAGCACCTAATATGTGCCTGGTCCTTGGCCAGGCACTTCACATTTGTCAGGGAGAAGGGACAATGTCATATAGTTCTGCGTGGGAGCCTTTCTTGACTTAGAGCAAACCAGCTCTGTCCCCAGCTATCGTCTGGGGATGGCCAGGGTAGACTTTGGAAAGGTAATTCCAAGACCTAGGACCTGCTGAGACACAGTGTTAGAAGCGGGTACAGACTGAGGGAGAGTTGAGAGAGGGGGTGTCTTAAAAACTTGGGCTCTCCACTTGAGACTGCCATGACAAGGGGGTGGGGGACACCGAAGGCCGAGGGTCCTTCTTTTTTGCTATAGTGATTCCCAGTAGGGGCGATGTTGTCCCCAGGAAGATGGAAATAGGTTCTTGGGGGGTAAGGGGAAGTTTAGATATTGTGATCATTTCCCGTGTTCCAAAGAGTCCCGGCACATAAACAGATATAGAATATAACTGCAGGGTTAAAACTTGATGGAGGAGGGGACAGTTAGGGGGAAATGTCTACAAGGATCCCTCAGGCAGATGCTTATGAAAAAAAAAAAGTTGAGCAACACTGTCCTACAAGACGGCCAGAGAATCTAACCAGAACCAGCTAAAATGACCCCCCTTCTGGCCTCTCTGAGTTGGCAGCTTCTGAGTGCCCCACCCAAGGCAGGATCTGGCAAACATAAGGGATCTCTTTGCAAAACATTAAAAAAACAAACCTGGAAAAAATAAGTGTAAATGTTTCCCTCAGCTGCATGGGGGGAGGTGTACAGGGCACAGAGAAGACCCCAGGCTTGGGCCTCCTGAGGCCTCTCTTAAGGGGCTTTGAGCCAAACGGGCCTGCCCCTGAGGAAGAGGCAGAAGGGCCAAGGGAAGGGAGAATCTGAAGCCTTGGCTCAGTTTCATGCAATTTCATGCAGGGCAGCGTTGGCGCAGCTCAGGCATGGTGTTTGGAGTGTCGCTATTAAGACAAAAACCAAGAAGTGGAGGGAGGAGCCTTCCCTCCACCTCCCACTCTACTGCACACACCACATTCCCCTGAACTCTGCCTAATACAAGAGCATTTCATGGCACCCATCCCCCACCCCAAGGGGCAGTGTCTCAGAAGAGGGCCCCTGGTCTGCCCCGACCACCACCAAGTGGGGAGCTCGTGGTGGACGGCAGGGACACCCCCATGCCCACAGACCCTGGGGCTCCAGGAGACCCTAAAAGCCCCCACCAGCTGTCGGCTCCTTTGGGGTGGGCAGAGGCACAGGTTCTGGGTAATAGGGCAGCGCCCTAGGCGTCTGGTCAAAGGGTGGGATCTCAGGCACTGTATCAGGCTTCAGGTCAAAGGGCTCAGTCTCAGGCAGAAGGTCAAAAGGCACGATCTTGGGTGCATTCAGCGTCTTCTTGGGCTAAGATGAGGAAAAGGGGTTTAAGTGGGGTTTGGAATGGATGCAGATAGGGTTGAGAGAAAGAGGCCTTGGTGAGCATGCAGAGCTGGGAGGGGTGAGTAGGGAGGAGAGGGGAGTACACAATGTATTAGGATGGAAAGGAACCGCATTTTAAATGCTTCCTCAAGAAGGCCCTGGGGCTGATAGGGTGGGGCAAACCTGGGCCCAGGAATTCATAAACACAGTTCAAATGGACCCCTCCCATCCTCCCTCTAAGGTCTTCCCCAGTCCCGGCCTTGGCCTCCTACCAGCTCGGGGGTGGGGTGATGGGGGAAGAGCCTGCTGGGGGTGGGAAAGGAGTTTTCTAAGAGGCCTGTCATTGGATTCTAACTGAGGAGGCAAACAACTTCACCGGCTTCAGAGTCAGACACTGCTGATCCCAGTTCCTGTTATTCCTCGGGGTGCCACCCCGGATGAGGAGAGGGAGAGGCATGGAAGAGGGACATTCTGGCTGTTTCCCTTTGGCCACATCCTCCCCTCCTACCACCCATGCCTGAGTCAGCAGACACCAAGATGCACAGAGAAATTACGCTGTTTTTATGACAGGTGGGCCTACATCCTGGGGCACCCAGCGGCGGCAGCTCCCAACTCTCCCTCCTGAGGGGCCGAGCCACCACCCTTGCTTTGGACAATCAGATGTCAGGGGAGAGGGACAGTTGGGTATGTCACCAGACTCCAGGGGTAGCAGTGTTGAGTCAAGGCCTGCAGCCACAGGAACACAAAGCAGCTGGTGCCAGCCTGCCCTGGGGGCACAGGGAGGGGCAGGGAGGCTGAGGAGACAACGTGGTCTCCATCTGGCCAGATGCAGAGGCCACCCCAGGGGACACCCCCACGGGGCAGGGGGCTCAGTCCTTACACTCTGCTGTCCCCACACACACTATCTTTGGGCCAGGTGATCACACACTGACTCTTCTTCAGTGCTATGAGGCTGAGCAGCTGAAGGCCGTCGGCCTTAGCCATCCGTTAGCCATTGCTGCACACCTGCACACACGCAGTGCGCCTGTGCCAGGGATGTGCACACCCGCACACACACAGCAGCCCCATGCCAGGGCTGTGAAACGGTCTCCCTCAGAAAATGAAGGAGCCAGAAGCAACCCTCTGTCCAGGCTAGCCTCTGCCCTGTTTTCTGCTGTAGGGCCCAGGGATGGAAGGAGGAGGTGAGGAGCAGAAAATGCAGCAAAAGCCTGAATGGTGTGGCTCAGCTGGTTGGGTGTTGGCCCACAAAGCAAAAGGTGGCGGTTTGATTGCTGNGATGTGCACACCCGCACACACACAGCAGCCCCATGCCAGGGCTGTGAAACGGTCTCCCTCAGAAAATGAAGGAGCCAGAAGCAACCCTCTGTCCAGGCTAGCCTCTGCCCTGTTTTCTGCTGTAGGGCCCAGGGATGGAAGGAGGAGGTGAGGAGCAGAAAATGCAGCAAAAGCCTGAACGGTGTGGCTCAGCTGGTTGGGTGTCGGCCCACAAAGCAAAAGGTGGCGGTTTGATTGCTGGTCAGGGCACACGCCTGAGTTTTGGGTTGGTTCCCCGTTGGGGCTGAAGAGAGGTAACTGGTCAGTTTCTCCCTGACCTGTGTTTCTCTTTCATGTCGATGTTTCTCTCTCTCTCTCTCTTTCTCCCTCCCTTCCCCTCTCTCTAAAACAAATAAGTAAAATATTGTTTTCAAAAAGAAAGTGCAGCGGAAGAGGGGGTGGTGCACACCTGGGTTCTGGCCTCAGCTTTGACCCCTCAATCACTTGAGTGACAATAGGCAAGTCACTTCCCCTTTCCGAGCCTCAGCTTCCTCTAATGCAAAGTGAAGAAACAAGTTGATTATCTCTGAAGCATCTTTCAACTCAAAAATCCTACCATGACAAAATGATAAAACGTTCACAATGATATGATCCAAAAAAAAAAAAATGGAACAAACCACTACTCACCTCTGAGGCTGCTTGCCTGGCACTGATAACCCTCTTCTCCCTGCCAGCTGCCCACCCTGTGCCATCTGTCTTTCTGACTGACCCTTAAAAGAGTCAGACTTTATTTACTAAAAAAAAAAAAAAAAATAGCGAAAGGAGGATGCTGGCCAGTGTGACTCAGTGGTTTGGAGCATCATCCCTTAACCGACGGGTTGTGGGTTTGATCCCTGGTCTGGGTGCATGGAAGGAGCAACCAACTGATGTCTCCCATTGATGTTTCTCTCTCTTCCTCCCCCTCTCCCTTCCCCTCCCTCAAAAAGCAATGAAAAAGAAAAAGTCCTTGGGTGAGGACTTTAAACAAAAAGAGAGAAACACACACCTCTAAAAATGTCCTCCCTGCTTTGGATCCAATGACCAGGAAAAACAACCCCAACTCAGCTTTGTGGAGGAAAGGTATGATAAGCAATCTCTCCATGGCCACTAGGCTTAGAGGGACAAGAGAGACCAGAACCCTGAGTTGGGAACATGTTTTGACCAAGTTTTGGAATTCTGGAACAAGGAGGCTTTATTTGCCTTGAGTCCAAGAAGAAGCTGCAGGATGGGCTAGGATCTGGGGAGAAGTCAGCCAGCCCTCATTCTGGCCCTGGTTGCTCACCTTTAATGCCCACGACCCCCTGACCCTTAAGTGCTTCCTAGTCCCACCCTCAAGCACGGGGAGCAGGTCTGACAGGCCCAAGTGCAGGTTGCCAACTGCCCCGTCAGAAATACTCCAGAACAGCTCTGGCTGGTGTAGCTCAGTGGATTGAGTGTGGGCTGTGAACCAAAGGGTCACCAGTTCAGTTCCCAGTCAGGGCACATGCCTGGGTTGCCAACCAGCTCCCTAGTGGGGGCCATGTGAGAGGCAACCGCACATTGATGTTTCTGTCTTTCTTTCTCCCTCCCTTACCCTCTGTCTAAAATAAAAATAAAAATAAATAAAATCTTAAAAAAAATACTCCAGAACACATTAATTTCTGTTTCTGCCTCCCTTTCCGGATTCTAAAAGAACTCTAATAATATCCAAATTACTGTCTTGGAGAGTTGGCTCTTTACTAACCACAGTTCCTGCTGTTTGGATGGCGCCCCAATTTGCCTGATCCTCCCAGCAGTTCTCAATCCACTGACCCCAAGCAGCATTCACCTCTCTCATTCACTAACGGTTGCCTAGCTAGGCGTCATCCGATAGGGACGCCAAACTGCTACTCATTGTTTGGGAGACAGAGGGAAATGCCAGGGAGTGGCTGGATTCCGTGTGTGTGTGTGTGTGTGTGTGTGTGTGTACGCGCGAGTATTTCAATGCAAACTTAACCTGTGATGTCATTGTGTCTAGCAGTTCCCTGACTCAGGGTGGGGCCGTACGAGGGATTCCCTCCTTTATTCCCCAGGAAGAAGGTGTGGGAGGCCAGATGACCCACAGCTGGGGCCTTCCCACCCTTTCAGGATTCCCTCCACCTTGCCCCCTCCCCCTTGCCAAATCATCACCGCCCACATCTGCGGTGGGGCATACAGAATCTCCTCTTCCCCTGATGGAGAACTCACATCATCCTGTGAGGCTTTTCTCCAAATCTCTCCATGCCTGGCCACCCAAACATCCTACCCCAATGGGCCTGATTTTACCATAAACATTGCCGCCCCTGATCTTCCCTATTAGGTCTGCCAAGGCCTAGCGCTATTTTTACCTCGTTCTCTTCCCCAGCCTGCAGACTCAGGGCAGAGAGGCCTCTGCCTTCCTCCAGCATCAGAGTAGCCCGCCCGCAGGCCCCCACCTGGAACATCTGCTGTGCAGCTCAGGGCAGGGAAGTTCTGCGTCCCTGAGCCCCACCCTGTCGCCAGTCTTTATCTCTGAGCTCATCTCAGAGTTGGGACGCTTTTAGTTCTTAGTTATTTCCTCT
Source organism: Sturnira hondurensis (assembly GCF_014824575.4). Classification (NCBI taxonomy): domain Eukaryota; kingdom Metazoa; phylum Chordata; class Mammalia; order Chiroptera; family Phyllostomidae; genus Sturnira; species Sturnira hondurensis. The sequence continues at coordinate 531,082 of NW_028094263.1, read as the reverse complement.
GATGTTTGGGGGCTCAGGGTCCTCAGCTTGAGCTTTTCCTGCTACCTCAACTCTCTGTTCTCCTCCGGCCCTGGGTTAGTACAGATGCAGTCAAAGCCACCCTGAGATTTGACCTCGTCCCCCCACAGACACACAATACACAGCCCCAGACCCCCGCCAGTGGCTGAGAGGGAGCGGCAGAGGGATGCTATTGGCCTCTGCATGGAAGCCTTTCTCCCTCCATAGCTGTCCTCTCAGAGTCTCCACCTTTGACATGGGGAAGTTTACCCCAAGACCAAGAATTTCCCCAGGTCCTGTGGTCTGGGACATTTAAAAGTGAGAAGGGCCACCCACTCAGCCCTCCATGGCAACCCTGTACCATACCAGGTAGAAAAGATCAGGCTTGTTTGCTCCCCTATCTTGTTCTCCTTCCTTTGATGCCTCTCAGTGCTAGGTAGATCTCTTAAAAAATCACACACACACACAGCTTTCTCCAAGCAGATCAAGTGGAAACAGCTCTGGGCAAAAACATTTACTACCAGACAGTACTGGACGGGGAGAGGCGAAGCTTTTTAAAGGCCTCTTGGGTGGAGTCCCTGGGCAGGGGACGGGGAGGGGGAATGTCACTTCTGCCTCTGTCCCACCTCTTCAGCTAATGCCAGCTGGCCCACCACACTGTGTCTATTGTGGCCAAACACTTGTCTCAATCTGCATCTTTCTTAGCTCCCTCTACAGAGGCCAACCCCAGGACACGTGGCATCCCAGGTGGCTACTCAGAAGCCAGCTTGACCAAACCCCAGAGTCTTCAGTGAAGCCAAAGCTGAGAGGGGTCTTCTCACCTATGGGCTGTGGGAAATCCAGCCTTCCTTTCCTTTCCGCTCCGGTCAATAGGAAGAGGGAGCACAGACTACCTTCCACCCCCCGGGTCTCATCTCCTTGGGATGGGAACATCCATCCACCAGGCCTGCGGGAAGCCGAGAGGCGAGGCTGGGCACATTCGCACCCAAGCAAAAAGATCACCAAGCCCTCAGCTGAGTCCCAACTTAATGGAATTGGGGAGGAGGTGTGGAGAGGGGCAGGTTTATTTGGGGTTAAGACACAAAAACTACATGGTTTTTTATCCTGGCAGGAGGAATGGGGAGAGGTGCAAACGAAGCAATCAGCGCCTGGGCGGAGCCTGGAGCGCGCCAGCCTCCTCCAGCGAGTGTGCCCGTTCGCCGCCCCCGCAGGTATGCGAGGTGATTCACTGTGCCCGGACCGTGGGCCTGGGCTGTCCACTCCCTTCCACCAGCCCCTCTTGCCTTCTTCACTCACCCACCCCCCAACCCCGCCTGCCTGCTTCCACCTGGCCAAGAGGACGGGAGCGCCTCTGACTAGGGCGTCCCCAAGGGACTGAAAGTGTCGGGAGGCTAGGGACAGATCGCGCCGGGGGGATAGGGTAGGTAGCCAGGGCTGAGGCGGGGGTGCGGGGTCCGCGGGGGTGTGCTGTCTATGGTGTCCCTCGCCTGGCTCAGCCCCCGCCGGTGCGTGCCTGGGCCCTGAATCACCCGCTATATCGGGCGGGCAGTGCCTGAGGCCCCAAACCCGGGCCTTGCTGCCAGTGTCCGTTTACAGCGGGTCCCAAACACCGCCAGAGACCTACGGCTTTCCCCCAAACTTCCTCGGAGTAGACTTTTGACAGAGCCAAGTTTGGAGCAGTCTGCGAGGGACAGTGTCCCCGAATCCAGCCTCCTAACTCGGTTCTACTACATTTGACACCGAAGGGAGGGGGCTCGGTGAGGAGACCCGGGGTGCAGAACGCGCCCCTCTTCGCACTCCAGGAATCCGCTCCTCACCCCACCCCCCACAGGAGCGGTCCTCCCAAGGAGGGTGGGTCCCCCAGGTCCAGACAGGCTGGCGGGAGAGCCGAGCCGCGCTGAGGGCAGGTCCCCGGACCCCAAACCCCGGGCCTGGGATTGCAGGCTGGGCGCGGAGCTCGGAGCGAGGTCCGCCCCACCAGCTCACCTGGTAGATCATAACTTTAAAGTTGCGGCGCCTCAACAGCTCGGCCTCGTTGACCTCCAGCTTCTTGATCTGGCCGGCCTGGCGCTCCAGGCTGCCGCGCACGGTCTTCACGTTGACGCTGACCTTGCGGACCTTCTCCAGCAACTTGCTCACCGTGTTACTGGTGGTGGCGTGCGCCTTGCCCAGCTTACTCAGCTCACCCTGGATGCTCTGCACGGCGCCCTCCATCTCCGCCTGCCGCTCCTCCAGTTGGGCTTGGGTCAGCTGGATCTGGTCGACGGCGCCGATGATTTTGTCCAGAAGGCTCAGCACCAGCACGCCGTTCACCTGGTCCGACTTGATCAGCTCCTCGGAGCCAGCGCCCGATGGCTCCTCCGCCGCCGCCGCCCGCACTATCGAGGACGCCGGGTCTTCCGCGTCAGGGTACCCGGGGAGCGGCTGCTCGACGATGTGGAGCTGGGTGTCCTCCATGGCTACCGGAGCCGTGCAGGGCCGGCGGGTGGAGCTGAAGCTGGAGCGGGAGACCGGGACAGGAGGAAGAGCGGGAGGGGGGAGGAGAGTGAGAGCGATCGGAGAGCGGAGGAAACTCAAGCCACGTCCGTGCGCCCCGGGACCTCGGCCAGAACTGTGGGGGGCGATCTCTGCGCTCCCGGGCTCCCAGGCCAAACCCGGGAGTCTCAGCGCCCATTGGCTGGCCCCACCCCAGAAAGGGAGGGACTGGGGAGAAGGGGAGAACGAGGATGGGGGAGGGGGCAACCGAGGGGGACCCGAGAGCCGACCGCCCCACCCTTCCCAGGATGGTTGGAATAGTTGGAGCCGGAGACGAAGCGGAGGCGACAAGAGCGAGAGCGGGACTGCGACGAAGGAATGCGAGCTGGAGAGGAGACAGGTCCTAGAGTATGGCTCCGCTTTCCCTCCCCTTTCCTGCTTGCCCGCAACCTGCCTCGGCCTTTGACATCCTGGAGGGGGCGAGTCAGGTGGAACATCGGACCCTGAAATGATACGTGAAATGTTGTGTTGTGTTGTGTTGTGTTGGCTTGTGCCCAGTTTCTGAAAAGGAAAGGATCCACAGTCTTTTTGAAGGGGCCTCTAGCATATCCCCAAATACCAGCTGCTACTCTAAAAGCTTGAGGGGTTGCTTGGGGAACGGAAGAAAGAGACTTTCCATTAGGCTCCCAGTGGTGGTGAGGGGCTGCAAAGCCCTCTGGGTTTCCACTAGGGTTGTCCTATTTTAATTCTGTTAAAATGGGCAATGAAGTAGAAAATAAAACCTTTTGCCCATCTCTAACCTTTCTCTAAAACCCAGCTTTTTCTGTGTTTACCCCTGCTCCAGAGGCCTAGCAGGCACCAAGCTCAGAGCAGGACTTAGGAATGCACTCTTCTCGCCACATTCGAAAGACTGGTGCTCAGCAGAGAAATGATCAAATCTCACCTTCTCATTTAACAAACGGGGACAGGAGGGCCTGGAGAGGGCAAGTGACGGGCCGCAGTCCACCTGCAGGGTAGCACCGGCTTGGCGCTCAAACCAGGTCCCTGGGCTCCTCCCACACTTCGTCCCGTCGCGCTGCACCTCTCATTCTACAGGATGAGCACGCATGGCCACCCACCAGCCAGTGGGCCTGAGCATTACGTGCAGACGTATTTTCAACTGTAATGGGTACCAAAGAGCAGGGCCAAGGCGGACCCTTAGCTCGGAAGTCCAGGAAGTCCAGGCTGCCCACACGCGCCCACTGTGCTCTCCAGCACAGCACTGGAGCTGTGAGTCCCCTGGAGCGGCACCACCCGCCTTTCCCCCAGAAAAGCGGCAAACCTTGCCCCAGTTAGGAAACCAGTCTTGGGTTTCCCCAGCTGGATAGACGATGGTCTTGGCAAAAGAGCTGTTCTAGTCTGGCATGCCTTGTCGTTAGGAAGAGTGAAAACTCGCTGGGTGGAAACCTGGGGCTCCATCAACTCTGTTGGAGAACCCACCAACCCAGAAAGGAGCTGGAGAGCTGGAGCGCTGGAGAGCTCTGGGGTTAGCCCAGGGCAGTCCCAGCGACTGGTGGAAAAAATACCTTCCCAACGTTTCAATGGCTGCTTTCTCAGAAACAAATGGCTTTCCTGTGTGAGATCAAGTAGAATGAACCGGTATACAAGTATAAGATCATAGCTGACATATAAAGTCAAATATAATATAGAAAACTATGTATAATACATAAAATTATATAATATATATTATATTATTATATTAAATTATATATATATATATATATATATATATATATGCCTACTAGACCTGACCAATTTATTTCATGATTTAAAAGAAAATGTACTTTGGCAGTCTAAGTTGTTTCCATTGAGCGTTGATAAGATTTCCAGAAAAAAGAAGAGCAACAGTAGAGAAACTTACTGAACCTTCACAGGGTTCTTATATTTTTTAATCGGTTAGATTATTTTCATAGGTAACACAAGATACAAAGTGTGAATAGCACACAAAAATATAGTGAAAAGGTTTCTTTCTACCTCTGTCTGCAGCACCTAATTTCCTCCCCAGGAGATAATTGTTACTATTGTCTTGTGGAGTCTTCCATAGAAAATCTCTGCATATAACATCAAATATATATATGGTTTTCTTTTTTTAGTCACTAATATATCTTGAAGATTGTTCCATATCAGTACATGTGGAGCTGTCTTGTTTTCCAAAGTACAGATGCACCATATTTATTTAACTAGTTCTCTCTCAGTGGACATTTAGACATTGCAACCTCACTGTTGCAGGGTGGGGTGGGGGTGGTGCCAAAGAGAAATTCTAGTGATTGACTTGATTTTTGTGGCTGCGTACTTGCTAAAGGAATTAAGTCCATGCCATTCAGCTCTCCCATCAGGAAAGTATTTCTACTCTTCAAATAGGAATGACAGTATTTGAGATGAGTCAGATTAGGTCCCAGGGGTAGTCTGGTAAATACGTGCGTCATCTGATGCCTCGTTAACAGAGAATTTTGCAGAAAGGGCCCTACCCCTACTTACACGTTTCTCTACTTTTCCTCTTCTTACTAAATGCCAGCTAAACCCGACAGGGGGCGTGCTAAGCCTTGGGGAACTAGTGTCAAGAGGACAGCCAGAACTGGAGCGGAACAATTCTCCGAGAACTTCATTTCAGTGAAAATAAGCAGTTTCCCTTCGTTTGAGACTGCATTCAGCACGCCATCGCTTGCATTCAGGGTTGATAATTTCCATTTTCCATTGCTCACTCTATTTGCTGAGAGGCAAACTGTTCCATCATGCGCTCGCAGCTGCTGAGGCAGACTCTGTAAAAGGGATACAAAAGTGGAGACAAACAACCCTGTGGCCCAGAAAAAGAACCGGTTGCACTCACGTTAGCCGCTGGAACCTCGCAGCGCTCTATCATATTCCTCCATCCGTCCATGTGTTCAGCAAAGTGTGACTGCTTACCATGAGCCAGCAACTGGGCTGGAAACTTCAAGGAGGATGAGGAAGGCTCGGTCCTTCCTAAGGAGAAATCCAGAGCGTAGCAGGAGAGGCAGATGCACGAATACTTTCCCACACAAAGCGGAGGGCCCTCCAGCCGCTCAGGGAGGGTTGCCACTACTGGGAGAGTGGCGAAGGGTTCACAGGGGGAGGGTCTCTAGCATGAGGAGGAGGGAGGGTAGGCCCTTTCTCCCCTCCCCCCAGTAGCAACAAGAGGTGTGAAAGGGCAGGGCTGAGGGGTGGGTAAGCCAGGCATTGCTCATCTCTTGCTGTGGTTCTGCCTTAAATCTCATCAGTTTACACCTAGGAAGATTCAGCAAGGTGTGAGGGGCACGGCATGTAATGTGTTCCACTCAGTGTTGGATCTGTGCTGAGAGCGAGCCTAGGGAGACAGTGTGTTTTGTTCATAATAAACGGTTGGGATGAATGACGTCTTCACATCAGAGAAACAACCATCCCACATAGAAAACCAGTCCTTAGCAGCTGGCTCACAGTTGCCACGGGTTTTTCTCCCCAGATTTATGGGCACTATTCTTGTCCCTCTGACATATGTGGAAAGTGCTTATGATGTTTGTATATTTCTCTTCCTAAAAAATCCCTTCCTTTCTTTTTCAAACAATATATAGGATAGACTTCCTGAACCAGCAAACAATAAAAATATTTACTAGGTGCTAGTCTATGCATCATTTGGTGCTAGTAACCAACCACAGGACACAGCAGGTTTGCTCTGGGGAGAGAGGTTTTAGTCTCAGGGAAGCAGTGACTCAGGCTAACACACAGAAAATACATTAATGAAAATGCCATAAAGCCTTCCCTCTCCTTTGCCTTCGACGTGTACTGGTCTCTTATCTTACATACAAATAACAAAAGCCAACACACAGACAACAACAACTGCAGTCGTAATTGGTCTTACCTTCCTGTCGCGTCCAGGTTGGATCCGTCTGTTTCCTCCTGTTCAAATTCATTGTTTTTCCGGAATAGCCGCTGTGGATCTGTTACCCTCAGGTCAATCCTTACACTTCTGCAGTTTATCCAAAAAGCTGGCTTCCTCTCTACCGAAAGTGAATTTAAAAGTCACTAATAAACTCTGTCTTCTACCAGCTGTCTCTCCCTGTCTAGTTTTATTTGAGCTCTGCAGGATTTAGCATTACTGTCCTTGATAGTCTTCCTCGTGGCCTTTTGTGAGGCTGTATTGTTTTTGTTTATTTCTTGTCCCATTTGCTAACTCGTTTTTCCTTCCTTTCATTTTTTAAAACAGCTTTTAAAACTTCTAAAAAAACATTTAAAACCCAAGCTTCATTGAGATATCATTTATGTAGTATACAGTTCACCTTTTAAAAATGTACTAAATGGTTTTTAGTACGTTCACAGAGTTGGCAACCATAATCAATTTGAGAGCATTTTGATCACCCCCAAAATAAGCACCTGTCAAATAAAAAAAAGATCTGGACTTAGTGAAGGGAGAATTGATCTGAGACGTGTCTGCACAGGAGGAAAGGGACCATTTGTGCACAGTCGGGGAGGGGTCTACTGTAGCGGGGAGAACACTGCGACCATAAGACCTGTGTGTCGCAAGGCCAAACAAAAGGGAGTTTTCTTTGACTGAGAGGGCTAAACAAAGCTAACACACACACACACACACACACACACACGAGCAGGTGCGGAGAATGGATGAAAGGGTGACATGAGAATGGATCAGAGAATGCTTTTCCCTGAAGTCAGTCCATCCTCAGAACGGGCTGTGTGCCAGCTGAGGCTGAGTGGGCCAAAGTCAGGGGCTTGTGGGGAGGAGAGAGGCTGAAATGAAGTTCGGTTAAGGAAGCATTTTGTCCCGAGGGATCAGCAGGGACAAGCAGGTCAGTATCATTTATGAGACAAAGAATGAAAATATGGAGGGTCTATGCCTGCCCTGGTCACAGGTAAATGAGAGGGTGCCTGTGAGTCACAGGGAGAGGCTGCATCTTCCCAGTAAGCTGTTTTCCAGAACACAAAAGGGTAGGGCGAGGCCTTTAAATGTCAGTGTTTTCCAGGAACACAGGGTCAGGTGAAACAACCCCGCTGCCCCAGGCCCATGAGCAGTCACCCCCATTCCTCCCTTCTCCCAGGGCCTCACAACCACCCATCTACTTGGGGTCTACGGACTTGCCTGATCTGGACACTTCATGTAAGTGGCATCATACAATAGGTGGCCTTTTGAGTGTGGCTTCTTTCAGGCGGTTCATTTTCAAGGTTGACTCCTGCTGTAGCATTTATCAGTACTTCAGTCCTTTTAACTGCTGAATAAAATGCCGTTGTATAGATACGCTACATGGTGTTTGTCGATAGACGTTTAGGTTGTTTCGTTTTTTGTCTATTATGAATAACCCTGCTATGAATATTCATGCCATTTCCCTTTTTCTTTCCTGGGCCACTTTTGTAATGCAGGTGTTTAACCCAGGTTCTGCCTCCGGCCCTCTGCTCTGGTTCCAGTCACTTTCCCTCTTTTTTTTTTTTCTTGTCTTCTGGCACCCTCTTTGCTATGACTCTAAAATCAGTGTCTCTGCTTCTTGAAATGTTAAACATATTGGAAACCAGCAGCACGGACAGACACCAAGTGATCAGAATGGATGCTGTTGTCCGTCTTGCTGAAGCAGAGTTCTGGCAGCCCCTGCTGGGCCAGGCATTACCAAGGGTCCAGAGGTGGTTGCTGAATCCCACCAGGCCAGGAGGCGCAGTGACGGGTTACCAGTATGTCCACCTCCTTCCTAAATACTAGACTTGCTCTTATCTCCCACTGCTTACAGCCTCTTTGGGTACCCCACCCTCACCTCAATGCAACGTAAACTAAACTAAATTTAATGACTTCCCTCAAAAATAAGATCTCTCATGACTTTCTTACTTCCATCAACCGCACCACCCTCCTTTCAACCACCAGTCTCCAACTTGCAGTTTTTTTAACTCTTCTCTCTCCCTCTCCTCTGTAAGCAAACGGAACCCCAAGGCCTGCTCGTCCTTTCCCTGTAACCACCCCCGTCACTCCCATTACCGTGGCCACCCCTCTGGTCCAGTGGTTATCCACTGATGCCTGCGTTGTTACTGCTCTTTCTGGTTGGTCTCTGCATCTCTAACCTCTTCCCTCCAATTCACCTGGCATGTACTGCATTGCCAGTCATTCTTCCTAAAATGTTACTGGGCTGCCTTCTTCTGAAAAAAAAAAAAAGGCCTTCTATGGCTTTGCCTCATTTCTTCAGATTTATTCCATTTGGTTCTACCTCCAAATTGGTATATGATTTCAAGCGACTTTTCTTCTCTTAGTTCATCTCTCTTTTAGTCCTTAATTTTTTTTCATCTGTAAATGAAAAAATAGGAGTACGTGATTTCTAAGGTTCCTTCCAGTTCTGACATTCAGTGAGTCTGTGAGACAAATCTTTGACACTTTAAAAAGCCCTCTGAGACCTGATAGTGCTTCGGAAAAATCTTTTTGAACTCCATTCACTCAAACAAATGTTTATCGAGTGCCTACAAAGTGCTAGTCCCAGGGCCAGGGGATGGGGACCCAGAGATGGAAAGACACGGTCCTTGCCATCAGAAACTTCCGGTCTGACATGAGAGTAGGGCACAGACCTCAACAACGACAACTGAGCGGGGCAGCGACCACTAAAGGCATCACATATAGTGAATGATGACAAGGCAGAGGAAAGGGCACTACCGTCTATGGAAGGGCGTCAGGGGCACTTCAGAGGAGCTGAGCTGTGGCATTTGCTGGGGGTCAGGGTTCCAAGCAGAGGAAAGATCTCGGTAATGGCATGAGGCTGTCTGAGCCCTTGTGGCTATTTGCCGTGGCAAATATTTTATCGAAGCTGAAGCATAAGATGTTCGGAGGCAGACAGGCTAAAGGTGAGGCCGGGCTGAGAAAAGCTGCCCAATCACAGTGCATCCTGGAAGTCATGCTGAGCGGTCTGGACTTTATCCTAAAGGTTATAAGGCACTAATTAAGGATTGCAACCAAAAGAGGAAAAGAAGCTGATTGGAACTGTAGAAAGAAAATTGATTTGAGGGAATGTCGACAACAGTTTGGAAAGGCCTTGGCCCAGCGGCGCAGTCAGCTGGAGCACTGTCCCACGCACCAACAGGTTGTGGGCTCATCCCGTCAGGGCACACACCTGGGTTACAGGTTTGATCGGGGCGCACAGGGGAGACAACCGACCCGTGTTTCCCCCTCACATTGATGTTCTCTCTTTCCCTCCCCCTTCCTCTTGCTCCGAAATCAGTAAGCATATCTTCTGGTAAGGATAAAAAAAACAAAGGTTGTTTGAGAATGAAATGTGTTCATTTACAGAAACAGACATGTCAGAACAGTTGATACACCACTGGTATCAGGAAACGTGCCCGACCCCTTGCCCATTCTCCTAACTTGCACCGGTTGAGAACTGGTATGGAGAAGACTTTCTGTTAAACTCATTCTGTTGCTCACAGAGGATCCTCCACCTTCCTTTCAGAACCAAGACCGGATCTTTGAAACGGCACTGTCAATAAAAACAGTAAGTGTTTAGCAGCCGTACACATCTAAGTAAGACCACTGCACTTGGGAAACTCGGCCCTCTTCCCGGGAAACGAAGCTCCCGTCTCACAATGTGCGAATGGGAAGAGTGTGCCTCTTGTTCAGATGCAGGGGCTTGGTGCTCCCCTCAGATCTCCACGTTTTCCCTGTGCTCTGGGTGGGACAGGCCAGCTGTGTGTTGGGGAAGGACGCATTTTTCCACCCAAACACATATTTCTATGGACCCTTGGGGCCGCTGATTGGTGTGAATGAGCAATTGCACAGACGTGGTTCCTGAATCCATTATATTACTTCAGAGAGATGACTTAAAGTTTTTCCATGACTTAAATTGGAAGAGGCAATTTGACTATTCAGGTAATTCATGGTTCAAAAACTTTAATGTTTATAAGTGATTGTTAAGAGAGCAAATAAATACACAAGATGTAGAAAGATTCCAAAATAAGTAGATGATGTCCAATGCAAATGTATGTAAAATACATTAATCAATGTTTAGGAGCACTAGAATAACAGAGTGATCAAAATGGGAAGAGACTAGCTGGAAATTTTTTTCATTTATGAATTTTTTTAATTATTTAAAATTTACAGAAAAGTTTTTTTAAGTCACAAATATTTTTTCTGAACCACTTGAAAGTAAATTGACAACCTGACATCTCATAATCCCCAAATATTATGTATTTTCTACAAACAAGAACATTCAGGTATATAACCTAGTACAACCATCCAAATCAGAAAATTAACATTGATACATACCACCATCTCCTTCCCAGCAGCCTATCACATTTCATCATCTGTCCCGAAATTGTCCTTAGAGCTTAGCCATCCAATCTGAGACCACCTCTCCAAGGCAGCTGGTACCTCTCTTTAGCCTCCTTCATTCAAGGGAGTGCTACCTCATAGTTCCCTCGACTTTCATAACTTTGGCATTTTTGAAGATTAAAGAACAATGATGTAGAATGTTGCTAAGTTTGGGCTTGTCTGATACTTCCTTGTGATTGGATTCAGCAGGAATAGCACAAAAGGGATGCTCTGTCCTTCTCTTGCATTCTACCAGGTGGTGCGTGATTTTGAGTTGCTAGTGATGTTAACCTTGACCCGTTGGTTGAGGTGTCAAACTTTTCCACTGTAAAATTACTCTTTCCCTCTTTATTATCCAGAACTATTTTGTAGGGTGGTATTTTGAGACTAAATAAATATTCCATAATGCAATTCCTTGAACAGCACAAACTACCATAACTCACCCAAAATGAAAGAAATAGTTTGGATAGCTCTATAACTCTTAAGGACATTGAATCTGTAATTTAAAGTCTCAAAAAAAGAAACCTCTATGTCCAGATGGTTTTAATAGAGAATTCTATCAAACATTTAAAGAAGAATTAACACCAATTCTACACAATCTTTTCTAGAAAACAAGATTTTGGATCTCTTTCCAAACCATTTTATGAGACCAGTATTACCCTGATATTGAAACCAGACAGAGAGTACAAAAAAAGAAAAATACAGACCAATATCCTTCATGAAAATACATCCAAAAGCCCTTAACAATAGCAAATATTCATTAATATGTAAAAAAATTATATAAGGCCCTGGCTGGCGTAGCTCAGTGGATTGAGCATGGGCCTGTGGACCAAACAACCGCAGTTCGATTCTCAGTCAGGGCACATGCCTGGGGTGTAGGCCAGTTCCCAGTAGGGGACACACGAGGGGCAACCATACATTGATATTTCTCTCCCCCTCTCCTTCCCTTCCCCTCTAAAGATAAAGTCTTTTTTAAAAGTTTGAAAATATGGACCCCAACACCAAAAGATAAAAAAAAAGAATTATATAATGGCTAAGTGGTGTTTATTCTAGGGTTGTAAGGCTGATTCAGCATTCGAAAGTCAGTCAGTATAATCCACCATATAATTTAAGTAAAGAAGAGACAAAGAAGAAAGAAGACAGAAAACTGTACTTGAACAATAATTAAATAAAAAAATTTAAAAAAGAGATTGTATCAATTGATGCAGAAAGTGCCTTTCACAAAATTCAATACCAATTCATGATTTTAAAAAAACTCTCAGAAAACCAGGAATAGTGGGAAATTTCCTCAACTTGATACAAATATCTACCTAGCTAGCGCCATTTTAATAGTGAAAGACTTCATTCTTTCTTCCTAAGATTGGAAATCAGTCAGGAATGTCTGCTGTTATCACTCTTACTAAAGAGAACACTGGAAGAACTAGCCAGCACAATAAGGCAAGAAAAAGATATGAAAGGCATACAGATTGGAAAAGAAAAAAAAACTCTGATTTTGTGCCAATATCATGATGTTCTACATAAAGAATCCCAAGGAGTCCTGGCTGGTGTGGCTTAATGGATTGAGTGCTAGCCTGTGAACCAAAAAGTCGCTGGTTCGATTCCCAGTCCAGGCACATGCAGGGGTTTCAGGGCTAGGTCCCCGGTGGGGGGCCTGTGAGAAGCAACCACATATTGATGTGTGTGTGTGTCTCTCTCTCTTCCTCTCCCCTCCCCTCTCTAAAAATAAATTTTAAAAAATCTTTTTTAAAATTCCAAGGAATTTATTTACAAAAAACTCATGTAAATACATGAGTTCAGCAAAGTTATAGGATATACAATAAGCACTCAAAAATCAGTCCTATTTCTCTATAGTTATAGTGAACACATGGAAGCTGAAATTAAAAATATAATACTGCCCTGGCCATGTAGCTCAGTTAGTTAGTATGTTGTCCCAATATATCAGGGTTTCAGGTTTAATCCCAGGTTGGGGCACATACAAGAATCAACCAATGAATGCATAAATAATGGAACAACAAATCTCTCCCCTCTTTCTCTCTCTCTCCGCCCCCCTTCATCTCTCTCTCTCTAAAATCAATTTAAAAATACAATTTAAGTTGCTCAAAAAGTGAAACACATGAATGTAACAACACAAGAAAACATGTAAAACTAAGTCAGTTTTGCTCATATATAATTTTTAAGTAAAATTGCTCAATCTGTTAATATTTTAAAAAATATATTGACATTTGTGACTTTATATAGTATTTTATGTTTAACATTTCTTCTGTATCTGTGGTTAGAATGAATTCTCATTATTATTATATCTGTAGTCTCCTACTTTACCAGATGTTCTTCTATTTTTATTGGTATTCAAAAAGAACGAGCTGTTATTTTTATTACTCTGTAAGCTATTTTGACTTTACTAATTCTTTTTGCCTTATTTGGGTTTATTCTGCTGTGTTTTTAAAACATGTTGAGTTATACTTATTTATTTATTATCTAAAAATATATTTTATTGATTATGCCATTACAGTTGTCCTATTCTCCCCCTTCATTCCCTTCCACCCTGCACACCCCCTCCCCCACCATTCTCCCCCCCTTAGTTTATAACCACGTCTCAAGTTCTTTAGATTCTATATTTCTCCCACTATTCTTTTTTTTAAAATATTTATTTATTTTTTAGAGAGAGGGGAAAGGAAGGAGAAAGAGAGGGAGAGAAACATCAATGTGTGGTTGCCTTTCATGTGTCCTCCACTGGGGACCTGGCCTGCAACCCAGGCATGTGCCCTGACTGGGAATTGAACCGGCGACCCTTTGCTTCACAGGCCCTCGCTCAATCCACTGAGCTACACCAGCCCGGGCTCTCCCACTATTCTTGCCCTCCCCCCTATCTATTTTCTACCTACTCTCTATGCTACTTTCTGTACCTTCTCTCCCCTTCTCCTCCTCCCACTCCCCTGTTGCTAACCCTCCATGTGCTCTTCATTTCTATGGTTCCACTCCTGATCTAGCTGTCCTCTTGGTTTGCTTTTGTTTTAGGTGTGGTTGTTAATAACTGTGAGTTTGCTGTCCTTTCACTGTTCATATTTTTCATCTTCTTTTTCTTAGATAAGTCCCTTTAACATTTCATATAATAAGGGCTTGGTGATGATGAACTCCTTGAATTTGACCTTATCTGAGAAGCACTTTATCTGCCCTTCCATTCTAAATGAAAGCTTTGCTGGATAGAGCAATCTTGGATGTAGGTCTTTGGATTTCATGACTTGGAGTACTTCTTTCCAGCCCCTTCTTGCCTGTAAGGTCTCTTTTGAGAAATCCGCTGACAGTCTGATGGGAAGTCCTTTGTAGGTGACTGTCCCCTTATCTCTTGCTGCTTCCAGGATTCTCTCCTTCATTTTAATCTTGGCTAATGTAATTATGATGTGCCTTGGTGTGTTCCTCCTTGGGCCCACCTTCTTTGGGACTCTCAGAGCTTCCTGGACTTCCTGGAAGTCTATTTCCTTTGCCAGATTGGGGAAGTTCTCCTTCATTATTTGTTCAAATAAGTTTTCCACTTGTTGCTGTTCCTCTTCCCCTTCTGGTACCCCTATAATTCAGATGTTGGAACATTTAAAGATGTCCTGGAGGTTCCTAAGCCTCTCCTCATTTTTTTGAGTTCTTGTTTCTTCATTGTTTTCTGTTTGATTTTTTTTTCTGCCTTCTGGTCCACTCCATTGATTTCAGTCCCAGTTTCCTTCCCATCACTATTGGTTCCCTGTGCATTTCCCTTCATGTCACTTAGTTTAGCCTTCATTTGTTCCTCTAATTTGTGACTAAAATCAACCAGTTCTGTGAGCATCCTGATCACCAATGCATCTGATAGGTTGGCTATCTCTTGGTTGCTTAGAAGTATTGGCTCTGGGGCTTTGAGCTGTTCTTCTTCTTGAGCCATCATGTTTTGGTCTGTGTCCAATATGTATGAGGGGCGGAGCCTTAGGTATTCACCAGGGCAGGGCAACCCAGTCCCTGGGTTGTGACACTGTATGTGGGGGCAGGGTCAGAGAGGGGCAATGGTGTTTGTTCTGCTCTCTCTCAGATTTTGGTCCCTTCTGCTGCTTCCCGAAAGCAAGTTGAGCCCTTCTGGTGCTGGTTACCAGGTGTGTAGGTTTGTGCACCCTCCAGGACCCTGTGGGTCTCTCCAACAAACTCTCTGTGAGCCTAGGAGCCTCTCCTGGCACCTCAACCCCTGAAAGTTTTTCCAGTTGGTGCTTTTAGGCTTTATTTCCCATCACTAGGGCCCTGTTTGTGTAGTCTGTCTCACTGCTCGCTCCTTTGCCTGGTTTATCTGCGTGTGAGTGTGACCGTGGTCAGCCAGCTGCCTTGCGATCTCACTGAATCCGTCTGTTGCCACCCCATGCCTGGGATCTCCCAACCGCTTCCTGCGTACCTGGGTCAGTCTGGCCACTTTTTCCTGCACCACCCCGCTCCGAAAGCTGCTGACTCCGCCCCTCTTACTGGTCTGGCTGAATGGTTCATTGTTGCCGGACTTTGGTACAGTTCAATTTTCTGTCTGTTTTGGTTGCATTTTGTTACTAAATCTTTGTTGTCTTTAAACTTAGTTGTGCGAGCAGGCACGTTTCCACCTATGCCTCCATCTTGGCTGGAAGTCCGAGTTATGCTTATTTAATTTACTTTAATTCGCCCTGTTTGGTATGGCTCAGTGGATCAAGTGCCGGCCTGCAAACCAAGGGGTAACCAGTTTGATTCCCAGTCAGGGCACATGCCTGGGTTGTGGGTCAGGTCCCCAGTAGGGGGCATGTGAGAGGCAACCACACACATCAATGTTTCTCTCCCTCTCTTTCTCCCTCCCTTCTCCTCTCTCTAAAAATAAATAAGTAAAATCTTTAAAATAATAATAATTTACCTTAATTTTTTCTTGTTTAATGAACACATTTAAACCTATGATTATTTTTCTCATTCACTCAGTGTAACTTTAGTGATATCCCATAAAATTTGACATATAGTGTTGTCATTATTAAGAGACTGATCTTTGACTCAGTCTTGAAAGAAACAATTTTGCAGAGAGGTGATGGAATCACTCCCAGTATGCAAAGCAGGCAAAGAACAGGTGCTTAGTGAACAGGCAAACACTGCTGATCCTTTAAGATGCAACTCAAATTTAATCTTCTCAGTAAAGGTTTCCAAGCAAGCCCTGGCTGGTGTAGCTCAGTAGCTCAGTGCTCAGTAGCTCAGTGGATTGAGCACCGGCCTGCGAACCAGAGGATCGCGGTTCAATTCCCAGTCAGGGCACATGACTGGGTTGCAGGCTGGTTCCCTGCAGGCCAACTCCCAGCAGGGGATGCACAAAAGGCAACCATACATTGATGTTTCTCTCTCTCTCCTTCCCCTCTAAAGATAAATAAATAAATACAATCTTAAAAAAAAAAGACTGGTGCTTGACATTTAAAATAAATAAATAAAGGTTTCCAAGCATAGCAGGTGATGCCTTTATCCACACACTATCCATATATTGCTGATAAAACCCTTATTGCATCATACATTCTGAGTTCCTTGAAGTTAGGATCCTTGTCCAATTTCCTACACCCTCAGACTACATCATATCAAGCCCCAAACTTTGTGTTAAAGAATTGAAGAGCCCTGGCAGAGTGGCTCAGTTGGTTGGAGTGTCGTCCTGTACAGCAAAAGGCTGCAAGTTCAACCCTGGCCAGGGCACCTTCCTAAGTTATAGGTTGGATGCCCAGGTAGGAGCGCTAAAGAGAGGCAAATGATCAATGTTTCTCTTTCTCTTTCTTTTTCTCTCTCCCTTCCTCTCCAAAATTAATAAACATATCCTCAGGTGAGGATTTTAAAAAAAGAATAGAAGAGAAGCATGTAAAAGTTGACTGGAAAGCTTCTAAAATTTATTTACCTCACATTTCTAACCAAATAGTGTTGGCAATGGCTATACAAATTACCGGAAGATTTTTTTGTCCCAAATTATATTTTTAAAATAGAAATAATTGTTCATCTGTATTCAGAGTTTCTACAACTCCAAGCAAAAACAAACAAAATAGGGTTCAGGACAATATCCAACCGAAGGTTTTCCTTCAGGTAACTTACTTCCCCTAAAACTTTTTTCTTCTCTGAAGACCATGTCCTTATTCCCACATTTCCTGCAGATGCCCTTTCCCACAGCCCCCCCTCCAACCTTAAGATACCACATCAGCCCAGTAGACTTTTTATAAAACAAAAACAACTCAACTATAAGTCATAGCAATCTCCAGCCTTAATTAAGTACATGGTTACAAAGAACCCACATCAGTTTGTCCCAAGTTAAGAAACTATATTTCCAGCTTTGTTTTCTTTCTTTCAAAAATATTTATTAAGTGTATTTGAATGGCAGGCACTAAGCTAGGCAGTGGAAATACAACAGTTCAAGTTAGATCTATCCCTTGACCATTGATTGAGTCAACCAGATCCTTTCTACTGGAATTTTCCAATGTATTTCTTCACTCCAGGTACAACCTCCTTTCTCTAAGCTACCAGAAACCCAATACAGAAACATTTGCTGGACTCTGTACTTCAGGACCCTTCTCGAACTAGTTTCCCGTGGGCAAATACTTTAGGTTTCATGTCTCAAGAGGCCACTCTGCATTGTGTCAACCATTCTGTCCCTTCTTCTCAACTTTCTTCATGGTTTCTACATTTTATTTCTTTAAGGAAGCCTCTTTCGTGACTTCCTTAACTTCCTGGAGCTAAAGGCTCTTTGCCTCATGTGTTGGTCACAAGAGCCTTGAGGGTTGCAGAAAATGTCACATGCCTTAGACTCATTCCTGTCTACGTATAGATGTAATCATTAACAGAGCTAAAGGAAGCTGACATTCTTTGAACACCAAAGAAAGCCTCAAAATCTACTATGGAGAGAATTTTACTTTTCACCAAAAGACTTTTATTTTAAACATTGGTAGTCGTTGAAAGTAAAAACAAGGTGTTATTTAGAGGAACTCAGACTGAAACTGCAAAAGAAACTACCTCTGTGAACACAACTGCAAATCAACATTGAAGGATGTCAGTCACTCAAAGTGACCACAGGTCACCTAAAGGTTGTGGCAGGAGAATTCTCTCATCCAGCACTCAAGCCAGATCCTTGGGAGAATAGTTTAAGAACTAGAGTTCCTTTTTACATAAAAGGGAAAACAACATAATTGACTAGACACTCATTAAACTGAGCTACTGGCATCTCAAAGATTTCAGGCAAGAGGTAGTAAAATTTTAAATAAAAATTTTACTGGTTGCCGCCAACTACTTGTAGGTGAACAGCTGAAAAATTATGCAAAACAAAATTTCCTTCCCAAAATTGGTAAGCGAAGTATACTGGGTTGAAAATGTTCTCCCAAAATTCATGTCTACCTGGAACCTATGAATATGACCTTATTTGGAAATAGTGTACTTGCAGATGTAAACAATTTAAGATGAAGTCATACTGGATTAAGGTGGGCCCTGATTCAATGACTGGTGCCCTTATATGAAGAGAAAAATGTGGACACAGACACAGACAAACAGAGGAGGAATGCCTTGTGAAGAGGCAGTAATTGGAGTGGCACATCTTGAAGCCAAGGAAAGCTAAGGATTGCAGGAAACCACCAGAAGCTAGGAAGAGGGAATGAAGGATTCTTCCCTAGACACTCCTTGGAAATATCATAGCCCTGTGGACATCCGATTGCAGAGTTCTAGCCTCCAGATCTCTAAGAGAATAAATTTCTGTTGTTTTAAGCCACCCCGTTTATGGTATTTGTGTAACAGCCCTCTGAAACTAATATAGAAAGCATATGGGAAAAAAGGCACTTGAGCAACATATTTCAAAACACTCAGTTTAACTTTCACCTCATCTGTAGGCCCCATCTAGGAATGTAAGTTGGATGAGCAAATATGAGCTGACCCTTCATTTGTGGAAATTTTGACAATTGTTGTGTATTCAGTCAAACTAAAAAAAGAGGAAAAAGTAGGAAAAACATTTATTTAAATCATTTCACTATAATGACACTTTTTATAATTTTGGGGGCTCTGTGAGATCGGTTCTGTCCTCTGTTTTGTCTTGGTAGTAAAATACTAATTGTTGTACCTATTGCTTAGACATTTTTACAGCTGCTGAGAAATAGTTCCATCAGACACGCCCAGACTGGCTAGTCTGCATAAGAAATTGCTCATGTCTTCTAGGATTATGTGGTCAACAGCATTTTATACTTGATCCTGTTGAACATATGCTGTATTTGTTCAAGTGACAGAAAGACGGAGCACAGAAGGTACTTTTTCTCTTCTCCTTTCCTTCTATACTTCTTTTCTTTCCTACAGAAACATATAGATAGCTGCAGATGAAATCAACATAAACGTCTGACTATTCTGGATCAAAACATTTTAATTAGTTTTGGGCTAAGTTAGTATATATGCTGACTGTGATGAAAAGAAAATCTGATTTTAGTCTAATATTTGTACTGTTTCTGTCCCCTCCTATGAGAAAACTTCTATTCATCCTTCAGTACCCATCTCAAAACTCAGAAATTCATGCCTAGACACACTGAAATAAAACTATTAAAAGAAAAGGAACAATCTTGAAATGAGTCATTCATGATTCATCACACACGAGTAAACCACAATAAGATTAATGGCTGACTTCTCACCCCAAACAATGGATGCCAGGAGGCAAATATTCAAAGTATACAGGAAGATTACAAACAAACCTCAAATAATGCCCCAACATTCAAAAGTAAATACTTATTTCCTAGTCATTTCAGTGGAAATTTCTCATTCTTTGGTTGTTTTTTTATTATTTTTTAGCATTTCAGTAGGAATATTCTGTCTCCCACATCTATTTTGTCTTTCTAAAAAATTTTATTTATTGATTTAAGCAAGAAAGAGAAACAATGTGTGGTTACAGATTGAACCCTCAGCCTTGGTGTATTGGGACAACACTCTAACCAACTGAGCTACCTGGCCAGGGCTTACTTTGCTTTTTATAAGAATAATTTATGTTTGACTTCTGAAATTATATTATTTTATAAAGCTATGCCTTCAAGGCAGTCGGAAGGGCATCAGGCAGAGCCCTGCTAATAATAGGGGACTGGCAGCCACAGTAGGATCTGTGCTGGCTCAGCACGGGAGGAAGCGCCTCCACACCTTTGGCTTCTTCCATGTTGCCTCCATGAGCAACAGAGAAAAGGTCCTGTTTTCAGACTACAGAGACCTCACTCCACAGAGTTGTGGCCACCATTCAGGGAATGGAGAGGATGGAGTCCCAGGCTGCCTAGCTACAGAACCTGGAGAAACATATGGGGACAGCTGAGAAGAATTTGGCTGACTTTAAGAAGATGACCAGGGATTTTGGAAACCAGCTGGAGAGCAAGTGGGCTGTGCTGGGAAGTCTGGTGCAGAGTGGCTAGAGAACTTGGAGAACCTGCTAAAGAACAGAAACTTCTGGGTCCTGCAGCTGCCCCTAGGCAGCACAGGGGAAGCCCTCAAGGTGTCCCCCATCACTCAAAAATGTCAGAGCCTGTTTTTCACAGCAGAAGTAGGAGAATCTGGAGGACTGGCAGAAGGAGCTTTACAGAAATGTGATGATGAACAACTATGAGACTCTGGTCTCTTCAAAGGTCCTTGGCTAGCCAGAAGGAGAAGTGGAGTTGTGTACAAAGATGCTGGATGACTTGAGGAGGAAAGCTTTGTTGGTGCATGCCTAAGGGAACACTCTGAGCATCTTCCTGGAGAGTTCTCAGGCATTGCAAAAGAGCTTGCTTTTCTGACCAAGGGCAGACTGAGCTCTGGGAGAGTCAGGGCAGTTCTGTCCTCCTGAAACCAGATCCCAGGGACACTAATGTATAGGACCCCACTGAGGGTGGCAGAGACCCTGACAGTGACAGAAGTCTGGGCTGCCCCCTGAAGCAGAAATTTAATAGGCAGGTGCAACTGGGTCAGGAATGTGGGCATGGCCTGAAGCTGAAAAAGGATACCTCCGTTTCCTACGAACCCTCTGAGTGCAAGATCAGCTTCCACTGTGAGAAGCAGCTGGCCACCTATTTGCGGACCCACTCAGGGTGGGAGTCTTTCTCTGCCTCAGAGCTAGAGGACAGTTTTAGGCACAGGTCTTCAGCAGGCCACAGCTGAAGACCCAGTCCAAGACAACAGAACAGCATCAGTGTGAGGCATGCATGAGAAACTTCAGCTGTAGGGTAAGCCTGGTGACCCACCAGCACTGCCACTTGCAGGAGGGTACCAGTGGTGGCCATTGTGTCCAGGAGAGATTCTTGCCCAACAAACTGGTTGCTCTGCCCAGCCATGTGTCCTGGTAGAAGAGTCAGTTCCCTCACCTGTGGTTACAGTGGCAAGAGCTTCAGCCACCTGTCGGATCTGGTGCGGCACCCGCGTATCCTCACCTGTTAGTGGCCCTACAGCTTCACCAAGCGTGAAAGGAGCTGTGCCCAGAGGCATTACTTAGGAGTGGGCAGGTGTGCAGAACACTCTGGGAAGCACAATTCTTTATTTTCTCTTCTTTTGTCGTCTCCTTGTTAGTAGCAAGTAGAAGAAATAATTGAAATGAACTGTTCACCCTGCTCTGAAGAACTTTTTCGAAATCAGAATTTTAATTTTTTAAAAAAAAATACAGCCTGACACTTTAAATAAAATCTAAAAAAAATTTAAAACAAAAAAAAATCAGTACCTGTAGTATACCCATCTCAAATGTTATGTCTTTTTTTAAAAAAAATATTTTAAAGATTTTATTTATTTTTTAGAGAGCAGGAAAGGGAGGGAGAGAGGGAAGAAAACATCTGATGTACTAGAGACACATTAATTGGTTGACTCTCACTAGCCCCCAACTGGGAACCTGGCCCACAATCCATGCACATGCCCTGACCAGGAATCAAACTGACAGCCTTTAGATCCACAGGCTGGAGCTGAATCCACTGAGCCGCACCAGCTGGGGTGCAAATGTCACGTCTTTTTAAAGCCTTTCCCAGAGCCAGATAGAATTCAAAATGCTGTTCTCTGGGCTTCCATAGACTTCTGTTCCAATCGCTGCTATATTACATACTATATATTACTACGGTTAGTTGTTTGACTGTCTCCTCAGCAGACTCAGCTCCTGCTCATCTTTGCATTTCTAGTTTCCAGCATTACGCCTGGTATAAAGCATGCACTTAATAGGCATTTGTTAAAGGGAAAGTTGGATTTTTGATTTTTTAATAAAAGTACTCTTCATTGAATTTAAAGAGCATTTTCCCTCATAGGTATGCTTCAAGGTAGAATAAATTTGAGAACTGTAAATGGAATACAGACACCAGCACCATTGTTTTTTTGAGGTTGATGATCCTGCAATTTTCGCTGACTCCACAGACACTTTCCGATTCTAGCGTCCGTTCTGAACCTTTCCCTGCTGTCCTTCCCGTCTTTGTTAAGAGAATACAGGCATCTGCCGTGGGCCTGTATCCTCCCCACGGATAATGAGGTTCATAAAACAAAGGCGACAGAGAAGAGGCAGGATAAGATCACACTCCTTTTTGTGTGATACCTGTGTTCTTTTGGTGGTAGCAGATTTCTATTAGTGCATTCATTCAAGAAACAGTACTTACTATTGAATGAGTAGGCCCAATGCTAGGGAAGAAAAGGAGTTTATAGTTTGGTACCAGGAAAAAAAAGTCACGTAGAAAGCACTGTATTTTACAAAAAGAAACAGAAAAATCTCATGAGATTCCCAATGAGGAAAATGAAGCTCAAGGAAGTGAACCAACTTGCTCCAGTTCACACACCATGTAGCTTTAGAGCTGAGATTTGTTTCTCTTACATCTGATATCAGATGGACTAAATGGAGGAACTGAGAGTCACAGCTAGTTCCAGATGGTACGAAAGCTTCGGTCTGCTACACACCGAAAATGCTACACACAGCATTTCCGTAGAAATGCTGCCTCCCGTAGACTACTTCTTCAGTATCTGAGAGGGGCAAATGAACCTGTACTAGGTTATTGGCAGTGAAAATAAAAAAGAGTGAGGGGGGTAAAGGCAAGAAATAAATTCAGGACCCAGAATTAGCATGCATGGCAACTAAATATGGAAAGAAAAAAGTGGAATTAAAAATGGTGTAAGCTTGGACCCTGAGGAATTATAAACAATGACATTGTCGTTAGGAGGATTAAGAGTCTAAGGGGAAGGGACAGTTTTTATTTAATGAGAGCTCTAACCCTTCAAAACTCTGCTCTCAAGCCATCCCCCTCAATGTAAGCTTTTCTGACATCCTCAGGGCCATTACACAGTATTTTGTGTGTCAACAACAATGGTAATAATGACCATGATAATGACAGCTAACATTTTAAAATGCAGACAGTGTTGAGAACATGCTAGGTTCCTCTTACTTCTCAAAATAACTGTATGAAGTCAGTACTATTATTAACTCCATTTTACGGATGAGGAAGGGGGCCTTACAGAGTTTTAAGGTTACAGATATTAAGTGGCAAACCAAGATCTGAATTGAGGGAGGGCTCAGGGACAGCACTCTTCCCAGAGGCAAACAGTGAGGTACACAAGGGCACGGGACGCAGTGGCAGACCGACCGTGTGTTCCTGACCTGCCCTGGATCAGCTGAGTGGCTTTACGCAAATTTTCATGCCTCGGTTTCACCAACACCATAGCATGTGTTAAGTGGGGATAATAATAGTATTTGCCTCCCAATATTGTTGTGAGGGTTAAATGAGACCCTATTTACACAGCATTGAGAAAAGTGTGTGGTTCATAAAGTAAATATTTAAGCAAATAATGGTTAAAAGTAAATATCAACCATTGCACTCATACCTCTGGTCTCTATCTATCTACAATATCTATCTCTCTGTCTCTCTCAATGATTAGAACTTTATTTCTCACTGCACCGTGAGCTCCTTTAAGATAGAAAATGTGTCTGTTTCCTTTTCTTTTTAATTTTTTAAGGATTTTATTTATTTATTTATCTTTAGAGGGGAAGAAGAGAGAGAGAAACATCAATGTATGGTTGCCTTTTGTGCGTCCCCTGCTGGGAGTTGGCCTGCAGGGAACTGGCCTGCAACCCAGGCATGTGCCCTGACTGGGAATTGAACTGCAATCCTCTGGTTCGCAGGCCTGTGCTACACCAGCTCTACTGAGCTACACCAGCCAGGGCTCTGTTTCATTTTCTTATCCCCAGCACCTAGGATCACGTCTGTTACATATTAGGGCCTCAGTAAGCATTTGTTGCCTGAATGACATTATTCCAGCAGCTTGACACTCTATCTCTGAGCCTTGGAAAAGAGAGGTGGATGGAAAAATTAGGTATGAGTCCCACGCACAGACATTTACACCTGACAACAAGCAGGGCTGCTATGAATAGAGGGAATAGAACTAGAACGCTGGAGAAAGACCGAGGGCAGGAGATGAAAGGAGACAGAAAAGCAGCTCAGGAGGGTACACTTTCAAGAAAGCCATGGGGGGAAAAAAAGTTCAAGGGAATTAAGCTGAGTCCAGATGAACGGGTGTCTTAAAGGTCAAGTATGAAAAATTGGTGGTTGGCATGCAGCTGACTCTGAAGTTTAAAAAAATGGTTTTTGTTTTTTGTTTTTAAAGGCTCAGAGAAGAGAAATGAGCGTCATTGCCTAAGGTTTCTAAGACTTGACAGGCTTTCAAATGTGGGACTCTACCTTGCTGGGAAAGTTGAGAGAGCAAGAGAGCACGTTTAAGTTCACCAGTGCACGGGAGGATCTGGGGCTCTCCAAGGTGCTGCTTCTCCGCTAAATCGTAACGCAGTTCAATTCTATTTTCACTCTCAATGTGAACTAGAGAAATCAAATAAAACGTGTCTTTCTGCCCTTCCCCATTTCGTTTGAGCTGGTAAAGCAGGATCGATGACGTCACTGTCGGGGAGACAAACTTATCAGCACCAGGTTTTTATGTGAAATGTCTTCCTCATTACACTTTGAATCTCAACAGGGTTCCACCACCCACGGCGACGGAATAACCGGTTTTCCGAGTTTTTCCGGATTCGATTTATTACCAACGACCTGGGATCCCTACTCCCCTTCAAAAGGTCAAGAAAAAGGAATCAAAATCAATAGTCGAGAACGTCGTTTTTATAAAAACGGGTTGGCAACACTTTTGTGTGTGTGTGTGTGTGTGTGTGTGTGTGTGTTTAAACAGAACAAGTTATTCTTTTAAAGCTTTTGAGGACTAGAAACCTGATGTGGTCAAACGGGCTCGCAGGCATCAACCAAACGAGATACAAAGCAGGGTCTTAGGGATTCCGCCCCCCCTCCACGTTGTCAACTGAGGAAAAACAGACCCTGTCGTCCAGCTGCCGGAGGGACTAAACCAAGTACCTTTTCAAAGGGGAGTTTTCCGTAGTTAAGCGTGGAGCCCCTGTTCAGGGCTCCGCTGCAGGCCCTCGTACATTTCGCAAGTCGCTCCGCACTCTAGGGCTCACGTTTTCTGCTCGGCAAACTAAAGGGGAAAGTGCGTGGGAGTGCTGGGGGCGCTTCCCAGCTCCCCTCCGGCTCTCAGGTCTTTCCGTAGAAATGATTTCTCCCCTTCCTTCAGGCCACTTCCCTCGAGGAGAAACAGTCGTGAACTGGTTCTCTGGATAAGAAAATAAAGAGGGCAGACAGCCTCGCCTGGAGGATAAGCGTTGGGGAAAAGAGATGCTTAAGGGCTCGGACACCCAAGCTCCGGAGTACGTGCACCCCCGGCCCCACCCACCTGTCCACCCAGGCCCGGAGCCCCGGCAGGGCCGACAAGATGGCGTAAACCCACTGCCGCAGCTGACAGAGGCCGCACACTATTGGTCGACTTCAGTGAGGTTATCTTAGGGGCGGGTCCGGCGGCGGCGTGGGGGCGGGGCCTTGCTGACGCACGCACGTCCAGGCGCTGCAGCCAGGAGCTGGGGAGACTGCGGGCGCGGTCTACCGCGACTGTCTGCCTTGGTAGTGGCCCCGCTGGCGGCTGGAGGTGAGCGGGGGCTGTAGGTACAGCGGGGCAGGAAACGGCCTCCGAGGGGCACAGGAAATCCTCCTGGCAGCCCCCTCGCTTGTCAAAGGAATTGGCAGGGATCTGAGGTCTCTGAAAGGAAATATGGGTTCACCCCTCTTTGGGTGGACACTCCTCTTGTGGACAGAAGAATTGAAGGTTCACTCCCCTTCAGAGGCCCTGATCCCTTCCCCCATTTAAGGGGTATGCGGAGGAACTGAAGGTTATTGGTATGTCCGAAGAATTTGGGGGGGGGCTTCTTAAAGGAGGTCCCAACTTGAGGGTTTTCCCCTTTTAGTCCCTACTTAAGGAGGTAGGTGTGCCTGGGCTCACCAGGTAGACAGGAAATGAAGCAGGTGAATCTAAATACCTGGTTAGGTGGTGAGGATTGGGTGACAGGTCGTGCGCGGAGACGCGTTATTTGCATTCATCTCGTGCAGAATTACTGTTTTTTCTTATTTCATTTGGTGACAGCCCCCACCCCCCATCCCCTAATCGCTTTGGCCTGTGGTTTTCTGTTTGGCTCCAGTCGGAGAGATGTTCTAGGGAGATTCGTAATCGTTAAAAAACAGGAGGGAGGCAACTCATTGTGGGCTGTCATTACTGGCAGCCTCTGAACTACGCTGATCAGGCGTAATTTTGTGTGTTCAGAGATTGTGGAATCTATCGCATCGTTGGGGGGCGATATGTGTTGGGGACTGGTAGCAGCTGATTTGGATGATTCAGATATAAACAGTCATGAAGTCAAGCTACATAATCTCTTGAAATCCTTGCTTATATCTGAGTGTGTTGTTCTGTTGCCTTGAACATCAAATGCACAAAGGTTTTGTCATTCAAATTTCTCAAAATGTCTCCCAGCCTTCCCGAAGAGTAATTCTCCCTTTGATGCCAGCTTCACCTATCATTATGGATGTGCTCATGATACTAAAAATACTGTACGTTTTGCTGAGTTTAGAGGGTACAGTCCTTGCCTCCCAATAGCTGACTGAGAATAAATAATTGCAGTTTCAGGACCACTGATAGCGCAAATTGTCTTTCTTACCTGGCAGCAATCAGACAGCCCTAAAACGAAACCTTTATTGGCTCATATATGAGAATCTTTAACAGATGGGACAATATAATTAACCTTGAAGGTGGTGATAAGAAACAAAGCTTCAAAGGTCAAAAGCTTATTCTCAGGGGTTTGATAAAACTGCTTTGTCATTACCAGTGTATTCCTGTTATGCTTGACTTGAAATTGAGCATACTATGCAAGCTGGTTCCTTTTTATTTGTTTTTTTCTGAGATAATCATTATGTATTTAGATTCTTTAGTGAGAAAATGGTGCTTTCTGGGGAATTTGGAAGGCTAAGCTCTTTAAGGTAGCCATAGCTTTAGGGTAATGATGGGACTTGGGCTGTTAGGAATGGACAGCAGAGGGTAGAAAGTGAGCAATTCTGTTTCCTGACCCAAGTGGAAGACAACACAGAGCAGTGCGAATGTCCCTGCTTCATAATACTGTGTCCAGGGTATTAAAAAGCTGTTTGGGGTTCCCAGTTCCTGTTTTTAATCTGGATACATTCTTATGTATTGAGATGTCCCAAAATATTGTCATTTGATCCTGATGTTGACTGCAAAGGAAGTAACTTTTCATCAGGCCTTCTGTGGAAGAGGTTTCGGTAACAGCCTCAGCAATTTCTCCTTTCCATCTTTCTAAGCAGGATGTCAAAACAGTTGTTAAAGACCTGTCAGCATGAGCAAGAATACATGACATGCAAAACAAAAAAGACTTCCCGGGCTGTTGTTTGCTCTTAGCCCTCTTAGTACTTCCCAAAGCCATGTAATTTTTCTTTTTGCCTCAGGTTGGACAGAAATCCAGGTACTCAGTTGATGTACTATCTGGCACCATGGGGGAGCTTTTCCGGAGTGAGGAGATGACGCTGGCTCAGCTTTTTCTACAGTCAGAAGCTGCTTATTGTTGCGTCAGTGAACTAGGAGAACTTGGAAAGGTTCAGTTTCGTGATGTAAGTAGTTGTGGGTTGCTCCTGGATTACCACTGAACTGTATTTTTCTTGTTATGGCCAGTCGTCTTATGATGAATGTTTTGCTTTTTATTTGCAAAAAAAATAACATTATAGCACAGCTTACTATTAGTACAGTGTTTTTTGTTTGTTTTAATTGATATTCAAGTACAGTCTTTTGCCTTTTATTCCCACCCCACCCCACCCCAGCCCTCCCCATCTCCCTCCTGTTTCTACACCCACCCCCCTTGTTTTTGGTACAGTTTTTTGAGTTGTCTTTCTGGAGCTGAGAATATTGTGTGCCGATCTTTTTTACGTTTTTACTGTTTCCCTCTTTGAGAATAATCCTAAGCATTCTCCAGGTAATTGCTTAGAATGCAGGTGACGGACACCAAACTAACCTGTTCAAAGCTTGCACTTGTTTTGGGGAGTCCTTAACAGCCATAGCAGGGTATTGAGATTTCTTCATCGCTCTTCCCTGCACTCTGATGTATTTACTACAAAATCTGAAACACCCAGTTACAGATGTATCGTACAGACGTAAATATATACTGACTACCTGTTATTCTGAAGTGTTGTGCTGGGAAGTTGGAGAAGACATCAAAAGGAACTGGACAGTCTGAGAGTACAAAGAAGTACGCCCTGTGGGGCTTACAACCTGATAGATGCTGCTGGAAGGAGAATGGAAACAGTTCTCCATTAGACCATCTCAAAGCTCATGTACCTCTCATTGACAGCATTCATTATAGACGTGATTCTACATTCGTCCAAGTCTCCTTGGATGTTGATTAAAGTCTCCTTCCCCTACTATGATCTAAGTGCCATGAAGACAGAGACGTTCAATGTCTTATCCTTAGTGCCCACAGAGAAGATATTCAGTCGGTATTTGCTGGAATGAATGGGTGAGAAGAGGATTGGTCAAGGGTGAAGGGTTTTCAGGAATAACTATAAAAGACACATGGACAAAACCAAGAGGGGGTGGAATCAGGGGAGGGAGGTGGGGATAGCTGGGGTTGGGGGGCTGTATTGGTAGGGAAAGGCAGACAGTTGTACTTGAACAACAATGACGTTTAGAAAAAAAGGGAAAAAGAAAGAGGAGTTGTCAGAAAAGTGTGAGATTCATCGATATTGGCTTCCTGGTGCTAGCAGGCTTTCAGGAAGTTCTCAGCCTGAGCTGAAACTGCACAGATACAATCCACTGACATAGTCTTATTCCTCTTTCTCCTTGAACCTTTTTATACCATCTCTTTCGGAGTGTTCTGCTGGATCCGATCCCTTCTCTTACCTGAGACCTTCTCGATTTCTTCCACCAGCCCCTCTTTCTTCTCCTCCACCCCTGCCCTCGGAGTCAGTGTTCCCTAAGCTCTCCCTCCACACCCACATCTTCATTTATCATGGGGGTGGTTTTTTTTGTGGGGGGGGGAGGGCAGGTGATCTCATCTGTTCTCAAATTTTCCATCTTCATTCAGTGAGTCCCAAATCTACATTTCTGGCCCTGACCTCCCAAACACCTTCTCTGAATTCGTACTCCCTAGGATTGTTGTCATGCCTGCTTTTCAAGCTGGAACATCTCAATCCCAGCCCCTTACCTTTTCACCAACCGTTTCTTCCTCCTGACTTCCTGAAGTTGAGCTCATGCTCTGATATTCGTCCAGTTTTCTAGACTTGAAACCTAAATCAAATATGTCACCCTTAACTTGCAGTCCTTCACCTGGTCCTACACTGTCTCCCTGTCTAACACCCTTTTTGTCCACTCAGCAGTCTTAACTTTTACTTATGATGTATTTCAGTCATACAAAAAATTACAGGCAGTAATACAATGAATAACTATATTTGTTCTATCTCCTTAAGAGATAAACATTCCCCATATAATTGAAGGCCCCTGCCATTCCTTTCTCCCCCCTTCTCCCCAGAGGTAACTTTCCACAGTGACTTTTGCTTTTATCATTCCCATATGCTTGTATTTTTTACTTTTGCTTGTATGTATGTAACACTAAGTAATATATAGTATAATTTTATATGTATCCTTCAGCAGATACTTTTTAAACTTAACATTTGTCAGGTTTGACCATGTTGATACTTGCAGCTACTTCTTTTATTTAAATTGCTATATAGTTATTGTAAGAATATACAATTTATCATTATTCCCTTCTGATGAACATTTAGATTGATTGCACTTCTTTGCTATTACAATGTTGCAATGAAAATTCTTGTCTATGTTGCCTGGGGAAACTATCTGAGATAGTTCCTCCTGGGTAGTGGTTCTCAAACATTTTGGTCTAAAGACTTCTTTAACCTCATTTAAAAAAAAAAAAAAGAGAGAGCTCTGGCTGGTGCGGCTCAGGGGATTGAGCGCCAGCCTGTGAACCAAAGGGTTGCTGGTTCGATTCCCGGTCAGGGCACATGCCTGGGTTGTGGGCCAGGTCCCCATTGGGGGATGTATGAGAGGCAACCACACATTGATGTTTCTTTCCCTCTCTTTCTCCCCCCTTCCCCCTCTCTAAAAATAAATAAAATATTTTAATTAAAAAAAAAGAAAGAGAGAGAGAGACCCCCTAAAGGGCTTTTATGTGAGTTATTACTCGAAATTAAAACCGAGAAATGTTTAAAATCTTTATTAAATCATTTAAAAATTATAATAAAAACTCACTCTATGTTATCATAACATTTGTAAAAAATAGCTATATTTAAAAAACAATGAGAAGGGTGGTATTGCTTTTACATTTTTTAAAATTTTTATTTACTAATTTGAGTGTGAATAGAAGCACCAGTTTGTTACTCTACTTGTATATGCATTCATTTGGTTGATTCTTGTATGTGCCCTGACCAGGGATCGAACCTGCAATCTTGGTGTATCAGGACGATGCTCTAACCAACTATGCTACCTGGTCAGGGCTGCTTTTATATTTTTGAAAGTCTTTTAGTGTCTGAATTAATAGAAGAAAGCTGGAGTCTCATTGGCTTCTGTAGTCAGTCTGTGGTGAAAGCATCATTCATTCGACTCTGGAATACTTCGCTGGACACTCATGAGACAATGAGAATGAAAAAGGCAAATGAGGTCTTAGTGTGACTGTGAAAATGGCAGGGAGCACACCGACCTGCCGCCACTCCAGGGATGTAACTAGGATGGGCATTGCTGCGTGCACTGCGCATCTCCAACTGTTAGGTGTTGTCAAGGTGTACTTCACAGAATGTGGGTCTCATCACACTCTCATGGCGTCCCCCCGCAACTGTGTCAGCACTACTGTGCTCAGACTTAAAGAAATTTTCCAACCCAATGGCGGTAAGGGGTATCTTACTGTTTTATTTTGCATTTTCTAGATTAGTGCATTTGATATCTTTTTATCTGTGTGTTGGCCATAATAGGTTTCATTTGCCATGGGTGTCTGTCCGTATCAGCTGCCTGTTTGCTGTGGCGTTTGCTTGTCTTTTGCTTGTTAACTTACAGGATTTGTAAAAGTTCTTCATACCTTGTGGAAGCGAACTTTTTTCTCTCCTTTACTGATAAGTGCTGGGCTGTCGCTTGTCTTTTCCTTCTGTTTATAGTATATTTTGTCATACAAAAAGTTTCATTTTCTTTTTTGCAGATTGCCACTTTTTCCCTAAGTATTTTATTTTGAAAAATCTCCAGCCCGAATGCTCCTACGGAGCTTCACCAGTTGCTGATATTTTATCACATTTGATAGCATCTTTCTTACTGCGCTCTTGGCGAGCCAGCTGTGTCTTCCTTTCAGATCCTTGCCCTTTTCTTGCTTTTCCCTCATTTCCCTGGGCCCACTGCGACCTTCAGTAACAAGCTAAAGAACAGCGCACTCATGCTGGTTAGGATTGTATTTAGCGGTGTGTAACCGAAACCCCGACTGACAGGGGTGTACGATTCTCATGTAACTTGGTGCCCAGCCCCACACTGTCATCAGTGTCCTAAGATCAATTCTGTCTCTCCGTCCTTCTGACCATCCTTGGACATTTGGCTTTTGTACCTTAGATAACCACCACGGCTCCAGGCGTTTCACTGAAGGAAGTGCAAGGAGAAAGGGGAGGTACCTATATCGGGAGAAAAAAGACTTTTCCAGAAATCCTACTTCCTGATTTTTTATTGACACCAAGATTATGGCATATACTAGCTGCAAGGGATTCTGGGAAATATGGGTTTTCAATTGAGCGGTTGCTACGCTGAACAAAATTGGAATTTTTGTTACTGAAGAAATAGGGCAAAGTATCTGTATCTGTCACATGGCACTCTTGTCTTGCTCCTGACTTTAAAGGGTATTTTTTTTTAATGTTTCACAATTTAACTAAGATATTTACTCTTACATTTTTTTTGAAAATTCTGTTTATTAGATTATGCAGATTCCTTTCAATTTTGATTTTCTGAAGTAGTTGTTACAAATGATTGTAGAATTTCATTGAATGCCTTTTCATCTA
The DNA here is from genome assembly GCF_014824575.4 of Sturnira hondurensis. Lineage (NCBI taxonomy): Eukaryota > Metazoa > Chordata > Mammalia > Chiroptera > Phyllostomidae > Sturnira > Sturnira hondurensis. The sequence continues at coordinate 498,910 of NW_028094263.1, read as the reverse complement.
CTGAGGTTATCATGTTTTTTCTCCTTAACCTAGAAATCTGGTGGGTTACATATCCAGATTGTTTTTCTACTATTTTTAATAGCTCTACTGAGACATGATTCACATACCATATAATTTGTCCTTTTAAAGTGTACAGTTCAATGATTTTTAGTGTATTCACAGAATGTTAGTATATTCATGCATCACCACAATCATTGTTTGGACATTTTCATTACTTTGAGAAACCCTGTACTCATTAACAATTACTCCCCACGACCCCCGGCAACAACTAATGTACTTCCCATTTCTGCAGATTTGCCTATTCTGGACATTTCATGTGAACGGAGTCATGCAAAGTGACTTTTGTGACTGCTTCTTTCACCAGCATAATGTTCTCAAGGTTCATTTGTGTTGTAACATGTATTTGTACTTACTGTCTTTTTGTATCTTTTTTAAATACAAAAATAAGCAACATACCAAAATGGTTGATTTCAGTATAAGAAGTAGTTGGTATCTTCTATCTTCTCTGCAAAAGATATTGCTCTGGCCCTGGCTGGTGTAGCTCAGTGGATTGAGCTCGGGCCTGTGCTCAATCCACTGAGCACTCAAACAACCGTGGTTTGATTCCCAGTCAGGGCACATGCCTGGGTTGCAGGCCAGTTCCCAGCAGGGGACTCACGAGAGACAACCATACATTGATATTTCTCTCCCTCTCTCCTTCCCTTCCTCTCTAAAGATAAATAAATAAAATCTTTTTTTAAAAAAGGTATTACTCAGGGCGTAGAGAAACAATTCAGAAGACATGTTGCCTTACTCAACTTGTTCAAAAGCTTTTATGTCCCCTCAGCTATTCCTGCTCTTTGATGTCCCCTGCTCTTTGATGTACTCTCCCCTACTCATCAGTCCCTTACTGTCTGACGGGGGCATAATGACAATTAACATATTTTCAGTAGATGTCATGTTGAGCGTTTTGCACTATTATGCAGGCATTTCTCACAACAACCCTGCAAAGCGGAGCCTACTTTTAATTAGCGGAGACTGCTGCTCTCCTTGTACAGATTGGGGGCCTGTTGCGTAGATGGAAATGACCACCACAAGGACACAGAGATTAGCACCCGGGATTATCCAGTTCCACTGCCCGTGTTCTTTTTAACTGAGGTAGACCAAGAGTGTCACCCTTCTGCAGTGTACCATTCCGTGGTGTTTAGTGCCTTTACAAGGTTGTGCAACTGTCCAGTTGCAGAACATTTCATCACCCCCAAAAGAAGCCCTGTACCCATCAGCAGTCTCCCCTCTTCCCCCCAGCCCTTGGCAACCACTTAATCTACTTTTCTCTGTGGGTTTTCTTATTCTGGGCATTATACCGGGTGGGGCAAAAGGAGGCTTACAGCTGTGAGTACAAGAAACAGAGTTCATTCTTGTGTTATTATTTATTAATGTATCATTTGCCATACAAATAGCCGTAAACCTAGTTTGCCCCACCCTGTATATAAATGGAACCATCCAGTATGTAGTCTTGTGACCGGCTGCTTTGCCTGAGCATATTGTTTTCAGGGCTCATTCGTGTGATAGCATGTGTTAAGCATGTGTTACTATGTCCTTCCCTTTTACGTCTCAGCGCCCTTGGTGTGGATACACCACCTGTTATTTACTCCTGCAGCGGTTGGTGAACACGCTTGGGGCATCCCACTGTTTTGGCTGGTGTGGGTAATGCTGCTGTAGATACTTGTGTGCAAGCATGTGTTTGAGTGCTGGGTTCACTTCTTTGGGATGCGTGAGTACACCTAGGAGTGGACTTGCTGGATCACGTGCTAATTCTGCGTTCAGCTCTTCGAGGAGCCCCCCGACGGCTTTCCACGGCAGCCACGCCGTTTTACGTTCTCACCAGCAACGCAGGAGGGTTCCAGTTTCCTCCATCCTCATTAGCACTTGCTGTTTTCCATGAAAGGAAACCCGCGGCCATCCCAGTGGGTATGAAACAGTATCTCACTGGTTTTGATTTGCATTGCCCTTATGGCTAATGATGGGGAGCGTTTTCTCATAGGCTCATCAGTCATTTGTATAGGTTTTTTTAAAAACATAAAATCATGCTTGCAAGCCCAGGATAAACTTAACTTGGTCATGAGGTGTATATTACAAAAAAAATTTTAGGTTTCAGTTTTCTAATATTTTATGAGGATTTTTAAATGATTTATAAGTGATACTGGCCTATAAAGACCCTTTCTCAAACTATTCTTACCTCATTTGATACCAGGGTTATACAGGCCAATCTCAGGTATTAGTTGAGGAGTGTTTCTTCATTTTTCTCCTCTTCGGATTAATTATTCTAAGATTGGAACTTATCTAGTCTTTGAATGATTAATAGGATCTATCTTTAAACCTTGTAGGCCTGGAGTTTTCAGATTATAGGTTAATTCTGTCTTTTTTAAAGTAAGTTTTAGTAGTTATATTTTTTCTAGAAAATAGTTTATGACAAATTTTCTGAGACATTGGCATAAAGCTGACTTTAGTATTATATTTTTTAAGTCTTTTCTATGTATAGTTGCCCTTGTTTATTCTTATAGTTATTTCTGCCTTCTCTCAGTCTTATAAACATTTTGTCCATTTTGTCTTTTCAAATAACCAGCTGTTAAGAAAAATTATAATAAAAATAAAATATTAAGAAAAAATGGCCAGCTTTTGATCTGGGGCTTTGTTTTGTTCTGGGACTTTCCCTCATTTCTGCTTTTTTGTTGTTTCTACTTCCTGTTACCTTTTTCTGACATCTTGAATTTAAACATTTAGTCCATTGATTTTTAGTCTTTTCTGTTATATGAAACTAAGGCTATAATTTTCCCCACCACTTTAGCTGCATCCTACAAAGTTTGATCTTAAGCATTTTCACTATCATTTCATAAATTATTTAAGTTGCTTCATATATATCTGTTATTAAATACTAATTTCTTCTTACTATCATTAAGCTCTTTTATAGGGAAGTATTACAATCATTCACTAATAAATCCTTAAACACACACGGCCTGTAATTTTGTGATGGAAGGATTGTTCTAATGAATGTTGGTTCTTTCTGCCCTGACCGGTGTGGCTCAGTTGGTTGGGCATTGTTCCACAAAGTGGTAAGTCACTCAGTTCGATTCCCGGTCAGGGCACATGCCTGGGTTGCACGTTCCGTCCCTGGTCAGGGCGCCTATGGGAGGCAACCAATTGATGTTTCTCTCTCACCTTGATGTTTATGTTTCACGTTCTCTCTCCCCCACCCCACTTCCTCTCTAAAATCAATAAACATATCTTTGGGTGAAGATGAAGATAATAATTTTTTTAGAAGTGAAAATTACTTGTGATGTGTGAATATGAGTGAACCAGCTCGTCACTTAGAAGGTGGTTCTTCTGGAACAGAAGAACGAGAGAAGTGTGCCTCCTGTTTCTTTCTGATTGGGAAGAAGGAGCGGAGGGAAACCGGGCAGTTTCTGTCGTGTTAGGGGTCCAGAGCTGTGGTGGTGTGTTGCGGAGGGCACTGACTGAGCCTCTGAGCCTGGGAAGAGCGTTCTGTGCCGTGTCTGACTTGCCCCCATTCCCACATGTAGCGCCAGTGAGGAAGGGGTTTCTAACTTTAGTTAGTGCAGCTGGCTCCAAGGTGGACCAGTGGGTTGCATCATTCGTTGACGCAAAGGTTGGCTTTCACCTTGCAGGACGTGTTGCTTGTGAAACAGAGGTCATAGATGCCATGTTTGAATATTGGGCATTGTGTTCTTATTTTGCAGTTAAATCCAGATGTGAATGTCTTCCAGCGCAAATTTGTGAATGAAGTTAGAAGATGTGAAGAAATGGATCGAAAGCTTCGTATGTGCACTTTGGGCCTATCATGAGTCATTTGTCTTACCTTAGAGACACCAGCCCTCTAAATAAAGAAAGGAAATAGTATAGGAGAAACAGAAAGGAAGAAAAATCGTGTGGTCCTGATGCTAAGATGCATTTCTAGTATGTGATAGAGTCTGTGGTGTTTGGGGTAGGTAGTGCTTAATGGAACCCTTGTTCGAGGTAACAAGGCTGTAAGCTAAAAATACTGTTTTTTTGTTTTGTTTTTTTGTGGGAAGGGTTTTAGAGTAGAACTACATTATAGAATTCTGAGAAATGGAACCCAGACTACCATCAATTTTAGAGGTCAGCCCAGCCACCTTTTAATCTGAGCTATTTATGTATAAGGGAAGAAACTAACAGTTATTAAGGTCCAATTGAGAGTTAGGGTGTCCATATACCTTATTTCATCCATTTCCCACAACATTCCTCCAAGATGGGTGTTAACCTCGTTTAATAAATGAGGAAACCAAAAATCAGAGAGGGTAAGTGACTTGGACCAATAACGTAAGTGGTCATGATGGAATCGGTATTTGAATCCAGGTTGTCTCATCTGGCTCTAAAACCCAAGATCTCGCTGTTATACTATGCCAGCCCCCCCATTAGCTAACAGGTAAATTTGTTCCCCATCCTAAAATAAAATGTCAGTAGTGGCCAACATTTTTCTCGTGTTTGGGGGTCTTATTCTGCCTCATGCCTTTTGTTTGTTTTGTCTGAGCAGACAGACAACTCTTTTTCAAATGTGACGCAGCCCTTTCACCTGGAGCTGTCTGCTCACGTGTCAGTTTTCAAATATGCTATGGAATTGGCTCTTCCGTAGCTCTGCTTTGCCGGCAGTACCTGTGGCCAGAACAGTCATGCTCTGGGGTGACAGTCACACGGGGTGCCCAGCTACAGCAGGTGTGGGCCAGTTTGAAGATCAGAGAGGGAAGAAGGCGGGGGGGAGGGGTGTGATAATCCTCTTGGAGTAACTGTGCTTTAGAGGGTGCTGGGCGGGAGGAAGAGGAATGTAGAGAAAACAAGGATGTACGTGTTCTGCTTCTTTTATGTAAAAGTATCTTTCTTAGAACGAAGTTCTTCTTTAGCCATGTTTGGCATCTTATTATTATTTCCTCAAATACTGGCAGTTCCAGGCACGTGCTGTACATGAATGTTTTGGTTCTGTCCTTTTTAGGATTTGTCGAGAAAGAGATAAGAAAAGCTAATATTCCGATCCTGGACACTGGCGAAAATCCAGAGGTGCCCTTCCCCCGGGACATGATAGACTTAGAGGTAAACAGTTCTGGAGAAGCCAGACAACTTGTTGCTGCTGAAATGTAGACATTGCCGAGGGGATGGAGAGTAGAGTGATTCTTGTTATCCTGGTCAGCATTGCCTGTTGGTTGCAAATTTCTCGTGGATGGGATTAAAATGCAGTCTCTTTTTTTATGGCATGGAACAGTGTGTTGAACAGTACCACGTGCCCCTAAATAAATGTTTATTGGCTTATTGAAACCTTATGAACAGTGAAAGGACAGCAAACTCAGTTATTAACAACCACACCTAAAACAAAAAGCAAACTAAGCAAATAGCTAGATCAGGAGTGGAGCCATAGAAATGGAGATCACATGTAGGGTTAGCAACAGGGGAGTGGGAGGAGGAAAAAGGGGGAAAAGTACAGAAAATAAGTAGCATAGACGGTAGGTAGAAAATAGACAGGGGGGAGGGCAGGAATAGTATGGGAAATATAGAATCTAAAGACCTTGTGACACATGGACGTGAACTAAAGAAGGGGAATGTGCGGGGAGGGGGTGTGCAGGGTGGAGGGGAATGAAGGGGGGGAAATGGGACAACTGTAATGGCATAATCAATAAAATATAAAAAAATTAAAAAAAGAAACCTTATTGTATTAATGTCAGTTTATCTAATAATTTATTAATCTCGTAGGCTAAATAAGTGAATAGCCAATAGATTTTAATATTTATTTTATCCATCTGAAGTCCCCTGAGAAATGCAACCAAATATATGATAGAATATATCACCAAAGATGATTTTAAACAAAATTTTTCATAATGAAAATTGCCCTGGGAACAAACATATTTGCAGGGTAGATATAAGATCGCCATCAGGGCGGCAAGAATTTTGTCGGACAGATGAATTCATATCTTTCAGAGCAAAAACACTGAGCTTAGTGTGAGTTAATAGTTTGATTTCTTTTTGTGTTTTGTAGGCTAATTTTGAGAAGATTGAAAATGAACTGAAGGAAATCAACACAAACCAGGAAGCTCTGAAGAGAAACTTCCTGGAACTGACTGAATTAAAATTTATACTTCGCAAAACTCAGCAGTTTTTTGATGAGGTCAGACTATTGTTTATTTCAGTATTTGAGCAGCTGATACTACACCTGCATAAGTGGGCCATATTTTTATTCCAATAATTATTTTAATTTGCTAGTTTGAAAGCAGTGCCATGATCACAACCTGTTTCAGTTGAAGGAATATCCGATTATGTTCCATTTTTCATGCAGTACACAGCCAGACATAGTTTCGTATATTTTTTCATCTTTTGTAATTTTTCATCTCCAGATAGGGAAAGGAATCCTAAAGTAGTTGTATAAACATAGTTGAAATTTTTGCATTATATATTAAGGTAAGTAAACGCTTAAGGTTAAAATTGAAGCAACAAGAAACTTTTGATTATATGTGATATGATAACAAAAGTGTAATCTCCAAACCTTTTGTCATCAAATTTTCATTTTATTCTCTATGTTTGCCCATCAGTATTTGACACACTTTTAACTACCTTAGATAGCGCACGTAACACTTTAATTTGTGTTTTCTTAATGCTATATGGAAATATTGGTAGAATTCCTGGATTTTTACATAAACTCAACTGCATTGCCATCCAGGAGAAATGTTAATAAGTTCCTGGGTTAAAAATGCAGGTGACTAAGTGGCCAGATGACAGGCTTCCTTCTTCTAATTAAACCAAGGAAGGAGTCTTAGCTTTCAACCGGGACGTGCTCTTCCTGAGGGCTCAGAATATGGGTGCTTCTCTTTTTTTACAAGTGACGTTGCCACCCATCATCAGACACTTCACAGATTGTTCTAGTCACCGTTCAGCGTGTGCCTTCCCATACAGTTCTTTAGTTCCTTTGCTCAAAAACAATGTTTGCCTATGTGGCAAGACTTTTAAAAAAATAGAGGGCCCGTCTTAGCAGCCGCTGTGTTCTCAGTTCTACTTCCAGTGTCTGTCTTTGGAGGAAGGGACAAGTCCCTGTAGTCCTTAGGCGAGGGCAGTATTTTTCCAACCAGCAGCATCAGAATGCAGATTCCCACTCCCACCCCAGACTTCCATCAGGAACCCTGAGGGCGCGGCTCAACAGTCCGCTTCCACCAGAGGATCCCAGGGCAGGCTAGTTTGAGAACCACAGTGCCAGAGAGATCCAAAAATGTGACACATTCCTCAATAACGAAGGAGTTCACTTAGAGAAGCTACACTAATTAAAAAGATCTGCTGGGGGAAGGGAAAGGGGGGAAGGTCTTATGAACTGAATTGCCTGGTCCTTCCAAGAATCAGAATCTGGTAATACTTATTCAGAGAGGCTTGGTGTGAATATTCAGCCTGCTCCCTGAGTTGAGAACTTTGAGACGGATAGGAACTCCTTTCCACAGTCCGAAATTACCAGCACATTGCAGGGCGTGGGACAGTATGATTAACTCTTTACAAGTCTTTCAAGGTCTTTTGCAACAGGCGTGGCCACTGTACCACGTGGTTTTAATGAGCAAGCAATCTGGAGTTTCAGCAGTGTGCTCACTGCCTACATTGTATCCACCCTCATTAATTCACCGGGGATTTGAGGACTGCCTACTCTTGATGAGGCCGAAGATGAGTAAGACAAGGTCCCTGTGCTCAAGGAATGTTACCACTTAGTCATATCAGGAAACGTCCCAGACTCCGTGCCTTGAGGTGCTCACAGGTGTGAGCCTGTCTAAATCTGTTCCAGCTGCAGCCCCCAGATGCAGTGTAAACCAGGCCTGGAGATCAAAGCCCGGCTATTTTTAGCATCACTGGGGGCCTAATTCTCCCCCCTCCTCTTTTTTTCCTTTTGATACTGTCTTTGTTTACTGCTGAGATGTTGCTGCGAAGTATGAAAAGGTCTTTCATAACTTCCTGAGTTTGAGTGAAATAGGCTTCCTAGTCTAGTTCATTCCACAAGAAATTCTAAATAAAGATCGACAAATGGACTACCTTAAGAGAAATAGTTACTTAAACTTTGTTATAATTTTTAAAAATTAGTAAAAATAAAATAAGAGGAACCACTTGGAAAGACGATACATGATTTTAAAATCCTAAGTCAAGGGTCCGGCGCTTCTTTGAGATTGACACACCCCTATGTGAAAAGCCCATGCTGAGAAGCCTAGCTCTGAGTCTCCATGACCTTCACCCCCAGTCCATGGCGAGTTGTTTTTCCCTCCTAATTAAGCAAAACAATCAAACACGCATGTACACACATTTCTAGAAGCGCTTTGGAACACGAGGTCCTGGCTGTGAGAGGTTCTTTGGCCACTTTTGTCATCAGTCCCTCTCGTTCCTAGCATCCTCAGTGCAGTGCAGGAAACCTGGCAAGAACCACTTGCATCTTCTCTCCAAGTGCCTTGCCTGCCCTTGCCACTGGCTTGCAGCCTCGGCCACGCCCCTTTCGATAGCCATTGCCCTGCTGTTACTAAACAGCAGCCTCAGAGGTCACTGCCACGACAGACCAGACCTCACAGAGTAACTGCATGTGTGCACATACAAGGGCACGCTTTAAATAACGCAAAAGATAAGGAAACGTGAGACCCTCAAATCTTGAAAACATAGGTTTTTCCATGAGATTATCTTCCATGCCTGAAATTAGAAGATCTGCAAATGGCCTAAAACACTACCAATTTCAAAGCCTTCTTTCTGGTGGATATGATTAATAATTTATAACAATGAGTTAGCAGAAAAATGACTAAATCAGAAAATGATTCTTCCCATCTTTTGGTAGAAGGGTTATGATTGGTGAGGGGTATAGAAGGGGAAAGGTAAACAAATTGAATATTCTTATGATTTAAGATGATTACAAATCCGACTTCGCCATTTCTTATCCATAGCATTTAAAATGACTTGTTAATGATTATCCTTTTCTCAGTCTTCTTGCGTATGAAGACCTGTAAGAGCTGGAGAGATTTCTCTGCATCTTTTACCATAAGCACCATAACATATGAGAACGTAAAGAAGACTGGAAAAGTAATGGTTAATGGCATGCAGATCCCTGCCTTCCTTTCCTTCTGAGTTTTCCATTCATCTGCTTTCCTTCCTTTTCTTTTCCATCTGCCTTCTCCTTCGGGGTGGGGGCGAATGCCGTAGGCGATAGAGTGTCATTTCTGTCTTAATGTTAGATGGGAATAAAAGAGTAGTCTCTCGGTAACTAACGTAGCTTGAACTGAACGTGCTGCTTATGCGTCAGTAGAGCCAGGACCGCCGAGGCTCTGCTTCTTCCTTTTTCAAGGCCTGGTCTCAGCGTTCTGATTGGGCAGCGGGTAAACCAGAGGGTGTAGCAAGTGATTTAGAGGAACACTGGCCGTGTTGTTAATGTTACTAGAGAACCCAGATTAGGATTTAGATACTTGAAGGCTTTAGAGATTGCTTTAAAGGCCTTCAGTTACTGGTTCTGGTCATCCTATTTTCTCATCAGGCACAATTACTTTAATGTTTTTTTTTATCCTCATCTGAGGACATTTTTTCATTGCTTTTAGAGACAGAGAAAGGGAGAGAGGAATATCAATTGGTTGCCTCCTGTACACGCCCAGACTGGGGATCGAACCCATAACCTAGGCATGTGCCCTGACCAGGAATCTAACCTGCAACTTTTCGGTTATGGGATGATGCCCCAACCCACTGGGCCTGCCAGGGCAGGCCCGATGATTTTATTTTAAAAAATTTTAACTTTCCTGTCTAAAACATGGGACTCTTAGGTATGAAGTAGTGAAATTATGAATTAGAATATTATTGCAAGTTTTAACCAAGAGTCCCAGATAACATCGTTTGCCCCTGTTGGATCACATGTCTGCTCTGAGCCTGATCTCCAGGGCTGATTTGGACCAGGTCTCGTGGGCCCCACGGGAAGGGGGCGGGAGGAGCAGCTTCACTGGTTTCTGCCAAGGGAATCCCCAGCACGAGCTGCAATGTGGTAATCATCTGGATCCTCAAAATAAATCGCATGCGATTTATTACATGCGATTACATTTATTTATTTTATTACATTTATTACGTCATCTGATTTGACTTTTAGCAGAAACCAAAGGGGGCCCCTGAACTTCCATTTGGCAGCAGGTGGTAACCTGTGCTCCCGTTATCTGTCTCAGCTTTTCCAGATCTCGTGACAGTATTTCTCTGCCCTTCTGCTCTTCGTGCTCAGTGGGGCCCTTCCCTTTTTTTTTCCCAATCAAAGCTGATCCTGCTTTTAGAATTTACTTCCTAAAACAATTGCTTTCACTTTTTCAGACTTTCAGACTCACCTGTGAGGTTCCCATGAGGTGGTTTTTGTTAATGAGTTGACAGCAATAGAATCCTAAAATTCAGAATGAAAATGATGGAGAAAAATTTTCCTGATATTTTTTTTCATTAAGTTTGCTCTTGACACAGAAGATTGTTCTGGCTTACGTTTAGTCCTCGGTCAAACAAGAAGTGCGTAGATACTGAAGCTGGGGAGATTGGGCAGCGGGGGCGTTGACTGGCCTTCATTTTTTAGGGCAGCTTCTCCTTCCTCGTGGGAGTAGAAAGTGGTGGGATGTGTTACAGAGAGAGAGAGGTTAGGAAACACAGACTTAGCATGTCTGAGAGGGCCCCTCTGCTCCTTCATTTCATTGTATAAACTGTCACGGTGGAAATCATTTTAAATCTAAATAATTAAAGTAGCCCACAAGCTCTCTGTTGGCTTCATATCTATCTGTTGCTCTCTTGGCTTCACTTGATTTAGATTGTTGGATTAAGCTATGTTCTCAAGAACCCTTGAACTGTAAAGCCTGCATGGACTTCTTAATATTCCTAGATTCCTGCTCAGAAACTGGGACATTCAGATATGTTTTCACTTTTTCTTCCCTTTATGGATACAGTGGAGGCCCAGGCCTGTCCAGCCGTCGCGCTTCTTATCCTTTTGGGGAAAGAAATACTCTTTAAATCCCACAGTTGGCAGTGTGTTATCCCGCAGTGGCCATGCTTAAAGTTCTTATATTTTACATTTTTTAAGAGCACAGAAAATCCAGCTACCCGGAGAAATTTCTCCTGCCATTCTTCAGATCACACACTGTGGCAATGCTCTGCTTTCTTCCCTGGGAAGAGGGTGTGCATCTTTCATCCTCACTCAGGGAAAATTCTCGCTTGTAACCGCCCGGAAGTGGGATGTTGAGAGTATCTGTTGAGCTGCCTTGTTTTTGCTCAAAAGGAAGAAACACTCCAGCTTCTATCCACATGCAAAGGTATTTCCTGGTACTTTCATGGCTCATTTAGGAAAATATAAGAGAAAAAATGGCTTCCACCAAGTGAGATTTATACATGTCACCATCATTTCATGTTGTTTTCCTTTTAATTTTTTATTTCTTAAGCCATGTCTCCAGTTGCTTTACTGGGTCAGTTATGCTTTCTTTACCTCTCGTTTCTTTCCTCTGCTTTCTTTCCATACCCTCCTCGTGTTCTTTTTGTGGGTATGTCCTCTCTTTCGGTGGTCTGTTTCTCATCTTTCTTTTCTGAACTCATCTCCTGGTTCCTCGTTCCCTGCATGCCACTAACTATTTTCATTAGATATTAATTGATTTGTGAATTCAGGCTGAATTGCATCATCAGCAGATGGCGGACCCAGACCTGTTGGAAGAGTCCTCATCCCTCTTGGAGCCAAGTGAGCTGGGAAGAGGCACGCCTTTGAGGCTGGGGTAAGCACCGCTTCCGCCCTCCGTCCTCAGTGGGGCCACGCTCGTTTTTCACTGATCCAAAGGGCAAGAGGCTGGCCTTCACTTGCTCCCAAGATGCACGCTCCCCTGGGCCCATGGAGAGGTGTTGCTAAGTCGTTTCGGACTCAGTTCCTGAGTTGTGTTTTGGCAACTCTCTCCCTGGCCCAAGAATGAACCTTTACCAGTCCTGACCTAACGGTGCTGTGTAGCCTCGTGATTGTCCTTGTCCCTCTCCTCGTTTTCCTTCTTTGTCGCAAAGCCTCCCACCCTCCGGGGCGCAGAACGGATTTCCCAGTCTGGCCCTTCTTCCCGCAGCTTCGTGGCTGGCGTGATCAACCGGGAGCGCATCCCCACTTTTGAGCGCATGCTTTGGCGGGTGTGCCGGGGGAACGTGTTCCTGCGGCAGGCTGAAATCGAGAACCCCCTGGAGGACCCTGTGACTGTAAGATGAGGGGACCGTGTCTCATGGAGTAGGTCTTGTACAGGGAGCTCAGAGCTGTGACCCAGCAGGCGCCTCCTGCCTCCGGCCTCCCACGGAGGGGCCCTCGTGTCTGCCCCTGCATTGAGGGGCTGCTCTTTTCTCTTACCTGCCATGACATATACATGTGAAAGCTATGCCTGCGTATTACTTTGATTGAAAATATGTTTTTCCAGTCATTTTAACCGTCAGCCTCATATGTTTGCTGTTACTTATCTGGGACCAAAAGATATCTGGCTCCAAACTGGGCATTTTGAAGCACGGGGAACAGATAAGAATGGCTCTTCTCTTTCCTCTGTGCTTAGGGCATTCGGGCAATATAAGATTTAAAGGGGAATTGCTAAGTAGGGCTAACTTGCACTAAGAGGAGACTCATCCTAGAGTCTGTGTCAGGCTCCTGGTTGAGATCAAAGAGAAACACAGAACGTGTTTTGGGACTGAGCGATACAGGCGAATGCAAGTGTAGGGGAGCCGAAGAGCCGGGTGCAGGACAGCGGCGGGCGTGCAGGATTGCCCATCCTTACGGAGTCCGGCCGGTCCTGTACCACCAAGGCAGGGGGGTATTTAAGACGTTTGCTTCCGGAGTAGAAGGCTGAACTCGCGGTTTTGGTTCGGGGCCTAGGGCGACTACGTGCACAAGTCGGTGTTCATCATTTTCTTCCAAGGCGACCAGCTGAAAAACCGAGTCAAGAAAATCTGCGAAGGGTAAGAGAGATACGCCCCCGCCGAGGGTGCAGCCACGCCGCACAGCTCCTTTTTAGCCTTAGAATATCGAACCCTGACACACAAACCCTGTTAGTTTGCCTTGACCTGGTGAACATACCTATTAATAATGTCAGGGCTATTCTACACAATTGGAAATGGCCCAAGTTCAGCTTTTAAAGGGCCATCATAGCCACAGCTCCTTGTCTTGCAAGAAAGCAACTTGGATGCTTGATTGATAAACTCGACGTTGTTCCGGGACAAGGGGTCTGCCTATCGGGTGGCGTGCCGCAGGCACTGTGCATGTCCTTAAGCTTTTCTGAAATTCCACCCAGGGATCTTTCTTTTGTGCTATTAAAAATAATAATTTATATTGCTTGTTATTGCTTTTTTAATCTAAGGGAATTGGATAGCTACAGAGAATGTCAAGATAGTTCCAACAGTATTATTACATTTGCAGACCACTCCCCGGAAACCACTGTTTCGATCATGCATCGGTTTGAACTAACCCTGCTTTGGTCCTTCTAGCGAATTAGGATTACTTTCTGAAGTAATTTGAACTGGACAGGCTAGGAAGTGTCTGTGTCTCCAGGCTGTGTCTGTACGTTCCAGGTTCCGGGCCTCCCTCTACCCCTGCCCTGAGACGCCCCAGGAAAGGAAGGAAATGGCTTCTGGAGTTAATACCAGGATTGATGATCTCCAAATGGTACGCAGAGGGCTGCAGGGCATTTGTTTGTGAAATGCAAGACCGGTCTCCGTCCCTGAAACGCTAACAGTTCACCAGGCACCTGCAGCAGCTCAGGATACCAAAACCAGCCAAGTGCCCTTGGGAGCAGGGGAAGCGTTGCCGGGAATCGCTGTTAAAAATAGCATTCATCATCCTCAAATGAGACAGGAATGCTATGCATCTGAAACCATTATTGCTTAGAGGATTCAGTTCTCCTTGTGTTGAGTCAGATGTATGCTTAGTTAAGAAAGAAATCAGATAATACAGAAGTATGTACAAAGTCAGTTCCGCCCTCTCGCACACACGCTCTGCAAACAGAGGCAGCTGCTCTCGACAGCCCCGTGTGTATCGCTCTGGTCACCCGGGAGGTGAACCACACAGGCTAGCCAAAGCGTCCTGGTGTAAGTCTTGTACCCGAGGTGACCGCGTTGGATTTTCACCAAATCACGGTGTGTGTGGTTTACACACACCGTGCTTGCCACAGGGAAGATACCATGATTTACATGTGCATGGAAGGAAAGGGGCGGCCAGTTGGAGCTTCGTTTGCTGTTGAAGGACTGTGATGAGGGCCCCTTGAAGCATTAGCAGACATGCCAGTCCCGAGGGCATGTCGTCCCGCAGTGGCACAGCTGTCTGCAGTAGGCTACAGTTCGTGTTGCACCCCCTCATCTTTCCCTCCAACCCCCATCATACGTGCCCCAGCAACTGGACCTACTGCCGGCTCCTTGGAGATATACTTCCTGTTTAGCCCAAACTGCCGGAGGGTGATAGGCCTTATTAGTACGTTCTGGCTTCTAGGACTGTCTTACCCCTTCCCAGGCTTATGGGTAGATTTTAAAGTGCCTGTGCAACCCAGTTGTATGAGCTGAAACTTTAAAAAGATTGAATACCAAAGAGTGAGATCCGGGGTGGGGGTCAGGGGGACAGGGAAAGAAAAAAGCCAGGGGGACAGGGAAAGAAAAAAGCCAACAGAACATCGCTTGTAAGTTTAGTCAGCATCCTTTTAGAAGGTATAATAGTAATTGTGAAATTGTCCACAGCCAGAAGGAGAAAAAGTAGCTTTGTTTCTTTATTCTTGAGTGGTTTAAGAGTTTCCCTAACATGCCGTGGCTTTTGTTTGAAACCTCTCTATGGAGGTCACATTCTACTGCCCAAGGCCGTGGTTCAGGGAGCAGTTACTACTGCCTTCTGAACTCACCTGAAGAGCTATGAAGGAGACTGTGCTAAGATGACTAGTATACTGCTTTTTCCTCTTCAAAGAGATGCAGAGATTTAAGATAGATGTTCACACAGAAATAGGAGCAGCGGGTCGCCTGCCCAATTTTGGCTTAGCCCCTTTTCTGCTGTTAAAATCTTGACCATCTGCTGACAGATACGGCGGCAGAGTGGGAAGTGCCCTGCCCCACTCTCCCACCCTCGGCCTGGCAGTCTGGCTTCCAAAGGGTCGGCACCGAAACAGTGCCTCCCGAGCCCCCACCAAGCCTGACAGGAAGGTAAAGCCTCATCTGCCTGCTGACCCCCCACTCAGGTTTCTGGACCCTCCTGTCTGCTGTTATGGGGTCTCTCTTGACACAGGCAGGCGGTGGGTCAGCACGGTCTCTTCCCCACTGTTCCCTGATGCGGGCCTGTGTTCAGGGGGTTCTGCAGCGCGCTGTTCTTCAGTGTGGACTCGCTCCTTTGTCAGCGCCTGGGCCTGTGATGCTGACTCCTCCGGGTCCGAGTCACGGGCCTCACACGCAAAGTGCCCACACTTCCACGATCCAAGTAAAAGCCAGCGGCCATGTGGCTGTGTCTTAGACTCAGTAGGAAGGTTGAATGTGTAGTGAAAAGGTAAAATCTGTTTTCTCAGGTTTCTCTTGAGCTTGAAGCTAAGCAAAAATGAATCTTAGTAACTAGAACTCTAACTTCTTATAATTTGGCCCCCTGCAAAAAGCCATTGTAGCCAAAGGAAGAAAAAAAAAACCAACAGATCCCCAGTAACCCTTCTCAGAAAGCCATGCCTCTTTGCCATTCATAACTGGAGATTGAGGGTTGGTGCTAGGAGGGTCCCTCCCACGGTCCTTTCTCGCCCAAAGGTTTTGAATCAAACGGAGGATCACCGCCAGAGGGTTCTGCAGGCAGCTGCCAAGAACATCCGCGTCTGGTTCATCAAAGTGCGGAAGATGAAGGCCATCTACCACACCCTGAACCTGTGCAACATAGACGTGACTCAGAAGTGTCTGATTGCAGAGGTCTGGTGCCCTGTCACTGACCTTGACTCCATCCAGTTCGCACTCCGAAGGGGCACGGTGAGTCCCCCGCAGCTCGCAGTGCAGCCAGCAGCCAGGAAAAGAGGTTCCCATCACCAGTCACATTAATTACAATGCAGGGCATTTTTACTTTGAGTTCTTTATGATATTCGTCTCGTGCTCATCTTGTACCCTGATAATACATTGTATAGGTGTCCTTTAGCTCAGGACCAGATGTCATTTCCTGACCCCATTCTCAGTCCACTAGACTGCTTCTGTAGTCTAACCCTGGAGCTTCACTTAGGAGTTCGAACCCTGCCCTGAGCAAGGCACTGACCGGGGTCGGGCTGTGAAATAGGAGACCTCAAGTGTGTTACCATTTCCTTGGAGAGGCGGACACGCAAACATGCAAATCATGGTATATGTGTGTGGAGAGAGGGTGCTAGCTTTGCCAGCTAGGATGATTGGACAAAAGCTTCAGAAAGAAGGTGGCATTGGGGCTTTGAAGAATGGGTAAGATGTCGATCGACAATGGCGAGAAGAAAACGTGGACAAAGGCCGGAAGTACAGGACGACCATTTGTGGTTGGGCAAGAACAGGAGTTATGATGGATGAGCCAGGGACTAGGAGGTAGGTTAGAACCTAATTGAGAAAGGTTTTCAAATACCAGGTTAGAGGATTTAAAATGTATTCCAGAGGGAATAGAGAGGCATTGGAAGTTATTTAGTAGCAGAAGGACATGATGAAAGTAGAGTTTTAAAGGAATAGTCCTAACTTGACCAGCATGGCTCAGTTGGCTGAGCGTCGTCCCACAAAGTGAAAGGTGGCTAGTTCGATTCCTAGTCAGGGCCCATGCCTGGCTTGTGGGCCTGGTCCCCCGATTGGGGTGAATGCAAGAGGCAACCGACCAGTGTTTCCCTCTCACATCAATGTTTCCTCCCTCTCTTTCTTCCTTCCTTACCCTCTCTCTAAAATAAATCAATAAAATCTTTCTTTAAAAAAGGAATAACTGTTGATAGTATCTGGGTTGGGTTGGGAACTAGAGAGTGTAGGTGGGGGTCAGTTAGGAGGTTATTTTAGCCGAGACTAGTAAATTAGAAGGACCCCTGGGGTGAGAATTGACAATGGAAAAAGAAAATGATGATGAACTTGTGAGACGTTCTGAAGGAAGAATCGATTAGGTGCACTTGGTTTCTAGCAACCGTGTAGGAGAACTACAAGGAGAAAGAAATGTCCGTGTTTATGAGGCATCAAAGCGGGGCGGTGAGTAAATAATGGTTCCATTCATAGAAGTAAAAGTTCAGCAACAGAAACGTAGGGAAACTAAAGATGTTGAGTTCGGTTTCAATCACATGGAGGGGCTGCACAGAAATCCACATGAAAATGCCAAGCACACAGTGGGACAGGCTCTCAATGGCGCAGGCAAAAGGGAAAATGCAGGGTTCGTGAGGGTGGAAGGTAGTGAGACCTCCGAGAGAGAAAATAAGCAAGCTGGAGATAGCACCTTGAGGGCCCTGCAATGTTCTGGGATAGGCTGAGGAGAAGCCAGCAAGGAGACATAAAAAGCACAGTTAGTGAGTGGGAGGGGACTCCTAAGGAATCAAGATTTTTACCCAAGAAGGGGAAGATCTCCAGAGTCAAGCTTGCATTTGGGAGAGAAGACCTTTGAACCTGGTGACCAGCACCACCTTGAATAAGCGTGGGCAACTGGACTGCAAGGGATTGGGGGGTTAGAGCAGGTGGAGAAACAGGGGCGTAGCACGTACTCTGCTCTCTCCATAAACGGGAGGGGACACTGCCTGCACGCCCCCAAAGGCAAGCGAGGGCGTCTCTGGAGAAAGACGGGCTATGTTTTCGCTGGTGACACGTTGTAGAATGAAATGTTTTTTCACAGTAAGGTTTTCTTCCCAAGACTTAATCTAAATCTTTCACTGTAAATTTTATGCCAAGTTTCAGTTTCCTCAAGATGGTGAAAGATTGAGATATAATTTACAGAGAATAAAATACATCTTGCGCCTACCGTCCAGTGGGTTTTGGTGGCCACGTGCTCCTGTGGACGCACGACCTCGCTCCGGACGGCCCGTTGTGACTTGTGTGTGTTCTGTTCCCCAGGAACACAGCGGCTCCACCGTGCCGTCCATTCTGAACAGGATGCAGACAAACCAGACGCCCCCCACCTACAACAAAACAAACAAGTTCACCTCCGGCTTTCAGAACATCGTGGA
Source organism: Sturnira hondurensis (assembly GCF_014824575.4). Lineage (NCBI taxonomy): Eukaryota > Metazoa > Chordata > Mammalia > Chiroptera > Phyllostomidae > Sturnira > Sturnira hondurensis. The sequence goes on along the minus strand of NW_028094263.1, from coordinate 480,767 downwards.
TGCTTATGGAATTGGAACTTACCGAGAGATAAATCCAGGTAAAAGCGCGCGAATTGTTCCTCTCTAGAGGTGTTATTTTCTTGTGGTAGCTTTCAGTGCATCACTTTAAATGCTGTCGAACAACTGGCTTAAAACTCAAGATACTGCCCTGGCTGGTGTGACTCAATGGATTGAGCGCCAGCCTGGGAACCGAGGGGTCGCCAGTTCGATTCCTGGTCGGGGCACACGCCTGGGTTGCCAGCCGGGTTCCCGGCTGGGTGTGAGCAAGGCAGCCGATCAATGTGTCTCTCGCACATCGATGTTTCACTTCCTCCCTCCCTTCCCTTGTCTCTAAAAATAAATCAATAAAATCTTTAAAGGTAAAAAAACTAAGGCTATCAAGACCTCAGCCCCAGTGTAATTCCTGTAAAGAGGTGCCCGTTTATCTCCACGAGGCACTCCTGTTCTCTGGTTTTACAGTGCAAGTTATGTGGAGAACTTTGTTGATTATGAAGCAGAAGTCCTACAACAGAAATTTGTGTAACATTTTCATAATCGTATTATGAAATGTGGAAAGCAGTATAGAAATGATCCCATTCAAGCTCCTGTTAGAGGAGAAAAACCTTACGTACGTAAAGAGGAGGTGGTTTTACGGGAACGAGCTCTGTGGACTGGAGTTTCCCATGGGCCCTCGCAGCTATGAAACACCCGCCTTGCTCTTGCTCGTCACTTGTAGGACCTGCTTTAAGCAAACTGTTTTTTCCAAGATATCTTACATGTTAAAATGGCATCCCTGTGCCAGGTTAGAGAAAACATGGTCATTACTGACCACGTGAGACGGAAAGCAGATTTCTCCCCGGTTTGGAAAGTTAAGCATTAAATCAAGAGCCTAAGATTCATTCCAGCTGCAGTCTTCTGCCGTACTTGCTTGGCTGCTTTGCTCGGGGTTCTGGGCTCTTCCCCACCTTCCCGGTAGCTTTACTCAGCTAGCAAATGGCTGCTGCACAGGAGGAGAAAGCTGGCCGCTTGCAGGGGCAGTGTCCCAGGGGTTAGAAAAAAGGAATTAAAGAACAGAACACATTGTTGCCAACGCCAGGGGCAAAACTCTCACTTCCTGTGTTCTGGTGCAAAACGCTGCTTTGTGGGGGAAGTGTCTCTCCAGGATCCATCTGGCCGGCTTGGGAGCAAGTCACCTTACCGTGATCTCAGCGTACAGGGAGGGAGGTGACGTGTTGGGAGTTGTGGTTTTCTGTGCTTGCCTTTTTCCTTCCGTGGTGTTTTATTAATTAAGGTGTCTTTTTTTTTTTAAGATTTTATTTATTTATTTATTTACCTTTAGAGGGGAAGGAGAGAGGGAGAGAAACATCAAATGTATGGTTGCCTTTTGTGCATCCCCTGCTGGGAGTTGGCCTGCAGGGAACCAGCCTGCAACCCAGGCATGTGCCCTGACTGGGAGTCGAACTGCGATCCTCTGGTTCGCAGGCCTGTGCTCAATCCACTGAGCTATACCAGCCAGGGCTATTAATTAAGTTTTTTAAGCACGGGTGACATACGCCGTTATGTTAGTTTCAGGTGCACCACACAGTGATTAGACATACACCTTGCAAAGCGACCACCCTGATAAGCCTGGCACCCACCTGACATCCTGTGGTTTCTTTGCAGCTCCATACACCATCATCACTTTCCCCTTCCTCTTCGCTGTCATGTTCGGAGACATGGGCCATGGCGTTCTGATGACCCTTTTCGCCGTATGGATGGTGTTGAGGGAGAGCCGGATCCTCTCCCAGAAGAATGAGAACGAGGTAAGTCACAGCCGCAGGAGACTGAAACTTTGCAATTTCTCAAGCATTCATTGTGAAAATTATGATCGGAAAGTCTTTTATCATGACTTTATGGAGAAATTATGTTCATTTTCACACTTAGAGAGGCCACGTGCCGTGAAAGTGAAGTTCGCGTTTGTGTTGTATTTTGGTCTTTGCTTCGGGCTCTCTGACCCGGGAGTGAGTAAAGCGCTGTGAGAGGGACGGTCGAGTGTCTTGTAAATGACATTGTCACAACTTAAGCTCCCACGAGCACACTTCGCTGACCTCTTCCTTCTGGTTCCCAGATGTTCAGCACTGTGTTCAGCGGACGGTACATTATCCTTTTGATGGGTATGTTCTCCATCTACACCGGCCTCATCTACAACGACTGCTTTTCCAAGTCTCTCAATATCTTCGGATCGTCCTGGAGCGTGCGGCCTATGTTCGCATCGAACTGGACGTAAGTTGCAAAAGAAGCTGAAAGTCAAAGCTCATTCCTGTCGTAGTCAGCTCTGTCTGTTTCCAAAGAGCGCGCCATCTCCTCGGGCGTCCCAGCCTGGGAAGACCTTCGCGGTCTGTCCAGCAGTCTCCAGGAACCGAGACCAGATTAGGACCATCGAGTCTGCTTACAAATTAAAAGCAGATTTTCTAAATCCCCGACGTGGCTGTATAGGTGTGTTTACATCTTTCATTGTTGTTATCGCTGGTCTCTTCTCCTCTCAGAGGCTAGTCCCTGCTCTTGTACTGAAGGGACGAGATGGCTGTAGTAGTTTGTTTGGGGATCAGTTTTTGGACCCAGTAGCTCCCCTCTGTGGATAAAAAACAAATGCGACTTTTCCTCCTGACGCGGCAGGGAAGAGACGCTTCAGGGGAACCCTACGCTCCAGCTGAACCCGACTGTCCCTGGAGTTTTCGGCGGGCCGTACCCTTTCGGCATCGACCCGGTAAGAGCGCTTCCTTCCTGTGTGCCCAACACTGAGACTTCGAATCGTGGCCCAGAAGTGAGAGAGTGAAAGTGAAGACAGGTGTTTGGTTTTTAGCTGACATCCTTTTGGAAAACCTTGGGTTGTCTGTCTGGTGTATTGGAAAGCCAGAGAAGACCCAAGTGCCTTGGGAGCCAAAATAATTCTTTCTGCACCAATTATCTCAGAGGTGACTGATAATAGTCAGACTCTGGGAGGAAGGATTTTCAGGACTCCTTCCCAGCTTATCTATTTAGGTTTTATTTTCCACATGGGTCTTAACAAAATAGAAATAGCTCTTCCCTATGGGTTTAGATTTCCATTCTTTTTTTTTAAGCTTTTTTTAAAATTTAATTTTTTAAATTTATCTCTAGAGGGGAAGGGGAGAGGGAAAGAAACATCAACACGTGGCTGCCTCTCATGCGTCCCCTGCTGGGAACTGGCCTGAAACCCAGGCATGTGCCCTGACTGGGAATCGAACCGCAATACTCTGGTTCGCAGGCCCACACTCAATTCACTGAGCCACACCAGCCAGGGCTAGACTTCCATTCTTATGTTTATATACTTATAAGAACTTATCCCAGAATATAATTATTTTTTCAAATACTTAGGCAAATAAAGTGTGATTAAATCTTTTGTTGTGTGTGCTTAAGAAAAGGGGGGGAGGGCAAACTGCAGAATAAGTGTTAGACAGTAAGGATTATAAAATTCCAGGGCAAAAACGTAATCATGGGCCACAAAGGTTTCTTGTTAAAATGGGGATTAATAGACTGCGAAGCAAAGTGTCATGGGTTCAGTTCCCAGTCAGGACACATGCCTGGGTTACGGGTCAGGTCCCCCGTAGGGGGCGCTCAAGAGGCCACCACACATTGACGTTTCTCTCCCTCCTTTCTCCTCTCTAAAAATAAATAAATGAAATATTTTAAAAAATAAAAGTAGATGGACCAACGGCACCACGGGGACATGATCAGCAAAACAGAGATTGTGGGAACATCTACAGATAAACAACCCAATTTCTTCGGCAAATGTTTTGTAAGAAATAAAAAATGAGGGCTGGAAGGAGGACCTACAGATTAGAGACATAAGAGCTGTATCAACATTCATGGCATATAGGTCGTATCTGGGACCCTACTTGGAATAAATGAGTTCATTTTAACGTTTTATTTATTTATTTATTTATTTATTTATTTATTTTAGAGAGAGGGGAAGGGAAGGAGAAAGAGAGGGAGGGAAACATCAATGTGTGGTTGCTTCTCATGTGTCACCTACTGGGGACTTGGCCTGCAACCCAGGCATGTGCCCTGACTGGGAATCGAACCAGCAACTCTTTGCTTCACAGGCCCGTGCTCAATCCACTGAGCCACCCAGCCAGGGCTAAATGAGTTAATTTTAAAAACTTGGACACAATCAGAGAAATTTGAATATTGGCTATATATTTCTTGATATTAAAGAATCATTGTTAACACTTTGGGGTATGGTAACAGTATTGTGGCCATGATTTTAAAAGGAGTCCTTACCTTCTAGAGATCCACCCTGAAATATTTACAGGTAAAGTGAAAGGACGTCTGGACTTCCCTTCACAGTAACCGGAGGTGGGGGTGGCGAGGGGGTGTGATGGGACGAGCCTGACCCAGAGTCGGCGAAGGGGTGGTAACTGCTGGAGCCAGGCGATGGGTGCACGGGAACTGTTATAGCACCCCTCCACTGACGTATATGTTTAGAATTTTCCATAATCTTTTTAAAACCCTATTTTTAAAAAAATGCCTGACTGGTTTTCCATTTGAGCACTCTTTGTGATACATTTCCGCTTTCTTGGGTTGTAACAGATTTGGAACATCGCCACCAACAAACTGACCTTCCTCAACTCCTTCAAGATGAAGATGTCTGTCATCCTCGGCATCATCCACATGTTGTTTGGGGTCGGCCTCAGCCTGTTCAACCACATGTGAGTTGCCCTGGTTCCGTCACAAGAACATGCACCGTTCAGACAATGCTTTTGCTCAAGAAATTTGTGACACTTTGGGGGAGGGATCAGTAGCTCAGAACCCCATTTTATGTATATAATTTTAAAGTGCTTTTAAGAAATCTCATGTTCTTAAATGAGATTTACCTAACATTATTTCCTTAGCAATTTAGAATTGCAGTAAAGATCACTGAAGGAACCTTGTATAATTTTCATCAGAATGAGTGAGGTTTTTTTCCCTTGATGTGTAATTCACATGAAATGATGAACTGTGTCTTGCAATGTACTAGCTTTTCCAGTCTCTCCTTCATGGGAGAATGCTGGGGATGGTACTGTTTGTGGTCCAGAGGCAGGGAAGTCGTAGTTAATTCTGCTTGTCTGTGTTGCCTCCAGTGCTTTCGGCTGTCGCTTCTTAAAGTGGTAAAGACAGAATTGAGGGTGCATTAGGAAAAATTTGAGTGAGGCTCCACTTGGTGTAGGCTTGACCCTGGGTCTGTTTGCTTTTCACATTTTCCCCTCTCTTCCTTTTTAGCTATTTTAGGAAGCCCCTGAATATCTACTTTGGATTTATTCCCGAAATAATCTTCATGACCTCTTTGTTTGGCTACTTGGTTATCCTTATTTTTTACAAGTGGACGGCCTATGACGCTCACTCATCCGAGGAAGCACCGAGCCTTCTGATCCATTTCATAAACATGTTCCTCTTTTCCTATGAGGACGATGAAAACTCAATGCTATACTCTGGACAGGTGCGTCAACCCAGAAGCGGACTGTCCTAGGTGTTACCCCAGGCCAAGAAGTAAGACGCTTCCGCGACCCTAAAAAACCTTTAAAAATCCCTTTCTGTAGAATTTGGCTTTCAGTTCATGCGTCCAGATCTAGATTCAGCCCATCCCCCTTACTGGGGAGGGTCTGCTCTCGATTTCTGCATGCAAAAAGGGTAGGATGATAACTCTCACCTGTGGGTTTCTGGGCTTCGCCACATCTCATCACTTTGAGAAACTGTGATGGTGTTATTCACAGATCAGTGGGAAAGTGCTGTTTGGGGGTTCATTCATGCTGGAGTTGCAAACTGCACGTTTGATTAATGTGCGATGCCTTGTCCTTCTTTGCAGAAAGGGGTTCAGTGTTTTCTGGTCGTGGTCGCCTTGCTCTGTGTACCGTGGATGCTACTGTTTAAGCCACTGATCCTTCGCCATCAGTATTTGAGGAAGAAGCATCTGGTAGGTGTATTTCTGTTGCTGAAAGTTACTAGATTTTTTTTTTAAGGTCAAGGCAGTTCCTCATTGGATCTGATGAATTGTGCGTACATCTACATACTCTTAAAATGCATTCCTGTCCTGTCCTAGCATGAGCACTGGACCCACTGAAATCAAAAAATTATGTTTCCGCTGCCCAGATATCTGGATTCGGCTTTGAGTAGCTCGGGTATAGAGAATAAGTTATACGTTTTTACCTCTCCTGGTCACCTCTTGCTTATTCTGTGCCCAGCAAAACCCAGGTCTGGATCTGTCCAGACGCAGCATCAGACACAGCGAGGCTGCAAGAGCCGCAGCCAGGGGACCCCGCTCGTGCGGTCTGCCTGGGCGACCACGGGGCTGACGCCGAGACATTTTCTTTTGAAATTAAGACTGTGATACTTTCCCCAACCAAACATCTGGGGAAAAGCTTTGGTTTGAAGCATGTTGTTTTTCTTTTTCTTTCCTTTTTTAAAAAGCAGCATACATACTTGTGTTTACTTAATGTATGTGTACACATGAATTCTATGTACACGCACACTTAAGTTGCCAAATGTTCATTGCCAGCTACGCAGCGATGCTTACTTACCACACTGGTAAAGCCCAAAAGATCTTTTTGCATGACTCTCATGTGGCTGTTAGATTATTGCTCCTGTTGGAGAGCAGCAGAGTTACAAGACCCCCCTTCTCCCTTTCTGACCATCTTCATCCTTCCATGTACCCTGCGTTCGTCTCCCCCTTCACGCCCTCCCTCTTTTGTTTCCTCCTCCTTTCCTCTTTTCTTCCGTCCACTATCAGGAAGGGCAACCAGTGGAGGCCCCAGTCAGCCCAACCCCGAGCCAACAGGGACTAGAGGCAGCAGCGGCTGCAACAGTGAGTGAACTCAAACCAATCACCGAGCACGTTTTGTTTAAAAGGTAGCAAACAGTGCAGCAGAATTCTTTTGACCTATATTGGGACATGTGTGCTCTGGGAAGGATGTCCTTGTTATTTATTGAGACAACAGAAGAGATTCCCCCTTCCCAGGGGTAGATTCTGATAACCATCTTTCCCATCGGTCTGCTACGTTCTGTCCAAATATGTCAGTTTGTGGAAACAAAGTGGCTGTCGTACCCTCTCCCAAGTCGCATCATCTTAATCCAAGATGGCAGCTCTTGGACTCCTCTGCTTTCATGTCTGTCTTTGGTGGCCGTGGATTGGATGATTTTTCAGCATGGAGCGAGAACACCTCTGTAATTCTTGAATTGATTTCCGACACTTAAAGTTCTCCTTCAGAATGACACCCGGACGTTTGGTCCGTGCGGCTGTGACGTAACCGTCTCTCCGGTGGGGGCTTATACACGTCTGCTTGTTTGTGACGAGCTCAGCAGCCCTCACGCCCTCAGCTGCTCCCGTGAGAGCCCCGTCTGGCCGTGTGTCTCGCGTGTACCGTTCGTCTGGTGTAAGGACCAGAGGCGTCCACCGTGCTGGTGTTTCCTTCTCCCCACTCCGACTGTTGTCCTTAAAAACATCTCTTAACCAAACATCCTACTATCAAACTAGTCCAAACTATTCTAGATCATGGATCTGTAAGATTTTTACATCTCGCCATCAATGAGTGCTCATGTACTATTGGGTCCTGGTAGCATACACTCCTTTCAAAGAACAGACAATATTTAGACGGATCACCATTTCTTTCATCAGGCGTTTCTGATCATTTGAAACTTAAGAAAACTACTGTGATCATCCTTCTAGAACTAGTCGAAGAGGGGTGATATTTTGGATCAGAAGATATTTTAATACTGCTGCTTAAAATCATTTTCAAGTAGGGACATACCTTCCCCTTTCCTATGAGAAATTTTTTACAAATACTTAAAGCCCACACGCGTCTGATCCATTTATTGGCATTTCCCCCCACGTGCTCTTCGTTCTGCTCGTCTCAGTGTTTTTAAAGGGTGCTTCTCGTGCGTCAGGCTTAATGCGTTTGAATCTGGCATCCTTTTCTTTCCAACTAGTCAAGTCTAAAGTCCCTAGCCTAGAAACCTGCACATTCACAGGGTCTTTGTAGCCCACTGGGTGGGGTTTTTGTTTTTGTTTGTTTGACAGCCAAGCATCTGGTGGGCGGTCTGAAGGCGTCAGGATGAGAGTTCCGTAACAGGGCCCTGGGCTTCTGGCCCCAAGAGCTGAGGATGTGAACACTGACCTGTTTCTGTTCTGTGCTGTGTCCTCTCGGTGGTCCGTGAGCTGTGTATCCCAGTTTAACTTTTTTTCTGTTTTCTGCTGGTGTGCATGTGTCCCTTTCCCCTTCCTGTAACTCTCATCCTCCACGTTCAGGAAGGGCAGTCATTACTATCAGGCTGGGAGGTTTAGCCTGGCTGCCCCTCGCCTTACCCTCTGGCTGGGGAGAGCTCAGGATGGGCCTCCTGCTTCAGGAGCCTTGGGGCCAGCCTCCCGTGCCCTCAGACCCACCCTGGGAGTCCTCTGCTGTCACTCCCGCTCTTTGTTGCCCTCTCAGCCCGCCTTCTGAGGGTTGTCGGGTGTACTGTGTGCGTGACCTGGAGGTGCCCAGGGCTTCTGCGGTTCCCAAACCTGGCTATACATCAGAATCACCTGGTGAACCTTGTATTTGCTTCCTGGCATATCAGAACAGGTTAGTAAGAGAAGAAATAAAAGTGGGAATATATCGGTGACCCAGACAATCTCCTCCTGACATTGAAAAGGAAATTTAAGGCAACAGGTGCGCTTGGTTAGAGAACGCAAATAAGGGAGCAGTTGAGATCTTGCTCCCCAGGATATGTCACCTGTTTGGCTCAAATAAAGTCTTATAAAAATTCGAAAAAAAATGCAGATAAAAGCAGGAAGTGTCCCTGTCCCCAGCACCCTTCTCCTTCTCAAGGAGAAGTATGCTTTCGAGTTTTTTCTGCATATGTCAGCTTAGATCTGCCATTGATACGCGTGTCTGTGTGCGGGCATATAGGCATTAAATGTTAGAGACACATTGGGAAAAAAGAAGAAAAAATAGGAAAAATAAAACACATAGGAGTCATGTTTAAACTGTATCTGTTCTGCCCCTTGATTTATGAGGCTGTTAAAAATTGAGTGTCTCCTAGAGGCGGTTTCACAGTGATTTTCTTTTTCACAGTTGCCCAGTGCTCCATAGGCTGTTCCGTTGGATACGCCAAAATTATGTGATCCCTTTCTCACTGATGGGCACGTTCACTGTTCCCAGTTCTTTGCTATTACAATGACAGTGCAGGGCGTGTCCTTGCCCTCGACAAAATGTCACAAGCCTGTTCCCCGAAGTGGGTGGGGTTGCTGCGTCTCAAAGGGCGCATGCATCTTCATTTTTGAAAGACAGTCAAAGTGATTCTACAGTCTGCCCTTGGGGAATTTTTTTAAAAGATTTTATTTATTTATCTTTAGAGGGGAAGAGAAGGAGAGAGGGAGAGAACTGGCAATGTATGGTTGCCTCTCGTGTGTCCCCTGCTGGGAACTGGCCTGCAACCCAGGCATGTGCCCTGACTGGGAATTGAACTGCGAGCCTTTGGTTTGCAGGCCCCAACTCAATCCACTGAGCTACACCAGCCAGGGCGAATTTTTTTTTTTTAAATACAGATTTCCCAGGCCCCACCCCGAACCTACTACATTCACACTTTCCTGGAGCAGCATTTGAGAATGTCTACTTACTGAAACGCAGAGTTTGTGGCGATTCTGATGCCGCGGCTTCTCTAACCAGCACGTGAGAACCGCGGCCCGAAGGGAGGGACCCTGCCCGCACTGGAGGCCCGGCGGTCCGTAACTGCAGGGCGGGCCACCGCACCTGCGCCCACGCTGTTGGTGCTGCTCACCCGGGAGGCCGCTCTGCGGGAGCGCCGGCTCCCTCTCTGGCCTTGTTTGGCCCCCAGACAGTAACCGTAGGAAGTGGGTCTCGGCCGTCTTTTAAGCCCCTCCCCTCCGTGGCAGGCTGAGCACAGATTGGTACCTGCCAGACTTGACCCCAATTCTGCCTGGTTTTCGTGCCCACAGGGCCCTTTTGCCTCAGTAAACCTGAGGCTTTCCCAATCAAGTTGATGCAGAAATTCTGGCTCTGGAGGCACCACTGAAAACTCTGCCTGAGAAGTGGGCAGAAGCAAACAGCCCGTCAGCATCTGCCCACGTGCCTGTGAAAGACTTGTTTTCACAGTCCAGAATCCTCTACCAAAAAAAGGGAGCCTTCGTTCTTTTTTCAGAACTTGGTATTCCCTAGTCACAAGCTTATACACATTAAGCCTTTTTTTCCTTCCCTGACCTAGGAAGCCCTTTGCTCCAGGGCAGAGACCCGCGCATTTTTGGGAGAGGTTGCGGGAACCCTTGGGGCTCCTGTCGAAAGCCTATCAGACCAGGTTACGACCGCCCTATCATTTGGCGCCCCTCCCTCTTAGAAAGCCTGCTCCTCAGTTCAGCTCCAGAAAAACTCAGGCCATCGAAGGCTTCACAGATAGAGCCCTGCCTGTTAGGAGAGTCTGTTCGTACCGAGCGTCCCTGCTGGCGCAGGCTTTGCAATGAGCAGTGACCACGGCGAGCTTGGAGTCTCTCCGTGCAGCAGGCAGAGCTGCACGCGTCCTCCCACCGGAAGCGGTGGTGCACGTGGCCGGGGCTGGGGCCGGGGTGGCGGTGGCCAGGGCGGGGACCATGGTCCATTTTGACTTAGCCAGTGGAACAGCGGGTTTCGATTTTGTTGTTAGTATANCCCTGCCTGTTAGGAGAGTCTGTTCGTACCGAGCGTCCCTGCTGGCGCAGGCTTTGCAATGAGCAGTGACCACGGCGAGCTTGGAGTCTCTCCGTGCAGCAGGCAGAGCTGCACGCATCCTCCCACCGGAAGCGGTGGTGCACGTGGCTGGGGCTGGGGCCGGGGTGGCGGTGGCCAGGGCGGGGACCATGGTCCATTTTGACTTAGCCAGTGGAACAGCGGGTTTCGATTTTGTTGTTAGTATATATGCTTTTCTGAGGTTTGTATGTACTAACCTTCGCCCTCCCCCCCCTCACAAAATGTCACATTAAAGCCCAGGCAAATTCTACTCTTTCTGTTCACGTGTGTAGGGAACTCTCAACTTTGGTGGGATCAGGGTGGGCAACGGACCGACAGAGGAGGATGCTGAGATTATTCAGCATGACCAGCTCTCCACCCATTCAGAAGATGCGGAAGAGGTAAGATGCAGTGGCCTGGGCCTCCTCTCCTTCTGTCCCTGGGTCAGCCCTCGTCTTGTGTCTCTACATGGCCTCGCTCCAGTCTTCTGCTTGAAACATGGAAATACTAACGCTAACAACGCTCAGCCCGCCTTCTCAACCTCGGGGCCGCACCGCTCCTCCCAGTGGGCCCCTGCTCCAACCCCCAGGTGCTGCCTGCAGAGCCTGCAGCCATTTTGTTCTGCCTTCGACTTTCCTGAATTCTGAGCTGCATGCAGAGCTCCATTGCTAACTACTCTCCCCGGGCACCAGGGCAGAATAGGCCGCCGAGGCCCAGCTCTCTGCGGCCACGCAGCCCACGTAGGCTGCATCCTCATCCCTTGCCCCTTCCAAGGATGGTTTCCGTTGGAACTGTAGTCCCTGTCACTTTTGAAGTCCTGTCCCACCGAGGTGCTCTTGTTGCAGGTATTTTACTGAGGCCTGTTCAGAATGTCACTTGCGTACTTTTTAGAGGGAGACTGAAAAAGCAAGTGCTAAGCTGTGCTTTCCCTAAATCTCCAAGCTCGGTTTTTGAACACACAGTCTCCGTGGCAACCACAAAGCCTCCGACCTTCGGAGTCTCATCCGTTCATTGTATTCTTTTCAAAGCAAACAGAACAGGAGTGAGGATGGGGCTTTTCCATCTGGCTGACCCCTCTTGCTATGTGTATGACGTGTTAAGAAAGAAACGGCAATAAGCGTGCTCACGCTCTAGACCCTGCTGGTTTTGCTTTCCGTGTGTGCCGAGGAGGCCCGCCCCCACCACGCTAGACCCCTTCAACACTCACAGTCCTCCCCCGAGAAGCGATCGGGAGTCTTGTGTTCGTGACTTGTGACCTTGCGTGTGCCCCAGCCCCCCACTAAGTGTCACTTTGTGTTTTCAAGCCTCCCGAGGACGAAGCGGTAAGAAACGCGCTGCTCTGCCTTCGTGTTTATCTGGGGCTCCTCTTCCCGTCCTTGTCATCCCTTTGCTGGGCCTGCTGCATCCGGGGGCCACACGCGGCACCCGCGCTCCCTGCATCTCACTGGCCATTTCTAACCCGTCGGTGAACCTGCGCTCTGAAAACGCTCATCTCCATTCACTGCATCTCATGTCGGTCACCTCTGTCTTTGTTTCATTGACTTCACTGATCTCATACCTCTGAGAGTGGCTTTGTAAGGAGCTACAAGTAATGTCTGCACCGGCATTCTTGAAGTGACTCACCCCCCTCAGGGGCTCAATCCCACTGGCTTCTGCCTGCCTCTCCTGCGTGCCACATTATGTGGGGTCTGTGTACGGTCGCTCTGCCACTGGGAGCAGCTGTCTCCTCCCTGACCCTCTGAGTGCTCATGACAAACCTCCCCCTCCCTCCCTGTCTGAGATGCAGCCAGCCTCTCTCTGCTGCCCTCATCAGCTTGCTGGTGCTTGAAGTGAGAACCGCTGCACCCTGGCTCAGGGTCGGCCCTGCCTCTGTGGGACCCAGGTGGGAGGTAGGCAGCTTTCAGAAGGAGGCCATGCCTCTTAGATGCATCCCAGAAAAAAGCAATGCATCTGCACGAAAGGAGTTCCTATTAAATCAGCCACACACGCAGCATAACAGCAGGGAGCAGAAGGAAAGCTGGCTAAATGTTCGGTCCATGTCGCAGGAGGCCTTCTGGCTCCGCAAGAATTCATTCAGTAACAGACGAGTTTGGAGCTGGGTTTTTAAAAGGCCATGCTGCACTGTTTGCATCTTCCTCTCCTGCCAAATTTCCCTCTAAAATGCTTAGACCCACGAACCCTTCCCTTTCCTGCCTTGCCTGGTCCTCTGCAAGGGGGCAGTGGGATGGGAAGGGGGCAATCTTTGCCGTTTGGTGTAGAAACAGACAGGGCTCGGCCGCCCGAAGGCTGGGAGGCTCCTGAGCCCGCATCCGGGAGCTTCGTGCGCCTCTGGACCGCCCACCGGTGCCCAGTCTCTGGCTGAGCTGCCTGGAAGGGCTGGGGGGCACGAGCTGCACATTAGCAAGGCACTCAGCCCTCTCCCAGTCACGTCACCTCCGACACTTCTGCTCTTTCTAGTGTCTTACTCACTGAGCACCCAGGTGTCATGGTCACTGTCAGAACAGCTCTTGTAGCCACGTCCCAGGGGGCTGGACATCCAAACAAGACAGACTGTAATTCAACTGTCCTAGTCGTCTCTGACACCCCCTCCCCACAGCTCCCTCAGGGGTTCTGTTTCTTGTGGCTTCCTAAGTAGACATAACACTTTATTGGGAACATACACAGTCGAGTTCTCTACGGCCAAGTCGGGTAGCTGTCACAGTTATCTAAAGATTTCAAACAAAACAGATTTTTTTAAAGCCTAGCCTGCTTCTTCTAGAGCTTCCCCATTTGGCTTGGCTGTGGAAACCCCCTGGCCCTAAGCGGGCCGTCCCTCCAGCCCAGGGGGAGCAGCAGTCCTCCCCCCCCTCCCCGCGGGGCACACAGTGCAGTGGCAGACCAGGGCCAGGGCAGTTGACCGGGAACCCTTTGAAGGCTGTGACGGCTCAGCCAGGGTCAGGGGCCCCTCCCTCCTGAGTCACCTCACCATCGTGTTCATCCCACCCACCCATTCATCCACCCTGCACGCATCAAGCTGTTTAATGAGGTGGAAACTGAAAGGAGAAAAACATAGCCCTTGCCCTCACGGAACTCCCAGACAAATTGAGGGGACCGTCTCGATGACAGACAGACGCTGTGACCCAAGCGTGCCCGGGATGCTGTGGCAACACAGAAGGAGGGCAGCTGGAAAACACGGGCATCGGGGCAGGGAGAGGAGGTCAGGAAAGGGTTCCCTGGGGGGGTGTTGCTCCTGCTCCAGCAGGAGGCTCTGGAGGGAGGAGGGGATGCAGAACCGTCCGATAGTCACTGCAAAGACGCAGAGGCCTGCAGGCTTCAGGGCTGGCCGGTAGGCAGGTGTCCAGCCTGGCTGAAGCCCAGAGTCGGGCTTTGGGGAGCTGGTGAGCGGTGAGACTGGAGGTTGGTAGCAATGAGTCATAGGTGGTTTGGACAACAAGGAGCCATTAGGTGTCACTGGAAGTGACAATAAATGTGCCCTAGTGGGGAGAGGGGACAGTCGAGGCAGGGGGACAGCCCATCTGCTATGAGCCAGGAAAGAACTGTGAGGCCTGGAGTGAAGGCCTGGACAGGTAGGGACCCACAGGAGACTAAGGAAGTGAAGGCTACAGGCCCCAGTGCTTTGACGGATGCTGGCAGTCAACAGTGACTGCCAGGCTTGGGTTCCTGGGAGGTGGGCAGTGACACTGTTCGGCACGGGGCGTGAACTGGAGGTAGGTCTCGGTGGGGTCAGAGGACAGCAATGACCTAGTTTTGCCTGGGGGCTTTGAGCTGAATGCCGGTGGTGCGTCGGGTGGCCATGAAGCACAGCCAGCTGGGAACGGGGGATGTGGGAACGGAGGTGCCCATTTGGGAGTCACTCCTGGGGGCGCCTCGGAGCTGCAAGTGGCAGTGCGACAGGATAGATGTCAGGCCTGAGGCCGGGCCTCCCACATTTTAGGAAGAACCAAGATGGAGATGGGAGGGACCTCCAGAGGAATAGGAGGAAAACGCAGGGGAGGTGAGTGTCCCCAGAGGGAGGAGGAAAAGGCGACAGAAGCAGACACTTTGGAGGCTCTGTCAGGACACAGAATGGACCTTGTGCTGGGAGGTCAGGGCCAGCGGCTGAGCAGGCCCATTCGTGAGGTGTGGAGGGCGGAGGCCAGGATGCAGCGGTAATGGGGCACGGAGACGGGGGTCTGCAGCGGTTCAGGGTCATGGCCGATGCCTCGGGATGTCTGAGTGACAGACTCCCTGAAGACTCACCCCTTACCTTCCCCCATCACACAGAAGACTTGCCCAAGGTTATAAAGCACGCAGTTAAAAGTGAAGGACAGGAGAAAGTCCGGGCAATGCCTGGAGGGGAAGCTTCCTCATCCTTCCTTTTTTTTTTTGTGGGAGGAACTGGAGGTGGGATAAAAATGCAGGGCGTGGCTGGCCTTAAGAGAACTCAGCACTCACTGCTCTTGGAGAGTTCTTGGGAGTCAAGCCCTGGGCTCCTTGAAGCAGGGGGCCTCTCCTTCCTCTGAACATGGGTTTTGGGGTGACAGGCAGCACTGTTGGGGTTGAGGAGCTGGGGTTACCCTAATTTTCGGAGTCACGAGGTGGCTTGATGAGCTTGTTCCGGAAGGAAAGCCCTGGGGTGCTCTGGGGATCCCTAGAGGTGAGAGAAATGAGGCGGCCGGTCAAAGACTGTGCCTTGGAGCAGGTCCCTCTGCCCACTGGCCACACCCTGGAGGTCAGGGCTGTGGGCCTTGCCCAACCCAGTCCCTCCTCTCGTCCTGCCCTCCCCTGACTCCCCAGGCAGTTCTGGTATGAGGCCTTTGGGTGTGGAGTCATGTGAGTCTTGAAAGAAACTAGTAAAAAATAGACTCTGACCCGAGGGCAGGGCAGGGCAGGCCGGGGAGGCCTGCTGGGCAGCTGCCCTCTGCCCACTGGGGGTCTGGGCCAGGCTATGGGGAGGGGCCCTGGGAACAGAACAACCTCTGGTTCTCTAGCGGCCGTGGGTCTCCCCGCCGCCCCCGCCCCCAGAGAGCAAGAGGCCAGAGATGCCCCTGGTGCTTCCAGAGCATCTGTGTTCCCCAGCTGTGCGTGGGGCAGCCCTGAATATGAGCTCCCGAAGCCTGCTCCAGCCCTGCCCCTTTACTCTGGAAAGAATGGGAAACTGGGAGAAAGGGAGTGTGAGGAAAACAGAAACGCCATCCAATATAGCAGGGGCGTCAAACTCGTGTTCACCAAGGGCCACATCAGCCTGTGGCGGCCTTCACAGGGCCCAATGTAGAGCTCCTTGCCCCTAGTTAAGGAGCAGTCACATTTACACAGTCCTAAAATTTCATCAGGCCCTTTGAAGGCAACTGTCAGGCCAATGTGGCCCCGGGTGAACACGAGTTTGACGCCCTGCCATAGACAGTCTGCCCGGGCTTAATAAACTGTCCAAGTAGCAGTCAGCAAAAGTTTTGCTAACATTTCCCTGTGTCATTTCTTCAGAAGTCACAAAAAAGGAAAAAGAGAAAAGAAAAACCTTGCTCCCAACAGTGTGTAAAATAATTGAGTGAAGGGACTGTAGAGGTTTGGGGCCTCGCAGCGAGAGGGCCCTTTCTGCGGCACCCACAGCGGGCGCTTCCCCTTCCCTGGGCGCCCTCGGGTGGGAGTCAGCTAGGGCAGCGCGGGAGTCCAGACGGTCGTCTTTGAGCACTGTCGACTTCCACACACACTCTGCTTAAGCTCACGGCCTAGCAGGGAGAAAAAACAAATGTGCTGGGAAGACTCTCAGGAAGACATAGTTCATTAAAATGCAGTGTATCGAGGGGAGCGGAAGTGTCCCAGTCGGGGTCCAAGCCAGGCAGGCTTTCTGGGGACGGCATAGTTGATGTCACCATCCGAGTCCAATGCTGGGGGCTTCGGGCCAGTGGAGCCCGAAGCGCCACCTGGCCACAACCCAGACTTCCTCACACCCCTCCAGCCTTACCCCTCCTGTCTGGTTTCCTCCACTGCAGTTCAACTTCGGAGACACCATGGTCCACCAGGCCATCCACACCATTGAGTTCTGCCTGGGCTGCATCTCCAACACCGCCTCCTACCTGCGGCTCTGGGCGCTCAGCCTCGCTCATGCACGTGAGTGTGTTTCAGGCAGAAACCGGTGGTTGCCCCCCGCCCCCTTCTCTGGGCACGCTCCGGTGGCGGGGTGGGGGTGGGGCTGAAAGAGAGTGGAAATTACGCAAAGGTTCTGGGGTTGTTATTCAGACCCCAAAGTGCAGACAGAGTGATGTCCGGATGGCAGAATCGGTGCTTTTGCCAGGTTAGCGATGCACTGTGGTCCCACCGAGGTCGTGGGAAGCCAGGATGCAAGGCGCGCTGTAGGCGAGGGGTGGCCGAGTGAAGTGCAAGGTCCACAGGGTGTCTGCCCAAGTGACCTGATGCCGTGTCTCTCTGCCCTGCCCCCAGAGCTGTCTGAGGTGCTCTGGACCATGGTGATCCACAATGGCCTGAACGTGGAGAGCTTGGCGGGGAGCATGATGCTGTTCTTCATCTTCGCCGCCTTTGCCACCCTGACCGTGGCCATCCTCCTGATCATGGAGGGCCTCTCCGCCTTCCTCCACGCGCTGCGGCTGCACTGGTGAGGGGAAGGGAGGGGTGGTGGGGAGGGGGGGCGGCTGTGTGGCAGGGACGTGTCCTTGGCTGCACTGAGGGCAGCTTTGCTCCTGTACGGAATCCAGAGACACTAGGAAGTGTCTGCTTTCACATCATCACAGCCAAGGACCTATCTTAGGCATGAGCTTCAGGAAGTGCCCAAAGACAAGCCCGGCTCACTTTTCACAGCCTCCAGTGGGCATTATCGACCCCCCTCCCTGCCTTCCCGGCATTTCCCTGCGCTCTTGATGATAGCCTAGGAGATCTGCTGAGGTTTTACTTGGTGTATGTTTGTTTGGGTTTTTTTCTTGCTCTGGCATAGAACTTTCTCCTGTCTTCAGAGCAGTGAAAGCAGCTCTGGATTCTAAGCCCAGGGAAGTGCTAGAGCACAGTGTGCCCCAGGTTTGTCCCATTCCTGTCCCCGCACCTGTGTCTTTGAGTAGGACCCCCGGCAGCTTGGCATGGGTGGCGGATTCCCACTTTCTTAGCTGTGTCTCAGTGCCCCAAAGCCGCTTCAGGGTGAGGGGCAGGTCTGTTTGTTTTCTCTGACATGGTCTGTGGCTGTGAATGGCCCTGCATGGATGGGGAGAGGTCAGCCCAGGGAGTGGGAGAGCTCAAGGCTGGGCCGGGCTGTGACCTGTGACCTCCAAGCAGGGTTGCCAGATTCAGCACATACAATTACAGGACGCCCAGTTAAATTGGAACCTCAGATCAACAACAGATAGTTTGTCCTTGGAGTTTAAGTATTTTCCAGGTGTGCACGGGGTGCCCTCACACTGCAGCTGTGTATCTAGCGGCTTCTCTGCCGCCTCGTCTCCGTTTCCTCCTTTATGCTGTGATTCCCCCTTTTGGGGTCTCAACCCCCAGTGATTCTGGAAGCTCTGGACCCTCTCTCCAGAGAAACACCCCCCGCAGTCTGCATACGCACAGTTTTACCAGTTTAGGGGTTTCCCAACTCACTGACCTGACCTTAGAAACCCCTAGATGAGGTGATCTGTGGTTTTAATGATGATCTCAGGGTCAGAAGAGGGGTTCAAAAGTCTCTATCCATCACTAATCCAAACCCGGGGAAAACGCAGAATCTGAACCTGAGAAACTTCTTCCTGCACCCCTAAAATCGATTTTTCTCCTGGCGCCCTTACAGCTGAGCCTTGCAAAGGTTCAGCTGTTCGTTCTAAATCACAGAGGAGCAACGTGAGGCGTGTCAGGGGAGAGGGGCTGGGACTCAGCCTTCCCCCAAAAGCTCCCGGCCTGCGGCACCAGCACCTGTGGCTTTCTCAGTGCCAGGCCCCCTCCCCTTCTTCCTCCACCCGCCTGGGGGTTGTTTTCTGTTCAGCCCGGAGGCTGGCTGCTCCCTGCTCTCAGCTTATCTGCGCGTTCGCCCCAGCACACTTCCTCGGCCACAGCCGCTCCAGGGGGAGGGGGACCGTCCCTGCAGCCAGCCTGCGGTGACTCACTTTTTCTTGTGCTCTTGGCTTCCTTCCTTTCCCGGTCACTTCTCTGTCTCCTGAGCCCTGGGGCTGCGGGACCAGTTATCACCCCACTTTGATCCCAGGTGGGACGGGGTGGAGGGCAGCGAGGTGCTGGGTCCACCACGGTGTGGGGCAGGGAGCCTGGGCAAGGGCGAGGTCACGTTCTGTTGCGGGAAGCGTTACCTCCTCCGCAGGCTCACCTGTGGTCTCCCAGTGAAGGTGTCTTCCCTCGTCCTCGCAAGTGAGCCGAGGAAGTGGCCTGTGAAGGGAGAGCCGGCTGCAGAACCAGGCCTGCCTGGTGGGAAAGCCCGGCTCTGCCCGCGGTGCCGGCGGCCTGAGGAAGCAGGCACCCGGCTCTCTGAGCCGCCCGCCCTCTCGTGGGTCGAGAGAGGCAGCGTCACGGCCACAGAGTCCCCGCGATCGAACTCGACCTGCCCTGCCCACCAGGCAACTCGCCCCGCGCCTGGCACAGCGCGCGCTGCTGGTCTAGCGCAGGTCACGGCTGCCCCGCCCAGAGGTGGGGGGCCCTGTGCAGAGGGCGCCTGGCCGTGGTGACCGGTAGAGAAACTGCGTTCAGTCTGTTTAGAGAGAGGGGAGACCCCCGGCTGGTGGGAGGGAGGGGGCTCGTCCTGTCCCCTCCACGGACAGGAAGGGAATGAAACCGGTGCTCGTGCACCCCCTGCTGGCCGGACGCGGGTGTGCGCCGGGGAGGCCCGGCCCGCTCGTCCCGGGACGCACTTGGGGCCGTGGCCATCTTGTGAGGCCTGGGAGCAGCTGGCCCTGCTGAAAATGGCTGCGGGGACACGGTTTCTGTTTCTCCTGGTGTCCAGCCTGGACGTCTTTGTACCTGTCCCCTGACCCCTGGTGTTTGGCTGGGGTTCCCTGATTCTGACACAAAGGCTGCCCCATTGTACAGGTTCTGGGTCTCTTCTGTGGGCACAAGAAGAAAAACCTATGATTCGATAACGAATACAAACCACTAGTCTGAGACCCATGCAGGGTCAGGAGGAGGTGGGTGCCCTTTGAAAACAGCAGTGGGCAGGTCAGCACACCGGCCTGCTAGTTCTGTCCTGCTGAGCTGCCCTTCTCTGTTCTCCCACAACCACCTTCAGTGGGCGAGCTCTCCTGCCTCCCTAATTAGCTGTCTTGTCTTCTCCGGAACAGGCAAGAGCAGGGATAGGATGAGCAGTTACAATGTTGCCAGACCAGGGGTCCAGGGCCCACCGGGGTGTGTGGGTCTTTGACTTCGTGCAGGGAAGACTTCACGAGTTCAGGTGCCTGTGAGGACATGTTTACTAAAGCTGGGGACAGAAACACAGGGACGGCTGAGCGTGGAAGAAGCAACAGGAGATCGTGGGCGGGGCTGCCTTGGCTCACTGGGAAGTCAGAACAGGGGGCCTTGGGGACAGGTTCAGGGGGTCAGCCGGGGGCGAGCTGCTGCTGCTGCTGCATTGCTGTCCTGGTTGCAAGTCCCTCTGAGTCCAGGAGACGCGCCTGTGAGGGAAGAGGAAAAGAAGGGCGAGTGCGTGGCCCTGGGTCCTTTGTCTCAAGGCTTTTATGGCTTTTCTCTCTCTCTTGCAGGCTGGAACCTTAGGGGAGGTCTGAGGGGAGGGTTCCAGTAGAACATTCCTCGGTTTTCTGCACTCTTCCAGGGTCCTGGTCTCCACTGATTAGTCAGTGACAGGCAGGGGGTCTTTAGTCTTTATAGTTAGTCCTGGCATCGCCCACCTGGTTTTGCTGCTTTTCTGGGCCTGGAGCTGACACAAAACTGACACCTAGATGTCATCTCCAGGGAAGTGACTCTGTATCCGGCTGTAAATTGCCCCTCCAGTTTGTTCAGCCATCTGCCTCGGTTTCCCCCTTCCACTTGTCCTGGCTTACTGGCCTGTCTCATTAACCGTGGACACCAAGCTGATTTTAGCTAGGGGACTGTGGCCCCATGGCCTACCTCCTCATCTAGCAGAGTCCACATATGTGGAGGTGTGCACACCTGCACGCCCAGGGAGGTCGATGGCTGATGGGGCGGAACCGGGCCCAGTGTGTTGGGAGGAACGCAGTGGTGCCTCCACAGACGCCGGGGCACCCGCAAGTGCATGGCTGCCCCTGGAGAAGTGAGGAGGCCTGAAATGGGGCCCTGGCCAGACATCACAGTCGGACACTCGGGCCATCAGATGGGCACGTGTTCCCCGCCCTGTGCTGCTCTGCAAGTGACAGAAAGGACCAGAGAAGCAGCCTGGCCTTGAATCCTCTTTCTAAAACCACGTCCCCCCCAGTCACACCTCTGCCAGGAAAGGGAAGAGGGCCCGGAACTCCTTCCCCTGCACCCCCTCAAGGAAACAAGGTTTCCTCTTACACAGCAGGGGCCATCTCTCTGGGGCTCCCAGTCATCCTCTAGGCCACTGGGTGGCCTTTGCCAGGTGCTACAGCTGGAAGGGGTGACAGAGCACCTCATCTGACTGCCTGGGGCTGTCCTTACAACTGTGGGGTTCAGAGGTGCATTTTAGTGGCTTGGAGCTTGGTGTGGCCTGGAGGCTCGCCAAGCAGAGCCCAAAGGAAAGAAAAACTTGCACGGTGGCCAGCGGGCCCCGCCGCAGCCGCACACAGAGGACTTCATGTTCGTACTTTCTCAGGAAACACAAGTTTTCCTGGTTTGAAGGGCGAAGAGGGTGGGGAGGCCGACAGGGAAATGGCTTTCTAGCTCAGTGCCAGGAGGCTGGGTGAGCACGGCTGAGGAGGCAGGTGAGGTCAGCCTGAGCCAGAGTCCCTGCTGGTGGCCACCCTAAGTCATGCAGAGGGACAGCAAGAGAAGGGTGGTGACCCCACGGGCATCTGAAAACTTCTGAAGCTTCTCCTGCATTTGCCCAGTTTGTGAGATTAGCCAGTGGGAGGTCAGAATTCCAACTCCTTGAGGGCCCAAAGGCAGCTTGCCCACCATCTGGCTACGCACTGCTGAATGAGAGTGGGGCCCATCCATGTATTTCCAGTTGTTCAGAAACCTCTCTCCATGTGCAGACCCAGCCTACCCACGGCAAAGAAGTCGGACCTAAGGGCAGTGGGCCGGAAGCAAGCCCCTGCCCCTGCCCCACTGCCTGCCCCAGAGGTGGCCCCGTAGCTGGAACTGGCAGGACTTCTGAGGAGTGCCGGGGCGTGGGTGCAAATCCGGGTGCTGGGTGGGAATTGCTCTGGCTGGAGTCCCGTGACTGACTAGTGCGAAACCCCCCTCCTGGACCCCGTTTTCCCTGGGGGTGTGGCCCAGGCACTAATGGGAATTCCCCAGAGTCCTGGAGCCTGGGGACCTTGGCCCCGCCCCTGGACTGTGGGCTGGGGAGAAGGCCGCCTGTTCCTCTGGCCCCACAGAACAGTGGCCACCTCTTCTCCCCAGGTGGAGCTGACAGCTCTGCAGTCAGCATCCTCAGCCAGCAGCCATGGCCAAAGGGGCCTCTGTGGACCCCTCAGTGCCACCCACTGGCAGTCCTGCTGCCCACAAACGGGGTGATGGCCCCAGGCCCCTCCCCGTACTTTTTGCTAATGCCCACTTCCTGCTTTGGAGGGGGCGATGCCCTGTGTGTAGCCCCAGCCCAGCCCCACCTGTTCTTGCAGGGGTTCCGCCGCCCCCAGGGTCACACAGCCCTGAGTGGAAACTATTCCTCAGGGCAGCTCCCCTTGGCTTTTCTATCCTCTGAATCACGCACTTTTCTGCCCTTATTTGGTGCTGATTTGGTTGCTGGGCAGCCATCCAGGGCCTTTGCAGGGGGAGCCCAGCCAAGGAAGCCGGCTGTGCTCTCGGGAGTGCACCCTCCTTCCTGCCCCTCGAGCCGGGAGGGCCCCAGGGAGATGGGCAGGCCTGGACGCTGGGCTGCCTGGGAAGGGAGTAAAAGCTCTGTTTTTCCTTTCAGTCCCCAAGAGAAGAATTCCTTCTCAGATGTTTTTGTAGTTGGAGCATATTTTTGCGCCATGGCTTTGAGGAGACTTCCCCTCCTGACTCACCCCCTTTCCTGGGAATTTCCTCTCCTAAATCCAAAGCCTCCAGTGTTCACTCAGAAACCTCCCTTCTCCTTCCTCCCTGTAAGGAAACAAGCAAGAAAACAGTGGGGCTGGAGGGGTTCCTGGAGCTGAGCTCGAAGCCGCTCGGGGCCTTCCCTTGGAGTCTGCCGTGAGCCCTGCCAGGCCACGGTGTCCGGGAGGCTGGTAGAAACTCCTGCCAGCCCAACTCTGCACATGGCTCCCTGCTCAGCAGGGCAGAGGAGGCGCCGCTCGGGCTGAGGGCAGGCCCTGGGCATCAGACGCAGGCTGTGTCAGGAGTCACAGGTCCAGGCCTGGTGGGCTGGCAAGGACAGCCCTCAGGGGCAGGGCTGCTCCCCCAAGCTCATCTAGGAAGGCAAGGCCTCGGGGAGCATGGGGTTGGGCATCTTTCTGGCCCAACTGTGAAATCCCAGGTTTTTGTGGGATGATGACCTCCCTCTTCCCTTTCCCCAGGGTCGAGTTCCAGAATAAATTCTACAGCGGATCTGGATTCAAGTTCCTACCCTTCTCCTTCGAGAACATTCTGGAAGGGAATTTAGAAGAGTGAGCCCCTCCTGGGGCCCTGTGCCTGCTGCCCTCCCCCACTCCCTCCGTGGTGATTAGCCCTGCTCCTCCTGCGTGTTGGTTGTGATCCCTGGATTTTGGGGCATTTGAGTCATCCTTGCCACCCACCCCCAGCCACCTGTGAGTCATTTAGATAGACCCAGCCCTCCCCTGGTCCCCTGCCACCTCAGCCTGGTGTGTTGAAATGCAGTGATTTTTCTAGAGAAGCTGGGCTCTGGCTGCCACACTACTGGGCACCACCAGCCTTGCCCGCCCTCCCCCCCTTCCTCATCCAGCCAAAGGCGGCTGCTCTCTGCCCCCTAGCGGTGCATTTGCACATGAGCTTGAAGCCCATGGAGGGAGGGCCTTCCCCACCCTCACCCAGACTCCGAGCTTCTGCTCCTGCCATTCTAGTTCTGGCTGTGGTGGGGGTGCTCAACACCCTGCCACTGGGGTACTGGCGCGGGTCCCAGAGGATGGTGTTTCTGTCCTCTACCTCCCAGCTCCGGTCTTCAGAGCACTTGGTAATCAGGAGTACAGTTGGACCCCACTGTGCCATCATGCATGGCTCCTCTTGTCACCCCCAAGGATCCCAAGGTACCCCACACCACCTTCCTAACCTCCATTCTATACTCGTACCCTCTCCTCCTTCCTCCCAGAATCCCCTTCTTTCCCTTCCCCATTTGCACCCTGCCTAATAGCACAGCTGGGAGTGACCCAAAACCAAGGTCCCGGGGAGCTGCTGCTTGGGTTCTGGGTGGGCCCTGCCACAGCACACCCTCTGGGCAGAGGGTTTGATGGACCCTCTTCCTGGTGCAGACCCTGAGGCTGTTCCTCACCCCCAAATCATGAGTCTCAAGTGAAGAACTAGTCCGCAGGGGTGGTTCTCTGCCAGGCCAGCCCTGCTCTGCCCACTGGTGCCCTTGCCCACTTCCACAGTGAGCCCCAAATTGGAGGAATGAGGTCCTGGACAGGGAAGGTCACTGTCATTTGCAGTTTGCTGACGGGAGGCTGTGAGAGCTGCACAGCCCTGCCTGTGAGCCGGTGGTGAGGACCCCTAAAGGGCCAGCTCCCCTGACACCCCCACTCCGGCTGTGGGTCTTGGGGCCTATTAAGCACATGTTGACTCAGCAGCCCTGGCTGTGTCAACTAAATTGATCCAGTCCCTTTCAGCGCCGAGATAACCCCCCCGGGTTGGCCAGGCCCTGTCCTCTTCCCACCCTGACTTGCCGGGGTGAGCTCCTTCAAGCCACTCACTAAGCTCCCCAGGGCAGGGCTGGCCCTGACTGCAGCCACCAGCCCCAGGTGCCCTGTGCTGGCCAGTGCGACCTGCCCCGACCTTGTGTGGAGCCCCATCCCCCGTGCCCCCTGTGGTTTACGTGATGATCTTTGTTCTGTTTACAGTGAGGCTTGAAGCCAAGTTCTGTGTCAGGAACCTGGCCCAAGGCCCTCCTGTTGGGACATTCCTGTGCTGAATAAAGTGTGTTTGACCCTGAGGAGGAGGCTGCCTGTCTGTGCTCACACACGCTCCCCTCCCTCCAGCCTCTCCGCATCTCTCAATGAAGGCCACTGCGCCAGTGGCCCTGATGGGCAGTCAGTTTGTGAAATTCTCACCTTATCTCAAGTTTCACAGGCACCTTCCACTCCTATGAGCCAAGGAAGCTTGGCAGGCACAACACATGGTGGGGAGGGGACTTGGGGACCCGGTTCCATCTCCCCTCCCCATGCTACCCACCCAGCCAGCAGGGGCTTGTGGGGGTCTGGGCATCTGCCTGCCCTCTCCCTCTTTTCCAGTTGTGCTCTTCAGGACTCAGTAGCCTGGCTATTTTGAGCCCTGATGCCCTTGGCCTTGGTATATGAGGCAGCTCAGTGTGCAGTTTCTTAGGGCAGCTGGAGAATGCAAGGTGGGCAGGTGGCCAAAAAGCCTGCAGACTGTCCATGCAGGCAGGGTGGGCAGGGAGGGCATCTTCTCCCTCCTAACTGCCATGTAAGGCATCCACATTCTTTTCCAGTGCCCTCCCTCTGCGCTCCTCCCTCCCGGGGCCTCTGGGGCAGGGGCTGCGAAGGCAGGTGGACAGCAGGCTGACAGCTGGGGCTCCAGAAGGGGCGGGAACACCCTGTTCACTGTGCGTGCCCACCCCCCGCCCCCAGCCTCAAACTCTCTCCTCCCTGGGAGGCCAGCTGCCCTGGCCTGGCTCCTCCTTAAGTCCAGAAAAGAAATTCGGGTAAATGAACTCTTTTAGTTTCTGCTCTGTTATTGGCTCAAAACGGGAGGCCTAATTAAAACGGATATGAGGAACCAATGGAATAGAATTGAATTGAGAATCCAGAAACAAACCCTAACTTTTATGGTCAATTGATTTTCCACAAAGGAGCCAAGATAATTCAATGGGGAAAAAGTCTTTTCAACAAATGGTATCAGTACCACTGGGTGTCCATGTGCCAAAGACCGAATTCGGACCACGACCCCACACTCTATACAAAGTTAACTCCAAATGACCCAGGGACCTAAAAGTAAGAGTAAAAACTAAATGAAACTCTTGGAGGAAATCATGAGTCTTCATCCCGACCTTGGGTTAGGCGATGATTTAGATACAATAAATGCCTTAGATACAACAGCCAAAATGCAAGTGATAAATGTAAGTTGTGCTTCAGCAAAGTTTTAAAACTTTTTGCTTCAAAGGACAGAATTAAAATGTTAACACTGGGAGACAGTACTTGCAAATCATGCAGTCAATCACTGAATAACATATTTGAACGGCACGGGTCCACTTATACGTGGAGTTTTTTCAATAAATATACAGTTGGCCCTCTGTATCCCCAGACTGAATGGCCAATAAGCCCATGCAAACATGCTCAACATAATTAGTCATTAGGGAAATGCAAATGAAAAACAGGTGGAGCTACCACATCACATCCACTAAAAAGTTATAATACAGAAAGTTCATTACAAGTGCCGGCAAGGGTGTGGAGAAACTGGGACCCCCCACCCCCCACTGCAGTCCCTGCTGGTGGGAATGTAAGACGGAGCACCTGCTTTGGAAAGCAGTCTGCCAGTTCCTCAACATATTCAACTAGAAGCAACGAAGACCCAGCAATGCAACTTCGAGGTATCCACAGCAGACACGTGTGCAGAAGTGCACACACACTCGTACACAGCACTCACGGTAGCATTTTTTGTAACAGCCCCAAATGTGTCTAACCACCCGACTGTCCATCAGCTGGGTAAACAAGAGGCAGTCCGTCCGTACAATGAGTGTTACTCCACAATAAACGGGGATGAAGTACTGATACATGCTGCAACATGAATGGACTGCAAAAACATTATGCTAAGAAGCCAAATGCAAGACCACATAATATATGATGCCATGCATGTGGAATGTCTAAAATGAGCAAATCTATAGAGACGGAAAGTAGATGGTGGTTGCCTAGGACTGGCCGCTGGGCGTGTCTGGGGCAGGATTACAGTGGGAGGGCCCCTTCTGGCCGACTCCCCGGACCCAGGCATCTGCTGAGTGAGTCTGTGCTCTGTCCAGCAAACGCCCCTCATCTTGCCATCCTAGGACCGGCATGGTTTCAGGCCTGCTCAGTGCTGTAAAGACAGGGGTAATTCCATCACCACTTCAGGGCCCACTTGGTCTTGTTCACTGGGGGCCTGTGTCTCTTCCTGCCCCAGGAGCCCTGGGTAGAGGGGACACTGGAGCTCCCCTCAGATTCCATTGACAGCTGCCTGCCCAGCTCCCTAGCCTGCCCAAGGCCTGTCCTAGGCTGCCCCCTGGTGGCCAGACAGGGAAGGACTCAGTCCTCACTGGCAAGGTGAGTGTAGTCCTAGCTGGGTTGTGACAGGCAGGCAACTGGATGGGCTGGGCATTGTTCTGGGGGACACAGGCAGAGGGGCCAGGAGCAAGAGAGGACGGGGTGAAATGGAGAGCAGAGGGCCTGGCCTATGTGTTTCACACGCATTAAACTGAAAAAGTCAAGTCCACCTCCAGCATCCCAGTGCCCCACGGGAGGAGAGAATATAGTTTGCGTAACATTCCAAATCATTAACAACACATCTTCCTCGTTTTTTAGCAAATGCTTAATATTTTATAACTTAATTTTTTCACCCAGCCCCCTACTGCCCTCAAAGAGCTCCCAGCCTAAAGGGGAGGGTAAGAAAAGAGTGTGGTATGCTCCAAGTCACCCCTGGAGCTCCTACCTGGCAGCTGCGAGCTCAGCTTTAAATGTGCTACCAACCCCCTGGATGAGGTCCCCAACCTACGTCCCCTGCCCGCAACCGCCACCACTCTGGGTGAATTTAGACCCCACCTCTGTGTTCCCTGAGACCCAGAAATGCAGGTCTGGGCAGGAGGAGAACCTAGTAAGTTTCAGCTGCAGGGAAAATGGGGTGGGGGTGGGTGAGGGATGCTGGAGGGAAGTGGAGAGGGGCCTGGGGGGAGGTGGTACTGCTGGATGAGGGCGTATCTCTCTGGGCTGGTCTTGCAGCCACTCCCTGGGAAAGGCTGAGAACCTCCTGATACCAGGAACTGAGAGCGAGGTTGCACCTCCTGACGGGGCTGCTCGCTGAACCAGAGCAAGGCAGAGGGGCTGCAGCTGTGGCTGCAGCTGGGCGCAGGGAGCAGGGGAGCCAGGGGACTCCCGTGGGTTTTTCAGCCCAGACTCCAGATTCTCCAGATTGACAAGTCGCCTGTGGTCCCTTTCCTGTTTCTAAGCAGCTTCCCTCAGGTCTGGCACTCCGGAAAAATCTACACCTGCCCCCAAAAGGACCCATGCTCCTGTTAGAAAAACTTTTCTAAAGGGTCCACCACAGGACTTCCGGCCAAGATGGAAGCATAGGTGGAAACACTGTACCTCCTCCCACAACCAAATTTAAGGACAACACAAAGTTTTAGAAACAAAAACACAACCAGAACAGACAGAAAGTTGAGCTGTACCGAAGTCCGACAACAACAAACCATTCATCCAGACCGGTAAAAGGGGCGGACTCGACGGCCGGTGGAGAGGGGTCCCGGCAGGAAGAGGCGGTGGTTAGCAGACACAGGTGCGGGGAGGAAGTGAGGAAGCGAGCAAACCCAGTGACACGCACAAGGCAGCTGGCTAACCACGGACATACATTTGTGTGCAGATAAATCAGGTGAAAACTGGCAGTGGGACACACCACACAACCCAGGGACACAGCGACGGGAAATAAAGCCTAAATGCACCAATTGGAAAAACTTTCGGGGGTCGAGGTGCCGGGAGAGGCTCCCGGGCTCACAGAGAGTTCGTTGGAGAGACCCACAGGGTCCTGGAGGGTGCACAAGCCCACACATCTAGGAACCAGCACCAGAGGGGCCCAATTTGCTTGTGGGAAACAGCAGAGGGGACAGAAATCTGAGAGAGAGCAGAAAAAAACGCCATTGCCCCTCTCTGACCCCTCCCCCACACAGCGGCACAACACAGCGACCTGGGTTGCCCCACCCTGGTGAACACCTAGGCTCCGCCCCTCATATGGAGCAGGCACAAACAGACCAAAACATGATGGCTCAAGAAGGACAGCTGAAAGCCCCAGCGCCAATACTTCTGAGCGACCAAGACAAAGCCAACCTATCAGATGCACAGTTCAAAATACTGGTGATCAGGATGCTCACAGAACTGGTTGATTTTAGTCACAAACTGGATGAAAAAATGAAGGCTTCACTAAGTGAAATAAAGCAAAATGCACAGGGAACCAATAGTGATGGAAAGGAAACTGGGACTCAAATCAAGGGAGTAGACCAGAAGGAAGAAAAAAACAACCAAACAGAAAACAATGAAGAAACAAGAACTCAAAAAAATGAGGGGAGGCTCAGGAACCTCCAGGACATCTCTAAATGTTGCAACATCCGAATTATAGGGGGTACCAGGAGGGGAAGAGGAACAGCAACAAGTGGGAAACTTATTTGAACAAATAATAAAGGAGAACTTCCCCAGTCTGGCAAAGGAAATAGACTTCCAGGAAGTCCAGGAAGCTCAGAGAGTCCCAAAGAAGGTGGGCCCAAGCAGGAATACACCAAGGCACATCATAATTACATTACCCAACATTAAAATGAAGGAGAGAATCCTAGAAGCAGGCAAGAGAGAAGGGGACAGTCACCTACAAAGGAGTTCCCATCAGCCTGTCAGCTCATTTCTCAAGACACCTTACAGGCAAAAGGGGGCTGGAAAGAAGTATTCCAAGTCATGAAATCCAAAAACCTACATCCAAGATTGCTTTATCCAGCAAAGCTTTCATTTAGAATGGAAGGGCAGATAAAGTGCTTGTTAGATAAGGTCAAGTTCAAGGAGTTCATCATCACCAAGCCCTTATTATATGGAATGTTAAAGGGACTTATATAAGAAAAAGAAGGTGAAAAATATTAACAGTGAAAGGACAGCAAACTCACATGCTCATGCACACACCTAAAACAAAAGCAAACTAAGAGGACAGCTAAATCAGGAGCAGAGCCACAGAAACGGAGATCACATGGAGGGTTAGCAACAGGTCAGTGGGAGGAGGAGAGAGGGGGAAAAGGTACAGAGAATAAGTAGCATAGACGGTGGGTAGAAAATAGATGGGGAGGGCAAGAGTAGTGTGGGAAATGTAGAAGCTAAGGAACTTATGACAAATGGACATGAACTCAAGGCGGGGAATGTGGGGAGAGGGGGTGTGCAGGGTGGAGGGGAATGAAGGGGGGAAATAGGACAACTGTAATGGCATAATCAATAAAATAAAAAATAAAGGGCCCACCACAGAGCCCTGATCAACCCCTCCCTGCCCAGAGAGGTAGCCTGAGAAGGCACAGCGCCAGGGGGCAGTGGCAAGAACGCTAGTCTTAGAGATACGAGTTCCGGCCCTAGTCCCAGATGGGATCTCCTACTGGTGTTGATCTTTTCTGAGTCATTTCTTTTCACTGGCCCTCTGTTTCTCAACAAGACAAATACAAGTAACTCCTGTCTTGTGCTGCTGCTGCTGCTGCTGCTGTGGCCCCTTACAGGTGGAAGGGGAGACCTTACCAAGTCCGCTAGGCCCCGCCCCACCGCTGCCAGTCCAGGCTCCCATAGCTCATGGCCCCTCCAACTGTGTGCCTGACCTCTTAGTTCCTCAAATCTGCCCAGCTCTTTCTTTATCCTCCGGGGGTCTTCATTTCTCTCTCGCTATGATGTTCCCGACTCTTCTAGTCACTCCCAATTTAGTTCAGGTTCAGCGTCACTTCCTTTTGGAAGCCTGAGGCCCTCGTATTTCTTCAGAGCATCGCAACTGCAGTGGCAATCTTTACAGGGGTGTATGGTTTCCAGGTCTCCCCAGGGAGGGGAGGCGCTGCCTGGAGGAGTGGAAGGAACGTTATTGGCGCGGGAAAGGGCGCTGCCTCTGAAGACGCCGGTGTAGGATAGCGGGTCACCACCGGCCCTAGACTTCCGAAGTTCCTGGGGTCACGCGCCCCCGCACCACGTGCAGTCAGAAAGCGGTGGCCTCAGGCGGCGGTCCGGAAGCCAGTCTCCGAGCTGACTGCAGGCGCTTTACCTTCGCTTCCACGTGACCTGAAATTCGCAGCTGATTGGCTCCGGGCTGGCCCGCCCAATACGCCCGAGTCTCGAACTGGTTTTCCATGGGCGGGGTTGACACCGCTGGACCATGGAGGTGGTGGCGATGGCCACGGCCCTGGGGTTCCTGCTACTCGCTGTGCAGGGTGCCCCGGCCGGAGACGAGGCCCGGGAGGCTGAGGCCGTGCGGCAGCTACTGGTCCGGCTGCTGGGGCCCGGGCCGGCGGCCGCCTTCTCGGTGTCGGTGAAGCGCTCCCTGGCGGCCGAGTCCGGCCTGGACACCTACCGCCTGAGCGGCGGCGGCGCCGGGGCGCAAGTGCGGGTGCTGGGCTCCACGGGTGTAGCCGCTGCCGCGGGGCTGCACCGCTACCTGCGTGACTTCTGCGGCTGCCACGTGGCCTGGTCGGGCTCTCAGCTGCACCTGCCGCAGCCGCTGCCTGCCTTGCCGGAGGAGCTGACCGAGGCCACGCCCAACAGGTACGGGCGGGGCTCGCCCCTGGGCTCCCGTGCCGCTACCTCCAGTCTCCAGCCCCGGGCCTGCGCGCACACCAGGATGAGGTCCCGCCCCACCCCAGCGCTGGGCTGGTAGGAAGCGCTAGCCTTAGGGCCGCACACCTCTGGCTTCAGATCCCAGCTCTGCCTTGTCCAGCTAACTCAAAAAGTATCTAGAGGCTTTGGGTAGAAATAAATGATAAAGATTTATTCCAGGGTCTTCGGGTTTATAAACTGGAAGCCCAACTAAGCAATACTCAAGAGTGTTTCCAAGAAGAAAGAAACACTGAGTTCTTACAGTAAAAGGTACATTTTTCCGAGATCAGACGAGATTGGGGGCTCGTTCAGGGCCCTAGCTGTAAAAGGTGCATTCTTGAGGAGAATCATCTTGCACTTGACCTCTGGGTGGGTTCCAGGTAACCCCGTGGGCTGGATGTGACCATTTGTTCCTTAGACCTTCAGGAATAATCCAAGCATTATCTGGGTATCCAGTGTGGATATCTGCAGCGTGCTGCATATCCAAACACTGATGCAGGACCGGAAAGATCAAAAAGTCTAAGTTCCCAGACAAGTTAAAACTAGAATTGCCTCCCGGTGTTGCAACCTACTAGATTTTAGCGATTTAGCAGCTTGACCATAGTGACCACACTTCACTTATTCACTCCATTCCTCAGCCTCTAAAAGTTGTGTGTCCTGGGGCAAATCCCTTCGCCTCTCCAAGCCTTGGTTGGCTCGTCTGAAAAATGGAAACAGTGACCTCTACCCTGCAGTGTTGGTTGTGAGGATTCGCACAGTGATGGGAGCAGGATTTGCATAGCTGGTGATCAGTAAATGCCATTTTTTTTGCTTGCCCGCCCTCTCTTCGAAGATGCTTACTGAGCAGTGACCCACATGCCTCTTCCAGGCCTCTGTTCTAGCTCTTGCCTCACTGTGTGGAAGTGATGTGTTCCCCCTTCCAAGACGGACCAGCTCTGCCTGATAGCACTTCAGCACTGTGCCTGGAGTAGGGACTCTAGGAGGGTTGAATGGAATATGCTTTCAAATGCCTGCCGGGCTCGAGAGTCCTGAAGGAGTGCTGGGGGCTGGTGGGTCCTGAGTCTTAGCTCCACCTGGGGTAGATCCCCAAGTGAAGCAGTAGAGGGACCACAGGTGGAACTCCTCCCCTCTGGGTTAGATCTGGAGGCAGGCCGCTCTCTGAGCTCTTCCCGGATGGTGGACCTCAGGGACACACCCCAGCTCACGCCCCTGCCCACAGGTACCGATATTACCAGAACGTGTGCACGCAAAGCTACTCCTTCGTGTGGTGGGACTGGGCCCGCTGGGAGCAGGAGATTGACTGGATGGCTCTGAATGGCATCAACCTGGCGCTGGCTTGGAGTGGCCAGGAGGTCATCTGGCAGCGGGTACGTGCCCAGGGCATGGGCCACCCCAGGGGACCCAGCCCTACCCCCACCCCCACATCAGCACAGCATCTGGCACAGAGCATAAGGGCCCTGGAAGTGCCTGTGGTGTTCTCGATGGCTCCAGCCTTCTGTACACCTGCAAACTGAGGCTCCCGCTGCTGAGACAAACGTTGGGATGCTTATGGAGAGCGGGACCCCAGCATGCTGCTGTTAACACTTTGAGAAGTCAGGGTTCCACCCCTGGCCCCCATATCCAATCTGCTGTTTCTGCAGATTCTGTCTCATCCGCAGTTCCTGACCTGCCTCATCCTCTTCATCCATAGTCATGGCCCTCGTTCAGGCTTTCTTGCCCTCTTCCTGGACACCCACAAGAGCCTCTGAACAGCACTCTTGACTCTCGGCCTTCTGCTAGCCAGAGTGCCCCTTTCTGAAATGCGAATCTGGTCCAGACCTTCCACTAACACACTCAGGAGTGCGCCACTGCCTTCCATCTCTGCCAGACCCGGGAGCTTCCGTCCCTGGGCTGTCAGGGCTCTGGCTGAACTTTGGGGTGCTTAGGCTCCCCACAGAGCTCTCCTCACCCATCAATCTAGCCAGCCTTGTTTCATGAGGCCCCTAAGGCCCCTTCCTTATTTGGGGGAGAGCCCCTTTGTGCTCACCTCGCCTGTATAACAAGGGTGACATATGAGTAAACTCACCAGTTCACAGATCTCTTTCTACTGGATTGTGGGCTCCTTGCAGGTAGGAATTGCATTTTGTCTGAGTAACTGTAGGGCACAGCACAGAGAAGAGGTGAGTGAGTGTTCAGTGAATGGAGATCAATGGATTTACGTGCATGGGGATTGCCTTCCTCTGCAGGTGTACCTGGCCTTGGGCCTGACCCAGTCAGAAATCAATGAGTACTTCACTGGTCCTGCCTTCCTGGCCTGGGGGCGCATGGGCAACCTGCACACCTGGGGTGGCCCCCTGCCCTATTCCTGGCACCTCAAGCAGCTTTACCTGCAGGTAAAATAATGGAGAAGGGGCCATGGATGGTGTGGCTTAGTGGATTGAGCTCCAGCTTGCAAACCAAAAGGTCCCAGCTTTGATTCCCAGTCAGGACCTGGGTTGTGAGCCAGGTCCTCCAGAGGGAGACCACTTATCTATGTTTCCCTCCCTCTCTTTCTCCCTTCCTTACCTCTAAAAGTAAATAAATACAATCTTAATAATAATAACGGGGAAGGGAAGGCACAGAATTGGGTTAGACAGTAACAAGCCTAGCGAGGGTGGTGTCTGGCTGGTCTCAAGGCTCTTAGCTGGGCCTTGAGGACTCTGGGTGCCCTGGGAGAGTGAGGGCCTCCCGCCCTGGGTCATGCTCACCAGCTCCCCACCCCGTCCCCAGCATCGGATCCTGGACCGAATGCGCTCCTTTGGCATGATCCCCGTGTTGCCGGCATTCGCAGGGCATGTCCCCAAGGCTATAACCAGGTGAGGCACCCCAACCCTCACCCACTCAGCTCAGAGATGGAATTTATCTTCTCCTGCAAGACATTGAAAGAAAACTGAAGCTCTAGATGTAGCCCTGCCTTGATTCCCAGCCCTGCTACCCACTAACCATGTGACCTTGGACAGGTCATGTGACCGCTTTGTGCCCCAGCTGTCTTCCTTGTAAAATGGGAGTATATGTGGCTTGGCGTGGAGTCTTAGCAAAAGGCAGCTCTGTGAGTGGTAGTCGGGGTGCACTGGTCTCGGTCCTTCCTGCTCCTTTGTGCTCCCCACTCCTCTCCTCTGGTTGGGAAAATGCTTCAAGGCCCAGCTGAGCCCTCCCCTCCCATGGGAAGTCCTGCTGGCACCCCCAGCGTTGGTTGCTGCCTCCTTCGTGCCCATGAGCACCCAGTTTCTTCCATTCTCACGGTGCTCAGTGCACGCTGCTGGCCTCACTGGCCACGTCTTTGTGTCTCCAACCCGAGAGGCAGGAGCCTCGCGCACACAGGCAGTGAACATGTGTCAGGCTATCTGGGGCTGCCAGTACCAGGCTCTGTGCTGGGCCCTGGGGGGGCAGCAACACAGATGCACTGAGTTCCTGCCCCTGGTGGGAGGCAGGTTGCCAGGGGGGCTACAGTACAGAGAGTCCACTTCTCTGTCAAGGTCATTTCTGCCTGGGGAAGGGGGCAGCAAGGGCTGGGAGCGGTGGCAGTTCTGGACCAGACCTTGGAAAGCGAGTACTGCTTGTTGCAGACAGTGGGAGGGGAGAGACAGCAAAAGCTTTCCAGACAGGGTGAAACTTGAAAGTTGTCAAGGCGTGACCAGCTGGATATGCAGGGAGGGAGGAGGAAAGGACGGCAGGCTCCGGGGCACAGTATGTGCAAAGGCATGGTGGCATGGGAGACCAGGGTGAATCCCAGGAGTTTTGGGTGAGTTTATAAGATAGGTGATGAATACTGTGTCGGACTCCAGTGAATGTCTGGACTGTTCCCACCCCCAACTAGGGTGTTCCCTCGGGTCAATGTCACCCAGCTGGGCAGCTGGGGACACTTCAACTGCTCCTACTCCTGCTCCTTCCTTCTGGCTCCGGAAGACCCCCTGTTCCCTATTGTGGGGAGCCTCTTCCTGCGGGAGCTGACCAAAGAGTTTGGCACCGATCACATCTACGGGGCCGACACTTTCAATGAGATGCAGCCCCCGTCCTCAGAGCCCTCCTACCTTGCCGCTGCCACCGCCGCTGTCTACCAGGCCATGACCACAGGTTTGGTGCCAGTGGGAGGCGGGGAAGGGGAGACCCTGGGCTCTCAGGGGGTGGGGCTAGGCGAAGGGACAGAATAACACCGGACTCTGACACGAAGCACTTGGTGGTTTGCACGCAAACCTCGTCTCATCTGATCACACTGGCTGAGAGGGGAGCTCTGAGCCCAAAGTCTGGCACAGCCCCCTCCTGCCATGCGACTTGTGACAAGCCACCTCCTTCCTGGTGCCTCTGTTCCTTGTCTGTGACATGGGGCTCCCTCAGGAGTAGAGGGATGCCTGGCCCAGAGTAAAGTGTCAGTAAATGCTCCCTGTTGAAAACACAGGGGTGGGCAAAAGTAGGTTTACTATTGTGAGTACCTGAAACACAGGGTTTGTTCTTGTATTGTTATTATTTATTGTCATTTGCATTATAACCGTAAACCTACTTTTGTCCACCCCGTGTTTTATTTGGTCTCTACCTCCATGCTGAGGTACTTAACTCAGGCTAGAGATTGAAGAATGTACCCAAAGCTGTGAGGTACCTTTCCTGCATCAGTGTGAAATGAGCACTCCTTCCTGCCTCGTACAGGGCCAGGTCAGGGTGGCTGGGGGAGGCCTCCGTGTCACACAGAAGGGCAGCCAATTGGCTCAGGGCTCCGAAAGCAGCGCTGCCCCCATCTGAGTGTGTCCAGGGCCTTCCAGATGGCATGTTCAGCCTCCTTCCTTCCTGGGTCCACGTTCTGAGTCAGATGAGCAGATGGGCCCAGGAACGTGTGTTAACCAGCCCTCCGGGCGACTCAGATGTTCTATAAAGTCAGTGGCAGCTGATGCTGGCTGGGAGAGAAGGAGAGAGGAAGGGTGTGTGTGAGGAAGTGCCCTGCTGGTTGGGGGTACGGGGGAAGGGGGAGCCTGTGATAGTCACTTAACTTCTCTGGACCTCTGTTCCCTCATCTGTAGAATGGGGTGAATGTTCCCTCGGCCTCTCTGCTTTCTCATCACCCTTCTCTGCCCCCGACTCCCTCCACAGTGGACCCTGACGCTGTATGGCTCCTCCAAGGTTGGCTCTTCCAGCACCAGCCCCAGTTCTGGGGCCCTGCGCAGGTGGAGGCGGTACTCAGGGCAGTGCCCCGCGGCCGCCTCCTGGTTCTGGACCTGTTCGCTGAGAGCCAGCCCGTGTACAACCGCACAGCCTCCTTCCGGGGCCAGCCCTTCATCTGGTGCATGCTGCATAACTTTGGGGGCAACCACGGCCTGTTCGGGGCCCTGGAGGCTGTGAACCGAGGCCCTGCATCCGCCCGCCTCTTTCCCAACTCCACCATGGCCGGCACGGGCATGGCCCCTGAAGGCATTGGCCAGAACGAAGTGGTCTATGCGCTCATGGCTGAGCTGGGCTGGCGGAAGGACCCCGTGACAGATCTGGGGGCTTGGGTGACCAGCTTCGCCACCCGGCGGTATGGGGTCTCCCATGGGGGGGCGGAGGCAGCTTGGAGGCTCCTTCTCAGGAGCGTCTACAACTGCTCCAGTGATGCCTGCACCGGCCACAATCGCAGCCCACTCGTCAGGCGGCCATCCCTCCAGATGGTTACCGCGGTCTGGTACAACCGATCAGATGTGTTTGAGGCCTGGCGGCTGCTGCTGACAGCCACCCCCGCCCTGGCCACCAGCCCGGCCTTCCGCTACGACCTGGTGGACGTCAGTCGCCAGGCGGTCCAGGAGCTGGTCAGCTTGTACTACGAGGACGTGAGGACTGCCTACCTGAGCAAGAAGCTGGTCCCCCTGCTGAGGGCAGCAGGCATCCTGGCCTATGAGCTTCTGCCCTCACTGGATGGCATACTGGCCAGTGACAGTCACTTCCTGCTGGGCAGCTGGCTGGAGCAGGCCCGGTCCATGGCGGTCAGCGAGGCTGAGGCCCGCTTCTATGAACAGAACAGCCGCTACCAGCTGACACTTTGGGGGCCAGAGGGCAACATTCTCGACTACGCCAACAAGCAGCTGGCCGGACTGGTGGCCGATTACTACGCCCCGCGCTGGCGCCTCTTCTTGGACATGTTGGTTGAGAGCCTGGTCCAAGGTGTCCCCTTCCAACAGCATCAGTTCGAGAAAGACGCCTTCCAGCTAGAGCAGACCTTTGTCCTCAGCACACAGAGGTACTCTGACCAGCCCCAAGGTGACACTGTGGACCTGGCCAAGCAGCTCTTCCTCAAATACTACCCTCGGTGGGTGGCTGGCTCCTTGTGACAGATTAACCACCCTTGGGCCATATGCTCCCCAAACCCCAGGCCTGGGCAGGTTCCAGGGGGTCAGGAGCTGGGCAGGCGTCACCAGAGGTCCCCAGGCCTGGGCGAAGGAACTCAAGACCTGCCAGTCGAATCGGGGGAAGGAGATTTGGAGGGAAGTGAGCTGCCCTCCCCCACCACCCTGAATTTGGGGTCAAAGTACTGTTTTAATACAATGTAATAAACAGGTGAATCGCCTGGTCCTGTCTGTCTGAATGTCACTGCTATGGCACTGGGGAGGCCAGGGTTACAGCACAGACCCAGTGTGAGGCAAGTTCTCCCCACCCTTTGCCCTAGCCACCCCATTTTTAATACTGACCCCTGACCTTTGACCTGAGAATGCCTTTCCGAAGCATCTCCTTTCACGTTGTGCTGTCAGTAGCAAACTTTGGAAACTATAATTGTCCCTGTGGGAAGATCTGCCCAGGGCTCTCAGTGGCCACCTGGGAGCCTCCACTTCCTGATTGCAAAGTTTCCCCCTGCCTCTGACCAGCAGTGGAGAAAGGGCATGCCCAGCAGTGGCCTCCTCCCTGCCTTGACCTTAGAGCTGAGTGGGGAGATGGGCCAGAGACCTCTGCAGGGATCGGCCTTGAGGTGGTGCTGAAGACACAACAAGGGGTGGAGACCTCTGCAGGCATGGGCGGGACAGAGTGGGTGATATCTTGTCCAGAGACGGGAGCCTGACACTCCCTGAGCCTCTCCCACCCCCCTGTCCCCATGGACCGCACCGTGGTGCTCATCACCGGCTGCTCCTCGGGCATCGGCCTGCACCTGGCCCTGCGTCTGGCGTCAGACCCATCACGGAGCTTCAAAGGTACACGAGGAGATTTGGATGAAGACAAGGGGGCAGCCCTGGGTCTAAGAGAATCTGGGTAAGCCGAGCAGGCCGCTCAGATCCTCATTTCCTCCCCCACCCTCCAGTGTATGCCACTTTCCGGGACCTGAGCACGCAGGGCCCGCTGTGGGAGGCGGCTGAGTCCCAAGGGTGTCCTCCCGGCTCCCTGGAGACATTGCAGCTGGATGTACAGGACGCAGATTCTGTGGCTGCAGCCAAGGCACGTGTGACCGAGGGCCACGTGGATGTGTTGGGTGAGCCTCCCCAAAATGCATGCCAGAGACTTCCCTGCCCTGTGTCCAAACCTAGGTGTCCTGAAGCCCAGGGAGCACCAGGGACTGGCTGGGGCGGAGGGCAGTGCGGGAGGCACGTGGGGTTAGACCTCTCCTCGCAGTGTGCAACGCTGGTCAGGGCCTGCTCGGGCCACTCGAGGTGCACTCAGCTGACGCCGTGGGCTCTGTGCTGAACGTGAACTTGGTTGGGACGGTGCGGGTGCTTCAGGCCTTCCTGCCGGACATGAAGCGCCGTCGATCAGGACGCATATTGGTGACCGGGAGCATGGGAGGCTTGATGGGTGAGTGGAGGAGACCTGGCAGGGTGGGGACACGCACGCTTTCCACAGATGCGCACCCCTCCGCCTCTTAGCAGTCTCATCTCCCCTCAAAAGGGATGCCCTTCAACGATGTTTACTGTGCCAGCAAGTTCGCGATCGAAGGTTTATGTGAGAGTCTGGCAGTTCTGCTGCTGCCCTTTGGGGTCCAGTGAGTCACCACCCTGCCCCTGGCACCCTCTGAACCCCGACTTTGGGAACCCCCACACCCTGTCTCCTCTTATTGGAGCTGCTCCCAGGTGGGCTCCCTGGCCTGTCCCCATTGCAGCCCATATTTGTATGCCAGGCACTGTTTTGTGCCCGCACATGTGTACGACCTAGCTAGTGGGGTGTCTATTATTATTAGGAAGCTCTGGCCCAGAGAGGTTAGCTGACTGCCTCAAGGTCACACAGCAAGTTACCCAGCCAACTTGGAATTCTGATTTCAGATCCGCTCTCACAGCCTCAGATGGATGTGGAAGCCCCTTTCAGGCAGAGAACCACTTTTCAAGTTCTCTGTCACTAGCCACCTGCCCCTGCACAGACCCCTTCCCACCCTCCTTTCCGGTGCTGCATGGTAGCAGGGGGCTGGGGGCCAGGCTGGGTGCATGGACCAGCCAGGGGCCCTGCTCTCATTGGCCCTCAGCCCACTCGCTGCTTTGCTGCTCTTGGGTTGCCAGTGTCAGCCTCATCGAGTGCGGCCCTGTGCGCACCGCCTTCCAGGAGAAGTTCCAGGACAGCCTCGGCGGGGTGCTGGACGGTGTGGACGCCCAGACCCGAAACCTCTTCTCCCAATATCAGCGCCACAGCAAACAGGTCTTCCGCGAGAAGGCGCAGGACCCGGAGGAGGTGACAGAGGTGGGTGCCAGGCAGGGTTCCCAGAGCCGGGCGCTGGCGAGCCCTCGCACCCAGCCGTAACTAACACGCTCCGTCCCTCCCCCACAGGTCTTTCTCACGGCACTGCGCGACCCGCGGCCCGCCCTGCGCTACTTCAGCTCCGAGCGCATCCTGCCCATGGTGCGGCTGCGCCTCGCCGACCCCAGCGGCTGCAGCTACGTTGCTGCCATGCACCGCTTAGTGTTCGATGACAAGCCCACCAACGGTCCTGGCAGTGCCCGACCCGAAGCCGGAGCCGGAACTGGGGGACCTGAGCTCGGCGCTCCTCCAGCTGCCCCGCAATAAAGGCCTGGTCCCCGTGGTCTCCTTCTCTCTCCTTTGCGTCCCCCGGGGATGTGCGGTTCTGGAAAATGGAGCAGAACTGCAACGCGAGTGGGCAACCTGGAAAGACCTTGTTAGCTCAGGTTACACCTATGGGAAACCTCCCAGGATGAGGGAAGAGCAAGGCAGGGTCAGCCTCCAGTCCACTGCTCTCGTCTGAGCAGTAGCAACTAGGCAGACGTGGAAGGGGGGAAAGACTGGTTGTGACTTGGCCACTAGTCATGGGACCTCGGGCAAGTTCTTTACCCTTTGGGAGCCTATTTTCTTATCTGTAATATGGGTGTGATATGTATGCATAGATCAGAGTATTAATTGAGATAATGCCTGAAAGTGCTGGTATGGAGGTCTTCACAGCAGGCATGAGTATTATTACTGCTAGTGGGATGACTGGTATTGTAACTGTAGTCCCATGCAGAAGCCAGATGTGGAAAGAAGAAACCAGGCCAAGTGAATCAAGGAGAAACAGCCCCACTCACCCTTCACCTTGCCCCCTGCCCTGGACAAAACTTGGGGGGAGAGATCCCCAAGAGCCCAGAAGCTGCCTCTCACCGGGAGGTTTAGCTGAGGACCAGCGGCCCATACTCCTTCCTGAGGTCATCCAGGGGAGGTGGAATGGCAGGAGCCCCTGAAAGGGCCCGAGGGGTGTGGAGCCTGTCTCCTAACTCCCTCCCTGGCTGGGTGCTGGAGGGAGGAGTGGAGAACAGATAGAAATTGGGGGAGCAGGTTTCAGGCAGAGGGAAGGGGCAGGGGTGCCCTGGAGGGGATGGTACTGAGGGAGAGACTAGGAGAGAGGGAAGACAACAACCAGGGGCCTGGAAGTGGGAATAGAGAGGAAGCTACTGGGGTTCCTGGGGCTTTGTGTGGGACCTTGGGGGAAGGAGGCGCTGCTTCCCAACCTGCCAGCACTTCCAGAAAGTGGCCTGCTCTGAGCCTTCGGACCTCCTGCTGCTTCTGCTCCACCCTGGAAGGTTCAGGAAGGGGCCTCAGCCACCCCCTCCCTCCCTATCTCCCTGCCATGTTGGCCCAGATAGGTCTGCGTCCCTGCAGCACCCAGGAAAGTGTCCGGGCCACACAGCTCTGGCCCAGGAGAACTGTCCACTTCGAGCCTGGGTGTGAGTGTGGCCTTGCTGTAGAGGTGGCCCGTGGGGGCAGGGGGGGGTGATGATAAGGGCAGACTGTGACCACTTTCTCTTCCATGCATCCACACTCTTAATAATCTCAAGCAGGCCAAGACAAAAAAAAAATGGCCCAAACGAAAGAACAGATCAAAGCTTCAGAAAAAATACAACCAAGCAGCCAACCTATCAGATGCACACTTCAAGTGAAATAAGCCAGGCAATGAAAGAAAAATACCTTATGATATCTCACCTTTAACAGGAACCTAATCAACAAAACAAACAAGCCAAGAAAGTACAGCCAGAGACACTGAAATTGAGAACAGGCTGACAGTGACCAGAGGGGAGAGGGGAGGGGATAATGGGGGAAGAGGGTGAACGGTTTACAGGAACAATTATAAAGGACACACGGACAATAACAAGGGGTTGGGGTGGTGAGGAGGGGTGGGGGCGAAAGGCAGAAAACTGTACTTGAACAACAATAAATGTTTAAAAAAATTTTAAGTAAAATAATTAATAATCTCAAGCAGTCCTGTAGCAGAGCCCCTATTATTTCAATGCACATAGTATTTTTGGCAGCTAAAATTAAATAATTTATTTTCTTTGAACTTTTTTTATTAAAACATTTTTTTTATTGATTACACTATTACAGTTGTCCCAGTTTTCCCCCATTGCCTCCCCTCTACCTGGCGCCACCCCCCCCAGCAGAACCCCCTTAATTAGCTCTTTGTTCAAATACTAACAGTTCCCCTTGCTCAAGCCCTTTAGTTGCTGATGTGGCATCTCTTTGTGTATCAGGAGGTGATCACTTCAGGGTCAGGAAGAGAATTTTATGAGTTTGTTT
Organism: Sturnira hondurensis; assembly: GCF_014824575.4. Lineage (NCBI taxonomy): Eukaryota > Metazoa > Chordata > Mammalia > Chiroptera > Phyllostomidae > Sturnira > Sturnira hondurensis. The sequence goes on along the minus strand of NW_028094263.1, from coordinate 438,397 downwards.
TGCAGAAGGAAGGAATGTGTTCAAGGTAGCAGTGACCAGTTGCTGGTACCCAGGAGTCCTTTGCAGAAAAAGTTATCTGTGACTCAAGAAACACAGACTCCTCTCTCAGTTCCCTGAAACTCCCTCCCCCGACTCCCTATCTCTCACGGGCAGCAAACACAAGGCCCGAGGGCAGAATCCGGCCCTGGTGGCTGCACCGAGCTCCTTGCCCCTAGTGAAGGAGTAGTCCTATTTATACAGTCCTAAAGTTACATCTGGCCCTTTGAAGGCAACCAGGAGGCTGACGTGGCCCCCCGTGAAAATGAGTTTGACACCCTTGCTGGCCTATCCTCATAAAAGTTCCCTACTTTTTTGCTTTTTGGAAGAGCCAGATTCGAGCGATCTTGCTCTCCTGTCCTCTCTCTCACTTTGATCAAATTGAGTAAAATGTTCTCTGGCCCCGAGCACCAGCATCTCGATGCGTTGGCCTGGTAACACATCAGGTACATGAACCTGAATTTGAGGGGTGATTCAATAGTAGTCCCGTGACTCTGAATACCATTTACATGCTGATGACCCCCCCAACCCCACAAACAAAAACCCCACATATCTCTGACTTCACTGTTCCCCCAAAACTCCAGCTTATATATTTGAACTGCCTGCTGAACATCTTTTCTTTTTAATTTTTTAAATTGTACCTTTTCCATTACCATTTAACACCCTTCCACCTCCCTCCCCCTCCACTCACCCCACTGTTGCCCACGGCCTTGAGTCCTTTATCCTTTTTGCTCGATCCCTCCACCCCCTGACCTCCCCGCTCCCAATAGCCGCCATCCTGCTCTCTATGCTGCTCAACATCTCTTTTTTTAAGATTTTTATTTATTTATCTTTTAGAGGGGAAGGGAAGGAGAGAAGTATCAATGTATGGTTGCCTCTCGTGCATCCCCTGCTGGGAACCGGCCCACAACCCAGGCGTGTGCCCTAACTGGGAATCGAACCACAATTGTGTGGTTCACAGGCCCGCGCTCAATCCACTGAGCTACACCAGCCAGGGCTGCTCAACATCTTATGCCTAATAAACTTAATGTGTGCAAACCCCAATTTCTGATTTCCAGCCCTTCCGGTCTTCCCTACTTCAGCATATGACAATTTTATGCTTCCAGTTGCTTAGTCCAAACACCTTAGATACTCAACACCAGTCTCTCTAGTCCCTCAACCAATCCAGCAAATGCAGACAGCTCTACCTCAATCTTCAAGACATACTTGGAAATTACCCGAGACCCTGCACTACCACCTCTCCTGGGTTTCTGCAGTAGCTTCCTGCAAGGCTCAGGCCAGTTCCCAGCCCCCAGACGGCACATGACCCGGTCAGACCAGTTTCCGACCAGCTGGGTCGACTGCTGCCCATGACTCAATTATCCCCAACTGGCTTGATAGCCCGAGGCTTAACTGAAACTCTCCCCAACCTCGACACCTGACTGAGCCACAAAGGCCCAGTGGTCAGCCTGATCTTCCTGTGCCTGGAACAGCCCAGCCCTTTATCTAACCCATTGCCCTAACTCACACCCTGGAACCAAGAGGCACCCGCCCAGAAGAACAAGACACTAATCCCTCCCCTAACCCCCCACAAACCCTGCGCTTTTTCTTTTAAAACTCCCATTCTTGCTTTCCTCCCTGAGGTTGCAATTGGTCCAGATTCAGCCCACCTGTGAGCACAGTTCAAAGAAAGGTACTTGGATCAGATCATCCGGCTCCTCTCCCCTCTATATCTCTACATTTGAAACTGGAAAAGCTGGTGTTCCTGCTGCCTGTCACCTACCAGACCCAATAAGCAGAGACAGGGACGGAATCTCTATGGGCGCTTTACTCAGATGGCCTGCGATCTGAGAAGACGGCGGGTTTGTACTCCAACAGACCATCTTACATTTCCTTTCAAGCCAGCCTTCTTATACCAGAGAACAAAGAGCAGTGAGGAATTTGAAATTCAGGGAAAATTAGATTAAAAAAAAAAATCTAAACGATGGCTCAAACACCACCTTGATTGCTTGTGATCTCGTGTGGAACACAAAGGTCAATGGCTGTGGTCTCCTGAGGCAGGGTAGACAGTACCTAAAGTTCTTGAAAAATCACTTAAATTTTTTCATTTATTTATTTTTAAAGAGGGAAGAGAAACATGAGTGTGTGGTTGCCACTCAAGCGTCCCCTACTGGGGACCTGGCCCACAACCCAGGCATGTACCCTGACTGGGAATCAAACCCATGACTCTTTAGTTTGCAGGTCAGCACTCAATCCACTGAACCGCACCAGCCAGGGCAGCTTTCCTTTTCATTAGGGGTTGGGTGGCATGGGGTGCTTTGTCCATTTCACTGTCAACAACCACAATATCCTCCCCTTCCCTCTCACTTCCCCAGGGATTCCACCTCCGGGATCCCCAGTCAGGCTTTGTCACAAGTACTCAGGCCTTAATCTGAGGCATCTTACGGCCCCCTAGCTTTGCAATTATCCTGTTCTCCCACCTGTCAAGGCAAGCAGAGCTGTGGACAACTGCACGTCCTTTCTAACTTCAGCTCTTCTTCCAATTTTCTAATTCCACCATCAGCCTCTAGCTGGGCGTGGGTGGCCGGCCAAAGCGCCCGCCACGGAGGCCAGCCGGCTGTGGCAGCCCCTGGGCTCCCTCCTTTGCTGTGCACACTACGTGCAGTTCCTCAAACAGGACGTTAGACCTCCTGGCTTTTGGTGGTCCACAAGCATCTAACACACAGGCAGCCCCTCCGCATACAGAGGTCAATGGCCCACCTGAACTTCCCCAGCAGATTCCTCTTGTCCAAGGCCCATTTCTTCAGTCTCCTGGGTGGTTTGCAACCTGGGGAGTTCCCTGGGTGGAATCTGAAACCAGCCCCCTGTACACAGAGGGCGAGGAAGAAAGAAGCAGGGCACTCCAGGTCAGTAGGGTTTTTTAAACTTTTGTTTTTCAGTGACGATTTGCACTCATTATTATTTTGTATTAGTTTCAGGTGTCCAGCACAGTGGTTAGGTGTTTCAGAAGCGAGAAGAAAAATTACGTATAGGCTTGTCCAGGGTGGACACAAGACAAGTAGATCTCCGCCCCCACCCTCCACCAGAACTTTGAAAGTTTGTAAGACTTTAACTAGGTTCAGTAGCCTACACAGTCCAGATGGACTCAACAACACATTGCTGTCTCAAGGCCTTGTCCTTGAAGACAGCTCCCACGGGAGAAGAGTGCACAGAGCACATCCGTTCCAAGGGCAGGGGCGGGTGAGGAGCTTCCTAGTGCCTAGGTCCAGCTCAAGGGTCAACCAGCAGTTGTCCCCTCAATGTCCTGGTCTGACAGTGACCCATGTAGGCTCATGAGATTGTGTGCACAGATGTTTCAGAGCGATTCCTAACAGTCTTTACAATTTGCTTCTTGAGACTACTCCTCTCTTTAAAACTCAACTCGCAGGTGGACTCCTGCAGAAAGCCTCACCTCAGTGCCTTCATGGCTCTATAACTCTCCATCCCCGACTCCAGGGACAGATCCAGGTTCTGTGGGCCCATGGGCTTATACACATTGGGGGCGGGGAGGAGAGACCCTTTAAGAATACGAAAAACATAATTAAGTGTGGAAGTTAGCATTTATTTTGTTTGGGAAAATAAACCACCAACTACCAGAAATCTTTCCCGATGGCAACCTGGCTCCTCCCCCTCACGAAGCCTACCAATCCCAGCCTTTTCAGATCTTACTAGCTTCACAGTAAGCCCTCGGCTTTGACCCTCGCCGGCTTTTGTCTTGACCACGTTCACCCTCTGGCGGCTCCGCGGAGCTCACACACAGAGCTCTCCTCCTCCTCTCCCCCGCCAACTGTCGCATCACTGGGTTTGTGGGATATGTAGAACATCCCACGTTGGCCTCGGAGTCACATTGTATGGCGCCCGTCACCACTTCCCTAGACGTTCCTGAAACATACAGAACCTCAATTTTCCCATCGGTGAAGTGGGGACTTGGCCAGTTTTCCTGTGGCCGCCCACGTGAGGACCCTCGGACTGCAGGGAGCAGGACTCCAGGAACGCTGAACCCTAATTTAAACGTTACCTTGTGACCCCTCACCTCCGTCTCTGTAATTTGTTAGGAAAGCCAGGCGTTCTGCCTTTGTAGTTGTGCCCTTGATGACCTGGCTGAAGCCAATTTTTCTCTCAGGGTCTGAAGCGCATTCGTGAAATGGGCTTTCAAGCTCGCGTTGACCTCCTCTGCTCAGTCCCGCGTGGCAGAGGTGCGGAGAGAAGTGTTCATCCGTTTCCCAAACATCCAGACTCCGCCCCGCCCCTTTGTAAATCTCGCGAGAATGCTACTCCGGACAGAAATGGGTACTTTGGCCTTTCTCGGTTTCCGTAGCTCGGAGTCGCAATTCCTAAATCAGTGTTTCCGGGTTGCATCTGCATAAAATCTTTAGCGGTGTAGAAAGTGGAACCAAACCTCGGAGGTATCAGTAAGTAGGGGACCTAGCCGAGCCTGAGTGTTTGTCTTTAGTCCCCTCCTTTGATTCCTTATTCCTTGAAGACCCTGGTGAAGCTTAGCAGGAGGGCCCAAGATTTCTGCATCCCCAGCCCTATGACTCAGGGGCTACTGTTCGGTTTCCTCTCCCAGGATTTCGATTCACTTCAGCAAGCTCACCTCCCCGTCTTACAGGTGAGGAAACTGAGTCTTACAGCACAGCCCCAAGGCTCTGTTTACTAGGCCCCGTCCCCGCCCCTGGGTTCCTCTCGATTGACACAGACCTCGCCCCTCTCAATGTTCCTTCCGTTGGGTCCAAGGTTCCCTACAGACATTGACCTCGGGCACATCCCCCTCAGTCACCCTCTACTGGTCTCCTTGACTGTCTACAGGCTTAGGCAGCATGGCCTTATTCCGGTCGGGCCTCCTGGTGCTGACGACGCCGCTGGCCTCCCTGGCCCCTCGCCTGGCCCCTATCCTGACCTCCGCGGCCCGGTTGGTGAATCACACACTCTACGTACACCTGCAGCCGGGCATGAGTCTGGAGGGCCCGGCTCAGCCCCTGTCCAGCCCAGTGCCAGCCACGTTTGAGGTTCTCGATTTCATTACGCACTTATATGCTGGCGCCAACATGCACACGAATCTGGACATCAGAATCCTGCTGACCAATATCCGGACCAAGAGCACCTTTCTCCCTCCCCCAGCCAGCTCAGTCCAGAACCTGGCGCACCCGCCGGAGGTGGTGCTGACTGACTTCCAGACCCTGGATGGAAGCCAGTACAACCCGGTTAAGCAACAGCTAGAGCGCTATGCCACCAGCTGTTACAGCTGTTGTCCGCAACTTTCTTCAGTGCTACTCTACCCCGATGATGAGCATGGAGAGCCGCTGGTGGAGCCTCCGGACAATCCTTTACCCTCCACCATTAAACCATCCTACCCCGTGGCCAGATCTCCGAAGCAGCCGGTGCGTGGCTACCGTCGTGGGGCTCTGGGTGGCACCTTTGACCGCCTGCACAACGCCCACAAGGTGTTGCTCAGTGTCGCATGCATCCTGGCCCAGGAGCAGCTTGTGGTGGGAGTAGCAGACAAAGACCTGTTGAAGAGTGAGTGGGAGAGACACTGGATTAGGGTGTGGGAGAACCCCCAACACTCCCGGCACTCACCACTGCCAAGATTGAGAAAGGGTGGGGCCATCCATTACCCGTTCCCTGAGCCCCCCTGAGCCCCCCTGCCCCGCCCCCAGTGTCACACACAGTGCCCAGCACTCAGCTGGTGCTAAGGAAATCTTGTTAAATGAGTAAAAGCAGCTTTCTCAGTATGTGGTTTAGTCACCACTCAATCAGAACCCCCACATGTGGAGCCAAGGAAACTGCACTTTTAACAAGGTCACCAGGTGAGGAACCCTGCAGTTTGAGACCCTGGGAATACATGGGTGAGTAAGAGGTAGCGGTGGCAGAGACAGTAAGAGGGGACTCAAGCATGATACGGTTCTTGAAAGTCTGCGTCTGGCTCTGGTGCCCACTGGTACTGCCAGTTCTCCAGACACATGCCAGCCCTCGAAGGGACTACTATGCTTCCCTGGTGCCTTCCCGTCATAGCTTTCCCATCACTGACTACTTCTCAGCTTAGCCCTTTCTTCCTGCCACCTGCCTCTGGAGATAGGATGCTTAGGGACACTCTTCCCCAAACTGGCCCATACTCTTCCTCCCCAATAAAAAGGTCTCACTGTTCTGGGCTCCTTCCTCAGGCAAGTTGCTCCCTGAGCTGCTCCAGCCCTACACAGATCGTGTGGAACATCTGAGTGAGTTCCTGGTGGACATCAAGCCCTCCTTGACTTTTGATATCATACCCCTGCTGGACCCCTATGGGCCTGCTGGCTCTGACCCCTCCCTGGAGTTCCTGGTGGTCAGCGAGGAGACCTATCGTGGGGGGATGGCCGTCAACCGCTTCCGCCTTGAGAATGTAACCCCCGAGGGAGATCGACAGAGGGAGTGGATGGGGCTGGGGAAGGCCACTGGGCGGGGGGCGGGGGGGCTATTGGAAATATACCATGACCCCAGAGGAGAGAAGGGAGAGCTCAGAGTGGTAGAAAGAGGCCGGGAGGAACTTGCTCCCAGGTCGTCCTCTGAGGCCAGCTCTACCTCTGGGGTGAGTAGGGGAGGATAAAGGGCAAGTTGGGTGTCAGTGTTTGCCCTTCTTCATCTCAGCCCTCCTTCCCCCTCCTCACCCCACCCCTCCTCCTCTACTTCAGGGCCTGGAAGAGCTTGCCTTGTACCAGATCCAGCTACTGAAGGATCTAAACCACAAGGAAAATGAAGAGGACAAAGTCAGTTCCTCCAGCCTCCGCCAGCGAATGCTGGGAAACCTGCTTCGGCCTCCACATGTAAGCATGTCCTCCCTCCCCTCTGCTTGGGTGGGCTGGAAATGCTGGAAGGCAGAGATTAAAGGATTTAGCCCAAGCATGGGCCTGAGGACCCTGGTAACCGGGGTTCCTCTTATCTACCCCCAGAAGAGGCCCGAGCTCCCCCCAGGTCTCTATGTGATTGGGCTGACAGGCATCAGTGGCTCTGGGAAGAGCTCAGTATCTCAGCGGCTGAAGGACCTGGGGGCATTCGTCATCGACAGTGACCAGCTGGGCCATCGGGCCTATGCCCCAGGTGGTCCTGCCTACCAGCCTGTGTTGGAAACCTTTGGAACAGGTAATAACTGGACAGGACTAAAGGAGGCCAAAGTGGGGAGATGGCCTGGTCTCCGTACCCAGTCCTCTGTCTCTGTCATCTAGATATTCTCCTTAAAGATGGCACCATCAACAGGAAGGTCCTGGGCAGCCGGGTTTTTGGGAACAAGGTAAATGCCCACCTCTCCAAAGGTTCTCAGCTGCTATAGATCCAGGGGCTGGGGCCCAGTGGACCTCTCTGGGCTGGCTCCGTCTCCAAGGGGAGGTAACTGCTGCCCCCTCCCTCTATCTTGCTCCTCAGAAGCAGCTGAAAATGCTCACAGACATTGTGTGGCCAATAATTGCAAAGCTGGCCCGAGAGGAGATGAACCTGGCTGTGGCTGAGGGTGAGTGGGAGGGATGATGGGAGTGGCTAAGGGATGCAGTTAAGCACATGGTTTTCCTAAGAGTTTCCCCGCTCCAAGCTAGACCATCCCCTTTGCCAGGAACTGTTTCATGGGCTCTCTGACTGGTAGCAAGTGGCAGGATACCCCTGGCAGTGACTGGGGTCTCCTTATAGGAAAGCATGTATGCGTGATTGAAGCCGCCATGCTACTTGAAGCCGGCTGGCAGAACATGGTGCATGAGGTGTGGACCATTGTCATCCCTGAGACTGAGGTATTTGGAGCCCATGTGCCACCCATCTCCACTTCAGACTGCGTCCTGCTCTAAGCCAGTGGTCCAACAAATGTCATGTCTGTGTCCAGGCTGTAAGACGAATTGTGGAGAGGGACGGCCTGAGTGAGGCCGCAGCTCAAAGCCGGCTGCAGAACCAGATGAGTGGGCAGCAGCATGTGGATCAGAGCCACGTGGTGCTGAGCACCTTATGGGAACCACATGTCACCCAGCGCCAGGTTGGTGCTCAGGGAAAGGCTGGGTTGTGGGGATGGAGTCGCCAGTGGATTCCTATCTGAGTCTGTCCTCCCTTCCTCCCAACATTCTGGCTTGTCCAAAGGTGGAGAAAGCCTGGGCCCTCCTGCAGAAGCGTATCTGCTAGATGCCATCAGGCCACGACTGATGAGGAGTTTTCTGTGGGGCCAGATGGGCCCCTGGAGCAGAAGAGAGATCCAGTGGTGAGAAGGAATGGGGGCTTCAATGCTCACCCTAGATCTTGGGCCTAGAGGGCTCTGAGCTGGGCAGGGCAGGGCAGTGCCTGGTGGACACAGGAAGCCTACCCAGCTTGCTGGCATTTGGCCATCACTGAGGATGTGGTCCATAGGAAAACAGACCCCTCTGGCATCCCAACCCTGTTCCTGCCTACCTCTGCCTGTAATACTTGTGGTTGAGGTTGGGGGGTGGTGGGTCAGGGGAAGGCAATTACTGGAACTTTTAACACAATTAAAGGTGAATGATTGCAGGTGCTGCCTGTATGGTGTCTGCTTCCTATTCTGATGCTTCTGGGTGTCTTTGGGACCCTTGAGCCACAAGTGCTGCGTGCAGGCCTGGCTGAAAGCTAGCAGTGCAGTGGTTAAGAGCATGGCCTTTGGACCTAGACAGACTGAGGCCAGCCTTGGCCCTATCACTGACTGGCTGTGTGCATCTGGGGAAGTTACACACTTTCTAGGTTCCTCAGTTTCCTTATCTGTAAAGTAGCATAACTTGACCAACAGCCTTTTTGATAGCGTTAATTCCACAAATACCCAGCCAGGAGCTGGGCTGAGTGTTAGGAGGACCATCCTTCAACAAGCCAGGCAGGCCTCTGCCATCACAGAGCCTGCAGCCTGGTTAAGTGGGACGAGGTGGCCAGGACTACCAAGTCCAAGTGGCCTGGCGGGGAAAGACATCCCGGGAGCCGGATGGGCCTAGAAGTGCAGGTATGCACAACTCTCCGCGACACTACTAGAACCCCATTGCACAGGATGTGCTTCATGTCGTCTACCCGAAATAAGGGCAACACCAACCTGTAGCAACCCAAAAAGCAGAGTTTGCTCGCTCTGCGAGAATCGGGTTCCCCGCGCTACGCATGCGCACCACCCTCGCCCCGCCCCTTGCCTTTGATCGCGGATTGGTGGGTTTGGGTCACACGGGCGCGCCTCGCTCTTCTCCCCTGTACCCCTGCCCCCGCGCGGCGAGGCGCGCGCGCACCCGCTAGCTGATTTCCGGTGCGGTGGGTTGGAGATGACGGAACCCGGCGCCTCCCCAGAGGACCCCTGGGTCAAGGCAAGCCCCGTGGGCGAGCACGCTGGTGAGGGGAGGGCGGGTCGGGTGCGTGCACGTAGGGGCCCCGGAAGATGAGGGAAGTCTCCCTGGTCCCCGAAGTACCTCCGCCTTCGCTCTCTGGGCCCAGGGGCTGCAGAAGAGACAGCTCACCCCCGGCGCGTTCCAAGGTGGGGAGATGACTGAGGCTTGTGTGAGGATACGGGGTTTGGGACTGGGGAAATGTAGGTGTGGGTCGGGCGGGATCATGCGGAGGGGCGGCGCTTCCACGAACTAAGCAGTTTTAGTTCTGGGGTGAATCCTTTGCCTGCACGTGTGTGTCCGTCCTTTAGTTGCCTGCGCACCCGTGTGTGTGCGCGCGCGTATGCGTGCTCGCAGAGTGAAAGGTGGCGACTGCCTCCAGGATGGAGGTCTGATGAGCTTTTCTCCCTTACTCGGTGCCGCAGGTGGAGTATGCCTACAGCGACAACAGCCTGGACCCCGGTGAGTGCCTCCCCCACCGGTTTCAGCTCTGGAGTGGCTGACACTCCCACTTGAGCCCTGCAGGTTTGATTGGCCTGGTCGGCCACACCTGACCACTGTCCCTGAACCTGAGACAGGGAGGAGCTGGAAGCATGGAAGGGTTAGCTGGAAGCATGGGAAGGTGGCCTCTAGTTCCCTCCGCCCTGCAGCAGGGAAGTGATGGGAACAGCGACAGCCCTCATCAAGCCCAGACGTTACTTTGTGAGCCAAGGAGCATCACTGCAGGACGGGAGCAGTGTAGGCACTAGGGACAGGAGCATCGCAGCATGGCACCACAGGAAGTGGGTGGCCCAGTATGGCTGGCTTTTGAGTTTCAGGGGAGAGGTCAGCATTTGAGGATCAGGGAGCCATTGTGCCCACAGGTGTCTGAGGGGCTAGCAGCGTTCCCCCACCTTACCCCTTAGTGATCAGGGCCTCTTTTTTCCAGGGCTTTTTGTAGAAAGCACCCGCAAGGGGAGTGTAGTGTCCAGAGCTAATAGCATCGGTTCCACCAGTGCCTCTTCCGTCCCCAACACAGGTAGGCAGCAACATCTCCCAACCTGGCTCAGATACGCCGTCATTTTAGTATCTTGCTTAGACAAGAAGCTCCAGCTCTCTACGTGAGGTGCTAGGGCCCTAGTGCTAGACCAGGGTCTCCCCATGTCTCACCTCATCTAGAATATTAGGTTCCCATCTGCCACCTGGGCACACTGTTTTCCCAGGTAGGGACAGGTGGACTAGCTGGGCCTCACTGGGCCCCAGAATGACCCCTTCCTGCTTCCAACTCTTGAGTGTAGATGACGAGGACAGTGATTACCACCAGGAGTCCTACAAGGAGTCCTACAAGGACCGGCGGCGGCGAGCACACACTCAGGCTGAACAGAAGAGGAGGGACGCCATCAAGGTGATTGGGGAGACCTCGGCGAGCTCAGGGAGGCCCTGGGCACTTGAGACTCCTTGTGCCCTGACCCCAGCCGATAGCCCCAAGCGGCCTGGGGACAGTGAGTCTGGTCCCTGGACATGAAGCGTCTCCCCCCTTCTGGCCCCTCGCCCCTTAGTTGTGAGCATAGAACGTGGTGTCATGGAAGAAAAGCTTTGTGCCAGTTTGCCTTTGATCCCTCGGAGTTTAGGAACCTATTTCCCACGCTCTCTCCCCAGAGGGGCTATGACGACCTTCAGACCATCGTCCCCACCTGCCAGCAGCAGGACTTCTCCATTGGCTCCCAAAAGCTCAGCAAAGCCATCGTTCTGCAGAAGAGTACGGCCAGGGAGAGCGCCGGTGGGGTTGGAGCCGTGAGCTGGGAGGAGGCCAGCCTGATTTGTAGTTGGCCTGGCTTGGTGGGGTGGTTGTAGGGGGAGAGCTGGGGGATGGGGGCAGAGGAGACGAGATCCGTCTTTTCCTCTGGCTGAGATTTCCTCCATGTCCACCCCCTTTCCCACCTCCTCCCTTGCCCCCTAGCTATTGACTACATCCAGTTCTTACACAAGGAGAAGAAAAAGCAGGAGGAGGAGGTGTCCACTCTACGCAAGGACGTCATGGCCCTAAAGATCATGAAAGTGTAAGGGGGGTGCTGAACCATGGGTACCAGGCTCCTGAGGGGACCAAGGCCAACTCCAGCTCGAAGGCCCCATCAGATAATACTCCTGCTCCCTCAGGTGGTCACTTGGAGGCAGGACCCTGTACCCCATCAGGCCCTGACAACACAGCACTCTGGAAAGCCTGTTAGGGTGATGAAAGGAAGGTTGGAGGAAACAGGTTTCCATTCTTGTCCTAGAAGCAACGTCTAGCTGATGAGTGTAGCCCACAGGCTCTCTAGGAGTCCCCTTCCGGGTGGCGGTGGGATGGAGGGGCACCCTGTTCCTCCTCCTGGCCTGGTAGGGCTGCCGTAGCTAGCACCTTAGCCCCGGTCTGCTTGCTTTCAGGAACTATGAGCAGATTGTGAAGGCGCACCAGGATAACCCCCATGAGGGGGAGGACCAGGTCTCTGACCAGGTCAAGTTCAACGTGTTTCAAGGTATCATGGACTCCCTGTTCCAGTCCTTCAATGCCTCCATCTCCATGGCCAGCTTTCAGGAGCTATCGGCCTGTGTCTTCAGCTGGATTGAGGAGCACTGTAAGCCTCAGGTATGGGGCAGCAGCGGTCCTGGGACCTGGGGTCTCCTCCCTGACCTCAGGCAGAGTGACCCAACCCATTTTCAGAAAAGCAGGTCACAGATTTGGGGTTTCTTCAGGGTGTTTCTACAATTTTAAATGCTCTTGTTTCCCCTTCTGTTTTCAAGTCCAGATTCTCCTGTTAATTTGTCAGGTATGGTCTGAGCACTTACTCCAGCAAGGTCACCTTTGGCCTTGGTTTAGCCCATGTTGTGGCCACCTCGGTCACTCCTCAGCTGCCCCCATCACTAGAAGCAGAATTACTTGAGGTTTTTGGAAAGATTTCTGGCCCCAACCCTGGGTCTAGTAAGGTAGTATTTCCTGGGACTTATTATTTGTAATGGTGTAGTTTGTTAATGTTTAAATTAAACTGAGTCTTCTGTTGTTGAGGATTAGTCACTTTTGAGGCTTGAACTTGTATCTGAGATTCCTGCTTTCTTTTTTTTTTTTAAGATTTTATTTATTTATTTATGTATCTTTAGAGGGGAAGGAGAGAGGGAGAGATACATCAATGTATGGTGGCCTTTTGTGCATCCCCTGCTGGGAGTTAGCCTACAGGGAACCAGCCTGCAACCCAGGCATGTGCCCTGACTGGGAATCGAACCTCGATCCTCTGGTTCACAGTCCTGTGCTCAATCCACTGAGCTACACCAGCCAGGGCTTTCCTTTTTTATTTCTCAACATTTTTATTGTGAGATACTTTAAACATACTGGGACATCAAGAGAATGTACAAGGAACGTACAAGGAACATTCATATATCTACCACCTAAAGCGAAAGGAGGTGCCGGACCTCCTTCCATGGATGGGGGCAGGGCACAGCTCATGCCATGATGCAGGCCAAGTGCTGCACACCTCCTGCTGTGTGGCCTGGTTCCGGACAGGCCACAGACTGGTGCCAGTCTGCAGCCCGGGCATTGGAGACCCCTTACCTAAATTCTTCTGTTAACGTTCTCTCTCCATACTTGCTTTATCGTATAGCTGTCCATCTCTCTCTCCTGTTTTGGAGGCACTGCAAAGGGAACTGTAGACATCAGTGCTTCCCGGGGGCTGCTTTCACTACAGAGAGCACACCCGATGGGGGCAGGCATCACAGACAGCTCTGCGCCCCGCCTGAGCGGCATCTCTTACTCCCCTCCCAACAGACCCTACGGGAGATCGTGATCGGTGTGCTGCACCAGCTGAAGAACCAGCTTTACTGACCTGCACAACAGCCAGCAAGAGGCCGGTTTCCTACTTGGTCCCAGAGCCACCGGGCTTATGAGGGTGGACTGTGACACCTGACACCAGTCAGCTGGTTCCCCCCTGGTGTCTGGGGCCCTAACCCGCCTCATTCTCAGTGGGGCTGGGGTGTTTGTTTTGTGAAAGCTTCTGATTAATTTATTACACTGACCATAGAGCTCGAACCTGCCCAGTCTTCACCCACCCCTCCCCATAGAAGTCCTCAGAACAGGGGTCTGCTCTGGGCACCCCCTTCTCCTAAGCCTCAGGTTTCAAATTTCAGCACATGATCTACTCATATTTAGAAACTACTGTTGGCCTATTTGGTCTCTCGGGCAATAACTGGCCCAAGTCTGGCTGTTTTGGCAGTAGAGGGACAGAAGAGAAGGATTCAGAGGAACTACTTCCACAGCTGCAAAGGGTGAAAGGCCAGTCATGCCCAGGCTGCAGCTGCCTGGTCGGCCCAAGGTAAAGCCACAGCTTTCTGGCCAGGGCAGGGCTGCCAGGGTCCCGCTCCTGCCCCTACTCTCTTCTTCCTTCTCTACTCTGGGCAGTAGAGAACCAGCCTCCCACCCACTCCTCCTCTCTGTCCCCACAGGCAGCGGCACCGCACAGCAAAGCCCTAAGTGATGCAGCACCACATGTTAAAGTTTTTATTTTTCTAAATACCAACAACACAATTTTGCCACTGGGCCTCAAAACCTCTCCCAGCTTTAGGCAGGCGCACCTGGGTCTCCACCATCGCTTGGGGGTGGGTGGAGGCCTGCTGGGGTATACAGAACCCAAGGGAGTCCGGGGCAGGGCAGCCCTATGCTCCCCAACTGCTGTGCACAATGGCCTCTCTCTACCCTCATCCCCCAGCTCCCTCTTTGCCTTCCTCAGATTTGATATCTGAGGTTTGATTATCCAGAGGAAATTAAATATTTTTATATCAAATTATATTACAATAAATACTGCCAAATGCTTTCCTTTAGCTTTGTCCCAAATATAAGGGGTACGCTCACGCACCCGAAATGCAGACAATGTAATGAGCATAACCACCCACTCGGGCAACTAGCACTCCCCACCCTCTGCCTGCCACTGGTCTGTGCCCTTCTCTCAACTGCTCCACTCAAAGATGGAAAGCAGCAGCACTAACAACAAAAACTGGCCTAAACAGAGCAGCCAGTCGGGGACATCTCTGTCCCCACCCCCCAGTCCTGCCACAGGCTCTCAGGGGTCTGGGAGCTTGACGTTGTAATCTTCATCTGTCTCTATCCCAACTTCCTCCTGTGGGGCAATGAGAAATGAAGGAGACCTGGACACAGCCCAGGGGAGCAAGCAAAGGAGCAAGATCCACTTACAAAGAACTGCTTCTTGCTCTTCGGGTACCCTTCAAGGATTGCATCGCACAGCTCTGACGCCTGAGGAGAAACAAACCCACCCTCTGCAGATGGGCAGGACTGGGCACTGCCCAACGGCTCTGGCTGAGCAGCGGCCTCTCTCGGGCTGCCGTCTCCAGGCAGGGCCTGCCTTGGAGTTCCTGCACTTACCATTCTCTTGCGCTTCCTCCACTCCTTGCAGTACTTATGCCTCTCCCTGTACACCTAGACGGGGGAAACGGGTTCCTTTAAGCCCTTAGCCCCACGGCAGTCGCTGGGGTCAACCTTGTCCTCCCTGCTCTGCATGAGAGCAGCCGGCCAGCCCTGCTGGCCTCCCCAACCCACCTGCTCTTTCTCTTCTGGGGTCACGTGGTTGGTGGCTGCTTTGGCGCTCTTCAGTCTCTCGGTGTAGCCAGCACATTCCTTCTGCAACTCCTGGATCTCTTTCTGCATCTCCGGTGTTGTCAGGGCGCTAGTTAACTCCTTCAGCTCTGAAACCACACCTCCCTGAGGTCAGCTGCTGTCCCCCAAAGGGGTTCTTTCCCTGTGGGTGCTCCCTGAGGTAGGAAAACAAGCCTCTGCTGGCTCTGGGTTCTACACCTAGGGTCCAGAATGGGCGACTTATTCAGAAATGCTCAGGAGAGATGAAAACTTACACAATTACTAGTTTATTGGGTTGGCCAAAAAGTTCCTTTAGTTTTTTCTGTACAATGGCTCTGGTAATGCTTAGTTGTCTTTAACTTCATTCGAAACAATTTTGTTAGATCGTATTGTGACAGTCGTATCAGCATGCATTTTCTTTAATTAGCAAAACAATTTGTGCAGCCAATTCAACACTGAAGATGAAGAAAATATACCACATTTTCAGCATATTATGCTTTTTTATTTCAAGAAAGGTAAAAACATCACTGAAAGGCAAAAAAAAGATTTATGCAGTGTATGGGGAAGATGCTCTGACTGATCAAAAGTGGTTTGCAAAGTTTCTTGGTACTATTACATTTTGGTCAAATAACTCTTTGCTGTGGGGCTCTTATATACTGGAAGATGTTTAGCAGCACCCCTGGCCTCTACCCACTAGAAGCCAATACCGGGAGACAGCCAACATAAAGTTATTTGTTAAAATAAAAAAGTGTCTTTTTTACAGATAAAACTAAATGAACTGTTTGGCCAATAGTCTTTTCCTCCTCCACCTACAAGTAGTGGGCTGGTGTGAGGCTAAACAGACTGTTAGCTGTAGCTGGTTAAGAGTTCGGAATGAAGGGAAGTGTGGGAAGAGTAGACTGATAATCATGGTAAAGAAGGCAAGTACTTGTTTTGCCCATTTATATTCCAAAAGCCACTAGCCGTCACACATTTCCTTTAATGTCATGCCTTGGCAGCCCAGCACAGGGATCTTCACTGCAATAGGACAGCTGTTCCCTTGGTAACGCCTGACCTCTGGACTGACTCCGGGGCCAGGGGCACCCTCCCAGACAGCCGGTTCCTACCAGCCTCCATGTGGCGGCAGCTCTGCTGCAAGCTCTGCACGGTGGCCGTGAGGGCCACGATTTTGGCATCCAGGCTTTGAAGGTCAGCTTCACTCACCACGTCAAATTGGTCCTGCCAAAGACAAGAAGAAAAAAGAAGGCGGCTGATGTCTGGCACAGGATGGGAACCCATGTCTAGAAAGGCACCATTCTCATTACTTAAGAACCTGGGACTCCCCAATCTTCCAAAGGGCCTGGGAAAATAGTGGGAGTGTACTTTTGAGAAGTCATTGGGTTTAGTGCTGGGTCCAAGAAAAAGGTATAAAAGTTGAAACTTCATGCCTATCCTCAAGGGGTTCAAAGTTGGCAGGATACTGAATAGGACGAATATCTGTCAGTTTAGTGGTTAAACCTCTCCCTGGACTGAAAGAGTAAAGGAACATTCTTTCCAAAGTGGTGATACCTAAATTATTGGCTTCCACAATAGGAAGACTATGGGTAGGCAAAGAGGCGTGAAGGGAGGACTCGGTACAAGTCCGCGGAGCCCCTCCCACGGGAAACCAGCAGCTAGAATAGGACAGTGGTGGGGCTCAGCAGGGGTCTCCTCAGTTGGTAGGGGGCGGGTGGGCAGGTGAGAAAGGACACGAGTGCCATCCTGGGCAGTCAGGACTCTACACTAACGCCAGGTAAACCTTTTCAGCAAGCGGCAGCCAACTACAGGCTGTAAACCAAATCCTGCCAGATGGATGTTTTCAAAAAGACATAGAAACAGCCACACCGGTTCACTGCATATTACCAACGGCTGCTTTTGCTCTGCAGTGGTGGACGTGAGCAGCCATCACACTTGTGTAGCTGTGGCAGACCAACCGGCCTGCAGAGCGTGACAATATTAACTAACAGTCTGATCCTTCACAGAAAAACCTACCGACTCCTTTAGGCAGTAAAGGCAGTAACACAGTGAAACCTACTTTAGGAAGATTAACATCTTCCCAAACCTTGACAGTGGTTTGGTTCAGTTAAACAAGATTTAACGTCTGCTGGATGTTGAATGCTGTGAGGGTGCTAAAGGAAAATGAATGAGACATGGGGTCTAGACGTCCTAGGACAGTGCAGTGAGGAAACAAGTAAAAAGCCAACTGTAATACAAGGTACCTCCAGAGGTGAGCGCCTGAAGAGGCCATTAGCTTAGGGTGTCCAGCACTCACAGGTTTCTGCAGAAGGTGCTGCCTGGGTGACGTTCTAAGGCCTGAGTGAATTAGCTGGGCACAGAGGCAGAAGAGGAAGGGACTGAAAAACTGGACAGTGGAAGGACAACGAGAAGATACAGGAGTGGAACACACAGAAATGGTCCAGTGTTAATGGGTGGAGAAATAACAGGGACAGGTAAGGTCAGAGTGAAGTCTCTGAGGCCAAGTCTCCAAGGGCCTCCTTTCACCGGTTCCGGAGAGCGCCAGGGTTTTAAGGAGGGAAGCGGCATGACTAGGTTTGCAGGAGCATAGGTGGCTCTGGCGACGTGTGAGGAGGCCAGACGTTAGGGCACTGCAGCAGACAAGGAGCACCTGGCCTGGCTCGGTGACGCAGGTGGGAAGGAGAGGACCTGATGGCTGGCCGACCATGTGAGGTAGGTTAGGAATGGCTTCCTAGTCTCTGACTCCAGCGAAGGGTGATTCCATTAAGAAAGAGGAATGCGAGAGGAGGCAGTGCAAGGCGAAGCATTCTACTTCAGTCATAATGATCTGAAAGACACCCAGATGGAGGTCTGGGCTGGATACACAAAACTAATGTGTGTTCGGGGATGGGGTAAAGACGAGGAAAATCATCTGGCAGGAGGTGGTTCTAATCTAGATGATTGGGAACAAGACCTCCCAAGTGGAAATAGGTCTTGGGAGCAACAATTCAGGATTTTCTGTTATATTTCAATCTGGAAATCTAATGAAGTGCGTGTGGGTCCCGACAAGGGGGCACAAGCTGATTTAAAGAACGGCTGGGGCCCTTTTCATGGCACCAGACGGCTGGGTTTTATGGACCGCCTCGATGCTCCCGAAAAGAATTCACACTAGGGATCGATCTACCTCATATTGGACCCTCGCGCGGGTGAGAATCTGCGCAGGCTTCCCTCACCTGGTCCGCAAAATATATCTTCTGCTTGCCGTACATCTTTTCTTTGATCTTGCCTTGCTGGGCCAGCTGCTCCAGCGCCTTCACCACCGCCTGGCAGAGGGGAGGGTGCGGGGCAATCAGAGTGACTCCGAGGGGGGCAGCCAGTGTCAGGGGGCGGCGCGAGACAGCCCGAGGAAGCCCAAGGCTAGAACAGCAGCCGCGAGAGGGCAGGACCCCAGGCTTATTCGAGGGACCCAAGGCAGGGAGTCCCGGAAGAGGGTCCTCACCGCTTTGCCCAGTCCGTGCTCCCGCTGCAGGTTCCCGAACACATCCTGGGCGCTGTAGGGCCGGTTCTGATCTCGCAGGTACTTCAGGAGGATCCCAGGGGCTACGGCAGAGATGAGCCAGGCGGGGCGGGGGACACTCAGCCGAACCCCCCTCCCCGCTCCCCTCCGGGCCTCCGGGGCCTCCCGCTTACCTCCAGTCGCAGCCTCAGACCGACCTTTACTCATGGTCTTTCCCGCCGCCAAACTCCGAAAGCCGGACGTTACAGTTGCTCGGGCAACGGCTCCTTCCGGCGCCCGGGAGGGGCGGCCCCCGCACGGGGACAGGCGGAGGCGGAGCCTTCCGGAGGATCGAAGCGTTTCTTCCGGGGCACCGCAGCTGGCTTCCCTTCAGAACTTGGGGGCCGCTCCGACCCCCGGCCTCCCTGGTCCCTGCGGAGGCGGCGGGGCGCCGGCCCCCAACCTCGCCTCTCTGCCCCGTGGGGATGAAAGCCACGGTAAATGACGCCTGTTTCCAGCTCCAGCCCAACGGCGGCCACGCGCTCGTGACGCTGTGCAGGGCTGAGCGTCCGACGGGGGCAGCCCGCCCAGCCCGCGGCCGGCTCAAGGTCACAAGGCCGTTACACACAGGGACGTGTCCTATTTCACGGCCTGAGGCTCCTCGTCAGTCAGCCTTACCGTTTGTAAAGTGAGGACCAGGGGTACACGCAGGAGGGTGGTTGCGAAGACACCGCGTAGAACGCCGCGGAAAGAGCTCGTCACCCGCTGGCTCGTTACCGAGTTCCGCACACAGAGGGCGCTCGACTCACACTGAGGTTCGAGCGCCAAGGACAGGTAGGCTTGGCAGGGAGCTAGCGTCAAGCCACAAAGCTTTAGAAGTTTCCGTTTGGTGGGGTCAATCTTTTGGTAACACCTGACAGGTGCTTTCCACTCCTGCCCACAGTGGCCAGTGGGACAAAGCCTAAAATAAGTATTTCTAGTTTCTGAGGTCAGCTGAAGGCCTCAGAGCAGCTGTCCCTGCAGCCCAGACAACACAGAGGAAGGGTGGTGGTACTTTTTAAAGCCCTGTTACCTAAAATTTCATTAGCCTTTGAAATATACTTGTCTTCACACGTCTCGGGGGCAATATCAAGAATTAGAAGTGATGGGACTGCAGGCTGGATGCTGGCCAAGAGTGTGAGACATGCCCGGGTCTGGGCTTTGCAAGGGAGGGGACGGTGGCCTCGAACCATGGTGGTGGTTCTGACCATCACAGGGGAAGACAGGCATGGGGCAAGCAGGTCCCTTCCTCTTCTGAGGCTCTCACCTTCTTAATCACACATCAGACTAACAAGAGAAGACCTACCAAGGCGAGGACACCATTCAACATTAGTCTCTTAAAGATTGTTCTCATACAAGATTTATTTCCCAGCACCCCTCCCACCCCATCCCCACCCCAGTTCACAGTGGAGGACTAAGGAGATTCAGAGCAGGATCCCCCATGTACAAGAAACACCGTCCAAAGAGTTTGCTCTCCTTCCCTCCCTCTCACTAACTCCCAAGGCCTGAAGCTGCACACACTCATGCACACACAAAATCCCACTCCTTTCCCACACCTCCCATTTTTTCCCACATCACAGACCTTCTGTAAGACATCTAGGCTCTGCTGAGAGAGAAGGTGTCCACAATCTGAGAACCCTGACACGGGGAGATGCCCTCACCCCAGCCTTCACACAAAGGTGTCTATGGAACAGGCACGTTGCTCTTCTCCCTTCTCACTGTTAACTGTTTTCACTCCCTGGCCTCTACCTCGTCCATCAACCAAGAGCAAACATGTTCGCACACTCCCACCTATAGCACGTGAAAATGGGCTCTGTCCAGCATCCCTCACCCAGGTGTGGGGTGTTGGGGGAGTGGTCCCTGAGGATCCGCAAAGGGTTAATGCAGAGAGAGAGAAATAGGAGAGTTTGGCTTCAGCTCTGATCCTGGAGGCAGAGAGGGGACGTAAGCTGGCACACATGTAGAATTACCGATTTCAGTATTTGTCTCACATGATTTTACTAGGGGCAGTCTAACAGATGCCCCTTAGAGGGGTCTCTGCTCATTACAGACATATTCTTGCTCAATGGGCTCATCCTTCAAAGAGGCCCTACCAAGCTGGGAAGCAATGAAATATAAAAAGTACTAAAGGAGCTGAACAGGGGTAAGAAGAGCTGGTGCAAGAGCTGGTGGCTCCTGGGAGGAATGCCACCGAGCCATCTGTAAAGTGCTACTCTGGCGCCCCCCATGGAACACTGCAGCTCCAGAGGAGGAGGGGAAGGAGCAGGAACACGGGAACGGGCACAGTATGGTATTGCTTTGCTGGCTGCCCAGGCCAATGGTCAAACGGAGCCAGGGGTTAGCAGCACCAAAGACAACCAGGCAGCTTCTGAAGATTCAGTGAGACCATGAGCTACAGAAGCAGTCACCCTCCCAGGCAGCTGACCCCACAGCCCAATGACATAGAAGAGGCCCACCCCCTCACCATGTTCACATTTCTTAGGTTTCACGAGCAATGATTTGGAGCACTGGAGGTGAGGCCTCAAGAAATGAGGCTGGGCTGGAGCAGAGGGAACAGGCCTGCTCTGCAGAACCAAACGATAAACTGCTTAGAAGACAAATCAAATCATGGCTTAGCAAAAGAGGAGGATGACAATGCAACTGTTCCAGCTGCTGCCTGACCTGAACCTCCAGGGAGGTGATGAAGGAGGAAGGAGACAAAGGGCTCTTCTATCACTGAGGGCCCCCAAGCACCCATACCTAAAAGCAAACAGCAGCACCCCCTCAGAGGGGAACCAATGCCCCTGACTATTTTGTTCCCCACGAGTACCATCCCGATGGAGAGAAGCCTCCCCAAGGAAGCATGCTCTCACTTCACTGACTGAGCTCAGAAACGGGCACCCAGCTGGTAGCAGGGAAGGGAGCATCCGCGTTCAGCAGCCCTCTGAGAGCCAGCCAGGCCACCAGGCACACACACATATTCAGGGGACAGGACCTGGGTTCTTCCCTTGCCCCTTCACCTTTAGTGGGATGAGGAGAATAAAAACCTAAACCACAGTGACCCCTAAAAGGAGTCTCTGCCTCAGTGGTTCCTGGAACTAGCAGGGTCCAGCTGATTCAGCTCTGACTGATCCAGAAGTTCAAAGTCATCCCCCTCAGCATCAGTGTCCAGGTCTGAGCTGGGGGCCCGGAGGAAGCCTCTGGTTGCTCTCCTGGGAGGTGGGCCAGAAGGGCCTGGCTGGGAGGCCCCCGACAGGGCCAGCTGGATCATGCCCTGGGAGACCAGGCCGGCAAGGTTGCTGGTAAGGCTGGATCCGGCAGGCAGGGCTTCAAGCAGGAGCTCTGGCAGTGCAGCTTCGCCCCGGCTGGCAGGGGGCAGCTGGGGCTCCCCTGGTGGGGAACGGTACATCAGGCTGGGCATTCCAATGCTGGTGTCATCCTCATCATCCAGGCCAGCAGGATCCACATTAATGGAAGGGAAGTCTGGAAGGTCTCTGGCAAAGGACTCCTCTGGGTCACTGTGACCGTCTAAGTCTGAAAGAACAGAAGGGTGCCTGAGACGTGGCAGCTGCCTGGCCCCACCCCACATAGTCAGTCCCCTGTAACCAGATTTCTCCTCCCTGGGTATCAAGGGGCTGGGGTCGGCGGGGAGCAAAACCTGTGGCACGGGTCAGCTTTCCCCCTCCACAGACTGCTGTGAGCTCTACTGGCCACAAAACTTCCCCTCTCTTCTCCCACTATGCCCCCCATGAACCTACAGCCTGAGGTGACCAAGGAACTGAGGCTCAAGGAGGGCAGCCGTGCCATCCTGGCTGTAGCCACACCCCTAAGGCTCACACTACTCAGGAAGCCGGAGAGAGGGCAGTATCCCCTACGTCTGGGGAAGCTGAAAGGCAACAGTCAACGCCATTATCAACTCAGACCCAAGGTCCACCTCACCTTCAGAGCCTTCTGTTAGAGGCGTCTGGCCCCGTGAAAGGTTGAATGTGCCATTGTCCGTACAGGAAACCTCAGCATCTGAGTGCTCAGAGTCCGTGATGGCCAGTTCCCTGGCGACAGTAGAATCATCCAGCTTCGGAAAGAAAAGATCGCCAAGCATGAAGAGACGATGCCATTGAGAACAGATGCAGTTCCCCAGTAACAGCTTTACTGATTAGCAGGCCCTAAAGGCTACCCTCAGCCACAAGTGTAACCAGGAGTGCGTGGGGACATCTGTCAAAATCTTGACCGTTTTTAGGCTGCTCCCCCAAGGAAAACACCCTTATCCTCCGATCTCGAGTGCGTGAAGGAAAGCAGTCTCGGGAGTCGGTCAGCTACTTACTCTTACGCAAACTTATCCAGAGGCTACTTTTCACAGGTGGCCTGGAGGACACACACTGCCCAACCAAAGGCGAGCAGGGCTCTTTAAAAGACGATCACACCAGTTCCAGAAGTTCTGCCACAATGGGAGGAGTTAAAGGGAGACACGGAAGAGGGTGTGCTGGTCACCAGGCTCAAATTGAGGTCCACGTACAAAGTCCCAGCATAACTCCAGCTTTCTTCCTCACAGAGTGCCAGTTACACTCACGCCTGGGCTCTCACGGGGCAGGGGAAGGGGTGTCTGAGCCATGAGCCCACAGCCTAACTGTGAGGTGCCGGATGTTCAAAGGGAGCTAAAGAAAACTAGCCAGTGGTGCAGCTCCCGTAGCCAAGGTACCTGAGGACAGAAGGCAGCAAGCTCCTCCTCGCTGTCACTGTGGTCGTCCACGGCTCGTTCTGGGTGTAGAGCTCTGCGGCGCACTGTGGAGAGAGCAGAAGGCCCTGACGCCTCCTTCCCTTGAGGGGGAACCCCCGCCCGCTTTGGACTTTGAAGATAGAAAAAGAACAGAAGAGAACCAACCCCTCTGAATGTGGGCCTAAGACTGAGGGTGGGTTGCAGAGCCTAGGTACAGAAGGTACACTGATAACACAGACAAGAAAGAGCTCTCTCCCAAGAGCCCCCCTTCCCTAGGCGCTCCCCCCAACCCTTTTGCTCTGGACAGATGATCGACTACCAGGTTTGTCAGCAGTTCTTAGGATCAGTGAGGGGCAGACTGGACTTTGAGGTGGAGCGTAGACACTATTACGGAGGCCAAAGGGAGAGGCCCTGCCTTAGTTAAGTCAGGCTTTTGAGGGCTGATACTTAATTCAACTGGCTGCCCCGGGGAGAACAGGGCCTTGGTGGCCATGTGGGGCTCTCTGAAGGCCAGGGCTTAAGGAAACACCCACCCTGGTCAGACCACAGGAGAGGAAAGGCTCGCACAGCTGTCATCAGTATGGGGAGGACTGCAGGCTACTGCACTTCTGGCTTCCGAGACAGCGGTCCTAAGTCATCTCCAGCAGCTCTCAGGAGTGAAGAGAGGCCCGGCGTGGGGGGTTAAAAGGCCTACTCTGCCAACTAGTAACTTTGGGCTTCAGTGTCCTCCACTGGAAAAGGAAGGTAATACCACCCACTTCTCAAGGTTGTTGTAAAGGCTAATGATGTGTGGAGAGCAGCAAGCGCAGTGTTCGGGCTACAGAAAACACTTCATGAAAAGCAGCAAACACTAGGGATGACTTCACAGTCTTTTACTCAACACAGGAGAGCTTTTCTCAGATTTGTTCAAAGCGGGACTATCTTGTCCAAATGAGAAATATTGGTAAGCCTGCAGAGATTTCCCTGGAATAGATATCACTCTGATCTACCACCGGCTACACACCCCACTCCACACCCCGCTCGTGCCACTTTTGAGGACCCACCCATTATGTCAGACCTGTGGGCTTTCCTTCTCTTCCCCAAACTGCCCAAGTGGAAGGAAGCTTCCTTATTAAACTTACATTGTCTGTCTCTCTGCTTGGACATCATGTAGCCACGGACACTGAAGTCCAGCCGCTGCAGAGCTGGCTTCAGCCGCACACAGGCCCGATCCCAGAGTCGGTGGTACACAGCAAGGGGCCACATCATGACCGTGACAACTGAGAGGGGTGGGAAATAATGGCAAAATGGAGAAGGGGCTGCACAACACAGTCCTATCTGCCCCTCTGCCACTGTGTGTCAACGTCGCTCAAACACTCAGCGTGGGACAGGTATGCTTAATTCTGGTCATCTTCCCGAGTCTCCCTCCTACAAGGGAGACTCTGTTGGAGGAAGACGCTGATGCGGCCATCTACAGAGCCGATACACTGAGGGCAGAACGAGGCAGTGCAGTCACTCGCATAGGTATGTCTTTGAGCCACAAACAAGGCCGAATGGTAACAGTGGCTCAGAAATCACACAACAAATCAGGTGAGCTTCCGCTATACAATGGCCACAGCCACAGCTATTCAGTTCCTCCAGTCTCAAGCAAGCAGAGTTCATGCCAGCAGGAAGTAATTAAATTTATAGAGCTGTGCTCCAAGGGGAAACACGCACTCTCAACAGAAGCGAGTAGAGGATTCCCCTAAGAATTATATTTTGTGCCCTGGCTGGTGTAGCTCAGTGGATTGAGCATGGGCCTGTGAACCAAAGGGTCACTGGTTCGACTGCCAGTCAGGGCCCATGCCTGGGTTGCAGGCCAGTTCCCAGCAGGGGACACATGAGAGGCAACCATACACTGATATTTCTCTCCCTCCCTCCTTCCCTTCCCTTCTCAAGGTTGGGATAAATGAATAAATGAATAAATGAAGATAAATGAATAAAATTTTTAGGAAAAAAAAGTTATGTTTTGCTGCTACACAATATACACTGACTCTAAAACTCCCCTCCTCCACCAGGGACAGACGGTCCATGACGGTTGGTAATGCAGCATCTGTTAGCAGATCCTGTTCAATGTCTAAAGCTGAGTTGCTGAGATAAGGACTTTATATGTGGGAAGCCTGCTACACATGTAAGAAGATATTTCATAACACTAAACAGGCCACGAAAAAAAATAAAAGGTAGAATTTCCTAGGGCACCAAACTATGAAAGTCTACTTCCTAGACCCAGAGTTGGCTGTGGCTGGGAAAGCTATGAGTGGAGTAAGCGCACAGGGAGAAGTGTCTGCCATACTTACACATTAAATAGGAGAGCAGGAGCCCAGGGATGTAGCGGCCCAAGACAGCCAAAAAGGTCAGTATCCCACAGCTCAGCAAGCAGAACTGGGGGAGGTAGGAAACAGTGTTAAGTTTCTGCTACATGGCAGGGGACTGGGGTGAGGCAGGGAGGTAAGGCAGAGATGGGACTGGAACAATCTTTATGACCTATGAGTAATGTACAGACACACCAGAATGACAGACGTACCTGATTGCTTTGCAGTCAAGATGCTCTCTGGGAACCTATTCAAACCCTTTTTACGTGGCTAGCCCTGTAGGGCTGCACCTTTCATGCTGCGAAACTGGTTTGAATAGGACTTAGCCAAATATTCTCTCTGAAAGTAAGTGTTGGTGGTGGGTTTTTTAAGTCAAAGTAAAAAAAATAAATAAAACCCAACAACCTGCCACATGCTTAACATGACACAGAATGCACACAAGCAAGTTCTCTTTCCCTTCTGGGGGTGGACACAGGGTCTAATCTAAGAGGCAAGGCCCAAGGAGGAGTCCTCGAGCCCTTGCTTCAGTCCGAGTGGCTGGTCAGAAGTCCTCTCCTCCCACTCGCCTCTGTCTCTACGGAAGTCATAGTCTTTTCTTTCTTGAATGAGGATACGTAGGACAAGGTTATTTCAGTTTAGCATGAACTGAACTGAGAAGCCAGAAGTGAAAGGGAAAAGGGGAAGGGTCTTACCTTGCCTGGGTTTTGCCTTTTGAAAAGCAAAAGATTCCTTATGAAAATGGTCCCACTAACCCAGACTTCAGCTACATGGTGACAGAGCTCGGGCACGCTGAGCAACCGAGGGTGCACAAAGCCCCAGCTATGGAGAGAGAAGGGGGAGCCGTGAAAGGAGGGTGCCAAGGGTTCCCTATCTTTCTGTGTAGGCAGCCACTGTTTCCGGGTTGAAATAAGGACAGGGGAGTGGCTGTCCTAGGTGCTCTGGAGGTGAAGCATGACTTTCTTCTTGGCTCACCAGGTTGAAACTTGAATTTAGGGACTACGAGGGCAAACTTGTTCTGACAGCTCAACCCTATGAGCAGACACAGCCCAATTCTCCTGTGTAAACCTGCCACCGGCTCCAAGGCCCTTTGTGTTTAGAAACGTCGTCCCTGCACCAACCCCTGCAATTCGCTGTGACTGCAATCCAGGGGATGAG
Source organism: Sturnira hondurensis (assembly GCF_014824575.4). NCBI lineage: Eukaryota > Metazoa > Chordata > Mammalia > Chiroptera > Phyllostomidae > Sturnira > Sturnira hondurensis. Next base: position 411,753 of record NW_028094263.1, on the reverse strand, counting down.
AGTGACTCGCGGTCGGACACCACCGCTACTGAGGAGGAGGCGACAGTGCATATGCCCCTCGGAGAGAAAACAAAGCAAACCCGAAAATAAACCACAGCAGAGAAAATTACTGGGATTGCACACATGGGATGGATGAACCGAGAAATGAAAGCAGGAGCCGCAAGACACAAGAGGAATCTTTGGCTTGCTGATGCCAGGAACCAGGGTGTTTTCTGACCAGGGAACTTAAAAGAACCAGAGGTCACAGAAAACACTAAATGACCTGGTATAAAAGCCAGGAGACAAATGAAGTAAGCAAGCTGCCTCTTGGTTTTCACACTAGGTCTGGGTGATGCAGCTGATTCCTTGGCATGTCAAGTTATGGGGCACTGTAAGGAGTTCAGAAACTTCTCTTTTAAAAATATCAGAGGACACTAGCCATCTCAACATATCACTGCTGCCTGAAGTCTAAGATTTGTTAAAATGATTTACTCAGAACAGACTAGGTTCTCAGCACACACTTTGTCCAGAACATAGGGTTAACAACATGTAACCAGAGTATTACCACAAGAGAATCAATCAGAGCAACAAAAATGGATTTAATTAGTATTCCATACCTCTCATTGTCTAATGCGTCGGGTCTTGGCACTACAATATTAAAACAAACACCAGCATTAGTTGGTAGGGAAAACTAAACGTGAAAATGTTAGACTGTTGGTCTGACTGCTCAAGTTTTAATAGGTTTGGGGGGAAAAATGAGGAGGAGACACTCTGTTACATTGCCAGAGTTAGGGAGCTGCAGACCAGGGGATGAGGCCTGACACTTGCTCTACTCTCCAGCAGATGGGGGTTGGGGGGCAGGGGGATCCAAATGGAGCAATAGGGCCTCTTCCAATTACCAAAGCTGGAGCCAAGATACACATAAAAAATAGTCCACCCCACCCCTCAAGTGTATCCGATTTGCTCAAACGCACCAATGTGCACCAGGTTACTGAGACGTAACTACTCCAACCCAAGAAATCTGCCTCTTCTTTCAAAAAAGGGATGTGTTAACTACGGTGAGTGGTATAAAGTCTTTTGAGATGATTCCCTGAAGCCTCTGCAAAATAGGATGGGAATGTATTTAAAACCTGCACATTCTGCTCTGAATATCCTTCCAACACTGCAAAATTAACATGCCCAAAACCCATATCAATTTTCCCCTCCCTCTCCCCCCATCCAAACCAACCCCCCTTACTGACACTGCCTATATCTGCTGACTGCAATGCCATTCTCCTGCTGCCCTGGCTTTGAAATCCCAAAGTCAGCTTTTATCCCTTACTCTTCTAGCCCCCTATTTATCAGTCTTGACATGTCCTCCTCCTTCACAGCTCTCCAAGCTCACCACCATTTGTCCCCACAGACGCCTCCCTGACTGCTTTCCCCAACACTGCCACAGTCTCCTATCTGGTCTCTCACCATCCCTTTTCTCCTTCCATGTAGCCCTGTAAAATGCTATCATAAACTCAATTTTTAATATCATCTCAGCATGTAGCTCTAATTTTAAAAATCTGCAATGCCCTCCTACTACCTACTGGGTAAAGCCTAAACTTCTAACTTCAAAGGCTTATAAAATCTAATCCCAACATACTTTCGGTTTACTTCCTAGCAGTCCTCTTAAAAACCTCGTCACTCCTGTGGAACTGTCAGTTCTCTGGTCTCAGGAGATGCTTTGCAGTTTCTGGCTCCTCAGACTAATCGAGCTCTTGGTCCCTCTGGAAACACAATTTTCTCTCTACCTGCCCAAATCTTTTGCTTCATTCAAGGCTTGAGCTGGGGCGAAAATACACGACAGACACACTGGTCACAAGGTGAACCGTGCCACCTCTGGCACTGTTCCGCAACCGTCACTGAACTTTCCTATGTGTGTGTCATCTCTGAGAAAGGAACCGTATCTTAGCATACTTCATATAAATCACAACGCTTAGCTTAATGCTTTGCAAATATACAATTTAAAAGAAACTCCTGAGGCAAATTGATATTGCCTTGGTAAAGACATAGTATCCAATGAAATGAATTATCCTTTTAAAAACTCAAGGACTACTTATTCTTCAGGCCAATTACGGGGCAAGCACGTCTCCGGAGGCCAGCGGAGATCTCCCAAGCTGGACAGTGGGCAGGCCAGCACCCAGGCCTAAGGAACTGCGTGCACCGGAGCACGAGCCCTCCAACTGCCGCCTAAAGCCAATAACGTGAACGTCAAAAGACAGTCCCAGTTCCACACCCTCCCTCGTAAAGGCCCAAAACTAAAGGTAAAAATGACAGGAAAGACCACTTCCAGTTCAGAGTGTTCTAAATGCTACCGGACTCACCATTTATTTCAGGCCAGATTTTGTTCTTCCATTGATCAATACACACTATGATCATTGAGCTGAATGCAAGTAAAAATACAAGACGAAGGGATGTCAGTGCAAAGAACCTACAGAGAAGGCAAAACAGAAGAAAGGTCATTATTCAGTTAAGAATGAATGACAATTTAGTTCAGAAAAGACCGTACGTGCATGACAGGCTCTGCAGTAAATACACTTAAATCCTAGTTATATACCTTGAGAAAAACCACTTCAACTTTCTGAATTTCATCTATTTTACCTTTGGGAAAGACACAACAATTTGCTTCTATAAAGGCAGAGAACTAAGCCAAATACCCTCTTAAAGACCTTTCAACTTTTAAGTCTGTGATTCTGTTAATGTCAGGGAAAAATTCATCCTTGGTAAAAAGTTGTTATGATGAAAGCAAACATCTTTCTACCAAATTAGACCTGAGTATAGGGCAACAAACCAGTAGAGATGCATTAAAGAGCATTTAATTCAAACAGATATCCTTTGGGAACCAAGGCCCAAAAAATAAAGTGCTGTGTCAAGGTCACACAGAAAGCACTGAAGCTATGTCTCAAAGCCAGTCCTTCAGCCCTGGTTGGTGTGGCTCAGTTGGTTGCAGCATTATCCCATAAACCACAAGGTTGCCGGTTTGATGCCTGGTTGGGGCGCATACCAAAGGCAACCAATCAATATTTTGCTCTCACATGATGTTTCTCTCTCCCTACCTCTCTCTCTAAAAGCAATGAAAAAAATGTCCTTGAGTGAGAATAAAAATAAAATAAAAGTCAGCTCTTCAGAAATAACACCAATCTGTCTAAAACTTTCCAAAAACTGAAGAAGAGGGACACTTCTTGACTCATTTTATGAGGCCAGCGTGACTCTAATACCAAAGCCAGACAAGGACATTACAAGAAAACTACAGACAAACATTTCTTCTGGATACAGATGCAAAACACTCAATAAAACACTAACAAGCTGAATTCAGCAGCATGGTGTAAAAAGGACTACACACCACGATCAATCCCTAGGATTTATTCTAGGAATGCAAGGGTGGTTCAACATTCAAAAAACAATAAATGTAGCCCTGGCTGGTGTAGCTCAGTGGATTGAGCGTGGGCCTGCAAACCAGAGGATCACGGTTCAATTCCCAGTCAGGGCACATGCCTGGGTTGCAGGCCAGTTCCCAGCAGGGGACACATGAGAGGCAACCATACATCGATATTTCTCTCCCTCTTTCCTTCCCTTCCCTTCTAAAAATAAATAAAATCTTAAAAAGAAAAAAAAACAAATATAAGGAATCACACATTAACAAAATGAAGGAAAATCTAGTTCTTATTTGAAGCAATCAATCATAATAGATTTGTAAACAACCTGGGAACCCTGAACACTGTACAGCTGAAGATATTAAGCAATTATTATTAATTTTTAGGTGTGATATTAAAGAAGTTATTTTTAGAGTCCTTATCTTTCAGAAGTATATATTAAAATATTTATGAATGAAATGATATAATGTCTGGGATGGAATGAAACAAGAACTTAGAAATCCCGTCACCAGGGACAACCCTATTCCAACTTTCCACCCCACCACCTAAAGGACATTGTAATTATAGATGAAGTTAAAGAAAGAGGCTTAACAGAAACAAGCCTCCAGGCTTAATAAGCTGGCCCAGGCCATCAATCTCTCCAAAGCCAGATCACCCCAACAAACAAGCAAATTTAACAAGGCCAAGGATAATGGCTCCAGAGCTTCCCATTCCCCAATGCTGCTGCTTCTACTGCCCCAGTAGCGGGCCACGGCATGACCGCTGTTTTCTCCAGAGTACTTCAAAGAGCTCTCTGGGGAGGCTGTCCAGACCATCTGCAATCTCCACTGCCCAGCTGGTAATTACCAACACTAATATAACCTGCAGTAGGGAAGGATATTAAGCTCTCCTAAGAAAGGTGGTTTTCTGGAGATAATAGCGATAGAAATACTGTTCCTCTAAGACCTGGACTGTTTCAGTAGCCTGTTATAGCCCCCTACCGATGCTTCAACTCAACCCCGAAAACATCTGAGTTCATATTACATGCCAATGACTCATAAACTGTCCAGTTATGGAAGAGAGTAAGACAGACATGGACCTTACTTTCAAGTGTATTTATGCGTCTGTGCATGTGTCTGCAATATAACCTGCCATGGTAATAATAACAAAGAAGACATCTAAGCTGGAACTGGAAGGACAAATGGTAAGAAAACTCTGGCCAAAAGATGTAGGGAAGAAGAGGACATTAGACAGGAAGAATAGCCGGCTGATGTGACATATGTAAGACCAGTTCTTGGACAGAACTGAAACATAAAGAACAGAGGAGGGAACGAGCGCGGGGAGAGAGACAGGAGTCACACCATGAAACACCTTTTGTGACCAAGGGCACTGGATTCTGAAGGTGAACCTAGTGAAGAGTTTTACAAAGGGTGTACTTTCTGCGTCATGAAGGCTAACATCTTGAACAAGATTAATTCTGGTCCATAGGTCAATTTTAGGACCAGATATATCCTTTTATTGAACAAGCCAATGCAGGAACTTCAAAGGACAAGTTTTTGCATGGTGTAAAATAACAGTTCTTGAAAAAATAGTTTCCTTCACATAGACAAAAACCTAGTGAAAGAAAGATCAGCCCTGGCTGGCATGTCGGTGAACTGCAAAGCAAAGGGTCTCCGGTTCAATTCCCGGTCAGGGCACATGCCTGGGTTGTAGGCCAGGTCCCTTTGGGGCATGTGAGAGGGAACTCACCGATGTTTCTCTCACACATCAATGGTTCTCTCCCTCTCTTTCTCCCTCCTCCAAAAATAAATAAATAAAATCATTTTTTAAAGGAGGAAAAAAGATCACCTCAAACTACGAGAGCTGATCCCTCCAAGGTAACTAGACAATATCAATATCAATACTTTGATAGACCCCTGAGGGTCTATCAAAGAACACAGATAAGCGTGTGCTCCTTTTCTAAGAGCCCTCCATATGACATTTCTAAACAAAAAGGGAATATCATTCTCAATAGATACTGGATATGCTGAGGGTCACATCACCATTGGCATTTTATGGAGGTAACCTGAAAGTCTACCTGTAAAACTCTGCAACTATTTCCAAGGACAGATGTAATAACTGAAGATACAGTACTTTGGGGACTAGCATAGGTAAGGGACGGAAGAAAAATAAGGAAAGATCCCTCTGGATTAGTTTAATTCTGCAATGTCTATTCACACAGGCCAAAAAATTTACATGCAGCTGTAACTGTACAAGTTTGGTAAGACAACATGCAAAACTTTCCAGCAACTATAATCAGCATGAGAATTTCCCACCTTAACAAAAACAACGGCAAATGTAGTCAGCTCTGGACAGTCACATGTAAATTATTCAAACTGGGCATTCATTGCCCACAGGCCATTACTCCTTCTACCCACTGTGGGTTCACAATCCGTTTTTCCTTATATTTATTTTTCTTACTTCTAAAGGCAAGTATATTCATTGAAGAAAGTTTACAAAATATCAGTAATCAAGAAAATAAACATGAAATGAATACACTAACTTGCAAAAAAATTTTTTTTGAACCTGCATCTGATCAGGCCTCTAGATCCAACTACCAATTCACCAGCGACACAGAGCACCGGGGACGGGCTAGGCCGTGGGCGAGGGCGCAATCACCGAAATCCAGTCTGTAGGACACTTCACGGGACAGACTGGTTCCTTCAACAAACACAATGTAAGGAGGGAAGAGGACAGCAAGGGAACCAACGAAGAAAAAGGGATGTAAAAACAGAGCAACCAGTCCCAATACGGGGACTTAGTTTGGATCCCAACCCGCACAAACAGCTTAAAAAAAAATCAGACATTTATGAGAAAATTGAAAATTTAAACACTGACTGAAATCACTAATTTTTTTTCTTGTGACAATGGTAGTAGTATTTTTAAAGTCTATTTTTCAGACACACACTGAAATACAGATTAATTAATATGACATCTAGAATTGGCCTCAAATTCAAGAAGACATGAAAGAAGTGAGGTGCAGACAACACACACTGGCCGTGAGCTGAAAACGTACAAAGCTGGGTCTATGGTGGTAGACGTTATTCTGTCTACGTGCATGTTTGAAAGTTTCCATTAAAAAGTTTCTAAAAATGACCACTGTCCACATATATACCCCAAAATGTGAAGAGGTTATTCTCTTCCTTTAAAAAAATATGCACATATAATAACTCTACAGAAGTATATGGCATATCTGGTTTAAAAACCTTCATCTTCATTGAACAATACATACATATGCTTTCCTATATCATCAGAAAAACATCAAAAACTTTTTAAATGACTTTATCATACATATAAACATTTAGTCTTTTAAGCCTTTCCCTAACTGAACTAGGATATTTCCAATTTTGGGTGTAATACAGTAAAGCTGAACTATACACCACTGAGCAGAAATCTGTCCTTACTTATGATTAATTACTTTAAGTAGCCCTGGCTGGTGTAGCTCAGTGGATTGAGCGTGGGCCTGTGAACCAGAGGATCGCGGTTCGATTCCCAGTCAGGGCACATGCCTGGGTTGCAGGCCGGTTCCCTGCAGGCCAACTCCCAGCAGGGGATGCACGAAAGGCAACCATACATTGATGTTTCTCTCCCTCTCCTTCCCCTCTAAAGATAATAAATAAAATCTTTAAAAAAAAATTACTTTAAGTAGAATTACTAAGTCAAAAGGCATTAACTTTAAGTGTTGAGATATAGTTTGTATACCATAAAATTTTACTTTTAAATCATCTAAGTCTACCGTTTTTAGGATATGCAGTTGCACAATTATCTGAGAACACTGTCATCACCCCGAAAGAGAAACATATGACCAATAGCAACTACTCCCCATTTTCCCCAGCACCTGAAAAGGTATTCATTGTTTAAGTGTTTTTTTAAGATTTTACTTATTTATTTTTTTAAGGTTTACTTATTTTTAAGATTTTACTTTATTTAGAGAGAGGGGAAGGGAGGGAGGGAGAGAGGAGAGAAACATCAATGGGTGGCTGCCTCTCACGTGACCCCCACTGGGGAACCTGGCTTGCCACTCAGGCATGTGCCCTGACTGGGCATCGAACCAGTGACCCTTTGGTTCGCAGGCCAGCACTCAATCCACTGAGCCACACCAGCCAGGGCCACATGTCTACTTTCAAATAAAGAAGACACTATTTCTGCGTTCCTCTGTAACTGCAAAGCAAGTCTGTCTCAGTGGCACTTTAGAACAAAGCATTTCATCCTACAGGGACAGAAAGCCCACACTGTGCAGTACTTGTGGCTCCCTGGTTAGTGAGCCAGTTGCTGTAAATTATAATGAAAAAAATTAACCCAGCCTATGTCATGTAGTGATAGTTCTGCTTGCACAAAACCAGAAATGAAACCAATGAGCTGCTCTGACCTACCTTATGTCAATGAGCAGAAGCACCCAACCTTATAATTAGGACAGATAAAAACTGATGGCAAAAGGGCCAAAACAACGACGACAAAAAAAGCCAGGGCATCTTCCTGGCCAATAAAAGCAACAAGAACCCTCTAAAGACTATCATCAGAAACATTTGCTCTACAGATTTCTTCTGGAATTTGATGTGTGCATGTGTTTCACAGAACAAATGTCTTTACTTAAATGTGCCCTCCCTTCCATTTCCTGTCCCGCATCAGTGTCTTTTTACTCAAATGCTAAAGCAGCATTGCTATACACCTTTAATCACTTTGGGGGTCATTTTTTAATTTGGGGAGATTTTTATTTTCGGGGGGGGGTACACTTTGGTCTTTTCCAAAGGTGAAAACGACAGATTCCATAGTATTCACTAGAATATGACATGGTCAACTCAGGTGACTGTAAAAGCAAGTCCCAGTCATCCTGGGCATGGCTCTAAATCCTACCTGTGACGGAAAGACCACCTGGAATCACAGAATGCTCAAAACTGGAGAGGGGCTCAGCCAGCCCTCCGGCCCTCCCTCCTTGAACCCCGTGAACCGGCGCTCTGCACATGCTTCCAGGGCTCCTTTGCCCTCCCCGATCTCCTGGGTCTGTGTCCGGCTGAAAAGCCACTCCAACAGGTTCTCTGCTGATCCTCTCGGGAGACACTTTCTGACTCATATTCGTATTCTTCCCCAAATCATTCTTTTATAGGTGGTGTTGAGGATAATGAAAACACAAGCAATTGGGGAAAAAATAAAGGAAAAAAAGAATGAAAAAAACTAAAAAAAATATATAAGCAGTTGGAAATGAAGGCCTGACATTTCCTAGCAATGACAACATGTCAGTACCAGACGCCAAATGGGCTGGAAGAGCTCTGACATAAACCACCATAACTTCTGTGCAAAGCGAAAGAAAAAAATTTTAAGTGAAAGCCTTGAAATACTGTAGTGGCAAGGCATCTACATCTATCTCTTTGTCATGTTGCTGTCTTTCCATTAAGAGGTTAAGAGGGCACACTCACAGATAAAGAAGAACCCTCACAGAACACCATCCTGAACTCTGATTTTGGTGCACTCCTCCCCAATCTTCTAAACTTCAAAATGTATAGAACACTTCAGTTAGTGATATATCATTATTCAAAACAAATAATGAAATGACTTCTCTCTGACCTGAGCCAATGAGCCTCCTTCATCTCTCCAACACTTAAAACGTGCAAGAATTAAAGTCACCCTTCGACATTCCATAGTGAAATATTGACACCCATATTCAATATGATGCCACTGGAATATGAAGTCTGACTTTCATTCTGAACCTCAAACTACCTTGCAGGAAGCACATTTACTAATACAATCAATTCTGTGACCGACAATGCCACATGGTATTAACCGCTGGGGCCTTACCGCTATCAATCATCCTGCACCCTTCACAGGCAATGGTGTGTCCATTTGCTTTCAGCGTCAAGAGTCACACCCTCCTTCTGCTGTCTCTCTCCCCCACCTACTTAGAGTGCTGTTCTGGATACACAGCAGGCAAGCTACCAGCAAATGCCCAAGATAAACACCAACCACAACATTGCTCTTTAAGAGACCAGCAGGCAAAGGGGATCTGAGACTCTAAACACAGCATATTAATAAAAGTAAGTGAGCACTATTGGGCTAACACTGAAACATGAAAGATGTGTCTCAGTCAGAGCAGCTCCCTCTATGCAGACCTCCACCTGAATTCTACTGCAAAAATCGCTCTCGGGGGGCGGGGCATATAGGAAGTCCCCTCCACAAAAATAACCACTTCCATGCTACTGACCCGGGTACATTAACGAACCCTTAGTTTATCTGGATTCCTTGAAATCCTGATGAAGTTTCCATGTACCAGCCAGGCACATTTTGATACAAAGTAGTTTACTGAGGACCACCTTTTTTTTTTCTTCTGCGAGTACAATCCCTGTGTGGGAAATGAGGTTTGGACTGAATGGTCTGGGCTTTAAGGTTGCGATGGGGACACAGAAGGAAACAAAGCAAAGGTCATTTTGGTAAACACTCCTGAACAAGGTTACAAAGAACAAGAGAGGCGTAAGTACCAGGGATCAAGGAGGAAGTACTACCCACCCCCCAAAATAAAGAATGCTATTTTTTTTAAAGTTGTTTATGACCACGTTTGCTAAAGACTCTGGAAGCAACAAATGGCAGAAACTACTGTTTGACAGCTTTAACCTGAGTCTCCTTCAGACTGTGAGAGGATCAGCCGAATAGTTGCCCATTGTGTCTTCCTGTCCATGAACTCAAAATGTTTCGCCCCAGCTGACAAAACCTTCTTTCAGAGAAAAGAGAAATGCTTCAGTTTTAAAACCAAGAATCTTAAGAGGAAAGCTACTTTGAGCAAAACCAAAAAAATTTTGGTTTCAGGCTTATTCTATTTCAGGCTTATCCAGAAGAGTCTTATTTCATTCATGTGTACAAGCCCCGCCCCTGCTCCTCAGTTCCCCGGGGAATTTGATCAATAACAGTTCCCTACACAAGAGTGGCGGGTCCATGGAAGACCGAAGTCCACTTCAGATAAGGATAACTAAGAGAAGCAGCAGTTCCATTGCAACAGAGCACGACACAGATTCTTCAAGTATATTTTAGCCCCACTTTCCCAGCTCAGGAAAACTTACAGTCTTGGGCACCCTCAATTTCCTGGCCTCTATGCCTAATTCCTTGCAACAGGAAGCAGTTACAATCCTCAGTGGTTTTCAAAGGGGTGAAATCTCACTATCACTGTTTCACAACTGTTCTCTAAAAGCTTATAACTTTCTCCCAAGTTGCAGTTCTGGAGGCTCGGACGCTCAGACTTCACAAACTTCCTGGAGTGGGCGAAAGGATATCTAGACATGCTCACTCTAATTCATAAGGAGCAGGTTTCCTTAACACTCCTTTGCAAGAGCTCACGCATCTACCCCGATAGTAACTACTAAAATCTCTGGGGAGTCTTCCAAGCACATCTGAGCAGACAAGAGAAGGAAGGTGATGGCCTTAAAGGACACAGCTTTCCCGGGCTAAAATGAGGCGCTCTGGCTCACCGAGGGCGGTTCAAGGTGTTACCAAAAGCTCCTGCCAGATGTGCGGGACGAGGCTGCGGGAGGAGGCAGGGAAGACACCTGGGAGGCCCTGCGGGGAACTGCGGTGGGAAGCTTGCAGGCGGGAGTGGAGGGAGGTGAGGCAAAATTAAGCAGGGACAGGAAAGAGCCAGTGCAGCGCCTTAAACAGGGGAGGCGAGAAGTGGAGCCCTAGAGAAACCTGACGAATTCGCGCCTCGGTGGGTTTCCGAGGGTCCAGTTTCTCACCAGAAAGCCGCGTTCAGCCCCAGGCACCACAGGGCGCTCCTGGCTGGCCGCTCCCACACAAGGGCTGCCTGCACTCGGCTCAGCAGAGGCTCGTAAGGTCCCAGCACCTTCACCAGGGCCCGCTGCGCCGCCTCAACCTGCTGGTCCCGCTCCAGGGAGCCTGACATAGCGCCGCGGCCCCTGAGCCTCGGCCCCGAAGCTGGGCCCGGGGCCGCGGCCACCCCCTCTGCCTCCGCCATCACCCCCCGGCAGCCACCACATCCGGGGCCGCGGCCCGACAATCACAATAACACCAACTGCGCAGACGCACGATTCAGCGGGGGGAGTGGCTTCCCTCGACACCGCGCCTGCGCACGGGCTCGAGCTCACGTCCACCTAGAAGGGAGAATGCTGCGTCAAAGCACCTCCCTTTCTCTGGGGCGCTGAGCCTTCCAGAGGTGCGCACGCGCAGTTTGCATGACTGAAGCCAAATGAATAAGGAAGTGCCATCGCCAGATTCAACTGTCATTGGAGGGGAGAAAGTTCATAGGCGGAGCGGGTTGTTTGGCGCCTGCGTGATGCGGTGAGCGGGCTGGCGAGCTGCGGCTTTGCTAACGGGGAGCGGCAGCAACGTAGGTTCCTGAGGAACGATGCCGAGGGAAATCATCACACTACAGTTGGGCCAGTGCGGCAATCAGAGTGAGCGAACCTCCAGCCCCTCCACTAGCCAGGCATCTTAGATTCAATGGGAGCTCTATGTGGGGTCCTGGACTCCCATCTGCCCCTTCCCAGGATCGTAAAAGTGGGATATGCCTGACCCAGTGTCCAGTTGCCCCAACCACGAGGGGCTTTTCCCTGCCCGGTACCTGGCATTCAGCCCTTTTCTCTGCCAAGGGAAACGCCTAGAGCTTTATTTCCTATCGCTCAATCCCCCAGCTCTTAGTTGGAACCTGCCCAGACCCAGATATCCTCTTTCTTCCCCGCCCAGTTGGGTTCGAGTTCTGGAAACAGCTGTGTGCCGAGCATGGTATCAGCCCCGAGGGCATCGTGGAGGAATTCGCCACCGAGGGCACTGACCGCAAGGACGTCTTTTTCTACCAGGTGCTCCCAGCGACTTGCTCAGGGGGCTTGAAGGGAAGGGCAAAGGCCTGGTACTGGGAACCCCTCTGGGCTGAAAGAGAGAGGACACACAGGAGCCTGGGAGGACGAAGGACTGGGCAGGCCTTTGCTGATTGGGTTTCTTCCTGGACCCCCGTTGACAGGCCGACGATGAGCACTACATCCCCAGGGCTGTGCTGCTGGACCTGGAGCCGCGGGTGATCCACTCCATCCTCAACTCGCCCTATGCCAAGCTCTACAACCCAGAGAACATCTACCTGTCAGAGCACGGAGGAGGAGCTGGCAACAACTGGGCCAGTGGATTCTCCCAGGTCATTTGTTATTCCCTGGCAGGACCCTCAATTCCCTTTCTGTGTGGGGACAGGCCCTATGACCCCTGAGAGATGAAATCAGATGGAGAAAAGAGTGGGAGAGAGAGACTCCAAGGGAAGTTCTTTTCTTTAAGTCAACTATGTAATATTATTGAGAGACTTCACTAGCTAGTGCTGTGTACCAGGCCATATTAAGTGATTTACATATTATTAACTTATTTAAACCCCCGAACAGCCCGTAGACACTTACTGCCTTTCCAGAATTAAAAAAAAAAAAATCTCTGAAAGCAAAAGACTGCAACTCATTTAGTAGCAAAACCAACTCTCAGTGAAGACAGGCTATTTTATAGTTTCTATCCAATTTATTGTCATTAATTATTCTTTCCTTGCAGAACTATTAAAATGTTTCATTAGCGCACCTCAGACCCCACTGGCATTTTAATGAACGTACATTATATGTATCATCTTGTCTTTCTAGAATCTGAATATTTGAATCCCAAAACATAAGCACGAAAGGGCTTAGATAAGGGTATGGGGACCAGTATTGTTACCTTTATTATATGTTTAAGGAAACTGAGTTATAGAAAGACTAGGTAGTCTGCCAAGAGTCACTCAGCTAAATGGAATTAGAGGTAACACATGAACCTAGGCAGTCTGGACATAGAATGCCTGCCTCCAAAAAAAGGACTTTTAGGTGCTATGAAGGGTGGCATTCTTTTCTTTTTAATTGACTGATTTTAGAGAAAGAAAGGAACATCGCTTTGTTGTTCCCCTTACTTAGCATTCATTAGTTGATTCCTGCATGTGACCTGACTGGGAATCAAACCTGTAACCTGAGCATATTGGGTGATGCTCTAATCAACTGAGTGACATGGCCAGGGCAGGGGTGGCTGTTCTAACGTCAGAGCCCTTGTCGCATGGTCCCACTGCTCTGACCTTCCCATGTCTGTGTAGGGAGAGAAAATTCATGAAGACATTTTTGACATCATAGACCGGGAGGCAGATGGCAGTGACAGCCTAGAGGTAAGTGTCTCAGGAATGCTGGTGGCAATCAACGTAAGGAAGGCTCAGTAATACCCTATAGAAGCCACCTGTTAGGTACAAGACCCACCCTTGTACCCTTTCCACTGGACAGAAACTACCAGACTGTCTGGGAAATCAGACAGAGTCTCCCAAGTAATCCGGGAAGGGGAGGAGAGGGCTCAGGAAGACAGGAGTCTGAGGAATTGTGGGCTGGGTCCAGCATGAAATCCTGCCACATGACACTTAGACACTGACTGTTCCTTTCCTGTGCAGGGCTTTGTGCTGTGTCACTCCATTGCTGGGGGGACAGGCTCTGGCCTGGGCTCCTACCTCTTAGAACGACTGAACGACAGGTATGTCTGTGTTTTCAGGGGCTGGGAGGACTTGGTTTCCCAAGTAACTGGGAGTCCCTCCAGATATACCTTCCTATTCACTGGAGCAGGAAAGGGACTTTCTGGTGTCTCCTGGAGGGAGAAAAGTCACAATGCGATGACTGAGAACCTGATTCACTCCTGGGGCTTGGATGGAGCCTAGAACCCAGGCCCTAGATGAAGAGATGAAGGTTCAGGGAGTTTGGACGGTTTGGAGTTGGAATCTTCGATCCTAAGGTGTCTCTCTGCCCTTGGAGAACGTTGCAGACTGACAGAAGTCAAGTGTCTCTTTACTGGTCTCGTGGCCCCACACTGCTCTCCGCGTCCAGATTCAGCTGCTTGCAGACAGTTGTTGGGAGCCCTGCGTCCTGACCCTCTTCTCCCAACCCCACCAGGTACCCCAAGAAGCTGGTGCAGACGTACTCAGTGTTTCCCAACCAGGACGAGATGAGCGACGTGGTGGTCCAGCCCTACAACTCCCTGCTCACGCTCAAGCGGCTGACCCAGAACGCAGACTGCGTGGTGAGCCCTGGAGCCTACCTTTGCCGACTCCCACACCCCCTTTCTGTGTCGTCACTTTTGTGCATTTAGAAATTCCGTTTTGAGGCCTTCTTCTGGTCCCCCGTACTGTGCAAGTCCCTTTTGGATGGGTCTTTCTGGCTGTGGGGCTCAAGGGAAATTAAACTTCAAAGCCCAGGCACAGGCAGAGCTCCTATTCTTTCAAATGCCCCAAATCTGCCATCCTCTTCTGTCCCCCCCAGGTGGTCCTGGACAACACAGCCCTGAACCGGATCGCCACGGACCGCCTGCACATCCAGAACCCGTCCTTCTCCCAGATCAACCAGCTGGTGAGCCCCTACTCCTGGGCTGCTTGGGACTGGAACCCCACCCTACTGGAGTGCTGCCTGCAGAAGGGAACACCCCCCAACCAGGCCCACCCACAGCATGCCATCCCTGTCCCCAGGTGTCCACCATCATGTCCGCCAGCACCACCACCCTGCGCTACCCTGGCTACATGAACAACGACCTCATCGGCCTCATCGCCTCCCTCATTCCCACACCACGGCTCCACTTCCTCATGACTGGTTACACCCCCCTCACCACAGACCAGTCGGTAAGAGGGGCCTCAGTGTCCCAGGCCCAAGTGCCCCTGGGCCCAGGAGGCCCCCCTGGCCTTTCTCTTCTCCCTGCTGGCCCAGCAGGCTCTGTGCTCAGGGACCAGCAGGGCCTGGGCTGTATCATGGGACCCACTGATGCTCCTGCACAGGGGCGTGAGGTTGCTGAGCTGAGCACGGCTCAGAGTCCCGACCCCACAGCAGAGGCTTAGTGTAGACCTGAATCTAAAGACACGGCCCAAAGAGACCATACTGCCCCCAGTCTGGTGGGGGCCACGTGTGGCCTGCTCTCTCTGTGCATGCATCTGTGGGCTGTGCCCTGAGTGCTGGCCTGGTCCCTGTGGCCCACTGTCCCCTCAGGTGGCCAGTGTGAGGAAGACCACGGTCCTGGATGTCATGAGGCGGCTGCTGCAGCCCAAGAACGTGATGGTGTCCACGGGCCGGGATCGCCAGACCAACCACTGCTACATCGCCATCCTCAACATCATCCAGGGCGAGGTGGACCCCACTCAGGTAGGTGAGGCCCCTTCGTTCCACCCCTGGAACCTGCAGGGGTAGAGGAGAGGCGACCACCACCACCCCTGTGCCCTCCCCAGGTCCACAAGAGCCTGCAGAGGATCCGGGAACGGAAGTTGGCCAACTTCATCCCCTGGGGCCCAGCCAGCATCCAGGTGGCCCTGTCCAGGAAGTCTCCCTACCTGCCCTCTGCCCACCGGGTCAGCGGGCTCATGATGGCCAACCACACCAGCATCTCCTCGGTGAGTTCACGGTTTGCACCTGTTTCCCCATCATTTCCTGGTTGTGCCTCACCTCTTTGCATCCCTGCAATTCTGCTTCTGGCTTTTTTATTGTGAAGGCAGCCCAGCCCTGGTTCCCTGGCTCTCTGGGCCTTATTTTTCCTCCAAGTTCTTTGTGACCCTTGCTTTCTGCCCTCCTCAAGCTCTTTGAGCGGACCTGTCGCCAGTACGACAAGCTGCGGAAGCGGGAGGCCTTCCTGGAGCAATTCCGCAAGGAGGACATCTTCAAGGAGAACTTCGACGAGCTGGACACGTCCCGGGAGATTGTGCAGCAGCTCATCGATGAGTACCACGCAGCCACGCGGCCCGACTACATCTCCTGGGGCACCCAGGAGCAGTGAGCACCCCAGGACAGACCCTCATCTGCCTTACTGGTCAGCCCAGGCCTGGCCTGGCTGACCGCCCCCTCCGAGCACAGATCAGGGACCTCGTGCATTTCTTTGTCATAAACACACACACACTCTCTGTTGGCCTGGGGACACATTTATTTCTCCTTTTATGAGACTATTTATGTTTAATAAAGCACTGGATATAAACCACTGGTCTCTTTGAAGGCTCGGAGAGCCCGAGAAGGGAAACACCTGTTCTCTCTCCATCGCTGACAGGACCTTCCCCCACTTCCAGCATCTTCAGCTCTGGGCAAACAGCTGCCCCTCGCTTTTCCTTCTCCTGCCTGGATTTAGAGAACGTGGCCGGGGTGGAGTTACCTGAGAAAGTTTTTCTCCCAGGTAAAAAGGCCCACAGCTACGACTTTGCTCCCTGACAGTGTCCCACTTCCTTCCCACCCCTCCCTGTAGCAGGCGACCACTGCGCCAGTTTTACATTCCCACCTGCGGCTGCCACCCCCACCTCCAGGTCCCTGGCAGGCAGTGCAGTCGCCCCAGTGCCTTTGGTCTTGTAGCAAGTGGGGCGGCGCCGGAGAGCCACTGGTCAGTTAGCTCAGGAGGCGACACCCGAAGCCTAGACTGTGAGCAGGGCCCAAACCGGGTCTCAGGTGGTCTTGTCACTAACAGGGCCAGGGCCTTCCACTTCTGGTGGGAGGTTGCAGGGAAATAGTAAGTACAGAGTGATCTCAGTCTTCAGGATCAAAAGGGCAAAGCAGGCTGTCGCTAGATGGTGGTGGATTGTCAGGGCCCCTCTTAGGCCCTCATATACCCCAAAGGGACCGACCATAGGAGCAGTAACGTGTGGGCACTGCGCTAGGTAGTAAACATTTTGTTTAATCCTGACACTCTCTGAAGTGGTAGATAGTATTATTAATCTCATTTTATAAACGAGGAAACAGGCCAAGAGTTTAATTGACCCAGTCACCCTGCCAGTAAATGGCAGAGCTGGGGTCCCACCCTGGCTGGCCTGGCTGGCAGCAGTGTTCCTGACTGTTCAGGACACCACCNCAGGCTGTCGCTAGATGGTGGTGGATTGTCAGGGCCCCTCTTAGGCCCTCATATACCCCAAAGGGACCGACCATAGGAGCAGTAACGTGTGGGCACTGTGCTAGGTAGTAAACATTTTGTTTAATCCTGACACTCTGAAGTGGTAGATAGTATTATTAATCCCATTTTATAAACGAGGAAACAGGCCAAGAGTTTAATTGACCCAGTCACCCCGCCAGTAAATGGCAGAGCTGGGGTCCCACCCTGGCTGGCCTGGCTGGCAGCAGTGTTCCTGACTGTTCAGGACACCACCCTGCCTCCTGTGCCGTCTCACAGGGCTGGTGTAGGAGCGTCCTATTTCTGAGGTCTTTTGGAGCCATTGGTCATCAGAGGCTGTGAGGACCTTGAACACCTGTGCAGATAGGGCAGATGCAATCCAGGGAAGGGGGTGTCAGCCTCAACTGGCTACAGGTACCCCTGGGAAGTGTCGCCATCACCAGGTCAGAGCAGCGGGGGAGTCGTGCCTGCCTTCTTCTTACCCTCAGCACCCCAGGCTGTCTGGGGCCAAAGTCAAAGGCATCAGGCCCAGTGGAGGAGGGGTTGGGGCCGGCAGAGCTCAGCACGCAAGGGGAGCACCAGCCCTAAAAGAGTTGGGCAGCTCCCTAGGGAGACTGAAGAGCACCCAGGAACTTCGGGCAAATGAATAATTTTTTCCCTCTTGCTCACTATTGGCCCGGGACACACTTTTGTTCTCATGAGCCCAATTACCTTGAATAAAGCTCTGTAAACACAGAGAACAGCATATGGGCCACACCCTTATGAACAGAAGGGACCCTGGCACAATTGCTGAGCAGAGAACGAGCAGTCGGAAGGCAGGCCCTGGGCTGCATGAGGGGTGGCAGGGAGGCCACAAGCCTGTCACAGAGCCTGTCACTGCCGGTTGCCAAGGCTGACTCAGGGAGATCCAGCCCGATGGGCGTCAACCAACTGCCTGTCCTCCCAGCAGGGAGGAGGATGACTTCAGGGAAAACCAGCCTGCACCTGGTCCCTTCTTGGCTCTACCTCTGACCCCGGCACCACGGGGTACCTTGCCTTGCTCCACCCCCTTTACTGCTCCTGCCCTGATCATGTATTTACACGTTTCATCATGTGGGGATCTGCACAAGTGGGGGTCATGAGACGGCGGATACGACCAGACTGCTACATGTGAGTGGCTGGCTGGGCCGCCTCCGCACCACAAATGACCCCAGGGCCCTTCTTGGCAGGATCCAGTAAGAGTGTGGAGCCCCAGGCAGAGGAAACACCCAGCTAGTCCAGGATGAAAGTTTTGTGTGGATAGTACTGCGGTCTCCAACTCCGAGGAGTAAACACCCCGGACAAGTGGGTCTCTCCAGGAAGGAGAACTAATTGGATCTGTGAAGATGCCTCCGTTTTCTGCCGGCTGAGTACCAGGCATTATGAGGGCGAGCAAACACCTTAATGTCAGCTTCAGAGCCAAGCCCCTCCCCCATGGCTATTTCCAGATCATGCATCACCCCACACCACCACAGCTCCTCCCTGCTCTTGGCCAGCGGCAACTAGAGGGCAGTGAGGAGGCCAGGTGGGAAGGGAGAGGCGCCTCCGGGAATCAGGGCAGCAGGTGGTGCTGGTGGCGAAAAATCCCTGTGGCCTGAGAGACTGCCAGCCACAGCGGTGACAGTCCCTGTGAGAGGCTGCCGCATACAAACTGGAGAGAAAGGCCTGTTCCGCTCAGGCCTGGAACAGGGGCCTCTTTTTTTTTTTTTTTTAATACTTCTTTTTTTTTTAAAGATTTTATTTATTTATCTTTAGAGGGGAAGGGAAGGAGAGAAGGAGAGAAATATCAATGTATGGTTGCCTCTCATGAGGCCCCTGCTGGGAACTGGCCTGCAACCCAGGCATGTGCCCTGACTGGGAATCGAACCGCGATCGTGTGGTTCACAGGTAGGGGCCTCTTTTTGACTGAACAAAGAAAACGAGTCGACGAAAGGTAATGTTCCCAGAACACTCCATGTGATGGGACCCTAAGGGACCCTCGAACCTGCATGGGACAGAGACCCAGCAGCAGGAAGCACACAACCAAAACCAGAGTGAATGAACCAGAAACTCAGGGACCATAACTTTGGAAAGTGGCTGTAGATGAGGCGAAGAGGTGATGAGGATAAGCACAGATGCAGAACAGAGCTGGTGCTCAGTCCAGGAAGCCTGATCCACGGTCCCCACCAGCCACAAGCATTCTAGATCTCCCTAGAAACAGGCAGCCCCTCTGCCGTGGAAAGTCGACCAAAATGCAGTAGACAGTGCCCCTCTTCAGTAACGCCTGCCGCCACTGGCTCACTTTTCATTGCCCCTTGGGTATCTTAAGCAGGGTAGGGGCTGGCCTGGAAAACTAACATAAACAGTTTTGGTTTCCTTTTAAGATTTTATATATTTATTTTTAGAGAGAGGGGAAGGGAGGGAGAGAGGGAGAGAAGCACCAATGTGTGTTGCCTCTCTTGCAACCCCCAGTGGGGACCTGGCCTGCAACCCAGGCACGTGCCCTGACTGGGAAGCGAACCAGCGACCATTTGGTTTCCAGGCTGGCACTCAATCCATTGAGCCACACCAGCCAGGACAGGAACAGGTGAAATTGACATTCTGATTTACTGATCCATCATTTATTTATATGTTTTCATTAAACTGCCGAGGGCCAGAACACTGAGGCATGAATTGGTAAAACCGAGTTTCTCGGGAGGCGGTGGGCCCTGCTGGTCTGGGCCCGTGCAAGCCTGACAGAAACACCCTCCTCACATCTGCGGCAGCAACACCGGCTGTGGGGCGCAGAAGTGGGCCATTTTCTCCTTCAATCCTCCAGTCCATCACTGAATTATTATTCTTACATTTGTATTTACTGATTGATTTTACAGAGACAGCAAGGGGGGGGGGGAGGAGGAAGAGATAAAGGGAGAGAAAGATTGCTTTGTTGTTGCGCTGATTTATGCATCCTTGGTTCAATCCCCTATGCACCCTGATCGGGGACCAAACCCACAGCCAGGGCGTGTGGGTACAATGCTCTTACCAACAGAGCTCCCCGGCTGGAGCCGTCACTGAATCATCAATAGGTTACCAACTCGTTTTGCTTTTAACACTAAATATTCTGAGTCCCAAGAGCCCCCTCAGATTAGTTTTACAATTGTTACTTCCACATCCCATCAGCCCTGGGAAAACCAGGAAAATTGGGTCACCCTAAATTAATCCCACAGAGAATGATCAGAAAATCTTAAAGTAGTACATATGAATGATCAGGGCTGAATTAGGCCTAGCAATTTGTTTGCCCATGAATTAAGCAAGCATTACTAAAAACAAAGACCGCATTGCCCCCCACTGAGCTTCACAATGGACCCTGCCTAAGGGAGTTCCCAGTTTTCCTGGGGGTGGAGAATGAAGCCTCATTACCATTTGCACAGCATGTTGTTCTTCATGATGCCCTTTCACCCCCCATAATGATCTGAACCCTTGGAGGTAAGATGTTTGCCATGTATCATCGTAGGGAGATGAACGGCTCAGAGAGGTGAAGTAACTTGTTCATTCTAAAATACAGGGTCTGGCAGAAGTAACGCCAATGAGTGTGGCTGGGTGGGTATGTGAATGTCTCGCATGAGATGGACAGCAGTGTGAACATTTCACCTAAAACGTCATATGGTGTGCTGGAGTGTGATATTGTTGTTTAACGGAATTACATGCTTACAATTTTGTAATAAAAGTTTTTGTAATAGCCCTGGCTGTTGTAGCTCAGTGGATTGTGTGGGGGCTGTGAACCAAAGGGTTGCCAGTTCAATTCCCAGTCAGGGCACATGCCTGGGTTGCAGGCCAGGTCCCCAGTGGGGGCCACGTGAGAGGCAACCACACATTGGTGTTTCTCTCTCTCTTTCTCCCTCCCTTCCCCTCTCTCTAAAAATAAATACATAAAACCTTTTTTAAAAAGTTTTTGTAACAAAAAGGGCATTATTTATGCTGCACCCTGTATATTGAGACTGTTCTTAAAAATGACCAGGACTGGTGTAGTTCAGTGGATTGAGCATGGGCCTGCAAACCAAACAACCGTGGTTCGATTCCCAGTCAGGGCACATGCCTGGGTTGCAGGCCAGTTCCCGGCAGGGGCCAGTTCCCAGCAAGGGATGCACGAGAGGCAACCATACATTGATGTTTCTCTTCCTGTCTCCTCCCCTTCCCCTCTAAAAGATAAATAAATAAAATGTTTTAAAAATATATTTTATTTATTTTTATTTATCTCTAGAGGGGAAGGAAAGGAGAGAGGGAGAGAAATATCAATGTATGGTTGCCTCTCGTGCATCCCCTGCCGGGAACCGGGAACAGGCCTGTAACCCAGGCATGTGCCCTGACTGGGAATCGAACTGCGATTGTGTGGTTTGCAGGCCCACCTCAATCCACTGAGCTACACCAGCCAGGGCAATATATAGATAAGAAATTTTATTTCCTAAACAATCCCCAAACATGATTTAGCTCTTTATTTTAAAAAAGAGTTGTTTAAAAACAAGTATCTGTGAAGTCTGATCCCTAAAAGTTATACATTTAACCAACTTGTGCCTCAGAACTAATTTCTGCAAGTATGGGAAATATAAAAATAGATGTTCTTAAATTTTGCAATGGATATAGTTCCTTCACTATAAAGCGTAACTGATACATATTATACAGCGGATTTTTGACATGTGTTCCCTCCAAGGGTAACTAACGCAATGCCCCCCAAAAGCAGACAGCACTCAAACAAATAAGACTTAAGATCTACTGGGAATTTGGGGGGATTGAATGTTTCAGCCAATCATGAGAACGATAGTTACTGAGACATCTGCTGCAATGCTTATATCTACATGGGATTTTTTTTCTGATGAAAATGGAACAACGGTAAAAACAACAGCAGAAAAATGAGGAACTATTGCTTTTCCACTTAAAAGAAGACAGGAGCTTCCTCAGGGTCACTTGTACCCTGTCACTTGCTGCTCTCGTGGCAATGACCCTGTTGCGTTTCAGTTGGTGACTCCTGTCCCTGTCATCCTCGCTGGTCTAGGCACCTCTGTGCCTACGACAGTGTCTTTTATCTCTGCCCCCCTGACATCCAGGCACAGGACCCAGCACCAGGCAGCTGTTGGACAAAGGTGGGTTGAACAGAGGAATGAAGGATGACAAAGCCACACCTGCTGCTCCCTGCCTTTCCCTTAACCAGACATTAAAAAATTTGCCACACTATCAGATAATAGTGTGCCCCAGGCAAAATCTGTATGTTCACCCGTGGCCTACAGATCAGGAATACTGGGACTTGAACCCTAGACCGTTTTCAAAGAGGAGAGGAAAGGGGCGGGGAGGAAGGGTTGTTATTGCTGCAACTTAACTTCAGAAATGAAAATTTTCAATCCTTTTATGCATGACATAAGAAAAGATAGGCCAAGATTCTTACACCGAACAGTGCAGGGTATCAGGAATCCAAATGGCTTGATGTAGCTGAATTTCCAACATTTGGTCCTTTGGAAATGTTCTCAATGGATACCTTATACAAAGTGCCATTTAGCGCCTGAATGAAAATGAAATAGGGACTATAAGCATCTTACTTTCTACAAGATCAAATAATAGTCACGAATCATGAACTAGATCTGTGGACGACTGCACTAAAATGGGATACCAGTGGGGGGTAGCACAGTTTCCAGGTCCAACCTGTCAAGTAAGTTGGAAAAAGGGTGTGGTCAGAACTGACTCAGCTGGAAGGGCTCCCACAGGGTAAGACAGCTGCCAACTGGATGAGCTCCTCTGGAACGACTTCCAGTATCTTGCGTCGCTCAAGGAGCACAGCCTTGGTCCAGAGAGGGCTAGAAGGAGGAGGTAAGAGAGAGCCTCCGGATCAGTCCCACCTCTTGCCCAAGTCTTGAACATGATTTATCTTCCTTTCCCTGATTCACAGTCCTCTCCAAGAGTTCCCACTCCATGTCCCACCCTTGCTGAGGATTCCTAAATCTCGAGAGAACTGCTACCCAGAATTCTTCTCTTTCCCACTTAGATTCCAGTTCTGATAATGGTACTATTCTGAGTATTCCATCAGCCTGACCCCCAGGCTAGAAATGAATCACAGAGAGCACTGGTCACAGGGATAGTATGAAAAAAATACCTTGCCCTGGCTGGTGTAGCTCAGTGGATTGAGCACTAGCCTGCAAACTCAAAGGTCGATGGTTCGGTTCTCAGCTGGGGCACATGCCTGTGTTGCAGGCCAGGCCCCCGGTTGGGGTGAGCGAGAGGCAACCAATTGATGTGTCTCTCCCTATCTCCTTCCCTTCCCCCTCTCTAAAAATAAATAAATAAAATCTTTTAAAAAGGGAGGGGGGGAGGAAAAGAGGGAAGGAGGAAGGGATGGGGAGAGAGAGAGAGAGAGAGAATATCCTGAAGTTCATGAAAAGAATGAAGCAGAGAAGCATATAATACAGGGTTTAGGTCAAGAGGCTAAGGAAGGCCAGACCCCTATTTCTGCCTTCAGGACACAACCATAGGCAATGCAGCTGAAGAGGGTCCCCCGCCCAGAGCCAGGAAACAACCTTAAGTGAAGTCTAACGTGACCCCTGGAAATTCTTGGATTGTAAACACATCAGTCCTGAGAACACTATGGTGCTCTTCTGTGTGCAGGGATCTCCCCACAGTGACTTCCATCCCAACCAGCGCTGTCCCTTTGAATGCACAGTATTTATTTCTCTGTAGGCACTGCCACTGGCCCCTGCTCATTCAGCAAGTTCCTGACCACTCCCTCTGACCCATATATGTGTGTACGTGCCTTCAGGTAACTGCTGTTGTCAGGTGATGCAGCAGCTGCTCATCTGTACGCCCTGAGCCGCCAAACTGGTCATTACCGCCCTGCCACACTCCATTCATTGATACCCCCGCCACGTGAATAAGGCCCCTGTAAATGCACGCCAGCCTTCCGCTCGCCCTACGCCAATAGTTCACAGTCTTTACTGATTCATAGATCTCTTTGAGAATCTGCTATGAACCTCCTCCAAAAAATATAAACATGAGTTTGAAAACAATTTCAATGGGTTCTCGACTCATAAAGCCCACCCTTCACACACACCCCAACCTAATGCTAACAATTCCTGATGTCAAGAAATGATGTCACCCTGAAAGGTGTGGCTCAGTGGCTTGAGCGCTGGCCTGCAGTTGGATTCCCTGTCTGAGCACATGCCTGGGTTGTGGGTCAGGTCCCCAGTTGCGGTCTTATAACAGTCAACCAATCCATGTTTCTCTCCTTCTCTTTCTCCCTTCCCCTCTCTCTAACTAACACACACACACACACACAACACATGATGGCATATTAAATGTCAACTGAAATTGAGAAATTAAAAAATAAAGAAATAATGGCACCTCAAAACAAAAAAAACAGGCAGTCAGAAGCGTGAGAGCTTAAGCTTCATTCTTCCCTACTCGTTCTCCATATGCATAAAAGCCTGCAGAAGATTTGGGGGGAAAAGCTGGTCGACCTCATTCCTGAGGTCCAGCCAGGTACTGCCTGCACCGGTCCACCCGGTTGAGGCAGCAGGCTCGTAACGCCCAAGGGAGGCAGGACTTGGGCCCCGCCCCTTGCCCACACCAGTACACCCCCACACACAGGTCTAGCCCGGACCTCACACACCTTCCCGAACGGCCATGGAGGCAAGTCAGGTGAGTCTGATGCTCACCGTGGCACCTTGAAACAGTGGATGAAAGGACTTGCCACCTCACCGCCAGATGACATTCCTCAAAAGCCACAGCCATCCCTGAGCTGGCGTTCTCCTGTTAACATCCTCATCCGACCCTCTCCGCCTCGAAACAAAACGGCCTTGGCCTTGGCACAGGGCTAAGTGTTCATTCATCTCTCTCTCTCTCACACACACACACACACACAGGGATGCCACCAAACCTTCCCTAGCCTGTGCCAAAAATGACTGCAATTTCCAACAAAGACTGACCGTGAACATAATCGGGGGTCTGTGGACGCCAGGCTGGGGAGAGGTCTCCCTGCCACTCCACAGATTAGGAACTTCTTCCCTTCTAGCCTTTTGCAGTGAAGACAGCTTTCTCCACCCCACAAACACGTGCCCGCCATTCAGACTGGCAGAGCATTAGGAAAAAGTGAAACTTTAAGGTACCAAAAAAAGCTCTTGAGATGGACCTCGGAGTCAAGTCTTCTTTTCTTTTTTCTTGCTTTGTAAGAGGTTTAAAAAAAAAACACTTTAGGCCCTGGCTGGTGTAGCTCAGTGGATTAAGTGTGGGCCTGTGAACCAGAATATCGCGGTTCAATTCCCAGTCAGGGCACATGCCTGGGTTGCAGGCCAGTTCCCAGCAGGGGCCTCATGAGAGGCAACCATACATTGATATTTCTCTCCTTCTCTCCTTCCCTTCCTCTCTAAAGATAAATAAATAAAATCTAAAAAAAAACCCAAAAAACACTTTATCCATTTCTAGAGAGAGAAGACTGGTGATGGTGACCTTTAGCTTTGTGGGATGACAACCAACCAACGGAGCCCCACCAGCCAGGGCTCAGAGTCAACTCTCGATGCTGTGGACCACCACATGAATTTGCAGTCTGGGAGTAACCCGTTGCCAGAGTGTTGCTCCGAGACCCAGCCAGATTCTGGCCTCTCAACATGTGCTTTCAAGCAATGCAATGTCATTAAAATGTTATCATAAACTGCCTATCAGTTCCTAACTGGATTTGTGATCTGAGGTGGGTCACTTCCTGTCCTTAGGCCTTGGTTTCATCATTCATTCACTCAACAAATATTTATTGAGAAGCTAGTAAGATCCAAGCAATGTGATAAATGCTGAAGACAACAAAGATGAGCAAGATATCTCCTGGCTGAAGAATATCTCACTCTGTTGTTTATGTGTTAATGTAAATAACCTGTCACATGACTACAAGAGGAAAACTAGGAGGGGACACCTGTAACTGACTGGGGCCTCGGGATCTGTGAAAATAAGGCATTGGGCTCCTAGATCAAAGGGCCTGTTGTTCTCAGAGGGTGGTGCATTCCAAAAAGGCACAGAAGCCCTTTGGACGCTGCGTTCCAGGGAAGAGTGTGCAATGTCAGCCCTCTACCAGGGCCGATAAGGAGTGTGCCATTGGCAGTTCCCCATTTGGCACTGACACCTCTCATTCAAATTCAATGGAAGCCAGACTCTTATCGTCAGACTTTTGTGTTATCCCATTCTGGCGATCGCTGAGGAATGGAAATGACACTTGGTCAAATGAAATCTCTTCCGATTCAAAGGTCGCAAAACACACTGCGTACCCTTGTGCCCTACACACGTGCACACACCGAACCACCTGACAAACATCATTTGGGAGGGGAAAAAAAGAAACCCAGACACATATAACATGACTGGATCACAAGGTTTCCTTTCATACAAAACCAGAAGGAAACCCGATTGATGTTTTTATTGCCAAGAACTCAGTATTAACCCTGAGACGCTATTGAAACTGAAGTGTGCTGACTGTGGCTTGCAATTGCATTGCACACCAGCTAATACTGTTTAAACCCTCCAGTTCTGAAAGGAACAGTTATGAATTCCTCCTAAAAGGGCAGTATCAGTCCTTCCTGCTCACCTGTATTTCCTATATTCACTACAACAAATACGTTTTGATGTTGTAATGTTTAAACTAAGAGTAACCTGGTGGAGGTTATTATTTCACATAGTATAAACTGTCCTCTACCATTAAAAGATTTATTAGGTTTTTTTTCCCTCTCTTCCCAAGGAAGTGTGAGAAATCTGATGCGGCCCCATCCAGACTGGCTGGTAAGTCAGTTATACATATAACTCAGTGCTTAAACATTTTTCTGTCTTGAAGTAGAAAAGCAGGTAAGATAGCCCTGGCTGGTGTGGCTCAGTGGGTTGAGCAGCAGCCTGCAAACGGGAAGGTCATCAGTTCGATTCCCAGTCAGGGCACAGGCCTAGGTGGCAGGCCAGGTCCCCACATCCAGGCATGCGAGAGGCAGCCGATCAATGTCTCTCTCCCACATTGATGTTGCTCTCCCTCTCTTTCTCCCTCCCTAACCTTCTCTTTACAAGTAAATAAATAAAATATTTTCTTAAAAAAGAAATGCAGGTCATATACAACACTTCCCCATTTCTTCACTATATATTCCTGTGTATGTGTGTGTGTAGCTACAGGTTTCGCAATAAAAAATTCTGCCAGTTAAGAAGACAGCTTGATGGCTACACAACAGTATCACGGTGTACTCAATGGCCCTGAATGATGCACTTAAAATGGTTAAAACGGTAACTTTTGTTATGTATATTTTACCACGATTTTTTTAAACTAGTAATAGAAATTTTTAATTGAAAATACAACTGATATGTGTATATGGGTCTTGTGTCCTGTAACCTTGCTAAACTCACTTATTAGTTCTGGTAGCCTCTTTTTATATTCCTTAGGGTTTTCTTTGTACAGTCATGTCTCAGGTTTCCTGTAATAAAGACAACTTTGCTTTTTTCTTTCAAAACCCAAATCTACATTGACAAAGCAAAGGCTCCAGAGTACAAAATATGTATTTTATGCACTCTCAAACACTTCTAAGACATGCCAAGGAGGAGGGCCCGTGTCACACAGCTGTCAACTCAGATTAGGGAAGATAA
Organism: Sturnira hondurensis; assembly: GCF_014824575.4. Lineage (NCBI taxonomy): Eukaryota > Metazoa > Chordata > Mammalia > Chiroptera > Phyllostomidae > Sturnira > Sturnira hondurensis. The sequence continues at coordinate 383,887 of NW_028094263.1, read as the reverse complement.
GATTAAGTTGACTTCGATCCCCACACGCGGGAACAGTTTGAGAATGCCTGCTTCGGAGTGTGATTAACAAAGAACACCTGAAGCCAAGCGGCACTCCTGCGCCGCAGCCCAGGGAACCAGGCACTGCTTGTTTCCCGGGTTCCTTGCTTATGTGATCACTGGCTGATTCAACAGAAGGAGCACTGTTTCAACCTGTTTGGTCTTGGTCCATCCAGAAAACACACTTGCTGACTCGCTTCTATCACTCTCAGTTTTCACTGGGGAAATCTCAGAACCATCACAGACCTGCAGAGGCCCAGGGTCAACAGCCAAAGTCATAACCTGCAGAGACAAGGAGCCAGAGGAGCAGGCAGGCTAGGACTAAGAAAGCAAGAGCTCCAAAACAAACAATCAAACAAATCACCAGTAAAAAATGCTAAAAGGTGAGTATAGGAATGGATCTTCCAATTTTTTTCAAGGTTTCATTCATTTTTAGAGAGAGGGGAAGGGAGGTAGAAAGAGGAGAGAAACATCCATCTGAGATGTGACTGGGAGACGTGAGAGAGAAACGGTGACTGGCTGCCTCTCACACGCACGGCACCCTGGGACTGAGCCTGAAACCCAGGCACAGGCCTGGACTGCCAAACCCGGGACCTCTCACTCTGCGGGACGACGCCCAACCCACAGAACCACACCAGTCAGGGCCAGACCTTCCTGTTTCCAGCGAGACTGCTGAAGGACTCTTCTCAGGGCTTGGTGTGGATTTAAGCAAGTGATGGAGAGCAGGAAACTAAAACCATGTCAAAAGTTATTTTCTAATAATCTCCTAAATAGTTTTTTTAAGGTTTATTTTACTGTCATTCAAGAAAGAGTGGGGAGAGAGAGAGAGAAATATTGATCAGTTGCCTTCCGCACACACCCGGAATAGGGATTGGACCAGCAACCCAGGCATGAGCCCTGACCGGGAATCGAACAGTGACTGTTCAGTGTATGGAATGACACTCCAACCAACCTAGCCACACTGGCCAGGGCTTTTAAGTACTTTTAATTAGCCAAATCCACTAACCTGACATAGTTGGAGATCATAGTTAGATCTCCTCTCAATAGTCAAAATAGGCCTATATATATATACACACACACATATATACACACATATATAAATACAAAATTATAGTAGGAAGAGGGGACAGTGAAGGTGGAAGAGAGTATAAGGGGGAAATGCTAATGGAAGAAATACAATAAAAAGTAAACTATTATTTAAAAAGAAATAAAGCAATAATAATTTAATCCTAGATACTTAAAGAGATCTACTTATTAAATATAACAATATAGTAACACGGTAGCAGAAAACACAATCTCTTGTCCCACTGGAAACATTTTTGAATCGCATCAGAAAAACCACCTGTGGAGACACAGAAGCACAAATGGCCGGGACAACAGGACCTTGGAAAGGAGCTGTGACGAAGGCACCACCACAAATACATCATGAGTCGAACAGAAATTATATTTACTGTAAGAAGGAAGGGAAGGCACAACTTTCAAAAGGAAGGAACATACAGGCCACGCACAACAATACTATTAGACATACGTAATGCAAATACTTTTTCTGAAAAAGAAATAAGCCTTGTGGGGAGGGGCATATAGAAAACGAACTAGTAATGAAAAAATACAATAAAAACTTTTTTAAAAAGGAAAAAGAAACAAGCCCCCATTCCCTCATTCGTTAAATGAAAAGCTGAAACAGACCAGGGCGCTTAAAATGGGTGCTGGTCTATCACTAGAGCACCCAGGCACATGCCCCCTGCCTCCCCCCCTCACCCCCAGCAAACTGCCTCTTCCCTTCCCTTTCCTTGGGGTGCTGGACACATCTGCAAAAAGCGAGGGGAAAGGCTGGGAAGGCCCGATTCACAACGATCTCCACGTCCCGTCCCATTCCAGCAGGCTGTGGCCGCACTGCCAACAAAGCAACACCATAATGCACAGGGGCAATGAGGCAGAAGCTCCGTTCTACACAAGAAATGTAGCAAATAATGGAAACGACAGAAACGCTTCTATCTTTCCAAAAGGCACTCTTCTGGAAAGTACATTTAAAGAATACGAAGAGAATAGGAAGAGGGCAAGGGCCTTTCTCTGTTTGCTTCCACCACCTCTAGTGTGTGGCTTTGCACTCGTGAACCAAGTTCCGAGGAGAAGGAAGAGAGCAGGGTGAAAGGGGCGTCTGGCTGCACACTTGCCCTTTCAAAGAAGTCTTCCCAGGAATTTCGCTCCGTGGCTTATGTTCACCCTTTCCTGGCCAGAACTGCGGCATCCACAGACCTATTGTTGGAGGTGAGTGGGGAAAGGGGGTTGGATTCAATAACCGACACCGTCTACAACACAGAGACACAGATCTGAATATCAGGGCTACAGAAGCTCCAGCCCTGGCTGTTGTGGCTCAGTGGATTGAGTGCTAGCCCATGGACAGAAAGGTTGCTAGTTCCATTGCTGGTCAGGGCACATGCCTGGGTTACAGGCCGAGACCCTGGTTGGGGGCCTGCAAGATGCAACCAATCGATGTTTCTCTCTCACATTGATGTTTCTCTCCATCTCTTTCTCCCTCCTTTCTCCTCTCTCTAAAAATAAAATATTTTTTTAAAAAAAGACTACAGAAGTTCCAAAACATTATACATATCAGCTCTCTGAACCCTCATCTCCTCATCTACCAAGTGCATGAGATGTGCTACTGGCATTTGGGGACAGGACAATGCATCACCATAAGGCACCCTGCCGTACACTGCAAGACGCTGCGCATCTCTGCTCTTTAGGCACCAAATGCCAGTGTCTCCTCCCCCACCATTGTGATAAGACCAAATAGGCCTTTGCTGGTTTGTAGAAGCCCCTTGGCTGGGGTGGGACGTGGAAGGAAACTGTCTTCTGAGGTTGGAAACCACTGTACTAGCTTGTGTCTGGTCCACAACTGTCTCATTCTCTCCGGCCTCTTTACCGAAGGGTAGGATTTTCTGTTTGTCTGTTTTCTGAAGCCCTGGCTACACAGCAAGGCATCAAATGCCTACACAGTAGGCATTCTTTTATCTTCTTATTGCTCCTTTTAAACCATTGCTATTTGACCTCATTGCAATAACCTTCCTCCTTCGAGGCATATGTTACCCAACCACACCCCACCACCTGTTCCAAAAACCTGCCTGCTTCCACCCTTCCACATTCCTCAGACCTTCTCTCCACTCTAAGCCTGAACTTCATCCTAGAAACTTTGACATCCACAAGGATGGTCCTGGCTGGACTGGCTGTTCCTTGACCTCCTCACCTCCAGTGCCCTCTCCTACCCCCCTGTTTGTCACCCACACTATGTGCACAGGCGTCAGCACCTGCCATCCCACCAACTACTCCTCACCCTTAAACTTGACTGGTTCACTCCTGTACCACCACTTCCTGCACCTCCACTTTCTCATTCTCGTTGTCCCATTCTTCCTACAGTTGCCTTCACTCTCCCAAACTGTCAGCCTTTCCTAGCTTCACATCCTTCTCCACGAAGCCTGGACAATTTGATCCAGCCTTCCTTCATCCCTGCTCTTCTCCTGGTAAAATCCCAGCCCCGCCTCTAGCTGACTTCCTGCCCTAACTCCTACCCATATACACCCCCCCCAACCACTGTTGCCATGACAACTGGTGGTCTCTAACTGCCCCACCTCCCTGCACTACTGGGCTAGTAGTCCTTCTAATTGTCTGCATCAGCCCTCTTTTGTTCCCTGCCTTTGTTGCCTGCCTCCCCTCTCATTCTCACCCTCAGCAGACAACCTCACTCCTACTTCACGGTGAAAATAGAAGCCGTCAGGCAGAACCCCCTCAACTTCCTGCCTGTACTCCCACCCCACTAAAACACTTATTTTTATCTACACTCATCCTTTCCTCCCTTTTATTGTGGGAAAAGTTTCCTTCCTGTATTAATCTCTCCACCTGAGCCCTGCATCCGTATAGCTCCAGCATCCTCAGGGACCTTGGCTCTCAAAGTCCCCTCTCCATCCCTTCAGCATTTCAACAGGGATGCCTGCCCCGTGTTCTAAAGAGTGAGTTCCTCACACACCACATGCCCATTTCTGGTGGACGCGCCTCCCCTGCTCTCCTTGCCCCAGAGCTGGAGTTCTTAACCTTTGTCCACATCAGGAATATCTTTGGCAGTCTGGCAGATAATGTCTGTGAATGCATACAACCATATATATAGAATTACCATGGAAATCAATTATTTTGACATACAGTTGCTACAATAGATTTTTTTTAAGTTGTGACATAGTAATGCATGTGCTGCTTCTTTTATTTTTTGTGTGTCCTTTATTAATGCACTAAAATTAAAAAATCTTGACGTGGATAGCTCATGTTTTCTTTTTTTTTTCTGAAGTTCTATTTGTTGACTTCTATTTTTTAAATCCTTATTTATTGACCTTAGATGGAGGGAGGGAGGGGGAGAGAGAGAGAGATTGAGGAGCGAGAGAGAAACATCAATTTGCTGTTCTACTCATTTATGCATTCACTGGGTGAGTCTTGTACGTGCCCTGACCAGAGATGGAACCTGCAACCTGAGGGTATCAGGATGATGCTCTAACCAACTGAGCTACCCGGCCAAGGCAAGGATACCCTTTGTTTTCAACTAGTGGTGTGACTATAAACAATATTTTGTAACATACTCATCAAACTGTGATGTGATATTAAAGCAGTTGTGACTTTTATAGGTGGCATAGTCGCAGGTACTGCTAATACTACCGAAGTGTGATGCCTTTAGTCCTAATTGAAGGAAAGGCTAAATCTCAGTTAGAGGTGACCAAAAAATTAGAATTCACGGATCCCCGAACTGTAGCCGTAGATACACTGGAGGAGATCTGTGGGCCCCAGATTAAAACCCTTGTTTTAAAGTCTATATAGTCCCTGCTCACCTTGGTATTTTCCACTCATGTTTCAATTTTATGATTTCTCAAATCATAAAATATGATTCCGTTAGTGCCAACTATGTGTAAGGGTAAGTAACCTTTTGCAATCTGGGTTTTCCTCTCATGGCCCAGGGTTGCTATCCTCACCAAAGTCACCACGTTCCCCCAGACCCAAAGGTTCCTTCAGCATCTCCGCATCACGCCATCTCCCTGCAGCCTCAGACGCCAACCCACTGGCTCTTTGCAGCTTTCTCCTTCCTAGGCCTCTGCAGTCTGCTTCTCTATGGCCGCGTTCTCAGTTGCAGATCCAAATCGAACAGCTTAAACCAGCGATTTTCAACACTTTTCATCTCACGGCACGCCTAACTAATCACTAAAATTCTGCAGCGCACCAAAAAGTATACTATATTATTTGCCGATCTGACAAAAAAAAACAGTTATAAATTTGATTCATTCAGACCGAACAGCTATTGTGGTGTTTTCTGTTGTCATTTTTTTCCCCTTTCAATTAGCAATCGTCGCTCCTCAGATAAACCTCGTTGGCCTCGATGCTGACACTGTGCAAAGCTTTGTTATGTTTTTACTTGACAATTTAAAGGAAAATAGGTCAGTGCCCCTGATTAAAACGTCAGGTATTGCATGTTTTATTAAGTCTTGCGGTGCACCAGTGTACTGCGGCATACCAGTTGAAAACCACTGGCTTAAACCGTAAGAAAAAAATATATCCCACAGTTTAAGAGGTCCAGACATGGGGCAGCTCCAGGGCTGGTTCATCTGATGTCTCAGCAGTTCATCAGGGACCCAGGGGTCCCCTGTCTTTCTGCTCTACCACCCATAGCAGGAGGCTTCCTCCCTGATGTTCAATGCCGTTAAAAGACGATGGGGGTAGCAGTTCGAGGTGCCATATCCAAAAGTGACAACGAGCAACAAGAAGAGTGTGTCTGCTCCCACGTGTCCATTTTAACCAGCAAGGAGACCTTCTCCAGAAGCCCCCAGGAAACTTTCTTCGCATTTCATTGACCTGAATTGCATCGTATGTCCCCTCTTAAATAAGCTCCTGACTGGGAAACCATGATACCCATAATCGGCTTGGATGAACCCGGATTTTCTGCTGGAAGAAGGGTGAGGTGCAGAACAAAATCCAGGCTCTGCCGGGAAAGAAGAGGGTAAGCAATGACCCTCACTGGTATGCACTCGTGTTTCTTCTGGGTTTTTTCCCCTGCTCGCTCCTCTATTTTTCTTTGCAATGCAATCTTCCTTTCTACCTCTTAAGCATTGTATTCCATTAGGTTCTCTTCCAATCCTCTTCCAATACAGGGCCACCCCACAGCGTTTATTCTCCCTGGGTGACCTTATTCATGGCCATGGCTTTAACTGCCACTTGGGTATGGCTGGCTCTCCACCTAGACCTCATTGCTTAGCTCTAGGCCTATGTATCTGCTGATTACTGGCCCCTTATATGCATCTGGATATCCCTCAGGTTTCTCACACTCAACTTGTGCATACACGCTCCTTCTAAATCCCCCGTGTCTCAGTGAATGGCTCCACCAATGGGCTCTGACTCTTTCCTCCCCCTTCCCCCTATTACATGTCCAGTCATCTCATCTCCTGTAGACTCTCTCTACTCAGTGTCTCTAGAATCTGTCCCCTCCTCTCCATCCTTGCACAGGGCCGTCTTCGTTTCAGACCTGGCTGGTCACCCAGCCTCCTGCTCCACTCAAGCCACCCTGTTCTCCGTGATCCCAGAGGGATCTTCCTAAAATGCAAACCTGAAGCTGTCCCAGCCCTGTTCAGGATTCTCCAGCAGCTTCCTATTCTGCAAGGCCAGGTCTGGTGCTTGCTGACTTCCCCAGTTCAGCCTAAACTCAATGTGCCTTCTTCCATATCCAGCCTGCATTCATGTACACATGCTGCTTCTTCCGTGCCATCAGCTCCTTGAACACACATACACACACACACACACACATACACCCCTTTATTTCTTCTCACATACACTCAAAAATACATTTATTTGTATTTTGTCATAAGGGATAAGCCCGTGCATATTATTCTATAATTTATTTTTCTCAGCTACCAGGTGTTGGCCACTTTTCCAGGCCAAGGAGAGCCCCACCTTGTATTTCTTTCAAATGGCCCTTTGTATTCCTTCACAGGGATAGAAGGTTGATTTAGTCACACCCCTATTGGTGGACACGTGGACATCTAGCTTGTTTCCCACCATCAGAAATGCTGCTGCGGCGCACACCCCTGTACACGTATCTTTGCGCACATGTCCCAGCATTTCATGTCATCAGGGACCCAAGCGATTCCTGGGGTGGACAGGCTGGGCCAAAGGTTATATACATTGTACACATCAAGAGAGCCACCAATTCACCCTCCAGGATATACCCATTTATACGACCACCAACCGTTGTAAAACTAGGGTATAAAAGCACCTGTTGCTGAGAGTCCTCATCAGTATGAGGTGTCATCAATCTTTACATTTGCTTATCTAAGTTTTTATTTTAAATTTGTATTTTTCTGATTACTAGTAAGACTGACCATATTTTTATATGTTTTTATCTCTCATAAACTGTTTATTCCCTTCATGCATCTTTTTCTGAGTGTTGGTTTTTCTTCTTATTGCTTTGTATCCTTGTCCATTTTTCCCACCTGGTCAATTCCTACTAGACACTCAAGTCTAGGCCAGGCACCACCTCCTCCAAAAACTCTTCCCAATTCTCTGGCCTCTCCCTGCTCCCACCCTCAAGTTAGGCTCTCTACTCTGCATTCTGTGCTAACCTTGCTGTGTGTCTTCTCCACAAGGCCATGGGCACTTGGTCTGTTACCTCTACTTCCGCAGCACCCATTATTGTACTCTGCATAGCAAAAAGGTGCGGAATGAATGAATGAAAGAATGAGCAAATGACCACAAACAGAATTACTCTTGCGCTTATTTCCTTTTTCCCTACTCCTTAAGAAAACAACACAGCCCTGGCTAGTGTGGCTCAGTGGATTGAGTGCCTGCCTGCAAACCAAGGGGTCGCTGGTTCAATTCCCAGTCAGGACACACACCTGGTTTGCAGGCCAGATGCCCAGTTGGGGGATGCGCAAGAGGTAACCACACAGTGATGTTTCTCTCCCTTTCTCCCTCCCCTCTCTCTAAAAATAAACAAATAATTTTTTTAAAGAAAAGAACACAGAACAAAATACCCCATTGTGTTCTATTTCACAACCAAAGTGTGAACTTAGCATACAACTACCTTCAAGTAAAGGTAACTTAGGAGTTAAAGAAAGAGCTTCAGCTCTTCACCTTCATTAAATCTTTCCTGGGCTTCCTTTTGAAAGTTAAACTCCCTGGAGCCATAGGATCCCAGTCTCAAGATCTAAAGCTGTTCTAACTAGCTTTCTTCCTCCCAGTCCCTGAGACACACCCTCCTTTCCCCACCTCACCCCTCTGCCTCATTCCCTCCCCAACGTACCCGAGCTCCTGAAAAAACGGCAGGTCAGGTGTCCAGGAAAAGCCAGAAATGAAGGTGCAGCCAAAATAATGTCTTTTCAACCTGGAACGTCAAATAAAGGCCTAAGACATTCACCTAACTTGTTAGTTTACAAATGCTACACTTACATTAGACCAGACCAAGGCCCCAGACAAAAGGATGCCTCATCCCAGTACATTATCATAGACTATGGAGCCAAGCAAATTAAACTCAATGCCCAATAGTCATGGGTAATGACCTTGAGACCTTGGATCTGAAACCCATTAGAAAGATCATGAACCTGGGCCTTCTGCTCAACCTCCATAAAGTCAGATCGAAAACCGAATCTGTAGGATCATGACAAATAGGTAGGTTTTAATACTTAAAAATCTATTTAAAGCAACCACTCATTTTGCTTTTAACCCTGCACAAGAGCAGGCAAACTACCTCTCAGTTCCTACTGCATCTGGTGACAGTCATGGCTACAGTTTGCATGTACCCAGTGCTGTCTATGACTCTGGCACAGGGCTGAGTGCTGATCCCCTGGCATTAACAGATACGAACTGGTCATTTCTCAGCAGAATTTTATGGAAAACACAGGTGCATCTGCTAATAACCAGGAGCATTCACATTCTGCTCTCCCCATGTACACAAGCATCCGTTTCCAGTATGAGGCGCCTTTCCCTGGTCAGAGATGGCTTCTTAAAGGAAACTGACTCTGCAACTTCTCCAACTCAGAGAAATCCACACGTTCTGACCTGTTCGCCTATAAAACGGGGTTTGAAGGACGTTTCCCACATCTGGGAAAACAGGAAGAGAAGCAACGCACTGTTATTCATCCTAAGAAAAGGTTGGAATTAAACTCTCGTGTTTCACAAGTGGTCACAAACTGCTTCCAGCTTATTATTTTCCAGGAAGCAAACAGCCGACCCGCACTCACCAGGAGGGAGGCCTGGCAAGTTGCCTCTCATCTCTGAAGCCTTCCTCTTCACCTGGGTACACTCAGAGAGGGGCCTGGCACAGCCTCTGAGGGCAGCTAGCCCTGGAGGAGCGACTCCGGCTGGGGAGGGGTGCCGCAAGGCTAACGGTGGAGCGCGCGCCCCACTCTCAAACTTCAAAGGGTGCAGCCAAACCCTCCCTGAAAGGGCGAAGCAGCCCGTCCTGCAGGCGGCTGCTCGGCAACGTCAGACAGCCGGGCTGGAGGAAACCAGCGGGAAGCCTGCATAGGGCGAGGGGAGGGGAACTGAGCCGAGGCCGGGGAGGGGGTGGGCGTGGGGCAAGCCAGACTCTTCTAAAGAAGCCCAGAGGATTCCTGGCGGCCCGCGCTAGAAGGCGGCCGAGTTCTCTTAAAAAGAGAGAGGGAAAAGAAAACAAAAAACATCGTCTGAGCGTGACTCTCGGCGGCGGTGGTTTAGCGCCTCTGCAGCGGCCCGGGAGAAAGGCAGCCAGACAGGGACGCACAGCCCAGCCGAGCGGAAGAGGGGCCAGAGGCGGCCCACATTGGGGCGGGGGCTTGGAACGTTGCGGAGGTGGAAGAGACGACGCTTCAGTAATTGGTTCCGTGACAATTGGCAGTCCATATGGAGAAGATAAAGGAGATCCCTGTCTTACAGAAGGCCTCCAAATAAGTTCAAATGAACTAAAGACCTACAGGGACCGAGTGAAACCAACATAGGGGGAGGAAGGCACAGAAAACTCAGCTTTATGATTGGGGGAGAGGGAAGGCTTCTTTAACAAGGGCAGAACAGAAGGGAAAGATAGATCACTTTGTCTGCATAAATATAAAAATGGGCAAAGGACATGAACAGGCAATTCTGAAGGTCACTAACAAAAATATTCATTAGAATATTGTATTCTAAAGAAAATAGAATCGACTTCACTTGTGATTGTAACTGGAAATTACAACCAAAAGACCTCATTGAGCAGCCGTGGTATTGACAAAAATTAAGATCTGACAACCCAAGGGTGGATGTGGGTGGAGGGAAATGAGAACCACCTAGGAAGAAATATCTTCCTTCCCGATCACAAGTGAACAAATCCTGTACTCCTTCGAGGTAGCACGGAATATGTGGAAACAATCAAATCGCCCCTGTGTGGAAATAGAATTAATGGGTTTTATTTATCCGACGAAATACTATAAAGCAGTTAAAAAGAATGAAATAAGCCTACAGATATCAACATTGCTAAGTTACAAAACTCTACTGCTGGGTGGAAAATGCAGGTTATAAAAGAATATTACACTCTCATACCATTGATACATAATTTCAAAACAAAACTTTTACTTTATATAGTAAAAGTACAAAGTCATGCTTGTATGTTTTGAGCTTTTTGTCATTTAAATTAAAATAGAAACCAAAATGAGATACTACTTTACACTCATTAGGATGGCTATTGTTAAGAAAGAAAGAAAGGGAAGCTGTTGGCAAGGATGTGGAGAAACGGGGGGCCTTAATGCACTGCTGGTGGCAACGTGAAGTGGTGCAGCAGCGTGGAAAGTGGTATCGCAATTCCTCAAAAAATTAAACATGAAATTACCACATGACCCAGCAATTTTAATTCTGGGTGTAGACCCAGAAGAACTGAAAGCAGAGACTCAGATATTTGTACACCCACGTTCATAGCAGAATTATTCCTAATAGCTAATATGTGGAAGCATCCCCAGTGTTTGTTGACAGATGAATGCGTAAACACAAAATGTGAGAATATATATAAATATATATATATATGTATAAAATACACACACACGATGGAATGTTATACATCCTTAAAAAAAGAGCAAAAATTGGACACTAGCTACAACATGGAGTAAGCCTGAAGACATCATGGTGAGAGAATTAGGCCAGACCCAAAAGGGCAAACACTGTGGGATCCCACCTATGCGAGCACCAAGAGCACTCAAAATCACAGAGACAGTAGAATGGTGATGGGGAGTTACTGTTTGTGGGAACAGAGTTTCAGTTTGGAAAGACGACAAAGTTCTGGACTTGAATGGTACTGAGGGCTGCAGAATAATGTGAATGTACTTTCTGCCATAGAATGATACATTTAAAAATGATTAAAATGGTAAATTTTGTGTTAGAAATATTTAATTAAAAAATTAAAAAGAAAAAAATTGGTTTGACTCCAGCCCCTCCATCGAGCAGTCACTCACCTGCCTACACAGCGAGACTGACTCCACACCTCTGGGCCGCTGTCCCCGCCCCTCCCCTCACCTCCCCAGCCCCGGGGTCGCAACCCTGCTGCCCCAGCCAGTCTCATCGCGCAGGCGCGGAGCTAGGTGGTTTAGGGAGAGGGCGTGGCCTCACTCTGCGCCTGTGCTGAATTCCAGCTGCAAGTGTTTTGGTGAAAATGATGCCCAACCTGGGCATCCCGGCCCGCCGGCCGCGGGGAGACCTGCACTGCACACGCGCAGACCGAGCGCCCACGTCAAAAGACGAAGAGAGAGCGCGCTCTCCACGTCCTCCGCGTCCAGCTGCTAGGCTGTCGTCTGCGTCCGTGACTCCCGCCGGGCCGGGCTGGAACTCCCGCTTCTGAAGAGCGATGCCCCGGGAGATCATCACCCTGCAGCTGGGCCAGTGCGGCAACCAGAGTGAGCGAGCGTGCGGCGGGGGCCCTCCAGTCTCCTCCGGTTCTGCTCTTTCGGGTCCTACCCAAGCGCTTGGCATCCTCCAGTTCCCCTTTTCCTCCCATGACCCCTGCCTTACTGCGCATAATGAACGAGCCCCAAACCCAGAGCTGCGTGCGCCTCCAGCCCAAGGCTGTCACGGCTCCCAGACCAGGCGTCTTGGGTCCAACCCCTGAATGTGACAGCCTGTGAACCTAACCCTGGGCTTCTGGGGCCTTATGACTCTAGCAGAACCAGGCATCTCTCCCCATCCCCTAGTTGGGTTCGAGTTCTGGAAACAGCTGTGTGCCGAGCATGGTATCAGCCCCGAGGGCATCGTGGAGGAATTCGCCACGGAGGGCACTGACCGCAAGGACGTCTTTTTCTATCAGGTGCTTCCAGCGACTTGGCCAGGAGGCCTGAAGGGAAGGGCAACGTCCCGGTACTGGGAACCCTGTCTGGGCAGAGGGGCCAGGGTGGCTGGCTGGAGGAGGGAGGGCAAGCAGCAGCCAGAGTTGGGAGGATGGTAGACTTGGCCTTAGCTGAGTGGGCACCCTCCTGGACCCCTGTTGACAGGCCGACGATGAGCACTACATCCCCAGGGCTGTGCTCCTGGACCTGGAGCCCCGGGTGATCCACTCCATCCTCAACTCGCCCTATGCCAAGCTCTACAACCCAGAGAACATCTACCTGTCAGAGCACGGAGGAGGAGCTGGCAACAACTGGGCCAGTGGATTCTCCCAGGTATTCAGGTGGCCATCTCAGAGACCCTTGATGTCCTCTCCCCTAGGTAAGGCAGGCACAAGCAGCCTGGGAATCTAACTAGACCCGATTAACAATAACAGCAGACAAAGGGATACCCTAACATGAGGGACAGCCAGGGAGAGGTTTATGTAAACTGCAAATCATTTGCAAAGCAGCTTTTCTGGGTTGAGGGCAGTAGTTGCAGCTCTCCTTGAGGCTGGCAGCAATGTCCCTGGGTAGAGTTACTGGTACTGAAAGGAGATGCTCTCCAGAACCTTCATCCTGATCCTCCCTCCCGGTGTCTCTATGCAGGGTGAGAAAATCCACGAAGATATTTTTGACATCATAGACCGAGAAGCAGATGGCAGTGACAGCCTAGAGGTGAGGTTCCACCCCACTGAAGGAAAGGAAAAAACAAGGAAGCTGCCAAGTGCTGGGGAAAGGTCAGCAGGTGGCCTTGAACAGGGGGGAGTGAGGGGGGCAATTCAAGTTAGGCCTCATTTATTGAGCATCAGATGTGAGATATTGAGGCAAATAAGGTCCAGTCCTTGTCTTCAAGGAGACCCTAGCCTGGATGGCATCAGCTTCTCAGATATGAGTCATTCTTCCCAAGGAGCCTCAGCCTGGATGGACACAGAGGAGGGCCTGAGACGTAGTGTGTTGGGAGTGGGGAATGCCACAAGCCTGGAGCCTCTCCCCAGATCCCGGGGGACTGTCTCTCCATCCCTTCCGGTGCAGGGCTTTGTGCTGTGTCACTCCATCGCTGGGGGGACAGGTTCTGGCCTGGGCTCCTACCTCCTCGAGCGACTGAATGACAGGTAAGCCCATGTTTGGGGAGAGGGTGTTAGCCCTAGCTCCCTGGGTAATGTCTTTTCTTTCTTTCTTTCTTTCTTTTTTGTCACTTTTTTCTCTTGGACTGAAAGGCCTGCAACTAGCCCTTTGAGTCAGAGGAAGGAACAGAGCCTGGCCACCTAGGGAGCATCTTGGAAGCTGTAATTCCTGGGGGGTTTACCTAGGGAGAGGAGGGGGCCTACAGGGTTTGACGCTTTTGGCTTCTGCTTTTTGGCTCCTGTGCTTGGAAGACTCACTCTGCCCTCTTATACAAACTCTTTTGTGATGTACGAGTTTGGTGACACTTGGAAAGGAATGGCCCTGTTATCCCTGGAGAAGACAGAGATGAACAGTGATGGGAGTCCTTCAGTTCACTGTGCTACCTTCCCCGTCCCCTCTTCCGCACTTCCAGGTACCCCAAGAAGCTGGTGCAGACGTACTCAGTGTTTCCCAACCAGGACGAGATGAGCGACGTGGTGGTCCAGCCCTACAACTCCCTGCTCACGCTCAAGCGGCTGACCCAGAACGCAGACTGCGTGGTGAGCCCAGAGGAGGGAGTGGGGGACTTGGGTCCCCTCTCCAAACCAGACAGACACATACACCTGCCCTTCCTGAGCCCCAGCTGAGAAAACAAGAGGACCCACAAAGCCATTCCTGGTGCCCCAAATTATGAAATAAGTACCTGATGCCAAGTTGCTTACAGTCCTTCATGTGTCTCCATGTAGCCTATTAATGCCTGCTCATGCTTAAATTTTCAGCCCCAGGGTCACTTTCTTAGCATAAACCTTCCTGACCACTCAAGTCAAAGTCAAATGCCTTTGTGCATATTTCAGGCTATAACTATCCTTTTCTGTTGTTTTATATTTAATGTCAAGCTCCCGCCACTAGTCTGGTGACCTGGTGAGGGGGAAGACCAGGCCTGTTTACTTTCCTTGTTATCTCCAGAGCAGCCACACACCATGCCTGGCTCATGGGGATAGGCAAACATTTATTTACTGTGCCGTATGGTAGAAACCTGTCTCATAATGCCCCAGACACTTTTAAATTAACACACTGAATTCCTGGTTTTGGAGTTTAGAAGGGGGCTAAGCTAATAACTTCTTTCTCTGCCCCCTTTCTCCTCAAAAAGGTGCCGTGACCCTCTTCTGTCCCCCCAGGTGGTCCTGGACAACACAGCCCTGAACCGGATCGCCACGGACCGCCTGCACATCCAGAACCCGTCCTTCTCCCAGATCAACCAGCTGGTGAGCCCCCACTCCTGGGCTGCTTGGGACTGGAACCCCACCCTACTGGAGTGCTGCCTGCAGAAGGGAACACCCCCCAACCAGGCCCACCCACAGCATGCCATCCCTGTCCCCAGGTGTCCACCATCATGTCCGCCAGCACCACCACCCTGCGCTACCCTGGCTACATGAACAACGACCTCATCGGCCTCATCGCCTCCCTCATTCCCACACCACGGCTCCACTTCCTCATGACTGGTTACACCCCCCTCACCACAGACCAGTCGGTAAGAGGGGCCTCAGTGTCCCAGGCCCAAGTGCCCCTGGGCCCAGGAGGCCCCCCTGGCCTTTCTCTTCTCCCTGCTGGCCCAGCAGGCTCTGTGCTCAGGGACCAGCAGGGCCTGGGCTGTATCATGGGACCCACTGATGCTCCTGCACAGGGGCGTGAGGTTGCTGAGCTGAGCACGGCTCAGAGTCCCGACCCCACAGCAGAGGCTTAGTGTAGACCTGAATCTAAAGACACGGCCCAAAGAGACCATACTGCCCCCAGTCTGGTGGGGGCCACGTGTGGCCTGCTCTCTCTGTGCATGCATCTGTGGGCTGTGCCCTGAGTGCTGGCCTGGTCCCTGTGGCCCACTGTCCCCTCAGGTGGCCAGTGTGAGGAAGACCACGGTCCTGGATGTCATGAGGCGGCTGCTGCAGCCCAAGAACGTGATGGTGTCCACGGGCCGGGATCGCCAGACCAACCACTGCTACATCGCCATCCTCAACATCATCCAGGGCGAGGTGGACCCCACTCAGGTAGGTGAGGCCCCTTCGTTCCACCCCTGGAACCTGCAGGGGTAGAGGAGAGGCGACCACCACCACCCCTGTGCCCTCCCCAGGTCCACAAGAGCCTGCAGAGGATCCGGGAACGGAAGTTGGCCAACTTCATCCCCTGGGGCCCAGCCAGCATCCAGGTGGCCCTGTCCAGGAAGTCTCCCTACCTGCCCTCTGCCCACCGGGTCAGCGGGCTCATGATGGCCAACCACACCAGCATCTCCTCGGTGAGACTAGTCCCCTGGTCTTCTCTGGCCGCTCTGTGCCACTTGCCCCTTCATCATTCTCCCCAAGTCTGTTCCAATGCCCCCTATCCTGCACCGGCTCCCATCATGGACGTTTCTCTTTCAGCTCTTTGAAAGTTCCTGCCAGCAGTACGACAAGCTGCGGAAGCGGGAGGCCTTCCTGGAGCAATTCCGCAAGGAGGACATCTTCAAGGAGAACTTTGATGAACTGGACAGGTCCAGGGAGGTTGTGCAGGAGCTCATTGACGAGTACCACGCAGCCACGAGGCCCGACTACATCTCCTGGGGCACCCAGGAGCAGTGACCTCCTCCCACTTCTCCCCCTGGACCATGAGCTTTGTTCCCATCATGCCAATTGGTTTCTCTGACCCGAACTCCCCTCACCAGCAACTCTTTCAGGTGCATCGGCCGCTCAGGAGCTACCCGTGCTCCCTCCCTTCCATGCCCTAACCCTTGATGTGCCTGTTTACCTCTAATAAGATAATAAAGCTTGATTGTGAATATAATCAGGGCTTGGTCTGTGACTATGGGGAGGATAAGGGCCCTTCAAGTTCCTTCCCAGTGCCCAGGCATGGGGTGGTAGGATGGCCACTTAGTCCAGGTTTTAGTGTGTCCACTGTTTCTGTTGACACCCCTGTGCCTACAACGAGGCTGTTTTCCTGGAGGTAGCTCTACTGTCAAGGCTACAGAGGATTGATTACTGAGGTCTGCTGTATCCTCCAGGCCTAAGTCCATGCCCCAGGGTAGATCAATATGGCCCCAGCCTCCTCTACTCACCAGCGAGGTTTGAGGAATACTGAAGGACCAGCATTCTGAGCAGGTCAGGAAAGCCAGGGCTCTGGAATCCCAGTGCCTAAGGGTATAGATCTTCAGGAATTCCACCCCATCCAATCCAACCTGATAAAGCAGGAACAGAACCCGGGAGCAGGGCTGACGTGATCCTGACAAGCCCTTTATCCATGCCAGAGAAGTTTCTGGGTCTAATCCTGTCCCAGGCTTCTCTCCATTTCAGACCCAAAGCAGTAGACAGGCACACCAAAGAGGGGCCCTACAAGCTAGACACCAGAGTAGGAACTGGGTAGTGGTAGTCCTGACGACTCACTGGCCTCTGGCCTCAGGGACACCAGGAGGCCACCTCTCTCCCACTCAGTGGGGGAGAGAGGGTAAGGAATTGCAGCCTCCACAGCTGCCCTCTTTTCTACCCCACTCACCACCCAGTGGCAGCACACTGGCCAGGAGGAGGTTAAATCCATTCAGTCAAGAAGGGTGGGGCCCTGTGGTGTCCAGACTCCCTTCAGCGCTGGTGAAAACCCGGAGTGTGGGCGTCCCAGGGGTGGAGCTCTGACCTATGGGGCTCCAACTTGTCCCACTGACAACGCTCCCACAGGAAGGGTTTGTGTAAATAAGAATTTTTTTTTTTGCTTTCCTTCTACAAATAAATTAAGAAACAAACTAGAAAATTGTCTGCACCCATTGCAGCCCTTGGGTATGGGGTGTGCCCTGTCCCTGCAGGGCTAAAAGGGTCCATAGTTCCCTCCAATCTCAGAGCAGTCCAGGTCCAGGCCAGAGACGACGGAGACGGGAGGGAGGTCGTGACCTCTTGGCAGGCTCATTTCTGCAGCTGCCCCAAACAGCCAGACTGTCCCTGGGGCTCGGCCAGACCCCGGCGCTGGCTGGGAGAGGAGGTGTCTGGCAGGTCTTGGCAGGGAGGAGCAGCACTGCTGCAGGGCCTCTCAGGGGAGGGGTGAGCCAAGTAAGCATTCACCAGCTGCATGATCTCTTCCACCTAAGGGAGGGCAGAGGTCAGGATGCACCAGGGGCCACAGGGCTCTCCTGCCTCACCCCCTACCCAGGCTCCCTACCAAGGCCTGACCTGAGCTGCCCCGACAACTTTTCCTTTCTCAACATCACTCCCTCACTTACAATGCGCCAGCCACACTTCCTTATTTGTGCTTCTCCAGTAAGCGAAGTTTATTCTCATCTCAGGGCCCTTGCATTTGCCGTTCCCTCTAACTGGCATGCTGTTCCCCCAGAGCTGCCCACGGCCAGTTTAAATATCACCTTCTTTGCGTGTACTTTTCTGACCATCCCACCCAATGCTGCAGCCACCTCCTGTCACACTGCACTTCCTGTTGTAGCATTAAAATCCTCAAGCTCTTCCACCATCACTGTCCCACCACCAGTGCCTAGAGCGAGCTGCACCATGCCTGAGCTCGGTGCTTAATAAATGTTTCTTAGCAGCATTTTCCCTCCCTTCTTCCTTCCACACTCCTCTTCCCACTCACCTGGGGACTCTGCAGGAGGAGCTGGCTCTCTCCCACCCTCAGCGCCAGGGTGTGGGGGCCCATCAGCTGGCAGGCGGCCACATGACCGTAGCTGACACTGTGGATGGGCTCGGTCTCCCCGGGTCGGGAGAGGGACATCGCCTTGGCCCCCAGACCCAGGAACAGCTTCTGTGGAGCACCCCCACCAGCCTCCTGGGGACAAACAGGCAGAGTCAGGGTGCAAAGGGGGACCCTGCAGCATCATTTTAGGCAGGAGGAGAGGGCTGAGAGCAATCGTTTCCCAGTCCCCCCACCCCATGACCCACAGTGCATGTGTGAAGGGGGCTCTAGGGCTCGAGCCGGGAGAACCCAAGGGCCGGTGACCCCTGGGGTCTGAGATGGGCGGCTGTGGTGCATGTAGGGAACGAGTTGACTCCCTGAGTGGGGGCCTCTGGCTCTGGGGCAAAGGTGTAGGGCTTGGGCCACCAGAGTCCCCTTCGCCCTTTTCCCCCTCACCGTGCTCAGCTCCAGTACTTCATACCGAGCAGCGCCGAACCCTGGACACTGCGCCGCCAGAGTCAGGTAGGCAGCCATGGCCTCAGCTCGGCCCATGCCCCGTAGCCGCTTCCAGCCGCCCAGCACAGCAGCCGCCATGCCGGCGCCACCTCCTCCCTCCCGGGCCGCGCTGCCCACCGCGCTGCCCGCCCCGGCGCGCTGGACCCGCTCCGCTGGCCTCTTGGCCAGGCCCGCACTCCAGAGCGCCCTGGCCAGCAGGGCGGCAGACGGGGGAGGCCTGGAGATCGGGCGGGTAGGGTCTTCACGCGGCGGGGCAGGAGGCGGCAGCAAACGGTCCAGGCGCGGCACGGGCGCCCGCGGGGAGAAGTCTCGGTGCAGACTCTGCAGGCGCAGCGCCGCCAGGGCGCGCAGCATGTCGTCGGGCGGGGGAGGACGGCCGCGCAGCAGCAGAGCGTGAGCCTGCGGGAGAGGCGCCGGGAGTCAGCGAGGCAGCGGCGCCTGTGCGGCCGTGAAAACACCTCGGGGCGAGGCATCTTAAGTCCGGTTTCCAGTAAAGCCTCCCACGGGGTTGCCACAGCGCCGAAAAACGATGGCCCAGCGAGGGAATTCAGGCTCGGGAGTCTTTTGGGTATGTGGGGCGTGAATGCTAGAGATCCTCACCTGCTCGAAGAGGAAAGGCAGCTCGTGACCGTCTGGGGACAGCCCCTCGGGGTGCAGGGGTCCGTGAAGGCGCAGGCACAGTCTCCAACCGGGGTCGGGCGAGTCCTCCAGCCCATCTTCCTCCGTCGCCAACCTGCATTCGAGAACCCAGTGCTAAGCGACTCAGGGGTAGCCCCCATCCCCCAGGGCTGGGGCGGAAAGGGGCCCGATGTTGGGGGCGGGGCCAGGGCTCTGGGGACCGCCGGGATGAGCCTGGGAGCTCCGCTGCAAATCACTGGTGGGCGGGAGTCCCTCTCGGAACCAGCGACGTCACTAACCAGCAAGCGGCGAGCGCTCATAAATGTTTGCTTAGGGGCTGACCGAAGCTGAGGAAGATGGGCTACTGGACAGCAGGGCTGGGGATGGACATTTACTTCTCAAACCTGGTGAGCACGTCGGCCACGAGAGTCCCCCCAGCCAGGGCTCGCTCCTGGGCCCCTTGCTGCTCGTACAGCGCGAAGGCGTTTCGGCTTCGAGCCAAGCCCAGCCGCCCCACCAGCTCTCGAGCAACCTGGAGGGGGAACGGCGGTGCGGGGAGAGTCAGGATTTACGGAGGGGCTGACCCAACTGGAGGGGTCTTTCAGCTCTCCTAGTCCTGCCACACACTCCCTTCGCCCACACGACGACTCTCAGGCCCGGGTGAACCTCGGGTCCGTGTACCAGGGGAGCCGGGCATGGGAAGCTGTGAGGACAGGGGTACCGTTTCAGGGGTCTTTCTCTGGCCCTACCTCCGCCGCCGTGGTGTGGGAGTCTATGGCCACGGGGCAGGCACCGGCCCCCGGACAGTGCACGGTACACCACAGCTCTTGCCGTCGGCTCAGCGCGGAAATCTCCGCCAGCGAGGGTACGAGCTCTCGGCCACGCGTCCGGCCCAGCGCTCTGCGGATGAAGCGCGCGTATTCCGCCAGTTCCGAATCCGGGAGCGCCCGCTCGGTCCTGGGTTAGGGCGAACGCGCAGATCAGTGCTCGGAGGGCTTTTCCCCTCCCCCCGCCTCTCACATTCTTATTTCCTAGTTTATTTCATCTCGTCCACTCCCTCCCCTCCAACTTTACGGCAGAGACACGCTCTTCCGAATCGACCTCTGGAGCTCTGCCTGGAGGTGAATTACTTTCTAACGCTAGAAAAGAATCTAACCCATCTGCCCCTACCTCTGCGACCTGCCCCTCCTAATCCCCAAAGTCTCCAAGGTCCTCCTTCGAGTTGAAACCCAAAATCTAGCCGCCTGCCGCTTTCCAACCTAAAACCCCTGACGCTGGTCTGCATCAGCCTCGGGGAGAAGCACCCTTTTGATCATTCCTCTGCTCAAAGGGGGCGCCTTTTTATAACTCCTCCGCGGGCAAGTGAGACATGATCCTGTGATTCCTACAATGGCATTGTACATATTAGCAGGGGCCCTGACCTTGGGCAAGTCCCTTTCCTTCTCCGGGTCTCAGTTCTCCACCCACCAACCCCTTTCCAAAGGCCCATCATTCTCTCCCAGCCCCATAGCTCCCTTGGTAGTGTGCCAAGGCCTCGCCCCACCCCAGCCCTCTCACCTCTCCAGATGTCCCAGGAGGTGACCTCGTACAGCTCCCCCAGGCCGGAAGGTGCAGCTCATGCAGGTGAGGAGCTGCCAGTACCGGAGGGCTGCGGGGTCTTGGGTATCGGGGAACCCGGGGGGCCCCGCGGGGCCCGAGGTCTGCTTAGCCAGCTGCAGGAAGAGTTCGTCACGAAGCGCGGGCAGGTCCCGGCAGGTCTGAAGTACACCCTGCATCAGGGGCCCGGGGCGCCGCGCCCCCTCCAGGGCCTGTAGCGCCAGGAACAGCCGTACCGCCTCCTCGCGCAAGGGTGCGTAGCCAGGACCTGCGGGAGGGTGGGGGCGGAGGGACGGTTTGGAGAGGGGACATGGAACTGGGCCCTGGGAGGAAGGCACGAACGAGGGGAGATCAGAGGGAGTATAAGGGGACAGGGGGAGGCAAGGAGGGAAGAGTACGAACGACAGGAAGAGTGAAGGGAAAGTAGTGGACCCCACAAGGCCAAACTCTCACCCTTGCCTCCCAGGACTCCCCCCCTCCCCATCTGCTAAAGCTGCACTTCCAGTCAGTAAGGTAGAGGGACAGACT
This sequence comes from Sturnira hondurensis, assembly GCF_014824575.4. Lineage (NCBI taxonomy): Eukaryota > Metazoa > Chordata > Mammalia > Chiroptera > Phyllostomidae > Sturnira > Sturnira hondurensis. The sequence continues at coordinate 362,483 of NW_028094263.1, read as the reverse complement.
GAAGGACAGAGGTTCAAACCCAGACTCTGTAACTGGGGACAGAGAGCCAGAGAGCCAGAGAGCCATCACTACAGGTCAGAACACAGGCTGGACTTGGAGTCAGAAAACCTGGGTTCTTCTGTCAGCTCCCCTTAATCCTCTAGCTGTGGGGCCTGGGCCAGTCCCTAAACCCACCTGGGAAGAAATACAGCTGGATGAGGCCAGCACATTATCCCAACGAAGGTGGCTTTTCCACCGCTTCTAGCAGTGGTACGGCATGGTCTTAAGAGTATAATAAACAAATAGGAGACAGGGTAGAAACTCATGGAGGACACCAGTAGTCAGAAAAGGTCACGGGAACTTTGTGTATGTGTGTGTGTGTGTGTGTGTGTGTGTGCGCGCGCGCGCGTGTTGGCTCTTTATCTCACCACCCTCGGTACCAGTCTGGTCAGCTTCTGGTTTCAGATTCACCCTTTAAAAAGTGAGGGGCTGGGTAGGTGCCCTGAGGACTGCTAGGTCTCTCTGGGGGGAGGCATTCAGGTCCCCCAATCAAGGGCTCCGGCCACTCACCTGGGGCGCTGACTCCATAGGGCAGGGGCAGGAGCGGGGCATACAAGACTCCACTGGTGTGCCTCAGAATTGGGTTTCGTCGGTAAATGAGGGCCACGGCCTCCGGGTCCTCGCAACTCTCCTGGAGGCCAGGGCAAAGAGTCAGGGTGATGGAGAAGGGGGCTCCCCGCGAAGGCAGAAAGCTACTGGATCCACAACCCTCCTCTTCCTCCATGGAGTCCCCTCTCGAGTACCTGAATGTCCCTGAGCAGCAGCTGGGTGGGGGTCTCCAGCGGGGCCTTGGAAGCGATCACTTTGCGCAGCGCCACCCCCCAGCGCTCTGCTTCAGCCTGACGGGGGGAGCAGAGCCTTACACTGTGCTTCCGGCCAGACACGGTTACCGACCACAGACCTGGCGGGAAGAGAGGCCGGCAGGGCAATCAGAGCCGGCTGAGGCTACTGCACAAGGAGGTAGGGGAGTCCCCACAAGGTCTCACCGGTCTCCTTGGGCTTGCGCTCCGGGCCGGTCACAGAGCACAGGCTGGTGAGAACCAGGCTCCAGAGGCGCCGTGCCCCCTTCCCGCTGCTGCTGAACTGGTCCAGGGAATCCCGGCTGAGCACGAACCAGGCCCGGCGCGGGGGCAACCAGGGCCGCGCCCCTCGCTCGCGGGTCTCGCGGTACAGCCAACCTGGCGAGAAAGGATCACCAGGCGAAGACATAACTCCCTGAAGGCTTGGGACTGGGGGACATCCAAAGTGCGTAAGATGGGTCCTCACCTTTCACGACGACATCCGAGTCCTCCTCCAGCAGCCCTTTCTCCGGGATGAGGCTCTGGGTCTCCTCCCAGCTCTGCAGCCTGGGCCAGAGGGGAGGAAGTGTTGGGCGATACTGAGGGTCCTGCACCCGCCTCCAGGGGGCTCCTCAACAGGGGTTCCCCAGACTTCGAGGGGTGCCTGCTCCTGGGCTAGGCACCCTTCCCCCAGGCTGTGGGAACTGCTGGGCCGGTCTGACCTCGAACCAAAAATAGCCTGGACCCCCCCTCTTCCTCCTGGCGCCCCCAGCTGGACCGCCCCCTCGGGACCCTAGCCAAACCACAGCGTCCGGCGTAAGGACTCTCCCTTATTGCACAATCGCAAGAGGGAAGGCGGCAAGGATGGGGGTCCCGAAACGGCCTGGGGTCTCCAGACCATGGGACGCAGAGGAGGAGCTCACCTGTCTGAGATGGGCCCACTCCTCCCAGGTTGAGTCAGCGTCACATCCAGTGGGCCCTGGGGAAACAAGTTCAGGGTCAGAGAGCCCTCCTCCAGGGATGCCCGTGGCCTCTGCCCCCAGGTCAGCGCTGCTCAGGGGATTGAGGAATCATTAGTGGGGCGGCGAAGGTGACGGAGTGAGCTGCAACCCTGGACTGGCCCCTCCCATCAGTCTCTACGGAAATGCCAGAGCTAAGAAGCCTGGTCTGTGACCTTTCCTCACCCTGCGAAGATGCAGTAAGGGGTTCGCGAGGGTGGAAGGAGCACTGGGCAGGGAGTCAGGAGGCCGGGGCTCTAGTACCAGCTCCAGCACCAACTCCCCAGGGAAGCAGAAGAGGAACTTCGTAAGTCCTCTTCAGTCTTTGGGCCTTAGCATCCCGATCTTTGGAAAGGGAGAGGTGGATGAAGTCCCTTCGCGTCCTGGCAGATTCAAAGTAGCCCCCCTCCCCCCTTTATTTTCCCTTCTTTGCCTGATAGGCAGGCAGGAGGTGAGCACAGAGATGAATGAAAGGGAGAGGAATCCCTTTGGCACAGGGCTTTCTCAAGAGCTTCTTTTGCATCCCGTCTCCCACGGACACCCCTGAGGCTCTGTCAACAGAGTCCCTGCGCCTTTGCTGGGGCTCGGGAAGGGCTGGCCCCGCGGAGGAATGGCACACACTCTCAGGGGGAGATGTTGTAGGGGTTTTGCCCCTCCCTCTTTGCCCTGGAACTTCAGCTGTGCGCTGGGGTCTGAGAAAGGCCACAGACCCGTCCAGGAGCCAGGTCAGGCAGGAACTGTGCCATCGTCTCATTTCGGGCAGACTGCTGAAGCCAGCAGGGGGAGGTGGGGGAAGGGGGCCAGGGACACCTGTCCCCAAGCTCCCGGGAGGGGGGTGGAGGTGGAGCACGAGGGAGGCAGTGGCCCGGTTCACAGAGCTGACCCTGCCCAGCCTGGAAGCCCGAGGACGCCTGCGTCCTGTGCATTCCCGAGGGGAAGACCCACCTGTTTTCTAGAGGATCTGAAAGGGGTTCCTGGCCACACCGCCGCGGAGGGCAGGTGCTGACCACTCTTAGACCAACTCCCCTAGTCGCAGTCCCCTGCTTCCCTCCCTGCCCCCCCCCCTCTATATTTATCCGCCCTCCGCCTCCGCCAGGTGCTGGCGCCGGCCCCGGCGGCACAGCCCGCCCTACCCGGGCACGGAGCCACCAGGCCTGCTGGGGACCCCTGAGCGGGGGATGGGAGCCTGACCCAGGTCACAAACCTGGGAAATCTGGTTGCCCGGTCTGCCCCGGAATCAGAGAGGGGACGTCAGGGGATGGAGGCCTCCCACACCAATGGTACCTCAGTTTCCCCAGGAGGAGATTGGACAAAAGCGGGGAGACAGTATCCCTCATCGTCCCCTCCGGGACTTCCCAGGAGGCTCACCAGGGAGGGCCGAGAGCTCTGTCCTGAGGGTAACGACGAGGAGTCCTCCAAGAGTTGTGGCTCCCAAAGCCCTCTCCATGGGGTCCCCGCCACGGACCCCAATGTGAGGATGCCTTCTCCCCCTTGCCCAGGTCTCTGAGGCGGGAACTCCCGCATCTGGCCCCAGCGCTCAGCGCTCTCGACCTGGGAATGGAGCGGACCCAGGCGTCCGAGCCGCCCAGCCGGCCTCACCACATTCCTCGGCTCTGGCGGAGGCGGAAGGAGATGGGATGGGACGCGGGCCCGGCGGGGAAGGGTGAGGCAGAGCCAGGTCGGGCCACGCGTGACACCTCCCTGCCTCCGGGCCCCCAGCAGGTGGACAGCGCCCAGCGTGCGGCGCGAGGCCCCCAGGCACATCCAAGTAGGGCTGCTTCTTGAGCTCCCGGGGGCCCCAGGCAAAAACCTCTCCCACCTCCCCAGCCTGCCAAGAGCACTGCGTTTGGCTGGAGCCTGGAGCGGGATCAGGCGTGACGGCCGGTGGTAGTGAGAGGGACTGAGACAAGGCTCCAAACCCCCGGGACTTACCCTCCCGCCGCCCGCTGGACTCGGGGTCCGTAGCTCAAAGGTCTCCTCGTCCTCGTCCTCGTCCCCGTCCCCGCTAAGTTCGCCGTCCCCGTAGTCCCGGTGCAGAAGAGTAAAGCCTCGACGGCAGCAGAGGAGCCACCACAATCCCCCGGGGAGAGGCATCCGGACAAGCAGCCGGGGGATGGGGGCTTGGGCAGCCGGGGCCAAGCTGCAGGGGGTCGGAGAAGCTGGCGAGGCTCCGACTCAGACGGGTGAAAGACGGGGCGGGTGGAGGGGAAGAGAGAAGGGGACTGGGAGGAGGCAGTGTCTGCAGCCGGGGTGCAGGGGTTGGTAGCTAGAGCCTGCGGGGGCTCAGTGTCTGGGCCCCCGAAGGGGGAGGGGGAAAATCGTCCAGGGCCCAGGGGGGAGGAGGGAGCAATGTCCGGAGCTGGGAAGTAGTGTCCGTTGTAGTGTCCAGCCCTGTGTGGGGCAGTATCCAAGGTGGGCAGCTGTCCAGGCTTCAGGGAGGGTCGTGTCCGGTAGAACGTCCGGTGGCCGGGGCCCGGGCCGCGCGCTCTGCGCTCCCTGCAGCCCCGGGACTGGCGCGCTAGGGGCGCGAGCACCGCGCCGGGACCCCGCCTCCCAAATCCCCTCCCCTCTGGCCCCTCCCTTCTCTCTCCCCTCCCTTCTTTTGGGCAGGGTCCAATTTTCGTCACAGCCTCCTTTGCCCAATCCCTGTGCCTGGCGCCGGGCGCGGCCACCAATCAAACTACTGAAACGGCGGCGGGTGGCATCATGTGCCTCTGGCTTGGTGACAGCGGGGAGGAGCTAGGAAATGGGGAGGGAGAGAGCGGTGCGCTGTTAGTCACGCCCCCGTCTCTGAGATCGGACGCGGAGTGCTAGTGACGTCACGGAAGCCCGCCTTCAAGCTCTCGTTTTAACTCTTGGCGCACCAACCTACAGATTAAAAACCCTTTTGAAAAAAGAGGCTTTGGAGGACGAAGGGCAGAGGGCCTAGAGGCAGGCCCCGATTGCTGTCCTCTGAACCCCTGCGTCAGGTCCCAGCGCCCCTGAGACTACCTGCGCCAGGCACAGCTCTGGAGGTGGCTCTCCGCCCCGGGATGAAGTCCAGGTCCTCGGCATGAGTCACCTCCTTTTCGAAGCGAAGAAACCTAATTTAGAGCGCACAGCTCACTGAACTCCAGTAGGGAGAGTGACTTGGGGTTCCAGGCAATTCTGCTGTCCTCGGATAGAGTGGAGGCCTCTCAGGGTGGACCTCCTGCGGTTCTGTGCAGAAAGGGGTTAACCCGGGGCGGGGCCGCGGACGGGGCGGGGGACCCGGGCTGCAGCGGGCGCGCGCGTGCGTTGCTGACTCAGCGACGATTTCCTCGGTCGGCCGGTGGAGGGTTCCAGGTTGACCCCCAGTGGTCCGTGCGTGGGGCATTTTGAGGATCGGTGCCATCTGCGCGCATTCCGATTCCGAAGTTCACGGCCCTTAGATGCCGCGCTTCCATCTCTGCCGCCAGAGGCTCTGGGATAGAAGGCTCCTCCGAGCTGAGCTGAGCAGGACAGGGCGGGGACGTCAAGCCAGCGCCTCCCTGGAGATCTCCCCGCCACGCCACGCCCTTCTTGCCCCAGGTCCCCAGACTGCTGGCTGGAGTGGTCCGACAGCTTTGCTGGCCGGATGTTAAACTGCGAGAGTTGTCGCACGTGGACACCATCCTGCCTGTCGTGATTGTGTGAAACAAAGACCAGGATTCAATGCGACTGTCTCTATAGACCATCTGCCCTGCCCCAGGCCCCAGATGAGAGTGGCCTGCACCAAGGTTTCCTGGGCATGGAGACACCACAGCGATACACTCTCTTCCCTGTCTGGATCCCAGGACCTTGTTGCAGGGAAGTTCTTCCCAAAGTCTAACCTCTCTCTTTCCGGCAGGCTCGGTGCGTTTCCTTTGACCCCTTCCCGGGGAAGACTGAGAGCAGCAGTCACCTCCACCACCACGCCCATGATAATGACTCTTTGGAAATTTGCACATTGGAAATCTATCCTTGGTTTTTTTCCAAGGTGAAAAAACTCCGACTCAACTTTTTATTTATTTTTTCTTTTCCACCACAGAAGCTTAGCAGAGACTATAAAGTAGTAATCTAATCCAAAAGCCCACTCAAAACGGGAATCTCCTGCCTCGTCCCTGTCCCCGCACCGCACACAGGCACACACAGTCCCTACAGACTCAGCCTGAACATTCCAGAGGTGACGAACGTGGTACTTACTAAGGCAGCCATTACTGGATAGCACTCCGCTTGTTAGAAAGCTCTTCCTTAGCTATTTCAAGAGGAACCCCCGCCCCTCCTCGCCTGCCAGCTTTCCCACCTCACCTCTGTCGGCAGAGAGCGGTGAAGGGGGGCGGGGGGGCGGTGCCTGGGGCTTTAGCAGGCTCAGCAGCCCCCCACCCCCACTCAGGCTCTCATCACCTTCCACTCAGAGCCCAGCGCTCTGGAGGTGGAGGTGGGGGCGGGGCGGAGGGGAAACCCATGGCTCTGCCCTGCTACAAATCACTTCCAAGTCAGTGGCTCAAAAATAGTAACAGTTGTTGGGCTGTATCTCATTTCCATGTTATCAATTTAATGTGGCAAAGTACATAAGCAATTAGTGTAAGGCTCTACCTCTTTTTCAGCGTACCTCCACCTACTCCCCCTTCCCACTGCCTTCCCAGATTCATTTCCTCGGCTTGCACCCTCCTCTTGATTCGTGGCCTTAGTTGTCCCACAAGGAAACACTGTGGGTCTCAGTGGGAGCCGAGCAGGAAGAAAGGCGGGGCCGACGGGGGCAGCAGCCGCGGGGATGAGGCACTGAGCTGCAGCTCCCGACGCGGAGCAGCCTCCGCAGGTCCTGGCGGAAGCGCAGGCCCAGAAAAGCGTAGAGCACGGGGTTGAGGCTGCAGCGGGCGAGAGCCAAGCCCCCGGTCACCAGTAGTGCCAGATCCTTGCGCTTACTGGCGGGGCAACTCCGCTCCCGCGCGGCCAGTAGGTCCACTGTATCCAATAGCAGGGCAAGACTGTAAGGAAGCTGCAGCACCACGAAGGCCACCACCAGGGCCACCACGACGAGCAGCGCGCGCCGGCGCTCTGGCCCCCTGGCGGCCAGCAGCGTGCGGCCCAGGAGCGCATAGCAGGCCGCCATGACCCCCAGCGGCAGCGCGAAGCCCACGACCACTTGCGCCACCGCACTCGCCCCTTTCACCGTCTGAGTGAGGCCTTCGGGGAAGATGAGACGGCACCGCCTCTGGCCTTCCCGCTGCCCGTCCTGGCTGAAAAAGAGAGCAGGCAATGCCAGGAGCAGCGACAGCAGCCACACGATGGCTGAGACCAAGTGTGCTCGGCCTGGTCCGGAGGGCCTAGGTCCAGCTGGGAGGGCTCGAGTAATGGCCACATAGCGGTCAGCGCTAATACAGGCCAGAAAGAGGAAGCCTGCGTGGAAGGAGGCCGAGTAGAGGCCAGAGATGGCACGGCAGGTGACACTTCCCAGACTCCAGCCCTGCAGAACCCCCGCTGCAGCAAAGGGAAGGGTCAGGACCAGCAGGAGGTCGGCCAGGGCCAGCTGGAGCAGGTGGGCGGACGTGGGTGAGCGAGTAGCACGTCGGGCTGCCAGGTGGGTGGCTAGGACCAGGCCATTGCCGGCCAGACCCAGGGCAGCCACCGTCAGGGAGACACTGGATTGGAAAGCTCGACTGAAGGCCTGGACATCCGCCTTGTGGCAAACCTCTGGAAACGGCCCGGGCGAGTATGCGTCTTCACTGTACCCGGAATAGGGACCCGGGGAGACCTGGGGAGGGCAACATGAGAGGAGAGACTTTATGAATCCTTCTCTTCCCACTCCCCTCCCCTTCCCACCACCCTTCTAAGCAGGGAGGAGGCGCGAACGTTTCCAACCCCCCAGCACACCTGCAACAGGCCTTGGCTTCCCTTGCACCCCTCCTGCCTCTGCATCCAGCTTTCTGGGTAACCTTGGGGAAGCCACCTGCCCTTTCTGGATCTCAGTTGCCCAATATGTAATGTAGAGGTTAGAAATCCTGCCCAGCCCACCCGGCAGGGCTGTTTGAAATAAGGATTGTTTGAAATAGGAAGATAATGGATGTGAAGCATCTGTGCTCTTCATAGGCCAAGGGTTTGTATTGTTAATAAGTCTTGGAGCTTCCGTTCTGCTTGCAGCGCCCTCTCCTGGAAGAACGTACACGTGCAGGCTTTGCCTCAACTGGCCTGGTCCCCTCCCCACCTGCCACGTCCACCTCCAGTACAGGTGCACTGTACCGCTCAGGGTGAGCGGCTCTCAAGAGTTGGGGCTCTGGTTTTCTGTTAGCACCTGAGACCTCTGCTTTCTGCTCACCCTTCCCTTCAGCTCCAGCCCCGTCCCCCAACCCCACCCTCCCATTCACCAGCCCCATTTTTCTGGAGGGCTCCTGACCCCAAATGGCTCCAGGCGTCCTGGGTAGATCACAACGCCCCAGAGGCCTGTTGCCCGATGTGGGACCCCATCCCTTTCCCTTTCCCTCCCTCTCTGCAATCCCTCCCTCCCTGCCTGGCCCCAGTCCCACCTGTTCTGCGGGCTCAGTCTCCATCTCCGGCTGCACAGGTTTCTGAGGTGTAGCCACTGGGGAGAGAAGTTAAAACTAGTGGGACAGGAAGGAAGGGGCGGGGAGAGGGGCCAAGAGAGCGGTGGGTACTAGGGTCTGTGGGCCCTCTCTACCTAGCTTCACCACTCCACCCCCCCAAAACAATCTATTTCAGTAGAAAGAGAATGGCTTTTTGGAATATCCTCCTTTGCTAGCTACCTGTGTGATCGTAAGTTTGTTTTTTGTTTTTGTTTTTGTTTTTTACTTCTCTGAGCCTCGGGGTTTTCATCTGCAAAGTGGAGTAAAAGGTAAAAATACTGAATTCATAGGGTTATGAGGGTGCCTAGCAAGGGTGCTTGGAACATACTCGTACTTTGCCTTTGGAAAATGTTAGAATGTTTTCCTATTCTTCTCCCCATCCACAGGCAACTCGCCCCCCGCCCCCGCCCCGCCTCGGATTCTTCACGCCCTCCCTTCCCCCACCCCTGCGACCACAGTCCTCGCCAGCCTCGGTTATTCAGGGTATTTCCCGGTGGCTGGAGGCTCTCTACCCCCGCCCTTTCGAAGCAAGGCTGAGGTGCGCGCTTGCGCGGGGTCCGGGAAAGCGGCGCGCGCTAGGAAAGGGAGGCTGGGGAGGGGGGAGGTGAGAGGACAGAGGGTGGAAAGGAGAGCGGAGAGAACAGCGGAGAACCAGGAGCGACTGAAGGAGGGGGGGCGGGGGGAGAAGGGTCGGAGGAGAAGGAAAGAGAGAGGGTGGGTGAGGAGGAGAGACGGTGACCCGCTGCGAACCCCAGGAGGGCTGGGAGCCGGAGCTGGAACTGGAGCCCTAGCCCCAGCGGGGCACCGGGAGGCGGCCGAGGAGACCCGGCAACCCCGCAGGATGAGTCTCCGGCTCTTCTGTATCCTGCTTGCCGCGGTCTCAGGAGCTCAGGGCTGGGGCTACTGTGAGTGCGGGGCTCGGAGGCTGGCAGGGTTGGGCCCAGGAGTTCAAAGCCTGCAGGGCGCGTCCCGAACCGCATTGCGGCTGGGTGGTCGTGGGTCCCTTCCCGGCCGGCGCTCGCTCGCTCGCTCGCTTTCATCCTTTCCTTCCTCTCCCCCGCGCTCCGCAATGCAGCTCCAAGGCTGGCGCGTGCGCCCAGGTCTGGGGCTGGGCTCGGAGCCGGAGCCGAGGATAGAGACGACCCTGGCCGGGATTTGGCACTACGATCCAAGCCGGAGCCGGTGCCAGGGTTTGAGGGTTGAAAATAAGGGTGTTAATGGTGACCCGGGGTTGAATTAAGGTTTTGTCAAGGGCTGGGGTTAGGCTTGGCACTGGCCCAGGGGCTAGGGTTTGGGGGTGAGCTCTGGACTTTGGGGCTGGGATCCAGGCAGGAGTTGGCGGCTGATTGTTGCTAAGGTTGGGCACGGAGCTGACGGTGGTGCCAGGACTGGCTGGGGTCGGGACCAAGGCCTGGATCTGGAATCGGTGCAGGCTGGGGATGCTGATGAGTGGGAGCGCTGCTCAGGATGCGGCCGGATTGCTGTCAGGCTGACTCGGGTTCTGAAAGACGCTCAGTTTCAGACTGTGTTGGGGGTACTGAGCCCCGCGGGTTGATCAACGCAAGAACGGGACTAGGGAGGGTCTGGCTTAAGGGTTCCCCCAGAGAAGGTAGCTTCTTCCCCTGAGTGTGCAGCAGCGGTTGCTGCGGCCTGGGTTGATTAGGTGGCTTAAGTCAGGGCTGGGTTGGCCTCTGGGGAACTGAGGAGGAGGAGCTCTAATGGATTAGTGTGCGGGGCCTTTGGGAGGGGCTGTCCCCACCCATACTCCTGTTCCCCCAACCCAGACGGCTGTGACGAAGAGCTGGTCGGGCCCTTGTACGCCCGCTCCCTGGGTGCCTCCTCCTACTATGGGCTCTTCACCACACCTCGCTTTGCCCGGCTGCATGGTGAGCACCTGGCCCCACGGAGAAGTGGGGGGATCTGGAGGGCTGCGGGCAGAGGGGGAGCCAGTGGCGAAAGCCCTCGCCCCTTCTGTAGGCATAAGCGGATGGTCTCCCCGGATCGGGGACCCGAATCCCTGGCTCCAGATCGACTTAATGAAGAAGCACCGGATTCGGGCTGTGGCCACACAGGGCTCCTTTAACTCTTGGGACTGGGTCACACGTTACATGCTGCTCTATGGAGACCGAGTGGACAGCTGGACGCCATTCTACCAGCAAGGGCACAATGCGGTACTCCAACCTCCTGCACATGCACTTGGGGAACCTTCTCAGCTTTGCCGCCTGGGCTGGGCATTCAGTTGTGGGGAAAGGGAGGAGGTGCTGGTGAGGGCACAGATGAGGAACAGTGACTTCCACTCTGGAGACTCCGTCCAGAGGGACTGTAAGCTCACCATGTGTACAAGACACTCCCAGAGGGCAGGGTTTGACAACCCTAGGGTGAAATCTGGGAGAGCTTCTTGAAGGAGGTGACCCTTCTTGAGCTTTGAGGAAATAATTCAATAGTGGGAGAGGACACTTTAGGCTAGGGGAATTGTGTTTGCATCAAGCCCTGAAGGCAGGGGAGATCAAGGAGTGTTTGCCTTTGGGAAGTGGAGATTGGCTGGGGGTGACAACTGTGGGCTGGGAGGCTGTTGGGAAACAAGGCCGAGGTGGGGACCGGGTCACTCCTCTCTCCTCCCTTCTCAGACCTTCTTCGGTAACGTGAACGACTCGGCGGTGGTGCGCCACGACCTGCACTACCACTTCACCGCGCGCTACATCCGCATCGTGCCCTTGGCCTGGAACCCGCGCGGCAAGATCGGCCTGCGGCTGGGCCTCTACGGTTGTCCCTACAGTGAGTGTGCGCGGACGTCGTGGAAGGGGCCCTGGGAGACACACAGACTCCCCGGTCCCCGGCCCACCTACGCTCGTTTGCGCAGAGTCCGATGTGCTCTATTTCGACGGCGATGATGCCATCTCATACCGCTTTCCGCGAGGGGTCAGCCGAAGCCTGTGGGACGTGATCGCCTTCAGCTTCAAGACCGAAGAGAAGGATGGGCTCCTGTTGCACGCCGAGGGCGTCCAGGGCGACTACGTGACGCTCGAGTTGAAGGGGGCGCACTTGCTGCTGCACATGAGCCTGGGTGAGCGAACCCGGCGCGATTCTTGAGGCGCTGCAGCCGCGCCCCTCGCCGCACCTTCTCCGCGAACCCGCGCCTGCTCCTGAAGCTCTTCTATTTGGACCAAACACCCCACCTTTTACGCGTAGAATTTGGTACTAGCAAAACACTGGACAGCAAGTTAGCAGATTGGATTCCAGTCTCAGCTCTACTACCCGCTAGTGGTGTGACCTTGGAGATGGCACTTCTCCAGTCCCAGTCTCCTCATTGTAAAAATGTCACACACACACACACACTAAATGGACATTATTTTTGTGTCTAATTAGTTTCTTTGGAGCATCCACATGATGAAGTAGAAGCAGCTATCATGCCCCACGTTTTACCGATAGGTAAACAGAGGCTCAAAGAGGTTAACTGTCTCACCCTAAGTCACATCCTTGCCGATGACCACCACTCCATCCCAGACTCCTGGTGGTCCACTCTCTGTATGCCCACCCTCCCTGGCTGCTGCTTGGCCTGGGGGGTTTACTGGGGGTCTCCAGGTTCAAGGCCTGACCTAGCCCTATTGCCCCTCAGGCAGCAGCCCCATCCAACCAAGGCCCGGACACACATCAGTGAGCGCTGGCGGGGTCCTCAATGACCAGCACTGGCATTATGTGCGTGTGGACAGATTTGGCCGCCAAGCCAATCTCACCCTGGACGGCTACGTGCAGCGTTTTATTCTCAATGGCGACTTCGAGAGACTGAACCTGGACTCCGAGGTGAGCAGAGCAGGGGCTCTTTTGAATGGGGTGCTGGGTGGGTCGGTGGGGGGGCACCACTTCTCTCCACCGTCCTTGCTTTTCGGTTTCTAAGTATCCTGGCAGCTTTTGGCAAACTTGCAGCTCACACAAAGGCCTGGGGTTTGTCGTTGTTGCTGTTAACATACAGATCCCCGGGCGCCCCCTCCCCGCCCAGAATTGCTGAGATGCGGTTTGGAAATCTGGATCTGGGGGATTGGGCGAGATGAAAAAATTACCCCTCTGGGTTGCCCAGCTCTGTGGGGTTGGTAAAGACCCTGACCCCGGTCTGCATGTGAAGAATCCCGGAAAGTTGTATGGACTTGCCCAAGGGCGTGCAGCCACTTGGTGTTGGATTCGGGACTAGAACCCAAACCTCGGGGTGGGGGGCCCAGCAAGCTTACAGCTTTAATACCAACACGGGGGAAATGCGTATTTCAAGTCTTTTACAAAGCTGTATGGCGGGGAGTGCAAGGGAAGCACGCGCACGCTCCCGCACTGGGAACCTCACCCCCTAACCCGCCCGCAGATGTTCGTCGGGGGCCTGGTGGGTGCCGCGCAGAAAAACCTCGGCTATCGGCATAACTTCCGTGGCTGCATGGAAAACATCATCTTCAACCGAGTCAACATCGCGGACCTGGCTGTGCGGCGCCATTCGCGGATCACCTTCGAGGCCAGTGGGCAGGGGATCTGGGAGAATGGGACATCAGAACCTCTCGGAAAGCAAAGAGGTGGAGCGGGGAGAGACCTTGACAATCAGATAGAAGCCCAGGACCTCTCCGCAGCCAGATGCTCAAGTGGGGGGCATCACAGAAATTCAGGAAGTCCAAAGTTCCCCCCTTTACCCTCCCAGTTAGGAAGCTGGTCTGGCCATCCACCTGCTCAATGAATAGGTAAAGAGAATCAGGTGCAGACGCCTGGAGGGGCGCGGCCAGGGGGCGCACAGTGGTGCAGAGGCTTCCTAGNGGACATCAGAACCTCTCGGAAAGCAAAGAGGTGGAGCGGGGAGAGACCTTGACAATCAGATAGAAGCCCAGGACCTCTCCGCAGCCAGATGCTCAAGTGGGGGGCATCACAGAAATTCAGGAAGTCCAAAGTTCCCCCCTTTACCCTCCCAGTTAGGAAGCTGGTCTGGCCATTCACCTGCTCAATGAATAGGTAAAGAGAATCAGGTGCAGACGCCTGGAGAGGCGCGGCCAGGGGGCGCACAGTGGTGCAGAGGCTTCCTAGGGACTTGAACTCAGGCCGTTTTGGTGGGATCCCTCCGCCCCAGCTCAGGAGCGCGCAATTCAGTATGGCTGCCCTAAAACCTGCAGGAAATCGCCTCTGGCCTTCGGAAGGGAGGAGGTGGCTATCCTGCAGACGGTGTAGATCAGCGGTAGCGAGCGAGCAGAGCCCCCCTCTGCAGCTGGACATGCTTCTAGGGGGTGAGAACGGTCAGGGATGGAGCTCTTACCCCTAGGCCCCACGCTCCCACGCCCAGTGACAAAGATCTTAGACCAGTACAGAAACGGGATTTCCCAGCAGTTGCTTTCGACTGCTGATGGATGCTCACTTTCGCCCCCAGGGTAAGGTGGCCTTCCGCTGCCTGGACCCGGTTCCTCACCCGGTCAACTTCGGGGGTCCTCACAACTTCCTGCAAGTGCCTGGCTTCCCGCGCCGCGGCCGCCTGGCAGTCTCCTTCCGCTTCCGCACCTGGGACCTCACGGGACTGCTGCTTTACTCCAAACTGGGGGACGGGCTGGGCCACGTGGAGCTGATGCTCAGCGAAGGGCAGGTCAACGTGTCCATCGCGCAGACAGGCCGCAAGAAGCTGCAGTTCGCCGCTGGTGAGGGGTGGATGGCGGTGCGGGACAGTAGGAGGCCCGAGAAGGGCAGAGGAGATCTGGGGAGGTTGTGGGCCTGGCCTGAGGCCTTGCATATTGGAGAGGAGTGGGGGGGAGGGGGAGGGGAGCAGAGCAGGCGGTCCCAGGACCCTGGGAAAAGGTGGAAGAGGATGGAGGCAGCTGGGCCTGGGGCAGACGACCTGAGGGGCCGTAGGTGCTGGGAGAAGCAAGAAGGCTGAGAGTCCCAGTGTATTCTCCAGTTCCAAGGAGTGTCTGGAGGTGGTTGTTACTCACTCACAACTTTGCAGACTCTGTACAAGCTGCTGGGGTTATGGATGGTGAAGAGAGACACTGGGATGTCACCGCTTGGTGTGATAAGTGTAACAATGGGACACAGAGTGGGGGTGCTGCCTCCCCACGAAAGACCCATTTCTCCCAGGGCCTGGTGCTTTCCCACCCACAGCAGCCTCCTTTCCCGTCCAGGGTTCCGCCTGAATGATGGCTTTTGGCACGAGGTGAACTTTGCGGCACAGGACAACCACGCAGTCATCAGCATTGATGACGTGGAGGGGGCAGAGGTCAGGGTCTCGTACCCGTTGTTGATCCGTACAGGGACTTCATACTTCTTTGGAGGTAAGTGTCGGCTAACCCAGCCAGATCCCTGTCCCTGGGAGGGAAGGCTGCCACCGGAGTCCACTCAGGTGGGATGACATGGACAGCTGTGTAGGGATACACCCCTCTCTCCACTCTGGGGCCGTGGGAACTGGAAAGTCACCATTACCTGTTGCCCTCCTCCCTGCACGTCTGGCTCTGCCTTGGCATCTCCCTGGGGAGGGCCTCGGGGTGCCCCGTGGGCAGGGCCTCACAGGGGTGGTTGCTCCAGGTTGTCCCAAGCCAGCCAGTCGATGGGACTGCCACTCTAACCAGACAGCATTCCATGGCTGCATGGAGCTGTTCAAGGTGGACGGTCAACTGGTCAACCTGACTCAGGTGGAGGGCCGGCGGCTTGGATACTTCGCCGAGATCCTCTTTGACACATGTGGCATCACGGACAGGTATCCAGAAGCTCCTCTCCCTGCCGGAGGTGACCCCCTTCAAAGCCCTCTTCCATGATGTCCCAAAGGGGGTGGCCTTTCTCAATAATCTTTCCTCTGGTCCCAGCTCCTCAGTCTCCCACCTGGAGATGATTCCTCCTTGACCTCTCACCTCCTGTGTCTCACCTTAAAGTGACATATGCTCAGAATGGAAATGAGGAATCTATTGTTTTGTCTTAGAAGGCTTTCTCTTGGGGGTGTGGTACAAAGCATTATTTGTTCTTTTAGGGAAGGGGAAACAGTACTTGAGCCCTGAGGCCCGCCTGAGGCCCCGGCGTTTCGGCCCACACTGGCTAGTTGGGCGAGGTCTCTCTCATGGCGTTCTGGCCCTCCCGGGGGCTGGGAGCGGAGCCTGTGGGGGTCAGCCCCCACTCTCGGGCTTCCAACAAGGCTGCTCCCCAGTGCCCACCCTTCCTTAGGTGCAGCCCCAACATGTGTGAGCACGATGGACGCTGCTACCAGTCTTGGGATGACTTCATCTGCTATTGTGAGCTGACTGGCTACAAGGGGGTGACCTGCCATGAACGTAAGCCTTTCACTCGTGGGATATGGGGAAGAGTCGGGGACAGTGGGGGGGGGGTGTCAGGAGAAGGTTGCTGGGGATCATGAGGCTGCTAGAGGTGGTGGGGCTGGCTCTCCTAGCCCTCTGAACCCGTAATTGCCTTTCCCCCACCCTACCACCTACCAGCTTTGTATAAGGAATCTTGTGAGGCTTATCGGCTCAGTGGGAAAATTTCTGGAAACTTCACCATCGACCCTGATGGCAGTGGCCCCCTGAAGCCATTTGTGGTGTACTGTGACATCCGAGGTAAGGGGCTCCGATGGGCGGTGGAGGGGCAGCTGACAAGGCTATGCTGGGTTGTGGGGGAAGCAGGGAAAGAGTGAAGGGTGGCCAGTGGCCAAAAGGAGCAACCTGCGGTGGGGTTAAAGGAGGGCAGAAGGGGAAAGGGACACTCCTGAATATGTTGTAATCTAGCCTTGCAGATAAATTCCAGCTTCCTGGTCTGTTTCAGGCACCTCACCTCCAGCCTACGGGGCCCCGGGGCCCAAAGCTGGGCTGGAGCGCAGCTGCTGGCCGCTTTTATTTGCTCCGAATTGCAGCAGCGGTGGTGGAAGTGGGCAGAGAGATGGGTAGAGAATGCCCATCTCCAGCCAAAGCTGTCCCTGCTCCTCCCCCAGAGAACCGGGCATGGACAGTTGTGCGGCATGACAGGCTGTGGACAACTCGGGTGACAGGCTCTAGCATGGAGCGGCCATTCCTGGGGGCTGTCCAGTACTGGAATGCATCCTGGGAGGAAGTCAGTGCCCTGGCCAACGCTTCCCAGCACTGTGAACAATGGATCGAATTCTCCTGCTACAATTCCAGGCTGCTCAACACTGCAGGTTGGGGGCTAGGGGCTGGGGGTAGGAGGGTGAGGCAGAGAGTTGGAGGGGAGGCCAGTGGGGGCCTGGGAGAAAGAAACCAGATGGTTAAGCCGGAGCCTTGGGCTAGAAGATTCAAGAGCCTGGGCTGGTTAGAAGGGCAAGAGAGGAGCCCAGAGGCCCGTGGAGGGACAGGGCCTGGAAGCCGCCTGCCCCTCTTCCCAGGAGGCTACCCGTACAGCTTCTGGATTGGCCGAAACGAGGAGCAGCACTTCTACTGGGGAGGCTCGCAGCCTGGGATCCAGCGCTGCGCCTGTGGCCTGGACCGGAGCTGCGTGGACCCCGCTCTGCACTGTAACTGTGACGCTGACCAGCCCCAGTGGTGAGGGAGGCAAAGGGCCAGGGCTTTCTGGATCCCTGGACGCATGCAAGGCAGGGGCTGAGCTTCCGCATCTCACCTCCACAGGAGAACCGACAAGGGACTGCTGACCTTTGTGGACCACTTGCCTGTCACTCAGGTGGTGGTGGGGGACACGAACCGCTCCACTTCTGAGGCCCAGTTCTTCTTGCGGCCGCTGCGCTGCTATGGCGATCGTGAGTGGCAGGCCCTTTTGTGCACCCTCCAGGGTCGGCTCTTCTGTTTCCAAAATCTAGGCCACCTGACCCACGGGGTGCCTGCAGGACACAGGGCCAGAAGCCCCAGGTCCTGCTACGATACAGCCCCCTCTATGTTGCTCCTCTACTCCTTGCTCTTTCATTACAGTCCTTGGTCTCCCTGCAGTTTCCCCGGCTGTCAGCTTGGCCTTACCTGAGCTCTCCCAGCTCCCCTGAGGCTCCCTTACCCCTACCCCCCCAACCTCCTTGACAAAGCCCTCCTCTGTCTGGTTTTCTAGGCAATTCCTGGAACACTATCTCCTTCCACACCGGGACCACCCTGCGCTTCCCTCCAATCTGTGCCAACCACAGCCTCGACATTTCCTTCTACTTCCGGACCTCGGCTCCCTCGGGAGTCTTCCTAGAGAATATGGGGGGCCCGTACTACCAGTGGTGCCGACCTTACGTGCGGGTGGAGCTAAACAGTGAGCAGACGCACTAGGAAGAACATGGGGTGTTGTTCTCTGGGGAGAAATGGGGTAGGTGGAAGCTGGGGCAAGAGACCAGGCCAGATGCCCCTGTGAGGGGCAGGATGGAGTGGGCTTTCGAGGAGCCGGGGTCCTGGGCCTAGCTCTGTCTGGAAAGCTGGCTGTGTGATGGGGAGCGGGGGGGTGGGGCAGCACCCCGTTCGCCTCTCTGGGCCTTGGGCTCCTTATCTGGGAATAGGGAGCTGGACTCCTACCTGACCAGCTGTCCTTCTAACCCGAGAAGTGGGGCTGGAAAGCTGGCTCAGCAGTCTGTAAATTTGGGAGAGACCTGGGGCACAAGGGTTCAGGCAGTTTGCGGGTTTTGTCCCAGGCCATAGACAAACTGGAGGGACACTCCAGGAGTTCGGAGGGAAGAGGAGAGGTGGTGTTGGCTGAGCAGTCTGTGTAGGACCTCGGGGGGTCTGAGTCTCTCCCCTCACCCCC
The DNA here is from genome assembly GCF_014824575.4 of Sturnira hondurensis. Classification (NCBI taxonomy): domain Eukaryota; kingdom Metazoa; phylum Chordata; class Mammalia; order Chiroptera; family Phyllostomidae; genus Sturnira; species Sturnira hondurensis. Next base: position 344,441 of record NW_028094263.1, on the reverse strand, counting down.
ACGTGGTCTAGCATCCCGGGATGTGGTCTTCGCCTTTGACGTGGGGAACGGAGATGAGAACCTTACAGTGCACTCGGAGGACTTTGAGTTCAACGATGATGAGTGGCACCTGGTGCGGGCTGACATCAACGTGAAGCAGGCCCGGCTCCGCGTGGACCACCGGCCCTGGGTGGTGCGGCCGATGCCCCTGCAGACCTACATCTGGCTGGAGTACGACCAGCCCCTCTACGTCGGTGAGTGGCAACCCAGAGGCATGTCTGAAGCTTCCTCAACCTTCCCACCCTCTCAAGGCTGCTCTCCTTGTTCCCAGGGACCCCATGTTGTAGCTCCCAATCCCCTCTGCTTCCCGGTGAGCCGAAGGCCCACCTTTCCTCTCCAGTCCCTGGCTCTATTCCATTCTTCTGGCTTGCTTGGCTCCCTTCCCAACCCCAACACTTACTGGTTTCTCTTTCTACATCTGTTTCTTGACCTGCCCACCATTCCCAGGGTCTGCAGAGTTTAAGAGGCGCCCCTTCGTGGGCTGCTTGAGGGCTATGCGTCTGAATGGAGTAACTCTGAACCTGGAAGGTCGCGCCAATGCCTCTGAGGGCACCTCACCCAACTGCACGGGCCGCTGCGCCCACCCCCGCCTCCCCTGTTTCCATGGAGGCCGCTGCGTGGAGCGCTACAGCTACTACACGTGTGACTGTGACCTCACGGCATTTGACGGACCATACTGCAACCACGGTCAGCACTGCTGGCTACGGGAGGGCAGGGAGCCCTAGGGTGTAAGGAGATGCAGGGGTGGCAGGGAAGGAAGGAAGGAGGGTGTCAGGTCAACACCAGAAGAAAACCGGAGCTGTGCCTAGGTTCCTGAGCCCCGAGCTGGGGCCATCAGGCAGCTGAGGATGCCGGGCAACTCCAAAGGCATAAAATGGGACAAGAAAGGGCGGTACAGCTAGGTGGTAGGAAAAGAACTCCAATGCAACAAGCAAATAACTTTCCCGTCTTCCCCTGTCACCAAGGTAACACAGGTTACCCCCCTTGCAAGCATACCCACCTCAGGCTGCATGAGGCCCTCCTAAGCCATTTCCTATTTGACAATTGCTGCACTCCTAACACCTGTCTCCAGCCTGGTTCTCGGTTAAGGAGAACCTTGTCATTCACCAGAGCAAGACCTCCGCACACACACCCAGACCGCATCCTCCCAAAGGCTGGTCTAGGAGGCTGTGAGAGCAGGTGGGTCGTTGACGGCAGGTCTGGCGGAGTTAGGGAGAGGCAGGGGCTTAGGGACCAGCAGGAGGCCTCTGGTCTTGGTCTGGAAGTGTGAGTAGTGGGGAAGGTGCTGGACGGGGTCACGCTATCTCCATGCTAATCTTGGCTCTCCACTTACTGTGTATTCTTAAGCAAGAATACCCATCTGAGCTTCGGTTTCCCCGCCTGTAAAATGCAGGGGTTGGATTAGATGAAACTGGTTGGTGGCAGGAACTGAAGGCAAGTCCCAGGGGCGGGTATGTGTGGCTGACAGACAGTGTCTTCACGTGGGAACGAGGCCTTGATCTCACTACCTCTGCCTTCAGATATCGGTGGTTTCTTCGAGCCCGGCACCTGGATGCGCTATAACCTGCAGTCGGCCCTGCGCTCCGCAGCCCGGGAGTTCTCCCACATGTTGAGCCGGCCGGTGCCGGGCTACGAGCCAGGCTACATCCCTGGCTACGACACTCCCGGCTACGTGCCTGGCTACCATGGCCCCGGCTACCGTCTGCCCGACTACCCGCAGCCCGGCCGGCCTGTGCCGGGCTACCGGGGCCCCGTGTACAACGTCACTGGCGAGGAGGTGTCCTTCAGCTTCAGCACCCACTCCGCCCCCGCCGTCCTGCTCTACGTCAGCTCCTTTGTGCGCGACTACATGGCCGTGCTCATCAAGGAGGACGGTAAGCTCCCGATGGGTGCTCCCCTGGCTCCTCCACGGATGGCACCCTCCCATCAGTAGTTCTCATGGCTGCTGACCCACTGACACCTGCAAGGACCCTAGAAAATGGGGACTGAAGGACCTGACAGGAGACTTCCCCTCTGCACCCCCAGGGACTCTGCAGCTACGGTACCAGCTGGGCACCAGTCCCTACGTTTACCAACTGACCACCCGACCTGTCACTGACGGCCAGCCCCACAGTGTCAACATCACCCGGGTCTACCGCAGCCTCTCCGTCCAGGTGCGTGTGAGGGCGGCGGCCCAGCTCCGACCGTCGCCCCACGGTCTACGGAAAACGTCAGATGTGTAGCGCTTGTAGAGCACGTTCCAGTTCACACAGCATCTTCACACTTGTTACCTTGTGTGACTAACAACAGGCCTCGCGGTAGCTCGGGTACGCAGGTGTTCTTACAGCTGTTTTACAAATCCTTACCCGGACTAGGAAATACAGTGGTTCTCCCAAAGCCAAACCACTCAGCAGCTGCAAAAACAAGGCTCCGACCCAGACTGTCGGGGTTTCCACACCAAATCCTCTACCTGGGCCCAGGGGTCGCCCACCGAGGACAGAGCCAGGACTTACACCAGCGTGGACAGAGTTCCTGCGTGACCGTGGCTGCGTCTGCCTCTGGTTCTCCCCGCTCATTTCCTTCCCCCGCCCCGCCTCAGGTGGACTACTTCCCACTGACCGAACAGAAATTCTCCCTGTTGGTGGACAGCCAGCTGGACTCGCCCAAGGCCCTGTATCTAGGGCGCGTCATGGGTAAGCTGTGGGTGACAGTGCGTTTTGGGTAAGAAATTGTGGGCGAAGCCCCTGGAGCCCAGAAGGGAGTGGAGGACCTGGGACTCGCAGTGCAGGCGGTGGTGAGTGGGTGCCTAGATGGTGAGAGGGGACAGGGCGACTGGTGGTCCAGGGCTCCTCTCTCCCCCAGAGACGGGAGTAATCGACCCAGAGATCCAGCGCTACAACACCCCAGGTTTCTCGGGCTGCCTGTCTGGTGTTCGATTCAACAATGTGGCTCCCCTCAAGACCCACTTTCGGACCCCTCGACCCATGACCGCAGAGCTAGCTGAGGCCCTTCGAGTTCAGGGAGAACTGGCTGAGTCGAACTGTGGAGCCATGCCACGTCTTATCGCAGAGGTGCCACCTGAGCTGGATCCCTGGTACCTGCCCCCAGGTATGTCCCCGCGACACAGAAGAGGGGTGACAGGGAAAGAAAGTCGTTTCTACCAGGTAAGGAGAGAGGCTTCTCCTAACTGGTGCTTTCTCCTCTTCAGACTTCCCATACTACCATGATGAAGGATGGGTCGCCATACTTTTAGGCTGTGAGTAGTGCGAGCCCCACCCGGACCTCCCGACTCCACCCTCTGACCGTCAGCACCCCCTTCCCGCCCCGCGTGTCCAGAGCTGAGGGGTGGCGAGGGCACCAGGTGCACGGTGGTGCAAAGAAGGATGAGACAGGCCATGCTGAATGGAGGTGGCACATAACTGAGCTGGAGATTTTTAAGTGCTCGAGGATGCTACACTTTTAACTGAATTATTAAGATGGGGCTATGGGTAAGGAATGAGGAAATGGGGATACAGTAACATCCAGAGAGAGAAGAAACTGCAGGGACTACCAGGGACATGAAGAGAATACTAAAAATAGAAGACAGCAGGGGAGAAGCCAGGGTTCAGACCTAGCAGACACTTAGGAAAGCCTGCCGGGTCGGGAGCGGACACTGTTGCACACCTATGCTTTAGTCGGAAGTGTATATGCGCGTCTATGTGAAGGTGAAACCCCCAAGATCTGCCCTGAATTGTTTTTTTCCCCTTCAGTTTTGGTGGCCTTCCTCCTGCTGGGACTGGTGGGAATGTTGGTGCTCTTCTATCTGCAAAATCATCGCTACAAGGGTTCCTACCACACCAATGAACCCAAGGCCACCCACGACTACCCTGGCAGCAAGCCTCCCCTACCTACTTCAGGCTCTGCCCTGGCCCCAGCCCCAACACCAGCTTCCACCCAAGTTCCAGCCCCAGCCCCGACACCAGCTTCCACCCAAGTTCCAGCCCCAGCCCCAGCCCCAGCCCCAGCCCCAGGCCCTCGGGACCAAAACCTACCCCAGATCCTGGAGGAGTCCAGGTCTGAGTGAATCAGAAGGGCTTCAGGGACCAAGTCCATTTTCTCGAATCCCCCAGTACCTGTCTCCACCCAACCCTGTCAGGGACATTTGACTCCTCTTAGCTGGTTCTACTCATACAGAGGATGCCCTTCCCGCCAAGTTTGGTGGGCAGAGCTACAGACAGGACCAAAGGGAGTGGCCAGGCCTCACTGCCTAAACCAATGCCTTGCCCATTTCCATTTTTCCAGGCTCCTGATTGTTTTTCTGCCCCAAAGGAGAAGCCTCATGGGGTTAAGACAGGTCCTTCCTGCCATCCCTGTCCCAGCTGCTGCCAGGGATTAACAGAGTGCAGAAGAGATTAACCGTCTCTCTTCAAACATTCAGTCTCAGCAGGGACAGATGTGTGGGGTTGTAGGGATGCACAAGGCATGGGGGAGGAGGTGGCGGAATCATATCCCCCAAACCCTGCCCTACAGAATGTCTTCCCTGTGTCCACTCTGTCGGGGGTTAGGGAGGGCTTCACTACTGGCCCCCGCTCTCCTCTTTTGTTTTTTACAAAGACTCAGAGGCCTCAGCTTAGCACTTTAGTACCTCCGCTGCTTCACATGCTTTAGCCAAAGCCATAAAACTTGCAACATAGAAGAAAACCATGCAGACACTGACTAGCCAGCCCTCTACTCTTCCTCCTTCCAAGGTATGCAATAGCCTTGCCGCCTGTCCAAAGGCTTGGCCCCTCTCCAATGCATGAGGAGTCTGCTTTTCTCTGCTCAGAGATGCTGCTTCCTTTGCCCAGAGGTCATATTCTTTATATATATTTTTTGTTGCAAAGTTTCTCTCTAGAGAACCACTATATGTCACTCTAATTTTTAAATTATCAGTTTATATATAAAAGAAAAAAATCAATCGATTTGTCCTGTTCTGTGCTGGGGCCACAGTCTGCAGTTCGCTTCTCCTGTGCTAGAGGTCCCATGCGGCCGGCCGGTCCCTCAGCCAGCCTGACCCGACCTCCACTCTGAAGCTGTGCTCTCGGACTCGGTGCCGTTCCAATAAAGCAGAGTGGTAGAGCCCCAGTCGGTGTGCGGTGGCTGGTGTCCTGGTTGGGTGGGGTGGTGGGTAGTGCAATGGTTTTAAGGGAACTAATCTGAGGGACTGGAAATCTCTTGAGGGGAGCCCTCGGAATCCTCGTGTGACCTACCAGGAGCCTGACTGGTTCTCACCAATACCCTTCCCTCCCAAGCGCCAGATCTCAGCAGACAAGTGGGGATCAGAATGCTAATAAAGCTTCAGCCCGAGCTGCCCCTGTGCTGCCAACCCTGGCTCCTTCCAGCCCCAAAGCAGACAGTACACAATGTGCCAAAACGGATTCTGCCACTTTATTCATATAAGAGGTCACAAGCCACAGGACTTTAAAGTGCGTGAAATTCACTGGCAATAAAGCCGCACATATATACCAGCCTCCCCCGCCCCCCACCACCTTGCTCCATTCATTGTCACTTGTCCGGGGGCAGGGGTTGGCACCCGTCATGGAAGGTGGGGGCCAGCAAGGAAAAAGGATGTCAGTGCTGGAGAGACAGGAGCATCAGTGGTCTGACACCAGGGACAGAGAGTCGGCCCACGGTGACGCTACACACTGAGGGCAGGGCAGGGTCAGCCCAGCCTCTTGAAGGCTGCAGGTAAGTTTTCTCCACCTATTTATCCCTCGTGGCCAGTGCCTGGCATTTCAGACAGATTTAACTCCTTCATCTGTCTCTGGTTTTGCCTATAACTTGAGTAGTTCAGAGCCCACAGTTCAGCTGGAAGGTGTCCCCCCTACACAACCAACACAAACCGCAGCAGAAGTTCATTTCAGGGTTGTGGTGGGGAGGCGCTTCTGCCAGGTGCTGCGTGAGTGCGCTCTGTTAAGTGCATGTGCCCACAAGTGTGGTGACAGCAGGTGAGTGTGTGTGTGCACGTCCGGCAAAAATCCCTGGACAGCTGCTTAGCCAGAAGGAATCCCACTCACTGACTGCTACATGGGGCGGCCAGTGGGGCTGGAGGAAGGGCGTGATCGACACAGACAGGGAAAGCAGCTCTGCTTTCCCAGAGAGCAGGGGGAAGCCTGCTCCCCATTCTGACCCTCCTTAGGCCAGTCTGTGCCTGCCCATGTCCTTTTTACCCAACACAAGGCCCCTTACTCCCTGCCAGCTCAGCACACCAGCCATAGACACAGGGCAGCTCTTAGTGCTGGCCTCTTCTCACCGAGTTCTGTGTCAAGGCAGCCCCTCCCACCCCCACCAGGCAACGAGACAGACCTGGAGGGAAAGCTTCCACCTCTCTCCTTCCCCTCCCTCAGGAATGGGATTTGGGTAAGGACCTCAGAAACCTTGGCTCAAACTCTACCCCAATCTAGACCTTCTAAAAGAAATAAAGTGCTTTGCTCTGCATGAATCCCAGAGAGAATGGCACCACGGAATGGCCTAGGTAGTCTTCTCGACACTGCAAATACCCCCTGCCAGTCCGCAGTGCACACACAGGATACCATCCTAACTAAACACGTGCAATGTGGGAGCCCCTCGCCCACCTCCAAACACACACCGTCAACCCGCCCTTTCCAACAGCAGGTGCTACAGACAGGAAAGTCAGTCACACCAATGGTCTCCCCCGGTCCAGGCCTGCACCCGTCTACCAGGAAGAGGTAAGTACAGTGGCTCCGTGGGCCTGGCCTCTAAGGGGAGCGGAAGGCCGAGAAACTGCAGATCCAGGGAACAAGAGCGCTCACACCCGGCCTGACACACCCTTCATGCTTCTTAGGTAGCAGCACCACACCTGCCTGTGGTTGCTAAGCTAGAACGTTGGGAGGAGCCAACCAGGCACTGGCTCTTGTTCCTGGGAACCTGCAACACACCCCCCAGGACATACAGAGGTCCCTCAAAGCCTGCTGGGCCCCAAGCTCAGCAGTTGGGCTGCTAGCACCAGGCTGATGCCCCCTCTGTCCACGAAAGGATGGCCCTTAGTTTCCTTTTTCCCAGCACTGAATGTCTATGCTCAGGACCCACCCTTCCAGTATAAACCCTGCCAGGAAGGAAGAGGTGGCAAGGTGACCCATCTCCCCACTAAATCTCGTACGTGCTGCCTGCCAGGCCCCCCTTTAACCCAGACCACTCAAGTTCCAGGTACTAAACTTCACTTATCCTGTCCTCTCTGGGTCTTAGGACCAAAGAGAGAGGGGCTGGCAACCCAATTACCTAAGGACCCTTGATTCAGGAAGTTGGAATTATAGGCTGATGCTTGTTAGGAACTGCCTGAGTTGATTCCGAGGCCACAGCCTGGGTGACGGGAAATCAGTCGGGCACACATCACCCACCAGGAACCTGTGCGCTGTTTCTCTGGGGCCTGAGCGGCAGCCTCCGATGCCCGCAACGCTCTCTCCCGGGAGCCCCAGCCTGAGCTGCCTCTGTCTCCCCTCTCACTGAGACAGTGTGGTTCCCGCCGGACACCGGTGAGGCCTCACTACAGAGGGAGTGGGTGGGGGGTTTTCTCGGGTGGGAGACAGAGCACAGGAAGTTGAGGGGCGGTGGTGTGTGCAGGAAAGCAAAGACAGTGCTGCTGCTACCATAAGCGCAGGCGCGGGGCCCGGGAGGGCTAAAGGACATCCGTCTCCCTCTCGATCCCCACGTATTTGAGGGCGTCAGCTTGGCTGTACCTGTCCCAGAGCAGGAGGAGGAAGGAGATTACCATCGGGGCTTCTGTGATTAAAAAGATGGAGTCCCCTCCCGTTTCACTTCCCCTCCCACTTCTCAACAACAGTTAGCAAGGCTCCCCCTTCTGAGACAAAGCACCGGAGATCGGAACCAAGAAAAGGCCCTGACCACCAGAGGACCCTCTCCTTCCTCCGTATCACCCACTTAAGCCCCCCAATCAATTCCAACAGCCACCCTTTCCACCTCTAGGGCCACCTCTGTAGGACCGGTCCTGGCTGCCTCACCTGTAATCAAAGAAGAGCTCTTCGCCAGCCTGAATTGCCCTCTTGGCAAAGATCCCAATCCGGTGGTCCCCATTCACCATGACCACTGCAAAGAGGATACACCCAGGGCTAGGTTCCCAGTCCACCCCAAGCCAATGATCAGTCTGGCTCTGGATGAATTTTCTCTCAATTCCCAGTGAAAACATAAATGGAGTGGAGTTAGAAAGTAGTCAGTAAAGTTGCCCGTATGCTTTTACACTGCTTTTTCTCACAACTGACTTGGGGAAAGAATGATCTTCAAAACGTTTGTGTTTTGGCGGAAATGTTTATATTTGTATGTTTATATTTGTAATGTTTATAATGTATTCACTGAGAAAAAAACCATTATGAAACTGAGAGACAGAGGCTCAAAATGGTATCAGACATTAACCATGATTATCTCTGGACAAAAAGTAACTCAGCTAAAACAAGTAAATAATAGACAGAAATCACAGTAAATGAAGCATACATTCCCCGGCCTACCTCCCAGGTCACTGGGAACTCACCTTTGGCATAACAATTGGGGTTCACTGAATGGTTTGCAAACCGAATTTTGTTTCCTTTCCGGGTCGCATCCACTACAAAATCTGTGTAAAGTAAACCAAGGAAGACTGTGAGCTCACCAGGCAACTCCATAGCTTCTTGAGCCTGAATTTAAAATCAATCACATGGTAACGGAAACAAGACAATCCAGTGGGAATTCTGAAGCCCAGTGTACTAGTAGGAGCTGGGAAAGCAGGCAGCATGAGAATGCAGCTTAAAAGAAAAAAACAAAAAAGAATTCAGCTTCATGCGGGAGCACTCCCCGTGGGCCCCCCCTGCTGGAGTTGTGGAGCTCCTGTGCTCATCTGGGAAGGGAGCGTTCTGAGGTGTGAGTGCTCAGTGCTCCGATTACAAACACAACCTGGAGATGGAAGTTCTCCCAAAGCAAGTGAACTGTGGCGCATGGTGTCTCTGAGTTCAATCTCACCACCTTGCTCTGTGCATCTGTTGGAAGATTCAGAGCTGACCTGAACCAGGACCACGACAAGGCACATCTGGAAGGAGGACCTGCTCAAGACCACCTTGGGATGAGGGGGACTCCGTACCATTGTTGAGGTTGAAGAGGAAGCTGGACATGTACTTGTCATAGACCTTCCCTCGTCGATCAGCCTCATCCTGAGAGATGAGCTGCAGAGACAGAAAAGGATCAGATGGCAGGGGGTTAGGCTGTCTGCTCAGAGCACTGAACCCTGCCCACAGACAGCAGTTGGGGGTGGTGGGGGTGGTGTCACATACTGAGTGCCACGAGGCGAATCACAACATATGAGCTCGGGATATTCCATTCCAATCCCTACCTAGGCCAGCCAGTGTGGAGGCTGAAAAGAGGACCCCCACCCCCGCCTGCCCCTCTTGTGTGGCCCGAACTGCCAAAGAGATTAAGAAGAATGGTTTGTTTCAGGACTGCAACAGTTCCGTGGGATCCCCCAAGAGGCCACATGAGAACTCACTGAGTTATTTAGAGATTAATTCACAGAAGTCTGGACCACAGAAAATCAGGGTTTCTCAACAGCACCTCCCCACATAAGAGTGTGGGCCAAACCGATAGCACTCACCTCCCCACAGTATTCAGAAATGAACTCATTCTTCTGCACAGACTCCTTAATGAAGGTGCCCCATCCGGCCACATCCGAGGGGGCCAGCAGCAGGTGCTGGGGAAGAGAGACAAACCTCAGACTACAGGGTGTGGGTGACGAGGGGTATCTGTGCAAGGTGTGCATGTGGACGGGGAGGGGGGGGCAGGGTGGAAAGAGGTAGCAACTGTAAGAGGATCTGAAAACAGAAAAAGGCTTCGGCCACCCTGTTCTGCTGGGAAGAAAACAGAACGTGACCTTCTTCCTCTAGACCTGGGCCCTTCTGGACCTGAGTCTATGGGAATTCACTGCTGCATGTCCAGTAAAAATGGACATCAATGACCAGTCCATCCTCTCCGCTCCTTTCGTCTGGCCAGTTCAGGGTGCCGCTTTTCTAACCCACCACTGGGAGAGAAGCTTTATTACTTCAGTAAATGTGTATTTTCAGGATTTAGCAAGCACCTGCATGTGCAAACCCTCCAAGGAGTCGGCAGAAACGGGCTGCTGGGGTCTGGGCAGCCCTCCCCGCCCCACTGCCCAGCCCAGAACCCTGAGAAAAGCCCTCACCTTCTTGAGGCCCCGCTGGATGCTGCAGTTTTTACAGGAAACCACTCTGCAGTCCCAGTGTTCGGAGGCCCCGCAGGTGAGACACAGGTCGGGGTCGCACTCCCGCACGGCCAGGTAGCAAGGACACTGCTTGGTGTTGCACTGGGTCTTACAGCGGCAGCCAGGGAAACGATTCTGACCTGGGCAGGGCAGAGGGCAAGGTCAGGGGGAAGAGCTGGCTAGTGCTGGTCAGGTCTGACTCGGGGACAGCAGAGCAGTCAATGTGACGTGTTCAAGGATATTCGGTAAAATAGGAGAGAAGTTCCTTGCCCAATAATCATACACTCAAACTTTTTCCCAATGAAAACAGAGCACTTCCCAACATGCACGCCTGAGAGTCAAACAAGCAGGTTTCACTGTGGACATGTAGTTCCTCGAAATTCCCCAACAGTGCTCTCCCTCCTCCTCGGGGCTGGGGTTTGGAAGGGAGGTGGGTAGTACCCCAAAGAAGATGAAATCAGTGTTTTTCACTGGGGAACACTCAACATCAAAACAAGTCATTCTGAGAGCAGAGTGCATCCGTTCTGTGCCACCATCCTGCACCCCTGCCCCACCCCAAAGTCCGAGCACCCCTCTTCTGTGGTTAAGACTGATATCTGCCATGGGCTGGGGGCATTTCCAGCGCAGCTGCCTGGGCACCGAGTTCTGCAAGGGCTGCCAGCAAACTGCCTTGAGGGAGAAGGGCACAGTGGGGTAAGACGTGAGAGAAGCGCTTTTAGCCTTCATCCTACGGTCTGCCAACAACCAGACCAGCCTGATATTAAAATGTCAGATATCAAACTAAACTGGACACAGGCAGAACTGTAACCTGTGTGTGTTATAAAACATTCTGGAAAGGGAGGATGTGACTGCTCCATACGTAAAAAGATCCTCCTATTTCTTAATTCTGTCCTGGAAGGTGAAGTTGGGAAAGTGTCTGATTTCTATATAATTGCTGTTTTTAGAATCATAGAAGTAAGGGTTTTTAAAAAATGACATTTCCAGATCTTCAGTCTCTTGCAGAATGCTTAAAGCACAGCAAACAGAATATGAGAAGACCTGTAAGCAGCAAAAGGCACAGGAGGTTGGGCAACCTGAGCGGCACCGAGGGCGCCGTTTGGCAGATATGGGGAAATGGAAGGGTCCTTACAGTCTGGGTTGCACTGGCAGAACTTCTCACAGAAATTCTGGGTCATGATGCAGGGGCAGGTGCTGTCACAGGGGCGGTCTGGGTGGTCGCAGGGCTGGTAGTTGTACACTTGGGTGGAAGAGTTATCTAGGAGAGAAGAGAACAGACCAGGACACTGTGGTGGCCACGCTCCCTGACTGCCCTCCCTCCCAGGTGTCCAATGGTGCTAATTCATGGTTAGAAGGCCTGTTCTAACCATGACCATGGACACACATTTAGTGCCTGAAATGAGAGGCAACCCTAGATGATGGCTGTTCATAAGCTACAATGGGGTGATTCGTTTTGTAGGGAAGGTGTGGAAATAGCCCAGGATTCTAGTGCAGCTATTTTGAGCACTGAATGAAGTCTAGACCAGAAAATGGCATACTGTGAAGGTCAGAGGCCACAAAGCCCCTAACTCTACCTCCTAAGAGATCTTTGCAGCTGCAGTGAGAAGCTGAGCTGTTCTCAGCTGCTGCAGAAAAGCTGCAGCCTGCCGGCGCGGTGGATGGCCAAATGCAGCCGCAGGCGGGTGGAGGGCCATGGCGGTGAGACCCGAGCGGAACCGCAGAAGGCCCTGATGGGACCTACCTTTCTTCAGCTGGATTTTCCTGCAGTGCGCAGCCCACAGCCTGAAAGAGAGAGACAGGGCAGGTCGGGGTCATGGTCCTAGGGGACTCTGCAGATGCAAGCAGAGGACAATGTGACCTGCTCTGAGGGACTGCGGTTGGTAGCTGGGGAGTGTCCTTCCAAGTCCCCGCACAGAGAGGCCAGAGTCCACCCCAAACACTGCTGGACTATGCCTCTAGACTTAAACAACATTCCCCACCCTCAACAAAGAAACATACATAAAACAAAAGACAAAAAACTAAATCCAACCCTCTATGTCTATTATAATACTATTGTTTCTCCCTCTCCTTGGCCTTTGGGGAGATGAAAATGTGGGGAGAGTTTCAAGTGGGGAGGTGAGAGGCTGTTTGGGAACATGCTCTGAGTGAAGGAATGGAAAGGGAGCAGCCACGGGGAATTCCTCCTGTATCTGGAATCGGAGTCAGTTCCTTCCTTCAGTAGGTGACAGTCACTAGGGAACCAAGCCAGGCAGAATGTCAATTTAAAAAAACAGCAAAAAACTTCCAACCCTAAGCAAAGGCTACCTAGAAAGTGTTATTGTGCAACTTAGATAAACAACACAGGTGCCAACAATGAAATTAAACAACTCTGGTCAGGACCGAGAAGCGGGCACCGTGGTGAACTAATCACTGAACGAGGAAAATGGCCTCATGGTGGAGCAGCGGGGCCAGCTCTCCTCCCACTGGCCAGATTAAGAGAAAACCAAACAGTTATCTCATGACCCTTAGCATCCAGGGATGGGCAAAAGGCTGGCCCGAGGCAGAGACCCACAGGGAGTGCTGAGCAGGACGGCTCCCCCTTGTGCAAAGCCAAACGGATGGGCAGCGGCTAAAGAGGGAGGCAGATGGGAAGTCTGAGGGGAGGGCAGAGCCCAGGAACAGCTTGTCCACAGAAAGTCCTTTGTCCCACCCTTGCCTGTGCTTTCTTTTCTTCTTCTGCGAGGGGTTCATGAGCTCGTCTGTTGGCAGCTTCAGGATAAGTGATTCTTTGACTGCAAACTGAAAGACCTGGAAAAGAAATCCAACAGGGCCTGTCATTCCTTCTTGAGCTAGGTGGTCACATAAGTGATCCAACCAGGGAGGGGCTCAGGAGGGTTCTAGAGAGCTCCAGGAAGCCGACTGAGCATCTCTGCAGTCAGAGAGAGACAGGGTGACAATGGCTCTGAAGTTAATTCTCACAAATTGAGAAAGGGGAGATACTGAACACAGTTAATAGCTTTCGTGGCTAGTGGCTTTCACCTATTGCTCTACCTACAAAGCCCTGCATATGGACTGATTCTTAACAGTATCCGTCTCCTCTTAGGAAGGGCAACTTTGTATACCTTGTATAGTGGGTGTAAGACCTGACATGCAATGGGAGAACCCCCCAAAATCAGAATTATCTTCTAAAGGGCGGGCCCCTTATAGTACAGGACTCCCTGGCTAGGTGAGTGTTCTAGGAACCCATCTGCATCAGTGTAGCAGCTGGTGTTGTTGTGAGAGGCTAAGTTCACCTTCAGTGAGTTTTTTTGGGAGACTCTTTCAACATGTTTGCCCATTTCATGATAGGCAATTTATGAGTGCACCTGTCCACGCTGTGCTGAGTATTCAGCCTAGTTTTTGACTAACAACTGCATGACCCCCGTGCTTCACCCTCCCTATTCACCCGATCTTGCCCCAAGCAACTTTTTTTTTGGTTTCCTTGGATGAAAAAAGTCCTCAAAAGGAAACATTTTGCCAATGTGTTAGAAGTGAAATTAAAAATGGCAGAAGCACTAAAAACCATCAAAATCAAGAAGTTCAAAAGTTTTGATCAGTGGAAAAAAGGCTCAACATGTGTGTTGCATTAAATGGAGAGTACTTGGAAGGTGACTGAAGTTTAAACATGTAAGAATAAGTAGACAATTTTTTATCTATAAATTCCGGGGTTTTTTGAGCTCCCTTCATATACCAGTACTAGCTCCCTCTGCTGGTATAAAGATGTCAGAGCCTGACTACAGGAAGGTGGGTTCCCTTTCATTGTGCTTCTTCCTTTACAGCATTCATTTGTAGCTCTTTCCCACCCACACCGCCCCCTTTTTGGTTATAGGCCCTTTTGAGAGTCCATGAAAAGTATACATCTTCTTCTTAGGAAATACGCATGAAAACTGTTTTGCACCCACTTTGATAGAATTTTAGGTTAAGAACCTGTGTCTCAGGGAAATAGGTCTAAGCTCCACAATGAGAGCAGTGGGCACTTCGACTCACGGCTCTACTGCTCTTTCTAAGTAAAGGGAGCCGGAAGAAGAGGCCGCAGAGACTCCTCCAGAAGTTAGGGAGCCCAGTGGGCAGGGCTCAAGCTCTGGCGTTCCTTTCTTTGCAGACAGACTGGCCTGGTCACCTGACTCCTGGTCCCTGTCCTACAGTGTCTCTCCGGCATTCTCGTCCTGCCTGTGGAGCATCAGTTGCTCCTGTCAAGCGGTGACTATGGCGACAGTATGAGTGAGTGGGGCGAGGTCTGGGCCTAGCTTTGGGGGTGGTGATCAGAAAACCCTGTGGTAGGACAGCCGTAGAATAAAGCAATGAGGAGGCTGATGGAGAGCACAGCAGCTGCAGCTGAGCAGTAGGAGTACACTAGGTAAGAACATCCCCAGAAAGACCTGGGTGTCTCTTCTAGAAAACGGATACACATTTAGAAGAAAAGGCAGGAACCAAAAAGAGAAGCTAAAAGTGTGCTGAAACATTCAGAAGAATTAAATGGTGGTTAAAGACAGAAATGAAAAGCCAGCAAGGAGGATGGCAAGTCCCCAAGCACTGCTAGGCCCGACCTTCGCTTCATGGCCTAGCAGCACTGGCTCACGCGGGCTGAGCCTGAGACAGCGAAGGGCTGACAGAGCAGGGCACAAAAGGAGGGCCTGATCTCACTCCGGCCACTTTCAGACAGTACCTGCTTGCAGGTCTTAGTCCCCAGGAGCCTTGCTATGGAACAGAAGTTGTTGAAGTAGGTGCCGTGAAAGACGCGGAAAAGAGACTCTTCAGCCCCAGTCCACTCCACAGGCTCCGACGGTGCTTCCACCACACAGAGCTGGGGTGGGGCCGGACTCGCCTTCTGTTTTGTGGGCGTCTGGCAGCGAGAGTTGGCCTCTAAGGAATAAGAGAAACAAAAGGTGCGCTGCAGCTGTCATCAGGGGTTGGCCACAGACTCAGAAGTACTTTACTTAAAAGGCAGCACAGTTAGGAACAGAAATAATATTCCCTGTCTCCACTGCTTATAGGTAAACCTGCGGAAAAACTAGCAATTTTATAAAACATAGTAATGGTAAGTGTTCGGAGGTGACCGAGGTTCACCCCAGTCCTCAGGTGGAAAGAAGAGATCATTCTCCGCTCACAGTACCTGAGGAGCTGGAGGCCCAGTCATTGCCCGTGTCCCTGTCACTGTCCCCTTCTTTAGTCTCAGCCACAGCAGAGGCTGAAGTGTTGGAGCAGGAAGCGCTGACCAGGTGGTGCCTTCGCCGGCGCCGGCCGGAGCACTTGGAGCGGGGGTTGTGCAGCATGGCGTACTCCTTCGCGCCCTCCTGCGGCAGACGGGCAGAGGCAGAAAACCGGAGTGGGCCCACAGTCATGTGTCTGTCCCACCGCCACCAAGCGTCTTCCTCAACACCGGTGCTCACGTGCAGCGATACTGTCTCTTTAGTTTGTTTGCTGTCCCAGATAAGTGTGACCATGTAACAGCCGCTTAGCAAACACCCTAAAACTTAGTAGCTTACACCTCTTCATAAAACAGCTATCCTATAAAGTGATCTTAAAAAGATACAATCTATGCATCTTCAACTTTCCAGTGAGCTGTATCTGAAATTCATTTGCATATTAATTGTTCGAAATTTGAGAACACATTCTGCTGTAGATGAGGTAATGAGGTGGAGAGGGAGAGGAACCTGCTTGAGAGTACATAGCTCCTTTTTCCAGCATGGGGACACGGAGCCACACTGCTCTTTACATTCTGCTGCCTTGCCTCTGCTTCAACAAAATGTGTAATTGCTGAATTTGTATAACATTACTACTTAATTTTGGAACTTCCTCCCAAATCAGTGTATTAAACTTGGAAGAGTAATTTTTCACTATTTTACAGCTATATATTATTAAATCCTCACCCGGATATATTTTTCATTACTTTTAGAGAGAGAGGGAGGGAGAGAGAGAGAGAAACATTCACGTGAGAGAGAAATATCAATTGGTTGCCTCCCATATGAGCCCCGACCGGGCACTGGACCCACAACCTAGGTATTGTCCTGACTGGGAATTGAACCTGCAACGTTTTGGTTATGGGATGATGCTCCAAACAACTGAGTCACACAAGCCAGGTTTGCTTTTCAGGTTTGCTTTTATTTTCTCTCTTTTAAAAAAAAATATTTAATTTATTTATTTTTAGACAGAGGAGAAGGGAGGGAGAAAGACAGAAACATCAATGTGTGGTTGCCTCTCATGTGGCCTCCACGGGGGATCCGGCCCCGCAACCCAGGCATGTGCCCCAACTGGGAATAGAACTGGTGACCCTCTGGTTCCCAGCCTGTGCCCAATCCACTGAGCTACACTAGCCAGGGCTCTTTTCTCTTTTTTTAAAGACTAAGTAACTATCATTCAGCTTGATTACCTATCTTCTTACCACACTTGGTTCCCAAAGACTTATAGCTATTTCTGAAAAGTAAATCTACATGTAAAGGATGAAGATTTACCATTTATAAGGATATCAATGGCAATTCAAAAAGTAAAGTGTCTTTTTTTTAATGTGTGGTTGCCTCTCACACGGCCCCTACTGGGGACTTGGCCTGCAACCCAGGCATGTGCCCTGATTGGGAACTGAACCAGCAACCTTTTGGTTTGCAGGCCAGGGCTCAATCCACTGAGCCACACCAGGCAGGGCTCAAAAGAAAAGTTCTGAATTAAGTGAATCTGGCATAATGTACCTACGCTAAGATGTGACACGCACAGCATCACTTACATTTTTACTCAAAATATTTACTGTGAGTATAATGAAGCCTCCAGAGCTAATTCTAGCTTATGGGAAATAGGGGACAGAGGAAAAAGTTAAATGGCACCAGAAGAAAACAACAGACAGATCCAGAATATGGGACATCCTACAAGACAACCAGCCTAACTTTTCAAAAGAAAAAAAAGAAAGGTGTGATTATTTGAGATTAAAAGACACTGAAGCCCTGGCTGGCATAGCTCAGTGGATTGAGCGCAGGCCTGCGGACCAGAGTATTGCGGTTCAATTCTCAGTCAGGGCACATGCCTGGGTTGCAGGCCAGTTCCCAGCAGGGGACTCATGAGAGGCAACCATACATTGATACTTCTCTCCTTCTCTCCTTCCCTTCCCCTCTAAAGATAAATAAATAAAATCTTAAAAAAAAAAGACACTGAGAAACTCTGGTAGGGTAGCTCAGTTGCTTGGAGCATCATCCCAATACACCAAGGTTCCAGGTTCAATTCCCAGGCAGGGCACAACCAAGAGGCAACCAGTGAATGCATAAATCAATGGAATAACAAATTGATGTTTCTCTCTCAAATCAATCAATAAATTTAAAAATAATAAAAGAGGTTGAGAAGACATAATAACCAAATATGATGTATGGACTGTATGATCTTTGCTTGAAAAGATACCAGCTATTCCTGGTTCCACTAAAAAAATTTGAGTATGTAACAGATAGATGATGCTATGGAATTCTTGTTAATTTTCTTAGCTGTGATATCCAAGAGAAAACCTTATTTTTTAGAGATGCATGCTGAAATACTTAGCAAACAAGCATCACAATGTCTGCACTTATTTTCAAATGGCTCAGCACAAAATACATATCCACAAATATAGGAATGAAGCCAATATGAAAAAAAGCTATTAAATTGAGGAAAAAGGTATCTTCTGATTTCTTTGCATAACTGAAATTTTTCTTAATAAAAAGTTTAGGGGAAAACAGTCCAGCATTTGAATATGCACTGATTTCTAAAAAGCAGTAAAATAAAATTTGTGCATATACATTTCTGTAAGTTAAACATAAACACACAGCTCAATTCAGACAATACAGCTTCAGGCTCCGAAATCTGCATAAACGATAACCTGGAGCAGGAAAGCCATCAGTGCTCTTCGAACCTCACCCCGCAAGACCAACTCCACGGTCCCACTGCCTCCGTATCTGGGAGCACCTTCAGCACCGGAAGTCCCGTTTTATTTGTACTCTAGGACCCCCGAGTGCTATGTACCGCCGCAGGAGTTTGGGTTCCCAGGGGCAGAAAGCCCAAGGAGCACTCCCTGCTCAAAGAGTTAACAAGGGTAGAAGGGCTTCAGAACGTACCAGCAAAAGGAAGCAGTCCGTGCCGCACGGCTCCGGTTCAATCTTGATCTCTTTGTTCTTGCGCTTATACACATTAGGGGTGGCGTGGAAAGCTGGAAAACACAACACTGTCCTGTCTCCAGTGGTTCGCTCCACTTGGCAGGAGAGGGAGGAAGAGAATTGAGTTAGGGAGCTAGTGGGGAAAGATTTGGGTATACACAGCTGCCATCAAGGTGCACAGAATTTAATCACTGCTGGTACCAACACAACCCTTTCAAGCTAGGAAGCATTAGGAACTAATGACGTCCATGATTATTCTGTCCTGACCCTGCAAAGCGCACTGCACTACAATTCAACGTGTAAACACAGACTGGTCCTAAGTCAAGCCATCTTCAGATCGGAAGCCAAGAACTCCATTTGACAAACTAAAATGAAGAGAAGGAAACGGTGACTAGGACGGGAAAAGAGGAGAGCATTTCAGAGCAGCCCACTCACGGTGAAGGAAGCAGTCGTATTTGAAGCAGCGCCGGCAGAAAAGTGTGTGGAAGGAGTGCAGCGATTGCTCCCGCTGCACGGACTTGGCATTGGGGCCATCGATGTTGGGCGTGCACTGAGGGGGCAGTGCATTGGGGTCAGACATCTCTGTTAGCTCCCGATACCTATTTAAGAAAAGAGAGGTAAGAGTTCCTTCCCAGAGAATGTCTTCACTGAGCAAACACAGGTTGGGTGCTCAGAGTCTTCCAGATGCAGTCGGCCAAGAGAGCGTGGGAATTCGTACGAGGGGCGATGTACAAATCCCCATGCTCAGTAATGGTGTACAATGAAGTTGGTACCCCTCTGCAGTTATGACAGGCAGGCATATGTCTGAAAGTAGGGGAGGGAAAGATTTGATAAGGATGGTGCTGGGGTAACTCTCCGGAAAATTGGCAGAATTATAAAAGCTCTCTGCCCAGACTTACTCAAAATCCAGGAAACAAGGACCCTTAATGTGGGAATGGGTATTTTGGGGTCAGCCAAGTAATAATCAGAAGTGTGGCAAATCCTCATGCACTTACCATAAATAAGGCTTCCTACTAACCAAAGTGCAGGCCTGAATAAAAATTTTGCCCGCTCACTCTACACGGCCTGAAGGGACAGCTTTCCCTACCTCTCCTTCATGTCATCGGGGACACCATTCTCAGGGAACATTGAGGCAATTGCACTGAAGATCATGTCATTTGGGAACTGTTTCTTGGAACTCTTTTTGTTGCCTGAATTAAAAAAGATAAAAAGTTCCTGAGTGCTATCTATAATTAGAATATGCAAATGAGACTATTTGATGATTTTTCCTTTTATCACAGCACTTTGATTAGAGCTGGTTTGTAAATCTAACCATTGGCTCTTTAGAAATAGCCTTTAAAGAAGGTCAAGGCTACCTGGACTTACCTAATAGGCTACCAGTAAATAAAGAAATCAGAGTCACTTATACATTAATGATAAAATTCACTGCCTAAGATAGACGCTGGAGATGAAAACCATAGTTTTTACGGAGATCTGAATATACAAGAATCTGATCATAATGTTGATGCTGAAAAAACAAAACTGGCCCCGGCTCTTGTGGCTCAGTAGATAGAGTGCTGGCCTGCGAACTGAAAGGTCACTGGTTCAATTCCCTTTCAGGGCACATGCCTGGGATGCAGGCCTGGTCCCCACTTGGAGGCATGGGATAGGCAACCAATCCATGTAGCTCTCACACATTAGTGTTTCTCTCCCTCTTTCTCCCTCCTTTCCCCTCTCTCTAAAAATAGATAAATAAAATCTTTAAAATAAAAAAAAACAAGACTGATATTGTATTATAACTTTGTTTTAACAAAAGAGACACTATGTCCCTGGACATACAGTATAATTAAGCATGAAATAATTAAATATTAACATGGAAAAATGCTCATAAGGTTACATAAAAAAGGGAAACAGATTTATATATGTGTGTATGCACACATGGCACAATCTCAATTTCACGTAACACAAACAGGTTGACATATATGTACTTAAAAATGACATATATTTGAAATATAACAGTGTAATAGTGTTACATACAAACATTTTACATTTTTTTAGATCTAAAAGGAAGTCTTAATGCTGGTTATTCCCAGGGAGCAGGATTATGAGGCAATTTTATTCTGTTCTTTGTAACTTTTCATGTTTTCCAAATATACCACTTTCATAACAGAAGTGGAAACTGACTACACCCTAAGTTCTACTTCTTCTCCACTGGGTCGCAGCTTCGTGAGCGATTAGTCAGTGGCCACCGTCCTCATTTTAAGTGAACCAACGCCAGCAGTGAATCTATTTCCTCCTCCTCCCCCCTTCCTGTCACTTGGAAGGGAAATAAGGAAGCAGTGCTGTTTACCTTCGATAGCATGTCGTTTTCTCTTCCTTGTCACTGGCAGATCTTCTTTGCTGTCATCTTGCTTTCCATCTGAGGTGTCATTGTGCCCCTCTTCCTCCTCATCTGAGTACTGATTCAGGGCATCGACCAACTCCAGAAAAACAGCATCACTAATGAGAACAGACCCAGGGATCATCTCTGAAACATAAGGATTAAATGGAGGAGCAGTGATTGTTTCATCCGCCATCAGCCCTCCCTGGAAGGTCTTCTTGTACTGGCTCCTGAGGCCCAGCTGGGTGTCGTGTGTACATGTTTACATGGACCACCAGGGAATTACAACAATTTGAGAGGCTCACACAACTGCAACAGTTTGGCTGACTAGGGTAGGAAATTGAGTTACAGGCTTTATTCTTACTGGGTTACTTCACTTCTACAATCACAGGTCACACTGTATTTATGGTCCAAAACCTCAGAGAAATGTGCAAATAATATAAATGGGACAGAAAAAGAATGACACCATGAAAATGGACTTGGTTTTGCTGCTAATTGGCCAGTAGTGACTTCTTTGAAAGATAGCATTTTTTTCTAAAATCGTATTATATGGAGTTACACTACACCTTAGTCTTTGAACACTAGGGGGCGTAGTGGATAAATGCACTTCAACAACATCTTAACAGCACCCACAACTGTTAAAAGAGCAGGTGAAGCTACCGGTCTGCAAATCCATGGGAGTCTCTCCCCATCTCCCCACTTCTTGCACAATGACAGCATTTTCCAGAACTACTAAACCCAAATGACTTTCTTCTGGGAAAGGCAGGATATCATAGCCAACTTCTGAGATATCGACCTCGGGGACATCGGGCTCAGGGCCGGAGGACAGAGTTCGGCTCACTGCCATTCTCAGAGAACGTAAAGTGAAGAATCAGTGGCCTGGGATGAATTTATAAAAAACTTCTAAAATCAAACCATTGTACACGGAACTTTTTCCTGTCACCGATTACTATATGATCCTTTTCTGTCCCAACTCCTTTTAAAACTTCACTGGAATATTTTATTTTTTTTATTTTTTATTTATTTATCTTTAGAGGGGAAGGGAAGGAGAGAAGGAGAGAAATATCAATGTATTGTTGCCTCTCACGAGTCCCCTGCTGGGAAATGCCCTGCAACCCAGGCATGTGCCCTGACTGGGAATTGAACCGCGATCATGTGGTTCGCAGTTAACTGGAATATTTTTAATACAAAATTCCTATTCTCAGCCAGGTGACTACACTGGAATGTTCTCCAGTGTGTGCACTGCAAGGCAGCAGATAAAAGGAAGATGATGATGGACCAAAGAAGAGGCACAAAGTTTTCTCCCGAAGGGCCCAGCACCACTACCTTCTTCACCATGGACTTTCCCATCGTAGTTATTGATCAGCTCTTCAATGAAAGTTTCATCTTCTTCTTTCACCTCATCTCCCATGTACGGGATATTGCACAAAACTGTTTCATCTTCTACCTGAAATCAAACCAGATGTGATTCGTTCCATGAATCCACTATGCAGCTCCTCTTTTCTGTTTAACTAAATCTTTGCTGAGCTTTATTTGCTGCTTGAATCTCCTAAAAATGACTGTGTTCACAGTTGCCTGCATTTTGAAAACTGGCCATTGCTCTGGCCAAGTGGCTCAGTTGGTTAGAGCACTGTCCTGATACGCCAAGGTTGCAGGTCCATCCCCAGTCACGACACATTCAAGCAGCCAATGAATGCAAAAATAAATGGAGCAACAAATCCATGTCTCTCCCCTTTCTTTCTATCCCCCCCTGCCCTGTCCCCTGGAAAATCAATTAAAAATGAAAATATACACTTAGTGGGAATGTAAAATCAATCGCACTATGAACTACAAATATTTGCTGGCAATAAGCAATACTAATGAATTTTTTCATTTTTTGGTTCAGCAGAGAACATAGTCATTCTTAATCCTCAACTATCAAAGTTACTCTGAACTTTTATTTTAAGAGAGGATTACCTTTTGTAAACCTATATCCCATTCTAGTCAGAAATGTTATCTGCCACCAGGCAGAGGACAAGCAATGGCGTATGTAGAGAAGACTGCTATCAGGACCACAAATAACCCCAGCAGGAGTCAGCACAAAGGCCCAGATGAAAGGACTGTGGATCCCTGTGCACCTCATTTAGCTCAGGTGCTTTCACAGCATCTTGCCTTTAGGGGATTCAGAAAGGACTAAGCCATTGGCAGGGAGTTGTCAACCTGCTTAAGCCTCAAGTGTTTGATGTAGACTGCATTTAACTGCACAGAATATTACAAAATTGGGCTAGGGTAGTAAGGAAAAACTGGAGTCTCGCCCAGTCTCACTCATTCAAAAAAGAACCAGCACTGATGTAGAAAAAATCTTAGAGAGCACATCTAACAAGTTAGAATGACTTGCAATCTACTTTTTAGAGTACATAAATTACAAAAGCATTCTGCCCTGCATGTCTAAGCTTTGTTAAGTGTACTCTGACAATATTTACCTTAAGAGGAGTGTCAGCATGTCAACATAAAAAATCTCAAGAGTTTAAACAATTACCAGTGCTTTCAACACATACCATAAAGTTCTGCTGGAGAGGGGACCAGGAATACATGATGGGAACCAAGGCAACTGTGTTCAGAGACCTCATTAACATGTGCTGGCTTGCAAATCCCGGGAAAATGCTCTCTATGGTACACTGAAAAATAAACAACAACATGGAGGGGGAAAGGCAAGCACGCAGCCCAAGACAGAATCGGAGTTTCCTTCCAAAATGATCCCAGTAGCCTTCGAATTCTTTCACATAAGCTGAACGTTGCGTGGCAGTCAGCTCCTAAAACGAAGCACTGCACTGTAAACCTGTGGGAAGCAGGACCGTCCCTCATCCACCTCTGCATCCTCCACTGATCCAGCACAGTGCCTCCCACACTCAATGATGTTTATTCAAATCCCACACCTGCTGCTTATTTCGACCTAAAACTGCTGGTCTCCTTGGGCTGAGAACAACAGCAAAGGGCCTCTGAAAGTCCTACGAGATGAGGAGGCAGAGGAGGAAGTTTTCCCAAAGACCTAAACTTTAAGACAGCAGACACCAACCTAGCTGCCCAAGTGACGCGGACAGTGCGGGGGGGAAGCAAAACAAATTATAGTTATATCCTGCTTTGGGAACCAAAATCACTCTCAATACACTGCCTGCTTTTTGTATTTTTAAAAAAAGATTTTATTTATTTATCTTTAGAGGGGAAGAGAAGGAGAGAAATATCAATGTATGGTTGCCTCTCATGAGTCCCCCGCTGGGAACTGGCCTGCAACCCAGGCATGTGCCCTGACTGGGAATCGAACCACGATCGTGTGGTTTGCAAGCCTGCGCTCAATCCACTGAGCTACACCAGCCAGGGCTGTATTTTAAAAATAGTATCTCTCTACAAAACTAGAAAACTTGTTCATTTACAATCAAGGGTATCTCTCTGATCAGTATCCTCCTGTCCATTGTCCAGGGCACCCCTGTTCCAATGTCAACGTGCTGAAGGTGCCTAACGAGGCACAAAAAGAGGCTGTTAAGCCTGGACACAGAACCCAGGAAAGTAGACAGCAAATGTCTTGTTTTTCTTTTTTTTCCTAAATAGGAATAGGTACAGAGAAAAATTTATTTATTTACTTAGATTACATTTGTTCATTTTCAGAGAGAGGAGAAGGGAAAGGGAAAGGGAAAGGGAAAGGGAAAGGGAAAGGGAAAGGGAAAGAGAAAGAGAGGGAGGGAAACACCAACGTGCCAGGGAAATATCGATCAGTTGCCTCTCCCACGTCCCCAACTACAGACCTAGCCTGCAACCCAGGCATGTGCCATGACAGGGAATTGAACCGGGGACCCTTCGGTTCACAAGCTCAATCCACTGAGCCACACCAGCCACAGCCAAATGCTTTGTTTTTCCATGAAAAACCCATGATTATGCTCATCAAATGAGGAGAACAATAGGCGAGAAGTTTCTGCTTTAAGCTACAGATTGGCCATGCTCGTTACTCAAAACTGACTATAACAGCTGTATCATTATCCTTACTTATTTTCTAATCACAAATATAAGGAAGAGAGGAGGGCTGAGCTCAGACACCCGGAAGTACCTTTTTGAGAAAAGGATGCCCACTCACAGGCTTCATCAACTGGACAGGTTGAACACGAAGCTTCTTCCATTCTTCATTGAGAATCTGGGTTTTTTCTTGAACCTTTGCAAAATTTGCTACATACAGAGCCTAGCAAAGCCAAGAAAAAGGTTGTTAGGATTTTAAGAGAAGAATAAAAAAAAAATCCAACCCCCCCACATAGGATCAATGTATTAAAACACAGAGACTTTCACTCGGGAATTACTCTTCACCTTTGCGCCCATGTTTGCCTGAAGCCGTTTCAGTTGTCGGAGTCTCATGTATTCGGACTTAACTTTTCTTTTCCAGTAAGTGATGCATTTGGAAGTTGGAGGATTTGGTATATCCATTTTGCTGTAATCTAACAGACAGGGACAAGAAATAGCATTTTACTGCCTCAAAGTGAAGCATTCCTCGAATTCAAACAGTCAATTCTGCTTTCATCCCCACTGTGTTTATTCATGAAGACATACATTTAAGGAGCCCAAACCTATGAGTTCAACAGAAAGTTTCAATCGAAAGATTTCCCATCAGGAAAAATCCTTTAATTCCTGGTCTCATTACCTAAAAGCTTACCCTTTGTCTTCTTGTGACAACTTGTTTTTAATTTAGTGGCCAAGAAGTTCTCTCATAGATATTTAGGAACTTGAATTACTTGGAAAATTTTGAAGCCTATTCACTGCTTGGATTAAAGGAAATGTTCGGCAAGAATGAAGTCAGTCTCAAAGGGGTTCGTGGGAAGACCCACACTACAAAACTGCACCTGCCTAACTGCGCCGCCCCCCCCAGCAATAACAGGAGGGGTGACAACTGCCTAATTCCATCTCCGAGTCAAGCGCATATGGAAGTATGTAACACTGGAAACAACTGTGTTTGAGCTAAGAGTCACAGTGTTAAAGAAGTACATGTATGTGACACACACTACCTACCTGTGGGAGGCAGGGGAAGGGCTGGGTTTCTAGGGTGCCTTCTGTCCTTCGGAGAAACAGTAAGACATAAAGGCAAAACAAATGTTCGGGTTTTCAAAAGAGAACAGACAGTGGTTTTGAAGTCAGTGAAGGGCATTCAGACCCTGATACCCTCAGGAGGCTGCTCCCCCATAACCACGAAAAGTTTGAGGGCTCTGATCCCACCGCCTCTTCATGGAAGTCAGGGTGCGTCCCAGCAACACGAGATGCGGCTGGGAGAGCCCTCTATTGCACTAAATCCTCTCCTTCCCGTCACACGCACAGATACATTCTCCCCATCACCAAGCTCACTCTCCTGCTTTTCTGAACCAATTTCTAGGCTCAGCCTGCAGCCCCATCAATTATTTCAGAGAAAGAATAAATGTTATATACATTTAAAAATCCAACAAACCCTACAGGATTATGTTTTTACTCTATATTCACCATTTAGGTTTCCTAGAGAACTAGTTCAGTTCACTTAACCTAATATTTTAAGTTTCTGAAAACACTCCAAGGAGCTAGGAAGAGCCAAACTTTGAAACAGAAACTAAAGTTTCCAACTTTGTTTTTTAAAATGTCTTTTAAAATATTTTCTTTTCGAGTTTACTATTATATTTCTTCTAAAGAATCATTTAAAAAATTACCTGCTTTTTCCCATGAGAACTGACAGCACAGACGGGAAACAGCAAAACTGAACCCACTGCCACACACGCGCCACAGCCCAGCCGTGAGCACCATCACACTCAGCCCAGGGACTCGGTGTCACTTGGCAAACCACACACACTGATGTGATGCTACCGGTAACTTAGAAGATAAATCAAAGAAGGAAGGAAGAGTCGAAATTCACTACCTTTACTATTTCACTGTAAAACAGATTCACTGTTTACTATAAACTTAAGTGGTTCAAGTTCTTAAAAACAGAATTCCCTGTGAATTAAATATTCTCTCTCTGGAAGAAGGGGAAAAAGGCATAAACTAGGTATCCGAATCTCAGAATGTTAAAATACTGGGCTATAAAAAAAAATTGAGCTGACGTGAATTTCTCTCCTGCAAATGGCACCACCTCTCTTCCGCTCTCTTTTAAATATTTCTCATTCTTCTTTAGAATGGGCCAAACAGGGACTCTGACTGACAAAACTATTTACGAACACACACCACACTCCCACGTAGTATTAAGTAGCTATCTGTATAATTTCTGTAGAACAAAATTAATAGTCTACTACAGAAAATGAAAAAATGGTTCAAATGTAGGACACAACCGCCTCCTTGAGAAACCTGCACCTACCCGTAACTGAGATGTTGGACAAGTGGCCCAAAAGTTACAGATCACAACTCAGTGAGTCTTCATAAACTCCTCAAAAACTGGGTTTTAATTGCAATCCCTTTCTCATTCATTTTGGAACTCATTTCCCTTTTTGATATAGTAAGCTCAGCACAGTTTGTTGCATCCATTTAAAACTGAAGATCAAGTAATAGAAAAAAATGTAATTCATAGCTGCTCGGGTGTGTGTGTGTGTGTAGATTTCTCAGAGTAGATGGCCACAGAAAAATATCAATACTTTTATTAAAGGGGTTATAACTAAAACGTGATCTCCCATAGTTTGCCAAAAGTTGAGTCAACAGTAAATACACCAAAATAGTCCAGTAATTAATGGCACTTCTAATTTTACTCAAAAATGTTACTTAGCCAGAGACTACCCAGATGCACAAAAATGCCATTGTTTTCATCAATCATACTGTAAAACCACCACACTTCCTCCTTTTAAAATAAAAATGGTATTTGACTTTCATGTGACTAGTGAGGCACTATTTATTTTGCTTTGCCTTTTAATGGGGCTTCAATGTCTCTAAAAGTTTACTTGGCAGTTAGCCAACCTCCATCAAAGTGTACGAGGAAGATGAGACACACTATGGGAACCGACATGGAGGACTAAAATAAATAGCCATAGGACTTCCAGCCAAGATGGAGGTGTAGGTGGAAACACTGTGCCTCCTCACACAACCAAGTTTAAAGACAACAAAGTTTTAGTAACAAAAACACAACCAAAATACAGAAAACTGAACTGTACAGAAGTCCGACAACAACAACCATTCATCCAGATGGGTAAGAGGGGCGGAATCAGTGGCTGGTGGAGCAGGGTCACACAGGAAAAAGCGGCCGGACCGACAGGAGTACAGGCAGAGGTTGGCAGATCCCAAGTGTGGGGTGGCAATAGACGGACCCAGTGAGGGCGCAAGGCGGCTGGCTGACCATGGTCACACATTCGCATGCAGATAAACCAGGCAAAGGAGCGAGCAGTGGGATAGACCGCGCAAACTAGGGCCCCAGCGACAGGAATTAAAGCCTAAAAGCACCAAGTGGAAAAATTTTCAGGGTCCAGGTGCCGGGAGAAGCTCCCAGGCTCACAGAGAGTTCACTGGAGAAACCCACAGGGTCCTGGAGGGTGCACAAGCCCACACACCTGGGAACCAGTACCAGAGGGGCCCAATTTGCTTGCAGGAAGCAACAGAGGGGACAGAAATCCGAGAGAGAGCAGAACAGACGCCATTGCCCCTCTCTGACCCTGCCCCCCACATACAGCATCACAACCCAGCAACTGGGTCGCCCGCCCTGGTGAACACCTAGGGCTCTGCCCCTCATACGTAACAGGTGCGAACAGACCAAGACAACATGGCTCAAGAGGAACAGCTCAAAGCCCCAGAGCCAACACTTCTGAGCGACCAAGAGATAGCCAACCTATCAGATGCACAGTTCAAAACACTGGTGATCAGGATGCTCACACAACTGGTTGATTTTAGTCACAAATTAGAGAAACAAATGAAGGCTAAACTAAGAAAAATAGTGAATATTTTAACTCTAAAATAGACAGGGGGAGGGCAGGAATAGTATGGGAAATGTAGAAGCTAAAGAACTTGTGACACATGGACATAAACTAAAGGGGGGAATGGTGGGGAGGTGCAAGGTGGAGGGGAATGAAGGGGGGGGAAGTGGGACAATTGTAATGGTATAATCACTAAAATATATTTAAAAAAATAAATAGCCATAGATTGGCTCTCATAGCATCTGACACTAACCAACCACTATCACTTCAAAGATATTTTTTTTAATCAAGCAAAGCTAAGTAAGCAAAGAAAGCTAAGCAAAACACTTAGCATTCACTACAGCAGATTTGGAGAAATGGGTTCACTCCTCTTCAGCAATGGGAATGGCACATAAAAATATTTATATTTCTATTAGATCTGTTCTTTAGTTCTTAGACATGCAAAACAGCATTCATGTTTCAGTTAAGTACTAAGCTATTACTAAGTATTAGAGCTTTTCATTATGTTCACTTAGTTCACGTATGCACTGAAACTAAACTCCCCGATTTGTGCCTTGACCAGTGTGGCTCAGTTGTTATGGCATCATCATGCAAAGTGAAAGGTCACTGGTTCGGTTTCTGGTCAGGGCACATGCCTGGGTTGTCCCAGTCCGGGCATGTGCAAGAGGCAACCAACCAATGTTCCTCTCCCTTTCCTCCTCCCTCACGTCCCCTCTCTCTAAAAATAGATAAATGAAATCGTGAAAAAAAAACCCCTCCAAAACATGTTTTGGTCAAGAAGTTTAAAAATAAGTCTATATAAATAACTCCAAAACACAATAAAATAGCAAAAAAAAAAAAAAAAAACCAAAAAAAACCCCCCACCAAAAACATCTAAAAAAAAACACCAAAAATGTACACAAAAAGATGCTCAGCACTATTAATCATTAGGGAAATGCAAATCAAAACCTCAGGGATACACTCTTACAACCCACTAAAATGGCTAAAATTTTAAAAAACTGGTATTACCAACTGGCGGTGAGGATACAGAATAAACCGGAACCCTCATACGGCAGAGGCAGAAGTGCACAGTGGTACAGCCACTTGGGAAAATAGTTGCCCAAGTATAAATACATAGATAGAGTTAAATCTATACTTACCATATAACCTGACATACAATTTCTAACTTTCCAAGAGAAATGAAAATATACGTCCCCACAAAGACCTGTACACAAATGTTCATAGCATCTTTATTATAAGAGCCAAAAAGTGCAAACAAGACAAATATTTAGAGATTTGCAAATGCATACAAAGTGCAGTATATACACACAATGAAATACCACTCAGCGATAAAAAGGAATGAACAGTTCTTATAAATGCACAACGCATTTCAAAAGCATTATGCTAAGTGAAAGAAATCAGACACAAAAAAATGACATAGTATATATGATTCCACTTACATGACATTCTACTACAAAAATTCTAGAAAGGGCAAATGTACACTGACAGAAAGTAGATTACGGATCGTCAGGGGCTGGGGTTGGGGAAAGCGACTAAAAGGAAAGGAGTATAGCCCTGGCTGGTGTAGCCCTGTGGACTGAGCACAGGCCTATGAAGCAAAGGGTCACCGGTTCGATTCCCGGTCAGGGCACATGCCTGGGTTGCAGACCGGGTCCCCAGTGAGGGACACATGAGAGGCAGCCACACACTGATGTTTCTCTCCCACTCTTTCTCCTTCCCTTCCCCTCTCTCTAAAAAATAGATAAATAAAATGTTTTTTTTTAAAACAAGGAAAGGAGTATAAAGGCACTTCTGGGGATGATAAAAATTTTCTATACCTTTGGTGTGATGATGGTTATTTGACTATGTACTTTTATGAAAACCTGCTGAACTATATACATTGTGATTAATTTATTACATGTCAATTTTTACCTCAATAAAATTGATTAAAGAAAAAATAAGTCTTGCCCTGGCTGGTGTGGCTCAGTGGATTGGGTGGCAACCTGTGAACCAAAAGGTTGCTGGGTTGTGGGCCAGGTCCTCAGTAGGGGGCGCACAAGAGGCACCCACACATTGATGTTTCTCTCCTTTCTTTCCCTTCCTCTCTCCAAACCTTTATATATTAAAAATAAATAACATCTTTGAAAAAATTTTTAAAATATTGGATAATTAGAAATAGTAACTACTTTATTTTCAAATCTCTATGGGAAAAGAATGCTATTAAAAACTTGGAAAGCTTTCCCTAGAAAATTGGATCTCAATTTGTTTCAAAGGCTTAAATCAGAATGCAGTTTGCCACTAGTTAGAAATGGGAAACAGTTTTGAAATGTTTGGAGATAAAAGATTTTAGGAACAAGAGTCTGATTTTATTTTCAAATGGATTTACTTATTTATTTTAGATTTATTTATTTATTTTTAGAGATGGGGGAAGGGAGAGAGAAAGACACGGAGAGAGATACATCAATGTGCAAGAGATACATCAATCAGTTGCCTCTCACAAGCCTTTAGCTGGGGACCTGGTCTGCAACCCAGATGTGGTAAGATAGAAAATATGCAACCAGAAACCTTTTGGTTCACAGGCTGGCACTCAATCCACTGAGCCACACCAGCCAGGGCTAGGAACAATATTCTTAACCTTAGAGAGATTGAGATCAGAATGTGTAAGTTCCAAACTTTGAAATTCTTCTATCCACATAAAGGTGTCCCTTTGCAAAAGCTTGTCTTACTTTCTTTTTTATGACAAATAATTTTATCAAACAGCAGGTTAAGTAATGCCTGTAGATTTTTAGATTGTCCACCTCACTCTTTCCTTTTCAGTTCATGGTGGAGATGAAACATAAACAGTAGGGATGAGCCTACCTCTGCAAACAGCTTTAGTAACGCACAGCTGAGCCGGTGTGGCAATCACCAATTTCATGGACATTCCTGTTAAAGTCAAGTCTATGGCCAGGTATATGATAGATCCTTCAAGTAGGCTCTATTAAACACATCTTTAACTTATACTCTCCCACTTCTCCAAGATATTTACATTTGTTATTAGTTTGAGGTTCTGGGCACTATACACTTAGGAAAAAACACCTGTCCTGGCTGGTGTTGCTCAGTGGATTGAGTGCTGGCCGGGAACCGAAAGGTCTCAGGTTTGATTCCCAGTCAGGGCACATGTCTGAGTTGTGGGCCAGGACCCCAGCAGGGGGCGTGCAAGAGGCATGTATCTCTCATACATCGATGTTTTTCTCCCTCTCTTTCTCCCTCCCTTCCCTTCTCTCTAAATAAGTAAATAAAATCTTGAAGAAAAAAAAAACACCTCACAGGAAGCTGTGATCCTGAATTCTATT
The DNA here is from genome assembly GCF_014824575.4 of Sturnira hondurensis. NCBI lineage: Eukaryota > Metazoa > Chordata > Mammalia > Chiroptera > Phyllostomidae > Sturnira > Sturnira hondurensis. The sequence goes on along the minus strand of NW_028094263.1, from coordinate 312,531 downwards.
TAAAATGAAATTACAGCACTATGGCCATAGTTCAATGTGGCCAATATTTTCTAGTGTTGCTTCATTAAAAGAATAAGATCACTTGCACTGTAGACAATGGTGATAAAAATCAAAGACGGACTGATTTTTTTGTGAGACCCTAAGGAAAACATTAGCTCTTACGATACCCAACAATGACTTAGAATAGTTAAAGCAATCTCCTAACAGCTGTCTTGGCTGAGTCTGTACTACACTAGCACAAAGTTTAATATTTCGTGTCTGCTCATTAATTCATTCAATAAAAATAAGGCTTTTTAGTTATTCCATTCTGAATCAATTAGGGCAAGTCAGAGAACACAACACACCAGAAGCACTTAACCCTAACTATCCACCAAGTAATTCTTCACTTTACGTTTTGGAGCTCTCAAGTCTCAACTGACAGACAGGCTGATGGACCAGGGAGACAGAAAACAGCCCCAAACACAATTTGAACAAGTTTAAAGAGAAAAAAAGCTGGGACTTCCTAGGATGGAGATATTCCCTAAGAGCAGTTGTTCCTTTTTAAATCCTCCCCCTCAACCCTAATCTAACCGGTGTAATTCTCTTCACCTTTCTCTACATGCCTCTTTTCCTCCTTTAATTTAAACTACCCTATGTAGAATTGTAAGGTGTTCTTAGTGTTGGTGCCTCAAACTTTTTTCGGTAAGTTGCCAGTTAACAAAGTAGAAACTTTTACTTTTATTTAAAAAAAACAGTTTATTTATTTATTTTATAGAGAGTGGGAAAAGGAGGGAGAAAGACAGTGAAAGAAACATCAATGTGAGAGAGAAACATGGATGGATTGCCTCTCTCATGTGCCCCCACCAGGGACCAAATCCAAAACCCAGGCATGTGCCCTGACCTGAATTGAACCAGCAACCTTTCACTTTGCAGAATGATGCCCAACCAACTGAGCCACACCAGTAGGGGCCAAAGTAGAAACTTTTAACACTTATTCTAAAATAGAAAAAAGATATACTATTTAAGGAAATGAATTGTTACATGCTTCACATAAAGCATGAATTAAGGGCAGGAACTGTTTCTCAGAGGACTAAGGAAGCCAGATTTCAGATATCTAAAATTAAACCCACAAAATCAATATTTTAAATAGTTTTTCTTAAAGGCAGGCTAATTCAAAGGCAAATAAAATAAGAGAAACAAGTCCAATTACATTTTCTCGCCTTTTACCTTCTCACAAAAGTGGTCTTGTTAGTAAAATTTCATCGTTTTAATCCTAGGCTCTTATTCTAGTGCTGTTTCAAACATAATTCAAATAACACCATAATGAAACCATGTCAACCTCAGACAGTTTTAAAGCTGTGTCTTAACATCAAGTTCCATGATTGGACTACAAGGACTCCGCCAATTAGGAGCAGAGTTAGGATCCAGATCTCCGATCGCCAGACCCAGAGATCTGCCTGCAATTTATGTATCCCCCAAATATGTACTGAGCACCTACTGTGTGTCTGGCATTGTTTTAGGTGCTTAGGGAACATCTGTGAATAAAACAAACAGAACCTGGCCAATGTGGTTCACTTGGTTGCAGACAAGTCCAGTAACTGAAGGGTTGGCCGTTGGATTCCTGGTTCAAGCAACATACCTAGGTTTCGGTTCAATCTCTGGTCCAGGTGCTTACGGGAGGCAACTGATTGATGTTTCTCTCTCTACCACTCTCTATAAAAGCAATGAAAAAAGTCCTTAGGTGAGGATAAAAATCAAACAAACAAACATCCCAGCTCTTGGAGAGTTAATTCACACAGTGATACACACACTCAACATAAACCTTGACAGTAAGATTATTACATTTTTGTAGATAGTCCTTGCCTCTACTGTAATTGTGGTTATAAAACCGCACTTATCTCCAAACGCACACTTTCTTCTATGTAAGTGAGTAATCTCTTTTATCAATGCCAAACCATCCCAGCCCTGGGGATTCCAAGGCTTAAAATAGACAAGCTCTCACAGAACCTCTGACAGCAACTTCTGAGGCTGGAAACTTCATTCAATGCCGGTTTCCTAAACTTAAAAGCACCGGGTGGGAGATTTTTCTCTTCAAAGACGTCATCGCAGCAAACGTGGAGAAACAGCACATTCTCTACGCGGTCCTCATACGCACGCAGTAGTACATCGTTCGCCTCGGCTCCTTTCCTTCCCCTCACCCCTCTAGCGTCAGGATCCACACCTAGACTATCCATCTATATCCTTTGAGTTCACCTACAAAAGCCCGCTCTCAATATTCGACCCACTGCACTAACATCCTTCCACATTCCTTCCCTCTTCCCGCCCACCAAACAATTTCATCAGTAGTTACTTTTTACCCAAGTAAGTTTGTCCCACATATTCTAACGCTCACGTCCCAAACACAACGCCTTGCTATTTTTCCTTAAGGTTCTTTCCCTTCTACTGTTTGATCCCCAGGAGAATTCCGGGGTGGGCAAGAATAGGTGCGAGACCAAACTTGGCGAGAGGCGCCCAGCGCCCCAAACCTAAGGAGGCGTCTGCGCCGACTCCACCCCGTGAGAGCCCCATTATATTTTCCAATTTAGGACCTCACTCCTCACCCCACCCAGCCCCTTCCTGTTTTTTACTGCCACCCCTTCCTCAACACCCCCAAACTCAACACCCCCAAACTGAGGCCCCGTGCCTGGCCCTCCCGGTTCACAGCTCCAGGTCCGTGGGAAGCCACCTCGTTAAGGGCCTCCGCAGGTACCACCGCCCACCCATGCCCTCACTACTCTGGGTCTCCCGCCTACCCACCCACCCCGCCCTCCAACGGGATTCCCTGTCTCCGGACCCGCCCCCGCCGCTCCACCTCCCGGACACACCGCCCTCTCCGCTTCAGACGCGGTCCTGGCCGGGGGTTCACTCGCCCCGTCGCCCCCTTCCCCCAGCCCTCGGAACCGGGAGTGGGCGCTCCACTACTCCTCGCAGACAGGCAGTGTGCCTTTCCGTTTTCTCCCAATTCCCTGACACCTTCGCCTCTTCCTCCTAAGGCCTAGGGTGGCGAGGTGCCCGGGCCCGGCCCCACCACCCGGCCCGGGCTTGTTTACTCACTCACCCTCCATCCGGAGCCGCAGGCACCCTCCACCAGGACGCCTGCGCACCGCGGCCCCGCCCCCCGCGCGTGGCCCCGCCCCGCGCCTCCTCCGGCGCGTGCGCACTGCTCCAGTTGCCCTGCAGGTCGGGTCACCTGAGCTTCCTCTTAAAAGCGTCTGATGTTAGGTGTCAACACCGTGTGCTCAGGGGTCGAGGGGTTACAGCTCCAGCCCTGAGGTTTCCAAGGCGGCGCTGTCAGGGGACAGGTTTCTTGGGAAACATGGAGGAGCCACTGATATCTTCTTGAAGATCTTATCCATCGGTTGCACCATCCCCACGTCTCACTTCAGGATTTGAAGCCAACCTGGAAATCCTTCATACAGATCCCTCACACCTACCAATCCCCCCAAACACCTGCTACGGGCTGCATTTATTCTTGCTTTATTCACATCTGACTCTTTTTTTAATTATATTTTATTGATTATGCTATGACAGTCGTCTTGATTTTTCTCCCTTTGCCCCCTGCACCCAGCAACCCCCACTGCCTTAGGTAATCCCAACTTTGTTCATATCAATAGGTCATTCGTATAGGTTCTTTGGCTACTCCGTTTTCTATACTGTACTGGCTGTGATCACTGACCACCAACCTCTGCCCTCCCTGGAGGATCAGCTGTGCAGGGGCAGGGTGGTGGTAGCTGACATGATCTGTATCTTGCCACTGGATGCCAGCCTCTGGGGTTTCCCGGGTTGTGGGGGCCAAGATCATCCTCCTCTTGTGTTCTGCCTGAGGTCACCTGCCTAAACTATAAAGCTATCTGACATGGCTGCTACTTGCGCTAGGCTTGGAGATTCCCAGGTCAAGCCAAGCTGTGAATCTAGGCTGGCTACTGCTAGTGCTGGGCCTGGAGCTAGTTAGCGAGAGGGGCAGGGGCTGGGGACTCACTGAAGTTGGCTGTTGCTTGTTTCAGAGGATTTAGGAAGTTGTGATGCATGAGCCAAGACCAGCCATTCATACGGGAAAGCAGCTTGAGTGGGCCTGTAAGTTGGGTGGAGCAGAGTCCCTGGGGAATCTCCAGGGAGGGGAAAACAAGTGTTAGCTAGATTGGTGGTGTCTCAGGTATGGCACTGGTCTGCTAGCTCTGTGGTTCTGTGAGGAGAGGGTTCAAAAAAGGGACAATGGCCTCTGCCCACCTTTCTGTATGGGAGAGAGCTGTCTCCCAGCTCTCGCCTTGTTGTCAGACACTTCAGTTCCCCACTGTGTGCCACTGGTGCCTTTGAAGCCGCTACCCTGATGCTGGAGCTCAGAAGGAGTGAGTCTCAGTAAGAATGTTTGTGGGTTCTTTAAGAGGAACTGCTTGGGACTCCAGAAGTTTCTTCCAACTCAATCCCTGCTGGTTTTTACAGCAGGAAGTAACGGAGATTTATCTTCCTGGCGTTGGAACCTTGGACTGGGGGGCTGGGACTCCTCACTCGAGATATATCCCTCTCAAATTTTTATCCACCACACATGGATATGGGACCAGCCAGTTCCGTGTCACTGCCCCTCCAACCAGACTGAACAGATGTGGCTTCTTTAATTCTGTAGTTGTCAAGCTTCCATTCAACTTGATTTCTAACATGTCTGAGTGATGGTTGTTCTATATTTTAGTTGTAATTTTGATGTGGTTGTGCAAGGAGGCGAGCTGTATTTACCGTCTCCACCTGAAGTCCTACACCTCACTCTATTTCTGGCAATAGTCTTCCCAATCACTTAGAATCGAATTAGCATTTGATACAATCGAATTGTATCAAAAAGTATCTCCTCTGAAGATTACTTTAAGTTACAAAGGTAACTTTGGAGGACAGTAATTTGGAGATGTCACCTTATCCAAGTGGTTAAATTAACATAGTAGGTATTTCTCAGTACGATGCAATGAGGAGGGCACAAAATTGCATCTGTAGTATTCTTTTAAAAAAATGTATAAATGTAGTTAAACCATGAGGAAGCATTAGACAAATCCAAAATTGGGAAATCTACAGATGAACTGGCCAGTTCCTTTAAAAAATGTTAAGGTCATAAAAGAAAGAAAAGAGAAGGAACAGTCCCAGATTGGAAGGGACTGAAAAGACATGACAGCTAAACATGAGGCCTGGTCTGGGATTAAGTCCTGGTCCAGAAAAAGGGCACAGTGCACCAGTGGGATCATAAAATCAGAATACAGTCCATAGGTTAGTGAATAGCATTTTATTAATCCTTTAAGAAATTGCTTCTAGAGAGAGGGGAAGGGAAGGAAAAGAGAGGGAGAAAGACACCAATCATTTTCCTCCTGTCAACTCCCAGACAGGGGACAGAACAGGAAACCCAGGAACGTACCCTGATCAGGCATTGACCCCAACTAACTGAGCCACACCAGCCAAGGCAGTGTTTTCTTAATCTTAGTTCTTGGTTTTGGCAGTTGCACTTCCTCAGCATTTAAGGAAGATGACTGAAAGGTATACAGGAAGTCTCTGCTATTTGCAGTTCTTTTTTTTTCAAATTATTTATTTTTAGACAGAGGGGAAGGAATGGAGGAGGAGAGGAAGAGAACATCAATGTGTGGTTGCCTCTCTTGTGCCTCCGACTGGGAACCTGGCCCACAACCCAGGCATGTGCCCTGACTGGGAATCGAACCAGCGACTCTTTGGTATTAAGGCCAGCACTCATTCCACTGAGCCACACCAGCCAGAGCTATTTGCAGCTCTTTTATAAATCTAAAATTATTTCAAAATATAAATTGAAAAATTGAAACTTAAAACACAGAATAATATTACCTTGAATTTGTCTCCAGTGTAACACTATGAGAGCCTACAATGTTTATTTTTTCAAATAATCTTCATAGTAACCCTATGAACTAGGTAGGGAGAATATCAATGTGACACTCAAGGCTCTTCTGGCGTGAGGGAGTGAAAGGACTTGCCTTGCACTCATGAAAAATTGCTCTGTCAGTTCTTAAACTAGGGTCTCAGGGTTCCCGATTTAGTGTTCCTTTCCTTTCATTGGAAGCTTTGACTTTGCTGCTTTTCTCTTGTTTCTGTCCAATTAACTATCAAATAAAAATAAAATCCTTCCATGCTTGGTGATTTGCAGTGAAGTTCCTTTCCATTCCCAATACCTTCTAGATCAGTGAGTTCTCAAACGTGGCTCACATCAAAATGAAAACGGGGCACCTTCAATAACTGCAGCCTGCCTCGCACCTCCAGAGAGTCCGATTGCATTGCTCTGGGCTGTGGCCTGAGCAAGTTCTAAGCGCATCCCAAGGATTCCACTGCGTGACCATGTTCGAGAACCGTCACACCGTATAAAAATAATTGTTGAAAAGAAGAATGTGAATTATCAAAGGAGGGATGTTCAGAAGATCTGATTGGCAGGACTGAGACTGGAGAGAAATTTGGGAACCGTCAACATATGGGATGGTCACTAACCTTTCGGGAGTGGACCCCACTGCTTTAGGACAGTATGCCGAGTGACAAGAGAAGAGAGACAAAGAAATTGTGCAGTGATAAAGGAAATATGGCTACAGGAGATTTTAAGGGGGAAAAGAAGGAAGGTGAGGGAATTCATGTCCAAGGTGTAGATCAGAGCTCTGCAGCCCAGCTCCAGCTCCACCTCCTCGTCAATCCTCCAGCCTCCTGGGTCTCTCGCTGCGGCTATCACCATGTACCTTTCCCATATCCACAACAACACTTGGCATAGGACTAAACCCGGGGTTTCGTAATCCTTTTTCACTGGAGAATTGTAAAAACAACTTTCTCCATCACCAACAAGCCTGGGGTTCTTGGGGAAAATTGTCTGCCGGGTGGGTCCCCCTCAAGGTGATGGGAGAGAATTTTTCCTGAGACCAGCCACTTTCTTTGCTGACTGGTGCATGAGAAACCATCAGCCAATCTTTGTTTGGCCGGCTTTTCCTCTACGACTTTTTCTTTTCCAACCCTTCAGGTCTTTGTCCTATAAATTCGTGGAAAAACTGTTGGCTAGTGGTCAGCAACTGGACCTTTGAAAAACAGTACCATTACCCCTGCCCCACTCCTCCTGGCCCCACCCCCAGGCAGTCAATAGGAGAAAGGAATAACTGTGTCACTTCTGGCTTCCGGTTGCTCATCATACTCTTAAATTGGAGGCCTTTGGGGCTGAAAGAAACTGAACAAAGTGTGCTGAGTAGCCTAATAGATCTGGTTCTTTTTCTGAAAGTTCCCTACTGCAGAAAAATAAAATTATGTGTTTAATTTCTGAAACCTGATGCCTGATTTGCCTTGGCAGCCATTCTCCTGGGCTTGGCTGAGAGTCCAGCAACACTGCTATCCTGATTAATACCAGCTCAGCTCGCTCCCTGGAGAAGAGCATTATTTACTTGACCATTTGCTTAAATCCTTCTAAATTTACGTGTATTTCAGCATGATCTTATTGGCTCTAATATGCTGTGACTGGGACTACTGGCCCCTGTGAAGCCTTAGGGAAGAGTGTTCTGTTCTGTGCACTCACATCCCCACTATGAAGCGAGACCTCGTTCCACCCAGTGACCAGAAAAGATGGTCACATTCTGTTCCTTCTGGGGCAGGCAGGGTCTGTGTGCACTTTTGTCTTCTGCTGGTCTTCAGGCCACGGGTAGAAAGGGAAGGAGACGATGCTTCCCAGAATTCAAACAGCTTTCTGCACTATTCCTTCCTCCCTCGCAAGCTTTCTCACTTCCTTCCAGCCCCCTTTACATGGTAACCCCTTGACTCATTCTGCCCCTCCCTTGTGAAGCCCACAGGGATATCAAATCACATTTCTCTGAAGGGACACAAAGGGCTGGGGAAAGGCTGGACCCCAGACAGTCTCTGACAGGGACGTGTAAACACAGCTGTGGAGATGGAGCGAACCATCTTCCCTCCCCCAGTTCCCACCCAGAAGCAGGCAGGGAAAGGCCACCCTGCTGCGAGGAAACAAACAACAAAACAAGGCAAAGCACAACCTAAAAGTCTACACGAAGGTCAGCAGAAACTGGGGCTGTTGTCCAGCCCTTGGGGGGGCCGGCCCAAGTGCCAGACCCCGCCCTGAATGCTGAGTGGCAAAGGCAGCTCCAAAACGAGTTGAGGCCTAGACATCACTGAGCCCGGAAACAGGGCTCAATCTCTGAAGCCTCTTCTCTGCTGGACACTTTGTCCTCTGGTCTCAAAAACCCAGCTTTCCACCCACCCCCAGGTACTTAGCTCCTGACCCCTAGTTGCTTTGGGATCATAATAATGCATTCAATTCAGCAAGTAAGGACAGGTCCACAATAAACCCTTGTCCACGGCTGTTATAAATTTAAACTCTGAGCCTCCAAGCCAAAATATTAGAATGGGCCTTCTTAGCCTTTGTTAATTACAAAATAAATTATTCCAACGCTGGCCGGGTAGGTCCATTGGTTAGAATGTCGTCCTGATGTGCCAAGGTTTCAGGTTTGATGCCTGGTGAGGGCACATACAAAAATCAGTCGATGAATGCATAAATAAGTGGAACAGCAATTGGATGTTTCCGTTTTCCCCCACCTTTCTCTAAAAATAGACTCACATGCACAAAAACCCACAAAAAAGGTAAATTATTCTGGTAGGAAGGAACAAACTTTCAGGGGGATTGTGTGGGAAGGGTCTGTGTCTTGCTTTGCACACACTCTGAAAGCTCCAACCCCACAGCGGGGGTCGTGCTGCCCCTTCTCGAGTTCTCTGCAGAGTTTATACCGGGCCTTGACCCCACAGGACACGCCTTTGGCACAGCACTGCCTGAGAAGTAGCCCTGATTGGTGGACGGTTAATGAGCTGTGCTTCCTTTCTGGCCTTCAGGCTCCTCAACTGTAAAACTGCAGAACTAGAAAAATAAAAACAGCCTTCGAATACTGACCACTCGCTATGGGCTTGGCAGTGTACCAGGTGCTTTATAAGGGGTCATCTCATTTCATCATGTAAAGTCAGTAATATTCTCATCTCCATTTATAACAGCTGAAGAACCTAGGGCTTAAAGGGATTTTGGAACTTGCCCCAAATCGCCTCGCTGGTAAGCGGCACGGCCAGGATTTGAGCCCAGTCATTCTGACTCCCAAACCCATGCTCTGAGTAACTCCACCCTACCCCTTCTTTTTTCTGCAGTCTTTTGGCTCTGACATGATGATTCTGTATTCTCTCCATGGCTTTCTGCTCTCACCAGTGGCGCCAGGGAGAGAAATGTGTATGGGACTCTACTCTGCAAGTCCAGAGAAAAGCTACTCCCGAAAGGCAGGGGGCTCCTTACTTCCTCTGGACTGGGGATGCCAATCAAAGCTGAGCACTCCGTATCAGCAGGAACAGCCTGTGGGAAGACAAATAAATCCCAGCCAGACAGGAAAGGGGAGTGCCTCTTGGTTCTGTGACTTCCCCTTCTCTCTTCCCTGGCTATCAGCAGGATTTCACGCTTCTGATTATATGGCCTTTTGAACTGTGGCTAGGATGGGATAGCAGGCTCCACAGGCCCTTTTGGAGCAAAAAAGTACATACATCTATCTACAGACTATACCCATGACACTATATGTAAAGAGACAAAAATAAATCACATGTATTTATATCTTTAACAAATTGCCTTTAGCATCCATATAATCACTAGATATTAGATGTCAGCTTACATCAACTCGTGTAATTCTTGAAAGATGCTGAGTAGGTGTTGTTATCTCCATTTTACAGAGAAGGACATTGAACTCAGGGAGATTGACAATGTCGGCCATGGCCACAGGGCTGGAAAATAGGAGAGCCAGAATTCAAACCCTGTATTCTTTTCAATAAAAAGGAATGCTATGTAATGAAAAGAACAAAATTATGAAACTGGAGGGAACTCAGAATATCTTGAAAATGTAGCTGTCATAACTATGTGTTACAAGTGTGAACCCTGAGAAGAAGAAAGGCTCCTGGAAGCTAAGAGGGCTCAAATAAAGAAAACAGAGCCTGCCCTGACTGGTGTGGCTCAATGGGTTGGGCATTGTCCTGTAAACCAAAAGACTGCCAGTCCCACCCCCCGGTTAAGGCACGTGCCTGCATTGCAGGGTGTGCAAGAGTCAACCTGCACTTTGGGAGGAGCTGGAGCACTACTGCCTGCCTCTGCACCCCTAAGCTGCCTTCCAGCGTGGTTAATGCTGGTTGAGCCAGCCCTTATAAAGGTTTCCTGGAATCCTGTTTCAACCAATAGGACTAAAGCTTTCCCCATCTAATCAGAGCTGTGAAGCTCTAACCAATCAGAGTGGCTCTATTCTGACCAATCAGGATAGCGCCTTTGGACCAATTAAACTGTGAGGAGTTGGCATCCTTATTTGCATGAGGGCAGACCAATCAGGGACCAGGAGAGGCGACTTCTGTCTAGTGAGCCAGATTCCTTGTGGCTGGGATGGCAGATTTTCTGCTGAAGTCTCAAGATTATGGTTCACCAGGTGGAAGAATCTCTGTGGAACAGGCCATCACAGATCAGACGAACTGCCTGTCGGGGGCGGGGGTGGGGTGGGGTGGGCAACCTCACTGCTGTACTGTTTTCACGGCACTGAGCCATTAGTTTCCTCTCTCACTGCACCCGAAATTGGAGATTTCTGTTGCTATTGAATTGGTGTCAAAAACCAACCAGCAGACTGTTGGTAATAGTTAACTGCTGTTTATCCTGTGCTTACTAGCTCCAGGCATTGGACCAAACATTTTACATGCATCATCACTGCTGCTCAGTGAGATGCATGCTAGCAACCCCATTTTTAAAAAGATTTTATTTATTTATTTTAGAGAGATGGGGAAGGGAGGGAGAAAGAGAGGGAGTGAAACATCAATGTATGATTGCCTCTGGCACACCCCATACTGGGGATACGGCCTACAACCCAGGCATGTGCCCTGACTGGGAACCAAACCGGCCATGCTTTGGTTCGCAGGCCTGTGCTCAATCCACTGAGCTACACCAGTCAGGGCCGCAATGCCATTTTTACAGATAAGAAAAAAAGCAGTTAAGTAATTGCACAAGGTCATATAGAGCTAAAGCAGTGATGGTGCTGGGATTCAAACTCAAGTTAGCTTGACTCCAAAGGGTATGTCCTTAACGGCTCAGATAATACAAGTAGAAATAATAATAATAATGTATGTCGACTATGGGTCAAGTAGTGTTGTCAGTGCTTTAAACCTCATAATTTATATGTATTTTTACCTCTATTTTACAGACGAGGAAAACATTGGCTTTTATAATAGATCTTAGGTGCACATTACAAACACTACACATGTTGAAACACGTGCACTATCAGCATCACATTTGCTTCACGTATGTTGGATCCTCATTATGATCCAGGAAAGTTATTTGTTTCCTAATGTCTCTAGCTGTTTTCATTGTCCCTCCAATGCAGTGATTTTTGACTTTTTTTCACCTCACGGCGCACATAGACTGATTATGAAATTTCTACATCACACCAAAAAACCCACAAAACTTGTTTTGTTGATCTGACAAAAAAATAGGTATAATTTCGATCAATTTGCCCAAAAAAGAGTAATTATCTCCAGTTTTTCTCCAAAGTGACTTTTTTTTCCAAAGAGATTCTATTTATTTATTTTTAGATAGAGGGGGAGGGAGGGAGAAAAGAGAGGGAGAAAAGCATCAGCGTGAGAGAGAAGCGAGTGGTTGCTTCTCACTTGGGGACCAAACCCATAACCCAAGCATGTACCCTGATGGGGAATCAAATCGGCAAGCTTTTGTTTTGCCAGACGATGTCCAACCAACTAAGTCGGCCTGGTCAGGGTTCCAAGCGCTTTGTTAAAAAAATCAGGTGCCTATACTTGTGTATAAGGATTTCTGGTACCAAGAATTAACTGGGCACATGCACCCTTACTGTGCAACACGACCAATAACATTCAAGTCTACTATATGACCTATATATTTATGGTCCAAGACAGGGCATTCACAAAGGTCAGGTATAGTTGTGTTGGCTGTTGCCATTTTTTAAAAAAGATTTTATTTATTTATCTTTAGAGGGGAATGGAAGGAGAGAAGGAGAGAAATATCAATGCATGGTTGCCTCTTGTGAGTCCCCTGCTGGGAACTGGTCTGCAACCCAGGCATGTGCCCTGACCGGGAATCAAACCGTGATCGTGTGGTTCACAGGCCTGCGCTCAATCCACTGAGCTACACCAGCCAAGGCTGGCTTTTGCCATTTTTAATATATATATAATATATAATATATATATATATATATATTATTTTTAGAGATAGGGGAAGGGAAAAAGAAAGAGAGGGAGAAAAATGTCAGTCAGTTGTCTCTCACACTCACACCCCCCCAAACTGGGGACCTGGCCCACAACCCAGGCATATGCTCTGACGGGGAATCAGACCAGTGACCCTTTGGTTTGCAGGCCAGCGCTCAACCCATGGAGCCACACCAGCCAGGGCGGGTTGTTGTCATTTTTTTAATTTGATGATCTAAGGGAAAAGAAGTCAGTGTCCCTGACTAAATAGCCATGTATTGCATGTTTTAAACATTATTTTTAAAAAATCTTTTAGGTTCACTGTTTTAAAAATCATAAAATGTTTCTTACAAAAGAGCACTATACTGCGCATGCTCTGAATAGGTGCCAGGGACATATGGACTACTGTTACTTTTCCTCCCTGTCCCAAACCCCTCCCCAAATGTTACAGTGACCACAAAATGAAGTGGTCACAATAATTACATGGAGGGTGAGGGGAGCAGCAAAAAAAAACCAAAACAAAACAGAAAAAAATGAGAAGAAAGAGAAACAAAGGAAAAAAGTAATGACATAGGGAGAATTTTCCTTTTTAACCACGAGCAATGAACAAAAATTAAAACCCACTCACTCTGCCGCTGTTTCAGTGTTAGCGTTTGCACCCCGCCCCCAGGTCTGAGGAACAGCAAAGATTTCACTGCACCTCAAACGCAGAACCCCTGTGAAGCAGAGGCCTGCTGGGCTGTTTCAAATGGAAGCAGATTAAAAGAAAAACAAGATGCAGGACCCCTTCAGTTCTTCACTAGTCTTGGAAAAACTTTCCAGAATACTGCCTCATGCCATTCTGCACCAGATACTGCACTCTCCGTTTCTGACCCCATGTTCCTGTCAACGTAATGATCCAATCTTCAGACCCGTCTTAAGGCTCCTCATTTTTGACTGAAGCTCCTGATTGATGACAAATTTGTTTAATCCTCTGCCCACTTCTGCGGATAATAGATCTAGCCAAATCTTTGGTAATAGTTACTTGTGTAGTAACAACAGGTCCACCAAGATCACCATATGGGCCACGACGCCCTGCGCAAGAATAGTCATATCCGGAGCCACCCTGTGGCTTAGAAGCCATCTGCCATTCTGAGGGGCTCGGTGCATCTACTGCAGAGCCCCAGGTTTCATGGGCACTGAAACCAACCAGGCCACCGTAACGGTCTCCAGGTCTCCCTTTTCTGTCATAGGCCATTAGATCTCCTCCTCCAGGTGGCGGTGGTGGAGGAAGAGGAAGATTCCACGCTCTGCTATCACCCTGGCCACCTCACCCAGGAGGAGGGGAGAAGGTCCTGGCTGAGGGCTCACATCATCACAGTCTCTTCTAGATGGAGGCAGCGGACGCCACCCTGACCAGAAGGCATTCTGTTAAAACCACATCTTCTTGTGCACGGAACGTCCACGGCGGCCATCAAACATCATTGTAAAACCACCGCAATCATAGGTTTCACTGTAAAAATTGGGATCATAAGGTTGTGCTCATCCTTTCACGGGAGACCCTGACACAAGACCCAGGGGGATCTTCATGTGCTCTGCAACGCCGTCCGGGTTCCCGCCGCAGGAACAACTCTGTCAGTGCCGTGAGTGAGGACAGGGTTCCCGGAAAAGCTTTATTGTTGTCTGAGTTTTCTTTCAGGCTTCTTTGATTTCAGCACCTTTGACCCCCATCATTCCTCCTGCCAGACTCTGATGAATCAACAGTCTCGATTTGCAGTTGGTCGCTTTCTTTATAGTGTTGGTAATTTAAGCATTCCACAGCATGGGATTCGAGGGGGTGCTGGCTGGTGGCAGTGGGCGATGGCAACTCTTCCAAAGCCCCCTTCCAAGATAGGGTAGATTGTCTTCAGTATTTCTCCAGTGGTTTCAGTACCAACACTGATACCGAATGTGTGCTCGTGATCCACGCTGCCTGGAACTGAAGCGCTGGCCTTGTGGTCTGTATAGGCAGAGCTTTAATATTCTTGCACCCTTTCCAATCGCCGCCCCCCCCCAGCACTCTTGTTCTGAAGCAGAATGTGTAATTCAACCATCTCATCAGTGTTTCTAGATCTTTGAAAAGCTTCTTCTTCTTCCATATCTTCTGCAGGGTGTTTACCAATTTCACCATTGGTTCTGGTGTAGGGGATGGCAGCCTCTAGCTGTTCAGTTTCCATTTCCTTGGAATATATGGACACACCAAGCACTCAAGGCCACCATCCCTATGCCACCATGCCACCCCAGCTGGTCACAGCTAGACAAAGAATGAGAGCAGGGCCCCCATATGTTTTAAAAATTCTTGCAGCACACTGGTTGAAAATTGCTGATCTAATACATTAAGGTCTTGGGGGGAAGGATGTGAAAAGATACTGTCTGTAGGTGGAGCGGGCATAGTGAGGAGAAGGGGAGGCCCTCTGTGCCATAAGGGGCCCTGTCTGGTTGCCCGCCTGGACGCTGTTCCTCATCCCTTCCTATTTGGCTCTCTCTAGCAAGTTGGTTAACAGGTGGACTTCCATCAGGTATTGCGGAGCAGAGGTTAAGTGCCAGGCTTCAGCATTAAGACCTGTGTATCGATATTAGTTGCATGACCTTGCACAAGCTACTTACCCTTTCGGAGCCTCAGTTCCCTCATCTGTAAAGTGCATTGCTGTTTAATAGAGTTGTGAGTTTTATTTTATTTTTTTAAAGACTTTATTTATTTATCTTTAGAGGGGAAGGGAAGAAGAGAGAAGGTGAGAAATATCAATGTATGGTTGCCTCTCGTGAGTCCCCTGCTGGGAACTGGCCTGCAACCCAGGCATGTGCCCCGACTGGGAATCGAACCTCGATCGTGTGGTTCACAGGCCTCAATTCACTGAGCTGCACCAGCCAGGGCTAGAGTTGTGAGTTTTAAATGAAATGTTTTGTATGAGGCATTAGGCACAGTGCCTGGCACCCGTAGGGCAACCCCACGTTATATAACACCCAGCCTCGGGGAGGTTACATCTTATTTCTGGGAGAGGGCAGAAGTGTACCTGCAGATGGTTTCATAGGACAGTCCAGCAGTGGAGGAGGAAGGGTAAAAGCAATCTTGGCATCTGACATTTGGTCCTGACAACAACCATGAGTCAGCCTCAAGTGCTGAGGGACCGGCAGCGTTCTTAGCACTGCTGGGCATGTGCTGTGGTCCTTGGCCACGGTCCTCTTCAGTCA
The DNA here is from genome assembly GCF_014824575.4 of Sturnira hondurensis. Taxonomy (NCBI): domain Eukaryota; kingdom Metazoa; phylum Chordata; class Mammalia; order Chiroptera; family Phyllostomidae; genus Sturnira; species Sturnira hondurensis. Next base: position 297,066 of record NW_028094263.1, on the reverse strand, counting down.
CGCTGTCTGAAGGCTGTTCTTGTAAATCTGGCCTGGGTTCTTAAAAAAAAAAAAACAGCCTCCCCACGTGATGTCATGGTCCAGCCTGGGTCAGGGAAGGAGGGGAGTAAGTTATGTGCAGGCTCTTAATTCTGGGGTTAGATCTTACTTCTGGAGGGTTTAATCTGGTCTTGGAAGAAACTCAGTCTTTCTCCCTTCCTTTCAAGACCCAGTGGGGAACCAGTGCTCCGATTTAGAGTGATAGGGAAGTGATAAATCGTAATGATTAAGGCATGAAGCTCAGCATCAAGCAGCTCTGGGTTCGAATCTTGACTCTTCCAAACACTCCCTCCAGAACCTTGGGCAAACCATTCCTCTTTTCTCATTTCGCCCATGGATGAGATAATTCTGATGTTATGGTGGTAAGGGTTAAAGAAATATGTGCAAAGGGCTTAGCACGTGTGTCAGCAAACACACTGTGGAGCACATAGTAATTGCTTGATAAATGATAGCTACTGTTAAGTCCTCTGCATGTGATAAGGAATATACCTCATTGACCAAATAACCAAATATTGACCAAGTGGTCAATATACTTGACCATTTTCTATGCTTTTTACCAATCTGAGCACCAAAGTTTTCTTGAAAACCATTTTCCCTCTGAGAGGTGTTCATGCTTCTCATACTGATAGCACCGTGACTCTGGAGATAAGGAGGTTAGGGGGAGATGAGTAATTGTGTCCTATCCCTTTGTTTTCCCCTCCTTAGCCAGCTGGCTCCGTGGCTGCAGCCCTCCTGGTTCTCCTTGTTGCCTCTCTGGCCTCTGAAGATGTCTGTCTCCTCTCTCCAGCTTGGAAAGATCAGCCCCACCCAGCCAGAACTTCTGACTTCCCTGACCCTGACTCTCCCCCACATCCTCTGTGCTTTTCTCTTTATTTTGCAGACAGCTGGGGAAGAGGTCAGCGTGTGTGAATGTCTCTGTGCCATAGAGACACTAATTCCAGGATTCTCAACGTGTAACTTCATTGGGTGGGAGGCCTCTAGTGCTTTTTACTTCTTTGTGTGTGTGTGTGTGTGTGCATGCGTGCGTGCGTGTGTGTATTCAGGGACAATGCTGAGGGTTAGAAATGGCACTTCTAAATCTCTCCCCCTGCTTTAGACAGGATGGCCCTTAGCCTGTAATAAGGGAAATGTACAAGGCAGAAAGGCCTCTACACAGGAGAAGTCAACCTAGGTTGGGGCCAGAAATCTCAGGTTAATGTCCACTTGGACCAGAACCATATTCTTCACTAGGGGGTGGAAGTGGGGTAGGGACAGAGGAATGAGGGAATGTATAGGAAAGGTAAAGACCAGACTCCACTGGAAAAAAGACTAAAAAAAAAAAGACTAAAAACAATACTATGCATGAGTTAGAAGCAAAGTGGTGTATCTACACATGGTATCATGGAAAGATATCCAAGACATGCTATTAAGTAAAAAAAGAAATCACTGAACAACTAGGATATTAAATCATATTTATGCCTTTTTTAAGTGCAAAATATGTGAGGGGGTGGGAAAGAAATGGGGCTATAAAACTTTCTGTGTTTAAATATTTTGCAGTTCAACAGAGATTGAACTGTGGACGAAATTGGAAACTCTGGCTTCACTGTGGTCATGTGTTCTCAATGTCACCTCAACAACAGGGACACTGGGTCTGCACCCTGAAGAAGTGTGGCCCTCGTGGAGGACAGATCTGCTCAGGCCCTCCTGTTCGGTTGTCCCCAGAGGACAGACAAATACTCTCTACACCAAGTCATGCCAAGAAACAGTTCAAGGGGTTGATGACTCAGAAATCCTGCCCTGTCCTTGGAGGGTCCCTTAAATTTCATGTCTCTCCTGTCCCCTGCTACCCCTCTGAAACTTTCCAAACCGAAGCTCTTTGACCTGTGAGCCCTGAAGCCTTCTTAACCACACTTGGTTAGGCGATCATCATAGCAACACCCTTAAAAGGGAGCAGGTTTGAATCTTTTTATATTTTGACTTACTGCCAGATTATTTAAGTGATTCAAAAGAAAAAAGTAGCCCTGACTGGGGTGGCTCAGTGAATTGAGCGCCGGCCTGCAAACTGAAGGATTCCCAGTCAGGGCGCATTCCTGGGTTGTGGGCCAGGTCCCCAACTGGGGACGTTTGAGAGGCAACTGACGGACATTTCTTTCTCTCGCACTTCGGTGTTTCTCTCTCTCTCTCTCTCCCTCCCTTCCCCTCTTTCTGGGAATAAATAAATAAAAATATGATTAAAAAGAAAAAATGAATTATGCAACAAGTATATACTTACGTATTTATACGCAGTTAAAAAGTATGTTTTATAGCAAAAGTGGTACAGTTTAAAGTATAAATGGAGGGCATAGGTGTAGCTCAGTGGATTGAGCGTGGGCCTGTGAACCAGAGGATCACGGTTCGATTCCCAGTCGGGGCACATGCCTGGGTTGCAGGCTGGTTCCCTGCAGGCCAACTCCCAGCAGGGGACGCACAAAAGGCAACCATACATTGATGTCTCTCTCTCTCTCTCCTGCCCCTCTAAAGGTAAATAAATAAATAAAATTAAAGTATAAATGGGTTTAGAAAAGGGAGGTAAGGACTCCCAGGGGTGGAAAATGGGACATCCCGTGAAAGAACCTGTCCCTAATGAAGCCCTGTTTGTCCCTTGGCTGCGGAACATAGGACTATCTCCTACGGCAACTAGGAGGATGAAACTGTGCTCTCCAGTCCCCGTTCAGCCCCAGAGAGCCCCCACAGCTGACCCCAAGTTATCAGAATGCTTCCAGGGGTCAGTGAAAACATCCAACTATCTCACTGCTAAGAAAAAGTGGGAAGAGGAAAATGAGGAGGAGAGAAAATTCCCAGGATTTAGAACCTGCCTTCAGGATCCTAACCGACGTTTCTTTTCATCCGCTTTCACCATGCTGCCCCCTATTGAGACCCGTAATCTTGACCCCAACCCCAGTCCTAACCACCACAGGCTCAAGTGCTTCTGACCCTAAGCCAGTGGAAATGGCTGGTTTTGCGTTCCGTCCCTCCTTGCTTCCTCTTTCCATCTTATAACCTAGAATTTTTATCCGGGCCATGTTTTTGTTGTTTGGTTGTTTGTTCTTTGTATTTTAAAAAGAGCAATCCCAGGGGGCAGGGAAGGGGTGGGTTTTCTCCCTGGCTGAAGTGGCTGCGAGGTGCCCGGCTCTTTCCTGCACGTGGTAGAAGACGACCCTCTGCGGAAGGGCTTTGGAGTTTATGCCACCTCCCTCCTCCCCCCGGATGCCTTTCTAAAGCCACCTCTTGGCCCCAGCTATGGAGGAGAACCACAGGTTAGCAGTGGTGACGATTCAAGAGCTTAAGACCCTGAAATGAAGCTTTTGCAGAGAGAACACGAAAGATAATTCGTGGTGGGCAGGGATCAGTAAACTTGGACAACAGCAGCAGCTGAGTTCAGGGGTCAGTGTCTGGGAGTAATTTAGGAAAGTTCGGTGCTGACAGCTGTGTCTGAAGTTGAATGTCATGGCTGAGCCAGCTCCTGGGCTCCTGCACTGCTTGAGGCGGATGAAGCTCTGGCTCAGACCACAGAGACAGTCGTGTGTGGCAGAAGTCAGGGCCCCTGGGGCTGCAGGATCCCTATGCTACTTACCAGCAGTGTGATCTTAGGCAAGACCGTAGGAAAGGAGGAAAGGAAACTAGCATCTACTGTGTGAACGCAATGCGCTTTCGCAGATATCATCCTCACGACAGTCTAGTGAAGAAGGGGACGTCCCTGTTTTACATGGACGGCGGGGGGGAGGGGGGTACGCTAAGAATCTGTAAAGTGAACTGAGTCACTCCAGGAGAGGAGAAAGATGGAACGGGACTCAGGGCTTCCGAACTCCAAGTTCTTGGCTCTTTCCCCTCAGCTCTAGCTTATTTCCCCCTGAAACGGGGATAATAATGCGCCCATCTCACGAATGAAGTCACACACTGTAGATTCTAACCCGCCCCCCCGCCCTCCACCTTCTCACGACTTTGGTCCTGAAGAGGTGTGGCCACCTTCCTTCTGGGAATACAGTCCGTTTACTTTTGCCCTTCTCCCCAATTCTGTTTGTGGGTCCAGGCCCCAGGAGGTACCTCGAAGGGAGGTATTTGGACTTTGGTTCTCCTGCTACCTCTACCCCCAGGCCTTTCGCGGACTCTGGAGGGCCGGCTCTCTTCCCTTCCCCGGTTTTAGCAGGCGGACTGACATCACTGGGTGTTCCCAGGCAAACTTGGAACCCTGAGCCCAGCTCCGGGGCGCCTCCCCCCCACCGCCCAGGGCAGCCCTAAGCCCCTGCCTTAGATACTGAGGAGCTGAGAGCCCCCACCCCACACTCGAGCGCCCTCTCCTGCAGGTCCCTCCGAGGACAGCCTACTCCCGGGCCCACCTCCCCTCGAAGGAGAACGGACAACTAGAGTCCCTGGAGTGAATGTGGGGAGACTCCAGTAAGTCCTAGGCGCCACGCGGCCGAAGCCAGGAAATGGATCCGGGTTCTGGGGTTACGAGGGGAGCTGTCCAGCCCCGCGGGGTGAGCTGGAAGAAAGGGTGGGCCTTCGCTGGCGAGGCGGAGGCAGCCGCGGGCGCCAGGGTCGGGTGGGGCTGTGACTGCCCCTTCAGCCCGCCGGCCCCGGGCGTCGCCCCCGCCCCCCGCGTGGCCGCCTCTGTCCCAGCCCCTGCGAGGAAGCGGCGCGGCTTCCTGCGGCTGGGGCCGGGGATATAGGCGCCCCCGTCCGGGCTCCGCGCCGCCGCCCCTCCTCGCTTGCCTGCCGCGCGCGCGATGGCCCGGCTCCGGGCAGAGAGTGCCGCCGGCGGCCGGTGGATCCCGGCGACCCGCGCGGGGGGACGCTCAGCGCTCCTCCTCCTCCTCCTGCTGGGCGGTGAGTGCATCGCGCCCGGGCGCGGGTGGGAAGCGCGGGAGGCCCTGGAGGGGAGTGGGGCTGGACGGCGGAGGCCGGAACGGGCCCTGGGCTGCTGTGCAAAACGGACAGCACTGTCCTTCGGGCTGTTCCTGGAAAGGACGCCGCGCAAGCTGCTTCCCGCTAGGGGAAACCTGGAGCGGGGCCCCTCGGAGAGCTTTTGGGACCTCTGGGGCTGGGGAGGAGGGAGGAGGCTTGGGATCCGAATGTGAGTGGGAAGGCGCTGGTGCCAGCCCCTCTCTTCTGGACACTGAGGCACCCGTGGGTGGATTATTCCTCCATCTCTTCTGAGAGTAGCTTTGACTTCCAACGGTCTCAGCCTCCAACTCACACCCATCAGCCTCCAACTCACACCCATCCTCCAGGCTCTACTGCCACTCCATATCCTCTCCCATTTCTGCCCACAGCTGTCCTGACGCCCCAGGATTCCATGGCTCAGCTTCTTACTACCCCTGGCAGCTTGGAGTCCGAAGGTGAGAGTGGCCAGCCCCTGTGGGGAGGTGGCCTGGGGCAAGAGGAGAGGCAAGTCAATGGGGAGGGTTCCTTTCCCACAAGACAGGCTCCTAAGCTGGTGCACCTCACAGCCGGGTTGGAAGACCCCAGAAAAAGTGTATGTGGACATCTCATTTCTGCCCACAGCTATCCGGAAGCCCCAGAATTCCGTGGCTCAGCTTCTTACCACCCCTGGCAGCTTGGAGTCAGAAGGTGAGTGGCCAGCCCCTGTGGGGAGGTGGCCTGGGGCAAGAGGAGAGGCAAATCAGTGGGGAGGGTTTTTTACCTCTACAAGGCAGGCCTCTAAGCTGGCCCACCTCACAGCTGGGTTAGAGGACCCTAGAAAAAGTGTATGTGGGAACTGTCGTCAGTCTGAGAAGTGCTGTGCACATGGAAGGCATTAAAATTTTCCTGAGCTAGGACCTTTCTCAGCAGGTTGCTGGGAAACTTTCTGAGGCTGTCCTGGCAGTTCCTACATTGAAAGACAGTGCGTTTTGGATGGAAGTATCTGGACCAGAGGGCTTGGGGGGCAGGGCGGGTGTGGTCAATGTGCAGTATTAATGCCCACAGGGAAGGCGCTGGAAGAGTACGGTCAGAGAATTGAACTTTGCTGGCATAACTATACGGATTATATGGACTCTGTCAAAGGAGACTGGTGCGACTGGACTGTAATTAGCAGGTAGGGGCCATGCTGGAGGGTGGTTTGGGCCAGGGATGGGGCTTGCTCTTTGTGGCTGGGTCTTGAGTAAATGTGGGGCACTCCTCACCTCGGGCCCAGCCCCTCCCTCACTCTAGGCCTCTCCTGCCCCCAGGCCTTATAGCTACCTGCAAAATTGTTTGGAACAGAACGCGGACGACTTTCACCTGGGTTTCCCCAACCCCATGGCAGAAGAGTTCATCTTGGAGACTCACCACATCCACTTTGCCAACTGCTCCTTGGTGCAACCCACCCTCTCAGACCCCCCAGAAGACGTGCTTCTGGCCATGATCATAGCTCCCATCTGCCTCATCCCATTCCTGGTCACACTCGTGGTGTGGAAGAGTAAAGACAATGAGACCCAGGCCTAAGCGGGCAGGAGTTTCTCAGCAGCCGCCTCACTACTCCTTTCTCCAGCCACCACCAGGTCTCTCACCCTGTCTCCCCTCCCCCTTCTCTCACTCGCTCCCCATAGCCTTAGACTGGTGGAAATGGGACTGGGTGGGGTCATGGCACAAATTCTGTAATCTTCAAAATAAAAGCTTTCTTTTGTACACTGTCCTCCCCATCCCGGCGGGGCCTGTGTCCTTCCCGGAGTCTGGCATCCCCACAGGCCCTCAGCTCTGGGCAGCAGAGCAGGAACAACATGGATAGACCCATTGTTTTGTTCACTCTCCTGCCCCTCACAGGCCCCCACCCCGCCCCCACACAAGGCCACACTCCTACATCCCTCCCGCCCAAGGTGGGACCTTTCCTGCGCCGATCCAAACCCAGCTTCAGGAAACGTGCGGGAAGAGACTCCCTTCCTCTCCGGACAACTGCTGGGGGGGGCAGGGGGAGGGGCAGGGAGGACTCTTGCTGTGACTCCTACAAGAAGGAAGGGGGGCCGCCCGAGAGCCCTGAATTTTCCCCTCATTTATGTTCACTCCTAGAGACTGGGAATAGGAGCCCTGATCTGAACGACTGGAGCCCACCCCAAAGACCTCAGGATTGAGGACAAAGGCAGTGGGGGCTCCCCCAGCTAGGTTCACCCCAGCACTCTCCCATCCAGGTCCCTGGCCCGCATCTTACATTGTTCTGGACCCCGGGGGTGTGGCCTACAGCTGTACTGCCCCCTGGTGTCCACTAAATAGCAGCAGACGGATGTGTGGTGGATGAAGCTCAACGCGAGAGATTGGACCCTGAGGTCAGAGACCTGTCATCTCCGCAGCAAACGCTGTTTCTTAGCTCGACCCTTCTCTCAGCCTCCTGAGTTACACTTATGCTCCCTTAAGATACTTCCCCACTTTTGACATAAGAAATGTCCAAACCTGTAGGGAATTTTTATAAAAGTTTACTTGAGTTCAAACTGACAGCATATGCCAGCAGCAAGCTCTTCGTTCCTCTGAAGAGTTACAGTTTTGCAATTTCTTTTATGCATTCGAAATTAAGGAAGGGACATAAGTCAGATTGTGTGAAGGTGGGAGAAAGTAATGTGGGGATTGGATTTTAGGATAGTTAAGATTGTTTGCTCTTTGAGAGTGGTTGTGCCTTAGAAGCCGGGGTTTGAAAAGGCATTTTCAAAGGTGTGTTAACCTAGATACACAGGAACAATGGGCAGAGCTCGCATAAGACAATAAACCTTTTACTACAAATTTATACGTCTGGGGCGTGAGTACCCACTATGACCTGCCCAGTTAGAAATGTATGGTTTATTACAGCACTTTTCATCTGCATTACTTTCTGGGGACATACCTAGTCTCCGTGACTCACCATTTTGGCGTAGGGACACTCCTGTAAGTCCCTTGGACAGTGAGGCTCAGTTCTCACCAGGGAAACCTCACCTCCAGTTCTCCTTGAGGCAAACTGCCAGGTCATCAAAAATACCTAGAGTCCTGCCCGGGGTGGCTCAATCGGTTGGGTGTCATTCTGCAAGGCGAGAGATCGCTGTTTTGATTCCGGGTGGGCATATACCCACATTGCAGGTTTAGTCCCTGGTCAGCGTGCAGGGGAGGCAGCTGATAGAAGTTTCTCCCTTGCATCAATTTTGCTCTCTCTCTCTCTGTCTCCCTCCCTTCCCCTCTCTCTAAAAATAAATAAGTAAATAAATAAATCTTTAAAAAATTATCTAGAGAATAACTTTGTTCTCCATACAGACACCTGTTTATTCCTCATGGCACCTAAAGTCTCTTCAGGAACTTTTCTTTCCTCCTTGTTGAAATACTGGCCTCCATAAGTGTACGCACATCCATTTCCTAGACATGCCTGTCTATTCCTTAGATGTGCCTTCGTATGCTTCCTGGAATGTATCTGTTCATTCTCTGAGACACACTTCTTCTCTCAGGACACACCTGTCTATCTAGAGACACACTGTTTTTCACCCGAGACAAATTTTTCCTCTGTTTCCATGAATGAGTATGTCTTCTTCAAAGATATATTTATGTTTTTCTTGGCTCACATATGCCTTCATGAATTTTACTCATGTACGTCAAAGATTTGCTGGTATAAGACACTGTGTGTAGTGTGTTGTGTTGGACAGATAAGTTAGATGAGACTTGGTTTCTGGTCTCCGTGGCTTTCATCTAGTAAGGAAAGCTGGCATGCACAAAGACACAAAAACAATGCCGTGTGTGATGAGAGTTATGCAGGGAATACAAACCAAGCGTTTGTAGGAGTGCAAAGGAAGGATGCGTCACATCTAGCAGAGGAGTGATTGCAGGAGGCGAGATCACAAGAGGGTGCTGTGGAAGGGCTACAGGAATGGGCTTTAGGGGGAGTGCATTCCATTGGGGGGCAGGGGTGGAAAGTAGAAAGGGAGATGAATTAGGAAACAATTGTAATAATCCAGACTTGAGAAAAGGGGAACATGAGCCCTGGCTGGTGCAGCTCAGTGGATTGAGCGCGGGCCTGCGAACCACACGATCGCGGTTCGATTCCCAGTCAGGGCACATGCCTGGGTTTCAGGCCAGTTCCCAGCAGGGGACTCACGAGAGGCAACCATACATTGATATTTCTCTCCCTCTCTCCTTCCCTTCCCCTCTAAAGATAAATAAATAATCTTAAAATTAAAAAAAAAAGAAAGTTAAAAAAGGGGGGAGGGGGACATGAACCAAAAAGTGTGGCGAGTGAAGAAATGAAAAATAATTTAAAAGTAGGAGAGATGATTAAAAACAGGAGGGAACCAACAGGGATTTTGATACAAAGCAGATGGCAGAGAGGAGACATTAGAGCTGACTCAGGCTTTGAACCTCAGTTACTCAAACAATGATGGGAGTAATCATAGAAAAGGGCCATTAATAGGAGGTGGTAGCCTGAAAAAGAGGATATGCAATATGAGATAAAAATGGAACAAGCTGTTCTATCTCACAGCAGGTTAGAAATGGGGTGGTGATGGTGGTGGTAGAAATAGGGTGGAGCTGGAAACACGTGTTTAGGAGTATTCTGCACAGAAACGTCATGTAAAGCCATGAGAGGGATGAAAGTTCTAAGAGTGAAGGTGTATTGAAAAGAAGACCGAGGTTAGGTACTTAGGAAAAACCCATATTTAGAGTATGAGGAAAAAGGGAGACAAAGGGAAAGATTAGAGAGACAGTAGGAGAACAAGGGTAAGACAGTGCCATGGGAGCAAAGGAGATGGTACCCTTTGAAAGATCGTTATCAAATGAATGGTTCTTTCATTCATTCAACAAAGATTTGTTGGGCATCCTGTGAACCAAGAACTGTGCACAATGAAGGTGTTGGGGATCAGACAGGAAATTGAGAGGATGGCAAAGTCAAGGATAAGACATAATTTCTTTTGTTTTTTAAAAGATTTAAAAAACTTATTTATCTTTAGAGGGGAAGGGAAGGAGGGAGGGAGAGAAATATCAATGTATGTTTGCCTCTTGTGCGTCCCCTGATGGGAACTAGCCTGCAACCCAGGCATGTGCTGTGACTGGGAATCGAACTGCAATCCTTTGGTTTGAAGGCCCGCACTCAATCCACTGAGCTACACCAGCCAGGGCAATTTCCTTTTTAAAAATTGAGTTACTTGGGGTGGTATTGGTTCACCAAACCACACAGGTTTCAAGTGTACAACTTAATAAAATACCCTCTGCACACTGCTTCATGTGCCCATCACCTCAAGCAAAGCCTCATTCTGCTCCACTCCTGCCACCCCGCCTCTGGCTATCACCATACTCTTGTCTCTGTCTATGTGTTATGTATATATGTTTTTTGGCTAATCCCTTCATTTTATTTCATGCAGTTTCCCATCCTCCCTCTCCTCTGACAGCTGTCAGTCTGTTCCATGTATCCTTGACTCTGTTTCTATTTTGTTTGTCAGTTTATCTTGTTCATTAGATGCCACATATGGGTGAGATCATATGGTATTTGCCTTTCTCTGACTGGCTTATTTCGCTTAGCATAATAATCTCCTGGTCCATCTATGCTGTTGCAAAAGGTAAGAGTTCCTTTTTAATGGCTGGGTAGTACTCCATTGTGTATATATACCACAGGTTTTTTATTGTATTTTTTCCATTACCATTTAGTTCCCTTATATCCTCCCCACCCCCTGCAATCACCACACTGTTGTCCATGTCCATGAGTCTTTTTTCCTTTTTGCTCAATCTCTTTACCCCACAACCTCTCCCCACTGTACCATAGCTTTTTAAAATTCTGGTTTTTTATTTATTAAATTTGAGAGAGCAAGAGAGAAACATGAATTTGTTGTTCCACCCATTTATGCATTTATTGGTTGGTTGACTCTTGTATGTGCCCTGACTGGGGATTGAACCTGTAACCTTGGCACTGCACTCTAACCAACCAAGCTACCCAGCTAAATCTGTACCACAACATTTTTATCCACTTATCTGCTGATGGGCACTTGGGCTGTTTCCAGAACTTGGCTGTGTAAATAACACTGCAATGAACACAGAGGTGCATCTACTCTTTCGGATTAGAAGGACACTACATATTTTCACCTCCACCCATTTGTAGGCTAGGAGAGAGGAGGTAGGGGAAAGAAAATCAGGGAAGATTCCTCCAGAGAAGTCCTGGAGGAAGTTGAAAAGGTGAGATAAGAACATATGCCAACAGGTTGTCCTTATTAAGAAACAGCAACACTTCTTCCTCTGAGTCCAAAAGGAAGGAGTAAAAGTGAAGAGCAATTTTTGAGGGATGAATCAAGTATGATGACAGACAGAAAGGGAAAGACTAATAGGTTCACATGCATGGCCTCAATGTCATAAAATAGAGTTAAAGGGCATTCTGCAGAGAGGGATGAAATGGGGACACATGGAATGGCTTCATGAATGTGGAAAAGTTTGAAGAGTCACCTTAAGGGACGTGACAGGGAGTCAATAAAAGTCAAAGGGTCGGGAGCATTTGAGATCTTGCTCCCCAACACAAGTTGTCAGTTTGGTTCAAATAAACTCTTAAAAATAAAAAGACAAAGGTTCACTGGCTGCACTGAGGGCCCAGTAGTGAGGTTAGTGAGGGAATGCTCAGTCGGCATGTTCTGGTGATTTCATTTTTGTAATATTCCCCTGCTAAGGAATGACAAAAAGGGAGTGTGGGTGGGCAGGGAGCAACTATCCTGGTTTGGAAACTGACCAGCAGGCAGTAGGTAGGTAAGGGGACAGAATTGAGTAGTCTAGCCTGGTTAAGGAGTCAGATAGACCAAAAGGGGTCTGGGACTTGAGACCTGGAAAGTGAGGACATGAGATGAGAGAGAGATGGCTCTGCTCAAAGATGGCAACTTGGAATCACGGAAGAAGAGCTGTTTCCGCAGATCAAAGTTATGAATGTGCTCCCACTGGCTCGACAGGAGACTGAGGAGTGGTGAAAAGTCAAAGGTCGTAGGAATCGAGGAGACTGGGGGATTGTAAGGCGTTTGACTTAAATGGCAACTGACCGACACAAATGTTAACATTGAAAGAAGCCTAGCATAGTGGACACAAGTCTAGGCTTTGGTCTGGAGACCTGGGGATCTACTCGAAGTTTTGTTAACAAACTGTGCTGCTGTGAGGGAGTCACTGGTCTTCTTTAGGGTTGACTCAGACTTCACAGAGCCCTTTCCGCTCTAAACGGTAAGGATTTCTAGGATAATGGCAAGGGGCTAGGATAATGGCAAGGGGCTGGCCCCTCTCTTAGCTCTTTTCTTTTCAGGCAGATCCTTTCCACTAGGTTGGTCCCTCCTTCTCCAGGAAAGGGTGCGGAACCTTTCTGCACCGCTTCCTGCCCGGACGTGCGGAAGCCGAGACCGGAAGTCCTTTGCCTGGAGGTTCCGGGTTTTCTGGACTACTACGATGGCGATGAGTTTCGAGTGGCCGTGGCAGTATCGCTTCCCGCCCTTCTTTACGTGAGGCTTAGACCCCCGAGAAGCCCCGCTATGCCTCCCTTCCCTTCTGGGACCCCGGGAGGGGGAGAAAGGATCCGGTCGCCACCATTCTCAGCCCCTCATTTTCTCCCCCAAACGCGCCTCCGGCGAGTGCTTCCTCCCGCCCTCTCACTCCTTGTAATTCTGCAGCCCACCTCCTTCACCCGACAGGTTACAGCCGAACGTGGACACTCGGCAGAAGCAGCTGGCCGCCTGGTGCTCGCTGGTGCTGTCCTTCTGCCGCCTGCACAAACAGTCCAGCATGACGGTGATGGAAGCTCAGGAGAGCCCGCTCTTCAACAACGTGAAGCTACAGCGTATCCTCCCTCAGGCTCGTCCACAGCCCCCACACATGCACTTCCACACTTCGCCACATGCCCAGACTTCACACACCACCCCCTCCCCTTCACCCACGGTAGTCAGGTTCCCATCCAGACTGGTCTTGCGAAAGAGCAGGTATATGGCGCTGGAATCCATTTTACACCCCCTGCCCCCAAACCCAAATGCAGCACCGAGCCCTCTTGTCCTGGGCAATGATGGGTACCCAGGTGTCATTCAGGTCTTACAACCTCCGACCTGAAGCCAAGTCCCAAACTTTTCAACCTGAGCCCTGTTGACCCTGGATTGCCAGAGCTGGTCATTGTGAGGCTTAATCTCAGGTATGGCCTTTAGGCATGTTCTCCACCGACTCTCCTCCCCCCAGGAAGTAAGGGTCATTTGTTTTTGCTGCCTGATTCATCCCTAAAATATCTGTGCAGGAAGGAGAGAGGACAGAGGGCTATAAAACATAATACCTTTCATTTCGTAAAGCTCTTCTTCTTAACTGGGTTGGTTTATCTTTAACTTCTCCCCCCCCCCCCCATATCCAGGAAATGCCGATTTATAGCCCATTGGGACTTGGACATAAATTTATCTGGGGGGAAGAGGTAGGGGGCAGGTGGTTCTCAGCATGAGACCGGCTCTGCCATTTCTCTTTTTGTATTTTACCCATCACCATTTATCCCCCTATACCCTCTTCCACCTCTCCCCACCACCGGCCTTTTCTGCAGTCACCACACTGTTGTCTGTGTCCATGAGTCCTTTCTCTCTTTTTCTTTTTTGCTCAGTCACTCTTCTGCCCTCAACCTTGGCTCTGTGAATTTTTATCCCACCGAATTCCATTAATGCCATTCCTTTAACCTTAAACCAGGGAAGCTCCCTGTGGAATCAATCCAGATTGTACTAGAGGAACTGAGGAAAAAAGGTGGGTTCAGTTCCCCAGATTCCTTATTTTTCCTCCTAGTTGGGTTTTCTTGAGGGCAGATTAACGGAAGTGTCTTTTAGTAACTTTTCTCTCTCCCCTGGCTTGAAGCCCGGAGTCCTCTGTACGGTAGATAGCTCAGTTCCCCAGGTCCTTTCTCCCATCGGTGTACAAAGTCTTTCCTTGTGTGACCTAAGACCTAAGGAGATGTAGAAAGGGAATGGGTGCCTTGCAGGCAGCAACAGTAAAACAAGTTTCAAATTTCTCCTTCTGAAAGCCGAGTCTCTTCTACTCTGTTCCACCTTGGTTTTTGCCTCTTTGTCCCTTCTCTGAACATGGTGCTTTCATAAGTATCTGTTTTGCAGGGAACCTCGAGTGGTTGGATAAGAACAAGTCTAGCTTCCTGATCATGTGGCGGAGACCAGAAGAGTGGGGGAAACTCATCTATCAGTGGGTGAGACTATTCTGCTGCAGCGACAAATGCACGGCACAGGAGAACTGTCCCTGGTATTCCCAGATCCAGACTGAGCAAAGTAACGGGGGACGGGGTGGCCGGGGGGGCGGTGGACAGACAGAGGAAGTGTAGGTATTCCAGGCAAGACTCTTTCGGTGACCTCATTTCCATGGCTGCACAGAAGTCCCCTTTCTTTGCCTGTTGGGAGACCAGAGGCTACATGAGGCCGTGTTTGGAGAATGCAGTACTGGGAACTACGAGTACTATTGTTGGCTGGAGCCTCTGGCCACAGAAGATAAATGGGGAAAGGAAGGAAAAAAACAACCACCCCAAAATGGGGCCCCTCCCCCTCATACCCATACAGAGCTGTCCACGATATGAATTTGACCTTCTGAACTGTTGTGGGTGTGGGGACAGACCCTGTGCCCCAAATTCCCAGCCACCACCAGCTCTAAACATTCCCAAGAGAGAAAGGGGAAGAAGTGTCAACAACCAAAATATAACAAACACATACCACCCATTTTTAAACAGGAAAACAACCCGAATGAGAGGTCACTCTCAGACACGTGAAGGCCTGCGGTTTCGTGGTTCCGAAAGTGTGTGTACACATATAAATATAGCACCTGCAGGGTTTGTGGGTTTTAGCCACTTCTCTGCAGAGGTGATAGCCCTGCTTTGGGACTGGGTACCGTTCCTGGGTCAGAGGCAGGCGGCTGGCCAGTTCTCCGGGGACACTCCTGATTCTTATTCAGTCCCTGTTTTTGTGTCCATAGGTTTCCAGGAGTGGCCAGAACAATTCTGTGTTCACCCTGTATGAACTGACCAATGGGGAAGACACGGAGGATGAGGGTAATGCCTTTCCATTCCCCCAGTTTTATGGTCTGAATCCTCTCTGGTCCTCGTTTAAATGACATTCAGACTTCCCATTTCACTGGCTCTGAATTCCAAATATTACATAATTCAAGGGTTTTCAGCCCATTTCTATTATTTGCATAAACCACCTGAATTCACATACAAAGAAAACCCCAAATTTTGTCTGTGGGGTGTATGTGTATTTTTCTAGAGATAGAGTCCATGTCAGGTTTCGAAGGGTATCTGTGACCCATGAAAAGTTAAGAATTAGGAGTGTAGACACCAAAGGTGGAGCCAGGGCAGGAGATTAGGCCTGAAATCTCACTTCTTGCTGGCTCAGGCTTTCTTTCATCCTTTATTCTTACGGAGGGCTTAAGATTTGTGGGCCTGAGCTGAAGGGATTGGGCCAACACCCTCAGTCCTTTTAAGTGCTTTGTTTTCTGGCCAGGCAGTGATTTGCATACTGTTTGCTTTTATATAGTATAAATATTCTCTTAGCTCTTTTATTTCTGCCTTTATATTCTGTCCCCCAGGATCACCAAAATTTCCAGTCTTTGCTGGGGGGAGGGGATGCCTCCCCTTTCTGCCAGGACTTGGCTGCCCCAACAGAGTTTGCAGCTCTTGGCTCTCCCCTCCTGCTCTGCAGGCTTCTGCTTGCTGCGCCCGCCATCACCTATGACTTCAGTGCTGCTGCCTTGCCCAGCCCACCACCCAGGCTGGGCAAGGCTGAAGGCCTCCTCAGAAAGCAAGCTTCCTGACTCAAGAACTGGGCCCCCACAGGGGATGAGATATGCAAGCCTGTCAGGGCTTGCCTCCTGCCTCTCTCATCTCCCTGCAGTATATTGCCTTATCTCCAGACACTCAGCTGGCCCTTGGCTCCCAGCCTGGTTCCTTTTAACTAGGAAAGGGCAGATATCTGTGCTGGACCTTAACTGTCTCCTGGCCAGATGTATGGCTATAGTTCTTTGTGTTAGGACAGGTCCTTAGGATGGATACAGGTGTGCAACTCAGGTCAGTGTCCAGTAACAAGGGCCTTGACTTCCCTAGGCTTGATTGCCAAGGCCCCCTCTGGCCCGCAAGCACATGGTGTCATTTTTGTGCATCGATGTGAGTTGGGGTGTACATGGGGGCTGAGTCTGACAGAAGAATCAAGAAGGGGAAATAAGCATGACTACTCATTTTATGCTAACTGAAGCTTTCTTCCACCCCTTACTCTTTTTTTTGAGAGAGAAAAGAAGCTGGGGGAGAGAGAGAAACATTGATTTGTTGCTCCACTTACTTAGACATTCATTGGTTGCTTCTTGTATGTGCCCTGACTGGAGATTGAACCCGCAACCTTGGTGTATCAGGATGGCACTGACCAGCTGAGCTCTCCGGCCCGGGCATTCCGCCCTTACTCTGAAGGAGTGCCCCGGAAGGGTGGGCTGCAACCGCAGCAGTTTAGATGGCACGTGTGTATCCTGGCCTCACAAGGTCGCAGCTTCCTGCTAGCTCGCTCTCCTCAGAGGCCTCAGGCCCCAAGGAGCTGAGCGCCCTTGACCGCCCCTGTCTCCCTGTCCAGAGTTCCATGGGCTGGATGAAGCAACCCTACTGCGGGCTCTGCAGGCCCTACAGCAGGAGCACAAGGCAGAGATCATCACCATCAGCGATGGCCGAGGAGTCAAGTTCTTCTAGCAGAAACCGGTTTCCCGTCACGCCTTACCTCCCACCCTTCCAGGGCTTTCAAAAGGAGACGGACCCAGTGTCTCCACAGACTGGATCTGTGACTCCACCAGACTCAAAAGGGCTTCAGTCCAGGGATGGGTTTCCCACTTACCCCACGTGTCTGTCCCTGGGATAGGGAGAGGCCGAGGCACCACCGAGAAAAGACGTGCTTCTCATCGCCCTACCTCCTGTCCTCGATTGTCCCTGAGCCAGGGTCTATAAACCCAGCACTTTACACGTGGTCACATATGTAAGTACACACATGCGCCTACACAAGCTTCTGTCTCTTCCCCCTCCCACCTCTAGCTGCTGTTGCCTCCCCTCTCAGGCTGGTGCTGGATCCTTTCCAGTGGTGGTGGAAGCCCTGGCTGCAGGCAGCCTTCCAGGCAGTTTGAAGATAGGAGGCCCGAGAAGGAGCAGGGCAGAGAGGCGGGGCCAGACAGTGATTTACGATATTAAAAAGCTCAACCCCACTGCCTGCCTCTGCTGTTACTGCTGGAATGGGCATGGGGAGGTCCGTGAACTGCTACCCCTTGAGCAAAACCCTGCTTAGAGGAGGGCAGAGTCCTACGGCCTGTGTAAGTGAAAAGGTCCTCCGGTGCTGGCTGGCTGGCTCCAGCGAGCCTGTGGTTTTACATCTGCTGGGTGGGCTGTGCGAGGGAGTGCTGATGGAACACAGCTTGGGGACAGACTGCTTTCTGTGTCTGAACCCGAGTAACTTAATGGCTTCCCCTTGCCTCACCTCCCCCACCAAAGCCCCGAACTACTGTGAAGCCCCTCCCGCCGTCCATCTGGTGCGGGTGAAGAAGTTGAGGCCGAGGAGAGCCGAGGGGGAGTGAACCGGACGTGGACTTCGGTTTATTGGAAACTGGCAAACAGAAGGGGGAGGGAGGAGAGCCCACATAGCAAAAACAGGCACTCTAATCAGGGCCAAGCTGTGGTCAAAGTAGGGAGGGGGAAGGGATGGGTGACCAGGTCCTTGGTTTGGGGGGCGGGGCTCCTCCTAGGGTGCGCACACCCATTCCTGTGTAGCCTGGGGTGGCGCGTTGGAGAAAACCGAGCCTGTCCATCGACCTCTGTATTGTCAGCCTAGTGCTACTGAGGACGACCAGGAGGGGTAGCGCTATCTTATCTGGAGAGTGCAGGCGAGAGGTACCTCCCCTTAGCCACCCTGCTTTCTGGGGCCTGGAAGCTGAGGTCACGTTTTCCTTCCCTATCCAGCACTGTGCCCCCGCCCCAAACAGGTTCGTGCACTCTTACGGTGCTGGAGGACACCTCAGGGCCTCGTACCAGCTCTTAGGAATGAGCCTGGAGGCGGGTGCACCGGGAGGGGAGGGGTATCGGCCGGGGGCGGGGCCATGGCCGAGGTGAAGGGCTGTGCACCAGAATCCACACCGTTCGAGTCTGGAGGGGGCGGGGGCGGGGCCGGGGGCGGGGCTCCAGGTCTGGCGAGCTGGGGGCTTGGGCCCCAGGAGCTCAGCCCCAGTGCTGCGCACCCAGCCAGTCTGTCTGTCAGGTCGCCTCCTCTCCAGCTGCCGGCCGTACCGCCCTGCGGCGTCTGGCCCTTCTTCATGCCGGCACCCCGGGCCCCAGAGACCTCGGTGCCCATGTCCCAGGCTGAGGCAGACCTGGCCGTGAAGCCCCCGCCCCCTCTCGCTGCCACTGGGCCGCCCCGCCTCGGGCCCCTTCCTCGCCGGGCGCGCCGCTTCTCTGGGAAAGCCGAAGCCTGGCCGCGTTCTTCCCGTCTCAGCCGCCGAAGCTCAGTCGACTTGGGGCTGCTGAGCTCTTGGTCCCAACCAACATCACCCGTTCTGGAGCCCCCCAATCCTCCGGACTCTGTGGGGCCAGACCCCGCAAGGAGCCCGCTTACTAGCTCCGAAGAGCCCCCCGAGGGCCCGTGGACTGGGAGTGCTCCAGCGAAGGCTGCAGACTCTGCGCGTCCGGAGCTCGCGTGCTCTGCAGGAAGCCCGGGGTCCCGGGAACCGCCGAGGGTCCCTGAAGTCTTGGCTCAGGAACGGCGGCGGGAGCAGGAGGAAAAGGAGGACACGGAAACCCAGGCTGTGGCAACCTCACCGGACGGCCGATACCTCAAGTTTGACATAGAGATTGGACGTGGCTCGTTCAAGACGGTGTATCGAGGACTAGACACCGATACCACAGTGGAGGTGGCCTGGTGTGAGCTGCAGGTGCGGCTGGGTGGCACATTGGGATGGGACCCTGTGAAGGCCTTGGGGTGGGAGACCAGGGGGCAGCAACGAGAGGGATGTATTTTTCCATCAAAGACCCAGAGTCCTGCTCCCACTTGCTCAGACGATCTATGGGTCTGGCTGATTCTGGGGTACAGAAAGGGAAACTGAGGCAGGTAGTGTATGGTGGCTGCCTTACAGGTTTGTGCATTCTCACTTTTAAGTCTCCATACTCAGCCCTGAAAAGTAGAAGGTAGGATGGGAAATTGGGCAGTGGGCCAGTTCAGGTATGAGAAAATGGCTGGCCCCACTGCGTGCCCAGAGTGGTCCCCTCTTCCCCGAAGTCCTGAGACCCTCAGGGTGGTCCTCCTGTTCCCTTAACCTGGATCTTTGCAGGAGGCTGGGTGATGGTATTCAGGAGGTGGGCGGGGTTCTCTCCACTTCCAGATTATGGCTGTTTCGGCAGGATGGGGCCCTCCCAGGCCCTGCTGGAGCAGGGAGACTTCCAGACTTCTCCACAGCTGGGGGCTGGGGAAGACCAGCAGCCCCTCCGCCCGGCCTGAATCCAGCCCTGCGCCTCATCCCACAGCCCACCTGGGCTCTTGCTTCCCAGACCCAAAGGCGCTGAGCCCCATGGGCTTTAAGTCTGGGCCGGCAGCTTCCAATGTGGACCTGGGAACAGAGCCTGGGGGAAGGGGCTTCCCCGGAGCCTGGCTCTGGACTTGCCCCTTGCTCCTGCCGGTGCCGCGCCCCAGGCTCTGGGCCAGGCTAGGAGAGGTAGCCAGACTTGGGGGGGGGGGGTTGTGAGGGAGGGAGATGAGACAGGGACGGGACAGCCAAGGGGCAGGGGGTGGTCTGGCATCTGGTCCTTGATCCTTTCTTTGGACCTCCCTGCGCAGCCCTCTGCCTCCTGTCTGGTTCTAGCAGTTCTCAGTTTCTGGGGCTAACCCTCTTGCCAGCCCCAATTCTCTGCCGGCCGTCTGCCCGCTGCCTGCCTGCTGCCAGCCCGCTGCCAACCCCCGGGCGCCCTCTCCCGCCCCACGGCCTGGCCGGGCAGCCACAAAGGCGCTATTGAGCTCAGGGCTCCTGGACCTTACTGCATAAAGACGCTTGTGTCCAGCGGGGGGGTCCAGGGGGTGGGCCTCAGGCCCAGGATGGGCTTGTCGCTGGAGCAGCTTGAGGGGACTGGACCTGGCATTCCGGGTCGACAGCCAGTTAGGCGAGCGACCCCACCCACCCAGCCCCATCCCACAGCTTCAACCCTCACACTTCCCTGTGCCCTATCCCTCCCCTCTCCTTGGGGTCCTGGGCCTGACTTGACCTTGACCCCTATCCCCCACCCCCTAGACTCGGAAACTGTCTCGAACAGAGCGGCAGCGGTTCTCAGAGGAGGTGGAGATGCTCAAGGGGCTGCAACACCCCAACATTGTCCGCTTCTATGACTCGTGGAAGTCAGTGCTGAGGGGCCAGGTTTGCATCGTGCTGGTCACCGAACTCATGACGTCCGGCACGCTCAAGACGTGAGCCTGGGGCCTGGTGGGCGGGGTTGGTGGGAGCTGGTGGTGGGAGGTCCCACTGCTTCTGTAACGCCTCTCAGGCTCCTCAAACTCTACATCCAGGTTCAGCACCAGGCTCAGTTATCTCTCACGCACCCCTCCTGTGTCCCTGCCCAGTGAAGGGCAAGGTCCACTCAGCACTGCAGCCAAAACTTGGGCTTTTCCTTCCCAGATCCAAAGGCACTGAGCCTCATGGGCTTTAGGTTTGGGCCAGTAGCTTCAGATTCAGACTGGGGGACAGAGCCTGGGGGCAGGGTCTTGCCCAGAGTCTACTCTCTGTCCACTCTGTGCATCCCCTTCCCCATCAGTCTATTTTCAAGTCCCTTCTTGTGTCTCCCCATGCCGCTTTCACAGCCCCATCTACACCCCCACCTCACTGCCATCCACCTCACTGGTCTGGAGACCTGCAGCCCCCACACCCCCAAAGGGTCTTCCCACTCTGTCCCTCTCCTCTCCAAGCTATCCAGTCTTCCCGAGGTCTGGGGCTATCTCTCTGCATTGCAAACCTGACCTCACCACTCCTGTTCTTAACCCTGCCAGGTCTCCCACAGCCCTCGGGATAAAGTCACACTTCCTAACCTGCTCACAGTCCTTAGGATCCAGCCTCACCTTCAGCCTAAATTCCAGATGAACCGAATTCCCAGCACCTCCTCCCACCCTGTTCTGTGGCTTGTTGTCTGTCTCAGTGCCTTCGAGCACAGTGTCCCCTGGAAAATCTCCATCCCTTCCCCTTCTCACCCTTGAACTCCTACTCATCCTTCACGATGCAACACAAAAGCTATTTCCTCTGGGGAGCCCTCCCCCACGCCGGGGCAGTTAATCATCCCTTCCCATGCTTCCACAGCATCTGGACCTCAGCCCTATAACTTCCTGTTCACCCACCACACCTCCCGACTCAGTTTCTCCCTGGATCCCGGTGCAGACCTAGGCTAGAATGCTGGCAAAAGATGCGTAGGCGACGGTGCGGGCGGGGCTACGGGGAGTTTCTCAGTAGGGGGCTCCCTGCGCCACCACAACCCTGGCTGTGCACCCTCCCCAGATACCTGAGGCGTTTTCGTGAGATGAAGCCCCGAGTCCTTCAGCGCTGGAGCCGACAGATCCTGCGGGGTCTTCATTTCCTACACTCCCGGGTACCCCCCATCCTTCACCGAGATCTCAAGTGTGACAACGTCTTTATCACCGGCCCTACAGGCTCCGTCAAGATTGGGGACCTGGGCCTGGCCACGCTCAAGCGCGCCTCCTTTGCCAAAAGTGTCATTGGTGAGTCCCATCAGAAGGGTTCTTGCCATTCCTACCCCTCCTGCCCTGCCCCCCGCCCCCTCCCCCCCCCCCCCGCAAAAGAGAGCCTAGGTTTTTCCTATCCCCCATGGAGGTCCTTTGAATTCCACGGAGTTAGAAGACTATGGGGGAAATGGGGAGACCTATGGCATCCCCTCTCCTGCTACCGAGGTGGGGAAGGGCCGGCCACGTGCACTGCAGAACTGCGGGGGGCTGCCTGGCCTGTGTACACCCAAGGGGAGGGACAAGCCAGAACCAGACCCTGCAGCCTGAGGCCTGCTGTGAACCCTGCAGGGACCCCGGAGTTCATGGCCCCAGAGATGTACGAGGAAAAGTATGATGAGGCGGTGGACGTGTACGCGTTTGGCATGTGCATGCTGGAGATGGCCACCTCCGAGTACCCTTACTCAGAGTGCCAGAATGCGGCACAAATCTACCGCAAGGTCACCTCGGTGAGAGGAGTGGGGGAGGGGGGGAATGCCACGTGCCCTCCCATTTTCCTGTTCCAACCAGCCCGCGGTCAATGCCCTTCCCTTAGTGGGAAACAGGCTGGACACTAAGATGCCCAGGTTTACACTGAAGGGTAGTGGACACACACACACGCGCACACACACACACAACCCCCTATGCTACAAGCTATTCAGATTAAAGATGTGTGTTGGCGCTCCCCACGATTCCACTTTCAGTCTCTCATCGGATCCTTTCAGCGGCCCCGCGGGGTGTTACAAATGAAAAAAAAAAACTGACTTAGAGGCAGATTTGTTTAAGGTCATTCTGTCGATACGTGCGGGGGAGGAGGGGGAATTGGGATGCAAAAACAAATCTTAGTGGAGGTGCTTTTGCAAATGTTGCTGCTGCCTTGGGGGTGGGTGGGGGGGCATGTCAAGGCGAGAACTGGGGCCGAGAGCCGAGGCTAATGAAACCCCTTCCCCAGGGCACAAAGCCCAACAGCTTCTACAAGGTGAAGATGCCCGAGGTGAAGGAGATCATCGAAGGCTGCATCCGCACGGATAAGAACGAGAGGTGGGGTGGGGGAGCCTGGTAGGGGTGGGTGGCGAAGACGGGCGGCTGCGGGGCTCAGCTCACTGCTGCTCCGCCCTCAGGTTCACCATCCAGGACCTTCTGGCTCACGCGTTCTTCCGCGAGGAGCGTGGTGTCCACGTGGAGCTGGCGGAGGAGGACGACGGTGAGAAGCCTGACCTCAAGCTCTGGTTACGCATGGAGGATGCGCGACGCGGGGGGCGCCCGCGGGACAACCAGGCCATCGAGTTCCTGTTCCAGCTGGGCCGGGACGCTGCTGAGGAGGTGGCGCAGGAGATGGTGAGCGGAGGGCAGACTGCCCTGCGGTGGGCGTCTGAGGGCCCCGGGGGCGGGGCTCGGCAAGGGGCCCCGCCCACTCCTCTCAGTGTCTCCTGGCTTTTTCTTCTCTTTTCTCTTTTGTCTCTCTCTCTCTCTTTTTTTTCTCCTCCTCCCTTCTTAACATACATACACATCTGTGTTCCACACGTTGAAGGTGTTCTTTTGCGGGACAGGCCCCGGGTCCTCCAACCCCCCTGCCCTACTTCCTGCCGAGCTGATGATGTTTCCGGAATGGCTTTCTCTCCAATTTATCGACTTATTTATTTATTTATTTATTTATATCATTCCCATCACTCTCTCTCTCGTTCTCTCTCTCTCTCCCTCTGTGCTCAGAACCATGAATTTCAGGAAGCCTATCCCTCTAGAGTCAAATTAAAGGTTGCTTTTCATTGGGCAGGTACTCAGTGACAGGACCCTCCACCACAGGTTTTGCTTTCCACCAGTATATTTCTGTTTTTCTCCTCTACTAGACTGTAAAACTCCTTGAAGGCAGAGACTGTATTTTCTTGAGTTTTCCATCCCTGACAGGGCTTGACTGAAGGCAGGAGCTCCTTATGAGCTCACACGTGTACATGGCTTCGGGCAAGTCCACAGGCATCTGATCATGGTTCCTGTGCCTACACGGAATGATTTTATCCTGATTTATTATTGATGAGTCAGAAAGGCTGACTATCTTGTCCAAGGTGTTGAGCAAGTAAGTGGCAGAGCTGAATCTAAATACAGGTTGCTCAGCCTTTAAGTCGGATCACCCTGCCCCACCTCCTGTACGTGCCCAGCAAATCTTATTGAAATGAATAAAGAGTTGGTAAACGGAAGCTGGCGGTCCAGAAGAGGTAGAGGTATACGGGGGAGGTAGAAGATGTGGGGGAAGAGGCTGGGGTGGGGGGTGTTGGTTTAGGAAGGCCTGAGGGGGAAGGGACAGAGTGTGAGACTTTCAGTAGAACGGAAGTTGAGAAAAGGGTGGGGAATCATCTATTGTGGGTCTGGGTCAAGAACCCGAGAGAAGGCTTGAAATGTGGCATAGGAGCAGGTCTCCATAACACTGACCCAAGATCAAATCCTGGTCCCTTACTTACAGGGGTTCTTGACCTTGGCACCACTGACATCTTTGTTTTGGGGACTGTCCTCTGCACTGTAGGATGTTGAGAAGAATCCCTGGCTTCTACTTGCTAGATGCCAGTAGCATCTACCTGCAGTTATGACAAAAAGTCTCCAAATAGTGCCAAATGTTCCACCCATCCCCCCAAGTGAGAGCAAGTGACTTACTGCATAACCATGAACCAGTCACTTATTTCTAAAATGGGGTTGATAAGACCTCTCTCAGGAGGTTATTGGGAGGTTAATGGGGATAAATGTAAGGAGGCACCACTTAATGGATATAGTAGGTAACCAATGAATGTTGATTCCCTTCTTCCCACGTCCTGGAAGCCCCAAGAAAGTGTTCTGATGGGTCTTTGAGAGGGGGTCCCAAACTGTGTTCCTCATCCTCCTATCCCAGGTGGCCCTGGGCTTGGTCTGCGAAGCTGATTACCAGCCAGTGGCCCGTGCAGTGCGTGAACGGGTGGCCGCCATCCAACGAAAGCGTGAGAAGCTGCGCAAAGCGAGGGAGTTGGAGGCCCTCCCCCCTGAGCCAGAACCCCCACCAGCAACTGTCCCCATGACTCCTGGTCTCCCCAGCTCCTTCCCGCCTGAGCCGGAAGAGCCAGAGGCAGACCAGCACCAGCCCTTTCTCTTCCGCCATGCCAGCTACTCATCTACCACCTGTAAGTCACCTCTGACCTTAGGGCCTAGGTCCCAGAACCCTTGGCATCTGCCCCCGACCCCAGCAGCACCGTCACTTACCCTGCCTTCCACATCTAGCCACTGAGTTCCTTCTGGACAGCTCCGGGCCCTTCCTTGCTCAGGCGGCCCCCCTGCTCTGCCACCGCTCTCCTTTATGTCCCCTATTTTGATCCCTACCCCACCAGCGGATTGCGAGACTGATGGCTACCTCAGCTCCTCCGGCTTCCTGGATGCCTCAGACCCTGCCCTTCAGCCCCCTAGGGGGGTGCCATCCAGCCCCGCAGAGTCCCATCTCCGCCTGCCCTCGGTGAGAGGGGGTCACGTGGGAGGGGGCTCCCGGCCATTCCGAGCCTATGACCTATCTCCCTCCTTGTGAAATCCAACCCCACGACTTGGCCCCCATGTCCCTGGAAATCCACCACTCTTGTCCTCATATTCCTTAATGCCGTCTCCCTGGTACCTCAGCATCCTTAAAACCATCTCCCTGCATCTCAACAGGGATCTTTCCCTGATCTCAAGTGCCCATATCCTGTTTCAGGCTTTTGCCCTGTCTATTCCACGTTCTGGCCCTGGCAGTAACTTTTCCCCTGGGGACAGGTAAGTTCTGGTATGAGTTAAGGTGCCAGGGTGAGACATACGGGGCTTTGGCGTCTCGGTGTCCACTCTGACACTCCTTTCTCCTCTTCCTTTTGTAGCTACGCCTCAGATGCAGCATCGGGCCTTAGTGACATGGGTGAAGGGATGGGACGGATGAGGAGACCCTTAGGGAGAAATCTCCGGCGCAGACCTCGATCCCGACTTCGGGTCACTAGTGTAAGGAAGAGGCACGAGAGGTGGGGAGCAGCCTTCAGGGCCAGGAGGGAACTGTCAGGAGGATGTGGAGGTCAGGCAGAAAAGGGGAGTAGCGGTGTGTGACTGCTACCCAAGTGGCAGCCAGTTTTAATACCAGACTTTGGGAGCGAGGTCTGCTTCTCTTCACTGCCGGTTCAGCCACATCACTTGGTTGGAGAGGAGTGGGGACATGTGATGAGGACAGAGAGCTTGACTCCCTCCCTTCTGCTGAATTTAAATCTGAAGGTCTCAGACCAGAATGACAGAGTGGTTGAGTGCCAGCTGCAGACACACAACAGCAAGATGGTGACCTTCCGGTTTGACCTGGACGGGGACAGCCCAGAAGAGATTGCAGCTGCCATGGTGAGGGGGAGAAACATGAGGACTGAATCTTTGGGTCTGGGACAAGAGTGTTCCTCCTGAAGTTCCCTGGTGCAGAACCGGCCCCCTCCCCAGTTCCCACCATTCAACAGCAAGGGTTTTTAAAGCACTTGGCACAATGTCGGTGAGGAAATCTCTTTGTTTTGGAGGAGATTTGTTTATCCAGTAAGGTTCAGATCCTCAGCTGGAGCAATTTGAGAGCCACACAGAGTACACACAGGTGCCACAGTGAAGTACTTGCTAGACACGTGACACTGTGGCCATAAGTAGAGGATGGGCTGGGGCAGGAGGGGGAAGAAGTAGGACTTACGTGAAGTCTGACAGATGGATAAGAACGGCAGTGAAGGGTGGGAGGAGCGTGACTAGTAGGGAAGGCACGGAAGTAGGGAGTGACTCGGAATATGGTGATGGGAGGGCTTCACAAGGAGACCACTGGAATTAAGGGTCCCAACAGGAGCCCTTCTGGAAGCAAGATTGGGCCTGCAGATTGGGCCAGGATTATAGATGGTGTTAAGAGTTAGGCAGAGTGGCCCTGGCTGGGTAACTCAGTTGGTTAGAGCATCGTCCAGATACACCAAGGTTGGGGGATCAGTCCCTGGTCAGGGCACATACTACAAGAGTCAACCAATGAATGTATACATGGATGGAACAACAACTTGATGTCTCTCTCAAAATCAATATTTTTAAAAATCCAGTTTCTTAAAAAAAAAGAGTCAGGCAGAGTGTAATATGGTGAGAATAGGTTTTAAGAAAACCAATCTGCCATGGGATGTGTGAGTGGGGTAGGGGATCCAGGTGGCAGGTGGGGACAAAAAGCCAGGTGTGGACTAGACAGAATAGATTATGTGGGAGGACAAAGGGGGTATCAGGAAAATAGATTCCTCTGTAACACAGTTATTTATTGACAGAGTACAAAACACAGTGTAGATGTTCGATAAATATTTCCTGAGTTGATATGATAGGGGGTTAGGGAGACAGGATATCAAGGGTGACTTTTAGTTTGGAGGAACTATTGGGAGTAGACCGACAAAGGAGAGGGGGAGTTGGAAATGATGGTGGGCCTTTTTAAGGGTCAGGATGAGCTTGAATGATGGACAGTCAAGATAAGATTCTCTGTAGACGCAGAATGTGGTCAGGCAGGGCTAGAGAGAGAGGCGGATTTGGGGTCGTCGGTATGGAACTGAGTGAAGGGAGAGGGGCCTGCAAAACCAGAGGCATCGAAGACCAAGAGTGTGTCTCAGTGGACACAGCAAAGGACGCAGAGATGCAGCCTGAGAGGTAGGAGGAGCCTGAAAGTCATTAGTGAAAACTGAGTGAGGATGGAGCTTTAAGGAGGCAGCACGGGGTGGCACAGGCCTAAGGCAAGATCTCACTGTGGGCTGTCATCAGGAGGAGGTTCCCCTGGGAGACCAGTGCCAGTGGAGTGAGGGCGGCAGATGTCAGCCTCTGGGGTGAAGAAGGGCATGGAATGGGAGAAATCTCAGGCTTCAGGCGCTTTCTTCTGCAAAACTTCTCTATTGTGTCATTCACCTCGTGTCCAGGACAAAGACAAAATGTCACTTGGCATGCAAGCTTATCATCTCCCATCAAGCTACTTGGCCCTTCCAGAATCTTTCCTCCAGTCATCCTCGTTTCTCAGTGATTCTCTGAAGGGCCTGGGTGCTTTTCTGTTTCTGCCTCCGCCTGCTCGGGGGGTCTCTCGTGTCTTCCCTGAGAGCCTTCTCTACTTAAATCTGATCTTGTGCTTTTGCCCCCAAATCTTTAGTGGCTCTTTGTGGTGACAGAGTAAGGTCCAAATTCTGGAACATGGTCTCGAAAGTTCGCAGCACTCTCGGCTCTACTCAGGCCTCATCCACTTTGTGAATGTGTCATGCCTTTCCACGCCCCAGAGCTCTTCCTCGTGCTGTTCCCTCTCCCTAGACCACCCTTCCCTCCTGATGAGCAGTGGGGGACAGGGAAGGGTGTCTAGTAGGGTCTTTTACTTAAGACCTGAGTGCAAATACGGCTCTCTTATTCAGTGAACTCAGGTGAGTTTCTTAATGTCTCTGAACCTCAGTTGCTCATCAACAAAATGTGGGTGATGATGCCTATTCTGCAAGAGGTTCTGATGTAATTTATGAGATGTGATATAATACACAGGAGAAGGGAAATAATATATAATATACGAGAAGTGTCCATACATGATAGGTCCTCAGTAAAGAGTTGTTTTTCTTACCCATCCTTCAAGGTTCAGCTCTGTGACGTCATCCCAGCTTCCCCATCTCCCTCCCCCTCCTCCCTCCCCGAGGTGGTATGACCCGTTCTCTCTTTCGAACAGCAGTTTTGACAATTGCAGTTACAAATACATAAAATTTGCCTTTTTAACCCCTTTTAAGTATATAGCTCATGAGCATTAAGGATATTGACACTGTTGTGAAACAGATCTCAAGAACTTCTTCATCTTGCAAATCTGAAGCTCTCCACCCACGAGACACCAAGGCTCCCTTTCCCCGGCCCGAGCGCATTTCTGTCTATGCCTCAATCACAAATGCTGTGGGCCGACTTGCAGTGCACTGAGTTCTGTACATATGTGTCTCTTCCATTAGATTTTGGGCTTCTCGAGGCCCAGGACCTTATTTTATGCTTCACTATATTCTTCACAGTACCTAGCATAATGCCTGACACGTAGTATGTGCTCAATAAGCACGTGTGGGCTTGAGTGTTATATTTACCATTTATTGCCTTATTTTTACTTAAGCATGTATGTGTGTGTGCACACATGTGCCTGTGTGGTATACTTTATAAGCCCTGTGAGAGCAGGAATTGAGCCCAAAAGCATGTGAAGCAATAGTGGAAGAAGAGCTCAGGCTTTGGCTGTAGACAGACCCAGGTGCAAACCCTGTGATCTTAGGCAGACTGAACTTAAACTCCACAAGCACTGGTTATCTTTACTGTATAATGGGGATGTTAATACAGACCCCAGAAAGCTGTTGCTGGTGTTAAATGTGGTAAGACATGTAAAGCCCCTGGTATATACATGCATCCTATGAATGTCAGCTACTTTCCTCCAAGCTGACTATTTTCAACTTCTTTTATTTCATGGCACACGTAAACTAATTATTAAAATTCTGAAGCACACCAAAAATATGTTGTTTGCCAGTCTGACAAAAAATAGGTATAATTTTGATCCATTCACACTGGACAGCTATTACTGTGTAGGCTGTTGTCATTTTTTAATTTGATCATCCAAGGTAAAAGAGGTCAGTGCCCCTGATTAAATAGCCAGGTATTACACGTTTCAGAAACCCTTGCAGCACGCCCCTGTGCCTCTTGTACACCAGTTGGAAATCGCTATCTGAGCTGTAGATGAAAGTAGCTAATAGCATGTAGTGCTTAATGCACAGCAGATTTTTATCAAATACTTGTTTTAGGTTGGTGGTTGGCAGAAGTGGGGAGGTGAAGGGCTGGTTTTTAAAGATTGGGGCACCGGGGACAGAGATGAGTGGAGAACTGAACCCTCCCTCCCCTTCCTGCTGACCTTCGCCAGGTGTACAATGAGTTCATTCTGCCTTCGGAGCAAGCCGGATTCTTGAGCCGGATTCGGGAGATTATTCAGCGAGTGGAGAGCCTGTTGAAGAGAGATACTGGCCCTGTGGAGGCTGCTGAAGACCCCCTGAGCCCTCAGGTCAGACCCCTAGGACGCCTCCAGGGGCAAATGGACTTTCTGCTCCAGGCTTCATTACTCTCTGCCTCACCAGCCGCCTTGGACCTAACTTCTCTTCATCTCTGGGAACCTAAAGCAGTGGCTGTTAGCCTCTGATGAAAGCCATGGACCCTTGTTCTAGAAAATGTGTTCAATGCATACTTTTCTTTTAATGCGTTATTTCAAAATAATGTCATACAGAAAGAAGTTGCAAGAACTGTGCAAAGAACTCCTTGGTACTCTCAGCCTCCATTTGCCACATTAACTTTCTTTCTCTTCCCCCCTCTACTTGTGTGTGCACATTTTTTTCCTGAACCACTAAAGTCGCAGACATTTAGACATAAAGTTGCCCCTTTACCTCTAAATAGCTCAGCAATACATTTTTGAATTCCTGAAATGCATCCGTGGACTCCTAGAGGTCCATGAGTTCTAGCTTAAGAACCCAGTCTGAAATCTTCATCTAAGACCAGGCTCTTCCCCACTGTGACTCTGGGCCTTCTCTCTCTCAGGAGCCAGTGCCGTTGCCTGCCCTCCCAGGGCCCCTCCCCAACCCATCTGGTGGTAGGTACTGAATTCTGTCCCTACTCTCCCCAGCCCTTGGGTTGCTCCCGGGAAAGGCACAGAAAATGGAGGACTGGAATTTCAACACACCCTCCTCCCCAACAGAGCTCCAGAGCAGTACCTCCTCGGAGCATAGCAGCTGGGCAGTCTTCTCCACCTCCCCATCTTCCCCTGGAACCCCCTTGTCTCCTGGAAACCTATTTTCTCCCGGGACCCCTGTTTTCCCAAGTCCCATCTTCCCCATCACTTCTCCCTCATGTCATCCCAGCCCCTCCCCATTCTCCCCAGTTTCTTCCCAGGTCTCAGATCTCTCTCCACTCTCCCCCAGCTCTCCACTTCCATTCTCCCCCAGTGCACCCCAGTTTCCAATCCCAACCTCTCACTTTCCACCGAGTTCTATCCTTTCTAGTTCTCCACCTACCTTCTCTCCCAGTTGTGCCCCAGTCACTCTTACGCCTCATCCCTTCCCTCCGTGCTCCTCTGCTTCTCCCCTCCCCTCCACCACAGTGGCTCCTCTCCTCTCTCTGGCTAGTGCCTTCTCACTGGCTGTGATGACTGTGGCCCAGTCCCTGCTGTCCCCCTCACCTGGGCTCCTTTCCCGGTCTCCTCCAGCCCCTCCTGGTCCCTTACCGAGCTTGCCCCCTTCCCCTCCCCTTGCTCCTTGTGGCCAGGAGAGGCCTTCGCCTTCAACAGCTGAGTTGGAGAGTGAGGTGAGTAGGAAAACAAGAGGGATGACTAAGGGGGCTCCGTCTTGGATCACTACTCTCCTGATGGGTCCACACTTTGTAGGCCTCCCCAAATCCTGCTCGGCCACTCCTGGGTGAAGCCAGACTGGCACCCATCTCTGAAGGTGAGGCCTCTGACCACTGACCTTCCCCTTTCCATTACCCTCAGTCCTCTTTACGTGCTGCCACTGGTTTCTCTCCCTCCTTCCGTGACTCCCTCCTTGTTTCTCTACAGAGGGAAAGCCCCAGCTTGTTGGGCGTTTCCAAGTGACTTCATCCAAGGAACCAGCTGAGCCTCTTCCCCTGCAACCAACACCCCCAACTCTCTCTGGTTCCCTGGAGCCTCCAACCCCTCAGCTGCCCTCAGAAAGCTCAGACACAGAGGATAGTGCTGGAGACGGCCCAGAGGCCAGGGAAGCTCTGGCCGAGAGTGACCGTGCGGCTGAAGGCTTGGGGACTGGAGTTGAGGAGGAAAGGGACAGTGGGAGGGAACCCCAAGTCGGGGACAGCCCCCCACCCCTGGGCCATCCCAGCCCTGTGTGGATGAACTACTCCTATAGCAGCTTGTGTCTGAGCAGTGAGGAATCCGAGAGCAGTGGGGAGGATGAGGAATTCTGGGCTGAGCTGCAGAGTCTTCGGCAGAAGTGAGTCTGGGGAGGATGGAGGACAGTAAGTGGGCTTGGGAGAGCAGTGTGCAGCTCGCCCCCTTATGCTCCTGGTGCGCCCTTAGGCACTTGTCAGAGGTGGAGGCACTACAGACACTGCAGAAAAAGGAAATCGAGGACTTGTACAGCAGGCTTGGGAAGCAGCCCCCGCCGGGCATCCTGGCCCCCGCTGCTATGTTGTCCAGCCGCCAGCGCCGCCTCTCCAAGGGCAGCTTCCCCACCTCCCGACGCAACAGCCTGCAGCGCTCGGAGCCTCCAGGCCCTGGTGAGACTGCAGTTGCCAGGCTCCCATCTTTCCCAAGTCCCCTTCCCTAGTAATACAGCTTTCTTCCAGGCCCTAGGGGTCTGCCCTTGCTTTGGGGGAGACTAGCCCCCCTCTACCCATGGCCCCTTCCCTCACTCAGTGCTCTCCCTCCCCATCCTGCACCCAGGCATCATACGAAGGAACTCCCTGAGTGGCAGCAGCACCGGCTCCCAGGAGCAGCGGGCAAGCAAGGGGGTGACATTCGCCGGGGATGTTGGCAGGATGGTGAGGGCAGAACCAGGGGAGGGAGAGCCCAGGGAATGGTAACTGGCTTCAGCTTCACACTCCTCCCATCTCGGCGGTTTCTTCAGTGCTTTTTCTTTTCCTTCCAGTGAATTCAGAACAGAAGCCATGTGTTTCCCCTCCACCAGGACCCACCGTGGAGCTTGTGCTTGCAGAACCTGCTGGCCAACCCGACTCTGCGAAGAAGACCTCGGCGCGGAGGGAGTAGGACAAAGGGGCATGGGGAGCGCTGTGCCCTCGTAGGGAAGAGCCAGACTCGTGAGAACTATTTGCTGTGTATAGAGGTATCAATCTGCAGCCTACTGTCCTCATCCCTGCTACCTCCCCAGCTAAGCGTCAACCACTAAGCAATCCCACCCAAGTGCAGCAGCTTCCAGAGGGCACACTCCAAGCTGGACCAGTGGGCAGACTGTTCGCACACCAGAATTAGCAGCAGCCAATAAAAATGCTGGAAAACATGTCTCTACATTGTCAGGCTTTAAGAATTGGGGGCAAAGGCTTGAGAAATAAGGAACAGACGCTCCTTCACAACAGAAGCCAGGGGAGGGTGAAGCCCTCTGGTTTCCTGCCAGCAGTTCATGAGGAAACGACACGGTTAATGATCCATAATCCCAAGCTGAGATCCCATCTAGATCCCACCTTAGGTCTACACAGGCAGGCCCCAGTGGAAGTTAAAAAGGAAAGCTGCTTGTCCCTCACCCTTCATCGCCCTTCCTCTTGAGGGGTGGGAGAAAAAGCAATAAAGCTGGAACAGTGCATTGTTCTTGAGGGCAGAGGACAACGAGTGACCTTTCTCTCTCCTCCCCTCAAGATGTGGTTCAGTCTCAAAGACGGAACCAGTGACCCACCACGAGCTCTCCCTTAAATCAGGTGGAAAGATCTCACGGAAAAAGTAATTCTAGTTAAACATTTATGGCTCCCTGGGGCAATGCCCCTGCTGCAGCTACTGCCTGTGGACCTTTTTAGCATGAAGTGTCAGCCCCAAGGCACTCACCTGACTCCAAAAAAGTGACTCAAGTTTATTCTCAACCTGACCGCGTCTTTCCTCACACATCCAATACTGCACGGAGTTGCCACACCCACTCCCGTAACGGCCCACTTCTAGTCCACCTTCCTCCCATTCCCTGGGAGGTGAGGGGGTTAAACCACCAAGTCAGAAAGCCTGGGAAAAGCCAAGGTTGGATACCTTTCAAAAAAGAAAAAAACGAACTACGAGAAGGGCTCAGCTCGTAGCTGCCGCTCACAGTTGAATGTGAGGTGGGCAATGTTCCCTTAACAACGCATAAATCCATAGCTTCTTGGGCTTAATCATCGTCCAGGGTAAGGTGGCCAGCAATGCTGTGTGCAGGCTTCAACTTCGACAAGGTCACGGGGCATCATGCATCACGTGAAGGGGCTCCAGCAGGTTGGAGATGTGTGATGCGCATCCGGATCAGGGTCCGGATGCCCTTTCCCTTGCTCTGGCTCGAGCAGCTTTGACCTCATCCTCCAGCTCATCTAGGAAATGCTCCTGGGACACTGAGTAGAAGGTGTAACCATCTGCGGAGGTGGGTTAGGGAAACCACTTGAAATATGCACATTCCCTTTTCCCAGACTTGCTTCCACTACACTTGTTAAGCTCTCACCCTCTCAAATCAGTGACTTATTCTTCTGCCCTCTGTTCTTCCGAGCTCTGACCCCAACTCTGTTACTATTAATGAATCATATTAAAAGAGCACCTTAAAACCACAAAGTAATGGGCATTAAACGTTCGACCCAGCCTTAGGTTTTCACAGCTCAGGATCTTTCTACCACCCCCACACTGCCCTCCTACACGCCTCTGCTCCCCTCCCCTTGCCCCATATGTGGTCTCCCTGAATCTACAGTACAGACGGATACAAATAGCTAACACCACGGCCCCAATGCCCAGGCCGGTCACGATGTTCCGGGTCCGCCGCTGTGGCAGCGTCTTCTGCCACTGGGTGAGCTGCACCTGCCGCATGAATTGCAGCTGCTCGGGAGTCAGCTTCTCTCGAGTCGGGTCGATGCGCTGGGCCAGAGGGGCCTGTCCACTCTTAGCATTGAGAGGGTCGCCAGCTCCGGGGGCCGCCATATTGCCGCTCCTCTCTTGGAAGTCGAGGAGCAGAGTTTGCTGGGAATAGCAGTCTTTGGCCGCCGCAGGGGTCTCTGGGAGCTGTAGTTTTTGTTTGTGTTTTTTTTTAACCAACGGAGCGCGGCTCTCGGCCTTAGATGGGCGGGGCAGAAGGGAAGAGGTCGTGCTTTCTGATTGGCTGAGGGGTCCTTGGCCGTTGGTGGGGGGCGGGAAGGACTGCGGAGCGCACGAGGCTGTGGCGGGAACTGCGTGTTCCTTGGACTCGAGGCGAGTACAAACACACAAGACGCGGGAACGAGTCCAGAGTGTTGCAGAAAGCAGTGGAGAGACGCTAAGGGGATCGGTTTGTGGATCCAGCGAGCCTTCTGGGTGTCCGGAAAGGTTTCTGAAAATGGACAGACCTGCGAGACCGAGACTGGCCTCTCTCAGTGAATTTCAGTTTGGAGCTGTTGCTACAGAGACGATCGAAGACGCTCTGCTCCACCTGGCCCAGCAGAATGAGCAAGCGGTGCAGGAGTCTGCGGGACGGCTGGGCAGCTTCAGGGAGACCCGGATCGTGGGTGTGCACGCAGGGCCAGGGAGCGGGTTTACCGGAGCGCCGGGCATCTGTCTTTGAGGCGCCGACCTTGTGATTTAGTTTACTTTATTAATTCAGATAAGTTACTGTATGCCGGGTGCTGGGGATACAGTGATGAGCAAGCTACACCAGTACCCTACCCTCGATTTCCACATATGTAAAGATAAAAAGATGAAACAGAGATCTAGTCCCTGTTTTCAAACCATGTAGATAATCCCTGGAGAATATTAGGGCAAATCTGCAAATGCCGAGATCCAAGTATGGTTGGATAAGTGACACACCGATAAAACAAGCCTTCACGGGGATTGAAAAGGAGCGATGGCATGAGGTGGGGGTAGGAAGAATTGAAGGAGTCCTCCGTGCATTGTGGCATTTGAAGTAGGCCTCAAAGGAAAGATGACATTTTGGATAGGAAAGATAGGAAACGGAGTCAGCAATTCTAACAAGTAAAGCTATGGAAACAGGGAAGCTTAGAGTAAGTGTCAGTAAATTAGACCAGGTTGGCCAGGGCATTTGTTGAAGTAGTTGAAATCACTGGTTGAAATCAAGACCAGAAAGGTAGTTGGGATACATTCTATGTGAGACTTCGAATGCCAAGGTGAGCAGTTTATACTTGGCTCTGCAGGAAAACAAGGCATTGAAAGTATTTTAGTGTGGGTGTGAGATGACTCTAAACTTTGCTCTAGGAAAAATGTGCTGGCTGTGCTGCGAAGGACGGATTGGGGTAGAGAGAGGTGGATGGGAGGGAGACCAGCAGAGTCTGGGTGAGCAGT
Source organism: Sturnira hondurensis (assembly GCF_014824575.4). NCBI lineage: Eukaryota > Metazoa > Chordata > Mammalia > Chiroptera > Phyllostomidae > Sturnira > Sturnira hondurensis. The sequence goes on along the minus strand of NW_028094263.1, from coordinate 261,372 downwards.
TTAGGCAACAGGGCTGAGGGAATTACAGGGAGGATGGATTCCAGACATTTCAGAGGTAGAACAGAGGGTTTCACAACGATGAACTTAAGAAGTGAAGGTAAAGAGGACTGCCAAAGAGTCGAACCTAGGGGACTGGGAATAGAGTGGTGCCATTAAGGGAAACACCCACACGTTTTTAAAAAAGCAAAACAGGAGGAAGTGTGACCTTGTGAAAGATACTCGCTTTGGTTTTGAATCTACTAAATTTCAGGTGCTTAAAAAACAGAGGAAATTTACTAGCAGGCTGTTTAAAAAAGCAGGAGAGAGGTCAGACCTAGACATAAAGGTTTGGGAATTATCTCCATAATGATACTATTCAAACTGTGGCAGGGGGTGAACTACTAGAGAGAGAAAAGAGAAGGTCAAGGACAGTTCCTTGGGAAACATTTTGTGTTCAAGAAATTGGAGTAGGAAGAAGAGTCGCGAAGGGACTAAAAGGAGTGGTTTGGGAGATAGGAATCGAACCAAGAGGTGTTTGGAAGCCAAGGGGAGAATTGCAAAAAGTATGGTGGTCAGCAGTTTCTGTTGCTGCCAGGATTTGAACAACAGGAATGAGGATGGCCAAGGGGCTGTGACATTTAACAATTTGGACATATTTACTCGCCTTTGAGACAGTCATTTCGACAGGTTGGATAAAGTAGAAACCAAATTGCAGAACATTAGGAAGTAAGTGATAAAGTGGAAACAGCAGGTGTGAGCCAGGTTTTCACAAAATTAGAGATAAGAGGATAGAGGGGGAGGGTCTTTTAGTTAATGGTAGATCTGCGCATGTTTGTAGGTGCAGGAGGTGGAGCCAGCAAGGGGGGAGGTGTAACCCTTATCCATTCCACCCTCCTCAAGCTCACTTTTCTTGGCAAATTAAAATGGAAAGTAGAAACAATTGCCTAGATAATTCAGACCAAAACCAAACCAAACAACTCTACACACAGAAAACAAACAGCAACAACAAAAAGGGAAGCTGGAACTCCAACAAATGAAAGGACTGGCTAATAACACAATTATTCTAGGGTGTTTTGCTTAATTGCTTAAACCAATGCTCTTCACTGGACACTGGCAGAGCTTTATTGAGTCTCTAACGATGGGGTTTTGAACGTACACCTATGTGTGATGTGTGTCAAACAGACTGTTATCTTGTGCTAGTTTGACCTCAAATTTTCTTTGAAGACATACTTGATTGTATGCAATTCTTCACTTGATTGTATGTCATTTGATTGTATGTAATTCTTCACTGATCAGTGCTCAGTTCTCAGTTCTGCAGCTCCCTTTATTGAGAACTAACATTTACCCTTGTTTCCACCCTCTAATGATATTGCAAACTAAATAAAATCCTATCTGGGGTGGTTCTTTCAAAGAGAAACAGGCAGCCTCAAACCTTGCCAAGGTATCTTGCCCTTTCCACCTTCCCCACCGCCCAAACTGGGATGTTTTCCCTGATTTGGAGGATGATTCTTCAAAACAAGCCACTCCACTGTAACAAACTTGCTCCTAGGGAGAGGCTCAGCTACCACACATTTACCCAACAAGCTGGTGGTGGAGAGATGATGTCCAGCTGTAAGGTGAATCGTGTTTGTAAAGCCATGGGAGTTCTCCAGAGGGTGGTTACTAAACAAACAGTATTATAAAGAATATCGAGGCTCCGGGAGGGACCTTTCTGTTCCTGTCAACATTCCACTGCAAACAGAATATAGGGGTTAGGGTTTTTATTCATCCAAGAATCTCCCTTGAAGCTGAGGGTTCCCAGCATGGTGTAGAGGCCCATTAGACCAGCTGGTATGTTTGTGTGTAGCTGGCTAAGCCTTTTATCAGCTGAGACCGACAGGAAGCCTGCAGGGTCACTGAGGGGGCTTGGTAAGCCCTTGTCTTTGGCACCCTGTCAGCCTCCTTTTCATGCCTCTGATCTGCCCATTGGCACCAAAAGGAGCTAAGCTCCGCTTGGGTTGTTTCAGTCTCATGTTTCTCGCCTCCTGACCCTCTCCCCGTACCCCCATCGTGGCTTTTACACCACGCCAAGAGTTCACAAGAGTGGTTCTGGTTGCACCTTGTGAATTAGGCCCTTCTTTCCTGTTTTGGCAGAGTTTGTTTTTCTCCTGTCTGAACAATGGTGTCTGGAGAAATCTGTGAGCTACCAGGCTGTAGAAATCCTAGAAAGGTAAAGCCCTGAGCGTAAGGCCCTTGTACATTGTGCCTCTCGAAATTGGCTAATGGACCCAAGTCTTAAAAAGAAAAAATAGTACTAGTGTCCCTGACTGTGAGACTTTGTTTTGTACCCTCTATTGCAAATGCAAGTTTATTGCCAGTGATCGCTATTGGAGAGGATAAAATGTAGCACACTTTGAAGCAGAAACTCCTTTTAGTTTGAGTGAGTTTTTAATCCCCCCCTTCCCTTCTTTATAGGTTTATGGTTAAGCAGGCAGAGAATATCTGCAGACAAGCCACAATCCAGCTAAGAGATAAGACCGAAGCTCAGAATTGGAGGGCTCTGAAAGAGCAGCTTTTCAACAAGTTTATGCTGCGTCTTGTGTCATGTGTTCAGTTGGCAAGCAAACTTTCTTTCCACTACAAAGTAAGGAGCGGGGGTGGCTCACGGGCCCCTGAGTGTTAGGAAGAAACCAGCTCATTCAAAGGTGACTGAGAAACCCCTGCTAGGCTAGGTGGTACTACTCATGTGGAAATTCCTGAGTGCAATTATGCTTCCAAAGCATACCTCCCACACGCGCATGCAGGCACGCGCATGTGCACACACAGTCACATAGGGGCAGTTATTAAATAGCCTGAAGTTCTGTTCCCAAAGTATAATTGCTGGACAGATGCCATTATTCACACAGGTCACCTTTTCTCCCCTTGAATTCAAGGACAGTTTAGATAAAATGTCCAAGTTGCCAACGTACCTATCAGTATTAAAGGGAACTATTCCATTTATAAAGGATAAAACTTTTCCACACCATTACCCAGTGCCTATATAATGAAATACCATTCATTCAACACGTATTTATTGTCTTCTACGGCCAGATGCTGCACTCGGTGCCATGGCTGCAACAGTAAAAATACCATCTGCACTACAGGAACTTCCTCCCCAGTGAGAGGAGACACACAGGCGACTCATGTGGGGAAGTGTTCTGATCCGTGTGCAGCCGGGGGCTGTAAATGTACCTTATCAGCCTCGGAGAGTCAAGGAAGTGTACTTGGAGAAAATGACTTCTTGAAAGGGGAAGGGGTGTGAAAGGTGGGCTGTCCCCAAGGGAAGAGGGAGCGGCGTAAAGGAAAGCAGGGAGGAAGGGGGAGAAAGGGGAGATCCAGACACAGGCAACAGCCTGTGCAGAGGCCTAGAGACCCTGGTGGGTGTGGGAACCACAAGTTCGCTATGGCAAGCACTGAGCGGAAGGGGCATTACCAAAAGAGAAGACAGGCAAAGGCTTGGGCTGGACTGGCAGGGCTTTGTATAATACTATGCCAAGAGGTGCGGTCCTTATGCTGACACATTCTCCCCCTCACTGTTTTGTCTCCCTTTGCTCAGATAATCAGCAACATTACAGTCCTGAATTTCCTCCAGGCTCTAGGATATCTACACACTAAGGAGGAACTGCTGGAGTCAGAGCTTGATGTTTTGAAGTCCCTGAACTTCCAAATCAATCTGCCTACTCCCCTGGCATACGTGGAGATGCTCCTGGAGGTTCTAGGTACTGCAGTGTGCCAGGGACTGTGGGCTGGAATCTTCCATAGAAGACAGTAAGAATATACCCAGGGATCTGGGGGCAGTGGGCAGAACCCACCAATGAGGAACAGAAGGAAGCCTGTATGGAGTGACTGAGGAAAGTCCTCTCTGGTACTTGTCAGGGAAAGAAACTTAGATCTCAGCACCTGGCTCATTTGAACTCACTGGGTACTCTCACTGGATCAAAGAGTTAATTTATAGAGAGGCATGAGATAAGAGGGAAAAAATAAATATACTCTGATTGTATATGGAGATTTCTCTACCTTTCCCTTTGTCCTTTGAAACTGACCTCCAGCTAGAGGTTTCTTTCAGTAAAGCAATCAGGAAGCACATTAGCAGCTCCACAGTTTTATGTTACATTAACAACTGCGATTATGATCAGAAAAGACCCGCATGATGCTCTTCACCACGCCCACACCCCATCTAGGGTACAACGGCTGCTTGGTCCCAGCCACGCAGCTGCATGCCACCTGCCTAACCCTGCTCGACCTGGTCTATCTTCTGCACGAACCCGTATACGAGAGTCTGCTGAGGGCCTCGATCGAGAACTCCACACCCAGTCAGCTGCAAGGGTAAGGCGACTCCCTTAGTGTAGGTTCCTTCCAGAAACAGGGAGTCCAGAATGTAGCATGAGAACATGGCACATGGAACTGACCTGGCAAGGCATCCAGCCCCAGGTCATCTGCACAGGTTACCTGGTTCAAATTAACATCTGGTATGTTGCTTGGATGCAAATGACTGAGCCCAATCAGCAAGACCCTAAATGCTTTTACTTCTAATTTAAATGACTTCAAGTAATTATTTCCTAGTTTTCTTTAGAGTTGTTTATAATTTGAGATTACTGGACTGTTTTTATAGTCACTTGGGAAAAAAAGCCAGTCACAAGGTTGCAACTTGGACAAAAGTGTTTGATTACTGTAAAGTCAGAATGGTGAAAAGCCTCAGTTACATCTGTCAGGGAGACACATGGGACAACAAAAGGCCCAGAAACCATTCAGACAGGAGGCTCATATTTTAATCCCAGCTGATCTGGTGTGTGTGTGGGGGGGGGGTAGGGGGGCAGGTGGGGGCGGCAGCTGGGAGAGGGGTAAATTAGCTATTACTTGACTTTTTCTTTCCATGTCTAAAAATTCCAAAATGATCAACGTAAACAATTGAAGTGCCATGACCCTAAGACTTGGAAGGTCACACTTCACTCCAGCCCCAAAATTAATCATGGTTTTGATAATTCAGGGAGAAGTTTGTTTCAGTGAAGGAGGACTTCATGCTCCTGGCAGTAGGAGTCATCGCAGCAAGCGCGTTCATCCAAAACCACGGGTGTTGGAGCCAGGTAGGTGCCGCCAAGCAGGCGCAGCGTGGTCAGAGTGCACGTAGTGGAACGCATTCTCCCGCGAGCGAAAGGAAAGAGAAGACAACCTGAGAGATAGGGGCTGAGACGCAGGGTTAAGATGAATGAGCAGGATATGGGAGAGGGAAAACCAAGTGAGGACTGAAAAGGGTTCTCCAGTTCTCCTCTTATGGAACTGGAAATGGAGGTCCAAGCTCAGCTTGTTCATTTACTTTTACTGAACTTCACTACAATCTGCTAACCGATAATCTGCTATCATATTCAAGTCCAATAAATATATCCTCCCAAACAGAGAAAATGTCAAGGCTCAAATATCCCTCTCACATTTCACAAAACTTATCTCCAGACGAGTGAAATGTGTAGCAGAAACTTTCCACACAAACGCCATCAGGGCAAAGGTATCCTAATGTTATCTGGCTATTGGCAAACACCGGGGTCTGGATTTAGTCTTCTCAGGAAGTCCAGAGAAATGAAAGAATTTATACTGGGCTTGAGACAACAGCCCGAGCAGTGCCTGTGCACTAAAACACGATGAGATGCTTTGGTAGTAATAACCTTGTCTCTGTTCCTGAAGGTGGTAGGGCACCTGCAGAGCATCACTGGCATTGCCCTGGAGAGCATCGCCGCCTTCTCTTACGCAATCCTAACCCACAGCGTAGGAGCCAGCACGCCGGGGCGACAGCGGCCTGTTCCTCCCCACCTGGTGGCCAGAGCTCTGAGGGCCGCTGCTTCCTCCAACACGTGAGACAGACTGAATCTGCCAAGTACAAACGACCTCCCATCACTGCACTCATCTCTCCCTTTGTTTACTTTAATGCTCAGGATACAAAAGTTTCAAGTATCTTTTGAACTGTGTTTTGTCTTCCAACTTCATGCTTATTTTTCTGCATCAGAGAGTTAAGGTAGACAAGCATGTCTTTTTTTTGTCATATCAGACTGAGAACATAAAAAGCTGGGAGAGATAGAAATATTAGTGAAGTTGATTCACTTTTATTTAATAAGATATTTATGCCTTTTCTTTTAACTGTTCATTTCATTATGAGAGAACATCAGACATGAAGATTAGCATTAACCAGAGGCTCAAAAACTGAGACCATCTGGGTGACCTTGACTGAGCAAGAAGGCAGTCTACATTTCCCTTAGTTTAACATCTGTTCTGTTACTGAGATCTATACAAATAGGGCTTTCTCCATGGCTATTTCCACTAGTCTTTTTAAAAAGACTTTATATTTCTTTTTAGAAAGAAGGGAAGCAGGTGAAGAGGGAGAGAAACAGTGCTGTGAGACAGAAACATCAATTGGTTGCCTCTCAAGCAGGGACTGAACCCGCAACCCAGGCGTGTGTCCTGACTGGGAATCCAACCAGCAGCCTTTGGCCGTGCGGGACGCCACCCAACCAGGCCACACCAGCCAGGGTTCCATTAGTCTTTTTAAAGAGTAACGCTAACCCGTCTCAACAGAACTTCCACATACCTGCACTCGAGCGGAGTTCTCCCAAAACACAAAGTGCTCTATTTTGGTTCAAGAAACACCCACCAGTGCGCCTTGGGCAGTTATCAGACTGTGGCAAACCTTTTATTACAAATAATTAAACCTCACCACAATGGCTCAAACAGTATCAGACAGCGTTCCGTATCTCTCACGCAGAGCAGAGCAGGCATTCAGCACCAGAACCGAGTGAGACGTGTCCGATTTCGGGCTCCTGATCACATCACATGGTGACCAAAGCTTGTATGTCCTCTTCTCACATCACCCAATTGTGCGTCTCATACGTCCCATTGTCTCAGTGGGAACAAAAGTTCCTATTTAATATTGGTTAAGTGCAGGAAGTTGAGAGAGAGAAAATCCACTGAAAAACACATCAATCTCAATTCAACTCAGTTAAAAAAAAAACAAGCAAACTTAAATTAGTTGTTTTAAGGGGAGAGAGGGAAAGAAAGGCATGGGGTTAAGAGTCAAAACTATAACAGAGGCTGGGAGCTATACATGGCATGTATAGCCTTGGAAACTCTTTGTCATATGGTATTTTACAGTGGCTTTTGAAGATCTTTTTTCTCTTTTGGTATTGTAAACATGTGTTGTTTAATAGTACCCAAATTTAATTTTAAAACTTTTTTTTCAAACAAAACAAAATTTAAAGCCTTTAAGGCAAACATTCCCCCTCAGGAAGAGAGTCATTTATTATAAAACTGTGAGGACACCCAAGCCAGACCCCACTTCAGATTCGTCAGCATGAACTTGAGAGCTTTTGTCCACTGTTCCTCAGAGTTAAACTGGGTTTTGATGGAATAGGAGCCACCGCTGCCTCCTGTGTCTTCGATCTTGCCTTTTTCCACATCCATCCTGCAGACGGACACAGCAGAGCTCATTGGTAACTGAGATCCGAGTTAAGTCAGTCCAAGCAAATGGGCACAGACTTAATCATGGGACCATTCACGTCATTTTATCTGTTAAAGAACTCTTGGCGAGGAACGATAGTGTATTTTGGATTTGCTTGAAAGCCAAAAATCAAGAAGGCTGTCACAAGAGCCTCATTGTCATTGTGGAGTACAGGGACAGCACACACACCCAGACAGATGACAAGCCCGGAGCAGAGGGTAAGAGAGGGTTACAGTACTCTTCACTGTTTCCCTAGGCATCCCTGAACTCACAGGGAGGGAAGGGAGGCAGAAGAAAAGAAAGGCTTTGTCTTGGGGCGACAGAAGCAGCTCGACCTTCCTCTCCTGAACTAAGGTCTCCATCACTGGGCTTCTATGCAATTGACCAAAGGAAGCATTCCTGAATATTTCCAAGGGCTTCGGGGAAAATGTTCCTGAACTTGGACAGTGGCCTTGAGCTCTGTGCCAAGAAAATCCCCCAAACCATCTGAGACAACATTCTTTTTCCCCAGGGGCCAGGTGGTCACGTTCTGTCCTACGTGCAGTGCTGGTCAGTCTCTGCCCACCAATGTCGCGTGATTTTCTACCACATTCCCACCATTTATTCTGGTTTGCCTCCATTCTTACTGTCCTTTTGGTTCTGCCCAATTGGGCCTTACTCTAGGTTTGTTCAGCACTGGGGCGGGTACTGACCTGTAGGGAAGACAAAAACGTGTCTCGCCTTTCTCAACCTCTTCTTTGAACTGCTGCACACAGTCCAGGAAAGCCACCATCGCGTGGTCAAACTTGTTGTCCCAGAAAAACCGCAACCCCCCAGAACAGTACAACGGCAGCTCCTGCTTGAGGAGAGAGGACTGGCTGTGCGTGCGGCACTGAGACGGCCCGTCAGAGTGCGCTCGCAGCCTCTCCATCTGCTACGCCCCGTTCCCTCCGTATCCCACTGAACACTGGCCCCTGGGCAAACGACAGTGCGCCCACACCCGTTTTCCTAGGGATGGAAATGCCTTAAACACCCACCTGACAGTGACTCCTTCCCTGCCCAAGTGCACGTTCTCCTCTCATCTGCCCACACCCCTTCTCCAAAGACTGTGAAAAAGTAATTTTTTCTATAGGCCTCAAAGTATCTAATCCTGACCTGGACAAGACATTGGCTCTTCGTGAGATATCTCAGGCTAAGGAGGACACTGAATAAGGCCATTATCAAACATAAACTGTCCTGTTAGGAGGTGCAAGAATTTTGTATTCCAGCGAAGACAGGGCTCCCCAGAGTACCTTAGACTTGTCTGTCAGAGACTCCAGGTACGAATGGTTTCCATAGGGAACGAGTCGATACCTAAAAAGGAGATGCGCACAGATGGAGACGGGATGCCGCCTCGGGTGAGGCCTGACATCAGAACCCAGTGATCTGCCTCTTCCATTGTCCCCGTCCCTCTCTCTCACCTCCCACAGGCCCCATGTTTAAGATTTTGCTTACAGAACAAAGTGCCTTTATTATGTAATTGTCTAGGGGCCTCTGTGGATGAATATATGTTTTGGTTTAGATTTAAAAACAAAACCTGAAAGCAGCTTGGGGAACCCTAAAGCTCTGGAGACAGACGGTGGGCTGGGACCACTGCCAGGGTCATGCACATTGAGGGCTGCTTATCAGTAGAAAGAGCCCAATGCTGAGGGGAGAACCAGGAGCAGACACTCCAGAGAGTAAACTCCCAGTCTGTTGGGGCAAAGGTTCCAGCCAGAGTGGAAAGCAGTATGAGGATGGAGACAGAAATTATATCAAAGACACAGCACACCCCAGGAGAGGGCTCCATCTCCTACCTCTGAAATTTCAGACCCATCTTATTGGCCAGGGCATGGAGCAGCAGCACCGTCTGGCCCCAGGCAGCATTGATCTCATTCCACTCCACAGGAACGCTGGGCAAGCGACCCAGTCTGAAGTTATTGATTGTGCCGAACTGTCCACTGTGCCTACCGAAGACGGCCAAGGGCAGGGAAAAATACAGGGAGAATTTAAAACTTAGCAACTTCTGGGACTTCCTGCTGTCACCTGAGGCCTAACATAAACCTCTCTCCTTATCTCCAGATCCATATACCTACTTGGGACTTTAAACACGTGCCTGAAACAGGAGTCATTGTCTTTCCCCCTGCTGCTCAGATGCCAAAGCAGAAACCTGGGCGTCACCCTCGAACGCTCTCTCTTGGCTCCCTCCCTGCAGAAAAGCACCAGACTCTGTTGATTCTGCCTCCTAAATCTCTTCAGTCTGTCCACTCCTCCCCCAACCCAATCCACTCCTCTCTTCCTGTTTACATCCCCACTACCAAGTCTCCCACCAAAAACACTGCCCTCTTCCCTCAAGTCATGGCCCACGCTGCAGGTAAAGCCATCACCAACGGGAACCTAGTCACTCACTTCCCTGCCTCGAGTGCTCCAGGGGCTCCCTGCCTTCCGGATCAAGTCCAAAGCCCTTCACGAGGCCTACAAGATCCTTTCACGACTGGGGACTCTCCAGTTTCATATCCTGCCATTCTCCCCTTTACACTTAATCTCTAGTCATGACAGGCTCCTTTCAGTTCTCTGAATCCACGCTCCCACTTTCCTCTGTTTCTTTGCACATGACACTCTCTCAGCCAGGAACAAGCCCCCTCCTCTGCAGACTCCTACTTCACATTTCAGCTTAAACATCAACCCCCTCTGAGGGAAGCTTCCCACGTGGCCTTCCCGCACAGAGGAAAGTGCCCTTCTGTGCTCCCACGGCACCCAGGGTAACCATCAGCACACTGTGTTACAACTGCCTATTACTTATCCACCTCTTCCATGGAATTAGAGGCAACTAGAACGCAGAACACATACTGTGCTGTTGCCACTCTAGAGCTTAGAATAGCACCTACCACACGGTACTAGTTAAATGGACAAAACGTCAAGTACATTAATAGATGAACGACCCTCAGCTCCAGGCATAGGACCAGAATTTCACGGGGCCGAGGGCTCAGATCTTCCCCTTTCCTTGGAAAAGTGTATGGCTCTAAGCTCTAGAATCCCATGAAAGTGCATAGCCCATCACAAGGAATGGCAGAGACCCAGATGGGGTGAAGATGCCACACAGCCCCACGTTGTGGGAGGTGGGCACCCTGGCTTAGTGTTCAACAGCTAAGACCCAGGCAGTGCTTCCCAGAGGCTCCTCACCCCCCAGCCCTCATTACCAAATGTGGAAGGTGGCATTAAAGACGTTGGTTTTCTTCAGCTTGTCCAGCTGCATCTGGGCATAACGCATCTGGTTTTCTACACTCTTCAGCTCATCATCCAGTTCCAGCTGTTGTCGTTTAAATTCACTGTACTCTCTCTGATACCTGTGGGCAGTCAAGATGGCCACTGAAGGCTGTCAGTTTGGGGCAAAAATTCTGCTATCACCCCTCCTAACAGTTCACTCTTAGTGACTGGTTTCCTCTAGTTACGGCATCTCTTAGATCTGTCACAGACCCCACTCACAGGAACAGACTTGTTCCAGTGCTTCTGCCCGGGAGGGGCAGGAATGCCTCAAATTCCAGCTGCCCGCATGCAAAAGGGGGAGGTAAAAAGGACTCTCCAAACCAGTGCCAAACACCTCTCGGATGTCTGATCTTTTCCAGAATCAAGGTGAGTGGGTCAAGAGAGGCTTCTTCCACGGATTGGCCATAACTGAACTTCTATAACTTCACCCCTATATACTTACTGTCCTTTAAATAGTTAATAAACATCATTTCCGATGGAACTTGTTACAGTGCTCCGTGAAAAATAAACTTTTTGTTCTGTCCTTCATTTCCCTTATTTCAGTTAATGTGGAGGCTGTGTCTCCCCAAGTAGACAGAGGGTTCTCTCAGGTCAAGAGCACCAATTACATTTTTGAGCTGAGAAAGAACAAATGTAGGCCAATATGCTCATCCTTCCAGAGGAAAATGCCGGCTGACTCACCCGAACGAGCCCAGTGCCCTACCACACAGAGCCACGACCCCAGCCCTGGCTCTTTGCTCTCTATTGAATCAACACACTTCTTTCACTTCGTTGTGCTGATCCTTCATACGTAACCCCTGAAACAAACCTCTAGAAACAAGGCCAGGAAACAACATGCAGGATCCAGAGCAAACACGCCGCAGAATGACAGCTGGCTGCAGCTTATACACTGACCAAACACATCCATCTGGAAGCCATCCCCCTCCTGGAGCTTTGAGGGCCGAAAAATAGAAGAACAGGGTGATCACTCACTGAGCCTCCTCCTGATCCAGTCTCTCGGCCTCAGCCTGGACCTCTTCGAGATTTTCTGCCACTATCTTACGGTTCCTTTCCACATCTTCCAGCTCCCGAATCAGCCTCTCCTCCTCTGATGCCAGCTCCTTTAGTTCCATCTGTAGCTGTTCACTGTCATCCTCGTTCATCTGCTCCAAGATCTCCAGACAGCGCCTGCCAGGGACACAGAGTGCGCTTATCCGAGGGAGCCTGTTACTCTGTTTACCTGCGTGGAGCACAGCTCTTGGGCGAGGGCCAGGCAGTCCCCGAGCAGCGACAGCTCTAAGTCCCGGATGTCAGTTCCCAGGCCCTAGCTCTGGAGACACTCACTTGTAGTTCTGACACTCATTTTCGGTGACGTTGAGCTGAGTGTCCAGCTGGTCTAAAAGAGTATCTGTGCATTCCTCACACAGCGGGTGATCCACATCTGTCTGGCCTGACATGATGTCAAAAAGGTCCCCAGTGACCTGGAAGTGTGGGAGAGTCAGGGTAGAGCCGCGCCCCTTGATACCTGCCCAGACACCCCCCTCTACCTGCCATGCCCCCTGCTTGATGCTGGAATGAGGTTGACTTGCCTTCAGTCTTCGGCTGAGGTTCTCCATGGTCCCACCATCGGATGCCTCCCCGATCAGAGTGAAGCTGTTGGCACTTTCGGTAGACATCATCCTGCAGACAGCCCCCCGCCCACGGGCCACATGAGGGAGCAGAGAGGCCTCTTCCACCTACTGCGGTGCCAGTGGCAGAGACTCTCAAGCACCAGTTGAGGGGCCTCAAGGTGCATACCCACTCCTAGCCCGACTGGCCTCCCAAGGGTACCTCTGTCCCAAGGGAAGGCCATGCTGGTGTTGCACAGGGGGCCCTCAGCACGAAGGTTGGCCTGGATGGACTAAGGAGGGAGAGGGGGGCATCAAAAACTGACATATATGTGCCTACAATAGAAAAGGAAGGAGAATCTGGAAAGACCATGTTTTAACATTACACCCCTTGCCAGCTGCCTCCACATGCATCGATTACGAAGAACCTGATATCTAACAACATTGGCTGCTTTTAAACTGTTCAAGAGCCCATCTCTTTGATTAATCAATTGCTCCCTTGACTTTTCTCAATTCTTTCTCACAAGAGCTACTATCTCTTCCTACGTGTGAATGGCTACAGGAAAACTCAATCAGTACTGGAAGGTAATGGGCCAGGTATGAGGGAATGCATCTTCTCTGGAAGAGCCCAAAGTCTGAGTAATGATCCATCTCTATCACCTGGCTCCAGGTCCCAATTCTGGGTTCAATTAAAATGTGACTAATCTCTGGCAAGGAGCAGGGGACTAAGGAGTAGTAGGCACCTGGCTGGGGGGATGAATCTTCGAGAGACACCATCCTGGCGAGTTTCAATAAATGGCTCCTGGGAAGGAAATAAGAGCCCATTAGAGTTCTGACAGCTTAGAGGTGAAGTCTATTTCCCAAACGGCCTGAGAACTATTTGGCTGGCTTTACCCTTGATTGATTACCACAAGACCTGATATACCACAGAGACTTAACAAATGGGCATTATCTAGCCAATCCTTGGATACCAAGAAATGACCCCAAGTACAGACACACCCCAAGTTCCATTTGATTTTTTGTGGGGAACATCCTTCCCTAAGTATGTTTTACTCAATTATATAATAATTATATATGCATTTTCTCACTTCGTGGTCAGGGGTAGGGGTGAGACGTCCTAAATATCATGGCACAAGAAAAAAGACAGATCAAACAAGTTTGCCATGGCATAGAAAAGAGTAGGTAATTTACATGTTTTCTTCATAATTTAATGTGATGAAAAACAGACGACACCTGTCTTTGGCAATGAAATTGATCGCTGAAGTTTTCACAGTTTAAAAATGACGTCCTCCAACACTGACAATCCTTCTGACTATAGTAATCATAGAATTCTTTGCCCAAACCAAGATACTTTTGAGAATGGAGAGGAGTGGATATGAATAATCACCTGGGACAACAGATGTAAACCAGGAATGCCCTGAGATGACCTGGATACACTGGGCTTCTCATCTCCTACCTATAGTGGCTTATAAATCTGCCTCAAATAAAGAACCTCTCTCCACATTTCCGAATGGGCGCTCATTCAGTAACCCTGTGACCTGAGGTGTGCTTCTGTACCTCCAATGATCTGCAGTGGCCTGATCACGCAGAATAGCTCTTGTTAACCCGAGATTCCAAAACTCTGTGGCTCCAGAAGCACCAAGCACCTGCAGAAATCCACTTTGCATTCCGTATTTCCTACCTCTCCTGAGTTAGCCTCTTCCTCCTGGGTCTCTCCTGACTTCACCTGGGCTGTGGCAAGTAACGGAGCTAAGGGCAAGGAAAACATCACATCAGAAGAATTTTGTTTTATCCAAAACAAAACCAAACAATCCCATGAAAGCAGGCGTGGGTGTGCAAGTAATGGAAACAGAACCGGAAATATCCTCTTCACCACCCACACCTCCACCTTTTTCTTAAAAGTACCATTTATGCAGAGAAGAATCTTCTGTCTTCTTCCCTTACGCTCATTAAGATTAAAGAGTTGTTAAATTTTTTCCAGGATAATAATATATAATGGTTATGTTTTTAAAGGCATCTTATCTTTCAAAAATCATTACCAAAATATTTACAGTATTTGTTTGGGATTCATTTCAAAATAATTTGGGGTGGGAGAGGAGTATATGGGGTCACAGATACAGCATGATTAAATATGCATTAATAATTATAGAATCTAGGTGATGGGTACATGGGTTCACTGTACACTCTGAAGCTTTCCATAACCAAAGTAAAAAAAAAGTGACTGAGTGGGGATGGGAGGTGAATGAAGGTATAGAGAACACAGGAATGAGAGAATGCAGCTTGCAGCTGGTTGTTGAAGCTGGGTGATGGATACATGGGAGTTCATTATGCTATTCCCTTGGCTGTATGTTTAAAATTTTCCGTGATAGTTTAAATGAGAATTAATTCTCCTCAAAAAAGAAAACTTAGGTACGAACAATAGCTAACATTTAGAGAATTATTTGAGAATTATTTGAGAATAATTTGAGAATTATTTTTGCCCAGCATATTCCCAAGTCTTTACATTCTTTGTCATATTTGATCCTTACAACTACCTTGAGGTAATTTATGTTTTGCAGATAAAGAAACCAAGAAACCAGGATCTAGGGAGGTGATGTAATTTGCAAAAAAAGTCATCCAGCTAGTCAATGACAGCCAGGATTTAAACCCAAGCAGGCTGACTCCACATTTAAACTGCCTTCACGTTTTGTTTTGTTTCAAACTACATCTCATTTCTTGGGACAATGAGACTCTGTTTCTCCATTTACCAGCTGGCGATCACTGGGTAAGTGACTTAAGCTTTCTGAGCCTCAACTCCTCATTTGTAAAACGATCTGTAGGGGTTGTTGCAGGGACTAAACAAAAAACTGCATACAATGCACTTGGGATATGGTAAGTTCTCAAAAAATGCCCTTTATTATTACACATACATGTTCCTTTACTCTGAAACAGTAGGAGTAAAAAACTAGGGACCTTTCCTTGCTGCTACAGAACGCTCTCCGAAGCACACTGTATCAGAACTGCTTTGTATTCCAGTTGAAGCACACAGGCAGCCAGAGAGATGGACTTTCCTGGGTTTACACGGGAGTCTATGGCAGACTACACGGATAGACACCTTAAGACCTACATCTCCAAAGCTGCCCACTTTCAACGATTTTGACCACCCTCTTTGCAAGGGTCTCGCTGACCTGTGAGCTCCTGGATGGTGACACGGTCCAGGATCTTGAAGCTCGTGTCCAGTTTTAGGGGCTGGCTGCAGCGCTGGCACACGAAGCTCACCTGCATGGTGTTGCTGGAAGTCTTAGATCCCTCCATTCCTACGGCGATGGAGAGGCAATGATAGGAAGAATCGGCGCCCTTGAACCCCCCCGTTCCCTGGCTACCACCAGCCTGCTGGTGTTGTAAAATGGGGAAATTCCGCCTGTGCCGTTCCCGGAGGGAACGGTACGATATCAAATGGACCTGCTTCCGGGTCAGCCCGGCCAAAGGCAGTTTACAGCCAAGTAAACTGGGGGGAGGAGGGGCTGCAATAGGGGCCGTGAGGGTTCCCAGGCTCCCTTCTAGGGTCGCGCGGTTCAGCCCTCGACGTTCTTCACCTCGGGGCCTCGGGGCCCGCCACCCTGGTCCAGTCTACCGCGGGGGCACCGTGGCCTCGGTTCTGCGCCAGAGCGAGGCCTCCAGAACTGCCATCGCCCAGCCTTCAGCTACTTCCCGGTCGGCGGAGGACTTCCGCCCTGACAGGACGTGACCTCAAGACGGCTGCGGCTGCAGGCGGAGCCAGTACGGTCGTCCCGGTCCACCAGCTTTCCGGCTGGACTGCGGCCCCTGGAGGCTGAGCTGGGAAACGCCGCTGGCGTGGGCGGGTAAGCGGAGGTTGTGCGAAGTAGAGGACCTAGTGGGGGGAGGATAGGGCTTTGCCATTCTGCAATCCAGGGACTTTTCTTCAGATTTGTCACTTTTGAGCGGACCCACTTTAATTCTTTCTGCAGTATCAGTTTTAAAAGTCTCTCTTTGGGAGAGCTGGGCTTTCTTTCAAAGGCCCCTGAGAGAATGGTAGACACACTTGGAGGGGAAGTAAACTTTGTGTTTTATTTTATATGATAAAATTTCAATTATTAGGGAAAGTCGAGCACTTGAGGGTTTGAAACGTGTAAAGGTATGCAGGAATTGAGAGATCAATGAAACAAGATAGAGTTAAAAAATAGACCAAATACACAGGGGGATTTAGTACGTGATGAAGTGGTATTTCAAATCTGTGGGGAAATGAACTACTTAGTAAGTGACAAATGGGGCCAAAGAGCCATGTAGATGGTGGTGATTTTCCTATTATTTTAAGTGTAGGTGATCCCAGACTTACTCAGACTCACTCCCTCTGAACTCCAGTACTGGGGTAGCAGCTTGAAAGGCACCGGTGGCATAAAGGGAGGAAATGAAGTGTCTGGCTTCAGGGCAGGAGCTGGAGGACAGTTTTCTTTCCAGAGAGAAAGGTGGGCAGAGGCCATGGTCCGTTTTCTGAGCCCTGCCCCAAGACAGCCAGTAAGGAGGCTGGTGCCATATCTGAGACTCCATCAACCTGGCTAGAATCGTTTGCCCCGCCCTGAAGATCCCCAGAGACTCCATCCCACCCAATTTACTGACCCACCCAAGCTGCTTTTCCATATGAATGGCTGGTCTTAGCTCCTGCTTCACAACTTCCTAGATCTTCTCAAAAACAACAGCTGGCCTCAGTGAGCTCCAGGCTCAGCACTAGCAGCAGCCAGCCTAGATTCCACCGCTTGGCTTCA
Source organism: Sturnira hondurensis (assembly GCF_014824575.4). NCBI lineage: Eukaryota > Metazoa > Chordata > Mammalia > Chiroptera > Phyllostomidae > Sturnira > Sturnira hondurensis. The sequence continues at coordinate 244,282 of NW_028094263.1, read as the reverse complement.
CCTGGGAATCTCTAAGCCCAGCACAAGTAGCAGCCATGTCAGATAGCTATTTATAGCTCAGGCAGGTGGCCCCAGGCAGAACACAGGAGGGGGAATGACCTTGGTATGCACCACCTGGGAAACCCCAGGGCCAGCACACCCAGTGGACAGCTACAGACCCTGTCAGAGCAGCACCACCTGCCTCTGCACAGCTGCTTCTCCATGGAGGATGGAGGTTGGTGGTTAAGGGTCACAGCCAGTTCTTGCAGCTGACTGGCCTGGGTAAATCCCTCCCATTGACCTGCCAGCAGCAACCAAGGCTCAACTACAAGAGGAGGGTGTACTCAGCCCACACTAAGGGTGCACCTCGAGTACCCAGCTTGGGAGATAGGGGAGGCTGTGCCACTGGACCCTACAGGACACATACTACGTTAGAGAGTGCTACCAAGACAGGGAGTTATAGCAGCTCTCTTAATCTATAGAAACACACACAGGGAGGCTGCCAAAATGAGGAGACAAAGAAACGTGGCCCATGTGAAAGACTCCAGAAAAATAACTTCGAAAAATGGAGATAAGCAATCTATCAGATGCAGAGTTCAAAACACTGGTGATAAGGATGCTCAAGGAACTTAGTGAGGATCTCAGCAGCAGAAAAAAATCCAGTCAGAAATGAGGGACACACTAATCAAAATAAAGAACAATTTACAGGGAAACAATAGTAGAGTGGATGAAGCTGAGAATCAAATCAATGATATGGAATATAAGGAAGCAAAAGGCAACAATCCAAACAAAAAGAACAAAGACTCCGAAAACAAAACAAAACAAAACACAAGGCTAGTACAAGTGGCCTCTAGGACAACGTCAAGCATTGCAACATTTGCATTGCAGTGTTTTGCAGGCCCTCACCCACCATAACTGGTGTTATTATAGAAAGGGGCAGTTTGGGCACAACAATAATTAGGGACAGAGGATGACATGTGAAGAGACACGTGGAGAAGACAGATGTCTCCAAGCCAAGGAACACCCGAGGCTTCCAGGAGCTAAAAGAGAGGCCTGGAACAGGATCTTCCTTAGTACCTGCAGAGGGAGCACGGTCCAGCTCCTCTGCTTTCAGACTTCCAGCCTCCATAACTGGGAGGCAATACACTGCTCTCATTCTAAGCCACCCAGTTTGTGGTATTTTGTTTAAGCAACAAACCAACATAGTAGGCATGATGAGGAAAATAACAGAGGATGATGTGATGGAGAGTAAGTGGGGCCAAGGGTGGGCGAAGCTACTTCAGCTGGGGGATTTGGAAGGGCCTCTGTTACCTGGGAAGCCACTGAGGGTGATAAACAGGGAAGAGAGATGATCTGGCTGACTTAAAAAAAACCTGTTTACTGACATGGAAAAGCCATAGAGAGCCCTGGCCAGTGTGGCTCTGTTGGAGTGTCGTTCCATACACCCAAAAGTTGCAGCTTTGATTTCCTGGTTGGGGTATTTATAGGAGGCAACTGATGGATGTTTCTCTCTCTCATTTAAAAAATAAATAAAATGAAATATATAGAGAAAAGGATACAAATTATAATTGTACAGCTCAATTTTCACAAGTGAATGCACCCATGTAACCAGCGCTGAGCTCTCCTGCCCCACACCCTGTTCCAGTAGCAAGAGGACCCCGTCTACTCAGCACAAAGCTGGACGGTATCTATACCCTCAATTCTGACACCCTGTACTAGTTTTGACTGTTTTTGGACTCCACGTGACTGGGAGTACGGTCTCTTTTGATTTTGGTTTCTTTCACTCAGTATTATTTTTATGAAATTCCTCCATCTTGTGTGTAGTTTTGGTTCGTCTGTTCTCAAAACTATGCAGTATTCTATTGTGTGAACATAGTAAAATTAGATTACCTATTCTACTCTTGAGAGACATTTGAGTAGTTTCCGGTTGAGGCTCTTGTAATTAGTGATGCTATGAACATTCTTTTTCTTGTTCTCAATGAATGTATTTTTGTATTTCTGTTGGGTGTTTCTAGAGTTGGGATCTGGGTCATAGACAGATAGATAGATTCAGCTTGAGTAGATACTGCCATAGCCTTGGTTGACGTATTAAAAGGTAATGGGAGCGAGTAAAGAACAGAACGTGATAGTGGGGGTGGCAGCAAGAATGAGAACGGAGGCCAGAGAGTCGACTGTAATACTGCTGGCAAAGGACGGCAGTGGCTTTGACGGGGACGACAAGTGAGGAGGTGGAAAGAGACATTCTCATCCAGGATTACACAGGGAAAGCTGATAGGGCCTGATGCCGGTTGGATGTGGGGCGATGAGGGAAAAAGGAATCAAGGTGGCTAGTTAAGTGTTTGGTTTCAACAACTAGGTGGACAGTCGTGCTGGTCATTGAGATGAGGATGAGGAGAAAAATCACAGGCGTGGGGGAGAATCAAGAGCCCTGGTTTGACCAGGTTAAGTTTGAGGTGCCAATTAGCTACCCAATTGGTGATGTCAAGTGGACAACTGGAGCTCAGTTAGATGTCAGGACTGGAGAAATACACTTAGGGCCACCAGCAAATAGGTGCTGGGTACCACTGAGAGGTTCAAGTAAGACGGAGAGGTCACCACCGGTGCTGTCAACACGGAAGTCACTGGTAAGCTAGCAAGAACTCAGTGAGAACGTGGAGTGGGAAACCCAATTGGAGTGGACTGAAGTAAGTGGGAGATGAGAAAGTAGAGTAAGAGGCAATACTATTACTCAAGAAGTTTTGCCATACAGAGCGCAGCTTGGAAAGGACACAAGAGAGGAATCTGGGTCCAAGGGAGGGTTTTTCTCAAGATGGGAGAGATCTGTCATGTTTGGAAGTCATCCAGTAGAGAGAGGTAAGTGTCACATGGGGAAAAGAATAGATAACCACTGAAGCACAGACCTCAAGAGACTGAGAGGGGATGGAGGAGATGAATTTAAAGAGAGAATTTAAAGAGAGACTAGTCATTCGTGATCACTTTTGATTCATTCACACACAGGAATGAATGAAGTTTGGTAAATAAAGTGGTGCTTTCAGCAACTGTTCACTGAATAAACAGATGAGTGGAATATCATATAAGACATTCAGAAAAGAGAGGAAGAATGGAAATACACAGGGAAAGTGTATTTGCCTTCTTACAACCTCTTGAAGACAAAACACAATTATTTGAGCACAAAGCCATATTTCAACAAGCACAGACATATTTTACTTTTCAAGCCATATTTCAATAAGCACAGGCATATTTAGTTTTCAAGTTGAAGTTATAAATTCTGAAACAAATGCAGGGTAAGGGGGCTGGGGTCTGGGTAGAGGTGGGCAATGCTAGGGATAAGGGGAAAAACAAAGAAAAAATGCAGGGTAATAGCATACTTGAAATAAGATGAAGAGGCCTTGGGCCAGGCAGCTCAGTTGGTTAGAACATTGTCCCAATACGCTAAGGCTGTGGGTTCAACAACCGGTCAGGGCACATACAAGTGTCAACCAATGTATGTTCTACATACATGTAAGTGGAACAACAAATCGATGTTTCTTTCTCTCTCCCTTCCTTCTTCTCTAAAAAAAAATTGATAATTAAAAAATCAGCCCTTGCTGGTGTAGCTTGGTGGATTGAGCACTGGCTGTGAACCAAAGGGTCACCAGTTCGATTCCCAGTCAGAGCACATGCCTGGGTTGCAGGCCAGGTCCCCAGTGGGGGCCACATAAGAGGCAACCACACATGGATGTTTCTCTCCCTCTCTTTCTCCCTCCCTTCCCCTCTCTTTAGAAGTAAATAAATAAAAAATAAACCCTTAAAATCCTATTAAAAAAAATAAGGTGAAGTAAATTGGGAGAACATTCCTGAAGTGAAGTTTCAGATCTGACTTCAATTTCATTAGGAAAAAGTGATAACAGAAAACAGAGGAAAAGGGGGAAAAACAGATGTTAATAAGCAAGGTAGGTAGTATGAGCTATGTTGTAGGTTGTGTTGAATAAATGCAAGAGGACTGAGTCTGAAAGCAGGGATAATTACATAGCTTAAAGAGTAGCCACTTCATGCCAAACACTAACAGCGTATCCGACATGGCTACTGTGTATCCAGTGCCTGCCCTGGGTACTGGCACCGAGCTAGTCATTTATAAAATATATATGATTTCCAATACAACCCTACAGAATTACATAGTTTATTAGTAGTGACCAAAATCCAAAATTCCACTTGTCAGATGAGGGAATTAAGACTCAGCATTTCAGGAATTTTACCAAGCTACCACGGTTAGTAGAGCTGAAGCGAGATTTGGAGCCTGGTCTCCCTGATGCCTAAGGCCACCGTCGGTCGCACTTCATCTCACTGTATATTCCCATTCCCCTTGCACTCAGCACAGAGGCCTGCCCAGGACAAATGTGTCGCAGCAGCAGTGACCCCAATGTAAACCAGGTGACCTGTCCTTGCACTTAATCCCAGTTGTTCCTGAACAACCTTCTCTGCCCCACTCCCACCCCCACCCTCAGCTCACTAGTCTTCCTGTTTCTTAAATGGGACAACCTCTGTCCCCAGGGCACTCGCCCATTCCCTCTTCCCAAGCTACCCCTTTACATCCTTCAGATTTCAGAATAACTGCTGCTCTCTCTAAACCGCCTTCCCTGGCCAGTCCATCTAAAACAGACCCCTGTATCAGCCATGTTTCCTAACGTCCACCATGTTTTGTGGTTGTACTGTTGGTTTACTTTCTGGTGTCCTTCCCCAGTATTAACCCCATGAGACCAGAGAACTTGAGTCTTGTTTACCTTTGATTTCCCAAGACTGTGCTATTCTGTAAGGGGACACTAGTCACACGTGGCTATTCAGGACTGCAGCTGTGGCCCCTCAGAACTAGGATGTGCAGTAAGTGGAAAATTCTTGGGAAATCAAAGGAAGGTGTGCATGGGTTTGGCATCATGCACACTGGGTTTCGAAGACTTGGTATGAGAAAGCAATGTATATGATCTCAATGTTTTAAAATATTGATTGCATGTTGAAATTATAGTATTTGGAGAAACTAGGTTAAATGTGATTAAAATTAAATTTCACCTGTTTTACTTTTTAATGTGGCTACTATATATATTTTTAAATATTTCATTTGTTTATTTTTAGAAAGATGGGAAGGGAGGGAGAAAGAGAGGGAGCGAAACATCAAATGCGCTAGAGACACAGTGACTGGTTGCTTCCTGCACACCTCCAACTGGAGATCCGGCCCACCATCCAGGTAGGCTCCCAGAGCAGGAGTCGAACCAGTGACCTTGAGGTTCACAGGCCAGCATTCAACCCACTAAGCCACACTGGCCAGGGCAGAAGGTTTTAATTTACATAAGTGACTCACATTATATAGGGTCTGGCAAAAATAGCACCCTTTTTTATGAGCTAGTAATCTATACCAAGTCTTGTATTACAAAATCACAAGCATGTAATTATGCAACATAACAATATCACACTCAAGCACACCATATCACATCTTAGGTGAAATGTTCTAATTGCTGTCCACCTTGTGCAATACATTCACGGACCCTCCCAACCACACTCAAGCAAGCCTTACGACATAATTCGATGGTAATGTCGGCAAATTTGTCCCGAATTCTGTCTTTTAGTTCATCAATGTCGCGGGGTTCGGTCTTGTACACAAGATCTTTAAGGATACCCCACAAAAAGAAGTCAGGCGGAGTTAGGTCTGGGGATCCATCCGGCCACTCCAGCGGCCCTCGGCGCCCTATCCACCTCCCTTCAAAATGCAAGTCCAACCATTCTCTGACACACATCGCATAATGTGGTGATGCGCTGTCCTGCTGGAAGTAAACTCCAAAGTCCTGTTCAACTCTCGGCCACAATTCTGTTTGTAGAACACGGAGGTAATTATTCTGATTGACAGCACCATCAAAGAACACTGGCCCGATTATACCCATGACCGATATTGCTGCCCACACTGTTACCCCTGGTAAGTTTGTGTCTTTCTCTAAGATAACGTGTGGGTTCACATCGCTCCAATACACACAATTATGGCGATTGATATGGCCATTCAATTTGAATGTAGCCTCATCTGACCACCATATCTTGGCTGGAAAGTTCTCATCCTCACGTAACTTGGCCAAAAATCTTTCACAAAATTCTACCCTTCTGTCTGAATCTCCATCATGTAAGGAATGTAGCAAACGCGGAATGTACGGCTTCATTTTCATTTTGTCCAGCAACCTTCGAACACTTCTGTCACTAATACCGAGTTCCCCTGACAGACACTTACTGGACTTTTGAGGGCTTCGCAACAACGATGCCCGTAATTCAGCAGCCTTTTCTTCCGTCGTCGCGGAAACTCGTCTTCCTGATCTTTTGGCATCATGCACACTGCCGGTTGCCTCAAACTTTCTGATCAGACTCGTGATGTTACGGCTCTGTACCAGCCGGATGCCAAATTCTTCATGTAACAAGCGAGCGGTTGCTGCGCCGTTGCACTGGTTTTGATAGTACAGCTTCACTGCTCTCACTCGCTGCTCCCTTGTCAGGCGATGGGCCATTTCATTTCAGGGAACCTGGAACACAAAGGGTAATAAATAAGGTTACTAAGACAACACGTCCGTCCAATACTATACTATTCTACTTTTAAAAGGGTCTTACTTCTGCTGGACCCTGTATTTCTAGACTCTGAAGCAGCGTTGTCTCAGAGCCTAGCAAAGTGTCCTGGTCCGTTTTATTTAGCGAAATAACCAATGTTAACAGACAGAAGTAATGGGTGAGTGGAGATATGGTCTTTGCCTTCCATTAGGAAAATGGATACAGCACTGCCCTGGGTGTCAGGAGACCTGGGTTCTGGTCCAGGATTTACTGGCATCACTGTGTAACCTACTCCACTCTGGGCGTCAATTTTCCCATCAGGCATTTGATCTCTGAGGTCTGAAAGTGTATGAGAATACGTGGTGGAGAAAGGTGGGGAATCCTGGTCCTACAGACATTGTCTTCTGTTTGGCGCTAGCACAGCACCAGAGCTTCGGCCCACGGAAGGAGGCAGCAAGAATAGCAGACCAAACTCCCGAAGCCGGCGAGGACCGCCAGCTTCCTCGGACTGACGTCACTGGGGCGCGACGCCGTAGTCTGTCCCGTCTTCTAAGCGGCAGTGGCTCCCGCCAAGACGAGCGCGAAGCTAACAGAGTCCAACAGCTCCTGAGTCTCTTTGGGACCCAAGACTCAGTAAACCAGTAAACCACGGCCAACTTCCTTCTCACGTCCCTCTCGCCGCGAACAAGAACTTGGAAAATATGAACCCTACCGGACTGTCCCGAGCCGACTCTCAGTGCGGCTGCGCAGGGCACGTGCGCACCCTCTCCGGTCCGGCGATTGGCTGTGACGTAACTTCCGGCGTGAGTGGCGAAAGCCGGGAGGGCGAGCGACTGAGCGAGCAGGCATCCAGCAGCAGGCAGCAGGCAGGCGGGCGGGAGGGCAGGCGGCACAGAGGGAGGGAGCAAGTGAGCAGTGAGTGAACCAACGAGGGCAGCCGCGTCCCGAGATCAGCCTAGATTCTCCTCGTCCCTCTGACCCCCGACCCGGAGCCCACAGCGCCTCCGGTCTCCAGTGGAGCGGACACGGCCCGGCCCGGCCATGGCCTCGTTGCTGAAGGTGGATCAGGAAGTGAAGCTCAAGGTAGCGGCACCTGTCCGGGCCTCGTTACCCCTCGCTTCGATCCCCAAGCAGTCTGACCGGCTCCCCACTCCCCATGGCGTCTTTGTCTCCCTGGGGACACCAGCGCTGAGCTTCCGCTCGACTCAGCCCAGCCCCCCACTCCCAAAGACGGCATCGGGGAAGAGGATAGTATAGGGTGGCCTTCTGTAACTCGTCTGGTGATGGAGAGCCCTAGGGACACTTCTTCGGACACGTGGTGAACTCAGTGCTTTAGGCTAGTGACAGCTGGAAGTTCCCCAGCCCCGCCTCCGGACGCTGCCGCTGTCTTTGGCGTCAGGCCTGCCTGAGGCCAGGTCTGGGCGGCTTGGCACGTTTGTGAGCTCACACCTCTCCTATCCACCTGTCTTTTCTCTGCTCACAAAGGCGGACAGCCTCAGACACAAAGAGAGAGAGAGGGAAGACAGGCGGGCGCTGCCCTCAAGCCCCGCTTCCCTCTCCTGAGATGGAGAAATGGGTCCTCAAAAAAATAAAATACTTGCAGTCTGGGGGCCTCTCAGCTTCTCATTTCAATGTCAAGGTGAGGGAGAAACAGCTAGATTCGAAGTTCCCCATCCTGCCCTCTCCTCTGTTGCCTGGTAATGACTTGCTCTTACTGAATTGCTCTTTGTTAATTTTAGGTTGATTCTTTCAGAGAGCGGATCACAAGTGAGGTGAGTGAAATAAATAGAAAAGTGAGTGCTGGTTAATAACTTGGAGTTTCCCAAAGGAAAGAAAACTGTAGAGAGAAACCACCCTACAATTCTTAATGTTATTTTTCCTCATCTTTAGGCAGAAGACTTGGTGGCAAATTTTTTCCCAAAGAAGTTGTTAGAACTTGATAGTTTTTTGAAGGTGAGAGTCCCTTTTCCTCAGATTTCCCAGTTTTTTTGGCCCTGATCTTTCTGTCAGTTGGGACAAACCATGTGTTGACTCTGTTTTCTTTTGTACTGTGAAGCCCTGTCATTTCTTGCCCTTCATATGCAATATTTCTTTGTTCATCTTGAAAAGACTGATGTTTCAGGGGTGGGCGTCTCTCTTTCAGGAACCAATCCTAAACATCCATGACCTAACTCAGATCCACTCAGACATGAATCTCCCTGTCCCTGACCCCATTCTTCTCACCAATAGCCACGATGGACTGGATGGTGTAAGTGTCCTGTATTTATATTTATCTTTGTCTTCTGAAGCAGTAGGTTCTCTGTCCTCTGTTTCCCGGTCAGTTCACACATGCACTGAGGAGAGAGTGGGATTTGGATCTGGGAATGCATCTTTCACAGGCTTAATGACTCCAGTGCACCCCCTTTAGACCCTGAGTTTCATTTGTAGGAGGCGAATTTGCTAGTGCTACTGTGTTATAGTAAGTTTCCAGTAGGACTAACAGCTACAGGTTCCCCCAGGTTTCCTGGTCTGGTCCCATGACTTTAAGCAAGACTTTTTTTTCCCACCTGTTTCAATGTCTTGAGTCTTGTTATGGGATAAAGTAGTTGTTCTTGATAGTAACTGCAGTCCCTGTATTCACTGTGCATCTTTATTACCCAGTCCTTATCCGTTAAATGTCCACATTCTACAACACCAGTGACATTGTATTGTTTTTTGTCTGCCTTACTGTCTCATTGTTAGAGCTTACAGTTCTGGAAAGCAGAACCTGTCTTAATTGTCTCTGTGTTTCCAGTACCTTGCATTGTTCCTGGTTCATAACAGGTGCTAAATACATGTTGATCAACTATTGTGCTTCTTTACGGGACCAGCAAACTTGTACATTTTCCCTTAATTATCTTTACCGTGCATTGAATTGTTCTTTTTTCCTGTTGTGTATAGCAGCGATTTTTCAACCAGTGTACCCCAAGAATTTTAAAACGTGTGACACCCAGCCGTTTAATCAGGGGCACTGACCTCTTTTTCCCTTAGACTGGCAAATGAAAAAAATGACAGCAGCCAACACAATAGCCATTTGGTATAGATGAATCAAAATTCTGCCTATTTTTTGTCAGATCAGCACAAAGTATATATTTTGGTGTGTCGCAGAATTTTAGTAATTAGTTTATGTGTGCCATAAGATGAAAAAGGTTGAAAATCACCTTTTTATAGTATCCGTTCCTCTCCTCTAATTGCTTAATGTGTTATATTTCTTGAAAGTTTGGTCTTACCAACTAGAATGTAAGTGGCTTTGCGGCAAGAGTCTTTTCTCAAAGCCTTGTAGGTACTTAGTGAATTGCACAAATTAATAAGATAACTTAGGGGGTCAAAGAAGAAATGTTCGCGAAGTGGAACTTGTGATGGGGATGTGAGTGTCGAGAGCTGGCTAATCTCTGTCTCTTTGTTTCCTTAGCCCACTTACAAAAAGCGAAGGTTGGATGAGTGTGAAGAGGCTTTCCAAGGTAAGAGCCACCCCACCCCACCCACCCCACCTGCCCCTGGCTTGCAGCCTTGAGAAGCAGGATGGGTCTGGTGTTCTCCTGGCCTGGAAGCAGGATCTGATTTTATTTTCCAGTGTTAGCATTCCCAAGTCTTCCAAATACGCTCATTAGTTAATGGCACTTTAAACTGAACTTTTTGGTGAAAAAGGGGGGTTTGACTTAGTACGGCACCACCAAAGGAGAGGGACGGGGGTAGCTGTGCGTCGCAGAATTCTCACAGAAGTCTCAGTTCTGTGGTTTTCCCCCTTTCTAGTCAGAGTTGGTACCTTAAGTCTACAGAGCATTTTTTTTTTAAGATTTTATTTATTTATCTTAGAGTGGAAGGGAAGGAGAGAGAGAGAGAGAGAAATATCAATGTATGGTTGCCTCCTGTGCGTCCCCTGCCAGGGGCAGGGAACTGGCCTGCAACCCAGGCATGTGCCCCGACTGGGAATCGAACCGCGATCGTGTGGTTCGCAGGCCCGCGCTCAATCAGAGCATATTTTAATTCTCTTATTTTTTAGACTTTGGGCATATTGTGGACGCTCACTTGTTAATCCATATATTCTCTTCTCAATTCTGTTGGTGGTGTCGATGTTTGTTGTGACAGATGAAAGGCAGAGGTCATGGCATCTCATGGGTCTAGGGAAGAAGGGAGATAGGTGGGGATGCTATGTCCTGGCGCTCACCCCAACCATTTGGCCTTCTTCATGTCCCTGCCAGGAACCAAGGTGTTTGTGATGCCCAATGGGATGCTAAAAAGCAACCAGCAGCTGGTGGACATTATTGAGAAAGTGAAACCTGAGATCCGGCTGCTGATTGAGAAATGCAACACGGTGAGGCAGGGGCTAGTGACCTATGGGCTGACTTCAAACAGCCTGGCTTGAACAATGATCATTGACGGATGGCGGGGCTGGAGCATTGGAGGTGACATGGGTGTTGGCAGACTAAGTATCTTGGCTCCTGTGCTCCTGGCCCCTGGCCCCAGCAGCATGAATTGTAAGCTTCATGATGTCAGTAGAAAAAGCCGTGGTCCTCATATATATATTTTGGGCTTCTCCAGGTCAAAATGTGGGTACAGCTCTTGATTCCTAGAATAGAAGATGGAAACAACTTCGGGGTATCCATTCAGGTAATGTGCTTCCATCACACACTGGAGAGAAAGGTTGGAGAGACACACTTCTCTCTCCTGCTCTGTCCATTGAAGTGACTTTTAACTTACTGTGGGGTTTTTTGTTTTGTTTTGTTTTAAAGGAGGAGACCGTTGCAGAACTAAGGACTGTGGAGAGTGAAGCTGCATCTTATCTGGACCAGATTTCTAGGTAGGGCTGCCTGGGTGTGGCCCAAGCATTGGGGGCTGGCAAGGTGGGGAGTACTGCCCAGGGTCTCCTGCAGCTTTCTCCTCTTCTCTCTCCTTCCAGATATTATATTACAAGAGCCAAATTGGTTTCTAAAATAGCTAAATATCCCCATGTGGTAAGTAAGGGTTCTGTGGCCCAAGGGTAGAAGTGGCAGGACAGGGAGGAGCCACCGTTCTGGGGAAAGAGCTGTCTGCGGACAGTCTGGCCTTGGGAACTGGCCTCTCTCTGCCCCTTCCTCCAGGAGGACTATCGCCGAACCGTGACGGAGATCGATGAGAAGGAATATATCAGCCTCCGCCTCATCATATCAGAGCTAAGGAATCAATATGTGAGTACCCTTGGCCCCTGCCCACAGTTGCCTTGGTGTCTCTTAGTTCTGGTGATAAATTTCTTGTCATTCTCTGGAGGTTGAGATGGATGACGGAGGTAAAATGAATAGAACCAATTCTGCTTGTCAACTGAGTGTTGAGAACTGTGAAATCATGGAGGGTAGATAGCTGGGTATCTCCCTTCTCTGCCTGGATGGGAGGGGGTGCAGTGTAGCATGAGGGTCATCAGAGTTGGACAGACTTCGGGTTGGAACCGATCCTACTTCTACTGTGTGGCCTTGGGCAAGTTGTTGAACCTTTGGCTTCAGTCTCTTCGTCTGCAAAATGGAACTTAGAGTGTCCGCTGCACAAAGGCGGTTTTAACACTGAGTAAGAGAGCCCTGGCCAGTGGCTCAGTTGGCTGGAGCACTGTCCTGTGCACTAGAAGGTCGCGGGTTCACTTCCCCAGTCAGGACACATACCTGGGTTGTGCGTTTGATTGGGCCGCATGCGGGAGGCCACGGTAGATGCTTCTCTCTCACATCAGTGTCTCTCTCTCTCTTCCCGTTCCTTTTTCTTAAAATCAGTAAGTATATCCTTGGGTGAGGATTAAAAAATACATTTTTAAAAATGAGTGAGATAACATATTAAAGGACCCAGTGTAGTTCTTTGTCTCATAAGTGCACAGTAAATGTCAGTTACTATTAGACACGCAGGGCCTTGGAAATGGCCGGGTACACCCAGGGCTAAGAGAAGTCTGAATGCCTCGATTTCCGGTGCAGACGAGTGAGAATGGGGTTGTGTGAATGATTGCTGGGGGGGTTGGTGGGGAGGGGTCTTTTCTTTTTGAAGAACAGGTAGAACAGGTGGTGACTCTGCTCTCCCCCGTCCCAGGTCACTCTACATGACATGATCCTGAAAAATATCGAGAAGATCAAACGGCCCCGGAGCAGCAATGCAGAGACACTGTACTGAGGCCAGGGCCAGGGGACTCTGTGAGTCTGGCTCGAGACCGACATTGCCTTGGTTTGTTACATGACTATCGTGATGGGGAAACTGGCTGGAAATAGTAACCACACCTCTCTCTGTTTTTAGTTAGAGTCTAATGAAGCTCTCATGTAGTTCTGTGACGTGTTTACCTCTTTTTTCAGGCCTCAGGAACTCTTCTATTTCCCTCCCTAACACCCCGACCTGCCCTAATTTCTAGAGAACTCCAGGTTTGTGTGCACAGGGTGTTGCCACAGGAATACTTGCGTTTTCTCTCCCCATCCTCCTCCTGTGACTTGGGCTTTGCGTTTGTTGTTTTTTTTTCCTTTTGATGATTAGTTGGTTAGGAGCTGAAGGAAATAGAAGGAAAGTGCTAGGTGTTTGGGGTTTTTTTTAGGATCTGGGGTTAGGGAGACCAGTTTCTCTCTTCTGATGTGAGGTTAGTGTTTCTTGCTCACGCGGGACACTGAATCCTCCCTGCTACCGTTGTCCTGGGGATGACTTTGGGGTTCCCATCTACATACTTACGTGACCGGAGACACCTTAGACCTCAGCTAAGTCCCTAGCTCCTTCAGATGTTTTTATAACTAGACTTTCACACACACAAACTTGCATGATCAACACACACACACAGACACACGTGCACCTGCCTTTCTACTCTGTTACCTGACTCCCCCCGACAGACACTGTCCCTCCCTCACACACGTTGCTCGGGAGGCGATCATTGTCTTAGTCATCATCCACCAGGGCCCGTTGTCTCCTGACATTGTAGCCCCTTGGTACCCAGGGGCCGGTGAGCCGGAGGAGAACCGAGCGGTGAGAAGCAGAGGGACTGGGGAAGGCTCCTGCACTGTGACTTGGCTCTTTTTGGGCATTATTGCAAAGGCCAGTCCTCGGACTCCTGATTGCCTCTCTTGACCAGTTGTAAGTTAGGGTGGAGGTTTCACGGCTGCGAGGGATAGATGCTGCTACTCCTGCTGGGCTTTCCCTTTGGGAAAAAAGTTTTTATTTATAGTGTTGTGCTTCCAGGGAACGCAGTCACGTGTGTGCTCATTGTGTGTGTGGAAATCTGCTGGGCAAGTCAAAACCGTAGAAGAGTTGCCTCCCATCTCTAGGATCCTCCAGAGATGCCTCCCACTTTTAATTCTGCCGCTACTGGAGAGCCAGTGTCTGCAGTCAGCCCGAAGGGTCTCTCTCAGTGTCTGTTTCTGGCTTACTCTTCCTGTCTCTGTCTTCCAGCCCCTGCACGTGTTTCCCCCGGATGTGTCGTTTTTCACTCCCAGGACTGCTGTGTAGAGGGGGAGTCAGGATGCCATCTTCCCGTGAATAGTGCTCAGTAACAAACCAACTGCATTTTAGTTGGGCAGTGCCCCGATCCTCCCTCCAGACCCCTTCCAGATAAAACACATCCCTTCTCCTACCATGCGTTTCTCAGTTTCCCTTTTTGTTTGTTGGATTGTTCTGCTGCCCCTACTCCTCGCCCTACCACCCTTGGGTCGTAATGTAAAATTCTTTTACCATGTCAAGAAATTATTAAAAATACAGGTACTTTGACCTCTTTCTAAAGTCGCAGACCCTGGTGCGATGCTCTGGTGGCTAGAGACATAACCGTATTCACGTGTGTGTGTGTGTGTGTGTGTGTACCTCCATGTGACACTGCCAGCCCCCCCATCCGGTGTCTTTTTACCAGTGGACCTTCCTCTTTCTTCTGGAATAATGGGAAGATTGAGACTCCTGCCTAGCAAGAGGCAAGGGTCAGTCCTTCATTTGTATTCAGTCTGAATTACATGAAAGAGAGCTCTTCCCAAGTCTAAGCTGCTGTGTCCCAACCCTCAACGAGATCTCAGCTCCTTACTTGCTTCCTTCCCCGTGGTACCCATGAACTGCCACTAGAGGCCGCTCTAGTTCTACGTGGGCAATCACCTGGTTCAAGGCTCACCCTACCCTGTGGTTTTCTTTACCTTATGCTAATTCTCCCGTCTGAATAATGTCTTAAATTTCTTGAGGAGATGCCAGGGGACTCTTGATTTCAAATGACTTAGAGGGCTGTCTGGGACCCTAGCTCCCTCTGAAATAAAGTTTCCTCAACTTCCGCCTTGTAAAGTAGCCTTCTGGTTTCCAACGATTCCCTCGTGGTCTCTGCAAAAGGAGATACACAGGGTCTTGAACGGTGGAGGAACATCTGCTCTGGTCCATCTCAGAGATAACCTGCAGCTCCCAGTTTTTTATGTCTGCCTGTGCCATGCTCTGTTAAGCACTTGACATGCATGACCACATTTAGCCTTCAGAGCCTTCTTTATAGGAGAGGACACAGACTCGTGTCTGTGGTCACACCGCCTCCCCTGAGGTCACACCGCCTAGCGTCCTGGGACCAGTGCAGATCTTATACCCACGCCTTCACCACTTCTCCTTTCTCACTGCCCAGACAGAAGAGGCCCGAGCCTGCAGATGAAGGGCTCGGCCTCGGCAGCTGCCAGAACACAGTGCTTCCTGCTGAACTGGGCCGTAGATCCCTGGGGCTAGCGCACCTGCCAGGGTGTAGGGAAATGGACACTCTGGTGCCTTCATTCAGCACACGGGACTCAAGTGGGCATCTGAGACTTGCATTCTTCCTCAGGCCTGTTTTGTGTGGAAGGTAGAGTTTAGCGTTCCTTCCAGTGCCCTCTGGTCTGATGGTCTAAGTGGTGGAAATGAGCACGGAGCACGGGTCGAGCTGCCGGCAGGAGTTAAAGGGCAGGGGAGATGCCGTGCACGTGGAAGTAGGGCCGTGGGCCAAACCACAGAACAGAAAATTGGAACAGAATTATATAAATCAAGGTCAGAAATTTCCTGTTCAACCCACAGGGTGGAGTTTTCTCCATTCCTGTCCATCCGACTGAATATAAACCCTGATTTGATGTCAGCAGCTAGAAGGAGCTGCTGTTAGGAGTCTCGTTTCAGCTCTCAGCAGTCACCATGAATGTCAAGGTGGCCCTCCTGTTCCTGGCACTGTCCCTCATCACCATCTTTGCCCTGACCTATGTATTGCTGACCGGCCATGGGGGCTCCAGCCAGCCTCCCCACTGCCCCTCTGTATCCCACAGTGCCCAGCACTGGACACACACTGGCCAGAGCCAGCTGTTTGCAGACCTGAGCCCAGAGGAGTTGACGGCTGTGGTGAGCTTTCTGACCCAGCAGCTGGGGCCAGGCCTGGTGGATGCAGCCCAGGCCCGCCCCTCAGACAACTGCATCTTCTCAGTGGAGCTGCAACTGCCTCCCAAGGCTGCAGCCCTGGCCCATCTGGACAGGGGGAGCCCCCCACCTGCCCGGGAGGCCCTGGCCATCATCATTTTTGGCGGACAACCCCAGCCCAACGTGAGTGAGCTGGTGGTGGGACCACTGCCCCACCCTTCCTACCTTCGGGATGTGACTGTGGAGCGTCACGGGGGCCCCCTGCCCTATCACCAGCGCCCTGTGCTGACAACTGAATATGCTCAGATGTGGAAGCATTTGAAAGAGGTGGAGCTACCCAAGGCACCCGTCTTCCTTGCTTCGGTCTTCAACTACAATGGCTCCACTCTGGCACCTATACAGGCCACTCCTAGGGGCTTGCGCACAGGGGACCGCACTACCTGGATCGGCCTCCACCATAACATCTCAGGTGTCGGGATGTTCCTTCACCCGGTGGGGCTGGAGTTACTGCTGGACCACAGGGCTCTGGATCCTGCCCACTGGGCTGTCCAGCGGGTCTTCTACCTTGGGCGCTACTATGCAGACTTGGGCCAGTTGGAACGGGAGTTTAAGGCTGGTCGACTGGAAGTGGTTAGCGTCCCTCTGCCCCTGCCAAATGGCGCTTCGTCCCTAAGGCCCCGTGTGCCCCCAGGTCCTCTCCCCCCTCTTCACTTCTCACCCCAGGGCTCCCAGTACAGTGTGCAAGGGAACCTGGTGGCCTCCTCCCTCTGGACATTCACCTTTGGCCATGGGGTGTTCAGTGGCATGAGGATTTTTGACGTTCGGTTCAAGGGCGAGCGAGTGGCCTATGAAGTCAGTGTCCAGGAGTGTCTGTCTGTCTATGGTGCTGATTCACCCAAGACAATGATGACCCGATACTTGGATAGCAGCTATGGACTCGGCAGTCACAGCCGGGGCTTGGTGCGGGGTGTGGACTGCCCCTATCAATCTGCAATGGTGGACGTCCACGTGTTAGTGGGCAAAGGGGCAGTCCAGCTGCTCCCAGGGGCTGTGTGTGTGTTTGAGGAGGCCCAAGGACTACCCCTTCGAAGGCATCACAATCACCTTCAGAGTCATTTCTACGGTGGTCTGGCCGGCTCAGCCCTCGTAGTCAGGTCTGTGTCGACTGTCGGCAACTATGACTACATTTGGGACTTTGCGTTGTACCCAAATGGGGCGCTGGAAGGGCGGGTCCACGCCACGGGCTTTGTCAACACAGCTTTCCTGAGTGGTGGGGAGGAAAGCCTCCTCTTCGGGAACCGCGTGGGGGAACAAGTGCTGGGCACGGTGCACACGCACGCCTTCCACTTCAAGCTGGACCTGGATGTGGCAGGTGAGTGTCCAGGAAGGGAGGACTTCGGGGTGGAGCGGAGGGAAGGGAGACCCCCCCCCCGCCACCCTGCCCCAGATCAAACTGGAGCAGTCTAGAGGGTAGCTTTCCAGCTGTGTAATTTGCAGTGGCACCAGAGCAGGGCTGATCGCAGTGCATTCAGCTGCGGTGGGCACGAGCTGATGGCTCACTGACAGGCAGAGGAGGGGGCTTCCCTGACGAGCTCTGACCATCCGGCCCCTCTGAAGTGCTGCCATTCTGGAATTAAATGTGATGGCTCTGCCTGCCTTAGCCTCCAATGATGATGGGTGGTGAATTTGCCCCAAAGCGGGGCTCTGAGTTCTTCCTGATTCCAAAGGGCAGTGGAGGTTGGGAAAGCCGGGGCCTGAGTGGTGGTAGGAGGCAGTCCATCCTACAGAGCTTTTCAGAGTGGGGCTGGTCCCAGGAATGAGAAGGCAGTGGGGACACTAGCTTGGAGTTGCTGCTCCATGGGGGTTCAGACCAGCAGGGACATGAGATAGTGGCCCTGTCCTCCTAGGGAGGGCCGTCCCATCCCTGCCTGCACATGTCGCCACAACGACAAGGAAGGCATGTAGCAGGCTGCTGCCAGGGTGCAAGGGGAGTTCTCGGGTCGGGCTCGGGGCACAAAGAGGTTCTGCTGCTCCCAGCATGTTGGTCGGGGGCAGAAAATCACCAGTTTAGCAAATCACAGGTGGTCGGGCCCAGAAAGGAAATGAGAAACCCACCAGACCCTTTCCGCTTTACAGTTTGGGAAAGTTAGGGGGGTTGGGGGGACGGGAGGAGGGATCGGCCAAGTGTAAAGTGCTACAATGGGGTCAAACTCACTTTCACGGTGGGGGGGCACATCTGCCTCCCAGTTGCCTGCAAAGGGCCGAATGTCATTTTAGAGCTGTAGAAATGAGACTATTTTTTAACAGTTAAGCAAGAGCTCGGCTCTGCTGCTGGGTAGAAACAAGGTGCCGGGCTGGATAACACAAGGTGGAAGGCCGGATTTGGCCCTCGGGCCTTGTGTGTGCTATAACTAAGGATTTTTCTTGTGGAACATTCTCTTGTCTTGGGTATAAAGACACGCGGTTGAGTGTGTATGGTGTTGGGGGCGGAGGGGAGGAAGAACTAAGAAAATGGCATGATTGAAGTGGCATATTAACCATTCTTTGACACATTTGGAATATGACTTTTCTAATTTGAAGTTTCTCTTCAGCATTTCTGATATTAAAGAGCCTTTAAAATCAAGTCACATTTCTTGGATCCCTAGTGGGTATAGCACAGGTTGGCGCTGTGGGCCAGAGGCTGTGCCAGGCCCCCACTGCCCGGGACAGCCAGCAGAGACAGTGGCTTCGGTCGAGGGACGCGCCCCCACCCCGTGCCAGCTGCCTTCATTAGGTCGTGTGTAAAGGAACTGACCGTCCGAACATGCCGAGTGCATCATCGAGTGCCGAGTGGGCGGGGTAATGAGTGCAGGTTGCTGTTGCTATGGGTTCTAAGGAGTTCCCAGACAATTTAAAGATAGAAATCTCACTTCTGAAAAAAAGGTAAAAGTGGTCCGCATCTTGCTGAGAAAGAAAGCAGATCCCAGAGCTGGGAGGAACGTGCAGAGTACTGTGGAAGGGGACTGGGTTTTTCCAGCCAGCTTCTCCAAGACAAATGTCCCTTTCATAGTTTACAAGAATGTAACTAGGCCACCTGTGTGTGCTTTTCCATTTAAGGAGCTCAGCCATCGAAGAGCCTTTATTGTGCCAAGGGTAGAGATTCAGAAAATGAGAATCAAAGAAGCAAACAGTTGGTCCGAGGGTAGACCAGTGCTAACAGAACTTATGTAGTAATGGAGATACGCTATGCGTGCATTGTCCACTACGTTAGCCACTGGCACATGTGGCTACTGAGCACTTGAAATGTAGCTATTGTGATTGAGGAACTGAATTTTTAATTTAAATGCAGGTAGTCACTTGTGACTACTTGGAACTGTATTGGACAGGGCAGGGTCGAAGAAGACGGGCTAGTCCCCAGTCCGAGACCTCCTGGCTCCCAGTGTGGAGTGCTCTGATGAGTGCTGCTGCCCTTCGGCAGGCCAGTGCAGTGGACATCGGGGGGGGGGTGAGCCTGTCTCGCCTGGTGTGGAACTCCTCTCCCTCCCTCGTCCTGGCAGGGCTGAAAAACTGGGTGGTGGCCGAAGACGTGGTGTTTCAACCCGTGGCAGCTCCCTGGAGTCCAGAGCACCAGCTGCAGCGCCCACAGCTGACCCGGCAGGTCCTGGAGAGGGAGGACCTGACCGCGTTCTCCTTGGGCAATCCCCTTCCTCGCTATCTTTACCTGGCCAGCAACCAGACTAACGCTTGGGGTCACCGGCGTGGGTACCGGATACAGATCCACAGCCCCCTTGGCGTACACATCCCCCTGGAGAGTGACATGGAGAGGGCGCTCAGCTGGGGGAGGTGAGGAGGGCACTGGGCACACGGGCCGGGAGGGGAGGGCTGGTCCCTTTCCCCATCCCAGCTCTTCCAGGCCCCAGCTCACCACCCTTGCTCAACATCCACCCCTGGACCTCCTCCCGGATCCCAGTAGGCATGGGATGGGAGATGATCTTCCACACAGCCCGATCCAGAGGACTCCTGGGACGGTGAAGACCTTTGACATGTCCTGACTCCCCCCTTTTACAACACTCCTGGTCAGATACCAGCTCGCGGTGACCCGGAGGAAAGAGGAGGAGTCACAGAGCAGCAGCATCTATTACCAGAATGACATCTGGACACCCACTGTTGTCTTTGCTGACTTCATCGATAATGAGACGCTCTTAGGAGAGGTTGGTGGCTCTAGAGACGGAGGAGAGGGGCTCCTCTGTGTCTGGCGCCTTGGCTGCCCACACGCTGGCAGGAGATTGGAGGGAATGGTCTATTGCCAGCTCTCAGATTCAGGAGCCAGGGAGTTGGCCAACCCAGATTAGGCCTGGGACACTGACCACCCTACGGCCTCTCACGTGGATCACCACGGAGACCTGGGGCTGGGAGGAGATGGAAGCAGGGCTGAGGCTGGAGGTCAGGAACTGACCTGGTCGGACTGTGGCTAAGGGGTGGTTCTCTGGGTCTCCCCTCCAAAGTCCTTCAGCTCCTCCCTCTTCCTTCAGGACCTGGTGGCCTGGGTTACAGCCAGCTTCCTGCACATCCCCCATGCTGAGGACATCCCCAACACAGTCACTGTGGGGAACAAAGTTGGCTTCTTGCTCCGACCCTATAACTTCTTCAATGAGGACCCCTCCATCTTCTCCCCTGGCAGCGTCTACTTTGAGAAAGGCCAGGATGCTGGGCTCTGCAGTGTCAACCCTGTGGCCTGCACCCCCCACCTGGCAGCCTGTGTCCCGGACTTGCCCCCTTTCTCTTACCAAGACTTTTAACCCCAAGGGTGCGGTGGGGCATGGTGGGGGGAGGGGGGAGGGATGATGCAGGGCATATATGTCCCTTCCTCTCTCTTCCCAATTTCTGCTCCCCTGGCTCCCACCCCATTAATGTTTCTGAGGAAACAGCTTCTTCCCACACTAAACCCCCATGTATCCTTTCGGTTAATTCACAAGCCTAGTTTTTTTTTTAATGATGAATTTATACAAATTATATTCTTATTAAAATATTCAAGCAAAAACACCACAAGTCATACCACTCAGAAATAGCTAGTATTCACATTTGGTGAACATTATACCAGATATTTCTTCATCAGGTGCATCGAAATGGGAGAGTAGATAGAACTTTGTAAAAATAAATGGTGTGTGCAATTTATAATAAAAAATACTACAAGATTTCTACTTGAATTTCTCCTATGTCACTTTTGAAGTATCTAGAGTTCCCCAGAGAAGATTACAGATTCTGGCCAAGGAATTTAAGAGGAGAGAGGACAAGGGTGACAGGCCTGGCTGAGGAATGCCACTTGGGAAACTGAAGGGCTGGGGGTGGGTGTCCTTGGGGACAGCAATACTTCCAAGTCACAGGAAAGGGAACATCTGGCCCTGGGCAAGGTGGGGTTAAGGGGAGAAGTGGGGCTGAGGGAGACGAGGGGTTGTAGACCCCGTCCCTTAATGGTGGTACGCTTTTGTGCTCGGGCTGGTCAGCTCCATTCTTTTGAAATCCCTCTCCCTTCCCCTACCCTCTCTCTCCCTGGTTCCAACCCTGACCCAGGCAGCAGAGTCTGGTTTGGAGCCTGGAAGACAAAGCTTTGTAAGGTCTGTGGAAATCACTGCTGCCCTGTGTCAGGCCCACCCTCAAGCCCCAGCCAGCCCCACCCCCCTGGCCTCAGCCTTTCTGGTCTTTCCCGCCCTCAGTTGCCTATGCCTCGGAATACTGGGAACCTAAACCAGAGCCCAGGAGACCCCAATATAGGAGCGAAGAGTGACCTTCTTCTGTGATCCAAGAATACACTTCTCCGCTCTGGTTCAATCCTCTGTCCCTCCGTTCACAAGACAATGAACCAGAAGACAACCCTGGTCCTCCTTCTCTGGCAGTCATCACCATCTTTCCATTGGTGTGTGTCTTGCTGGCTGGCAGGGGAAGCAATGGGGGTGAACCCAGTGTGTCTCCTCTGTGCCTCCGTATCTCCCAGTGCCCAGCACTGGACACACACTGGCCAGAGCCAGCTGTTTGCAGACCTGAGCCCAGAGGAGTTGACGGCTGTGGTGAGCTTTCTGACCCAGCAGCCGGAGCCAGGCCTGGTGGATGCAGCCCAGGCCCCCCCCTCAGACAACTGCATCTTCTCAGTGGAGCTGCAACTGCCTCCCAAGGCTGCAGCCCTGGCCCATCTGGACAGGGGGAGCCCCCCACCTGCCCGGGAGGCCCTGGCCATCATCTTCTTTGGCGGACAACCCCAGCCCAACGTGAGTGAGCTGGTGGCGGGACCACTGCCCCACCCTTCCTACCTTCGGGATGTGACTGTGGAGTGTCACGGGGGCCCCCTGCTCTATCACCGGCACCCCATGCTGCTCCGAGAGTACCTGGACATAAACCACGTGATCTTCAACAGAGAGCTGCCCCAGGCTGCTGGTCTCCTCCACCACTGCTGCTTCTACAAATGCCAAGGAGGGAACCTGGTGACAATGATCACAGCACCCCCGGTTTGCAGTCAGGGGACCAAGCTACCTGGTTTGGCCTCTTCTACAATATCTCAGGCGCTGGGTTCTACCTGTACCCAGTGGGGTTGGAGCTGCTGGTAGACCACAAGGCCCTAGACCCTGTCCACTGGACCGTCCAGAAGGTGTTCTTCCAAGGCCGCTACTATAAGAGTCTGACTTAGCTGGAGGAGCAGTTTGAGGCTGGCCTGGTGAATGTGGTGCTGGTCCCAGACAATGGCACAAGTGGGTCCTGGTCCCTGAAGTCCCAAGAGTCCTCAGGCCCAGCTCCCCCTCTGCAGTTCCATCCTCAGGGCCCTCGCTTCAGTGTCCAGGGCAGTTGAGTGTCCTCCTCCTTATGGACTTTCTTTTCCAGCCTTGGAACTTACAGCGGTCTGAGGGTCTTTGACATCCGGATGCTTCCAGGGAGAACGGCTAGCTTACGAGATCAGCCTCCAAGAGGCCTTGGCCATCTATGCTGGAAACTCTCCCATAGCAATGCTGACCCGCTATATCGACGGCAGCTTTGGCATGGGCAAGTATGCCACACTCCTGACCCGTGGGGTGGACTGCCCCTACCTGGCCACCTACGTGGACTGGCACTTCCTTTTGGAGTCCCAAGCCCCCAAGACACTATGAGATGCCTTTTGTGTGTTTGAACGGAACCAGGGTCTCCCCCTGAGGCGACACCACTCAGATATCTACTCCCATTATTTCGGGGGCCTCACAGAGACAGTGCTGGTCATCAGATCTGTGTCCACCTTGCTCAACTACGACTACGTGTGGGGTATGGTCTTCCACCCAGTGGAGCCATAGAAGTCAAGTTCCATGCCACCGGCTACATCAGCTCAGCATTCCTCTTTGGTGCTGGCCAAAGCTACGGGAACCAGGTTCGGAAGCACACACTGGGCACCACCCACACCCGCAGTGCCCACTTCAAGGTGGATCTGGATGTAGGAGGTAAGACATCCTGGAGGGGGAAGGTGTTCCGGAAGAAGGGCTCAAGTGTTGTCTCTACTTGTTTTGGACTAAAGGCGGTTATGCAGGAAAGGAAGGTGTGAGAACGAGTACGTGGTTTCGGGGTTCATGCTTCCTCTTTGGCTGGATAGGAGAGAGTTGGATGCTGAATTTTATTCAGCTCACTGGCTGGGGCACAGCCGCCAGGCCCCCTCCACGGGACCCCATCAGAAAATTACGGAAAATGGCCAAGCGCGGGGAGGAGGCAGGGTCCAGGCCAGTGGGGTTCCCTCTGCCCCCCTCCCTCTTGCACTCACACGGGCCTATTTCAGGGAGGCAGCCGTTTGCTTTTCAGTTCCTGTCGTTGTGTCTGGCCGGCCGTGCTGGTGTTCTGGAGGATCCGTTCGCATTCCGCCAAGCCCCTGGCATGTACAGGCCAGTCATGGGACACCCCAGGTTGGACATTTTCTAGGAAGGTGGACCCTCCTCTTTCCTGATTTTCTCTCTCTCTCTGGACTTGAGCGTGAGGGATAAAACGGACATGATGGAGCATCCCAGAGAGTCCCTGGCGGTCACAGAGAGAGCCAAGGAAACAGTGCCTTAGAATCTTTTTACTTTTCTTTGAGCTGATCACCAGATTTGGTTGGTTGGTTTTTTTTTCCTCTGTTCTGCCTCTGAAATAAACTCCTCACTGGGCCCCCTGTCCTGCCCCTGCTGTCTCCTCTCTTCCTCCTCCTGGATCCGGGGTTCACTCTGTGCCCCCAGGGATCTAGCAGCCCACGCCAGCCCACCCCTCATGCAGGTCTCCCTTTCCCCATCACCTGTGGGGTCTCATGCACAGAGCAGCCTACAAGGCCCTTCTCCCCAGAATACAGCTCCATCCTGCCTTTCGGATTCTTCCCTGCGCACAGGTGTAGCCACAGTCACACCCAGCCTATCCCCGGGCACACACATAGGCAGTCAGGCCTCTCTGCTCTTGCTCACGTTTTGCCCCTGTGTAGGACGCCCTGCTATGTCATCTCCGCTAGTGACATCCTGTAAGGCCAGGCAGAAAATTTGCCCAGGGTGGCCTTTTCGTGCCTGCACCTCTATCCCTAGGACCTTGAACCTTGAATGTGCCCCTCGCACATTGAAGGCCAGTCAGGGCGTTGCCTTCTGCATCCTCTGTGAGAGCAAAAGAGTGAGGTTGATGTTTTGTTCATCTGAGTGTCCCCAGGGCCGAGCCTGGGCCCCTCCACTAATGAGATAAATGAATGAGCAAATGAAATAATAAATGAAAGCCTTGATAAAATATTTTACAGGTCAATGGATTTGGCTTAAAGATTGGAGATATTTTGGGGAGAGGGAAGGGAAATAGGGGGCACACTCGGTTCTGGGCTTCTCTTTGGGCCTCGGGATGAAGCCAGGTCGGTGATCAGCTCTCCTTCCCAGCCTTTTCCTCTCCTCCATCCCCGCTCCCTGGCAGGACTGGAGAACTAGGTCTGGGCTGAGGACATGGTCTTTGTCCCCATGATGGTACCCTGGAGCCCAGAGCACCAGATGCAGAGGCTGCAGGTGACCTAAAGCTGCTGGAGACAGAGGAGCAGGCTGCCTTCCCCCTGGGAAGAGCCTCCCCTTGCTACCTGTACCTGGCCAGCAACCAAAGCAACAAGTGGGGTCACCTGCGGGGCTACCACACCCAGACCCACAGTTTTGCTGGAGAGCCGCTGCCCCAGGACAGCTCCATGGAGAGAGCCATCAGCTGGGGCAGGTAAGTGGAGTCAGAGAGAGGCTGGGAAGCGAGAGTGAGAAGGGGAGCCTTGGAGGGGTAATTGGAAAGTCAGGTCGAACTGTATGCAAAGTGAGATAATAGCTCAAGGATGTCTTGGTTATCTAAAGGCACAGGCCATGGGCAGTGGGCACATCCTCCCTCGGAGGACCAAAGCTCAGGGCTGAGAACCTTTTTCTCCTTTGGGTGGGGGAAGGGCCATGCTGTGGCAGAGAGTGAACCAGAGACCCTGGGCCCGTGGTGGATGACTCACCAGGGTGGCATCAAAGTCACTGAGTGAAGGAGGTGGGAAAACTGAGGCCCACATGCTCTGCTCCCTTCCATCATTATCAGGCCGCAGGGTAAGGTTCGTGACCTTAGACGCCTGACCAGTGCCTCCCTAGGTACCAGCTGGCCGTGACCCAGCGGAAGGAGGAGGAGCCCAGCAGCAGCAGCATCTTCGATCAGAATGACCCTTGGATCCCCACCGTGGACTTCACCGACAATGAGACCATTGTTGGGAAGGTCAGCTGATTGGGACGGCCAGTGAGTGGAGTGGGGACACAAAGATGAGCTCCACCTTGTCTTGGGGATCCCTGAAAACCATCTGGTCTCCTCAGGGGCGGAGCTGACTCCTGCCTTCTGTACTTGCGTGGATCTGATCATTATCTCTTGAGGGAATCTCCCCAAGCTGGAAGTTTGTTTGCAGGTGCTGGCTGAGGCCCCAGAAGATCCTCGAGACCCTACAGCCCTCCAAGTCTCAGCTTCATGGACTGAGTCCTTCTCAGGTCCCAGGACTCAAGAAGGGCTGGAGGTCACGGGGAAGACCACCTGCCTTGTATCTAAAGCCCATCCCTGGCGTAACCACTAAAGGATGGATTTCTGAATATTGGCCGTTTCTGCCTCCCAAGCCCTGATCTCCCCTCCTCCATCTTCCTTCGGAGGCTCTGGCTGGGGAATTCTCTGGGAGTTAATGGGGAAGGAGCCGATGTAGCCCATGGCATCATTGTTGTTCCTGGGGGGCAGGGGCGGAGAGGGGATAGAGATGTGAGAGGAGTGTCGCAGATGGAGGACACAGGCTGGGTCAGAGAGGCAGGTTGCTCCGGGGCCAGTGTGAAATTCGCTGGGCTTTGGCTTCTGCACCGTAGGAAGAGCATTTAAAGACTGAGGATCCATTTGGGGAAAGGGGGCCTAACATGGCAAATCCTTACAAATGAGGCTGCTGTCGGGGGCAGGCGTGTCCTTGGCAGAGTCAGGCCTCACAACCCTCTTCCTTCTCCCGTGCTAGGACCTGGTGGCCTGGGTGACAGCTGGTTTCCTGCACATCCCACATGCAGAGGACGTTCCCAACACAGACACTGTGGGGAATGGTGTGGGCTTCCTCCTCCGACCCTACAACTTCTTTGACCAGGACCCCTCCTTCGATTCTGCAGACTCCATCTATTTCCAGGGTGACCAGGATGCTGGGGACTGTGAGGTCAACTCCCTGGCTTGCCTTCCCAAGGCTGCTGGCTGTGCCCCCAACCTCCCTGCCTTCTCTCACAGGGGCTTCTCTCACTATTAGGTGGTCCCTGGGATGGGTATTGTGTCCAGGGGCCCCAGGGCCAGGGTCTGGGCAAGCAAGCAGTGGACCCTGGGTTGAGCCGACTGGTGCCTTCTTCTCCTTCCTCAACCCCTGAGGTTCCTTCCTGCTTCTCCCCTAAGGTCACCTCCTGTCATCACCCTCCCTCTTTTCCTCTCTCTACTGGAAGCATCCTGAGCCTGTGATGCTGTCAGTGGGGGGAAGTGGGAGAGACCAAGCTTTGTTGCCATAGGACCTGCTGGGTGTCTGTCCCAGAGAGGAACGGCCAGCCAGGAGCTTGGAGTGATAGCCAAGCTTTTCCCCAGAAGACTCCCTTTTTTCCTTTCTGGCTTTCCCAAATACTTTTAGGCTGTCTCCAGGTCCCTCCTGGCCTCCCCAGGCCCCGCCTTCAGCGATGGAGACAGGTCTCTGCAATGGGGCCAATGTGCAGTGTGTGGATGAGCTGCCAGGGGCTTCTTCACCCGTATTCCCTCTTATCCAGGTCCTCCTCCTTCTTTCCCTCTCCCTCTCGACTACCACATTCTCCTCCCATCCTCACTCTTTTCTTATTTCCTGGGATTTTCCTCCCAGGCATGCAAATGAGCTAGGGCTGGGTCCCTGGGGAGTCTGGTTTGGGGGCGGATGTACAAACAGCGAGAGTTTGCAAAAGTCAGAAACGTCTCCTTCCCCCAGGATTGGTTAAGTACATTTTGTTACAGCCTCACAATGTAATATTATGCAGCTATAAATATGTTTGTAACTTTTTTGTATAATAATAGGAAATAATCTTCCAATGAAAAGGCAAGACGCAGAAGTACCCATGATGCGCTTTCCATTTGTGGTTTAGGAGAGAGGAAAATATAAATACAGATTTGCCTATAAATGCATATTTGGAAGAAATAGGCAACACTGGTTGCCCTTGGAGAGGGAACTGGGAGGTTGGGGGCCGGGGAGGGAGGGGGTTTGGCACTGTATGCCCTTTTGTATATTTTGAATTTTGAACCATGGGACTATATTACTCATTCAAATTAAACAATAAATAGACCTAAACAGGACCTGATTTTTTTTTTTAACTGACAAAAAACCTCTGGAACCTTCAGTCTCTCCCAGTTCCCCTCAGGACCCAGCTCCCCAGATCACGGTGGCCTCCTGCGTGTCACGGAGCAGAGAAAAGAGGTGGTGGCTTTGCTCTCTGCACCTGCAACATTCTGGAGGCAAGTTTTCTGGAGCTGAGGGTTGTGGGCTGCCAGGTTAATCCCACAGCCAGTTTTCCAGGCCCCCTGACCTCCAACCTGGTCCATCAGTCTTGCCCATGGTGTGGGGGAGGGGATTCTCTGTTACACCGGCCGCCCCTGCACCCCCTCCAACTTCCCCTGGGCCCCACACCCTGCACCCCCTCCAGTGACTCCGAGTACTCACAAGGCTGACCTGCTTCACCGGCGCCTCCCAGGTGCCTCGCGTTCGCAGCATTACTCTGCAGCATCCCTGGGCCTGCCTGTCGGGCTCTGGTCGGCGGGGTGAGTAGGAGGGAGTGACTGGGAACAGGGGCTGGCTGGCCGCCCAGCTAAAGGCAGGAGTGAGAGTACCTGGGCTGGGAGGTGTGGGCAGGTGGGTTCACTTACAGCTGTGTAGCCAGCAGAGCGTTTCCATCCCGGTGAAGAACAGCCCCGTCTGCCCCTGTCGCTTCCCCTTTCCACCTGTGTTATCCCCCAAACCAGCCCCTCCCCCACTTTGTTTCCCAACCCTGACCCCAAGTGTTCGTTTGATTTGGAACAGAGGACAGAGACTTATGTGGGCCATGAAAGTCCAGGCTCCTGCCTCAGCCCACCTCCCAAGCCTGGCCTGACCCCTGACCCCTGGCCCCTGGCCCCTCCACCCCCACTCAACCCTCAGAGTTTGGCCAATGGTCTTCAGTGGACCCTTCCTGCTTCTTACCAAGTTTTACTGGCACCACGAGATATTCCAATTTCACCTTGTTTTTCCCCTGCTGCAGCCCTGGGCTCGCTCAACCACTTCTGCATGGAACTCTCGTGCCTTTTAATGCAGAGCAGTATCTAGAAGCCAAGATCTGGGGCCCAGGTGAGCACGTTCCGACTGGGATCTTATTGCTTTCAGCCTCTCTCATTGGACTTAGCTGGGATACATATGCGTGCATACTAACTGGCACGTTTTAATCTCTGCATCTAAGCAGTAACCACATTTTATTTTTTCATTTAAATTGTTTACTTTTCAGTGACATGTTACATTCAATACTATCCTGTATTAGTTTCAGATACAGCATAGTGGTGAGTCAGTCATAGTCTTTACATAGTGACTCCCCCAGTATTTCCAGTACCTGCCTGGCACCAAACATAGATATTATAACATTATTGACTATGCTGTACCTTACATCCATGTGACTATTTTTTAAAAGATTTTTGTCTATTTATTTTTAGGGAGAAGAAAAGGAAGGGAAAGAGACACCAACGTGTGAAAGATACATTGACCAGCTGCCTTCCACACACGGCCCCTACCCCACTGGGGACGCGGCCTGCCATCCAAGCATGTGCCCTGACTGGGAATCGAACCGGGGACCTTTGGGTTCACACGCCAGCACTCAAGCCACTGAGCCACACCAGCCAGGGCCCCTGGGATTATTTTGCGACTGCCAACTTGTACTTCTTAGTCCCTTCACCTGTTTCACCCAGTCTCCCCAACCCCCAACCCCTCGGGCGGTCAGAGCAAGGATGACTGCTCAAGAGCTGGGAGCACTGGACATAGAAGGAAGAAATACTCACCGTTGTTGTCGTTATGCACATGAGCCTGCTTTTGTAGATGTACCAGAACTCGTAGCTTTAATTGTTGCCTGTGGGTGAAAACCCCAAGGTGTGGACTAGGTTTGCTTAATCAGTCCCTTCTCTCCTGGACTTGGAGAGCGTGCAGCCCATGTTCGCCACGGTTTGCTGCGCTTCGGTCTTAGATCATTCATGTTGACGCCTCACGTGGGACCTAGTTAGACTCCAAAAAAATCACGAGAACTCCAAAATCCAGAGGACAGCCTGCCTCTGGCGCTGCTCGTACCTCCTCACCAAGCCTCCGACCACGGGAAGCCCCTCCCAGCGGCAGCAGCACTGGGCCCACAGGCCTGCCGCCCACGTGTGGCGGGGCCAGTCTCTGCTGGTCTCCTGCATGTGCAGACACACGGTCAGTAGAGCCGGACCAGGACCCGGGGCCCAGCACTGCCACAGTACTGCTGTGTGCGTTCGGCGATAAGCCGGGGCGCGTCATTTAGGTGCTCTAAGCCTTGTCCCGCCTGTAAGATGGAGGCAACTGTAGTTCCTCCTTCATAGGGCTGTTACACAAGCAAGTCATCCAGACCTGTAAGGTCTCAGTGCTGCCTGTGCACAGCACCTTCAGGTTCAATGAACATGAGCTACAGCTGCTACTATCTTCATGACAGGGCAGTTCTGGTGCAGCCAGAGGGCGTCAGATGGGAGGCGCAGACCCCTTCCCGGGTCAGAAAGGTCCGACTCCGCACATCACCTGCCAGGCGGCTGCAGCCTCAGGTAAACCACCTTGTCTTGCAGCCCCTCAGGGGGGTCAGGGAAGGCCCAGTCACCAGGCATCTGAGACTGTTACTTGAGATGACAGGAGGGAGGAAGACTTTCAGGAAATCTCTGGATCAGGAATATCTTGGGAGAGGGAAGGGAAATAGGGGGGACATTCAGTTCTGGGCTTCTCTTCTGGGCTGAAGCCAGGTAGGTGATTGGCTCTCCTTCCCAGCCTTTTCCTCTCCTCCATCCCCCCTCCCTGGCAGGACTGGAGAACTGGGTCTGGGCTGAGGACATGGTCTTTGTCCCCATGACGGTACCCTGGAGCCCAGAGCACCAGATGCAGAGGCTGCACGTGACCTAAAGCTGCTGGAGACAGAGGAGCAGGCTGCCTTCCCCCTGGGAAGAGCCTCCCCTTGCTACCTGTACCTGGCCAGCAACCAAAGTAACAAGTGGGGTCACCCTCGGGGCTACCGCACCCAGACCCACAGTTTTGCTGGAGAGCCGCTACCCCAGAACAGCTCCATGGAGAGAGCTATCAGCTGGGGCAGGTGAGTGGGGGGGGGGTGTCGGAGAGGCTGCAGGCAATGGCTTGTAAGAGGGGCCCTGTGATGGTGGGAACCCCGGTTCTCCCACCTCCTCTGGATATGCATTCACACTTACACACACACACACAGTCCTGTGGCCGAAACTTTTAACCATTTACTATGAGGCCTACTGATTGGATGGATGAAGGGAGAGATTCATGCGGAATCAAATACAATAAAATGTTAAAGGTACAGTCTGCATTGTGGGTACATGCGTGAGTGTTCACTACATGATTCTTTCAACTTTTCTGCATGTTTAAAATGTTCACAATAAGAGTTGGAGGAAGAAACAGAGTAAGAGAGAAGCACAGATCTGAGAGGGTACTCCCTGAAATCTGGGCATTTGAGATAATGAAATTGCCCTAAAACGAGAACGAAGCCATGTCCATGCATTTGCCTCCAGGGCGCAGGCTGCCACCCAGATGGATATATGTGCAACATTAGGACCTGAAGGCTGAACAACAGACCAGCTGACATTTGAGGTACAGGATGCTGAACAAATGTGGGGACTCTACAACAGAGTTAGAGAGACAGAGAGGGAGACAGGAAGTGAACAGAGCAATGAAGAGGTTCACTGCCCTGAGACCATTGTGCTTATGTTTCTTCTCTGTTCCCTCTTTAGGGCAGCTTCAGACCGTAGGACAGGTTGATGACCTTGTGGGTCCATTGCAAATCTCCTGTAGACAGCAGCTGGCCGTGACCCAGAGGAAGGAGGAGGAGCCCGGCAGCACCAGCATCTACCATTTGAATGAGCCTCGGACACCCACCATGGACGCCCACTGTGGACTTCACTTACTTCATCAACAATGACACTGTTGCCAGGCAGGTCCGTTAGGGCGAGACAGAGGGAGCAAGGACGAGCCACTTCACTCTCTCCCAAGTCAGGGTCCTCCGGGATCTTTAGAACCTGAAGGTTTAAGAAATGAAGACACAAAGCTAAGAAACGAAGCTTTACGATTTCACATTTCCAGGGTTAGTGAGCTGAATCCTTACATACAAGGCGACTGTCAGGGGCAGGCGTGTCCTAAGCAGAGTCAGGCCTCACAACCCTCTTCCTTCTCCCCCGCTAGGACCTGGTGGCCTGGTGGCAGCTGGTTTCTTGCACATCCCACATGCAGAGGACGTTCCCAACACAGTCACTGTGGAGAATGGTGTGGGCTTCTTCCTCTGACCCTGCAGCTTCTTTGACCAGGACCCCTCCTTCGATTCTGCCCACTCCATTTATTTCCAGGGAGGGGGACCAGGATGCTGGGGACTGTGAGGTCAACCCCCTGGCTTGCCTCCCCAAGACTGTTGGCTGTGACCCTGACCTCCCTGCCTTCTCTCACAGGGTCTTCTCTCACAACTAGGTGGTCCCTGGGATGGGGATTGTGTCCCGGGGGCAGGGCCAGAGTGTGTGGGGAGGGGGAGCAGTGGGTGGGCTCTGGACCAGGAAGCGAGATCTCACACTAAGACCCTCCCCTCCCCTGCCCCCAGGTCCTCCCTCCCATCAACCTTCTTTGCATCCCCCTCCTTACTGGGAGCTTCCTGAGCCCAGATGTGTGACACAGGGGGAACTCAGCTTTGTTGTCCCTAGACCTGCTGCATTTCTGCCCCAGAGGGGAGAGGAATGGCCAGCTGGAGCTGAAGCGATGGCCAAACTTTGACCCAGAAGTCTTGGTTTTTTCCTAACAGTTTTGTAATGTTATCTTTTTTACAATGAGATATAATTCACATGCCATAAAATTCACCCTCTTAATGTGTATAATATAGTGGCCATTAATCCCAGAACAATTCCCCCACCCCAGCAAGAAATCCCACACCTGTTAGCAGTCACTTCCTATTTCCCTCCAACTCCTTCCCAGCACTGAGCCACCACCATGCTTTCTGTCACCGTGGAGGTGCCTGGGTTCTGGACATTTCATATAAACATCTATCCGGCACGTGGTCTTTTGTGATTGTCTTCTTTCAGCACAGTGTTTTTGCGATGCATTCACCATGGTGCATGAAACTACTTCAGTCCTTCATGGCCGAAGAGTTTTCCGTTGTGTGACTGTTGCCACATTTTGTTCATTCAATTGAAGGACATGTGGACTCTCCACTTTTTGGTTACTACAGATAATGCTGCTGGGAACAGTCTTGTACTAGTTTTCATGTGGACGTACGTTTTCATTTCTCCTGGGTGTAAGTCTGGGAGTGGAATTTGTAGGTTTTATGTTTAATTTTTTGAGGAACTGACAGACTGTGGGGTTTTTTTAAAGATTTTATTTATTTTTAGAGAGAGGGGAAGGGAGGGAGACAGAAAGGGAGAGAAACATTGGTGTGAAAGATGTCAATTGGTTACCTCTCTCTCGCCCCCAACCAGGGGCCTGGTCTGCCACCTAGGCCCGGGTGTCCTGACTGGGAGTCAAACCAGCGACCCTTCAGTTTGCAGGCCAGCACTGAGTCCACTGAGCCACACCAGCCAGGGCTGCCAGACTGTTTTCCACAGTGACTGCACCATGTTTT
The DNA here is from genome assembly GCF_014824575.4 of Sturnira hondurensis. Classification (NCBI taxonomy): domain Eukaryota; kingdom Metazoa; phylum Chordata; class Mammalia; order Chiroptera; family Phyllostomidae; genus Sturnira; species Sturnira hondurensis. The sequence continues at coordinate 211,085 of NW_028094263.1, read as the reverse complement.
TTATTGTGGTTAAAAACAGGTGAAATTTACCATCGAGCCATTTTTAAATGCACAGGTCAGGGGCATTGGGTGCATTCGGAACCTTTCCAGGCCCTGCTCAGCTCCTCCTCTGTCCCGGGCCTCAAATCTGAAGGTGACGCCTCTAGAGACCAACCGTTTTCTCAAGCCCCAGGGTAGGGCCCCGTCCTGGCCTGTGTCCCAGCCCTGAGGAAGGTGCCTCTCTGTCTTCATTCCATGTCACCCTAGCACATTCCTTCCTCCTCCTCTTCCTCTTGCTACTTCCGCTTCCACTCCCTGGTCTTCCTTCTGAGGTCCCAGGGGAGTTTCCCTGCTGCCTCAGGTCCCGTAATTCTCCCCCATCCCTCAGGTCCAGTGCCCTCCTCTGTGCCTGGGCTAGGGAAGCCTTGGACATGTAGGTGGCTGTCTTGTGGGAGAGAAAGACAATCCCTGGTTGTCTCCTTGTGGGAAATATTGGCTTCTGGGCAGCCTTCTTCATCTGGTCTCTCCGCCTCTCACTACCTGAGCGAAGATATTCCTCCTGTCAGCTTGTCTGTCTACACTGCCAAATAATCTTTCGAGTCCCCGCCATTTACTGGAACACGTGGAGTGTGCTTTTGAGAACGGGCAGAATGGTCCGACGACAGCAGCAGTTTAGAGAACTGTGTGGGTGGGATGCTAAGGATCACCTTTTCCCTGGGCCATGGGTGACAGTGGTCTCCATTACTGTATAGCAGTCAGGATAGATGACCAGCATGTCACTGAGTGTAGGAGCCAAAAAGCCTTGGGAACTCAAGCCAGCCAGGGTAGGAGCTGCCTGATCAGGGTGGGCAAGCACATGAGCCAGGAGCGTCCCAGGGGTAGCCAGGCCTGGTCAGGTGGCAGGCTCTGGGACCTCACATCCCTGCTCTTCCCCCCGGGGTGTGGACTTTGGATAAGACCTGGGATATTTTCCAGAAAGGAATGTCAGGCAGGAGTAAGTGGGGAAGAGGTAGGGTTCAAAGAGCAGGCTTGGTCAAGATGCTGCAGGCCAGAGAAACCCGCCTAGTACACAGTGTCCACAGCTCCACTGCCATGGCTTGCCCACTTCCCTCCGTCTCTTTTCTAGAAGGGGAGGCCTCGAGGTCAGGAAGAGCGGTCTCCTTTCCCAGTGGGAAATGCAGGCCACTGACCCCGCTAAAGCTCAGAGCCTGGAGACTTCAGGGCAGACCCTGAGGAGTCCAGGGCACGGAGACCTGGGTCTGACCCATCCACCAGAGGGTGATGCGCCCTGGGAGCTCAGACTCCACGGAGGACCTATCGGTCCCTCCAGGGTTCCCTGGATGCCAGGCTCAACCGGGTGAGCTGGAAAGAAAGGAAGTTCTGGCAAAGGGATCTTTAGACAAAGACTAAACACCGTGGGAGCCACGTTCCTGATTCAAGAATAACAGCCCTGACTGGTGTAGCTCAGTGGGTTGAGCGCAGGCCTGCAAACAAAAGGGTCAAGGTTCGAATCCCAGTCAGAGCATGTGCCTGGGTTGCAGGCTAGGTCCCCAGCAGGGGGCATGGGAGAGGCAACCACACATTGATGTTTCCCTCCCTCTCTCTCTTTCCCTTCCCCTCTCTCTAAAAATAAATAAATAAACTGTAAAAACAATGTTAAATAACAACAGCAGGATCTGCTGACAAGCGCTCAGATGGGAAAGGGTTAAGGCGGAGCTGGTTTGCTGTTGCTGGTCCTTCCTTTTCCCTTTACCCTCTCAGCGCAAACAAATATCGTGTTTTGACTTTCTTGTCTTTTCTTGTTTAAAGAAATTTGGGCCATGATGGGCGAAAATGCTCCCAGAACAAACACTGTGGAGGAGCCAAGGACATCCCTCCTGGCCGCCCACCTCTGCTTCTCCAGGTGCAGGGATGGGAAGAAGAAACCTGTGGCCCTCGGCTGCGTGGGGGGCTCTGCCCTCGGGGCTCACCTGCTGACCCATGAGTGTGCGATGGGGCTCCCCAGTGGGGCCAGAGGGCACAGCTTGAGCTGCCCCAAGGGAGTGTGTATGTGCACAGAGAACCCATTGGAGGGCTCTCCTGGGAACATACCTTTCCAGCCATAAGAGAGAAGCAACCAGACCCTGAGGAATGTAGCCCAGAGAAAACCGAAGGGTCAGAATAGCAAAATTTTAGGGGAGCCTGGCAAGTGGACCTTGGGCATACAGATTCCACTGAAGGGGCCTCAAATCTGCCCCTCCCCCCACTCACACATAGCATCAGGATACACCAGTATGCAAACTCCCTGGACTGGCCTCTTGGTGGTGCCAGCTTCTTGTTCCCACTCCAGTGCTGGCCCTGTGGCTGGTGGGTGACCGTGCTTGCTCCACTCGGGCTCAGGTAGGGGTCTGCATCTTCGGTAGCATTCCTCCTTACGACCTCTGGACCCTGAGAAGGGAAATAGACTATAGCATTCACAGTGGAGTGTGGGTGTCTGACACCCTCCCCCTGCGTGTTTCTCGTGCTCCCTGACCTACGTCCCTGTGCCAGAAGAGAATGGGGGCCCCTCTTTTCCAGAGGACCCTCAAGGAACGTGACGTCTCAGTCTCTCCCACTTCCCCCATTGAAATGGAGCCAGTATGGTGGAGACAGTGCTGGGAGAGCTGATTATCATCTGTCACTTCATCGATTCCTCACAGTAGTCTTGAGAAGCAGATGTTATTATTCCCATTCCACAAACGAGGAAACTAAGATTCACAGGGATTGGGTCACTTGCCCCAAGTCACCTGGCTGGTTAAGTGGTGGGGCTGGGACTGAACCCAGGTCTTTGCGGAATTATATCCGACTGCCTTCCCAGTGCCACTGGTCCTCTTCACTGACCAGCAGTCCTGGTTAAAGAATTCAGCAAGGTCATGCCTGAGAAGTGCTTGGCACCTGACCCGAGCAAAGTGAACCTCTAAGAGCAAAATCAACACTCAATGGACCAGGGTGAAAATATGCACAATTGCCTTAAAGCAAAAGCTCTCAACCTGGACTGGGCCTGGAATCACGGGGGAGCACGCGCAGCTCCACATGCCCAGGCAGCATCTCACACCGATCACATCAGAATCTCTGGGCGTGAGGCTCTGGCGTTAGCAGTATAAAATTGCCCCAGGTGATTCTAACATGTAGCTGAGGTTGAAAAAACCCTGGGACGGCAGTTCAGTTCCAAACTGCCCAAAGGAGCCCGACCAGAGGGTACAGGATCCGTAAAGACCGTGCCTGTCATATTCTTTGATCACATGGCTTTGCTCTCCCTTCTCCCGTAGTACTTTACACAAAACTCTTCCACGGAAGTTCACACGACGAGCTCTGGTTCACTGTCTACACCTCTCCTCCTTCCCCACCGCAGAACCTGAGCTCCCGGGGGCAAGAACCCGTCCTGCTGGCCTTGGCAGCTGGGGCCCGGCACGGTGCCACCCACATTATAGGTGCTTAAATGCATCTTTATTTAAATCTGAAAAAAAAATGGCAACAGTTGTTAGAGTCAAGTAAGACTTTGCCTTGTAAAAAGCCATGTCCTATCCAGTCTCTCCTTTGACTACCTCAAAAAAGAGGATCGAAAAAAGTCTGAAGATCCTGAGTGAAAAATCACCCAGGCTGCGCAGGTGAAGCCAGGACGCAGGGTCAGAGGGCTGCACTGATGTGCAGAGGAGCCTGGCAATCCCCTTCCTCCGGGGAAACCTGCCCCGCTGGACTCAGGCACCCAGTGAAAGCTGCAGGGACCCACGAGGGGACAGACAGATGGCAGGTCTCTAACTCAGTCCCCCATGGTTGGGTCTCTAAGTCAATCCCCCAAACCGCAGGAGGGGCCCAGAGCTTGGGGTGAACCTAGGAGGACATGGCTGGGTGAGTTAGAAGCACAGGCTGGGCATTGGACTCCAAGATGCTATAGGATTTGACACTCGTGTGGGGAAGGGTGTTTCTCAGGCAGCAGGTCCACGAGTTGCCGTCTTCCTCATTCTGCAACGTGGTACAGAGGTTGACAGTGTGGCTTCTAGAGCCAGATTCTGGGGTTTGGACCCAGTGAGTGTGACCTTGGGCAACTTATTTAACTTCTCTGGTCCTCGTCTTCATCTCTTATAAAATGGAGACACAATTTTTATGAGGATTAAATGAGGTAGTCTGTATAATTTTTCAAGACTCATTCTTAGAGTACAGTAAATGATTTAATATTTTATTAACCAGCATCTCCTGGGTGTTTCAGTTGCTGCACAATAAATCACCGTGAAAAAATAGTGGCTTAACCCATCAGACCATTTTATTTGGTCATTATTCTGTAGGTTGGCCTTCTGAGCTGGACTCAGCTGGGCAGTTCTTCTGCTGGAATCGCCTGGAATCGCTCTCATGGCTGCAAACATCTGGCAGAGAGACTAGGGATGGATGGTCTAAGATGGCCTCACTCGTGTCTGGCAGCTGGGGCTGGCAAAAGCTGCAGATGTGGACAAAAGAGCAAGGAAAACTGAAGGATTCAAAAAGGCCAAGGAACAGCCCTGGCTGCTGTGGCTCAGTGGATCAAGGGCTGGTCTGCAAACCAAAGGGTCACCGGTTCGATTCCCAGTCAGGGAGCATGCCTGGGTTGCTGGGCTGGGTCGCCCAGTCAGAGAGGCACATGAGAGGCAACCACACATTGATGTTTCCCTCCCTTCCCCTCTCAAAAAATAAATAAAATCTAAAAAAGAAAAGACCAAGGAGCAGATTTGACGGTGAGAAGCTCACAGTGACTTCCCAGTAGAGCAAAGGAGGCCATACTTGCGCAGGGTTGAGGAGAGCTCCAAGTGCGCTGCTCTCTGAAGTTCAAGGTTGGGGTAGATCTTCGGGACTTACATGATCCTGAGGCTGCCCTCCTTCTGCTTCAAACTTATTAAAGTGAAGAAAATCTTTTGTCTTGAAAATAAAACGAACACTGACTTTCCTTTCTACGCTGAAGGAGAGAGGCCTGACAGACTCTCCTTGCTCTTCTCTCTCTCTCTCTCCTACCGGCTGGCGGGAGGTCAGGCACTGTCAGGACTCCCATCCAAGGGAGACAAGCGTCGGCGGACAGACTGCTATTTACTCCCTAGCATAGCCCTGCTGTGTTTTCACAGCTCAGAATAGTTCCCCGGACCTCTCCAGGCCTGGGAGGGGGTGCGGGGGGCGGGATGGGGGGGCCTCACTGGTTGTTTTCATGACAATTCCAGGCCTCACCTCTTCCTCTTTCTCTGCATCAGGGTCCTCATTTGGGAACTCTCAGAAGGGGTAAGTTGTGGGTTAAGAGGGTCCAAGGCTACTAATTTCCCACTTACGCTCCCCAGCTGGGTTCCAGAAGACAGAGGACAATCACTGACTGGACAACGTGGGCATTTTGGTTGGGATAAAAATTCCACAGCTCTTAAACAAAGAGCTGATTAAAGGACTACAGGGCAGAGCTTGGGGAGAAAAACAGGGGGGAAGAAAGGGGGGAAGGGACGACCCCTCCCCGATCTGGATCCTGGCTGGAGCCGGGCTCTGCCCAGGGGGCCAAGTTCTGACCAAGAACTGGGGCGGGCCTGTCCAACTCTGGGTGCATCGCAGGTCTCAGCTGGGTTCTGGCAGGACCAGTGTTTGGAAGGTGCCCAGAGCGGGGAGGAAGAACTGACTTCCCTGAATATTCTTTCGAACTCTTTGAATGTTTTTAAACCGTGTGAATATATTCCTTTTGAATGTGTTTTAAAAAATATGAGCACACCTTTTTCTTCTGACAATAATGAATCCTTTGCTTCTGCTAGTAAGTCAGACACCACCTCACTGGAGTTCCATTCAAAGGAGCAGCCCAAGTCAGGAAATGTTAGAACTGGAAGGGGGTGACAGTCACCAAATCTCAGCGGACAGCTGACGAAAGTAAAATCCAGAATGCTCCAGTGACAGGACCAAGGTCACACAGATCTTCACCTTCCTAGTTATTCTTTCTCTTTTTTACCTTACAAATCCTAGGGACACCCTGGCTGGTGTGACTCAGTAGATTGAGCTCTGGCCTGCGAACCAAAGGGTTGGCGGTTCGATTCCCAGTCAGAGCACCTGCCTGGGGTGTGGGCCAGGTTCCCCCGTGGGGGGCACATGAGAGGCAACCACACAATGATGTTTCTGTCCCCCCCCTCTCCCTTTCCCTCTGTCTAAACATAAAGAAATAAATCTTAGTGATGCAGTGTGGGACAGTCTCACGGGCTGCCTTCTGGAAGCTTGAGGATGTTTTCTGAGGGTCTTCCAAGGAAAAACACTCCCAGCCTTTATGCCCCACTCGTCCCCAATCCCTGCCTTGTTCCACGCCCAACCAGGTAGAGCTATGACTAAGTGATTGGTGACGTATTCTCTCCCTTTTTTCTTTAGGTGGCCCCAATTCTTTCAGATAGTCTACAAGACGAAGCAAGGAGGGACAGCAGGTTGGGGCTAGGTCTCTAGCTGACACTTCCCATCTCTCCTCAGACAGTCTGTTTTTGCCTCTGGGGTCTGACCAGGGAGAGCTTTGTCCAGACCATTCCTTCAGAGGCTTGCTCCCCCTGCCTCTGCCTCTGCTGTGTACCATCAGCAAGGTCAAACTCCCGGCAGAAAGGGTCAGACTAGACCTCCAGGATGTGTCCTGGTTACTAGGGTGGGCTGTTCCCACCAAAGGGCTGACTGTGAGTTGGAGAAGTGTCACCATTTGGCCACGAGGGAACTGGTTAGCCATTTGTGGAAACGGGATATTCTCTCAGGGGGAGCAACAGCTTCTTTGGGGAGGGGGCTAAAGAAGATGGAGGAGAAGGAGAGGAAAGTCAGAAAGCCAGCCTGCGCTGCCCGTAAAGACTCCAACGATTCATTCAGTTTGGGTCGGAAGCAAACCCCACGGTGGCAGGAGGAAGGTAGTGAGCAGGGAGTTCTTACTGCTGACAGAATGTCCTCTGGTGTCTTCCTGGGGACAGAATGTCCAGCCCATCCTGAGGCAGACAGCATGCCCCCCGCACCTGGTCACCGAGTGCACAGTTCAAGGTCCTGGAGCTGAACTTTTCTCACCAGACCAGAGATAAGTCAACCACATTCGCCGGCTAGCAATGATTAACCCGTCTTTCCCTTCACCTGCTTTCCCCAACATTTTTTTGTGAAACAAGATCAGGGTCACTCACTTCAAAGGTGACAGCAGTTGGTCTAACCAGTTTCTACCCTACACACCTCCCCCACTGGTCAACTGGTGGGGAAAGCACTTAAACAGAAATAAACAACAAAAAGCTGTGCATCTCTCAGCTCGGGTTGTGACCCTTCGGAGAAGTCTCCCCCACTGCTCAGGCAAAGCCTTGGCCTCGGGCTGGGTTCTGCACCCCTGAATCAGGGTCGCAGACCAGACCCGTGCTGGAGCTCATGGCTGAGCGAAGAGGCAGGGCCTCTCTCATGGAGCCCAGAGCCCCAGCCAGGACAGAGGGTTTGGCTGTAGATGGTGTCAGCGTTTATTTTTGGTCATAAAAGCAATTTTTGGATGAGATGTGCGGTAAATTATGACTCCTTCCCCTCCTCGCTCCCCTGTCAGCAAATAAACTTGTCTGAGTGAATGAGTCAGCCTCGGTCTGGGCAGGGACGGTGCTGACCCTGGAAGCAGCTGCATGTACTTAACAGCCGACCAGACTGCACTGCCTGGCACCTTCCCTTCATGTTCTTCCCAAACCCAGACGCCCCAGCCTCTGGGTTTCTGTTTGTGGAGAAAGTGCCTGGGGAGTGCCCAGCCAGCCTTCCTGCTGGGGAGCCACGGAACTTTCCATCTCTACTCGGCTGGTCCCTTTCCCAGAGGCCATTTATAAGTCTAGAGTCACCTCCACCGGGCATAAAATGATGGGAGCTCACTGATATTTGTAATGTGGATTCAGTTTCAATCTAAAGACCCCCTGCTAGGAACAGTTAGTTGTGCAAATGTCTGACTTCCCTGCCCTGATAGAGTGTGCAGGTCCCGGGGGACAACCAAGATTTAAGCTGGAATTCCTCAGAGGGCCAGGCACGGACTTCGCTCAGGGAACGTTTGTTGAGTTAAACCAGAGAACTTTTTAAAAAAAGATTTTATTTACTTATCTTTAGAGGGGAAGGGAAGGAAAGAGGGAGAGAAACATCAATGTGTGGTTGCCCCTCATGTGTCCCCTGCTGGGAACTGGCCTGCAACCCAGGCATGTGCCCTGACTGGGAATCGAACTGTGGTTGTTTGGTTCGCAGGCCCGCACTCAATCCACTGAGCTACGCCAGCCAGGGCTAGACCAGAGAACTTCTTGAGAGGGAAGGATGACAGGAGTTAAGGAGATGATGGAATCCCCTCTCTGGTGAGAGTTCTTGAAATGTGTGAATTTTCGTTGAAACCTTCAGCAGCTCCAGCGCCTCATCCACACGATTCACTTTAAAAATCCACACGCCTTTTGAGCATTTGAAGGCTCCACAGTTTCCTCAGTCGGCTTTCCAGCAGGTTCAGGTGGGGGCCTCACCTCTTTCTGCACTTGATAAGAATGTTCTGGAGACAGCAGGAAGGGGCGGGAAGGTAGACAGGTGGAAACTGGCAGATCACTTCATGACAGCACACAATTGCTCGGACCTAGAGGGTCCGTCCCCCTGCAGGGCGGGCTGCCCGCCGGAGGGGCTGCCAGCCAGATGGGCTCCCCCGCACCCCCCCCCCCCGTGTGCAGATATCGGCCCCAGCAGGGCTCCTTATCCACACAAGCATTCTCCCCGAGGTTCTTCCGAGAGACCGCCACACCGCCCCCACACGCTGAGCACGTGGCTCCTGGCAGCCCTGTGGAGAACCAGATAGCGGCCTTTGAGTCTTTTGTCAGAGGGTCTGCCCCATGTGTCCTCAGGTCACCTCGCGCCATAGAAACTCCAGGGCACAGAGGTCACCGCAGTAGTTACTCAACACTTTCGAGGAAGGCTCATCTGGGTGGAAGGAAGAGACCATCTCTCCTCCTGGGGCCACCACCTGTGGCCTGGCGGTCCTGATAACACAGAGCACCCCTCCCACAACACTGCCAAGTTCACATTTTACTTGCAGCCCACCCACAGCCACTACCACCATTACCTCCTCTCCAGGCTGGGCGTGGTTGGACAGGGTGGCTTGAACCAGCAGGCACAGCGTGGTCAAGGGCAGCCGGAGTCTGCTCGAGGTGGGCGGGAGCCCGTGTGACTGGGGATCCGGCGCCAGACCATTCCTCCTGGGTGATGTTTTAATCATTTCCAGCATGGAATGCTCTCTACCTCTGCTCCAGACTCAGAAGCTCTGGGTTCCTGTTCTCTGACCCCAACTTACCCCTTAGAAGGCAATACGGACTTTCTAGTGGGAAATTCAGGTGGGCTTTGAAAGTTTCATTCCCAGTAGCTCTTATCCTTGAGAACACGCCTCGGTTCATTGCCGGACTCAGCCCCCGCTTCCCTCAGAGACCTGGAGGACGCAGGTGTGAGGTTCCGGCACCGGCGATGCTGCAGAACGACCTCACCTGTGCGGGCGAGAATCCCCTTGCTTCTCGTGGCTGGGCGTCTGCTCCTTCTGCTTGTTCCCTGCCTGTGCCCGTGGCGATAACAAACTCGCACTGACGCCCTGGTGAATGTACCTATCTCCCAGCACAAATGAAAGAAAGGTCAAAGCCGGAGCCCCTTCCAGAGTCCTTGGTCACCGATTTTCTGGTGTTTTTATTTGGAACTGCACCTTCATCATGCTGTTTCTGCATGCACGTGCATTCATTTTATTGCTTAAATGAATGTGTTAAAACCCCAAAGGTCCCAACTTGAAGGACATTAAATACAAATTTATGAGTGCATTCAAACATCACTGTTTTCTATCCCTACCCCACGGGATCATACGGGGACAGGGTTTGAGCTCCCTAAGCAGTTTTCCTAGACCTAATGCAGTGAAGAAAGGCCCGGCCAGGGGAATGTGCCCAGTACAGTAGAATTTCCTATTTTCTGAATTAAGAACGTAAAACCTGAATCACTGGGCTTTTCTTTGTCCCCAAACAGGTGCAGTGGCAGACTTAGGAAATCAGGGTCTTTGCAAGCCCCACAGTGCCTTAGACTCTGTCCTGTGCCTCTGGCTGGTGTCAGAGCCAAGCACGCAGCCCCAGCACTGGGAAGCGGCATGCCAAAGTTAATCATTGGCCCCGCAGAGCACACGGCTGGTCAGGCTGTTTGTGTGTGGCTGTTTTTCTGTTTTACGTAAATCACCCTGAACATGTTTGTATCAACCTACTGATGATGCACCTTTGATCAATCGTTTTTAGACAAAAGTGGTTTTTGAGTCCAAAGATCAGGGCTGGGTTGACCTGCAGACTGGTTGCAGGGTGTATAAAACGGGCAAGACGCAGGCTGATAGCAGAGCTATCTCCACCGAGTCTGCAGGAGCTCGGCCAGTGGCCTCCTGAGGGACCGGGGAGGGAGGATGGAGGAAAGCATGAACGTCCTCCATGACTTTGGCATCCAGTCAACGCACTACCTTCAGGTGACTTACCAGGACTCCCAGGACTGGTTCATCCTGGTGTCCGCGATCGCAGACCTCAGGAATGCCTTCTACGTCCTCTTCCCCGTCTGGTTCCACCTTCGAGAAGCTGTGGGCATCAAGCTCCTCTGGGTGGCCGTCATTGGGGACTGGCTCAACCTCATCTTCAAGTGGTGAGTAGGAGCCGTCGGAGAGGAGCGCGGCAAGGAAAGAGGCCGGCACGCTTTCTGGAAATGTCTGTCCAGCGGAAGCCTTCTCCACGCTAATCAGAAAGCCTCAGGTTACTCCCTTCCTGACTTTCGATCAGCTACATAAAGAGAGAAGACAGAGGAAAACCCTGTCAGTGAGCGGAAGATACAGGAAAGGCCATTTCACATGGATGGAAGGCCAGCCGGACTTAGTGAAAAGTCTGAATGATAGGCTAGAAGCAAAGAAACGCAGTGGTACCACTTCGCGGCAGAATAGGTAACATGAAAGTAGATTATAAGAGAAAAAAATGATGTGTGAGAAAAGGAAACACAGAGACCATTTACAAACCTGTGGTGGGGTAAGGAGAAGGGGTCCGAAGCCCGGGGCTGCCTCCAGGCTCAGCTTGGCCGCCACAGCTGCACGGCCTGGGCAAGGCAGAGTAGCTCCCTGCGAGTCTGTTTGATGATCTGTAAACGCAGGCGATTTCCGAGACCTTCATAAGAATTATAGTGAACATTTTGGGGGCATTTGGTATGTGCCAGGTCACCTGCGAAGTGTTTTTCTGGAGGTAGTTACTGTATTATAGATAAAGTGACTGCACCTGGACCAACATGGGGAGTAAACGCCAGAGGCAGGATTTTTAAAATTTATTATTATTTTTTTATTTTTATAGAGGGAGGGAGAAAGAGAGAGAAACACCAATGTGTGGCTGCCTCTTGAGCATCCCCTACTGGGGACCAGGCCTGCAACCCAGGCACGTGCCCCGACTGGGAATTGAACTATCGACCCCATGGTTTGCAGGCTGGTGCTCAATCCAGCCACTGAGCCACACCAGCCAGGGCTAGAGGCAGGATTCACCATAAGCTCAGGCAAGGCGGGGCTCCAGGGGCAAGGCACTTAAGAACCATGTTATACCCAGTGCTGATAAACTGACTCTTGGAGCGGGTGGGGAAGAACCCTGATTTTAGCATTGGCCACTTTCTACTGTTCCTACATTCCCGTTAGAGCCACTTACAAGCTGTTGATGAGTTCAACTTGCAAAAATCCTGGGTATTTTACAATTATTAGCCAGTACCAGCTAACTTTAGCACATTACTGGCTTGGCCTCTCCCTCCTCACCTAGAGACGAGGAGTTGGACCACTGGCCCTCTAAGACGGTTACAATCCCCAAATCTAGGACTATCACCAGATGATTCTTAAGTCTCTTCCAGCTCTAAGAGTCTTTGGTCATAAGCAATAAACGTCCTTTAGAACAGAAAAAAATATTAGGCTCAGAAGCCCGAGTCATATTGATGGGATTCTGAAATTTCTGTTGAAAATCTACTAGGTTTTGTCTATAACACCCCCTATTCAACAGCATGACCCTAAAAAATAGAAAAGATAAACAGATATTCCAAACACCTGATCTCAGTCAAAGGACGATGGGTTTTCCTCTGAATTGGTGGAGGTAAGTTAGTGGCTGTTTCTGATAAGCAATCACTATTCCACCACCAAGTGGGGAAAAAAGGCATCCAGACTGACTTCTGACACTGCTTTCCACAGTGAAAAATATATCTAGTCCAGCCCTGGCCGAGGGGCTCAGCTGGTTGGAACATTGTCCCATACACAAAAAGGTTGCAGGTTCGATCCCCAGTCAGGGCACCAACCTAGGTTGCAGGTTCGATCCCCTGTCCCAGCATGTATGGGAATCAAGTGATCTCTCTCTCTCTCTCTTTCTCTCTCTCTCTCCCTCCCCCTCTCTCCTTTCCTACCTCTCTAAAATCAATAAGCATGTCTTTGGATGAGTTTTTTTTTTCATTTTTTAAAAAAATGTATCTAGTCCTTTAAAAAAGGAAGTGGTTTGTCTGCGATACTCTGTTTCAAAGCAAAGAGGATATGAAGCGAGCACCTGAAGCTGTTATGTCCTTACGGAGAGTTATTCTGATGGCGAAGAAGGTCACGTGTTCGGGAAGCAGGGGCCTTGCCCCTGGGGCTGGGGCTCAGTCTCCCATCCTTGAGGCCTGAAGAAAGAGAAGAGGGGCCTGGTAGGATATGCGAGTTCAAGTTGCAAACTATAGTTCCCTAGGAGTCCTTCCAGGACAAATTTTTCTTGGACTTTAAAAAAAAAAAGGCCACATAGCTGGCTGTATGAATATGGATTTTTGGATCTCAGATTTATGTTTCTGTTTAAATAAATAACACATTCAAATAGTTCAAAACTCCCAAGTTATATAAAGAATTCTCCCTCCCCCATCTTCCCGGTCACCCAGTTCCCCTTCCTGCGGGGGCCAATCTGCCGGTTTTCTGTTTAGTCTCCCGTGGATCTTCTGCTCCAGCTCCTCTCTCTTCTCGAACGTATGGGCTGCTGCCAAAAGTGTTCCTTCGGGGACTCCACACACTGGTTCTGCTTTTCTACAGGATTCTCTTCGGGCAGCGCCCGTACTGGTGGGTCCTGGACACGGACTACTACGGCAATGCCTCCGTGCCGCAGATAAAGCAGTTCCCGGTCACCTGTGAGACTGGACCAGGTGAGACTCCCACCCTCTGGAGAGACAGATGCTGGGTGGCCCTTGCTCGCTGTGGACATTTGTGGTGGGTGAAGCTGTCTTTGAGGGGACGTGAGGGGAGCCATTCCTTCGAGATTTTTCTCATGTCATTTTTCTTTACAATGACATTTTAATTCGCTTCAGGAAGGCCGTCCTGTGTAGCATTTTGCTGCTACTTTGAAAACCTGCCTAATGTTTCCAGAACTTTAATTGCTAATCCAGAGAGGCAAGCACCCTCAAGGGCAAAGGGCTTTGCGAGAGGAAGCATGTTGTGGCTTTTTGCCCATAAAAGGTTAAGCCCTAAAGGCCTGAGGCCCTGGCTGTCCTTCCCAGAGGCCTGGCCTGGCCTGGCCTGGAAGCTGTGTCCTCTGGATCTGACTGTCCAAATCCGCACGCTGCCTGTGTTTTGCTAGTTACGGCCATCCTGGTATTGTTCAGTCAAACGACAGATGCTGTTTTTCCGTCAGTGGTCAGAACATCCATCCCCTTCCCTCACATTAGGTCTCACTCACCCTTGGGAGGGGTGCCGGCATCCCTTCCCCGGGGCCCCAGTCCCTGACCCCCAAACTAGGGCACAGCCCATAGTTGTTTGTCCTCACAAACCTTTGGTTCACCTCAGACCATATTCATCATCCAGGTGCTATTTATTGAGCACCTCCTCTGTGCCAGACACGGGTCTAGGAACTTGGGATGCCTCCGTGAATAAAACAAAGGTCTCTGCCCTTGTAGAACTGACACTTCAATGGTGTGTGGGGGTGCCCACAACATACAAAGTCGTAACACACAAGGAAAATATAGCGAATATGAAGAGATGATCGTTCAGAAGAGGAAGGAGGAGGGAGCGGAGGGGAGGAGGGAAGAAAAGGACAGGTGCTGCCTGTGGGGCTCCTTGGGAAGCAGACTCAGGGCAGAGCAGCGTGCAGGAGTTCAGCCACTCCCAGGAGTAACACCGCCGGGGAGGAACACAGACACCAACCAGGCAGAAGTCCGGTTGCAACGCTGCCTCAGTCTGCTCCACCGGGAGCGCTGGAACTGGGGGTGGCCCTTCTGAGTTGCCTGAATTGGGTCAAGAGGACCAGGCCCTAAAATCCCAATATAGACCAGTGATTGGGTACTGGCCACCCCCCCCCAGGAGAGGGTAACCCCGATCAAGAGAGGGTAGCCTTCTCTTCAGCCCAGGGCAATGCCCAGAGAAGGCTGAGAGCTAAGGCCCGTCTGTGACCACACTCTCAACATCTGAAAAAAATAAGTCCTTCTGTCCAGAAGGGAATCTGGAGCACATCTCAGGACCCTCTATGACTCAGGGTAGAGGATTCGGGCATGGGAACTGATTGCAGAATTAAATGGGGTGGTCGCTGTAGGACTCATTGAGAAAGTGAGATTTAAGCAAAAACTTGAAGGAGGCAAGGAAATTAGCCACTTTGTTTCTGGAGGAAAACTTATCTGACCAGAAAGACTGACAGTACCCAGCCCCGGAGGGGGGAATATGTTGAAAGGAAAGCGAGGAGGCAGGCAGGAGCGGGAGCAGAGGACACAAGGAGAGTGGAAGAAAGGTGATGGAGGCAAAGCCGTCTGTAATTATACATCCAGCACTCGGACTTGTTTGGACGGACTGCATATAAGTACAGGAGCTGGGCCTCCTCTGGTTTTGCTCACCACTGTACTCCCAGAGCCTAGCCCAGCCCAGAGCTAGACTTGTAATAGGAGCTCGATAGATACTTGTTACATTGGTGGCTAAATGGATAAATGAATGGACGTCAGGGTCGGGAATGGACAGATGGATGGATGGATGACAGCCCCTAGCAGTCTCCCAGATGGACGCTTTCCCCTTAACCCTTTCATTCATCTCTCCCCCACCCTTTAGGGAGTCCCTCCGGCCACGCTATGGGTGCCGCAGGTGTGTACTATGTGATGGTCACATCCACCCTTTCTATCTTTCGGGGAAAGAAAAAGGCCACCTACAGATTTTGGTAAGAACTCAGCCCTGGGGTGTGGGTGGTGGAGAGCAGGAGGGGGCTCTCTCCGTAGCTGACACGCCACTTGCTCTTCCTCACATCCCCCTAGCCCGTCCCACACTCTGGGTTGGTGCTGATAAGAGCTGTGTGGCCCGGCTGCTGTGGGTGAAGATTAGAGTCGCCGAATGTTAGGGCTGGAAGACACCCACAGGGGCACAGCCTTAATGTTACAGAAAAGGAAACCAACCCTAATGTGGGGAAGGGGCTTCTTGAGATCAGGTAGTTAGGTAGTGGTAGGATTTAAATAAAGACCTATTTCTGTATGAACTGCAGAGCCTTCCCTTCCGGCTTAAAGTAAACAGAGAACCGTAAGACAGTCTCACTGCAGGGAATTCTGGGTATGCAGCCACTGTGCAAATAAAGCCCTCAAACTCGAGGGTTCACCACGTGCCACGGGCATCTCTGTGCTTTTGAGTACAGGCGTTCGTTTACAAATATTCCACCAATGGCATCTCAGTTTGCCAGGCTTCAGCACTCCTGCTGAGGCTGTTCTCTTTGCTGGAGGGTCTGTATCTGGGGTCTGTTACGGCTGCCTCCTCTTTTGCAGGTTTTTGAACGTCATTTTGTGGTTGGGATTCTGGGTCGTGCAGCTGAACGTCTGCCTCTCACGAATCTACCTTGCCGCTCATTTTCCCCATCAGGTTATTGCTGGAGTCTTGTCAGGTATCAGCCACTCAGGCTCCCTCCCTCCCTCTCCTGCCTATCTCATTTCTCTCTAATCAGGACAAAATCCAGCATTCCAGCTTTGTTCTCTTAGTTATCAGTGCTGTTAGCAGTTTAGTGGGTTAAAAGTCAAGGGTGGCTAATTTGAAATGATTCACTTCTGCAGGAGTGCCCAGATAGACACAATTAAGTGTGCCCCAGAAAAGCTGCACTATGCCAAATACTTACCCAATTAAATTAGCTTGGAATCCCCGGCATTTTTACATTCTTTAGTTCTTACTGACCTTCAGTCAGGAGTGGCCCCTAGTTTCATTTTAAGGGGCTCTACCAAATTTAACAAATTAACACAGTATCCTAGGAAAGCTCTTTATTTAAATAAATTCATTTGCAAACCTACTAGATACCCACAACTGGTCTTCTGAATAGGTTCGGAGTTTTGAATATTTGCATTTTCTTAGATCCAATTAATAAGGGGCAGAAAAAATTGGGTTTAAGTGCAGAAAAAATTTTCTTGACTTTTGTGGGTGGCATTGAAATATAAAACTTCAGGGAAATTATGATTCCCCCTGCCCCGGAGACCTGTAAGAGCAGAAAACAGTGCTGAGAACAGGAAAAATAATGATTCCATGGCAACTACGAAAGTAAGACAACATTGAGCACTGGGTTCCATGTTTGAGAAGGAGCCCGGAAGCCAGGTCACGTGAAAGACCCCAGAATGTGTAGGTTAGAGAGGAGAACTCTCTTCAAACATGCTACAGGGGCTCTAGATTTTCAACTGAACTCCTGCAGGAAGAACTGAAACCAACAGATGGCATTAGAGGGAAACAGACTACATTCGGCCCAGCGAAAGAAAGACCTTTTTAATGGTCAAATCCATTCAAAGATGAAAGGGGCTGCCCAAGTGGGAGTGAGCTCTCCAGCCCTGAGGGTATTCAACTAGAGACAGGAGAACCCCCTGACAGGAAACATACATGTAGTAGGAGGGTGTATGTGACACGACTCTTCCTCCTGAAAGGGTCTATGGCTGAGGAAGGTTGGAGTCACATATGAGAATAAACCAGGTGACCCTCTAGTTTATGATTGAATAGGTGACAGATGACAGGTCACCCATTGGGTCCCAACCCACCTCTAGCTGGAGGTCCGGAGTCTCCCCTACCTCTCATTGTCGTTCTCTCTTCCTCCCAGGCATTGCTGTTGCTGAAACTTTCCGCCACATCCAGGGCATCTACAACGCCAGTCTCAAGAAATACTCTCTCATTACCTTCTTCCTGTTCAGCTTTGCCATTGGATTTTACCTGTCACTCAAGTGGCTGGGTGTAGACCTCCTGTGGACTCTAGAGAAAGCCAAGAGATGGTGTGAGCGGCCAGAATGGGTCCACATTGACACCACCCCCTTTGCCAGCCTCCTGAAGAACGTGGGGACCCTCTTTGGCCTGGGGCTGGCTCTCAACTCCAGCATGTACAGGGAGAGCTGCAAGGGCAAGCTCAGCAAATGGTTCCCCTTCCGCCTCAGCTGCATCGTGGCCTCCTTAGTGCTCCTGCACCTCTTCGACTCTTTGAAGCCCCCATCCCAAGTGGAGCTGGTCTTCTATATCCTGTCCTTCTGCAAGAGTGCGGCTGTGCCCCTGGCCTCCGCCAGCCTCATCCCCTACTGCCTCGCCCGGATCCTGGGCCAGCCGGATAAGAAGTCTTTGTAACAACTGTGGAGCCCTCAGTATTTAAAGCCAACAGCCGTGCCAAGGCTTGAGGGCGACTAGCATCTTCTGCCAGCCCACTCTGAGGCCAGAAGTGCCCAGGTCTTGCATGGTCCACTTCCCCCTTTGCATTGCTAATTGTACTGGGGGATGGTTTTTGAAAGGCTAGTAAGGGTATCTGAGAACACCCTTGTCTGTGAGAAGTTCAGTTCTTCTGAATTTTCCCAAAAAAACTTGTTCTTCTGTCACATGTCCAAAAGTCAGGCTTCCAGGTAGGGACCGCTCACAATCCCAGGCTGGGAATCCCACCTGAGAACGCTCTACCCACGCTCATTCTTACTCAGGAAAAGAGAAAAGAGACGTGGATTTAATAGGAAAACAAGGATAGATTAAGGAGGATTTTTTTAGTACCTGGAATATCATGCAAATTATGTCAAACAATACCTAGATGGCTTTTGATTGTACTTAAATTGTTAAGTGAGTGACTCAATACTGGGAGACAAACTTAAGGTGTGATTAATAGGTGGTTAGTGGGATAATTCAGCGTCTTGTGTTTTTCTGTTATATATCTGTGGTCGTTATATTTACTAGGTTTTCCGAATGGCTGCGGTGGCCCAGGTGTGCCCTACACCTAGGTGTAGTCACCTTCTTCTCCACCACACTGGATCCCCCTCCTTATTAGCCCAGCTCTGCTTTCCCCAGAATTTCCCACTGGCCCTCCACCCGCCCCCCTGGAAATGCAGATGCCCAAAGGTGACTCTCGGGTAGTGCTTTTGTTACGTTTCAGTTAAGCTTTAAGATCTTGGGCTAAAAGGCAAGGAGAGGCAAGGATTCCCCTCTGCAGAAGGTCACTCCAATGTTACTTTTGATTTCTGGAGGGTAACCGGGACTCCCTTCTCTATCCCAAGCGAACCAAGAGCACGTTCTTGGAGGGGAAGGCCTCCTGGCCTATTCTCCCGTCTCAGCTGATTTGCAGAATATGCCCTAAAAAAAGTGCTGAAGCCTATTTATTTGAGAGTCCTTGTTTTTGCTACTAATTATGTAGTTCACCATATATTATCATTCACACCAAGCTTCCTGGCCATAACATCTTTGAAAAGAAAAAAATATATATGTGCAGTATTTTATTAAAACATTTTATTTAAGAACGAAGCCTTGCTGATTACTATGTTTTAGGTGCAATGGGATCCGAAGGTTCTAATTCTGGCTCGGCTAAATTTCTAGCTCTGTCTCTACTTCCCTAAACAAATAATTTCGTTTCTGTGTACCTACGTTTTTCCTTTAGAGAAGAAACGTTACTTTGTCTTGGGTTGGTCAGGAGTCCCAGGAGAATTGGGGAGACTTGTAGAGGGTCCATGAGACACAGGGAGAGTTGAGCAGATCAGCGTAAGCGTAATATTGTTGGCCGAGATTGAACCTTCGTTACAGGCTGAAGGTCAGCATGAGTTGCTCTCCAGGGCCAAACCACCACTTGAGGGCAGGCAGGCAGGGTAATGACCAAACCAAGCAGTCAGGGAATGCAAGTTGCAGCAGCAGAACAAAACCAGGCAGATTCTGGAATTCATTACCCTGTGTCAGCAAGCTGTGGGCTATAGTGGAAGAGAGTCTGAACAGGAAAAGTCAGAGCACCGAGGAGTGGTCCAGGGACCTGCTGCACGTTTTTCCGTTTATTCCATGCGGGGTCCAAAGGCCTTGACTCATCAGCATAACCCTGATGTCCACCAAGGGCGAGACCTTTGGGATGTATTTCTTTAGGGAAAATTGAGTGCCCCTACTGCATTTGGTTTCCCCAGGGGGAGCCCGGACCCTAAGAGACGCTGACGGTTTCACTGAGGAAGAAGGGAAATGGCCTTGTTCTGTCTGAACTGAGCCTCACTGCTCAGGCGGGGCCCCATCTCGGTGATTGCTTTGTTCTCAGGGACCAAGTCCAGGTTCCTGGCAATGGGATTCTGCCCCCGCCCCCAGCAGTTGGTGAGGTTGATAAAGACTCATAATAATAGATAAAAGTTATTGAGTGCTTACTATATGTCAGACTCCTGTGTATGCATTTTATTTGTTTATACATTTATTAGCTCAATTCTCCCCACCTCTCTGTAAGGTGGGTGCTATAATTCACCCTCACACTGCACGTGAATAGACGCAGAGGGGTTAAGCATCTTGCCCAGAATGGCGGAGCCAGTTCAAGAACCAAGCAGTCTGATCCCAGGGCCCATGCCTCACCCTCTGCCCGCCTCAACCCTGTACCCCACAATGCCAGTAGGTCGACGGCTGTGTCACGCCTCCTTCAGATACCGGATGTGATTCTTAAGCTGTGGAAAATGTGATTTCTTGTGGGCAAAGGACATTATAAAACTTAGAGTACTCCTCCCAGTGAGTTAGTATTTGTTTCTAAATATGAAGATATCATATTTCAAAGGGGTTTCATAAAATGACTCTTAGAACAGGACTAACCATGTAAGTTTAACAGCAGTATAGAAAACAACTTCAGCTCTTTGTGTTCTGTCTTTCAAGAAAGAGATTACAGGCCTGGCTGGTGTGGCTCAGTGGATTTAGTGCTGACCTGTGAACCAAAATGTCCCTGGTTCGGTTCTGTCAGGACACACGCCT
The DNA here is from genome assembly GCF_014824575.4 of Sturnira hondurensis. Classification (NCBI taxonomy): domain Eukaryota; kingdom Metazoa; phylum Chordata; class Mammalia; order Chiroptera; family Phyllostomidae; genus Sturnira; species Sturnira hondurensis. The sequence goes on along the minus strand of NW_028094263.1, from coordinate 190,948 downwards.
GGGTTGCAGACCAGGTCCCCCATTTGGGGGCATTCGAGAAACAACCACATGCTGATGTTTCTCTCCCTCTCTTTCTCCCTCCCTTCCATTCTCTAAAAATAAATAGGTAAAATCTTAAAAAAAAAAACATTACAGTCACGCTCAGACAATCCATGTCAGACAGTGAGATAACTTAACTATTTCCACAATCGAGTTGGAGCAGGAAGACAGAATTACCATAAAGCACGTCTGATATAAATTCATACACAGAGTAGAAAATAAGGAGACCCTGGGCAAGACCATTTGTATCAGAGACTCCACCAGCCGCCTTCTCCCGGATGGGCACAGTCTAGAAATGGACGGCCCCAGCGGGTTGGGACGTGGGGCAGGTGAAGCCCAGAAAGAGCATCAGCCCGCGATCAGCTCCTAATGCAGCCACTGTATAAGCACATTGTGATCACTGGTCTCTCCCCAAGTTAGAGAGGTAAGTTTGCTTTGCAATGGCTTGTGAAGGAATGCTCAGGATTAGAAATAAGGTAACAGACCAATGACAGTTTTAAACCAAGGTTCATGGCATGTTATAAGTCGACAGATTATTCTGGCAGACTGGCAGTTTTAGGGAGGTGGGCAGGGGATGACACACACGCACACCACACTACACGTGTGTTATTGCCCGAGGAAAACAAACCCATTTGGAAAGTGCAACTTCTGCTCTCTGGGCTGAGGCTACTGCACCAAAGGCTTTTGTGTTTTTTTTTAAAGATTTTATTTATTTATCTTTAGAGGGGAAGGGAAGGAGAGAGGGAGAGAAACATCAATGTATGGTTGCCTCTCGTGGGTCCCCCGCTGGGAACTGGCCTGCAACCCAGGCATGTGCCCTGACTGGGAATCGAACCACGATCCTCTGGTTCACAGGCCTGCGCTCAATCCACTGAGCTACACCAGCCAGGGCCAAAGGCTTTTGTTTTTGCTTTTGTGCTTTAATGAAATGTATACAGCTTTTTAAAATGTATAACAACTTTTGAAGAAGATTTTATTCACTTATTTTTAGAGAGAGGGGAAGGGAGGGAGACAGAGGGGGGTAGAAACATAGATATGAGAGGAGAACATCAGTGGGTTGACTCTCCCACACGCCGGAACAGGGACCGAAGGCACACGCCAGGCAATGTGCCCTCACCTGGAATCGAACTGGGGGCCTTTAGCCCAACTAACTGAGCCACACTGGTCAGGGCTGTAACAACTGTTTTGAGATATAATTTACATACCATACAATGTATCCATTTAAAGTGTACAACAGTGTTGTACACTCAACAGTGTTGAGCATATCCAGCAAATGGTACAACCACCACAGATCAGTTTTAGAACCTTTTTTGTCACTCCACAAAGAAACCCCATACCCATCAGAAGTTGCCCCCACACCACCCCAACCCACCCCACCCTCGGCAACCACCAGCCTGCTTCCTGTCACATAGATTTGCCTGTTCTAGACATTTCGCATCAGTGAAATCACGCATTGCGTGGCCCTCTGTGTTGGCTTCTTTCGCCGGGCATGATGTTTTCAAGAATCATCCGTGTTGTAACATGTATTAGCACTTCATTTCTTTTGACGTCCAAACAATTTCACTATATGGATACACAAAATTTAGTCCATTCGTTCATTGGTTGGTGGACATTTTGGTCATGATGAATAATGTCGCTGTGGACATGCATGTGCAAGTCTGTGTGGAGCTGTGGCTTCACTCCTCGTGTGTGTACACACCCAGGAGTGGGACCGCTGGGTCCTCCGGTAACTCGTGTGACCTTTTCAGGAACTGCCAGGCCGTTTTTCCAAAGGCTCAGTGAGGAAGTTTTACAGGGTTTTTGGTTTTGCCATCTCTTTTGATTTCCTAGGGTCACACTCTGTGTCACAACTTTGCTTTACCTGGAAAGAGTTTTAAAGCGAGATGACAGATCACGGGATCAGATCTTAATGACGCGATGTCAAGGCGCCCCTCCTACTTCTGGGGAAAGGGGCTCCATCATTCCCACAGCATTCACAGAGCTCATTCCCAGAGCATTTTGTTTGAGGGCACCTCTGGGTATTTGGACTTCCAGCTCTTATCAACTCACCGGTGGTTTACAACCTGTCAAAATCTGCTGACTTGCTTTCCTTGAAAGCCATGACTCTGGCTGTTGAATTATTAACATTTATGGATTTTTGTAACTGCCGAACTAGGGTAGTTACTTTTAAGGCCTGTATGTGTAAATAAAATAGGACAGTATCATTTGTATGCATGGGTTTTTCCAGAACCTCTGGAGGATGGAAAACGCTCTGGCTGGACAGACCTCCGAGGAGGTCGTCAAGGAAAGGATCAAGCAGCAATAGTACAAAGAAACAGTCGGTAAAAGCTGCTTCATTAGAGAACAAAAACCTAATGAATTTGGAACAGAAACCAGAAATCGTCTAGTCCAGTGATGGGCAACCCAAAGCCCCAAATCTAGTGTCAGAGCAAAAGGTGAAAAAGCTGCTGCCGGGTTGTTACTTCTTAATAAAAAGGAAAAAAGGCTACAGGTATTTTTATTTTTCTTGAATTGGCCCTTATTTCCTTTTAAAGTTTCTCACCACTAGTGCTATTTAAATTTTTTTTCACTTCGCAGATTCAGAAATTAAGGCCTAGAGAGATCAATTAGCTTCTAAGTCATGTAACTCACCTGTTCCCAGGTCTCGTGATTCTTAGCAGAGAGCAGGCCCCCTTTGCCGGTCTCCTGCCGGGGCTGCTGCATCGACATGAAGCTGTTGACAGAAGTGAAGGACAGCCCTGGTTGGTGTAGCTCAGTGGATTGAGCACAGGCCTGCGAACCAGAGGATCGCGGTTCGATTACCAGTCAGGGCACATGCCTGGGTTGTAGTCCAGTTCCCTGCAGGCCAACTCCCAGCAGGGGACGCACAAAAGGCAACCATACACTGATGTTTCTCTCCCTCTCTCCTTCCCCTCTAAAGATAAATAAATAAAATCTAAAAAAAAAATAAACAAGAAACGATTAAAAAAAGAAGTGAAGGACATAAGTAAACAGCGAACCCGCTTATTTGAACCAGATCCAGGGTTTGTTAACCAAATTAAAGCCACAGCTAGACTGACTGCGTTAAAGCTGGCCTGTTCCTAATTACATTATGCGCTCCTCTCTTCCTTTGCTTTCATAAATCTTTCCAGGGCAGAAATGTAACCACGACAAGAAACAACATGGTGCTCTTACGGGTTTTGTTGTTGTTGTTTTTAGCATGAGGGTAGTTTTGCGGCCAGCAAACATTCAATGCCCGTCCTCGCTTTCTTCTTTTGCTCTTTGTGTTCCAAAGTCATTGCCTTCAGACCAGCTCAACGCAACTCCAATGTGTGAAGGCTGGTAAGACACTTCTCATTCTGCCCCGTCACAGACCTGGGGATCCAGTCCTTTACCAGCTGCATTACTTTCTACCCAGAAGCAAAGAGATTGGAAATGTAATTCCTTCCCCTCCATGTGAACAGCTTGGGACTCCTTGGCTGAGGCACTCCCCCTTCAACACTGGCCCACTGGCCACACACCACTGAACTCTACTTGACCGACCCTCGTAATGAGCTCAAGCGAGTCTTTTGAGAGATCAGTTTGGCTGAATTGATTTGATAACCTGAGTGGCAGAAATCAATTTCTTTACCTTAGCCATGCCTCTGGGTGGCCAGTGCCCCGTGACCTGGTCCACCCACCCTGGCAAGGTCTGAGGACTGCTCTGCCAGAGGACAGTAGCCTGATCCCCGACAGGTTGTGACACCCAGCACGTCTTTTCCACAGCACTCCTCCCCTTTCTCGGCGTCTCCAGATTCTACAGCAGAGAGTTCTGATGCTGGGGTTCCCACTCCCTAAGGCCTTGGTGCATAACTGGGGAGGCCTTTCGCTGCAAAACAAAACCTACTGGCTGATTTATATTATAACTTTATATGCTGTGGGGGCCCGCTAGGCCGCAGGGGATCAAGGACAGAGTTCTCCACTGTGAAAATGGTGGATGAACTTGGTTTCTGGTCCCTGGAGCCGGCGGGTACCTTGACATTTTCCTAACCTTCCCGTTCCCAGCCTTGAAGGATATAACAAGATTATAGCATATGTGTCATGTTCCAAGATGGTTATGAGAACTTCTTGCCCTTTTGATAGCTTAAGGGAGTGCATGAACTTTGAAAAACAACATTGTTTCTAGTTCTTGCAGTCTTGCTTCAGGTGTTAGCAGTTTGTTTATAAGACAGCTGTTCCTTGAATAAAGTTGCCATTTGCCAGCAGAGCATTTGGTCCTCTCCATTCTTTCAGTCCCTCGCCTCACCTCGCGACCACCCTTGCTGCAGCGGGCTGCGGCAATATGCTCAAATAGCTCTTTAAGGTTCAAAATGGTCAGACCCTGGAGTGTATTGCAACACTGTTTGTTACTCACAAGCAATTTTATGAAGGGGTATCAGACTCAGCTCTAAACTGCACTTTCCTTTCTTTGAAATTCAGTTCCAAATTTTTTTTTGCACAACGTAAATTTCATAGAGTTGTAAACTTTCTGTTCAGTGTTCTTTGCCACTGAAAATAATTTAGTCTGCACATTCTGTAGAGCAAATAGAGGCTATATTCCTGTCATTTAAGACAGTTCGCTGGCTATCCTCAGGTCACTATACCATAATTTGCCGACTCCTTCCCTTACTTGGCATTTGGCTTATTTCCAATTCTTGACTCCTATAAATAGCAGCACATGAACATCTTTGCACAAATTACATTTTTTCCCTTTTGGGTTATTTCCTTGGGGTATGTTCCCAAAACTGTATATCAGTGGGTCCAAGGTTTGAAAAGTTTCATAGCTCTCGTTACGCGTTGCCAGAATATTCTCTAGGCAGAGTATGGTATAGTTGAGCATTTTAAATGTTTGACTGGGTTTCCCACGACATACAAAATGAACTTTCCTCTTATTCTTGCATAATCTTCTGTAGGGGAGGGAGTTACAAAGTTTCAAGATGAAACAAAAATAAAGGCGGAGGTACTCTTTCTACAGCAAGAGACGAGCTCTTTTAGGCTAGCCCAAGAAAATGCCACCCCACAGGTGCTGAGGCGAAACATCTGTGTCCCGGGCGGATCAGAAAACGACACACAAAGTCTGTGAAGCTGTGTCAGCTGCATGATATCTGGGGCTGAGAGAGTTCCAGGCAGAATGCAAAGCCGGCAAGTGACAAGGGACCAGGAAGGCCTGGTGAAGAGGGTGGGGAGAGAGGTGGCAAATGAAACGGAGGGGCACTCTCGTCATCGCTTCCTCTGGGGTGACGGCACCAGTGGTGAGAGAAATAAACTGATTCTGTGGCTCTGACAGTCAGACTACCCACCTTCGGGAGGTGACTTCTAAGAACTGGGAATGCCCGAGGGCCTTGGTCTCCTTGGCGTCAGGATCCAAACCAAACCAAAACAAAACAAAAATAACCTCCTGAGTCATTCTCACCGCCTGGCTCCTTGAACTAGTCATGGTGGTGATGGTGACGATGACGACGGTGATGGTGATGGTGATGGTGATGGTGATGATGGTGATGATGGTGATGGTGATGATCCACATGCACTAAGTTGTCACTACATGCCTGTCGCTTTTCTAAGGGCCCCACACACATAGCTCATTTCACCCCCGCAACAACCATTGTTATCCCCACTCCACAGATGAGGGAACAGAACTGGAACGCTAAGGGACTTCCTTGAGGTCACAGAGCTGGTAAATGTCTGAATCCAACACAAACCAAGTCAACGAACCACCCTACCTTTGCTCTGACCACTGCACCACACGGCCTCGGGTGCTACAATAGAAAATGGCGCACGTGGTTAAATGATGCACTAGAATGTTCAGCTTTAGGTCCTGACTAGTGTGGCTTCATTGGTTAGGCATCATCCCACAAAGCGAAGGTTCGATTCCTGCTCAGGGCACAGGCCCAGGCTGCAGGTTTGGCACCCGGACAGGGCACACACAAGAGGCAACCGATCGCTGCCTCTCTCTCTCACACCAAAGTTTCTCTCCCTCTCTTACCCCCTCCCTTCTCCTTGCTCTAAAAATAAATAAATAAATAAATAAATAAAATCTTTAAAAAAATAATATCTGGTGTTAGGTTCTTTTAAAAACTCTAAATGCTTAAAATTATTTGTTTCCTTTCTATTTATCTAAATTGACACAAGGAGCTATTCAAAGGCATCTCATTTAAATCTAAATTACATGTGTGTATATATAGTGTAATATCAAACACGACTTATAAAAGCCTAAGAAGGAACGAAAGGTAATGCACCAGAATAGCAACATGGAATCTTAGGTATTTGTTTCTTTCCTCATTTCTATTTTTCTCAATTGTCACATAATAAGCATGTTGCCTCTCTTCCTACTCTTTATGTTGGAAAACGTTCAAGTGAAAAATTAAGTGCAGTGAACTTCTACACACTTGTCACCTAAAATAAATCACCGATTGCCGTATTTTGCCAGATTTGCCTTATCGCTCTCTCTCACTGCATGTCATCTCTGCACATATTCTTGGTTTTGATCTCGCGTTTAAGGATCATTAGCAAACATCATAACTCCTTTGCCTTGTAAATACTTCCTGTTATCTCCTAAGAACAGGACATTCTGTTGCATAACCATAATAACATGTTTCTTCTTTGATCCAAAAGAACTTCCATTTAAGAAAAACAATTAAAAATAAATTAAGGCAAACATAATATTTTCTGTTTTGATACCTTGCACCCTGGGCTAAAGGACCTTTCTGTGCTCACCGAAGCTCACCTGCCCTCCTTACTCCTCCTCCCCAGGCCCAGCTGTGCCCAATCCCTGCTGGGGAACCTTCCAAAACCCTTTTGACTCCTTGATATCATTGCACCTCCTTGTACCAATCTATGCAACACCTTTCCTCTCTGAAAACCAAGTGGAATATTCAATTAACTTAACATTTAGATTACCATTGGTTTAAAGTTGGTATCTTCATTTTATTACTGTATTGAAAATTTTTAAACCTTAGAGGGTTTTAATTCTTTTTTAAGATAATCTCTTACAACTATCACTTAGTAGTCCATCTTTTTCATTTAATAGTTTTAACTAGAATAATGTATTTATTGAACAAATATTTATTGAGCATCTACTATATCTCAGACATAGCCAGAACTCTGAGCAATTACTATGTCTCAGGTCTTCACCTGGAATGCCTGAGTTGGTCCTCACAACTGTTATCACTCCCATTTTCTAGATGGGTAAACCGAGAAGTTCACTCATTCACCCACGGTCCTGTGGCTAGCCAGAATTCAGACCCAGGCACTCTGCCCAGAGCCTGTGCTCACAGACACCAGGTAAACTGCTGGGGATGCCTAATGGAGATTCATTTATGTGGTCAGTGAGGGCACTAGCAGAGACGGTGGGGATTCTGGCCTTAGAGGAGGGTGCCTGTGGTCAAGGGCAAGATCCAAAAGGCAGTTCCATTTCCCGTGCTTCTGGGCTCTAGCAGATAAAAGAGATAAAAGCAAGAAAATTATGGCTCTGTGGGTGGGTAATTATATCTGTAAAAACTGACAATGAAGTCTTGGCCTTAACTTGGCTTCTAGGGCATTCTCCGAATTTCTAGGCTGTCTCGCCCCTCCTTCCCTCTCTTCTTTGCCAGCTTATTCATCTTCCTTTATCCCAACTTGCAACATCTCAAGGACTCAAGACTCTGTCTCAGGCCTCATTTCTCTCTCATGTCCTCTTCAGGATGTAAATTACCATCTGTGCTGTGTATTTCCCACTCCTGCTCCTGCTCAGACCTGGGTGGATTGCCTCGGGCTTCCTTTCCCAGGGCTTTCTTTTGGGTTTTGCAGATGGAGACACAAACGAGGAATGGATAGGGAGTGAGGAAAGGGTGTTTAGTTCCGGGGTAGGGGGGTGGGTGTTAAAGAAACAAGATTCACCTGAGTGAATTCGAAGATCTAGCCCAGCTGGTGTGGATTGAGCACTGGCCTGCAAACCAAAGGGTCACAGGGCTTGGATTCCCAGTCAGGGCACAGGCCTAGGTTGTGGGCCAGGTCCCCAGTAGGGGGCGCATGAGAGGCAACCACACATGGATGTTTCTCTTCCTCTCTTTCTCCCTCCCGCCCTTCTTCCCCCTCTATAAAAATAAATAAAATCTTAGAAAAAATATTTAAAAGATCTAAATGGCTTTTTTAAGCATCCCATCTAGCAACTAGAAAGGTGAATGGAGGGAGTTGTACAAAACGGAAGATTTTGATGGGAGGAAGGGTGGGGCAAGGAAGATATTAATAAAAGAAAAGAAAGGGTTATTTGGGGGCATCTTTTCTTTGGGTAAAAAAACAAAGGATTTTCATTATGCAGATAGCTTCTTCTTTCTACAGGTGGAGAGGACCCATGTGACAAATTACCTCAGTGGTGGTTAAGTGGAACTGGTTGATTAAGATTTTGTTTCTGGGAGAGGCTGAAAATGCAATTGGATCAGGTATTAAATTTAGGTTTGGTAACATGGGCTTTTAGCATGAGATGCTGTTTGGGGCCTGTGTTTTCTTTTTCTTTTTGTTTTTAGAGAGAGGGGAAGGGAGGAGGAGAGGGAGAGAAACAACAATATGTGGTTGCCTCTCACACGCTCCCTACTGGGGACCTGGCCTGCAACCCACACATTTGCCCTGACTGGGAGTTGAACCGGTGACTCTTTAGTTTGTAGGCTGCACCAGCCAGGGCTAAACAAAATCCTTTAAAAAAAATAACCCTCAATTGATTAAAAGGAAAAAATAATTGAGTTGAATTGTAGGACGTCCAGCTTGTGCCCCAGAACTGCTGGTGGGTGTTTCCCTCACACATCCCCCCAGAATTTTGCTTGTTGGAGGTGTGAGGGATGTACGTCCTGCTTCGCGCATTGGAGGTGAGTCCAGAACCCGAGCAGGGAGGAACGAGAACAACTGCTAAAGAATATAGAGTTTTTTGGGGGGGTGATGAAAATGCTCTGAAATTGATTGTAGTAATTATTCAACTCAGTGTATATACTAAAAATAAGTGAATTCTATAGTTTACATGGATGAATTTTACAGTGTATCAATTATATCTCCATTAAGCTCTGGCCCCCCACCCCCCAGTATGTACCTACTATATGGCCTCCATGAGCCGGCCTGATCTGGGCCCATCTACCTTGCCGCCTTTGCCTCAGGTCCTGTGCCTCCTGGGCCCCACTCCAGCCCCCTGGGATTTTGAACAGCCCTCTTCTCAGAACACTCTCCCCCCGCTTCACACAGTGAATTCCTCCCGGTCCAATATCACCTGCTCAAGGAAACCTCCTCGTCCATCCATCCCCAGCCTCGACCAAGAGCCCTCGCTAAGCCCATGCGTGGCCCCCTGTACTCCAGCGAGTGTCAGCCTGTGGTTGTCTGAGGCTCGTCTGCCTTCCCCACTGGACTCTCAGCCCCATGAGGGCAGCTCCGTGCCTGCTCGATCATGGTCGTGCGTGACCTCAGGGCCTGACACAAGAGGAGTTCTCAGTAAGTCTTTGTTGAATAATAAATGAAAAATATACAATTATTTGCTGCCAAGTTGGAAAACCAGCTAACAAATTATAGATGCAAGTAGGCTAGAGTTCCACAAATGACTCAATAAAAAGACATTCTGAGGCACTCCCAATTCAAAATTACAAAGAGGTTGAAAACCCAAAGGAACAGGGCAGGCTTTTATAGAAACACTGACCTCTTCCCTGGAGAAATTTCTCCCCAGCAGGCAGAACAAACTGAGCAGCCAATGACTAGGAAGTCATGACGAAGACTTGCTGCTGCTGTTCAGCATAGAGACGGACTGTCATGGGCCCTAGGGTCAGGGAGATAGTGTGAACCTAACCCTCAACCCCGCGGGCTCTCAGGGCAGAGCTTCCGCACGTCGCTGGCAGTCACCGACCTACTGGTGGCTTAACCGACAATGCCCCAACTGCTCCCACTGCCCCCGTGACACTACAGGTCTTGTCACCTTTATGAAGCCTCAAACATCATAAAAGCAGGGGAAACACAAAGCACCCCAGTGACAACAGAATTGGTTATCACACAGTTACACTTTGTAGTTACAGAAGGATTAAGTTTAGGTCAGTTTTCGTCTTCATCATCTCTCTCTCTCTTTTTTCTTATTTTCCTGGGGTCCCTTTCCAGGGTTATTTGACACTCTTCTAGGTACACAGAATTTTTTGATTCCCATATTTTTGAAGCACTACAGTAGTATGCAGAAACTAGAGAAAGAAGAAGAATATCTCTGAACAGCCGCAGTTCAGACTTTGCATTGTAAACCACGGGCCTGTGAACCAGCATGCGGACCTGCTCCTCCTTTTCAATCCGAGCTCCTGTTTTCTGTTTGAACCTGACTTGATACATCAACAAAGCTTTTAAAATTCATCCCTGGGAACCTGGTGTCTCTTCCCAAAACAGTGCATTCTCCAATTTTGCTCAGCCAAACCCCACTGTCTTCTCATTCAGGTCTGCAGTATTGACTGTGTCTGTTACAATAATTAAAAATATGTGTGTGCCTTCTCATATCTCATCTGATGCTTAGTGAGCTCGGAGGTCTCATCTTTCCTTATTTAGAATACTTGGGTAATTCTTCGTCCAGGAAAATCTAGGGGCTGTCCGCAGGTGAGACCCGACACGCGCTCTCTCTCCAGTGTGTGTGGCCACCAGCCTTGATTAGTCTTTCCTGTTCTTTGTCCAATTTCTACCTTCTTTCAGAACTATATGTCTCAAATTAATTCTTGTAGTGACACTTTCCTGATTTAAAAAATGTATAAACCTACTTACTTAATTTAAAAAATCCGTATTAAGCCCTGCCCAGGTGGCTCGGTTGGTTGGAGCATCGTCCAGCACAGCACGAGGTTCAGGGTTTGATTCCTGGTCAGGGCACACACCTAGGTTGCAGGTTCCATGCCTGGTTGGAGGGCCTGAAATTGGAGGCAATCAATGGATGTTTCTCTCTCACGTTGATATCTCTCTCTCTCAAATCAATTTTTAAAATCCTCAGGTGAGGATTTTTTAAAAATCATAGTTATTGCTTTTTCTAACCAGAAAGGTATCACACAAAGGGATTATAAAGACTATTTCCCTGAGAAGTGTTGGAAACTACTGTAAAGTATAAAGAGGAAAATTGAAAGAATTTAAAGATTTTTATTTTAAGAAACAAAAATCAGCCCTGGCTGGTGTAGCTCAGTGGATTGAGCCCGGGCCTGTGAAGCAAAGGGTCTCTGGTTCAATTCCCAGTCAGGGCACATGCCTGGGTTGCAGACCGGGTCCCCAGTAGGGGACGTATGAGAGGCAACCACACACTGATGTTTCTCTTCTACTCTTTCTCCTTCCCTTCCCCTCTCTCTAAAAATAAATAAATAAAATCTTTTTAAAAAAAGAAACAAAAATCTGATCTTGTCACCTAGAAATAACTAGGTAAAATTCAGCTAACATTTTGAAGTAAGAAGTATTGAATGTAAAAAAAAAAAGAAATCAGCATAAAGTTAAATAGCTACTGAACTTCAGACAAATTTCCATCAGGTACATTGGAGATTTCTTTAAAAGGTAAAAAAAAAGTAAAGAAAGAAAAGAAACTGTAAAAAATATTAAGAGTCAGTTGGGCCACTATGATTTTTTTATGCCCAACTTATATTGTTATAATGAAAGTCATCAAATGGTATAGTTCTGAATTCAAAGTGTGTATTTCAGAGAAAACATCTCCTGAGTTAAAGCATCCTTATAATCAAAATGGCACAATAAAAACTGTGGGGCCTAAAAGCGTCAGGCTTTTCCCAATTTTTTCTTTTTTGTTTACTATACTTTGCTGTTTTTTAATTTTATTTATTTATTTTTTAAAAGATTTTATTTATTTATCTTTAGAGGGGAAGAGAAGGAGAGAGGGAGAGAAATATCAATGTATGGTTGCCTCTCACACATCCCCCGCTGAGAACTGGCCTGCAACCCAGGCATGTGCCCTGATGGGACTCGAACCGCGATCACTTTGCTGTTTTTTTAAAAATAACTGGAGAAACATTTGTTTCTAGATAGTTAAACTTAGTCCCATAAAAATCTGAAGACCTCTCTGATATGTAAGCAGATGATCAAAAACCTGCTTTTTGATTTCAAAAAACTTTAAGATCCAAGCTTACTTTAAGTTCATTTTCCAAGAGAAAGGAGTGGGGAAAAGCTGAGTTGTAAACACAATATCCAGGGCTGCTACCAGCCAGTAAGCACCATGATAGACACACAAGGTGTGCAGAGCTCCCCAGGTGACCCTGCTGTACTGGCACCTCTGCTAGGACCCCCACCCAGCAGCACCACAGCACTGACACGAAGCAAGGGACTCCCAGGGCCCTGCCCCCGAGCCCCAGCCCCTTCCTAACTGGAGCCATCCTTCAAGGTCAAGGGTTGTCCTTTACTCCTGCCTCACACACACTCCTACATCCAATCCAATCCGTCAGGCAGTCCCCCCGAGCTCTACCTCCAAGTACCTCCAGAACCCGGACTCTGGATCCGAGCTGCCACCTCAGTCACCCGGGTTACCGCATTAGCCTCCTACCGGAGCCCGCCTCCTCCCTTGCCTCCTAGAGTCTTCTCTCAGTAGAACGGCCACGCTGATTACTTTGAAGTGAAAGTCAGGAAAAAAATCAAATCAAACCAATGAAAACACAACCATAAAATAAAACGGAAGTCAGACCCTGGCCCTTGTACTAAAAATGCTTTGGCGGCGAGATGTCACTCAGAGCATGACACTCCTGCCAAGCTCGCCAGGCCCCTCGCCTCTCCAAGCTCCTCTCCTCCCACTGCAGCCCCCACTGCAGCCCCCACTGCAGCCCCCACTCCAACCCCCACTCCAGCCCACTCCAGTCCCCACTCCAACCCCCACTGCAGCCCCCACTGCAGCCCCCACTCCAACCCCCACTCCAGCCCCCACTGCAGCCACTCCGGCTCCTTGCGGTCCCTGGAGCAGGCCAGGCGCATTCCAGCCTCAGGGCTTGGCACTCTGTCCCCACGCTCTGCCCTCAGATACCCCTTTGCCTGGTGCCCTCATCTCTGTGGAGTCTTTGCTCGAATCCCATCTTCTCAGTGAGGTCCTCCATCCCACCCCACTACCGTCCTCTCCCCTCCCGATTCCCCCCTTCCCTTCTACCTTTTTTGTTTTTCTGTACCGACCAGATTTATTGTTTATTGTGTGTCTGCATCACTAAGACATAAGCTCTACTGAGGGCAGGAATTGTCTTATTCACTGTTGCATTCCAAGCACCCAGAATAGCACCTGGCACACGGTAGGCACTCAGTAAATATTTGTTGAGGTTGGTCAGTGCTCATTTCATAGCAATTAATAAATTGAATCCATCACCTAAAAATGTGCTATGAAACTATCCTATAAAAAGCAGGCAATGGAAGAAGAAACGGGAAAGTGCACCATGGGGAAACCATTGTGTTAGCAATTATTATAAAGCCAAAATGATCGGACTCCAAAAAAAGATTGTGCCCGAATTCAAAGTATCCGTCAGTCCCACCCCCTCCCCCAGATGCCTGACTAAAGGGGCCTTGGCCTTGGTGCCATAGAAAATACTGCTCCTTCTGCTTCGTCAGTTCTCAGATTCAGTTCAAACAATCATAGCTTGCTTTATTTTCAGACTGTGACTTTCTTAAACAGTGCTTCTCTCTCTCTCTCTCTCTCTTTTTTTTTAGCGGTTCCTAATCATCTTTCCATTTTCTCATTGGAAGATAAGGCATACACATGCCTTCCACTCACCCAGGACTCCAATGTTCCTTGTTGTATGACTCAGCTGCTACTTTGCAATTTCCTTACCTGCAGTCCTGCATTGTTTCACTGCTCCTTAAATCCTGTGTGTTCCTCTTTCTTGAACTCTTCTCTTGTGCTGATGTTCCGTCAACAAATCGAAGCAGAAACTGTTGGTTTGTCCCAGAAAGGAAACGCAGGAGGTGGTCTTTCTGCCTCCTTGTCCGTCTGTCAGCACGCCTATTTTGTTCATGTCTAGAATCTTGTCAAGTGTTACTCCAGGTGAGTGCTGACGCCGTCCGAGGCTGGTCATGCAGCCACAGCTTCTTCGTGTTTTGCCCACAGTCCCTCTGCACAGCCCTGTCTCTCACCGTGGCTGTGAAACCACATAGAACCCAGTAATGCCAGCTTCCCAGGATACATAGGCTCTACCATCATAAGCAGCAGCAAGCAAACTCAATGTGTGTCCGTCAGGTAATATCATGAGCTCACCAGTGCGTCTTGCCCTGGAAGCCTGCTGTGCAGGGTTTTATCAAAGCAAATCACCCATGGATTTATCACTGGGGGGCATCTAGATTCTTATAAAGCCAAGTTGCTTTGAGCCAAGCATGATTGAAAGAGCTAGAGATACTGAATGCCCCTGTTGCTTTCTATTAACAACTGAGAGGGAAGAGGGCTGTAGGCAGTTAAAGGTGCAGGATGTCAGGAAGATGGAGAAAGACTGAGAGACAACCTGGAGGTAACATTCAAGCCTCAGATTTCAAAAAAGAAGAAAAACAAAATGTTATCTTGTAGCCATTGGTAGAATTAGGACAAGGGAATTCAGAGGGAGCCTCAGAGAATGGGAATAATAGATATTGTTTTCTGAAGGTAATTAGGCCCCATCACTATTCAGAATCTCTGGTCTTGGTGGAGTTAAATGCATAAAATAGCAAGCGTCCATTTAATCAGAGGAGTTAAATTTCTCAAAAATGCAAATGATAGATTATTTCCAGAGGCCACACCTCAGCTCTTGATTCCCTGCTTGCATTTTGGGAAACGTCTGATTACTCCACAACCCACAGCCGAGGTCTTCAAAAGCAGCAAGAGAACAAGGCAATTAGAAGCCTTCTCTCAGTCTGGCCGAACTAGCCGGGGCTCTTGAATCCTCTTCTTTTTCTGGAGGAGGCCGGGGCAACCACAGGCGCGTGGCGCCCTCTGCTGTTAAATTTCAAAAGACGCCGCCTGGGTGTTGGGGACCGACTGCCAAAGGATTCTGGTCCAAGGCAAGAGGCAAATTACAAGAGCAGAAGAAACTCAAATTTTGTTTTCATACAAACCTTCAGGATGAGTTACTCTTGCTGGTAACAGACAACAAAGACAAGACAAAGTAAAATAAAATGGGGCCCTGGCTGGCGTAGCTCAGTGGATTGAGCCCGGGCCTGCGAACCAGACGATCGTGGTTCAATCCCCAGCCAGGACACATGTCTGGGTTGCAGGCCGGTTCCTTGCAGGCTAACTACCAGCAGGGGATGCACAAAAGGCAACCATACATTGATGTTTCTCTCCCTCTCTCCTTCCCCTCTAAAGATATATAAATAAATAAAATCTCTAAAAAAAAAAGTAAAATAAAATGGGGCAGCTGACCCTGTCCAGCAAGGCAACCAGCCTTTCAGTATTTTGCAAGCTGAGTGAAATTCCCCATTCACCCACACCAAGCCTCCAAAACACGGGGGGAATACATTTTCTAGCACTGTATGCGAAACACATGTAATGTAATTCTGTCTCCACAGAAATCGAGCCCAGAATAACAGAAAGGGGGAAACAGGATGAGAAGTAAATGTAGGGAATTAGGGGCTTATCTTTTGGACCCTAAAAGCATAACCCCCTGGCTTTTTGGCTCCCACATTATAATGTACGTACCTGCCCCAACAGAGGTGAAATTAGAGGCCACATGGCAACATTATAATGGAAGGTTTTCACTTCTATTTATAGCTTGCTTATTTGGTGCTTTTTCCTTGCCAAAAGCACCAGACAGCCTCAAAGTCCTTAAATGACCTCGTCCTAAAATCACTTACTTCACCATGACAGAGGCTAGTTTATAAAAGAAATGACATTGGTCACATATCGTTTTTGTGCTCTGTTAAAATATATTAATGGGCACACCACGGGGCCATGCAGCACGGTAGTCGGGCAGACGAGCTGCAGGGCAGGACCTCTGGTGCAAAGCCGTTCCCTGCCGTTGACCAGCTGAGTGGCCCCAGGCGAGCTCCTGGCACTCGCTGTGCTCCTCCGTGAAATGGGATGACAAGAGGATCCGTCTCCTGGTGTAGTTATGAGAATTAAATGAGCTGCCTCGAACAACGCTTGGTGGAACTAATGATCAACCACCACCAGACAAGAAAATAAAAAATGTGCCATGCACTGAAATGTGCCGAGCCATGACCTGAAATTGCAGCTAGCAGAAGCTTCTATGAAGCATGCTTTCCCCACGTCCGTGAGGTCTCTGCTGGACAGCGTGCCTTCCGACCTGTCTCTGCTGAGGGCTTGCCTTCTGCTCACAGGGCGGGAGAGAGGCCTCGGGGGTCAGAAGAGATGGGCTGGCAGCAGGGAGAGGGGCTCACTTGGGTGAAGGGTAACAGCACAAGCTTCATGTCGTTCTTACTCTTTGCCTCCTTGGAACAGTCGCCAAAAAGGCACCAAAGTATGAACAACACAGTGATGAATCCAGCAGCCTCTTCCAGATGCTGGCCACCTTCTGGGGCTGAAGTGGCCCCTTCAGCCCACAATCCTCCGCTCCAGAATTTCTACACAGAGGACTTAGCAATGGCCCTTGGAAGGAAAAGCAACATAATTGTCTTAAAACAAACTTATTTTTGTTTGCCTGCCGAGCACGCTGCGTTATTTGAGACGGCCTAGGTGCTGGGGTGTCTGAGGGGACTGAATTCTCCCCAAACCGCCCTTGTCACTGTCACACCCCTCCCCAGCCCCCCACCCCCATCTTTCTCTTTTACTTCACCCTGTGGTTTTCTGCTGTAATTTAACAGATGTGTAATTTTATATTTATTCTCTTGTCTCCTGTCTTTTTTCCCCGGGGCCATAAATGCCATACAAACGGTGGCCACGGATGTATTATTCATCAGCGTGGCCCAGTCCTCCAAACAGCATCCTGGTACACACTACTCTCAATGAGTATCTGTTGAATAAGTAAACAGAGGATTTTGTGACTATTGTATGCACAGGAATAACAACAATGAAAACAAGGAAGACTGTATGAAAGGAACGGGAATTGCTGTTTACACAAGGGAAATGTTATTTCTGCAACACTTGGCTTTGCGGTTGGTGATTAAAGATGAACAAGGGTATGTAACAGCAAGCCTTGGCTGGGGTTGCTTGTGTAGGGAGCTGATGAAAATGCTCAGCCAAAGAGAGAGAAGGCTGTCCCTAGGAGCGTCTCTTCTGCCCTGGACACCGGCCCGGGTGCCTGAACGTTGAGACCCTGGCCCGCTGCCGGCAGCAGTCTGCACAGAAGGTGCAGGGTTTTCTGGAAAAAGGAGGAAACTTCTCCATCACTCTTTCCCAAGTAGTCCCGGTTGCCCTCCATGGAGGGTGCTTTAGTCATCGTTTGGCTCGAATGCAGGAGACGCTCAAGCTTTCCGCACGAGGGCTTCTGAACAGGCTCTGTTCAGCCATCTGTTTTCCCAGTGGGATCCTGGAGTTCGTTTATGTAAGTTCCCGTGAAGGAAGGGACCTGGCTTTCTGGCGCAGCTTGGCCGGCTCACCGGTTTCCACTCAGGAGTAGAGGGAGGGGTGGGGCTAGAGGACCTTCAGGCACAGTAACTTTCTGTCATGCTCTTTGGCCGTTTCTCACACTAACATTTGACATGGTTCCCACCTGTCTGTGCACACACACCCAGGACACCCTCACCGTGATACGGACCACAGCATCTGTGTCTCAAGCAGTTTGTGGGGACTTGAGTCATAAAACCTCCTTAGACAAGGAGCCCCTTCTCACTATTTCTTTTTTTTTTTAATGTATTTTTAAAGATTTTATTTATTTATCTTTAGAGGGGAAAGGAAGGAGAGAAGGAGAGAAATATCAATGTATGGTTGCTTCTTGTGAGTCCCCTGCTGGGAACTGGCCTGCAACCCAGGCATGTGCCCTGACTGGGAATCGAACCGCGATCATCTGGTTCGCAGGCCCACACTCAATCCACTGAGCTACACCAGCCAGGGCCTTCTCACTATTTCTAAGCTGGAAAAGTGGGTTATGATGGTGCTCTGGGACATGTGACCTGTTACGTGCATGTGTACATACAACTCCATCCCATTCTGTGCTAATAAAATACCGAATATTCCATTTGTGCTGACTTAGTGTCACTCTAAATCAATCGTCAAATTGTTCCTCTCCCCGGCCTCCTCTCCGTGGGGCATTGGGTGATGGCCCCTTTCACAGGCCTGAATGACATCACTGCTTCCCGAAACAGCTGCTTTATTTCCCTTTATTTATACAACTGATTGCTGTTGTAGAATACCATTGTATAAACACGTAATTTGCTCAAGTGTTTATGTATTTTTGCTAATTGGGTTCGTTCAGAAAGTTTCTTCTTTCTTGGACACCGTGTGCACGTCCCCGTTTTTGGATGAAGAGGCCCAGGGACAGTCTCGGCGGGGAGACCAGACACCCTGGTTGGCCTGAGAGCACCCTGGCCTGAGACCGCGGTTCTGGTGTGGGGGGCGCCCCCTTCACTCTCAGAAGTGCCTAAGCTTGGATAACAACCAGAACCCCCGGAGTGATGGCCAGCAAGGGCAGGCTCCAAGCCCCTGCTCTTTTTATTATAAACTGATGAAACAGAGACGGGCAAAGGGAGGTCGCACACCGCATACCACACACACACACACACACACTCACGAAAAAATGAATTCATGTGGGTCTCCGCTGAGAGAATCCTGCTTGAGTCTGTCTGTAAGTAAGGAATCTTCTTCAAAGCAAATACCGTATTTTCGGACTATGTAACTCACTCCCCACAAACTTGGGAGGAAAGGGGGGGTTGCATCTTATAGTCTGAATGCAGTCTACCTGGCTCACTGTGGGGAGGGGTCAGTGGTGGAGTAGGGTCACAAGAGGCAGGAGCAGGGTCATGCATTTTCCTCCCAAATTGATGGGGGCGGGAGAGTGGGTCTTATAGTCTGAAAACACGGCAATACTCCCCCGTCTCCCACCAATGAATCATTTTTCACTGCATGAATTTTATTCGAGGGTTTTTTCTTAATATATGGCACTCATTTAACTGAGAAAAGCAAAACGCAGAGGAGTGTGTACAGTGTGCTGCCATTTGTGTTCCCAAAGAGGCAAGATTCATACACATCTATGAAAAATACTGCCGGAGGGTACGTGAGAAACGAGGACAGCAGTTGTTTCCGGCGAGGGAAATTGGGTAGCTCAGGGGCAGTGTTGTAGGAAGACTTTTTCTTTTTATCTTCACTAGAGGGTATTTTATCATTGATTGTAAAGACAGAGGAAGGGAGGCAGAGGAAGGGAGAAAGAGATTTCAATGTGAGAAAGAAACGATTGCTTACTGTATACGCCCCAACCAGAGGCTGAACCTGCAACCCAGGTATGTGCCCTGACCAGAAATCGAACCTGCAACCTTTTGGTGTACGGGATGACACTCCAACCCACTGAGAAACCCCACCATGGTGGAAGACGTTTAGAAAGCACATTTTTAAAATCTCTTAATGAGGCTCTTTGTACCCCGATATGCCTACGGTTTGCCTCTGAAACTCGGAGTCTCCTTCTTCGGGGGCCACCTCCCCGCAGCTCAGCCCTCCCACTGATGCTGTTCCGCCTGAAATCCTGGGAGTCCAGACTCCTGTCCCTGACAAGGAGGCTGCCTGTGGCTTTCGATCTTACCAAACAAGTGGTTTCAGCTTCTTGCCCTCTGAGAGAACACTAATTGGACCCCGTCACTCTCTCCTTAGCGGTTCTTGACACACGAGGAGAAGTAATCACCCACCAGACCTGTATCATCCCAGAGGCCCAGTTTCTGCAACTTCAACTTCAGTTCTCTCTCACCAAACCCCGAGGACGGACAGAAGCTCCTTTAATAACGCTCCTCCCGCGGCTGAAAGAACGTGGAAGCAGCTGCCCACAACCACCGCTTATTCCCCTGGGTGTCGGGGTTCCTCTCTTCTCTTATTTCATCCCGGCCGTCCATGCCTTGACCATCTTCGTTCCGGCAAAAGTTCTAGAGGGAGCTGCGTGTTAGGCTGATTGGAGCTTAAGGTCTTAATTATAAAAGTGAGTAACTTTGCCAACACCAACAGAGAGCCTCTTGCCCGACTGCAGGGTTAAATGTTCATCACTGCACACGGCAGTGTCGGGTTTGGGCCCATCAGGGCTCAGCTGTTTTAGTCACTCACATGCACCTGGAGTCTGTGTATTCTTCTCAAGTCAGGTCACCTGGGTTCTGAAACCTTGCATTTTGAGGCAGTGTGCTCTGCGATGGGCAGAGATGCCTCTGGCCACGTCGCTTAAGAGCTGATCTCCTTTGATGGTGAAAATGGTAGGTTTTGTATCATTTATTTTACTGCAATAAGGAACAAAAAGTTTATTTCTCCATTTGCCAGATCAGGTTGTCAATTTCTAAGGTTCCCTCCAGGCCTGGAATCCTATTTTGACCCTGCGACCCTACTCAGGGCAGTCCCAGGAGGCTTTGGAGCCTGGCTGGAGAATTGGGAGTCAGTGCTAGACAGCTTTTAAAATTGGCATTGTTTAAATAAGAGGTAACTTGTGGGAAAAAGCCTCCTTTTTAGTTTAAATCCTTATTTCAAGGATCATCCGTCGGACTCCCTAGTTGTGCAGGCTGCATTCTCATTCACGGGACCCGAACTTTCTACAGGGGCATCACGCATGTCCCACACACACGTAATCACATCACTTCAGCAGGAGACCCAGGATTCAACCAGACATCGGATCTGAAGGACCAGCACAACTCCGAACACCAAAACCGGCACACCCTGTAAGGAAAAGAACTCAGGGGCTGCTGGGGCGGATGCGTCTGCATTTTACGTGAAATGAATGGCACATTAAATATTACTTGTCAGATTTGAGGCTGATCTTTTCAAGTAACCACCGCAGGAACTTGTTGCACAGGTGCTTGTGCTAATCACGTACCCACTGGCCCCTAACTGCCCTGAATCCCACCTAATAAATGAAGGTGGGCATGCTAACTCCATGCCTTCCAAATGGTTCCCTGTGGCTCCGTGGGGCACCTCAGGGCTAAGAGCCCACAGAACTCCAAGCCTCCACTCCCTGCTCCAACCGGATGAGAGCAGCTTTCATCCAGTTCTGCTGGGCTTCCATATGTAAAACGTTTGAAGGAAAGTTTCCATTACTGAACTGAAACGTTTGGAAGCCACTGCACTAGGTAACCAACCACTCCATCCCTTCCAGCAACATTCTGCGATGCCCCGCTGCTCGCCTGCCTCGGCGGCTCCAGCAGGAGGAGCCAAGTTTCCTCATGCAGGACTTTTCCCCAAGTAAATGAGGAGGTGAATGAGAAGGTGAACATCCCAACTGGAGCTGTTCGCCGGTAGCTGCTGGGCTCAGAAGCCTCCCTTGGGCTCCATTACAGCTCCAGCGACTTGGGACAGCTCACGGGATGCCCACAGCCGTGCCCGCAGCACCCTCAGGGACACAGCTCGCCCAGGCTTGGCAGCAGGGCAAAAATTACAGGTTCTTAGGTCAACCTGGGGAGTCCAGTGTCCCCCTGAGCACTCACAGTTGTGTCTGCGGGCTCACGACACCCGAAAAGCAGGCGTTGCCCTCACTGCCTTGTCATCAGTGAGGAGACTGAAAGGCGAGGTAACTTCCCCAAACCAAGTACAGAACCAGAACTTTCTTTTAAGTGTTCTCCTAAAACACTGAGGTGTGAAATCTAGCCTCATGAAATAAACATCCACATACACTATAATGATGAGTATTATCAAGCAAACCCCTAAGTAACTGCTACCCAGGAAATGGACCACTGCCGGCACCCCAGGACCCCGCTCCTGCCCCGCCCTGGTCCATTCTCTGTCCCGCTTCACTCCCCCACCCAGGGGATGCTGGCCTGACTTCTCCCAAGAATCACTTCCTTGCTTTATTTTCTTCGTTATTTTACCACCTAATAGATGTACAAAGCCAGGATTTCTACTCTGGTCTCTGAAACCCTACGCTCTTAACCTCAAGATAATGCTTCCTCTTGTTCTACCAGCTGCTGAACGATGAGTTTAAATCTTTCAGTTGTGAATGTTTCTCCTTTTAGACCTGCCACTGTCTGCTTTATGTATCTTGAAGCTGTTATTAGTCACAAATTTAGAACTTTTATCTTCCTTTTTCCATTACATATCCCTCTTGATGTCTAACAATGATTCCTAAAGTATTAGAGCTTATGGCCTTAAAGTCTCATTTAATTTAACTCAGTTTAACAATGCTACCTCAGCTCTCTTTGGATTAGTCTTCATGGTATCTCTTCCCATCCTTTTTCTGCCTCTGTAAGAACTGGAGCATCTTTCTACTGTAAGTTTTTATAGCTTCTTGACCTATTTGCAAAGCCATTAAAAGTTTACAGTTCTGAAATATAAGAGTAGAAAAAGAAATAAAGGAAAAACAAAAAGATGCGAATAATACCCTGGCCAGGTTGCTCAGTGGTTTACAGTGTCATCCCACACTACACACAAAGGTTGCAGGTTTGATCCCTGGTCCAGGCACATACAAGAAGCAACCAGTGAATGCATGAATAAGTGGAACAACAAAATCAATGTCTCTCTCCCCACTTCCCCTCTCTAAAAAAATAAATACATTTTTAAGGCAAACAAGTCTAAGCCCTAGAACGAGCCCCCAGCCTGACTCACACTCTCCTTCGGCAGTTGTGTTTCGTGAAGAAAGGCAGCAGCCGGGTTCCGAGAAATCAGTGCACTTCACTGACATTGCACTCACTCAGGTTGTGTCTAATGGGACCAAACCAGTGGGCTGTTTATTCAGACACTTACTGCATAAACACACTAGTGTTTATCACATAAACTAGTCACACTTGGCACCACAATCATCGCAAGTCAAACTATTTTATTGTCCGAGAGACTCTTTCTGGGGACCTCAGTGGCCTGTTCGCAGCGGCAGGAGCACAGACAGGCTCTGAGTCCTCACTCCTCCGAGCTCTGGGTGCCCACGTAGTCCCGGAGAAGCACCTGCGCCTCTGAGCGCCGACTCAGCGCGCCGGCCTTACCCTGAAAGCGGCCTTTCTTCCCCGCTCCTTTCCCCTCCAGCACCTCAGCCACCCTGGAAAGCAGAGGTAGATACGGTCGGGAGGAGGGAGGTCTTCAAGGGAAAAGCCACCCAGAGCAGCCCCGGGTCTTTCCCCATGGGCCTGGGGAAGGGAGAGGAAGAGGAGATGGCTTCTAGAAATCCTTCATAAATATACTTGCACAGGTGCACAAAGGTAACACACCTTGTTTACTGTGAGTAATGAAACAAGAGCAATGCCTGGGTAAATTACGGCCACCTCCAGGGAGCAGGGTGAGTGTGCACTGGGGTGAAGGGCTGCAGATGTTAACACCAGAGGGGAGCAGCAGTGAGGCCAAGGGGGAGGGAAGGGTGGGTGAGGAGGGTGGGACTGTGGCAACGTAGACACGCACGTCCTGTCTGAAGAGGGTGCCCTGCGCAGGCCCCTCGTAACCACTAACAGGTGGTGTGTGAGCCCAGTATTGCCAGAAGAGTGCCCTCCCCACCACCCCGCTTTTTTGAGAAAAGCTAGAACTATGTATTTTAGCCCTGGCTGGTGTGTCTCAGTTGACTGAGCACCAGCCTGTGAACTGAGAGGTCACTGGTTCGATTCCCAGTCCAGACACGTGCCTGGGCCACAGCCCAGGTCCCTGGTTACAGGCATGCAACCCGTCACTACATCTCACACACATTGATGTTTGTCTCCCTTTTTCTCCTTCCCCATCTTTCTAAAAATAAATAAATAAAATCTTAAAAGAAATTAAAATAGCACATAGGCCAAATCAGTCCATAGGCCAATTCTGGCTGCCTGTCAGGAACCTCTGTTTTAAAGGCTTGTTTTCCTGCAATGCTTCAGAGTGAGCACATACTCATCGGAGCCTCTCGGGACTTTGAAAACTCCTAATAGAAAGAATGGGGGGCAAGACGCCAACACATCTGATTTAAAATGAAATGTAAACAGTAGCGTAAGGGGAAAGAAATCCAACCAAGTTCTGGTTTTTCACTAACAATTGCATCAATGCCTTTTTTTAATTTCATTTCAAAATCCTAAATTTTTTCCCCCAAAGACTTTGTGCCTCTGTTTTGCCGGTGCCTCAAGCAGCTGCTTTATCTGCCTACTGGTAACCCAGCACCTGTGTTCTTGTCTCACTTATGAATCCCAATTTCCAAACGAAAAAACAAAGCACATGAGCTTTAGGGCCAGAAGCCCTGAGTTCAAGACTCAGCTCTGCCACCTGGTGAGATCCCAGGCACGTGGTATACAATCCCCCACCTTTAAAACTGGGAATGAGAGATGATGATAATGATTTCAGCCCACCACACAGGTCTGTGATGTGGATCGAACTGAGACTGCAGATGTGGTGGCCTTTGTCATCGGCAAAGAGCTGGCTGTATCAGGTTAGGCTTACAGGCTCCCCACCCTGCAAGACGGTCCACAGAAGATTACCTGGGCCCCAGGGTCTCCACGGCCTCAGCTGGCCCTGCCAGTAAAAACAGGCCAGCACCTTTCTCATCACCCACAGTTAAGAACAGGAGTGTCTCCTAGGAGGGAAGACAAGGAGATGAACCCTGATTCTCAAGGATCTGGGATCAAACCCTCTAACCTGTGCTCAGTTTCAAGAACAAATTTTAAAATCATATTGCAATTACAAATACATCAAATCAACACACTGCATACCTTAAACTTATACAATGTTGTACCTCAATTCAAAATAAAACAGCTTCCCCCCGCCACCTGCACCTGCCAAATCACCAGTGATGAGTGATAATGCAGACCCTGCACCTTGGCCCACCGGAGCCAAGAAACTTTCTGAAAGTGACCACGGAAACTTCCGTTCAACATTAAGAAGACACTCCTGACCACGGCCAAACGTAAAGCGCCTTCTGTGACCTGGCTGCAAACCTTGGCAGCCTGGCCCCGGGCACGCATCCCCCGGGCACCCCACGCTTCCGAAACCTCTGTGCTTCCCTCCGCCTGGCCGCCTCTGCTCCCTAGTGTGTGGCCACCTAGCAGTCCTCAAGGCCCCCTTCTGTCAAACCTCCCCACCCTTTCAAGCAAGGTGCTCCTCTGCCTCTAGCACTGAATTATAAATGGTGACAGAATTATGAAAAGAGACATACACACTGCTTTCGCTGGAGAGGTATCCCAAAAAGTGGTTTGGAGAATAAATAGGAAAGAGAGATCTGGAAGTTAGGAAAGACCTGGAAGTTAGGACGGTCAGGACAGGGAAGGGCCACTGCAGCAAGAGCAAAAGGAAAATAGAGGACGGCCTTCAAGGGGCCTCGTCGAACCTCGTGTTTCTAAAATAAGCCCTCAGCGCACATAAACCTGGTGGCCCAGAGGAGATCCAGCTCTGTAAAAGGCGCTTGGAGACTGGTAAATGTCTCAGGCCCAGAAAGTCAACACCACAGATCTAGCCCAACACCTAAAGCAGAGCTTGGCTCATAGCTCTGATCCTAAGAAAACAGGACTGAATGACCCGCTTTTCCCTGCTCTTCCTGTGTCCCTGGAGGAGGGACGGCAGCTAAACTAACCCCCTCATTCAGGGCTCTGCCCAGGATGCACAGAGAACCTCACGCTCCTCTTACCTCTGACCCAATCTCATTGGCGATGATGTTCATGAACTCAGAATCACCCTCCTTCCTACAACAAAAGGCACAGGTGTGAGATGCACAGTGGAGAGGGAGCTGGGAAACTGCAGGACACCCAGCCTGCCTGCTGCACGTCTGTGAGAACCGCAGACACCCCTAGCAGAGACCAAGAGCGCTGGCTGGGGGCCAGCAGGACGCCCTCCTCAGAATCAACAGTCCAGGACAAGCTTTGCATTTACTTCTGTCTCTCTTCCACAGAACTCACCGAGGCCAAGAGAGATCTGGCGGGTGGTGAAGGAGGTGAGGGACGGTGATGAAATTCAGAGCGAAGATACATCAAACCCAAGAGATCTTACAGGTCCACCCAGACTTGAGAATGCCAGTGAGAGACCTGCCAGCCACTACGCAGGGTACACGGGACAGGCCGAGCCCTAGAGCCTGCCACCCTCGCCTCATCTCTCACCTGTGTAACGTGACCACACCTCCCCAGTCCGGGCTGTTCCTGAGGCTGTGGGCAACGTGCACAGCCAGGTCTCTGAGCAGGTTCAGGTTGTTCTGAAGGGGGTGGAGAGGGTAACAGGAGAGCACCACCTTCCCTCCACTTCCCTCTCCCCTCCCTCACCCCTGGCAAACCACATGTGTGGTCAGGTGGAGAGGCTGGGTCCGGGCAGCCTATTCCGTGCTGAGCCCATGCCCCCTCCAGCCCCCAGGGAATAAACACCTTCTGCAGGAGTCTCGTGGAGTTCTGCAGCTTCTTCACAGCTTCCACGTGATCCTCCGCCCCACACCTGCAAGTGAAAGGCCCCTGGAGATCTGCCCAGCTTCCCAGTTGCTTTTGGTGTTGGGCACACATCCACAGCACTTAACACTTAACGAGAACACCTCACCCCGCAGAGAGATTATTCTGTCTGCCTTACAGGCAGGGGAGCTAAGCCCTGGGGGGTCCAGGCCCCGAGACACAGGAGGCGACCGAAGGGGCATACTTAAGCAGCGCGGTCAGTGCCTTTTCAGTTCCGTAACTTCTCTCCATCCACTTCAGCACCCGGTTCCCAGCCAGAAATACCAGGTTGGTTTTGTTCTTTTTCCCCTTCTCAGTGCCCAGAATCTTAATGACCTGCACGAGGCAAGGGGGTAACACACACTCACACACACATGCAGAAGCCACAGTGGATGCTGGGCCCGAGGTAAGGAGACACCCAGACCTCCCCTCCGCTGGGAGGCAGAAAAGGGGTGATTGCGCTCAGCACTCCCTAGCGGTCCCCCTCCAGCACTCCCAGCCCTGTCACACCCCACACTCCCCGACACCCTCTCTCCCGGCCACTCCAAAGCCCTTCCTTGCCCACCTGAAGGTCGCTGAGATTGCTCACGTGGGTCCCACAGCACATGTTGGAATCAACACTCTGGATAGTGACAACTCGAATGGGCCCAGCGTGGTCATCCGGCAGACCCCGGCCCCTCACCTGGAACACAGGGGAAGGTGAAGGGTGGTCCAAATTTGGAAGAGGAGCCCCTGGAAGGCCTGTCTGCAGAAGCCGCCCCACTGGCTCTTCCCTCACCTGCTCCACCTCAGGGTCGTCTAGGCTCAGCTCTCGCACGTTCACGGGCACCCGGTCTCTGATTTTCTCATTGACACTCTGCTCAATGGCAGCTACTTGCTCTGCCGTCACAGAGGGGCCGTCCAGCTCAATCACACACCGGAGTCGCCCTAACTCCCTGTCAGAAGAAGTACAGTGGCCACAGGATGCTGATGATGACAGCAATAATAGTATAGACAGTTTACAGTTTGCAAACCATGGCCATGTATATTATCTTATTTCATCCTCACACAAGTTCTGCAGGCAGATTGTCACTTCTATCTTACAGGTGAGGGGTAGGAAAGGACATGACCAAGGTCACACAGCCAAAATTCACCCTGCAGGTCTTTAGGCTCAAAATTCTACGGTCCTTCTTAAGCAAGGGCAGATATCTCCCCTCTCATCCTAGTGTCTCCCCTGAGAAAGACACGGTCATCCACCGCCCTCTCCCAGACGAACAGGAGAACACAGCAGACTTTGAACACTGCTCTTTCTCCCCCACCCCACCCCCGGCCCATCACTGGGGAAGGAGCCAGCAGTCAGGGGCACACCCTACAGTTAGTCCAATGCCTCCCACTCACCACGATGTCGTCTTCAGCCCAAAGAGATGGTCAGCGACTGCTGTGATGAGATGCTGCGCTGAGCAGAGAGAACAAGGGACAGGAGAGTGAGCAGCCCAGACAGCCACACGTTCCCACAGCAGCATCTCAGAAACTCTCCTGTCGAAGGCTTATCGTCAACGGGTAATATTCTGGAAATACTTTATTGAAAATCCTCACAAGATTTCTGCAAGAGGCTTCATGATGCCATTTCACAATGAGGAAACTGAGGCCTAGAGATGTCAAATAATCTGCCAAAGCAATGTGGCTTATCAGAGGCGGGATCCAAACTGAGGTCGAATGTGCCACATTCATTCAATAAATATTTATCAAGTGCCTACCACAGGCAAGGCACGGTTAACATTAGAGACACAGCATTATCCCTGACTGATGACAGTGAGGAGGAAGAAAAGGAATTAACTAAGGCATTGGAAATAACACACCCAAAGGCCTTGGAGGCAGAAAGAAACAGGATGTGTTCAAGGAATAGAGAGGAAGGCCAGCATGGCCAGGAGGCAGGGAGCAAGGGGGAGGGGCACCAGCTGGGGCGGGGGCAGCAGACAGGCAGGGCTTGGGGGCCGTGACAAATCTAGCTTCACCATGAGCAACAGGAAGCCTTGGAAAAGCTTTAAGCAGGAGAGTGACATGATCAGGTTTTAATTTTTTATTTTAAGCCTCACCCAAGGATTTTTTTTATTTGCCTTTTTAGAGAGAGGAAGGGAGAGAAAGAAATATCGACGTAAGAGAAGCATCGATCAGATGCCTCCACACTCACCCAGAACGGGGATCCGTGCCAGGACCAGGGATCATACGTGTCCAGACCAAGGCCGCATGCACCCCTGCCCATGCCCAGACCAAGGATGAACCTTCAACCCAGGCACGGGCCCTGGCCCGGAATCCGACCTGCAACCTCGGGGTTATGGAACAACACTCCTACCACCGAGCTGCACCAGCCAGAGCCAGAGTTTAACTTTTAAAAGACTGTTCTGGCTCCTTTGTGAAGAACAGGGGGCAAAGAAGCAAGACTGAATGTGGAGAGACTAGCCAGGAGGCCGTCACAGAGATCTGGGGAAAGACCGTGAGAGCTGGGGCTAAGACGATCGCGCTGACAGTGGGAGGAAACAGACACATGCAGAAAAGAAACCAGTAGGACTTGGTGACCAACTGTGATCCCCACAGAGGTGTCTGCACCAACTTCCGGGATCTCAGCAACTGGGTGGATGCTAATGCCATGCACAGGGCACAGAGAACCCTATCGGAAGACCAGGTTTGGGGGAGTGGGCAACCTTTTTTTTTTTAAGATTTACTTATTTTTAGAGAGAGGAGATGGCAGAGAGAAAGGGAGAGAAACATTGATGTGAGAGAGAGAC
Source organism: Sturnira hondurensis (assembly GCF_014824575.4). NCBI lineage: Eukaryota > Metazoa > Chordata > Mammalia > Chiroptera > Phyllostomidae > Sturnira > Sturnira hondurensis. The sequence goes on along the minus strand of NW_028094263.1, from coordinate 161,846 downwards.
CAATCGGTTGCTTCTCGCATGTGCTCTGACCAGGAACCAAACCCACAATCCAGGCATGTGCCCTGAACAGGAATGGAACCGCTGAGCAGCCTCTTGCCTCAAGGAACAATGCCCAACCGGGCCACGCTGGTCAAGGCTGGGGGACTTTTTAATTCCATATTGGACATTTTGAGTTTAAGAAGCCTATGAGATATTCAGATAAAGATACCAAGTGGGAAGTTAACAACACTCAAACACAACCGTTATTCGATCACTTTTACTTCAATTGCTCATATTGCTCTTCTAACATCTATCATACCCTGCCTCAATCGGAGCAGATTCTGAATGCCTCTATCTTCTCCAAACAGCTAACTCCCGGAGACTCCAACCGGCACCTCCATCATCGTGGTGCGCCCCCACAGCACCTACCATGTTCGCCGCACCTACCTGAATGCTGCTGCATGTGGTCGAACCTCCGCCCCCAGTCCACCCGGACATGGACCTCAGTCCCAGGGGTCAAGGGCGTCTGTGTGAAATGATCAGCCTGGGCCCCCCGGCGGGTTACTCTCAGCACAGAGACGTCATTGATTGTGCCACGGTCATCGGGCTGAGGAAAAGAAGTAAGAATAATCCGTGGTGGAGGGCAGGGCTCATCCCAATTCCTGGATACAAAGACCCTCTAGGGGAGTGTGTGAGAAACACACCCAGAACCAGAGATTCCCTATGGAATGCCAAGTGAGGCGGTCCGCTTGGTTCCATGAGGGAGCTGTCCCGTCCTCTTCACTCTGAACACCTACATGCTCTGTTCCACAGAACAGCGTACCAGGATTAAAATAAAGATTATAACTACAGTGGGAAGATTTCCGTAAAACCCAAACAACCTTAATCCTCATTGCTCTGGCTGGTGTAGCTCAGTGGATTGAGCGCAGGCCTGCGAACCACACAATCGCGGTTCGATTCCCAGTCAGGGCACATGCCTGGGTTGCAGGCCAGTTCCTGGTTCCCAGCAGGGGACGAATGAGAGACAACCATACATTGATATTTCTCTCCCTCTCTCTCCTTCCCTTCCCTTCTAAGATAAATAAATAAAATTTTTTAAAAAAAGAACCTTAATCCTCATTCTCATTCCCTTAGTTTAGATCCTTATCTTTCAATAACTTCTAAAATGATCCAAATTCTCCTCCTTCCCTCCACTCCATTCTCTGCACTGCTAGAATTAGATTCAGAAATATTCATCCAGCCCTGGCCGGGTGGCTCAGCTGGTTGGGGGGCATCCCGTACACCAAAAGGCTGCGATTTCAACTCTGGTTAGGGCACACACCTAGCTTACAGGAGGCAAGTGACTGATGTTTCTCTCTCTCTCTCCCTTCCTCACTCTCTAAAGATTAATAAAACATATCCTCAGGTAAGGATTAAAATAAAAAATAAAATTAAGCTATTCACTCATTTAAAAAAATATCAAATGCCTACTGCTTACAAGACACTGTGCCAGCCTAAAAATACAACATAAACAAAACCTGATCCCTCGTGGAGCTTCAGAGTCTGGAAACAAACAGACCAGACACGCGAACAAATCATTGCGATACGATCTACTACACGCCAAAACATGAAAAAGGGCGTGGTTCTGGGAGCTCAAAGGAAAGAGACCCAACCGTCTTAAGAAATCAAGGAAGACTTCCTAAAAGAAGTGGTATATAAAATGAGATGTTCTATGGTTGCCCGAGGTCACAAATTTTCTTCAGCAGGTCAGAAAACCTCCATGTTGGGAAAATCCTTGTAATAATGATGACACTGATAGGAAATTGGGACTTTGTCACTATCAACTTCAAGGAACATGTTGTCTCATGGCATTTCTCTGCCTAAGTACATCCATGGCTTACCACAGCTTCCTGGGTGAACTCCACATGCCTTAACACATCCTTCAGGGACCTCTGAACTGGCCTCCACTTACCATTCCAAGGTCATCTCCAGCCTGTCCTCAATCCACACACACCGGAATCTCCAACTATCTGACTATTTGCAGTTACCCAGACTTGTCACATTCTTTCAGGCTCCCCTGCCTTCGTCTGTGCAGTTATCTCTGCTGGAAAAGCCTCTCCCAGAATGCCCACCTTCGGTGTTGTTATCGCCTTTCCCACGTTCACAAATGGACCCTGCTGCCACCCAGTCATAGCTCTGGTAAGTCTGCCCTGGGTCATGCTTGCTCGCGGGAATTATTTTTAGTTCTTGTCAAAGGCCAAGCTAATTCCTCCCTCAGGGCCTTTGCACTTGTTATTCCTGCTACCTGGAATACTCACCCTCCCCCGGCAGCACGACTAGACATTTACAATGGCTTACCCCCTCATTTCTCCTAAGTCGCTACTGAAATAGTTTGCTTCCTACCACGGAGAATATCCTATCACTCTCTTTCCCTCAGGCTTTAATTTTATTTATAGCATTTATCTATTAACCGTTTTGTCTGTCCTCTCCAGAAAATACTATAGTCTGTGTATGTAGAGGCACTGTTTTGCTAAGCCCTTATCCTTAGGGCCTGGAATAGCACCCGAATGTGTTATGGCTGGATAAGTATTTGTTGATAAATATCCGCTGAATGGGCAAATGAATTGAATTGAACTTCCAACGTGTTCATTACGGCTGGGGGACGGAGGGGCAGGAGACCATTTTCCACCTGTGCAAAAAAGAATTAGGGGCTTCATGGGTGTGGGGAGAAGGAAAGGAGGTGCCCGTTACCTGTCCCCCGCCCTCGGGGAAAAGCAGAGTGTCTTCTAGCACTACTTGAAAACCGCTCAGTACTTCCTTCTTGCCATTGCTTCCTTCGATTTGCAGCTCCGCTGGACGGCAGGACACCACGGTGGTGGTGAACTGAACAGTGAGATGAGAGAATGAGCCCCGACCCCAGCCCTCGGTACACCCGGACTGAATCTAGCTCGGCTGTCCCTCCATACGACGCCCTCCTCCCACACCTCCCCATCTGTTCAGCAGCATCAGGTTCCTCGCCAAGCTGGCCGCACCTCCCGAGCATAGCTGTCGCGCTGACACTGGAACGCCATAGTCGTTTTCTCCCGGGACGCGGGGACGGTGCGCACTGTAACGCCAGAGGGCGGACGGAGGCCGAAGGGGGACAATCCTCATCACCGGCGCGTCTCTGCGCAGAACCTAGAGAGCAAGCAATGGGGAGTGATTGGGACAAATTTATTGAAAACGCGACTTGCACACATTCCGGGCTATTTAGCAACTGTCGTAGGACTATGAAAATGACCAGAGGTCAAAACTGCGTCCTGAACTTGTCAAGGCACTGAGTTTAACCCATTGGGCTCCAGGGATGTGTGTTAGGTAGAGGTGCCTAATAGAAATGTAATGCAAGCCACATGTGTTAATAATATATTTTATTTAACTCAACGTATCCAGAATATTTTTCATCATGTAGTAGGTATATAAAGATAAGTTTTTTCCCCATACAAAATTTTCGAAACCTGGTGTGTATTTACACTCTCATCTCAGTTCAAACTGGCCTCATTTCAAGTACAATGTGTGACTACCCCTACCTAACTGGACCGTGTAGATGAAGAAGTCAACAAGCTGCAGTCAATACCTTAAAATTTTAAACCATCTAAAAGTTAAAATTAACTTTCTGCTCTTTCTAATCAACTAATAAGAAGCCTGAAGATTCCAGATGTTTCGTAATTTCGAATTTTTCAGAATTCAGGATTTTTTAGGTAGTAATGGAGAGAGCACACGCTATGTATTACCTGACACACTCGAGTTGGAACTCGGGAGCAAAATCAAGTAATCAAACTCGCTGACATTTATGCTGAGAAATACACTAAATGGAATAAACAGACTATAGCCTCACATCATTTTAGGTCATGTTTTGCTGCCGAATAAGCTTTGCTGTCTTTTTTTGGACAGGTTTCAGAACTTTTCTGTTTTCAGAATTGTGGATGTGGGATGCACTGTACAAGTTCAAGTCCCAACTTTGACACTTATTGTGACCTCTTTGATCACCTATGAAGAAAAGACCTAATTATTAAAGGGTTGATATGAAATTCAAAAATTTTAATGAGATAATAAATAGTAAATTGTACAATATAATAAAATAGAACTGTATATTAGCAGCTTTTCTTCTCACTTAAAAACTAATGTCAGCTTTAAAAAGTATGAAGATTTCTGGCTGGTGTGGCTTGTGGGTTGAGTACCGGACTGTGAACACAAAGGTCACTGGTTTGATTCCTGGTCAGGGCGCATGCCTGGGTTGTGGGCCAGGTGCCGGGGCATGCAAGAGGCAACAATCAATGTTTCTCTCCTCCTCTTTCTCCCTCTCTTCTCCTCCCTCTAAAGAGTAAATAAATAAAAAATATAAAGAGATCTCTGGAGTATGCAGGAAGCTGAGGCGCATTTCTGGCTGGTTCTAGGGGTGGCAATATGAGCCTTATAGCGAAAGGCTGGTTTCTGCTCTGAGAAGCCAGAGCCTAGATCTGTGCATCGGGAAGGCCCTGCCCCCTTGGGTACAGCCTGCATCCACCATCTTTCCTCCAGTCTCCACAGTGAGGGGCGGGATCTGATACCCACCCCTCCCTTAGAGAGGAACTACAGAAGGAGAAGTGGCTTGCCTCCAGGAGGTAGCAATACAAGCAGGAAAGAAACAGACCAGTTCCCAGGGATTTATTATAAACCATCTGCTGCCTCTTTGGCTTCTGCTCTACCACACACATACACATGCTCAAATACTCGAGAGAGCCCTGCTGAATGGCCTGATCATAGAGATTACAGCCAATTGGTAGGAAGTCAGAAGTACCACCAGTCTACTCCTTTGCTATTCTGCCATCAGATACAGCAGCCATAGTCAAGTGCCTAGGAAAAAGAAATAGGAGGACCCTTAATTAAGAGTTTCTAGGAAAGATCTGAGATCCCAGAGGACCCTGGTGCACAGCCAGAGAGCTTGACAAAGGGCCAGGCTTGTCAGAATAACTGGAAGTCGGCCGCAACATCCTCCCCAGCTCTGCTGCGCACAAGTTAATTACTTGTTGCATCGGCACTGTCAGAATCATCCTGGGAAAAAAGAAAAAGACAAAAGCACCTGTAGAGTATGCAAAGAGTGAACATTTGTGTTCATAAACACTGCTCACTCCCTTCTGCTCTCCATTTGCTTTTGTGATGTTCTGAGTCACATAACTTCTTGGGAGGCTAATACAGAAGGATTTAAACTTTGGAAAATAAAGTAAATCACTAGGACTCAATGAATAGCACTGTGTCCTGTATCATTTAGTTTCAGAATTTCAATTAATGCTACTGCTCCGTACAGCTGTAAAGGTAGTCAGCAGGGCCGGATCTGTCCTAGGATGGAGAAGCAGACGGAGAGACGGAAGTGAGGAGGGTCTTGCTGGGGTTTTGAAGCCTGGAAAATATTTGACTCCTATGTCAAATTCAAATTTGGCTAACATGCACTAAGAATTACTGTGTGCTAGTAATAGAGACAGGAGCTTCCTAGTATCTTACTTTTAAGGGCAAAGGGGAAACTGAAGGGTTGAGAGGCAGGCTTCACTTACATCCAGATCATCCATGGCAGGGGGAGGTCTCTTGACACGGACCTTGTTCAGAAGCTAGTGGGAAGAGCAAAGTAGTCACAAGAGAGAAGAGCAACCTGCACACTGATGGACCCTAGAAGAACAGCCCCAGCCAGACAACAGCCCTATCTTTAAAGCCCCCAACACATCGGGGAGTGAATTAGAGAAAAGAGTACATTGACTTCCTTTTTTAAAAGGAAATTTAAACACACACCCAGAGCACCCTCCTTACTAATCCAAGTCAGGATCTGCTAGTGTTTTTGCAACTTAAATAACTGGTGCTGAAATTCTGAAACCAAATAACACGTGGCAGGGTGCAATTTATTGGGAAATAGTGACTTTTAATGTGAATTTTATGCTGCTTAGTTTGATTTTCCCATGAAGTTGTCTGGCTCAAAAAAATGCACACATACAATACAAACAATAGAGAACAAAAGTTACAGAAAAAGAGAAAAAGGTTCAGCCAAACTTTTCAGAACACAGGCTATACTCTATGAATAGTGAGTGAGTCTATGTGCACACTTTCACTAATACAATATTCATTTCTCCCATCCCTACTAAATAAACAGTGCATAAAAAAATGTAAAGAATATCAGCACCAATGAGCAGCCGGTCTGGGGAGCTCACGTATTTCTGCCTAGCCCCGATGAGAATCCTCCAGGGGGTGTATACAGGGAGGGACACAGAAAGCGACCAAGACAGGCACAAAACGGCATTACCTCTGCATAATGTTCCACCTGAGCCAGCTCCACCTCTTCATCCCCTTCCCAGTCTCTCCAGTTATCAAAGTCCACAGACAACCACACTGGCTGCAAGGAGAAGCACAGACAGTCACAGGCCAGGAGGGCAGCAGACGCGCATAGAGAAGTGTGGTCGTGTGTGCAGAAGCGTGCTTGGGGAAGGTCAATGGGAGAAGTCTTCCTAACAGCACCCCTCTGACTAACCCCACCGTCAGACTGCCACATCAGCATCACCATCCACACAGATTTACCAAGAACCTGTTAAGCACAATGCCAGGCATAGTACGAAAAAGCACAGAAATATCGCCCTCCAAAAGCAGATGGACTAGGGAAATAACACACCTGGAAATATAACTGTCATAAAGTATCACAGAGTCAACCAAGCAAGGCAGGGACAGCCCTTCGAGGCCCATGTTCCAAGTTCCCACACTTAGACAGAGAAGTTGTTCGCTCATTCATTTCACAGACATTTATTGAACACATACAATGGGCCAGACTCTGATATTGGCATTGGGATCATAAAAATGTTCAATGCGTAGTCTCAGCCACCGAGAAGCAAGTGAAAAAGGGAAATGTAAGTGAATCATTATCATACAATATGGGAAGGGCGGTGGTAGGTTGTACAGGGGATATTTTGGGAATCCAGGTGTCTTGGAGTCGTGTAACCTTGAAGGATGAGTGGGGGTTGGGTGGGAGAAGGTAGTGGTGATGGAGGCTTTCCAGGAAGAAGGCTCAGCTTGAGCAAAGGTACAAAGACTGGTATGTGCAAAAGAGCTGTAAGCAGCTTGCTGTGGCTGGAAGGTGAAGTTTGAGGCAGAGAGTAAAGGGATATAAGACTACAACGGGATGAATAGCCAGGGCATGATCTTATATGTCATGCTATGGTGCTTAGACTTCAACCTAAAGGGCAGAAGTTCTGAGCTCAAATGCCTGAAAGAGCCAGGAAGATAATAAAAAGCAGTAAAGTGAGGTGGACCACATGTCCCATTTAAAGCTCCCACTCCAGGCATTTGGGAGTTTTAGACCAGTGTGGCCAAAATCTCCATTTTTCAAGAGAAGCTAATAATCTGGATTTGTAGGTGAAATCTCAACATTTTTATGTGTCAGCAACTAATCAAAGATTCTAAATATCAGTAACCAGACAAAGTAATGTTTAACACTGCGACGAGTACTAAAATAAATTTGAGAGCCAGATCCAACTAGTAGACAGCCAATTTGCAGCCTTTAGGAGAAAAGAAAACACTGCAGAATCTTCAGGAAGGGTTTGACACAGTCAAATGTGTGTTTTAGACAGACCATAGCGGAAGCGATGCATTGAACAGATCGGGGGTGGGCTGAAAATACACAACAAACTCCGCCCAGTGATGCATGAGGCCTGAATTAGGAAGAGATCAAGGAATGGATTCCATATTATCCAGGAAGTCAAAGAGGCAGGGCCCCAGCGAGGGACTAAATGTTGGTGGGGAGAAGAGGCTATGGAGACTCCCAGACCTAATTCGGGCACCTGTTTCCGTGGGCAGAGAGCACAGGAGAAAGAGCAGGCCACTCCCTACCTTGACATCCTCCTTGGTGAGCCGGGGCCAGGCCACTTTCTCCTTCCATTTCCTCACAAAGCAGGTAATGGAGCGGCCAGAGCGCTTATCCTGAGAGTCCTGCCAGATAGAGAGGCTCATTCTGGGGGTCTGAGGTTTAGAATGAACCTCTGCTTTTTCCAGGCAGGCTTCCCATCCAAACCTTACCATCCCACCCCATGCTTACCTTGGAGTTCACCTTGGCATAGAACTCAATCTCATTGTACAACTGCACTCCATCAGCATTCCTGCAGCTGAGGAGACAGTGTGGCTGAGGAGATGCAGGAGGGAGTGTGGGGGCATTAGGAGAAGGAAAATGTTCCGGGGAAACCGGATTCTACAGAGTGGAGGGCCGTTACCTGAACACAATGCGGTGGTCTTCTATGAGCACATGGACATCGGTGCTGTCCTCGACACAAAACTCCATGAACACATACTTGGGCCTGTCATACCACAGGGTCCGGGCCTGCTGCCTGAAAAGGAGTTGAGGTGGGGCTTCATAGGGGTGGAAGAGGGAAGACTGAGAGTATTTGGGGAAGATGGGAGGAGGGGAAGATATGGGGATGTTTTATGCTACAGCCCTGTCAAAATGGAGCTAAATGAAACAAGAGGAGGTGGGAGGAGGGTGATGGGAACCGGTGTGTGCGGCCAGGGTGAATCTGGGGAGAATCAAAAGCGTGGAAGTAGAGTTGACCCTGGCTAGGTAGTTCAGTTGGTTAGAGCATCATCCCCTTTTCCTCCCTTTTTTAGAACAGAGGGGAAGGGAGCGAGAGAAACATCAATACGTGGTTGCCTCTTGCACACCCCAATGTGAGGAACCGCAGGGTAGCCAGTTTGATACCCAGTCAGGGCACACGCCTCTAACCACTCCAAAGTTATGAAGACCTGGGATCTGGGATACCCATTAAACCTCGAAGAACGTCTTGCGTCCAGAAAACGTGGGGCAAGGAATGAATCTAAAGGGGAAAAGGCTGCCAGAAACACTCACCGTGCCATGGAGGCTCCCGCTGCTCAGTGGCGTTTGGCATCCGAGGCAGGGGTCGCTATCTTTAGATCCTGGTGACGCCCCCAGCAGCTGCCTCTCCTTATATGGTCGGGAAAGGTTTTAGAGGCCGAGAAAACGCGGCCATATAACCAAGGGAGCTGCCCTCCGGGGAGACTTTAGGGCAGCATTATCCCTGCAGCCCTTCACATTCCGAGTCTCCAGAAATGTACACATTTAGGATGAGACGACCCGCCCTCCGGAACCAGGGCAGGGACTACACTACACTAGATACGCACGGTGATTCGACCCCGGCTTCAATCATCTGTTTCTCCAACGCTTAGTATATTCAGTGCCTGATTCACAATAGGCGTTCAATACAAAATTATTGCCCTGAATCAAATCTTCGGGGAACGCCCGCCCTCCGTGACGTCTGAACTCAGTGACATCTGAGCCCCGCCCACCCGCTCTGAGTGTTCTCAGCCCACGCGCCGTTGCCAAGGCAGCAAGGGGGCGCGGCTGACGTGCGGGGCGTTTCCGGGAAGATGGCGACTGTCGAAGTAGCTGAGGAGCCGGTAACGGTGGTGGCAGCGGCTGGACGAAAGGCAAAGGACGAAGAGGAGGAAGAAGAGGAGTCACTGCCACCGTGCGAAGCGGTGCGCTGGGCCCCGGTGGGGGCGGTAGCGGAGGCCGGTCCTGGGACGACTGCGTTCTCGGAAGAGGCGGCTGCTGAGGATCCGGGCGCGACCCCGGGCTCCCCTCCGGACTCGCCCGGCCGGACCCTGCGGCGGCTGCGGGCTGAGCGGCGGCGGCTGGACTCGGCGCTGCTCGCGCTGTCCTCGCACTTCGCGCAGGTGCAGTTCCGCTTGCGCCAGGTGGTGCGTGGGGCGCCGGCGGAGCAGCAGCGCCTCCTGCGCGAGCTCGAGGACTTTGCCTTTCGAGGTTGCCCGCATGTCCTGGGCTACTGGGGGCCCGAGGATCCCACCAGCGATGAGGGCGACGGGCTGCCGGGGAACCGGCCGCAGTTGCGGGGCGACGACCAGGTGAGCAGCTGGGGCCGGGCCCCGAGGGATATGGGAATAGGAGGGATTGGGTAGATGGACAGCGATGCTGATGATGGTAGAGGTAGTAGTGGTCCGAAGCCGACCTGTCTAGGTGAGTAAGCGCTTCCCGGACGTGAAGATTGAGACAGGTGTGCGGAGCCCGCCTAAGGGCAGGAGGACTGAGAAGAAGGGAAAGGAGGTGTCCACCGAAGGTGTAATGGCATAAAGGGCAGAGGAGCAGTAAGCAAAGAGAGTATTCAGAGGGCAATAGAGCAACCAACCAAAACGGTGCTGTTCCCGCTCACTTTACCGAGTACTTACGTCCTGGCACATTTGCTGATAGAATGTCCCGACCCTGGGGGTTGGGAAAATCGGCTAGTGATTTCAGTGGAAATTACAGAAATTTAGATCTGCTCTGTCCGTGCTTTTCTGGAATCGAGAGAATCTGTCGTCTTTAGACTTGTGTGATTGAGAGCTTTGGTGAATAGCAGAGGATCTAAGCAATTAAAAAGAAACAACTCCTGAATTTTCCAATTCTGGTATTTCAAAACTCCTTCCACGTTTTGCTAAATGACTAGGCATTCAAAATGAGGTTCCTTTGGTAACTGGCAAGATTCATTGAGTTAGCCAACCTCGGGAAGTTGGGAGAATCTGTGTGCCACACCAAGGGAGCATTGCCTTACAGTCTTTGAATCTCTGGATGTGTGCATTTGTGGATCGGTGTTGATGAGACTCCCTGTCTTTACCTTTTTATTCTTCAGGCTACAACCCACATATGGCTTTCTTCCCACTTTCAATTGTTTTTTACCAAGAAGACTTACCAGTAACAGATACTGAATTATTTTAATCTGAAATGTTTCCAATGCAGTCCTGTGTTTACTGTTTCACCCACGCACCTGGCAGATTCTTAAGGAATAGAAAGGATTAAAAAAATGTCTGTAGGCCAGGCCCTGTTGAGGTGTGAAGAGCACCAAAGGCTCTCTGGATTTGCCCTTTTGGCTGTTCATTTCACTTTGGGGAACAGTACAACTTTGGGTGGGGAGTGCAGTGCTCAAAACTACCTAATAAGCAGCTGTAATCTCCCGTGCATTTATTGACACAAGAACAGGTGGTGCCAAAGTGGGGGATACGTGTGAACCGAACGAATTACTTCTTTTCAGTTTCTAATTTTTTAAACCAGTATTTTCTCACACTTCATAGTGGGAATCAATTATTTCTTTATTTCCTGCCTTGCACTGTATCTCACTGTTCTATCCTTTTAAACTTGTTTGCTCACATTCCAATAAATAGAAGACTAGAACTTTTATGGCAAGTGACAAAGTTCAGCAAATACTCTCATGAAAATGGAATCAAGATTTATACCTGGTTTCTTTCTTCCTTGGCTTCATAAAGTTGGGGTACAGTGAAAACACAAGGAAAGTTTACCCAGTTCTTGCTCCTTGCACTAGTTAGCTTCCTCTAGTCAGAGTTTGTCATAGTCATCCCCGCTTATCTGAGGGGGATACGTTCAAAGACCCCTGTGGAGGCCTGATAGCTTGGGTAGTACTGAACACATATACTACGGTTTATCCTATATACACATACCTATGAGAAAGTGTAATGTATAAATGAGACACTGGGAGAGATTAACAACAGTAACTAATAATAAAGTAGAACAGTTATAACAATATACTGTAATAAAAGTTAATGTGAGTGACTGTGGGCCACTAGTAAGAAAAACGAGCGTTACCCGAACACAGATGAGAACCGCGGCAGCCGCATGCAGCAGTCCACCTGGTGACCAGAACGGCTGCTGACTGGTGGGTGGGCTGTGGGAGTAGCGTGGATGCCTGAACACTGGGCAAAGGGGTGATTCGGGCTCAAGATTTCATAATGCTTCTCAGAATGGTGCACAGTTTAAAACCTTTGAGTTGTTTACTTCTGAAATTTTCTACGTAATATTTTCAGACATCAGTTGACTGCAGGTAACTGAAACCATGGAAGGTGAAACGGCTGATAAGGGGGGACTATTGTGTTTAGAATGTGTCCTTCTGTGCCTGATTCAGTAGCGTAAACCAACCTTGTACTGAGCACTTACCTGTGCTAGGCCTGGAAGGGACAGAGTCACAGCCTTTGCCCGTAAGGAGGTCATAGACTGGAGGAGACAGAACCCTAAATAAATGACTATAATGTGACCTGAGCTAAGGTGGAAGCGTGTACAAAATACAGTGGAGGAGGAAATGCTCAGCTCTGCCTGGGGAAATCAAGGAAACCCTCTCAGAAAGGACAGCTAGGCCCGCATTAAGACAGGAAAAGGAACAGGATTCTAACAAAACCACAACACTCAGAAAGGATTGGAGGAGTATCCTGAGAAAAGGTTTGCTGCCGTGTTGAATAAAGGTAAACAAGAGCATTGCTTTTTAAATAACTTGGACAAAAAGTTAATTTGTTGTTTTCCATTTGTTCTTTCTCATACCTTACTTCTGGAGGGCTTGGTAAGTACCATCTTAAGGTTAAATTTAATATCCTGTGGGTTTCTAATTTAAAATGTAGCCTTAGACCTGCATGATTTGCTGGGTTTGCTTTGGTTTGATACTCAAGAAAGGCATGGAAGAACCCATGTTTGAGTATATATTGGCAAGATTTTACTACCCTGAAGGGATTTTAATAATTTAAATGCAGAAATTGCCTGGTGGCCAACAGTGGGAAAAAGAGTCACTGTTCAGAGTAACTTATCAAACATTTAAAAAAACAACAAAAATTCCCTTCCTCCCACCCCCATCACTTGGCTTTGGATTTTTTTTTCCATTGCCCCAGGTATCTGCGCTTATTCTTTGGATTTTGCAGACATCTGTAATACATTGGAGGGGCTCTGAATCTTTAAAAAACTGGGTATAAGTTATAAAGCCTTCCTGTACACACTTGACTCCGTATTCCCTGCACAAAATTTCCAGGGATTGTTCTGTGGTGATTGGCAGTGGAGGATGGCCGGGCTAGTTCCTGGGGGGCTTCCTTGTCTGAGATAAATCGTTTTAGTCCTAACTAGACCTCTGGGGGTGGGGCAGCAGTCTCAACAAAAGGCCCTATTGTATTCATATCCCGTTTCCCATGAGGGACACATACTTTCTTAAAGAAGACACAAAGTTAATAAATCTCCCTGTATGAAATTCTTCTTGTTTTTGAGCTTATTTTAAAAATTCCATATTTCATCTGGATTATTTGGAAACCTTTTCTATGTTGTTAGTCATTATCGGCTTTAGAGATTTTTGATGAGCCCTGAATTTTCCTTTTCCTGTGAAATACACCTAAGTCTTTTCTCGTCTTAGAGTGAGCAGGAGAAACGGGAACGCCTGGAAACCCAAAGGGAGAAGCAGAAGGAACTGATACTGCAGCTCAAAACCCAGCTGGATGACCTGGAGACGTTCGCCTACCAGGAGGGCAACTACGACTCCCTGCCTCAGTCCATGGTCTTGGAAAGGCAGCGGGTAAGCAGCTGGCAGGGTGCTTCTCCCCCACCTAAGGTCCCCTGGCTCCTTCCGGTGTTTGTTCTACCCTGGCTCGTTTGCCTGGGGCCTTGTGAGAATCCCTTCACTGGCCCAAATCAAAGGGAGATTTTACCGCTACATGGGGCCAGTCTTTATTCACACGTGGAAACACAAGTTCCAAAGCTTTATAATATGATGAATGGGCTAAATCTTTTTGTTGGTTATTAATAATAATACTAGTAGTGACATATAATAATAGTAATACTTTCATTTGATCATTAAAACAGTTCTACTGGAGCACATTATACAATATAAACTNTGAGAATCCCTTCACTGGCCCAAATCAAAGGGAGATTTTACCGCTACATGGGGCCAGTCTTTATTCACACGTGGAAACACAAGTTCCAAAGCTTTATAATATGATGAATGGGCTAAATCTTTTTGTTGGTTATTAATAATAATACTAGTAGTGATATATAATAATATAATACTTTCATTTGATCATTAAAACAGTTCTACTGGAGCACATTATACAATATAAACTAGCTTTTTCCCCCCACAACCAGTTGATAAATATACCAGGAATCCAGATTGACTTTAACGCTGTATTTAAGCAACATCTGGGTAAACAAGTAAATCTGCTGGTAGAAATACAGCTACAGCCCTGGCTGGTGTGGCTCAGTGGATTGAGCAGTGGCCTGCGAACCAAAAAGTTGCTGGTTCGATTCCCAGTCAGGGCACATGCCCGGGTTGCAGACCAGGTCCCCAGTTGGGGGCCTGTAAGAGGCAACTGGTCAGTGTTTCCCTCACATGTCAGTGTCTGTCCCACTCTTTCTCTCTCCACCACTCTCTCTAAAAATAAATGAAGTTTTCCCCCCAAAAAGAAGAAAAAGTACAAAGTATTTAAATGAAAGAAATACAGCTGTAGCCTCCCCTACATGTTTGTCTCTGTCTGTGATGTGGCTGCTTCTCTGGCAGGGGTTACATTTCAGAGATATCATTGTCCCTAGTATTGTCACTAGGACATTTTGGCTGTAATGTACATTGATGTTTTGTAAAGATTTTTCTTTTGTTGCCTGGAATAGGGCAAGCAGGGAAGAGAGGCCAGAAACTAAGAGAAACCAGTATTTCTGGTCTCTTGGGGACCTTGGGGGAGGCTGATATGAGGCTTCTTGGGTCATCAGCCATTTGGGGTTATTCACACTGTTGGTCTCCCGAGTGAAGGTGGCCCGGCCTGGTGGGACATCTGCAGTGAGAGGAGCTGTGTCTCCTTACCTCGATCAGCAATTGTATCATTTGTCTCACAAATTTAGGAGCTATCTATGTCTTTGATTTCTATTTAAGTAGAGAAGGTGTGCTAATAAAGATTCTCCTTCTTCCTATTCTTCTCTCTGAAAATTCCAAAGGGTGTGCTCATTGCTTGTGGTCTTGATAGGTGATCATAGATGAGTTAATAAAGAAACTGGACATGAACCTGAATGAGGACATCAGCGCACTGTCCACTGAAGAGCTTCGGCAGCGTGTGGATGCAGCTGTGGCTCAGATCGTAAACCCGGCCCGAGTGAAAGAACAGTTGGTTGAGCAGCTGAAAACTCAGATCCGAGACCTCGAGATGTTCATCAGTTTCATCCAAGGTCAGAGGAGGGTGGACAGATGCTGTGATGATTCTATGTACTATAAGTACTGATACCTAAAGGTGCCAGTCTGGATGTACCATTTAAGAGATTTGATCACTTAGTAAGGGAGCCAGCATAGTAGAGTAGAAAGAACGTGGACTTTAGAACCAGATAGCGAAATCTCAGCTCTGCCATTTACTGACTTCATATCTTCAGGCGGGTTCCTAACCTCTTTAGTCCCACGCTCCTCACCCATGAAATGATTCATGCTTCCCTTACTCAGCAAATATTTATTGAGCCAACTACTATATGCCAGTAACTGTACTACACAATTAAATAAGATATATGTGTAAGTCTTATCCTGTAGTAGGCATTAATAAATATTCTTCCTATAAAACTCTTCCATCAAGCCCTGCCCTGGCTGGTGTAGCTCAGGGGATTGAGCGTGGGCTAGGAACCAAAGGGTCACCAGTTCAATTCCCAGTCAGGGCACGTGCCTGGGTTGCGGGCCAGGTCCCCAGTAGGGGGCACACGAGAGGCAACCACATGTTGATGTTTCTCTCCCTCCCTTCCCCTCAGTCTAAATTTTTTTTTAATCTGCCATCAAGAGGCTAAAGGAGTATCTTCTCTTTGTAACTTCTGATTCCAGATGAAGTGGGAAGCCCACTGCAGACAGAGAGTGGGCACTGTGAGTGCAAGGCCAGTGGGAAGACAGGAAATGGCTCCACCAGAACTGGCAGCAGCAGATTGCCTTCAGGAAACAGCAAAAGTACGTACAGCTTTCAGAGTAGGCAACTCTGTAGAGACAGAAGGTAGATTCGTGGTTGCTTAAGGGTAGGGAAGAAGTGGGGAATGGGAAACGGTAATGGTACACAGTATCTTTTTGGGATGATGGTTACACAACTCTGAGTACACAAAAACCACTGAATTGTATACTTTAAATAGGTGAATTGTATGGTATATGAATTATTTTTCAAAATAGCTGTTATCAACAGAAAAAAGAGAAGGTCAGTGGCATCCTTAGCTGAAAAAAGTAAGTGCAGTGACATCCTGGTGGGCTCCTGGCTTTATGTGGGACCCATACATAGCTCAGAAGCAAGACTTGACTCCAACTTGGGACTTGTTGAATGGACCCCTGTGTCACTATGGCCCTAACTGATGCGTCTCTGTGCTTTCCAAACAGCAAAGGCAGAAGACGTGAAGAGAGTTCAGGAGACGGGGCTGCACCTGATGCGGCGAGCGCTGGCAGTGCTCCAGATGTTTGCTGTCAGCCAGTTTGGCTGCACCACGGGCCAGATCCCACAGACCCTGTGGCCAAGGGGCCAGGCTGACAGGGACTACTCCCCCTTACTGAAGAGGCTGGAGGTGTCAGTAGACAGAGTGAAGCAGCTAGCCTTAAGGCATCAGCCACACGACCACGTCATCACCTCTGCCAACCTCCAGGACCTCTCTCTGGGAGGCAGGGATGAGCTGACTACAGCAGTGCGAAAGGAGCTGACAGTGGCCGTGAGGGACCTGCTGGCCCACGGACTGTACGCCTCCTCCCCGGGGATGAGCCTCGTCATGGCCCCCATTGCTTGTCTGCTGCCAGCCTTCTCCTCGGCCCCCGAGGCCATGCATCCCTGGGAGCTCTTCGTGAAGTACTACCACGCTAAGAACGGCCGTGCTTTTGTGGAATCCCCAGCCCGGAAGCTCTCCCAGTCCTTTGCGCTGCCTGTTACGGGAGGCTCTGTTGTAACCCCCAAGCAGAGCTTACTGACAGCCATCCACATGGTGCTGACAGAACATGACCCCTTTAAGCGCAGTGCGGACTCAGAGTTGAAGGCCTTGGTGTGCATGGCACTGAATGAGCAGCGTCTCGTGTCCTGGGTGAACCTCATCTGCAAGTCGGGCTCGCTCATCGAGCCGCACTACCAGCCCTGGAGCTACATGGCACACACAGGCTTTGAGAGTGCCCTCAACCTGCTTAGTCGCCTTAGTAGCCTCAAGTTCAGCCTCCCTGTCGACCTGGCTGTGCGCCAGCTCAAAAACATCAAAGACGCTTTTTGATGAGTGTGCCCTGGTCCTGCCCCAGCACCTTGCTCAGTAAAGACAGATGTTTAGTCTTCTGAGATAGGAGGCGAGAGCGGGAGGAACAGTTAAAGATGCTCTCTCTGGCCAGATGACTGCACAGTCGGCCTTCCCTGCCAGCTTGGCATCTCAGAAAGAAATTCTGAGACTCTCTTATTTAAAGGTCCTTCCCTGGTGCGTGACCAGTGTACATGTTGCACATGTATTTGAGCCTATACAGAAGAAACCAGTCCTGGCACACTGTTACCACACCAACTCCCGATGCCAGGACTGACTTTTAGAAAATCCAGGTTTCTCTAACCGTTCTGTTAATGATGGTGGTGACGACATGAGTGAGTTTTTGGTCCTGGAAGACATTTGAGTTGAGGTTCCTATAAATCAAGTTGGGAGCCAGGGTCGGGAGAGGCTGTGTATGTATATTCCTTAGCTGCCTCTAAAGCTAGCAGTGTGGGAATATTCTGAGAACAGCATTTCTGAGGGAGTTAACCACCAGTCAGTTTTAATACGCCCTTTTTCATACGGAGGTAAGAACTGAAGTCTACTAATGAGGTGGTCCCCCTCCTCACGGCACAGACGACGGTGGTGAGGTTTCAGGAGGGTTTGCAAGGAAGGACAACTGCCACCTGGTACCGTGTTTGTGGCAAGTGATCTTTCCTCTGTGAACCTCCTACCGAGACGCTGGCAGCCTTCTCAGAAGCAGACATGTTAGAGGTGTACTTCTCAAGAGGACCCTTGCCACCGAGTCAAGTGTGGCTAGGAAAACACAGCAGTGACCAGCAGTGACTCCCTCCTGGGCTAAGACTTTCTTTGTCCTGAGGCTGGATGGTGGAGGAGGTCTGGTCCTGCATTAAGCACTGCAGGGCGGGGGGTGCAGGGGGAACGTGACACGTGGCTTCTGACGGACAAGGGAGGGGCTGAGCACTTCATTGTAAAACTGAGTCTAGAACAGTCCCATTCGGTCCTCAGTGTGTGAGCCGTTTTAGTTCACATTTGCCGTTCAGCCTGCATACTGCTCCAGGACCGACCAGAGATGGACAGAGTGTTACCACGTTTTCAAAAACCCATTGGGCTCCCAGCACTACTGATTCAGCATGTGTCATGTGTTAAATTGCCAGCTGCACTTTACGTGTGCACTGTTATGTGGTGCATTTTAACTTAATTTTTTTCCAGCAACATTATTTAAAATGTATTGTTGAAAATTCATTAGAATTAGTTTCTGTGTGAAGCAGAATAAATGTAAATATTGCAGAAAATGGTATATCTGTGGTTGCTAACAAATCTAGTATTTTGTACAGATTCTCTGTAAAGATCTTAGAGATGCTTGGCTTTGATCTGTAGGTCGGTCTGGGCATTATCTGCCCATCTGAGTGAGATCATTTCCTTGAACTGTGTCTGGCTCCTGGCCGTTCTGCCTTTTCTCTGCTCTGGATCCACTCAGCTTTGTTGGTGGCTTTTTCCCCCCTGAATAAATTCATTAAAAAGCGCCCTTTATCATCCCGTCTCACCCAGGCCTGCACTTCCATCCCCACGGCAGACGTCACCACACTTGCCACTTTTGGAACTGGCACTGGTAAACCCATTTGTCTGGATATCAGGGTGGGTAGTAACTCGTATAGCCCTGTATCACCCCCATATTATCTTTTTCTAATCCTCAAAAACTAGTTTATATTAAGGCTTTGCGCTACAGTGTGGGGAGGATTCGTGTGTGCCATCCTGCTATAACTCTCACTCCTTGTGAGGCAGGACCTGGTCATCGCCATCTTGTAGCCAAGGAAGGAGAGCTGCAGAAAGGCTGAACGCTTCGTCCAGGTCTACCTGATGAAAGAGCTGGGACTGGAATTCGAGTTGCCTGAGTCCACGCCTTCCAGTCCCGTTCATACGCTATCACGTTCCCTCACTGAATCACGCTGCTTCTGGGTCTTTTGTTTCTCCCTCTCCTTTGTCCACACCCTCACTTCAGGGAAGAGAAGATATTTTCCACATACCTGCCAGAAATGTCAGCTGCCAAAGAACTAGGCTGCATGGAGATGGACACACTGCTCTGCCAAGTCCTGCATGAAGCAAAGACGTGTGGACACAGACAGTCCCACCAGCATCCCAGCAGATGCCCGCTAGTCACTGGTACCATCTGCATTATATCAGGACACAGCTCTGCCCCTGGCTTGGGGTGATGCAGACAGGACAAGGGAGGAGAGGAGGAACAGCCAGCCAGACTAAGGATGTGCAAGTGTAGGATGAAAAAGGGCCATGGGTGTGTATCCAATCAAAGTGCAAGGCCTGTTGTAAAGATTTCTAAGGTGCTCTGCATTTACTCATTATTGAGTGTCTGACAACAGGCTGGGCCAGGCTAGATGCTGAGGAAAGAGACAAGAAAAACTAATCCCTGCTTTCGAGGAACATACATCTAGCTAAGGAGATACCAAGCCAAATGGAGACTTGGGGGGCTTATTAGAACATGAATTGCGGGGTCCCATCCCCAGAGTGTTTTATTCAGTAGCTCTGGAATGGGGCCTGAGAATTCGCATTTCCAGTAAGTTCCCCGGTTTTGTTGCTGCTACTAGTCTGGGGACCACGCTTTGAGAACCATTGATCCAAACCAACTAAGATATGCTCTATAACAAAGATAAGTATAGATTAGATTGCTGAGGGAAGACAGAAAAGGGTGAGATTAATTCTGCCTGGGAGACTCAAAATGGACCTGAAGGGTGTACAGAATGTTGCCTGGCTACACACAGTAGAGGATAAAGACACACGCAACAGCAACAGCTGGAGTAAAGACCCCAGGGCTCAGGAGAGTCTGGATTTCTGAGTAGTTGAGCTGGATGGAACCCAAGGGGTACAGGAAGGGTATGGAGAAGTCAGGATCTTATGCTAAAGGAAAGGAGTGGGTATTCAAACTTTGGTATAAAGAGCCAACGAAGTATTTCAGGCAGATTAAGTGGTGGGCTTGAGAGCTGCATTTAGGGAAGTTCCTCAAAAACAAGATACACATCATATGGCCCCGCTCCAGACCTGAATTGGAATCTCCGGGTTAGAGATGCATCTGTGATAAGCACCCCAAGCAATTCTGACCCATATAAAAGTTTGTGGAGGGACTGGAGGAGAAAAAAAAACAGGCTGGATCAATTAGGGAGCTGATGGAAAAGGAGAGGAAAAAGAAACTTAAAAAACAAGGCAAAATTCACAGGGTTTAGTTACTGATTTGATGGGGAGAGTGTCTGTGAAAAGAATCTAGGCAATTATAAGATTTCAGGGTTTGGCTCAGTGGATTGAGCGCAAGCCTGTGAACCAGAGGATCGCAGTTCGATTCCCAGTCAGGGCACATGCCTGGGTTGCAGACCAGTTCCCTGCAGGCCAACTCCCAGCAGGGGACGCACAAAAGGCAACCATACATTGATGTTTCTCTCCCCCTCCTTCCCCTCTGAAGATAAATAAATAAATAAAATCTTTTAAAAAAAAAGAGAGAAGACTTTATTAAAAAAAAAAGATTTCAGGGTTTGGTTTGTATTTCCAAGGGAGCAACAGCAAGAGACAGAAGCAGATAAGAAGGCCAGGAGAAGACCATGGACATAGAAATGGACAGGTTAGTGTATTGTAGTGGGAAGGGCACTGGGTTGGGAATGGGGAGACCTTGCTCTGTGTGACCAATTCTGTGACTTTGCTGCTGTAGAACTGTCATCTTTGAGAGGACAGAGTAGGTGACCTCTGAGGTCCTTTCCAACTCTAAAATGTCATATTCCAAATTAAACTAGCAAATATTTTAACTGAGTGTAGAAATATAAGTACATGATTAGGGTCATGAACCATTGCAATGGTGTTCTGAGGGCTGCAGGGAAAAATTGGTCCCTGAAGAACCTCAAGAAAAGAACTGGTGAACCTGACTGGTCCCACATCTTGCCCAAGACCAAAATTATAGATTTTTCAATGTTGAGATGAGCAGACACCATAAGATGGTTTTTTTCTTTTGCACTCAGAAGGCACCTAAAGAACCATCTAAAAAACACTTGCAGTAAATAGTGGAAATTCCGTTTGAAAGCCAAATAGACCTGAGTTCAATCCTAGATTTGACTCTGTTGATTAGGCTTAACCTGAGAAAGATAAATTATCCTTTCTGAATCTCAGTATCCTCATGTCTAAACAGGAAGAAAATATCCAAGATGCAGAGTTGTGAGAATTAAATAGGCTGTCGACTTAACCAGCACAGAGTGGGCACTCACTATGGTGACGGTAAACAGGCTCAGAAGGACTGCCTGAATCTGTGTCCCAGCTCCGTAGCTTACTAGTTGTGGACTTTGGGCAAATTAATTTCCCTAAGCCACAGTTTCTTCAACTTTAGCATGGAGATAATAGTATCCATCTCCTAGTGTTGTTATGAAGATCAATGAAATAATATATATAAAAAGATGAACTCGACTTAACACAGGGTAAGCAGCTATCACCATCATCGTCCTTCTCCCCACTGCTTATTCTAGCCTGGAGTGTCAAACATGACGACACTGTTGGGAACAATATCCTTGTTTGATTGGTGTTCGTCTCCCCCTCCTTGGGCCCAATAAGCGTTCACAGGTCGGCACTAAAAATGTCCCATTTGGTTCCGACTCTTCCAGAGGAGGCAAGTAAATCTTAAACTGTGTCCCCTCCTAGCGCCAGAGAAAGGAACTACAAAGCGGAGCCGCAGACTCAAAAGCCTGAGAGATATATACTAGCCTTCCAAGCTCTTGCATCCGTACGCGAAAGACAGCACTCGTTAGCTCTTTGTTACTGGTGGATCTGCTGATAAAGTTTGATTGAATAAATAAGAGGCCAAGACTTGCTTTCCCCCAAGGGCTTCTTCCGCCCGCAACTCAGTCTGAACGCCGCGAAATAGGCGGGTCGAGACCTACGGCGCAGTACCGGAAGTGAGATCACATCCCCGGGGTGAAAGGTTAGCGGAAGTGTGGTTCCTTTCTCTTTGCTCTAGGCCCTAAGTGGCTGCTGTCGGTGAGTGGAGAGTAGGGGAGGGTCTTCCAATCCGCCGCCATCCGCGGCCTGGGGGTCGAGTTGTGGGACAGCGCCGAGTACGTTCCGTTCCTCGGTCTCTGGCGGCTTCGTAGCAAATCCTGTCCTGTGAGCAGGGCCCGCGGGGGCCTGGGCCAGGACGGCAGTAAGCGCAGCCTGAAGCTCCGGCCTCGCACGCAGCTTGGGCTTGCGAATTTCTGAGTGGCTCCTTGTTCCTCTCTGCAGAAATGGGCAAGTTTATGAAACCCGGGAAGGTGGTGCTGGTCCTGGCTGGACGCTACTCCGGACGCAAAGCGGTCATCGTGAAGGTAACCAGCCGCGCGAGCCTGTATGCCTGTGTTTCCTGGGAATCGGGCCGGTTTCGGAGGGCGGCAAGCTTGGAATGCAAGAACTAGTTTAGGACGTGGACCCGTGAGCATTGCGGGTAGAGGTGGAATGAAGAGAGCTTTTGGAAGAGGAAAATGGAGAATAAAAAACGAGCTCAATTGGGTACACACAATGATGCGTCCTGTACCAAAGAAACTCGAAATAGTAATTATGGCCAGCGTTTACTGAACGCTTGTTCGGTCCCTGGCACACTGACTGACAGGTGTCTTCGTGTCTGTTCTTGAGGAACCACAGGCGGTTCGTTTGGAGAAGGTCACTAATTCACTTGAAGTCAGACAGGGAGTAGTAAGTGCTGCAGCTGGGATTTGGGGAAAAGAAGGGAAATTGTTTCCACCCCAAATGGCCATTGAGCTTGTCTTTGACTTTCACGGTGTGCCTTCTACCTGCGTCTTTCATCCTCCCGAACTGTCCTAGACTCTGCCCACATGCGGTCTGGTTCTAGATATTTGAGGGACATTGGCACTCGTGGTTCCTCTGCCCCGACCCCTTTCCAGCAGTGCCATCGCGGGGAAGGACGTTTAGGGTTGTAAAGACCTAAGAAGCAGTGCTTGGCACGGAGCAAGCACTCCATAAACGTTAACTGTTGTTTTAAAACTCACTTCCTGGGAGCCTTTCCAAAGTTCTCCCTTGTGGCCATGAACACCTCCCTCATCCTACCACTCTTCACTGTCTACGTGGTGTGGTTTTCTTCTGTAAGATAGTGGGTCTCGGGGACCTGGGAGTGGGGGTCACCCTCCTATACTTGCTGTGCTTGCGGGGCCTAGGCAGATGCTGAACTGATAACAAATGTCATTCTTGTTCTTTCAGAACATTGACGATGGCACATCAGACCGCCCCTACAGCCACGCTCTGGTGGCTGGAATTGACCGCTATCCTCGCAAAGTGACAGCCGCCATGGGCAAGAAGAAAATCGCCAAGAGGTCTAAGATCAAGTCCTTTGTGAAAGTTTATAACTACAATCACCTCATGCCCACGAGGTGAGCATTTCAGGGATGGCAATAAAAGTGTTTGTTTGTTTATCCCCCTCTCTGCCTTGCTGAGTAAGGAGACAACCTTGCAACCATCCAGTGTGGGGGAAATTCTAAATCTTGAGTAAAGATTCACTTCCCTTGTTTCCATCCACAGTAAACGCAGGCATGGGACCTGGCGGACCCTACACAGGCAGAACTTGACCAGGACTGATTACAGTGAGATAGAGAGCTAGCCACCCACCACGGTCAAAGTACAATTCTGTTAAAGTGACAGTTCTTAGCTAGAAACTGAGTAGTTAGGAAAATTGAGAATGGAGCGTGAACCTTTTCAATGGCTTAAGTCTATGTAAATAAGTCCGCTGGCATTGGAGATTTTCCAAGACTGTCATCAGGACTTTGGGACGGCTTTTAATTTCTGCTCCTGTGGAGTCAGATCCTGGCACTCCAATGTCCCAGGAGGACTTGGGTGACTGTGTAAAGTCCCTGGTAGCACATGAGCTGATCCTACCTTCCCGCCACTGCCTCCAGATACTCTGTGGATATCCCCTTGGACAAAACTGTCGTCAACAAGGACATCTTCAGAGACCCTGCTCTGAAACGCAAGGCCCGACGGGAGGCCAAGGTCAAGTTTGAAGAGAGGTAAATTAGGGTTTGGTGGTGGGGTATGGTGTCACTAATTCCCATGAAGGAGGTTTTGTCTCTTTATTCTTCTTCTCATTGGTGACCTCTTTTCCTCTCTAGGTACAAGACCGGCAAGAACAAATGGTTCTTCCAGAAGCTGCGGTTTTAGATCTTTTTTGTTTCCGTCATTAAAAGTCAAAAAAAGATCCGTGTCTTCTGCCTGTTGCATGTGTTATTAATCTGGGAAAGGAGGACAGTCATGAGATGAAGCACGAGGGAGTGAGGGGCTGCGGGAAAGTACAGAAATATAAAAGCTAAATCTGCCGGTGTGGTTGTCAGCCCGAGCACTGGTCCGAGTCTCACAAGGGGTGAAGTGTGATCCACTGCACTGCTTCCTGGGAGGGCCCCTGCTGACACTTTGCGGTGCAGAGCTTTTTCCACCATCCCTGGCTTCAGCTCACACCTAGAGAACCTGAGCCACCTGCCACCACAGCCAGTTGTGACAACCAAAGGCCCCTCTCAGTGGGTGGGCACGGGCTACCTGGGGTTGAGAACTAACCTGAGGTTCTCAAACCTTGCAGTGGTGGTTTGACAAACTGGAGTCCCTCCCTGTGGTTTAGATTTAGGTGGAGAATCTCTAGCTCATTCTCTGGTAACACTGGTTCTCCGATGAGGACCACACGGAAAGGAACGGAGGCTCAGAGCAGCCGTTCCTAGTGGGACCAGGGAGAGGTCCCCTAACATCCTGGCTGGCAGAGACTGGCAATGCTAGGGAAGTATGATTCAAGGGGCGTGGGATACTTGGGACTCTGTTTTACAGGTGAAATAGGCTCTCCAGCTGAGCTGGTTCTAAGTCACTAGAAGAAACTAGGGTTCTGGGGCCTGTTGGCCAAGCCTGAGGCACTCGGCACACTTCCACCTGGGGTGGGGAACCCTGAAAAAGAGGCTCAATAAGTTCCTCTTGGTGGAAAAACCCTGGACTAGGTGAAAAGACTAGGAAACATCACTTCTTGTACTTTCATTTTGGCTCCTCACCTTTAACTATTGGACATCTCTTACTGAGACACTCCTGTTAGGTTGTCTACTCAGTCACAAATGGAAAGGAATTTAAACTCCTTTGACTAAAAGTTCAAATTCTTGCACTGGCTGGTGTAGCTCAGTAGATTGAATGCAGGCCTGCAAACCACAAGGTCACCAGTTCGATTCCTTGTCAGGATACATGCCTGGGTTGTGAGCCAGGTCCCCATTTGGGGGTGAGCAATGTGTATCTCACACATTGACGTTTCTCTCCTCTCCCTTCCCATCTCTTAAAAGTCTCACTCCACCTCAAAGCACAAGTTCAAATGTCCAACCAGGTTTTGGCTACATGCTTCACTTTCTATAATATGACACTGGGCAAATGTTTATAGTAATGTGCTTCAGAAGTTTAGAATCTCATCTGTAAAATCAGTGAAGTAGAACTAAGAGGGGTTGTTTTAAAGATTAAATTTAGGCTTTGGGACCATGTGAGAGGCAACCACACACTGATGTTTCCCTCTCTCCCTCCTTTCCCCTCTCTGTATAAATAAAATCTTTTTTTTTTTATTTAAAAAATAAATACAGATTGAGTTTAATTCATGCAAAGCAGAACCAGTACTGGGCACTAAATAGCTCTCAACAAATTAGGTATTATGACAGCTTTGTGAACTTGATGGAGATTTGTTCTGGTTGCATTTGTCATTCAATTGTTTTACCAATGTCTACATGTGCCTGGCAGGATTTTGGGCTCTAAGGAAATAACAAATCAAACAAAATTCTACCAATGGCCCGCTGCTGGGATTGACAGGATATGAACGATTGATTGGGGCCAGAATTCAGTTTGCATTTCGAAAGGTAGCATCCAGCTGAGGCTCATAGCTGAGCGAGGTCAACCTGGAGACCAGAAAGGCTCCTCCTAGGGGTGGGGAAAAACCAGCTGGGGGCGTGTGAACAGGAAAAGGGCAGGGATTTATCTGAAATGAAAGTGGAAGCAAAGAGCCTGCAGGCAGAGCCATTCGAACTGCATCTCACTGCATCTCAGAAGGTAGACGGGAGACTTCAGTCTGGTGGGTTCTGCCACTTTGTCTCCAGCTCTGAAGACACGGCTCTGCCAACCAGATCCCAGACCCATGTCAGTGACTGAAGATGATGTAAGTGAAAAGGACGGTGTTGGGGGTCGGGAGAAGCAGAGGAGCACTCCTCTTGGCAGGGTGGGTGGCCAGTCCACCTGCTAGAGCTGCTGAAAGTCTAGGGAGAAGCCTGGCTGGGTTTTCTGCTCCCCTGTGGAGTTAGTCCCCGACTCAATGCCTCAAAGACAATTCTATAGCCCGCACTTTGGAAGCTGATGAATTCCTTGTGTGAGTGCATTTTCTGGAGAGAGAATTCATAGTTTTTGTTAGATACTCAAAAGAATTCTGTGAACTATAATTTTAAGAATTGTAGGCCCTGGCTGGGTAGCTCAGTTGGTTAGAGCTTTAACCCAATACACCAGGGTTTCAGTTCAATCCTCACTTGGGGCACATACAAGAGGCAACCAATGAATGCACAGGCCGGTGGAGCAACAAATGGACGTTTCTCTATGTGGGGTCAGTACATTTTTTAAAAATCTTTTTTAGAAAAGACAAAATGATAAACCCATGAGTGCATAAATAAGTAGAACAACAAATTGATATTTCTCTCTAAAAATCAATAAAAATAAATAAAAGAATTGTTCTAATGACAATTCTAAACATTTAAGAAATGCTCACATTCTTACATCCTGAGATCTTCCCCAACAAATCCTGCCCCTCCTTGCATCTCAACCTTGGGCCCTTCCCCAGTTCAGAGGAAGAAGTGTACCTCCTCTGAGAGTTAACCTCCTCTACCTGTTATGCCACCATTTCCTGGCCTGGGGATGCCCCGACTCATGCCAGACTCAGCTCTGGGAGGACTGGTCCCTGGTCTGGCCTGTTCACTCTCGCGATCCTCAGAGCCTAGCGCAGTCACAGGCATGCAGTAGACACTCAATAAACAGCTGTTGGATGAATGAATCTCATCCCCTCTCCAGTTTCATTCATCTTTCCTTCCCTGATAGCACCCTGTTACAAATACGCTGATCTCTCACCTAGGAATTTTCATTTGCCCTTTACCTGTAATATGAAAGACTACGGCTCTAGAGCCAGCCCGCCTGGTTCTGAATCCTGGTTCCTGCAACCGTGTGGCCCTAGACAAATTATTATTCACTCTAAAGCTGTCATCTAAGCCTCATTTCCTTATCTATAGGATGAGAATATAGTCCTGGCCAGGTGGCTCAGTTGGTTGAAGCGTCATCTCATACATCAAAAAGCTGGTGGTTTAATCCCCGGTAAGGGCACATACGTAGGTTGTGGGTTTGATCTGTGGCCAGGGTGCAGAGGGCAACAACCAATCAATGTTTCTCTTTATTTCTCTCTATTCCCCCCTCTCTTTCTCACAAATAAATACACATATCCTCAGTTGAAGATTTTTTAAATGTTTAAAAAATGAGTTCTAGCAAAGCTTCCCTATAAGAATACTTAACTGCAAGAATTAAACTAGATAATCCATAAATCGATACAGTAAAGATACTGCTTGGCGCTTCCTATGCACTAAATACATGTTTGTTATTGTTACTGTTATCACCACCCTCTTCACAACCCTGTTCCCCAGGACCATCTTTTTTTTTAAATTTTTATTTTAGAGAGAGGGGAAGGGAGGGAGAAGGAGAGGAGAGAAACACTGATCAGTTGCCTCTTGCACGCCACCAAATGGGAACCCGACCCGCAACCCAGGCATGTGTCCTAACCGGGTACCTTTCATTTCACAGGCTGGCACTCAATCCACCGAACCACACCAGCCAGTGGGGAGGACCACCTTGATTCACCCCCACCTCAGGCCTACCTGTCTGCTAAAACTCCTTTAAAGAGCCTTTCTGTATTAAAAAGAAAGAAGGAAAGTGGGTTCAGAAAACTATTTTTTGTTTTAATCACACTAAAGTCATTATTGAAAGACAACCTTTATTAATAACATCTTGGTGTCTATCTTCCCAGAGATTTTATGCATTAATAAATATCCTTATGAATTAAAACTTATTTTTTATTTTTTAAAGATTTTACTTATTTACTTTTTATAGAGAGGGGAAAAGGGAAGAAAGAGAGGGAAACATCAGTGTGCAAGATACATTGATCAGTTGCCTCTCCCACGCCCCCTACTGGGGAACCTAGCCAGCAACCCAGGCATTGTGTCCTGATTTGGAATCGAACTGGTGACCTTTTGGTTCACAGATCAGCACTCAATCCACTGAGCCACACCAGCCAGGGATGAACTAAGACTTTTTAAATGGACAGACTAGGCATCCTACTTTATACACAGTTTTATATTTTGCTCCTTTGTCTGATTGTGGGCACTTTTCCATGCTGCTAAATGTTCTTCATTGATGTCTTTTAATTGCTACGTAGTATTTTATATTTATTTGGCTATTCCTCTGTGGTTGGACATGTTCTCTTTTTTTGTTGTAAACAAAGCTACAATAATAAGAATTCTTGTACATGAACTTCTGACCATTTCCTTATGATAAGCAGAGTTTGTGGAGTTTTTTTTCCTCAGTCTCAATGGTCTTTTTTTCATTCTTCATCTTAGTTGGCCTGTTTAAGCACTTGGCCCAGCTGCAAGCTCCTCCTCCTCCTTGAAATCTCTCCTTATTTTTCACACATCACCTCTCAGGTTTCTCTAGCAACTCCTCAGCATTCTTCTTGGCTGGTTCTTCCTTGTTCTCCTGACCTCTTGGTGTGGGGTGCCCCAGAAATCAGCCATTGGACCTCTTTTTCTGACTACACCCACACCCCTGCTGCTCTCATTTAGTTTCATGACTTTATTTATTTTTTTAAGATTTTATTTATTTATCTTTAGAGGGGAAGGGAAGGAGAGAGGGAGAGAAACATCAATGTGTGGTTGCCTCTTGTGTGTCCTCTGCCGGGAACTGGCCTGCAACCCAGGCATGTGCCCTGACCGGGAACCGAACCGCGATCCTGTGGTTCGCAAGCTCGTGTTCAATCCACTGAAACACACCACAGCCAGGGCTAGTTTCATGACTTTAAATCTCTCTGCATAGATACTTCCCAAATTTATACTCCCAGCCTAAACCTCTTCCCTGAATGCTAGATTGGTAGAAGAAGCTGCCACTATATGTCTCGACTAATGTTGAACAGGCACTTCACACTGAACATGTGCAAAATAACCCCCTTTCTATCCAAAACCTCTTCCACCCACAGTCTCTTCCATCTCAGAGAATGGATTTTCTTCCCTCCAGTTTCCAAAACCTGCTCAGATCCAAAAGCTTAAGAGTCATCCCAGACTCCTCTCTCTCTCCCACATCCTATTTCCAATCTATCAGCAATTACAGTCTATCTTGACTTTTTTTTTTCATTTTTATAGACTCTTTACTACTCCTCACCACCTCTACTGCTACCACCTGGTCACTAACATCACTCACCTGGATACTGCAATGGCCTCCTCAGTGATCTCCCTGCCTAGGCCAATTCCCCACACCTGTCTGTTCACGTAACAGCCAGGGAATTATGCTAACACTTATGCCTGCCTATTGCTTCCTACGTCACGTCGAGTAGAAGGCCCTGCATGATCCCACCCGATTTCCTCTGTGACTTCATTTCCAACCCCTCTTTCTGACTCCCTCAGTTCCAGCCACACTGCCCTCCTTGCTATCCCCCGAATACAGCTAACAAACTCCCACTTCAGGGCCTTTGCACTTGCTGTTCCCGCTGCATGGAACTCCTCCCACATTTACGCATGGCTTGCTCCTCCTCCTCCTTCAAGTATATGCTGAGCTATCTCCGTGAGGCCTGTTCTTATCACCCCACTCAAAACTGTCCTCCAACATTCTCTGTCTTCCCTTCCCTGCTTTGTTTTTATCCATAGCACTTATCATTAACACAATACACATTTTACTTAGTTATTCTGCTTATTGTCTGGCTCACCCCCTAGAATTTAAACTTCACAAGGAAGTTTCATCTGTTTTGCTCACTTCTGTGGCCTCAGAGCCTAGGACAGGGCCCGGCAAATGGCAGATGTTAACTGTTGAGTGAATGAGTGAGTAAGCGAGTGAGCAGTGAGCCAGTGTCCTCCTGGTGGCCCTCTCCTCTCAGCTCCGTTTCGTCCCTCTTCCTCCGTTGTGCCTGACCCTCCCCAGGCCTGGCCCTGGCGCTGCTCATCTCTGACCACCTGACCATGCCTGCTGTTTCTTCTCTGCATTCTCTCCTGACTCCTGACCATGTCGCCTGGAAGAGCACATTTTTAAGGCTCTTTTCCTCAGAAATATCTTCCATCCTCTTGGCTTCGACCATCAGCACATGCTGTTCCAACCCAGGGTCCTACCCACCAAGTCTTGTCCCTGCCCTGTGTCTTCAGTAGCCTTGGGTTTGACTGACATTGGCCCATTAGTCAACCTTGATGCATCTCAGGGTCCTCATCCATAAAACGGAGTTTATCAAAATAGAAAACACATGACATAGCACTTACGTGCCAGGCACCACTTCCAAACGAAATTAAATACAGGTGGAAACAGCTATTCTGCCCATTTTATAGGTGAGGAAAGCGAGGCACAGAGAGGTGAAAAACAAAACTTGCAGTAGTAACAGGAGCTGATGTAAACCCCGGAGGGCTGGCCCCAGTTTGTGCTCCTAACCATTGTGCAAAAACTGCCTCCTGACACTCCCGCGATGAGATGAGCGTGGGTAGCCTGAGATTTTACCTTACGAGGTGGTGAGGATCTAAACTCAGCAACTAAGGCAGAAGAATGAATGTGTGCGGTTAAAAGTAACCTTACATCGTGGCCTTACCCCAAAAGCATCCAGAATTTAGTCTCTCAGTGAGCTCAGTGCAGAGTGGACTGCAGTTTGTTTCAGTTGAGCTTCAGATGGACAGTGGCTTGCCTTTAGAGACCATGCTGTCTTGTTGTGTAAATAAATAGTCTGTCTAGTTGAATTCAAGTGACTACAATTGGCCTGTGTTGTCGTTAAGAGGGTCCTGGAAGAGACAAGTGTCAGTTGGGAGTTGGAGACAGGAGGCAGTTCTGTGATAGTTAAATGACCCGGTGCCCAACTCTGCCCGGCACTTAGCAGGCCTGCCTCTTTCTTTGCCCGCTGGGTCAATGGCATTATACCACACTCTGGGATGCCGAGGTCTGCCACCTGGCATCATCTCTCCCGGTTATTCCCCTCTGTCTCCTTAATGCAAACACCCACAGAGTCGGGGGGGGGTGCTTTACCTGTGAAGCGTATTCACCCACTCCTTTGTGCCTCCCGAGGGAGCCCCAGGTCAGCTCCTGTCCGGTCAGTGGAAACTGGAGATGGGGAGCCCCTGCTGCTTGCTTCCTTCATTCCACAGCTCCCGCCCCAGTTCCCCCTGCCACCGCCAGTGCAGCGGCCTCGCTTCCACAGCACATCCGGCACCTCACTCCTCCTTTCGGAAACCTCCCCTACTCCCCATTTCCTGCTGGTATCACATCTAAACTCTCCGGATTCAATTTTTCTGTAAAATACTCTATCAATGAAGCTACTATTTATTTTTATTCAACTATTCATTAAATAGCATTGCCAATTACCAGGTTTTCAATGATGTAGCATTAGATCAAGATTGAGAGCAGGCCCTGACTGGCGTGGCTCAGTGGGTTGGACAGCATCCTGTGAACTGAAAGGTTGCTGGTTTGATTCCCAGTCAGGGCACATGTCTGGGTTGGCGTGGGGCACATGCGAGATCCAATCAGTGGTTCTTTTGCACATCAATGTTTCTCTCCTTCTCTTTCTCCCTCCCTTCCCTTCTCTCTGAAAATAAATAAATAAAATACTTTAATTAAAAAAAGATTTAAAGCAGAAGTAAAAAGAGGTTGGACTGTGGACTGAATCCAACCCACTAATATATTTTATTTTTCATATATTTTTTAAACATGGAGCCATATTTTTCAAATAAAAGTCCAGATTTCTGGTTTTCCTTAAAAATCAGAAGATAAGGGACACTGGGACCTCATTCCCACGTGGGAAATCTCTGTTAGAGCTCAGAGGTTGCCACTTTAGCAGGGACGTGCTCTCCTGGGTCGGAGTCCCCACCACTCCCTGTCACCCTACCCTGGCTCCCTCAACTCACTGATGTCACCTCATTGGCCCTTAAAGGTATCATGTTTACAATCCCTTGTTTACAGAAATATAAAGAATGAGGTATATTTTTCACTAGTCATAAAACAGCATCATTCAAGCCCTGATTTTTCTCTGCTTAAAATAAAGTGAATTCACTGAATGTCTTCAACGCCCTCTGTTATATGCTTCCATCCTATTATTTATTCACTTCATTCACTCAACACACATTTGCCCAAAGCTTGCTTTGTGCCAGGGACTCCACAGAGCACTGGCGACACAGAGAGGGCCAGGACAGAGGCCTGTCTCCCTAAGTGAGTTCACACGTAGACTTGGGTTGACCTTATTTACCAGGCTTCCCAACCACAGGGCGATCTCTGCCAGCTAATGTCTGCTCCAACCCACAAACAAAGGTGCATTTATCCGCATCCTTGGTGTCGTTCCCCGGCTCGTGTTGTCAGCGCTCACTCGCTGTCTCCCTCCCTGCTCCAAATCACTCCCATCCTGAAAGGCTGCTTGGAACAGAGGAAAGGGTGCAGGCAGCTAAGGGACACGCTGGGAGGGGTGGGGTAAATTGCTCCCCGACTCTGGGTTTAATTTCTTCACCATAGAGAACAAATTTGCGGCGAGGAGTCAGACTGCCTAGGACTGAATTACTTCTGGCAAGTCACTTAACCTCTCTGAGCTTCGGTTTCCTCATCTGTTAAATAAGGATAAGGGGGTATTTATCCGATGGGGCTGTTGGAAGAACCGAGTGATATAACCCATATAAATGGCTTAGCACAGGTGTGCTCCCTCTTGGGAGCACGCATGCACCTTTCTGTCCCTCTCTGGGCTTCCCCTCTGGGCGCTACTTTTGCCTTTCTCTCTCCTGAGCTCCATGGGCCTTAATTCGGCCTCTGTAACTTGTTTCCTGAGTCTATGCCACCCAGCTGGCTCAATTCTACTACATCTATACCTTTCTAAATAAACTTTCTCCTGTAATTCGAAAAAAAATTAAAGATTTTATTTATGCATTTTTAGAGAGTGGGGAAGGGAGAAAGAAAGAGAAACATGAATGTGTGACCGATCAGCTGCCTCTCGCACGCCCACCACAGGGGTCCTGGCCCACAACCCAGGCACGTGCCCTGACCAGGAACTGAACCAGTGACCTTTTGGTTCACACAGGCTGGCACTCAATCCACTGAGCCACACCAGCCAGGACCAAAAAAAAATTTTTTAATTAAAAAAAATGGCTTAGCACAATGCCGGACATGTTAGTGCTTAATGCATGTTAGCTAATAGTATTATGACATCTTGCAATTCTAAGCACTCACTGCTCCTCCAGAGGCCTCGCTGGCTGAGTTAACCCCTTTGTGACTGTCCCTCTTCTGGACTCCAAACCAGTTGTGTGACTGTGCGCAGTCTTGGGCAGTTTTGCACAGGCCTGTGGGCTTGCCTTCCACTGCCCTGTGTCAGTATCCAGGACCTCACAGCAGGAGCTCCACCAGTGTTTGCTACACTCTAGGTCTCAATAACAAACCAGCCATGGCTGCTACAAAGGCTCCCACCCTTCAGAGGGTGGCTGAGGCCACCAAGTTCTAAGTAGAGGCGGACCAGGACCAGCTCAGGGCCCAATAAAGGGGTTGGGTTGTTCTTGGGCTGAACGTCAACCCTGATCCTGGAGCATCCAGAATAGGCACCTGGATGCCTATTCTATAGGGATGAACCCCTGTCCCTGGGCTCATTCCTTGCCCAGGAAGGCCAGTGGATATTTGGTCGTTCCCCTCTCCTCTGATAGGCAGCCTACAGAGGGAGTCTATTCTACTCCATTCAGAAGGAGCAGACCAAACTAAAGATGAAGCTGCAGCAGCTGCAGAAGCTGAAAGAGGAGCTCCGGAACTGCCCCCAAGACAAGGTAAGCTGGGAGAAGGGCTGTAGCCTCGTAGAAAAAGCTGGAAAGTTCTTAGTTTCATTCTGGCTCAGCCACTTCTTGCTGTGTGACCTCGAGGATGTTACTTGAACTCTCTGAATCTGTTTCTTCATCTGTAAAGTGGAGCTGGCTGCCTCACAGCCTTGTGCAAGGACAAACTAAGATCTTGTGTGTAAAGTGCCAGAACAGGCTTGACCTGCTTTCATCCGCTCACTCATCCGGCTCTTCCCTTGCACCCAATAAATGTATTCACCCCTGTACTCAGTATCAGTCACATGGACCTGGAAACGCTTTCTTCCTGGGACAAAGAGGGGAACTCTCGCACCCTTGAAGGCTGCATCGGCCTCCCCTCCCCCATCTCCAGGTCCCCTTCCCAAAGCCTGAAGTCCCCCTGGTGTTCCGAGGACACACTCAGCAGGGCAGGGAAATGCCCAAGTCTCTGATTTCCAACCTGAAGATCTGCTACCCTCTGCCTGGAGGCTCAGCTCTGGTCACCTTCGATGACCCCAGCGGTGAGCTCTCTGGGAAACGTTGGGAGGGAGGCGGGGAGGCTTCTCAGTTCTGATCCTGCTCCTTCTACCCAGTGGCCGAGCAGGTGCTGCAACTAAAGGAGCATAAGATTGACCTGGAACAGTGCCGGCTGCGGGTGCAGGTCCAGCCCTTGGAGCTGCCCATGGTGACAACCATCCAGGTGACAGAGTGGCAGAGTCCTGGGACATGCAGGGGTGACGTGCACCTGGGCACCGATGGGTAGGGGTGTTGTGCCTGGGACCATTCCTACTTGCGTACCCCTAGGTGTCCAGCCAGATGAGTAGCCGGAAGGTGCTGGTCAGCGGGTTTCCTCCTGGGCTCAAGCTGAGTGAGGAGGAGCTGCTCGACAAGCTGGAGATCTTCTTCGGCAAGACCAGGAACGGGGGTGGGGACGTGGAAACTCGGGAACTGCTGTGTGGCGGCGCCGTGCTGGGCTTTGCTAAGGACGAAGGTGAGGGCCCTACCAGGGAGACTACTGCAGATGCATCAGGCCCTGGGGGAGGAAAGCCCTTGATGCTAAAGGTCTACCCCTCCCTGTCCCTGCAGTGGCCCAGAACCTGTGCCGGATTGGCCAGTTCACAGTGCCAATGGGTGGGCAGCAGCTCCCTCTGAAAGTCTCTCCCTACATGAGCGGAGAGATTCAGAAGGCAGAGGTAAGTAGGAAGGTGGAGATTGGGCCATGCAACCTGTCTGCCTGCCAGAAGCTTGCCCAGAGAATATGAGCCCCCAAACCCCACTGGCCTACCAACTGCCAGCCCCTCCAGGCCTCCTGCCCCACCCTGTGCTCCCATGGGCATTGCTTGCTCCCCTCTGCCCCTGGCCCCTGACCCTTGGGAGCCTTTGCCCATCTCCCAACTCCTCTTCCAGGTCAGGTCCCAGCCAGTGCCCAAGTCAGTGCTGGTACTCAACATTCCTGATGTCCTGGAAGGCCCAGAGCTGCATGACCTCCTGGAGATCCACTTCCAGAAGCCCACCCGTGGAGGAGGGGAGGTGGAGGCCCTGACAGTCGTGCCCCCAGGACAGCGAGGACTGGCGCTCTTCACCGCTGTGGAGTCGAGCTAGGAGCCTGCCCTCCTCAAACTGGGCTGCGGCCGGGGGCACCAGTCAACAGCGGGCAGGGACTCCGGGTTGCAAAATGCAGCCCCAGAACAGTAAAAGTGTCTGTGTGGTATGATCTTCTTCCTCATTTTATTTCATGAAAGGAAACTTGATTTGGACATGGAAGGGGGTGGGGGGGGGGCAGAAACCCTAACTCTCCACCATCAGCACTGGTTTTTCACCAGCTCACCTTCCCCTCCACTCTTAAAAGGCAGCATCCAGGAACAGGGTTTGGCTTTTTATTGACACAAACACAAAAGGCAGCTTCGGTAATGGGGTGGGGTACACAGAAGCAGAAGTCGCACTTCACATCATGTAGGCCTCACTTAGACAATGAAGAGGCTGAGCCCTCCCCACCACCTCCCATTGGCAATGGCTGGGGCAATGACCCTTCTTAATTCCAGCTTAGAGAGCAGAGGGCGTGACACCCCTACCCGAGGAAGTCCCTGCTTTGGTTCTAGCGGCCCAGGTCCTGAACCCGCCCCCGCCCCCCACCCCCACAGTTTACTCCCCTGCTCCATCTCCCCGCCCATGTAAACAGAGCTTGGGGCTGAGTTGGAAAAGGTGCCTCCCTGCTCCAAGAAGGCAGGGGGCAGGGAGCCTCCCGTGACCGAATGGGGATGTGCTTTAATTTTTGCTTTGGTCCCAGAACAAGAAACAGCATTGCCTCCCAGGGCTCTGGCTATAAATGCCACACTTATCGGCAAGGCTGAGAAAACTCCCCCACCTCTTTCTCTTCAACTACTGATAGAGAAATGACAGCCTCAGAGACAGACAGGACATGGCAAGGAACCCCGGAGGCGAGGGGCTGCCCCCTCCCGGCCCCCAACCCCCGACCCTGGCACACACACAGATTTTTGGCAGTGTCGTGGGACTGGGGAGCAGCAAAACCCCAGCTCCACCCGAACAAGAAAGGCACTGGGGAGTACCGGGGTGGAGGAGGAGGTGTGAGACAGGGACCCCCCTACATACACAAGCACAGGTTTTCCATTGCTAAGGCACTGAGAACAAATCCAGAGAACTCAGTGAAGGGGGGGCTCTGCGTCCCTCCCTGGGGGAGCAGGTGTGATTCCTGCCCTCGTTGTAAGAGGCAACCTTGGTTAAGAGTGGCAGCAAACCGGGAGGTGGAAGAAACCCAATTGTGCTTAAGAAGTTGGGGACAAGAGGACGAGGCCATGCAACGAGGCAAGAGGGTTCACAGGTGGGCACTGGTCGGCCTGGGGTTGAAGGGACACTAGGGCGAAACAGGGACATGCTGGACTCACACAGATTGGCCCCATATCCTGAGCTGACATTTCAATTCTTTGGGGAGGCAGTGGGGCGGGGGCGGGAGAGGAGGGGGAGGCGGAAGCACGCAGAACAGGACGGGAAGGGATTGGCTAGCCTTGGCACGAAAGCAGCACAACAGGCCCAGGGAAAGGGTGGGGGCAGGAAGCAGCCGGTCTCCCTCTGACCCTCCCTGTCCCCTTGGCAGGGCCCAGACATCCAAGTGGTCACTTCCCACCCTCTTCAGAAGGCAGGAAGGAGGGAGGGGGCAGCCTCGGTTACAGAGAAAGAATAGGGCAGGGGAGAGGTCATCACCACAGAGACCTTGGGGAGAGAGAGAGCAGAGCATTATGACAGAAGACAAAATTCAGAGGGTTTGGCGGTCCACGTAAATGGCTTCCCAGCTTCTCTCTTCCCGGGTCCCAAGGGTCTCCCAGCCCCGCCCTAGTTCTCTTTCTCTGGCCCAGGTACCAAAAGGACTTTGCCCACATTTTTCTTCTCCTGCATCTGCTTCATGGCATCCACCACCTGGAGAAGAAGACAAGACCCTGCTCCCAGTGCCATCCAGCACCCCCCCATCCCGAGAGCCAGCCTAAAGGAGGAGGCTCTCCTCCTCCTCCCAGGACCCCCACCGCTGGGACCCCAGCCTCCCAGAGCCTGCCCAGGCCCTCTCAGCACAGCCACCACAG
The DNA here is from genome assembly GCF_014824575.4 of Sturnira hondurensis. NCBI lineage: Eukaryota > Metazoa > Chordata > Mammalia > Chiroptera > Phyllostomidae > Sturnira > Sturnira hondurensis. The sequence goes on along the minus strand of NW_028094263.1, from coordinate 124,185 downwards.
CCGCGACACTCCACTCACCTTTTCGAAGGGCCACACGGAGTCAATGTGGGGTTTGATGCGGCCCTGGTTGTACAGGGCCAGGAGGCGGGCCACCACACCGCTGACCAGCTCTACCTCGCCGTCCAGGTAGCCCAGGTGGTAGCCACACACGGCCCGGTTGGCCGGCAGCAGCTGCAGGGCTGTCACGCTGAACTGGTTCCACCACGTGCGCGCCAGGGCCATCAGGTTCCGCTTGGGGCCTGTCAGCAGGTTGGCCATTCCTGAGAGACAGGGAGGCCCGGCCCGTGAACCCAGGTGCCAGGCACATCCCTGCGTATCTGGACGCATGTTCATCAGCCCCCGAGGGGCCCCTTACAACCATCCACACCGTGCCAGGGTGTGCCAGGGCGTGCCAGGGTAACCCCTCGCCTGCAGGCGACCAGGCCCAACAAGACTCCAGCTAACTTCAAAGTGGTCCTAATCTTTACATATTTATTTTCATGTATGTGAAACAGATATTTTAATTTTTATTTTTCGATTATGATTTATATTCAATATTATTTGGTATTCGTTTCAGATGTATGAAACTCATTTTTTAAATGGAAATGCAGCTTGCCCAAGAAGCCCAGGAGGGTAAGACAGAGGAAGGCAGATATTGCATCGGGAATAATCCCCAAACAGCAGCCCAGAAAGAACACAGAATTTACTACGATTCACGTGAAAGGTTGTGAAGGAAAAGGACAGTAGCTGCGCCCCAGAGGCAGCGATCTGAATGCAATGTCCAGGCTGCCAACCTTCTTTTTCAAAAGATTTTATTTATTTATTTATTGCAGAGAAGGGAGGGAAGGGAGAGAAACATCAATGTGTGGTCACCTCTGGCATGCCCCCTACGGACCTGGCTCACAACCCAGGCATGTGACCTAGCCTAGGATTTGAACCTGCAACCCTTTGGTTCATAGGCCTGCACTCAATCCACTGAGCCACACCAGCCAGGGCCAGGCTTCTTCACTCACAAGCCTTGGGCCCCTATATCCGCTCTGCTTCCCCTAACTCCCCCTCTCTGTCCCTGCCACTGACTCACCGTAGGTGATCAATTTGCCCATGGGTTTGAGGAGGTTGTAGCCCTTGGCAGTATCCGACCCACCCAGAGGGTCCATGACAATGTCCACACCTGTCAGGGAATAAGGGGGCCCAGGAACAGCATTAGAATCCCCCAGTCTGGAAACCCCCTCTCTGGCCCATGCCACCCCCGGCCCTGACCCCACCTTTGGGGGAGATCTTCTTGATCTCATCCACATAGTCGGTCGTGTGGTAGTCAATGGGGTGTGTGACCCCATTCTCCTTCAGCACCTCATGCTTGCTGGCCGAGGCCGTTCCGAACACCGTCACATTCTCCACCGTCCGGCACAGCTGCAGGGCAGCCATACCCACACCCCCTGCAATGAGACATTTCGTAAGGAGGGGCTACAGAGTCCCCCAACCACCACTCTCCAGTCTTGCATCTCAAGAACTGAGCCCATCACCCTCATTTTGCCTGGGTTCATTTGGAGGCTTTCTGCCCTCATCTTATGTCCAATTTCTGTGGTTGAGAATTGGGGGAAGGGTGGCTGACTCGGAAGGGGCGCTGGGCGAGGGCACGTTGCTATGGATAGCACACCAGGCTGGACCTGGTGCCTGAATGTTGCCACAGCAACAATCCTGCAGAGGCCTTGGTGCCATAGGCCGAGGCAGCCCCTGTTCCCATGACAACAGTCCAGACATGCTGCAGAGAAAGGGCCTAGAAGAACTCGGGAGAGGTAAGGAGCAGGGCTAAAGGGAAGGGGCCTGTTACCTGCAGCCATGTGTACCAAGACGCTGTGGCCAGGCCGCAGGTTGCCAAAATCAAAGAGGACCATGTATGCTGTGATGTAATTGACCAGCAAGGCTGCAGCTTCCTCAAAGGTCATGGCCTCAGGCATCAGGAAGGTCTGGGCCGAGGAGACAGTCACCTCCTCCTGCCACATGCCCGACCGGATCAACACCATCACCCGGTCCCCAACCTTGAAGAATGGAAGAGGAGTGTGATTCGGTCACTCATTCATTCACCCACTGGCAGTTTATGATTTTATGTTGTGTACAAGGTCCTCTTCCTAGGAATGAAGTAGCAGCAGCAGCAGCAGCAGCCGTACAATTTACCTTTATTGAGTGCTTACCAAGGTCCAGGCCCTACTGTAAGTGCCTCACATACAAACATATAAACATGCCAGCTCTTTGAGGTAGATACTATCCTTAACTCCACCTTACAGATCTTACACTCCACTATTGTGTAAGGTCCCTGATGTGAAAAGCTTACAGTTATAGCAGCGTAGATGTAGTGTTAAAGACATCAGACTGCTTCTGTTAAAAAGAAAAAAAAAGGCCCCACTGTTTACTGGTGATGTGACTTTGGGCAAATAAATAATTACTTAACCTTTTTGAGCCCCAGTTTTCCTATCTGTAAAATAGGGCAGATGTGAGGGTTAAACAACAAAAAATCGTTTAGTGATTTTTTTTGGCCAAATGTGGGCCACATAGTGGATACTTAGTAGTGTTAGCTAATAATAATGACAACAATAATGACAGGAACAGTAGCTAGGAGGGGAGGTCACCGATCCAGTAACTGAAGGAAGAGGGAGAATGTGGTCAGGGCCATATCTCAGCACAGGTAGAGATCTTGGAGGAGTTAGGGCTGGGTGTGGTCACCTCAGGCAAAGTGTCTGAGTCAGCACTGGGGGCCCACTTTTACCCAGAGGTAGGGGGAGGGACAAGGAGAGCCATATCACTCCTCCCACCAGGAAAATCCTCCCTCTTAGCCACCTACAGGAGAGCCCCCTTTCAGGAAGGAAAGGGGGCAAACAGAACAAAACCCTAATCTGGGCATTCTCAGGGGAAAGGAAGGCCTCTCCTCCCTCTCTGAAGAGCTGTTCTGGGACAGCTCAGGTCTTAGTCCCTGCCAGGAATGATGAGAATTCTGTATACTAATTAGACTTGGGATCCACAGGGAAGGAGGTTGGGACTCCCACACACATCCTTTTTCATGTCCTCAAGGCCTCACATTCCATTAATGAGGAGGACTGAGGGCAGGCTGGGATCTTTCCCTGTAAGCACTTGATCTGTGATGAGGTCTGGGGGAATGGAAGCAGTCCACCCCAGGACTCAAGGCTAATAGATCCTGCAATCACCCTGGAGGACTGAGGAAAGTGTAGTGGTCAGATTGGTTGGTAGCCAGTCACAGATCTGGCCCAGAACTAGGCTCCCCACTTACCCAGACTAAATGTCCACCCCTCAGCCCATCATAGAGCTGGGTCGGCCCTGATATCAGGATGCAGGGCAGGCTCTCCCCACAGAACACAGCCTCTTACAATCAGATTCTTGCCCTGGACAGGATATCCTGTATTTACCAAGTGGAAAGTGTGGGGAGGGGAGATTAGGTGGGTGACCTTCAGCATCAGCATGACCTATGACTCCCCCCCACTGAAAAAAAAATTCCTCGTAGCACCTTCTCAAGAGGGGATTATTTAGAAATCAGTGGAAGGGGTGGGGCCACAGGCGAATGCTTCTCTTTAAAGAAGAGATGTCTGCATGCACAATAAATTCAAGAATTCCAGCTCTGGGATCCAGGACTGGCAGGTCTGGCAAGAGAAACGCGGCATCTTAGAGGCCTTCTGTGGCAGGGCCCTAAACAAACAACGTGCAAAGGCTCACCCCAGATCTCTGAAAAAGCTGGTCATTCGGAACTCTCGGGTGTCCAGGGTTGTAGCCAAGATTAGTGATAAACGAAAAGGAGAAACAGACCGGCAGAGCTAGGCCAACCTGCTGTCGGTGCCACACCTCCTTACCCCAGTCCAAATGGGCACCGCAGGGGTTTCTGAGGGTCCACCACAGGAAGGGGGAGGCAGGTACTGCCCACCGGATGGTGTCCCCAGGGCAGCCATGGGGGTTGTGACTTGGTGGCTGAGTCACGGAGTAGAAGAGACTGCAATCACCTGAGACGGAGTCCAAAACAAAGATCCAGAGACCCAGTCTCGACTCCGTCCCTCTACCTCACCCCAGCCACCACCAAAATCAGACTGGCAACCTAGGGCCAAGTGGGCCGGTGGCGGCAGACTCCCTCTCTTCCATGATGGGAGTGTCTCATTCTTTTGGCCCCGCTCTGGGAGGGGCCGCCTCACACACCCACAGACCACGGGGCTGCATGTGACTAGGGCTCTGGCACAGCCACGTGCCCCCGCCCAACTCCGTCTACACAGCTCCTCCAGCTCCCTTGAGGAACGAGGCACCAACCGTCATTTAGGGTCACAGACCACAACTACCCGGGGAGTGTTTGGTGGGCAGGGGTACAGGTGCGGTGTTGTTGGGGATTGTGTGTGTGGAGCCGGGGTGGTGGGGGTGGAAGGTCATTTCGCGCATGCGCGTGGGCGCCTTATTGTTTTCCCCCCACACACCCACTACCACCACTGCCGCTTCTGGGCGTCGGCCACAATTAAAAATGGTTGGGAAGGGGACAATAACTCCGTCTCCACCCTCCCACCCGCAAATATAGATTCAGTTCTCCACTAGCCTCAGAACCCAGGCTCCTTTCCTACTACGCCTTCCATGCCGGTCTATCCAGTCCAGGTCCGTGCCAGTTTCCTCTGCCCTGCCACACCCCCGGCGCCCGCCCACTCCTGCCGCACCACCCAGTGGCCCGCACAGTCCTGCTTTGGGCTGGTCCGCTCACCTTACGGTCGTCGACTCCCTCGCCCACCGCGATCACGACTCCTGCTCCCTCCATGCCTGGGGTAAGGGGCAGAGGCGGCAGCCGGTCGTACAGCCCCTGCCGGGCCATAAGGTCTGCAAAGTTGAGCCCACAGGCCCGGACGCGCAGCGTCAATTGGCCGGGGCCAGGGGCCGGGGGTGCGGCCGGCCGGCTCTGTAGCTTCACCTTGTCGTAGCCGCCGAAGCCAGTGAGCACCAGGCAGCGCAGCGGCGGCTGCGAAGGGGCGGCGGCCCCCTCCGAGGCCGTAGGTGGCTGGGCGTCGCCAGCTGCTTCGGCATCCGGGGGCTGGGAAGAGGCATCTTCCGCAGCCCCTGTCTCGGCCGCCGCCACAATAGTGGCCACCTCTGCTACCTCTCTCTCCGCGGACATGACTGGGACTCCGGATCTTCGCTCACAGCTGGACCGAGTGTGCACAGCTGGGGAGGGCGGGGCGCGCGTCGGGAGGAGCTGCGGCTGCGGACTCGGAGCCGTAGGGGCGGGGGACGGGCCCGGGGGCGGGGCCTCGCGCGGCCCCTTAAAGGGCCAGGGCCACAGTTCCCGTGCTGCGGGCACGTGAAAAGTGGAGATGAGGGTGGACTGCGGACAGATACATGCGAGGGCATTCTATGAGGCATGTAGATCGCGATTTAATTCACATTCTTATTCATAATAAGCCTTGTGTAATTTAAAAACATGTTAAGGAGCAGTCTGAAGGACGACCCTAAAACCTGAGCAGACATCAGATCTCTGGGGAGCCAGCCGCTTGTGGACCGGAACCCAACTAAGTTGTTCCTCAGACCCTAACTGTACCCATTTGTGACCTGTTTCGTGTGGTCTCTAGCACTGGCAAACTTGGAGCAGAGAGATTGAGTCGTTAACACTTTCCATTTGATTTTGTTTGTTAAAGCACAGTCTCTCAATTTTCTCTTCTGTAAAATGGTGAAAATGTTGCTTGGTAAAGGGTAAAGATAAAATTAAATCGAGTATCCTAGATTCAAAGGCGCGCTTTTAAAAGGTAAAAGATGTCATATAAACGCAAACAGCGGCTCGATTATTGTTAGATTTCGATCAAGCCTTAAATAACTTAGAGCTTGCCTCTGGCTCCAGCAGGGCTGTGACTGGGCAATTGGATCTGCCTCTTCTTCACTCCCCAACTCCGTCTCCCCGTAGTATCCACCAGAGGACGCAGCTCCCCCAAAACTTTTCACCCTGCTCTTGGCTGAAGAAACTCATTCTTGCCTCCCCGCTAGTCCAGACCCGCCGTTAAGTCAAGATAGCCCCAGACTAGGCCATCCGTTGCCATGGGGACGGAAAGCCCTGACGTCACCACTTTCCTGGTGGGAGTATTGGGAGTTTGGACCCTCCTGACCCCAAGGCTCCCTGCCGGGACATGAGCATGGAGGAAGGAGACAGAACCCAAAAGGCTCCCTCCTTCTACCATCTCGTGCCCCTCCTGCTCAGGAAGTCGATGGTTTTCCCCGCGCGTGTCCGCACTAGCACACCAGCGTGCCCGCTCGAGCAAGCAAAAGGCCCGAGCTGCGGGCGCTTGCTGATCCCACCCTACCCTTCAGAACTTCGCCCGAGCTCCCCCCGCCCCCACCCGCAAAGAAGTCAAATCGAACAAATAGCCCGACTCGGTCTGCCCCAAACCGGCAAGGGCCCCTGGGATCACAAAAGCCCACTAAAATCTTGCTCTCAGGCCTTGGTTTCCAGGGGGTCCCCCATCCCCCCAACTCCCCTGAGCCCCGCCTCCCTGGCGCGCGGGCGGGAGGCGGGGCCAGGGGCGCGGCCGCCGGGCTGGGGGCGGGGCAGAAGGGGGCAGCGTCCCGAGGTGGGGGCTCGGCGCGGGCCCGCGAGATGCCGGTGTCGGCGACCCGAGTGGCTGCAGCTGCAGCGGCGGGGGAGGCAGCAGCGGGACCCAGGAGGGGGGCTGCGCCGCGGACCGGCGCGTAGCCGGGACCATGGAGGGCCAGAGCGGCCGCTGCAAGATCGTGGTGGTAGGGGACGCGGAGTGCGGCAAGACGGCGCTGCTGCAGGTGTTCGCCAAGGACGCCTACCCGGGGGTGAGGGACTCGCGTCTTGGCAGGGGGGAGCTGAGGCCGCGGGGTTGGCTGACTGGCGCCTGGGGCAAGGACAGAAATGGGTGTTGGGGTAAGCAGGGACGAGAGACAGGGGCTCAGGACCATGGGGTGGTGTTGGGGGCTCTGGAAGGACTGCAGAGGATTGGGATGGGAGGAAGTCAGGATCAGGGTGAGATGAATGGGATTTGGGGGAAGCAGAGGATCCCAGAGCGGGCGCTAGCGGGGTTTCTGAGGTCCTGGGCATCGGAGAGGGGGAAGAACTAGGGTCTGAAGGGGCTGGAAGAGGGTCTGAGAACCTAACAGATTCCCTGAGGGACCGCTCCCAGGGTCTCCCCTTTGCCCAACACCAGCCAACTTGTGTCCAGGGGCAGGGCTGGACGGAGTGTGGGAGTGAGGAGGGCATCTGTCTGGGGTGCAGACTGGAGGATCTCATCTTGACCAATCCGTGTCTGCAGAGTTATGTCCCCACTGTGTTTGAGAACTACACTGCGAGCTTTGAGATAGACCAGCGCCGCATTGAGCTCAACATGTGGGACACGTCAGGTAACCAACTCTCTGGGGTCACCCTGACTTCCAGGGTGACCCCACCCTGACCTCTCCTGTGGCTAGACCTTTAGGCTTCAGGTCAGTTCAGCCCATACATCTACTTCTAGGTGGAAGGAAAATCCATTTTCTGCTTAGAGCCAGGGAAACTGAGGCAGAGAAACTAAGGCATATGGTTTCTACATATGTCAGAAACTTGCTGACATATGTAGAAACCATGCCCTGAAGGATAAAAGCCCAGTATCCAATCCCTTCTGCTGGATTCTGCCTACCTGGGAAAGTTGAGAGAGAATGTTTGTTTTTTTAATTTGGGAACATGTTTTTTAGGAGATTGGACTGGGTTTCAGAAAGACATTTAGAATTTCTTTGGGTGTGGGAACTACTTCTCCAGACTGAACCATAGAAATTTGAGATCAAGTCCCCGGAGGATGGGAGAGCGCTCTGTCCCTTGTCTGAAAAGGAGGAGGGTTTTTATTTTTATTCTGGTCCCCTAGAGGTCATTACAAGATGTCTGTCAAAGCCCAGGAAGCACATGCAAATTTTTGTGAGAATGTCAAGAGATTTCATGAGCTTTCAATCTTTTTCTGAAAAGATTGAATGATTACTTTTTGAGAAACCCCTATGGAAGCAGAGAGCTGTTTTCTGCCATCTAACCTCCCTTCTGCCTGTCCCCGACTTGGAGAAACAGACTCCTTGATGGGTATTAATAACTGCTCTTTTCTATTCTCTGCTCCTAGCGTCTCTTGGCCAGCAATGCTAAGGTCTCCCCATTCCCTTCCAGGCCTTCCCCCCACTCATGACCCTGACCTGCCCTCTCCCCGCTGTCTTCCCTCAGGTTCCTCTTACTATGATAATGTCCGGCCCCTGGCCTACCCTGATTCAGATGCTGTGCTCATCTGCTTCGACATTAGCCGACCAGAGACACTGGACAGTGTCCTCAAGAAGGTGGGAGCCTGGGGAGGCAGGAAACTGGGGAGGTGGGGAGACAAGAAACCTCGTTCCCGACGTGCCTGACGCAACACGAGCCATCAGCTGGAGAGTGTGTGAAGCTCTCGTGTTTCCTGGAAATCAGTTCTCGGAGCTGGATAGGGCATCTGGGGGCGATGGGGGAGAGGAGGGAGAGGTACTCAAGAGATTTCTTAGCCACCCTCCCCATCTCCTTGGGCGTGGGAGCCTCCCATGGGCAGGATGAGAATGCTGCTCCTGGAGCTCAGGAAGGCCCTGTGGTCTCCTCTCCAGGCCCCTGTTTCCATGATAAAAGCCCGTGGTGAAAGGACAGAAGTCAGCTAAGGCAGCCCCAGTTCCCAGGTGGGGGAGGGGAGGGCTGAATCGGTCTGTTCCCAGGAACAAATTTGGGAAAGAGGGTGGGAATGGCCAAGCTCCAGGCTGGCAGACACTTCATGGCCCATGAATGAGAAGCAGGGCACAGACTGGACAGCCCCACCCGGGGCCCTCCCTTCCTGCTCCTTCTCGCACACCCGCACCCTGCTCCCAGCCCCAGCCCACCATTCCCACCTCCTCTTCACACAGGACAGTGCAGAGTGGTGTTGGTTTCTGCATGCCGTGAGGAAGGGCGGCCTCCTAGTGTGGAGCACAGTACACCATGCGCCTCCTTCTACCCCTCCGTAACTCTGTCTTCTTTCCCCAAATAGTGGCAAGGGGAGACTCAGGAGTTTTGCCCCAATGCCAAGGTTGTGCTGGTTGGCTGTAAATTGGATATGCGGACCGACCTCACCACACTGAGGGAGCTGTCCAAGCAGAGGCTTATTCCTGTTACACATGAGCAGGTGGGACCCTTGACCTTTGACCTCATCCCAGCCTAGATCTCCCACTTGGGACCCTCTCTGTTTCTGATTTGAAAATACCCTATTTTGTTCACCCCTTGTCCTGGCCTCTGTCCTCTGACCTGATGCCTTAACTGCACGCCCCCCCCCCCCCCCCCCCCCCCCCCCCCCCCCCCCCCCCCGCCCCCCCGGCCACCTTGCTGAGCTGCAGGCTACTCCTCATGACTTTCTTCATCTACTCCACCCATCCAGGGCACTGTGCTGGCCAAGCAGGTGGGGGCCGTGTCCTACGTAGAGTGCTCCTCCCGGTCCTCTGAGCGCAGCGTCAGGGATGTCTTCCACGTGGCCACAGTGGCCTCCCTTGGCCGTGGTCATAGGCAGCTGCGTCGTACTGACTCGCGCCGTGGACTGCAGCGATCTGCTCAGCTGGCAGGACGGCCAGACCGGGGGAACGGGAACGAAGGCGAGATACATAAGGATCGAGCCAAGAGCTGCAACCTCATGTGAGGAGCAGGGAAGGGACAGAGTGGCAGGAGGGGTGGTACAGGGCACACTCGTTCCCCTGCCTGCACCCTGGCTTCCTGGCCTCTTGACTGGCTGGGACTTCAGGGCAGGCTGAGGGAGCAGTTCTCCTAGGCAAGGGGCCCAAAGGCAGAGGGTGCCACCAACTCCCCCCAAATCATCATGCCCCTCCTCTCTACAGGAAGTTGAGGGAGCTAGCAGGGCCAGCGTCTGGGCCAGGAGCTGAGATGGGGCAGGGGGTTAGGGGAGCTGGCATGAAGTGGTGACCTCGGTTGAGACTCAGCGTATGCAGGGTGCCTTCCTACCCCACCCCAGACCCCATATCCTGGTCCTGGCTTTCTTCCCTAAGAAAGGTGTCCACTCCAGGACTTTCTGCTTCCTCTCCTCTCACTTCTAGAGCTGTTCTCACTCATCCTAACCTCCAGGCAAAATGCAGTAAATTACAAAGCAAATTGAGAAGCCCCTCCTCCCATATACCCACCAGTCCTAGCTCCTTCCTCCCTTCCCCCAACAGTCCCCAAATAAAGCCCATGTCCATGGAAAACGGCTGTGGCTTTAGTTTTGTTGCTTTCAAAAAAAAACAGTCTACCGATCTCTAGCAGCAGGAGGGAAAGTTAGACTCCAGGAAGAACTGGCTCACAGAGAAGAAGCAGAGGAAGTCATGGGTTGGATCAGAAGCGTCCTTTTAGGAGAGGTGGGGAAGTGAGATATGTTGGGATATTCATCTTAGTTAATGTCCCAGGTGATCCTAAAGCCATCGGGGGATTCTGAAGTAGACTGATGTGTAATTCGTTACTCCTGCCAGTGCGGGAGGGGGTTCTGCTGAAGTGGTCCAGGCCCTTTGCTCACCATTTCTGTACAACCCCACCTTGGAGTCTTCTAGTGCCTTGGGAGTGGGGGTAGGGAAGGCCTCAAAAGCCTTCACATCACAGAAGCTGGACCTAAGCAGAGTGAAGTTTGCTGGGGAGACAGAGGTTTCATTCTGGGGTCTCCTCAGAGTGGGGCTGGGGGACAGGGCTTCTCATCCTCCTTCCATTCTGAGTTCCTTAATGATTTTGGAGGGAGCATCCTCTGAGTTTAGGGTCACCCCCCAGGCCCCTAGAGAAAGAAAACTGGCGGAGGGGCCAGCCAGAGCGGTCGTGGTCAGGAAAGACAGTGCTGGTCTGTTTCGCAGGAGTCTGGTTTCACATTGTCCTGTATTCCCTCCCTGGCTCGGGTCCCACTGGCCTCTTTTCGGTGACATTCTCCCCCAGGAACCATCCCGGGCCCTCCCCTCCCCCAGCCCCAGACAGTTCTTCCAGACACACTCTGGGAGAGAACACAGACCCTCCCCTCCCATCTTCTGGTCTCCCCCTTAATTCACAGCCCATCCCTCCCTCATTCATTCAGCAAATACATACCGAGCACCAACTGTGCGCCAGACACTGGCTTGGGCAACTGAAAGGACCAGTCTCTTTAATCTGGGGACCAGTCTGTCAGGAAAAAAAGGTGCCCCAGGTGTGACAGCACCTAGGTGGTAGGAGCCAGTCCTCTGAGCCAGGGCCTGAGGATTGAAGAGGAGTTTGCCAGGCAGGAAAAGGGCAGGAAAGGCACTCAGGACAGAGGGTAGAGCATGTGCGGACACATGGACATGAGATAGAACACGGCATGGTTGGGGCTGCCGTGGGGGAAGGGCAGAAGGCAAGGCTGGGAGGGGACTTTAAGGCCAGTGCAGGGCCCACAAAAGAACCAGGGCTTTCTTCTGAGGAGGTGAGGAGGCACTAGGGATTTCAAGCAGAGAATGAAGTGGCCAGATTTGATTTTTGGATAGATGGTTTATCTGGATGAGGTGATGGGCACTGGGGGATTTGGCTCTGAGATGTGTCATTTAAAATCTCTTCTCCTGCCCCGGCCAGTGTGGCTTGGTTGGTTGGGCGTCCTCCCAACAAGTGAGAGGTCACTGCTTCCATTCCAGGTTGGGGCATCGACAACAGGCAACCGATCAATGTTTCTCTCTCTTTCTTTCTCTCTGCCTTCCCTGTCTTTAAATACATAAAATCTTCATAAGTAAGTAAGTAAATAAATAAATAGCTTCTTCATTCCCTAGGGCCCGGCCTTGAGTGGAAAAGAAATCCGTGTCCACTCCTGGCTCCTCAGACACCCCTTTCCCTCCTACAGGCCCCTGTCCTGCTCCATCTCAGCCAGTCTCCTCAGGGATTCTGGGACAGCTTCAGGGGATGGGGCACCCCACCCTCTCAAACTGTGACCTGGTGAGAAGCTGACCCTGGCCCTCTGCAGGGACCTGGGTTGAGGGCACTGGAAAGGGCTGGGGTTCCCAGGCCCATCTCTCAGCGTCTGGTCCCAAAGGACTAACTCCTCCCCCACAGGGAACCATCAATTTGGAATTTTGAGGATATGCGGCTTCTCTTTTCTTTTTTTTTTTTCATTGACTTTACTTGTTAGAATTTTAAAATTTCATTTAATTTTGTTTTTTTTTCCAAAAGATTTTTATTTACTTATTTTTAGAGAGAGGGGAAGGCAGGGAGAAAGAGAGGGAGAGAAACATCAGTTGGTTGCTTGGGACCGAATCCACAACCCAGGCATGTGCCCCAAACTGAGGACTTTTCACTTTGCAGGACGATGTCCCATCAATTGAGCCATATGAGTTGGGGCTCTTTTTATCGATTTTAGAGAGGGTGGGGGAGAGAGAGAGAAACAAACATCAGTTTGTTGTTCTACTTATTTATGCATTCATTGGTCGATTCTTGTATGTGCCCTGACTGGGGATCGAACCCACAACCTTGGTGTATTGTTGGGAGGATGCTCTAAGCAACTGAGCTGTCCAGGGCCAGGGCCTCTCTTCTCCACTTTGGACTTTGGTACAAAGCAGGCTCCAGCCTGTAACAGTGAAAGTGCAGTATTTGTGCCCCTCTCTACTCCCAGCCTCCCTCTCCTGCCATGGTCGGGAAGGCAAATGCATTTCAATATCCGCTGAAAGCAAACATAATTAGGAAGATAAATCAGTTGGAGGAGCCCCCAAAGTTTAATACATTTCCAACACCCCTGGCAACAGATTTTGGTCCCCTCCGTAGGTCTTGGTTGCAGATGTTGTATTTCGGGGGAGGGGTTGTGCCTCTGCACCGAGGAGCCCAGTGGGTAGGAGGTGGCAATGGGGCTGTTACCAGGTCCTCAAAGCCCTTGCAGGCTGGAGGGAGGGAACCTAACTCCCACCCCCACCCCAGCGGTAGGAGTCAGACTCAGCTTCCTCCTCTGCAGCTGTTTCCCCCGCAAATGAGACACCCGTTTGGGAAACAATGTAGCCTCGTTAATCACTTAATGAAATAAACAACTAATCATGCTGTGATGCTTCCAGTGTCTCTTAACCTCAGCAATCAGCCCGTCCAGAAGGGAGGAGGGAGGAGGAAGGGCTGGGGCAGGGGCTCGGGCTGGGTCTAAGCCCTGAAATGCTTGAGCTAACGGAGGGTTATCTTGTGATGCCAGCCTTCCCAGGAGGGACATGACCGTAAAGAGCTTAAGAATTGGAGGCAGAGGTTCGAGAGCGTGGGTCTCAGCTCTTCCCCTTCCTCTCTGGGGAGCCTCTGGCAAGGCCCCCGCGCCTGTCTGAACCTCAGTTTTCACATCTGGAAAAAGGGAGCCAGCGCCACATCGACCTTGTGTTGTTGAGGAAGATTCAGTTGAGAAAGGATGTAGAGAGCTGTTTGACCCTCAGTGAGGGCTGAGCTGATGACAACCTTTATTTTTTTCGTAACATAGACACCCAGTGCTTCGGAGCTGGGCCTGAGGGAATCGGGAGAGGCTTCTCGCAGGGGGTTCCTGTTCAGAGGCTGGAGCAGGGCGGAAACACAGGAAGGGGAGGTGGCTGTGTCTTGTGGGCACACCTGTCCTACGGACTAGAGCAAGCTGTTGTGACTCCTCCAAAGACTAGGGCTTTTTTGGTCCCCATTTTTCCAAATGCTCCTCATTACCTTTTCTGAAGTCCCTGGGTGAGGACCCCATGTTGCCATGGTGACCCCACCCCAGACAGACTGGTTCTGAAGGCTGAGGGAGGTGGGAAGAAGGGGCCCTGCCCCCGAGGGTGCCGTTGGACACCAGCAATCACACACAGCTCTCTCCTCTCTCCGCCAACTCCACACTCACTTCCCCTGGAAAGGGGTTCCGCTCTTCCGTGGCATCCCCCCTTCCCTATGTCGACAAAAGACTGTCTGCACACTCCAGTCCCTCTCCCGCCTCCCCCTGCTGGGTTCCCAGCCCCTTTCCATCTCTCTAGTCAATCCCCTACTCCCTCTCCTTGAGGTTTGGGGGTGAGGCTCTGAGAGGGGGAGACTCCAACTTGAGGCTGTGGGGTGATTCACAAGCAACTACGTCCCAGGAGCCAGAGAAACAAGAGGGACACGTATGAAAGTGCTCCTACCCCCGAGAAAATGCCTCTGCTGTTGACTCCTAAATAACAGATGTCTGTCTGCATATTAATGAGGTTGGACGAATAATTGGTGAGTTTTTCATTCAGTGTCAGAATGAACCCAGAGGCCTTATGTTCATGCACATAGACACCCACTCACCAACCGCCCGTCCCGCTCTGCCCTCCCCCCAGAGCACAATGAGACAGACACAGATGCTGCCAAGCTTGACCCGCAGAGGGAAGGGGCAGGCAGGGACCTGGAGGGACTTCAGCAGGAGGGAGACCTCCGAGGTCTGGGACTGGGCTCGTCAGGTTTCTCCCTCTTGATTGCCATCTCCCCAGGCCCCCGGGGGCAAAAGCTTGTATTTGTGAGATTTTGCCACTGTGCAGAAGGGGCCCGGAGGAAGGTGGGAATCTGGGGAGGCAGGCACTGCCTAGGGGAGAGCAACGAAGCAATGGCTTCCCTCAGTGAGCTTGTGCCTCCCGAGCCCGGAATCAGCCAGTCTCTTGCCCTGCTTTTCAGCCCCTGTGCCAGGGTGGGAGGTGGAAGAACAGAGGTTTGGGAGTCGGACGGGTACCACTTACCAGCTGGGTGCTCTGGTACAAGTTACCTGACCTCTCTGGGCCTCTCACTCTCCTTGTCACTAAGTGCACCTACATACCATGCAGTATCGAAAGGACAAAATGAGATCGTGCCATGTGTCTGATTTAGTGTTTGGTTTGTAATAGGTCATGACACATGTGTCCCCCCCCCCCCACATACATACCAAGATGGTTTGAAAATTGCTACCTCTCTTATCAGACCCATCCTTGTTAGGGCAGGAGTTAATCAGAAGTTTAGTAATTACCCTGGCTGCCTGGAAACTGAGAGGAAGGGATAGAGAGGGACAGGAATAGAGAAAGAATAGGCCACAGGAGAGAAAACTGATGGAAACGAGGTCTGGAATAGAAGGAAAGAAACCTCAGAGATTGCCCTGGCTGGTGTAGCTCAGTGGATTGAGCACAGGCCTGCGAACCAGAGGATCACGGTTTGATTCCCAGTCAGGGCACATGCCTGGGTTGCAGGCCAGGTCCCAGCAGGGGATGCACGAGAGGCGTCCATTCATTGATATTTCTCTCCCTTTCTCCTTTCAATAAATAAAATAAGGGGAAAAAAAAGAACGAAACCACAGAGATCAAGACCCCCTGAGCCAGGCAGCTGGAAATGGGGTGGGGGTGGCCGGCAGGTGCAGTGAACACTGGGACAAGCCTAGAATCTAGACTAGATTCCAGAAGCCCCAGTTCTCCTGTGAACTCACTGGTTCACTGTGGGACTTTACTTAGCAAGTCCCACCCACTTGCAGCAGCTCAGCCTCCTCATCTGTAAAAGGATGGGGTTGGTTTGCTCTCTAAGGTCCCTTCTCATTGTTTGAGAGTCCTCGTGGGCTGGGGGAACAGAGGGGAGGGGAGGAGCACTTGTCACCTCCCCACTATGGCCTGTCAGTCACTCTTGCTTTTGTCTCTTCTTTCCTTTGGTAAATGGATCTGCTGCGCCAGCAAACAACTGTCCATTGTGTCCTAATGAGGGACGAGCAGGGAAAACCAATCACTTATGATGCAAATGAGCTGCGGCTGCAGCCTCACTCCCCCTCATTCCACTGAGTGCCTCTCTCCCCCGCAGACCCCAGTGCTGCCCCATTGGGCCTCTCTGCCTAGCCCCAGTTCCCGTCTGGTCCTAGAGGAAAACGGGGGAGGCCCTTCCCATTGTCACTCATTGTCTCTCCCTGCAAGGAGCCTCAGCCCTCACAGCCTTGAGAGGCCCAGCTTCTCCGTCCTCTCTCTGGGCAACTCAGTTTTTGTTTTTAACTGAAGTGAAATTCACATAACATACAATTAGCTATTTTGAGCTGTACAGTACCACGACATTGCGCGCTCTCACCGGGTGCTGCAGCCACCACCTCTCTGGGCTCAGGAGTTCTGCCCTCTGCCCATCTGCACACGCCACGGCCTCCAGAGTGGCACAGGGCAGCCACTGAGGCCTTAGCCAAGGTCAAGGAGTAATGGAGGCTGGTGTGATAACAGCTGAGAAAAGTCCACAGCTGGCTTGCGGGGAGGGGACAAGCCCTGCACTTTGGGATGGAGCCCTGGGAGAAGGCTTGGGCTTCGGTGGGAAGGGAAAGCCCATCAGTGCCTTTCTCAGTGCAGGCCTGGCAGTATCTTTAGGAAATGGCCTCTTGAATTCCTATGGAGATTTCTTCCCCCCTTAAGTTCTCTGGCCTTTGGTTAGACACCAGATCTTGGCTTCCATGGCTCTCAGAACCTCTGTGGGCTTGGGGATGATCCCACTTTGGAAGCTGCAGAGCACCCTAAAACATCCCTCACAAGCCCCATGCCTCCATGAGAGATCTGCCCTCCCCCGCCCCAGGGACGGGATTCACGGAGGGGAGATTTTCTGTCTACTTGGCACCAGTTTATTCCAGAGTCCTATAACCCAACAGCTGGGAAAACCCACGTACGTTGTCATTTGAGTTTCTCTTGCTAATATACAATACCATTTGGTTTTGTGTCATTTTCAAGAGAAGATGGCAAACATCTGCTTACCGGTGTGTCTATTACCTTCAGATTCACCTTTTTCCCCGTCTCTAACCTAGAATGTGCCGTGATGCTTTAAAAATAAATAAATAAACAAACAATCAACTCCTCTGGAATTAACCAGTGCCAACCTCTACAGCATTGCAGAGAGAAAAAACTTCATAGGGTCACGAACTTCCTTTTATCTTCCCCAGCCCCTGCCCTCACTCAGCAGAGCCCACACTCCCTCTCTCCCAGACAAAACACAGTCCAGACAATATAATGAAGGCATTGCCATCTGTGGCAATGAATGAATAGTCCCTAATGAATAGGGACTCCTGGCCTGGTTAGCCCCAGGTCTGCCACCGATTCACTAGGTGACCTTGGGCAACGGCCTGGCCCTTAGTTTCATCACCTATAAAGTGGGGATAACAATCCTTTACCCCAACCATCTGGGAACAAGTTGAGGCGGGAGAAATAATGGCTGTACCGGTGCTTTGAACTTGCAAAGAGATGATCGTGAACATCATAATTATATCTGCAGTGATGGCGACAGCAGCTTATCTGTCCTGAGCAACCAGCCCGGAGGTGGCCTTGCTGGAGGACTCGTGGGTTGGGCAAACTGACCTTCTAAGTCTGGGTGGGTATTGTTTTGATTAATCACAAAGGGGCAGGGTTCGTGAGAGGCAAAAGAGAATCGAGGAGCAAATCTGTTACGTGTGGGCTGAAGAGAGGAAGGGTGATTCATTGTTGAACATTTAGATCTTTTATATTATTTTTGGAGTGAAGCGGGGTCCTGGAAAAGTGGAAGGGAATGACCACTCCCAGTGGGAGAATGTCGAATATGGGTTGTTTACCAGGGACCAAAGTTTTTGAGGGCGGGGCCAGCAGTTGGATAAACCCTTCACTCAGTGAAATCATTCATTCTTCCTTGAACTTACTCATTAAGAAAATACTCATTGGGTACCTAGTAAAGAATCTGCTAGGAGCACAGTGGGGTTACAGCTAAGGCAAAGTGGTACTAATCCTGCCCTAAGGACCTTCTAGTCGGATAGAGAAATAACTTACCAAAGGGAGAGAGTGTCATAAATAAGGCAAAATTCCTGCGGTGTTCTGAGTGGGGAGGGGTTCTGGCCCGGAAAACCAGGGGAAGCTCTGTGGAGGAGGGAGGGTGGGTAGGGTGTAGAGATGGCAGAGCAAAACTGGCTCAGTACAAGATACAGTGTGAGCAGAATCTGTAGGTCCCCATATTTATTGGTCAGGGTGCCTGAAAGGGAGCAGCAGGCAAAGTGTGGAGGCGTTGGGTTTGGGCTTTGGAGGCAAAGTCTGGGGAGATGGGGTGTGTGGGTCAGAGAAATACATCCTTAGAAGACCCTGCTCTCTGGATCGGGTGCTCCCTCCCACCCCATTCTGGCAAGTGGGATTCTTACTTGGGCCTTCTGAGATCTCCTGGCTTCCTTTTCACCTGGCCAAATCCTTCCCAAGCTCCAAGGGCCAGCTTGAGATGCTTCACCCAGAGGTCCCCCCCCCAGCAGGCAGAGCCTGGCCCCACCACACAGCCCCCAAAGGGCTTCCAAACCAGAAGGCACAATTCTGCAAAGATGTTCCGGAGCTTTCTTGCTTCACCCATTGAATAGTAAGCAATTTGAAGGCCAGAAATGGTATAGGGAGCCGTTTCGAGTGGCGTGAAAATGTAGCTCAGCTCCCACGTGGAAAATCAGTGGGGATCCAGTTGGCACACAGGACCACGGCCACGGAGAGCTTTTCCCATGGGGAATCAGGCCTCCATTGTACCTAGGCTGCTATGAGACTTGCTTTTGCTAAAACTCCCTTACCCTGAATTTAGGCAGAAAGGGCTTACTGTAACTTCCAAAAGTCTGTGATAACCTCCCAAGTATGGAGTATAACCAGTTCAACCACTTTTCCCCTTGGTCTGCAACATCCTTTTCTTTGAAGTAGTTAGCAACATTCTTTCCTTTGTTATCCGTGAAAGGTAATCACCTGCAGCAAACCTGTGCATAGTCAATGAGGACCATCCTCAGTGTACTGTGCCCAGAAAAGCAATAAAAGCCTGTCCAGGCAGGGGCCAGGGCCCTCTCTCCCTCTCAGAGTGGCCATGCCCTCCCTTTTTCTCCATAAGACTTCTGTAGTCTGTGTGAATTTGTACGTTGCAGCCACAACACACATGGATCCTGCCGGCCAGGATCCACACCAGAATGGATCCTTCCTCTCTTCCACAGCCCTAGGGTGTACACACACTTACACACATGCACAGGCTACCACAGAAGTGGGCATGGGTGCTCCCCCTCAATCATTGAGCTTATTGTTTTTTTAAGTTTATTTATTTATTTTTAGAGAGAGGGGAAGGGAGACAAAAATCAATGCGTGGCCACCTCTCACACTGGGGACCTGGCCCACAACCCACTGAACCGTCCCAGCCAGGGTCCTTCCCTTTTGCTTTAGTCATCTCCTCCCACTGCCTGCTGTTGTCCTCTTTGGGTCTTTCCCATCACACGTCTATGGGTCTGCCTGCCTCTCTTCTCCCCTCAGAGAGCCGGCTGGTAGCTGACTCTCACAGGGCAGGTTGTCTGTGCCTTGCTCTTTGTCAGTCAATAAAAATAAACTACAAAATCATTTATTTTATTTGTTCTTGTTACCTTGAGGGCGGTCTGAAATTGCCTTTCTTTGGAAAGCTGTATTTGCATATTCTCTTTGCTGGAGTCAAGGGCTGCAGCTGGGGTTTTGCTGTAATTTAAATATTGATAACACCTCCTAAACCGCTAGCTGGGGATTTTTTTTTCAACAGCCTGGCCCTTCTGCTCCTAGGTTGCTAACATAATTTAATCTTTGTCCTTTGCTTTGTATTTGTTTAAAGGGCCATTTTGAAGTCAATTGCAGCCAGCTGCTGCAGCCTTGTAGGCAGGAACTAACCCATGAATGGGCTAACCCATTCAGCCCATAAACCTTAGTTTTTCTTAATAGCCCTAAACTAAGATTCAGTTCAACTTGGAGACAAAAAGTTAGGCCATAGGTAACACTTTATACCAATTAGCACCCTCTTTCACTAGGCCAGGTTCTCAAACTTGGGCTTGCTCCTAAAGATTGCTGGGTCCCACCCTGTTTTTAATTCCGTAGGTTGCCCGGGAGGCACCAGGATTTGCATCTCTAACAAGCTCCTAGAGGATATTGTTCCCTACCTGCCATCCCCACCAGGGGACCACTGATGCATGCACTGCCTTGCAGTGCCTGCGGCATCATGGATGAGATATGAAACAAATTCACACGGACTACCGAGTCCTGTGGAGGAAAAGGGACGGCACGGCTACTCCCTCAAGTGGGGAGCACCTCAGAGGGGCTTGACCACTCTCTCAAGGGGAGAGCGCGCTGACCCTTGCCCAGACAGGCTTTTATTGTTTTTGTTTTTGGTTTTTTTTTTTGTGCAGGAGTTCGGGTACAACTTATTAATCATTGTTAGGCAGTAAACAGTAGATAGCATACAAAGAACTATTAGGGCTTTTTCTAAATCAGGGTCTATCAGCTAAAAGGCTACAAAACTTTGAGAAAACAGACTAATTTTCTGCCTCGACCTTTATCATTTAACTAAGAGCATTCTTATCAAAGCAGGCTTCACAGGATTTTACATATCCTTTCTCAGGCCTGATCACCCGGGGAGCCCGCCCTTCCCAGCACAGGGCTGCACCGCCCTCTGTCATTATTTCAGGCTTAAGTCAGGTGGAGGAGGCAGATAGCCAAAAAAAATTCGGAGATTTCTTGCGGACTCAGGGGAGTCAGGCTTCGTCAAAGCCAAGGGGCGAGGGTCCATCACCCCCTTTCTCCATAGCCCCCGAAGTCCTTCCCTGGGGCCGCCTTGTAATCGTGCCTGTCTTAGGTCGTTCCCCCCTTGAGGAATCTTACCTGTCATTGGCTAACTGACCAAGCACTGGAGGCCAGTAATGGAAAATGGAGCAGAAGCGGCAATCCTGCCAAGGAGATAAGCTTTGTCTCCTTAGTGGCTTAAGATCCGAAGGTAGCTTACTCAGCCTTAGCCACGGGGGTGGGGGTGGGGTGGGGGGTGGGTTACAGCTCCTGAAACCACTGAAACCAGGCAGGGTGATTCCCAACAGACCATGGTTTGAGAGTCACTACACTTCACTGCATAGTAAGCTGCTTTATGATTCCAGGGCCCTGAAACTAGAAGTCTGAATCTCTTGTCCCTTGGCCCCCATGAAATGGGATGAGTCTCTGTAGTTCTCCATCTGCTCAAACCATTGCTTAAGATTTCCCTGATTGTTCAGACTCATCTCAGGATCAGTCCCCCTCCCACCTCCCCAACCCCTGCTCTCCACAGGCCCGGGCTGTCTGCAGGTCTCCTTAATTACCTATTTGCCTAGATTCATTTCTTTAATTTTCTTCTTGTTATGGGCAGATTTACAGGCTGTTTGAGGGAGCTATGCATCACTGAAGTACGGGAAAGGGGCCTCTGGCTCAGCCATCTTACAGCCTTTGATAAGCAAGCTCCCAGGGTGCCTGGCTAGCAAGCCCCCTTCTCTCTCGGGCTCCTGAGGGTGGGCCTGCAGTGCCCCCGCGCCCTGCCCTCTCTCTGCGCTGCCGGCCTCTGGCGCTGCCCTTATCTACTCCTTACAGGATACATCCTGGGTGGCTTGGCTCCTTCTGCCTCCAACCTCCCCAACACCGATTTCTTTCCTTTTCTCCTGCGGGTTTTTGAGCCAATACTTTGTTGGTGATTCCGGCTGTATTTTTGAGGAGGGAGATAATCTGTCAAGTTCTCTAGGGCCCTCCCTGCGCCTGCATGACAATCCCTCTCCATCCTTTCCAGCTCCTTTGAAGTACATTTCCTGAAATTGTTACCAGACCTGGAGCTTGGCCCTGAGCGGGTCTACCGAGGGCCAGCTGTAGCATGTGGGTTCTTGACTTTGTGAAGGTGGCTGTTTGAATGAGTTTATTAAAGCTGGGGACAGTGACATAGGAAAGGCTGAGCATGGAATTAGTCAGGAGAGTGTGGGCGGGGCTGCCTTGGCTCGCTGGGAAGTCAGAACAGAGGGCCTTGGGGACGGGTTCAGGGGATGAGCCTGGGACAAGATGCCAGCCACCCACTGCCTTAGAGTTTAGGATACATGGGCCCATGAAGAAAAATGTGGGGGAAGAAGGGAATGGTGTAGTATGCTCCCCAGAGGGAGACCATGCACTTGCTATCTTTGTCTTGAGGCTTTTCTCTCTCTCAAAGGCGGGAATCTCAGGGGAGGGCCCCAGTAGAACATTCCTCAGTTCTCCAGGTGCACCCTTTCAGGGTCCTGGTCTCCACTGATGGGTCAGTGACAGGTAGATTAGTCATCACACCTGGTTCTGGTGTAGCCCACCTGGTTTTACTGCTTTTCCTGGGCCTGGAGCTGACACACAGCTGAGGCCTGGATGTTGTCTCCAGGGAGGCAAGGTTACCCCGGGGGTGAGGTCCTTGTTTTCCCAGTATTGCCCCCTGCCAGGGTCACCCTGGTGACCATCTGCACCTGTCTGCGCATTGCTCAGCCACTTTGTTCAGCCGGCCGTCTCAGTTTCCCGATTCTGCTTGCCAAGGAATTTTCCTAGCTTTTTACTATCCCGTCTCAAAATGAGATAAAGGCTGTACAGAAACTAGTTCCCGAAACACCACTTTGCCCAGAGAGGGCTAAAAAGTGTGGAATGGAAAACTGGGGAGAGGTGAAAGGAACAGTGGATTTATTCCATCATCAGGTGAGACTCTAAACCCAGCCAGCATCATGAGGCAGGGCCAGAAGTTGACGTCCAGGAAAAGGTTACAGAGCTTAAAAAAAAAAAGAAAATCAGGGGGACAACTGTTGGGAAACTGAGCCAATTACAGAAAACAGTTTTTTTTTAATTTAATGATTTTTTAAAAGATTTTATTTATTTATTTATCTTTAGAGGGGAAGGAGAGGGGGAAACATCAATGTATGGTTGCCTTTCATGCGTCCCCTGCTGGGAGTTGGCCTGCAACCCAGGCATGTGCCCTGACTGGGAATTGAACTGTGATCCTCTGGTTCGAAGGCCTGTGCTCAATCCACTGAGCAGAAAACGTTTTAATATGTCTTAATCATCCCTGTTCCCAGCCATGATTCCTGGGAAGGCAGGCTGTCCTAGATAGATGTTGCTTTTTCTATTAACCCATCAGTGATGGGAGCTGCGGGCTGAGGCCTGGCTCACCCCCAGGGCCCAGCTAGCTGGGGCTTGTCAGTGGCAATGACACTTTTCACCGGCTGGGTGTGTAGCACTTGCTTCCTGCCTGCCTTTACTGCCAACACTGAGACCCATGGACCCCCCCCAGGCAGGTAGACAGGGGCTAGAGAGGTGCTATAGGTGAGGCTGAACCAGAAGCCTTTGACACCTGAAAGATAAGCAATCATAAGCTGGGATGCTGGATGGGAGCGGAAACAGGAATAGCCACGATCCAATTCTGTAAGTCCCTTTGCCTAGGGCTGCTTTCCCAGGCAGAGCTGCTGCTGGGACAAAGGACTCTTCTACCGACTCCCCCCTTGAGGATTAGAGAAGTTGAAGTGCTAGTCCCCCTCACGGCCCACTCCTCTCCTTGAGTTCTCTTGAGGCTTGAAGTGGCACCTTCGCACCTGGGGTCGGTGACTGATGACGACAGAAAGCTGATTGACGGGACAGAAAGGGCATGGGCGCCTTCCTAGCTGTGCAACCTTTTGAGTAAAATCTTTAATCTCAGCTCCCATTCTTTAAATGAGGTGACAAATACCCACTTCATAGAGCTGTGATGAAGACTAAATGAGATAAAAATGTAATAATGGCAGCTCATTCCATTTTTCTCTATTCCTCCCTCACCTGCCCGCCCTCCTTACAAATACGGCAGCACCGAATTGCGAGATTTCATTCTCTGCCTCACAGAGGATTCCAGCCTATGACAGTGTAAAGACCAAGAAACGAGGACACAGACTATTATTACCTGTGGATTAAGCATGTTAATTCCAAAGATGCCCTCCTTAGATTTCTGTCCGCTGGTTATTTAATCAAATCGGAATTTAAGTACTGCTGTGAAGAGGCCTTGTAGCTGCACTTGAGGTGATGGACTGTTAGACAGACGATCATCCTGGATTACCTGGTGGGCACAATCTAATCACTTGAGCCCTTAAAAACAGAAATTCTTACCAGACGATCACGGTTCGATTCCCAGTCAGGGCACATGCCTGGGTTGCAGGCCGGTTCCTTGCAGGCTAACTACCAGCAGGGGACGCACAAAAGGCAACCATACATTGATGTTTCTCTCCCTCTCTCCTTCCCCTCTAAAGATATAAAAATAAATAAAATCTTTAAACAAACAAACAAACAACAAAACAGAAATTCTTGCCTTGACCAGGGGCTCAGTTGGTTGGAGCATCATCCCACACGCCAAAACGTTGTGGGTTCGATCCCTGTTCAGGGCACACACCTGGGTTGCAAATTCAATCCCCAGTTGGGGCATGCGTAGGAAAGCAAGCAATCGATGTTTCTCTCACTTTCTTCCTTTGTCTCTAAAATCAATAAACATGTCCTTAGGTGAGAATAAAAAATAAACAAACTAAACAAAACGGAAACTCTCTGGTAGGAGTTAGAGAAATGAGACAGAGAAGGAAGTCAGAGAGCCCAAATGGGAGAAACACTGGCCCAGCCATTGCTGGTTTTGAAGATGGAGACAGGGGGCCTGAGCCTAGGAAGGGGGTGGCCCCTGGAAGCTAAGGCCGACTTCTGGCCAACAGCCGGCAGAGAAAAGGAGACCCTACCACCGCAAGGAGCACTGTGGCCAACAACACGAAACTGAGAAGTGGATTCACCCCCCGAGCCTCCAGAAAGGAGCACAACTGTGCCAGCACCTTCCTTTTGGTCTTGTGAAACCCGAAACAAAGAAACCAGTGGAGCCAGCTGGGACTTCTGACCTACAGAGCTGAGACACTAAATAAATGGGCATTGTTTTAGCCACTGTATTTGTGACAATTTGTTATGGCAGTTAATAGAAACTAACATGATAGGCTGTAAAAACCCTTAATAACCTGGGAGGGAAGGCACTACAACAAACCCCACTGCATGGACGAGGAGACTAAGGTGCAGTGAAAAAGGAAGTGTGCAGGCGCGAGCGTGAAGAACAGCTGTATGCAGTGGGAGTGTGTGCACCAAGTTTATTTGCAGGTAAACAGTACAACATTTACAAAACATAGTACGTACAGAGAGGTCGGCCCTGCCCTCACACACTGGGGACCAAGGAAGACCTAGTCCTCCCAGGAGCCGCAAACAGTCCTGGGTAGTGGGTTTATGAAAAACACTTTCTCTTCCTTCAGCAGACAAAATTATTTATGAAGCCGTACATTCAGCAATAGGGAGCAAAAGGGAAAAAATTACCTCAAGGAACGCGAGAGCTCCTTTCCTGGTGGGATCCGTCATTTTATAGACATGAAATATTCATATCAGAGATCTTATATTTCAAGAGGAATGGGTTATATATCAGAGCCACAAGAGCAAAAAAAATTTTTTATTACCAACAGGGAATTAGAAGACTCTCTTTGGACACCAGTTCTTGCCCAGACTTTTGGAGATCAGGGTCAGTGTGACCGCCCTCTCTAACTAACTCTCAAATGTCACATTTCTATCCACTCCCTGCCTCTGAATTCCCCACCAACGCTCCAATTTCAGCCTTCGAGAGCTGCCCACGGACTGTTCAGTCTCATCACAGGTCCCTAAGTACTCACCTGCTACTTAAGGGTCTGACTCTTGGCCTTTATGAACACAGGGTTTTAGAAAAACAAATTCAGAGAAACCATCTACTCAGAGCCCAGCTGCTCTGTGCCCCCAGCTCTAAGCTGACAGCCCCAACACAAGGACTAGGACTGATAAATAATGAATCAGCATCTTGCTCGATTGGTGGCATTTAAAATTCTTTTCAGGTGAAAAATNAGTACTCACCTGCTACTTAAGGGTCTGACTCTTGGCCTTTATGAACACAGGGTTTTAGAAAAACAAATTCAGAGAAACCATCTACTCAGAGCCCAGCTGCTCTGTGCCCCCAGCTCTAAGCCGACAGCCCCAACACAAGGACTAGGACTGATAAATAATGAATCAGCATCTTGCTCGATTGGTGGCATTTAAAATTCTTTTCAGGTGAAAAATTACTACAATTTTGTGCTCATGGCAGATTTCAAAGGGAGATGGAAAGCAGAAAATCTTTAAGGGACCTCTGCACAGCCAGAAGTCCTTTTCAGGCTGAAGTACATAAAATATTTAGCAACCAGGACTGTGGAAGGACTAAAGAGGAGATCCCAGGGCCTGGACAAAGGCCACTTCTTAAGCTTATCCTCGGGGTCCGGTAGAGGCAGGATCTGCATACGAGACACACATGGCTGGCGGCAATCAGCAGCCGCTCTGGGTGGGCTGGGAGACCAGGTAGGCGTCCAGCTCCTGGCACTGGTAGAGGGCCACGCTGTCCAATACCCACTCTCGGGTCACGACAGGTGCCTCACCCATCTGCCCAATCACTGAGGACAGAGAACACAAGCAAAGATTAGTGTCAATTCACACTCTACCAGAACAGAGTCTAGTCAGTCCAGGCCGGGAACCTGCTTGTATGGGTTCTCCCAGTTCCTGAGGTAGGAGCATGAGTGTTGACTTTAAGTGATGCTTCCAGACACAGGACCTTACTTAGGAGCCTGAGGAGTGACTGCTGATGAAAGCCTACAGCTTCTGACAACTTTATGAACATAAGTTCCAGCCTGTTACAGGAAAAGTCATCAGAGAGCACAAAAGAGTATGGAAATTTGACGATGGGAAAAACATATTTGCAATATCTTAATGCCACCCAATGGAAATAGTTCATGCATTACTTTCATAATGCAAAATAAACCAACAAACAAAAAGTTTAGAAGGATATTTTAGCCATTCATTCATTCATTCATTCCACAAATACTTGTTGAGCACCTCAGATGTGCTGAGAAACTGTGCTAATTAAGCACCAGGTGACCTGTGGTGCCACAGGGCTCCATGTGACCCAGACACGTGCTTGCGGCCTTCTGAAGCCCAGCACGGGTGCACCATCCGCTCCAGCTGATCTGAGCGGGACTCCCAGGCCTAGAAACGCCGCGGTGATCTGCACACCTCACCTGGACTCTCCGGCCCGCACTCCCCTTGACGAAGGGTTCACATCAAGACTTACCGTGGGAGCCACTGTCCTCTGCCCAGGCATCCAGCTGCATGACCACAACCCGGTGAGTGCCCTGCGTCCCCAGGGAGGAAACGACATCAAGGCTATCAGAACAGGACTTTGGGAACAGTCGCTTCGCCACTCCTTGGTGGCGTGCTGACACAGGCCGCTCTGGGGCAACCACACAAAGAGGAAGGGGAAGGGCCTTCCCTCCGTGTAGTCAGCACAGATCTCGGGCCCTTGCTGGCCCCTTACAGATGGGGACTGCTGGCACAGGTACGTGGTCAGACAGGGCTTGGGGCGAAGAGAAGCTTCCCGGGCTACACTGGGGTGTGAAGGGGAGGTTCACAGGGACTGAGGGGGGCCGCCTTGCTCAGTCACCAGACAGAATACCGTGCCCCACCCCAGACAGGGCACCTCGTGCTTACCTCGCCCGCACTGAACGCCGAGGGCTCCTTCACCACCGCAGCCCCACAAAGCTGCACCATCCGCTCTAGTTGATCTAAAGAGGCGTGTAGACAGAAAATACCACAGTCATCCACACGTTTAACCCCGGCTCCGTACCCCACACTCCTCTCGGCGAAGACTTACACCAACACTTCTCAGTGGGAGTCCCTGTCTCTTCACCCCAAAGGGACAGAATGGCTTTCAAGTACAGGGGTATGGATTCTAAGTTAATTTGTCACTGAAATGCTACCTGTTCTGGTTATCAGTCCCCATAAGGCCACTTGGTAGATAAGGTTTAATAGTTTCTCAAATAAAACAAGAAAAAATCTAATTTCCATTAATTTGCTAAACTGCTGGCTAAGATACCGTGTAAAAAACACCCACTGTCTTCCCTACCTCCTCGCCTAATTCTATGCTGGTAACTGATAATCACGGTCACTGAGCACACCATACTCAGTGGTAATTACTATAAATGTCAAGAGATGGGAAAACAGTTCCTTATAAAAAAGAAAGAAAAAGAAATGTGTCCCTCATCCGGGACAGGGACGCAGCACGCCAGCGGGAAAGGCTGCCTGGTGAGCTGGTTCAGCAACATCGGGAAGAACTGACCAATGGGTGGGTTCCAGACCCCCTTGGGTGCTCTCTTCTACCAACCTATTTCTGGAGGCTGCTGAGGCGCTCCTCTTTGTCTGAATATATTGAGGTCAACTGACTCACCTCCGAAATGATACCCACCAGAGGCGCTGGTTTTCGTTATGCCAAAATGCAAAAGCACTGAGGGATCTATGTGTGGCACTTGGAAATTTCATAAAAACTCAATCGATAACCAACAAAGAGGACATAAGCAAAATTACTTTGCCAGGCTCTCTCGCTGCCAGCCATCTATCCCGGACCGGACGGCGAGGGCCTCTTCTGAGAGTGAGAGGACCGGGCCCTCGGGCAGGAGTGGGCGCAGAGGTAGGGGCAGTCAGCCTTCGTTTGGGAAACAACGCACCGGATCCACACACACACACCAGGGCCCCGCGGCGCTCCCGAGCGGAGCATCGCATTCAGCGTCAGACGTAATGAGAAAACGAGTCTCCTGCTCTGGGCCCGCAGGGGAGCCCGCGTGCCCGGGGCACGTGCAGCTGCCGTGCTCTCCTCACTCTCATACGAAGACGGTTTAGGAAGAACAGAACTCTCTCCCTAACTTAGTTCTCCCCCTTTCTTAGACCAAAGAGCAGCTCTACCCCATCTGAACACAGAACACAGTCTCCTAGATGTTAATTCCTTTTTTAAAAAAAATACGGCAACATTTAGGTGCAGTTTTGTCTGACAGGTGACAGAGAAGTAGACTAACCTCTCACCAGCCTGAGGAACCCCCACAAGACGACCCCCCCGTAACAGTCCGCCACGTAAGGAAAAGGCTGGTGCTGCCCACTGCACTTCTCCCGGCCCCTTACCTGTGGGCATGTTGACAAACGGCCCATAGCAACAGATTTCTAGGCCCCTGAAGATCTGGGAGAAGAGGGGAACAGAGGGATAGAGAAAACAAACAAACAACACTAGTTACAAGAGTATGTTTTGTAAAAAACAATGTAAAGAGATTCTTAGAAAACAAGAACCTCCTTTTTTCTTTGTTTTCCACCTGACCATTTCTACTGCTACTTCCCAGAATCAGTCCACTGCCCAGAGCACCAGTGCAATTCAGGAGACGCTCCTGAAGTGCGTATGCGGCCACTGTACTCTGCAGCCATATTTGTCACTGGAGGGCTGAGCACCACCTTGCCACCAGTCAGGCCCAGGCTCCTCCCTGATGACCTTTTCCAGGTGGCTCCACTTCTTGTTAGAGATGAGAGGGGGAGGAAAGGGCCTTATTTTGCTTAATGCAAGAAACCCAGCTTTTAGCTGAGGTTTGATGTTTTTGCCAACTTGGGGCATCAGTACTAACCAACCGAGACCCTAACTGACAGAGGGCCTATGTTTATTGTAGATGTACATCTTCCTTTTCTCCTGGTTTGAGCACCTGCTCCTGCCTTCACACTGAGAATGCCCACTGTTCCTCCGGGAACGACGAAGTGAAGCCTGGTCCTGCCTCTCCTCACTCGGCTGACCTGCCCGCCTGGTTTCCGCGAGACACAGATCAGCCTGCACCTCCCAGGGGCCTCTTCCACTCACGGTGCATCCAAAAGAACGTCCTCTGGTGATGGAAATGTTCTATATCTGTATTAATAAGGTAGCTACGAGTCACATG
Source organism: Sturnira hondurensis (assembly GCF_014824575.4). Lineage (NCBI taxonomy): Eukaryota > Metazoa > Chordata > Mammalia > Chiroptera > Phyllostomidae > Sturnira > Sturnira hondurensis. The sequence goes on along the minus strand of NW_028094263.1, from coordinate 94,696 downwards.
CAACTACTGAGCCCCTCAACTGTGGCTGAGATGAGAAACTAAGCTGTATATTTTATTTTAGTTACTTCCAACTGGAATGGCCCCACGTGGCTGGCGTCCACTGTGCTGGACAGACACTCTTACCCCCGCACTGGTACTGGTACTTAGGGAAGGACTGGGGTGTCACGTCAAAGAAAAAATCTGAATTTGTGCCAGCTGGCCGGACACATATCATCTGAGTAACCCTTGGAAATATCTCCCCAACCCCCATTTTAATTACAGCCAGAGGACAGAGGAATGAGAAAGGAGAGCAAACCAGATCCGTTTCAGTTTTAAGAGACAGCCCCCGTCCGTGCCATTCCCACTGTACGAACAGACTGAACCCCGACCTGTTAGCAAGACCCAGATGCTCATGATGCTAAACGTTCTCCCTGGGCAGCCTGCTGGAGCCCACGTTACTGTAAAAGATTAGAATTTTTCTTCCACCCAGGCTGATGGAAAAAAATTGAGGAGTACGTTTAGTTATGAGAAATTTGAACTTTCACTTCTACAAATACATTTCTTTCCCATGGGAAGATACTATGGTGATATTCTGTATTTTCACAATGTCGTGACTTTGACTGGCCCTTTCCGTCACTGCCACCCAAATGCAGGAAAACACGCCTGAACACTGAGATTTCCTTTGAAGGAGGGAAAATCTGGTGCTAATTCTGCCTTGCATACAGTGGAACGGAAACAAACAGCTGCTTGCAGAGCTGCCCTGGGTGAAGGCAGACGCAGGGCCAGCAGCTTTTCTTAGTGTGTGGAAGTGCCTGGATTAAAAGGGGGAGGGCGGGCTGCCCTCAAGGTTCAGAATTTCAGGGCCTGATATGTGATCACCTCCCAAAGTAGTTTTTCTTGGAAAACCACCAGTACTGGTTCTCCCTGAGGTTCTGTAAAGGGACAGAGGATGCTCCTTGCAGGGATGCCTGGTGGTGCACTTGCAACAGGAAGAAACGCAGACTGGGAACACGCACTCTGTCAGGGACCTGAGAAAGTTACCGGCTCAGGCCTGACAGGCAGGTGTGAAATCTTGCCTGGATTTCTCCCTGAGAGAAGGACATAATTTTGGCCACATCATTTGCTACAGGATGATCTGGGGAACATCACTTGAGTGTTCCTGGGCCTCTGGGCCTTCATTTTCAAAGATGTTAAATGAGTCTATCTTCCTCCTTGGTGAAACTTTCCATAAATTTTACAGGAAACTATAATATCGTCATTAAGAGCTCAGACACTGAAGCTAGACGGCCCTGGGTTCAATTTCTAGTTGTGGGTTTACAATTAGCAGTGTGAGCTCGAGCAACGTATTCCACCTCCCCGAGCCTCAATGTTCTCATTTATAAAATAGGCATAATTATTGTACACGTCTCAGAGGTTTGCTGTAAAGTTGGTAATCAGTTAAAATAGGTTGAGGTTTCGTACTGATATGCACTGAACGTTATACAGATGTTAGCTACCATTATCAATCACTTTCTCTCCTACGCACCCACCGACAGCACTGGGCACACCCCCTCCACAGCACCTACCGCACGGCTTTAGAGAAGGACGCCATGGTGACGTGGAAAGAGCAAAGGTTTAGACTCCTTTCTGCTTCAAATCCCAGCTCTGCCACTTACCAGCTGAGAGTTAAACCCCAAGACTGGACCAAATTACATTGCTTTTCTAAACCATTCATAGAATGGATATAATACTTATTTACCTTGTTGGCTAGAACTAAAAAAAAACCCAAAAAACCCTATATGGAAGCACCTAGCAATACATAGTGCCCCTTAAATGATGAATTAAGGGGGCTGGAATGCATGGAGGAGGTGGACTTTACCTTTCAGATTTTATTTATTTTTAGAGAGGGGAAGGGAGGGAGAAAGAAAGGGAGGGAAACATCAAAGTGCAGTTGCCTCTTGAGCACCCCCACTGGGGACCTGGCCTACAACCCAGGCATGTGCCCTGACTGGGAATTGAACAGGTAACCCTTTGGTTCACAGGCCAGTGCTCAATCCACTGAACTGCACCAGCCAGGGTGTCTTTACCTTTCTGTCCTGGGATTCTCTTGATCGCTTTGGACCTTGGTGGTTCCTTCCATTGATAACGTCTCCTCTGACTTCAAAATCACGCTGAAAGAAACCAAACCCAAACCACAGGGATCAAAGAGAAGTCTTTGATGGAGGCAGAGTCGACGTGTTGTACACAAGGAGCTGAGCATCGCCAGACCGCATTTGGACCGCCTCCCCTAAATCACAGGTTTTGGTGGACTGGATGAAACGACCAGCATCTCAGATGCTGGAATCAATTCCCTGAGGCAAACCTTTGTGGGCAGAAATTAACAACTGGTTTTGCACCTTACTGGGACTTATTGTATTTTAGTTTTGAACATCCACCTCCTCTCAAAACATTCACTTAGCATTTAGATTAAACTGCTAATACTGTGCTGTTACAAAGATTAACCGGAGAATTCCTGACCTCTTAAATCAATTGTGTATTACCATCTAAGGGCTTCTCAGATTTTCATTGAGAGATTTAGTGAATGAAACCAAAACGATAAAATACATTTAATACACTGAGGAAAAAGGTTTTTCCTAATCCCTATTTTGACTGATCAAGGACAAGGATAATGGGATTGGGAAGGTCAGGGCTTGTGGGAGACATCTGGGGAAGAATGCTCAGAAATAATCCCGACTAAAACTCAGAAGTGGGGGAAGATCACGTCTGTTGCCAAGAGCACTGCAAAATAAAGTCATGCCAGTGTAACCACAGGCTGAGAGCAGGGGAAAGACTACATAACGCTTCCCAGTCACTTAAGAGAGCCGTCTAGTGATAAGTACGCCATCTATCTGGAGATGACACTGACATTTATAGGTTGGATTGTGCCTCTGTCCCTACTTAACCTCCACCAGATGTCTTGTATAAACTCCCAAATTTATGCATCTAAAATGGAGCCTTCTTTTTTAAAAATCGGTTTATTATTTTTTTAAAGAAGATTTTATTTAGTAATTTTTAGAGAGGGAAAGGGAGGGAGAAAGAGAGGAAGAGAAACATCAGTGCGGGGTTGCCTCTCCTGCACCCCACACTGGGCCCACAATGCAGGCACGTGCCCTGACTGGGAAGTGAATCATCAACCCTTTGGTTCACAGGCCAGCGTTCAACCCACTACGCCACACCAGCCAGGGCTGAAAATTGGTTTTATAATTGATGTAATAATTAAGACAGACCTCTCGATTCTAGCCCCTCCCACTATTAATACTGCTAACATCCATCCCATGGTTCACCCCCTCAATTCCTTCCCTTCATCTCATCTCTCAAATTTCACCCACTCATCAGTCCTATTTCCAAATGTATCTCAAACCAACCTCTTCTTACCACCTCCACGTCTCCAATTACCCTTACACCGAAAATTCAAATTCCTTGACTTACACCAAATCCTACCTGATTCGGCCCTTGTCACTAACCTTCTCCAATTCTTTGTCTAACCTCTGCTCCCTACACATCAATCACCAATTACTACCTCCCAGCTACAATACTCTATTTTTCTTTAACAAACAAGCTCGTTCCTACTTCGTGACCTTTGTGCTTGCCATTCCTCTGCCTACACTTTGCTATCTGTGTCTTTCAAGGCCAGTTCTTTCTTGTGCTTTAGGTTACAGCTGAGGCATTTCAGAAGCCATCCCTGGCTCTCCTGAACTACTAAAGCAGTCATTATCTGCCCCCAGCCAGTTACTAACCTATTTATAGCATTTATTAATATCTTAAATGTTCTTTATCATTGCAAGTTCTCCCTTAACAGAACGGGAATACGACCAGACTACGGACCTGCCGGTCTTGTTCTAATCTTTTACAGTAACGTGGGCTCCAGCAGGCTGCCCAGGGAGGACGTTTAGCATCATGAGCGTCTGGGTCCCGTTAACAGGTCGGAGGGAGGTTCAGTCTGTTTGTACAGTGAGAATGGCACGGACGGGGGCTGTCACTTAAAACTGCTGGTCTTGTTTACCGCTGTATTCCTGGTGCCCAGCACATAGTAGGCTTCCGATAGCACAAGCCATTGAATGAAAGTTAAAACAAAAATGTCACTTAGTTAACTATGAATATACTGAATAGCACATAACAGTTTAAAACTTCTTGCTAGTTTTACCTCCCTTGTTCTGTTGCCACCAACGGCTCTTTGATGGCTGTTCTAAAATTACTCCTCCTCCTACACTCATCTTATTTACCTCTCACTGGTTGTCTCATAGAGTAACAGCTCTTGGAAAGAATCTAATTTCTANTGGTCTTGTTTACCGCTGTATTCCTGGTGCCCAGCACATAGTAGGCTTCCGATAGCACAAGCCATTGAATGAAAGTTAAAACAAAAATGTCACTTAGTTAACTATGAATATACTGAATAGCACATAACAGTTTAAAACTTCTTGCTAGTTTTACCTCCCTTGTTCTGTTGCCACCAACAGCTCTTTGATGGCTGTTCTAAAATTACTCCTCCTCCTACACTCATCTTATTTACCTCTCACTGTTGTCTCATAGAGTAACAGCTCTTGGAAGGAATCTAATTTCTAAACAAATAGATTTGCATATCAATATGAAGGAATTTTCTTAACCTTTTTTTTGCGGGGTGTGTGTGTGTGTGTGTGTGTGTGTGATTTTAAAATTTATTTTTAGAGGACAAAGGAGGGAGAAAGAGAAGAGAAACATCCATCGGCTGCCCTTTGCACCCTTTGCAGGCTCCCAGACCAGGGACTGAACCTGCAACCCAGGCATGTGCCTTGACCAGGAATCAAACTGGCAACCTTCTACTTTGCGGGACGATGACCAACCAACTGAGCTGCACCGGTCAGGGCTGCTCTGTGTAACTCTGGATGATTCCTGCCATCAAGGGAAATCTGTGGCACGTTGTGCAAGGATGGAAGCAGCTAAATTTCCAGCGTTTGTGTGACTCGATGGCGTCAAATCTCTCTGATTAGTTTGTAACATCAAGTACCTACCTCATCTAGAATCTTTTTTTCTTTAACAGACTGGGTCACCCCTAAAGAAATCACAGAAGAGACAGGTCACAATGCAGAAGAACACGCTCTTTTCACGGAGGTGGACAATGAAGCGATTCACAAGAGAGCTCGGGAGGAATAACACCGAGCAGAGGCCCCTATGAATAAAGCCACGGCTCGTTAATAAGACTCGTGGCAGAGATTTCCTTCTGGAGACACAGCTGATGCTTAATCCAAACATTGTAACAGTGCCTGATCCAGGCAAATTTCTGCCTATTATTAAATAAATCCCTCCTTTCTATGTTAACCCTAGCGTTGCTAGGGACAGATTAGGCCCTATTAGTTATAAAAAGAACTCCATTTCCCAAAACATTACCAGCTTATCTGAACAAAGAGATATGTGTTAAAGATAAAGCTAGTTTAGTGTTATCTAGTGTTATCGTTAAAGACCCTTTGGTAATTCAGATTCAGCACCAGCAAAAAAAAACAAACAAAACCCAAACCCTTAGGTGTTAAAATGTTAGGTGTAAAAATGCAATTCTGAGGTGTCAAAGGGAGGAAGGGAGAAGAACACTGTACTTACAGAAATAGCTAACTACCCATTTTCCTCCTGCAATTCCCAGAAAATATTTCAGTGTCCGTTCACACACAAACTCAGCATCTGCAGAATGAAAAACATCCAAAGGATTAGCAGAAGCTGAAAACAAAGTCAGGAAGTGCTGCTCTAACAAGCCAAAGAGCACCAGCTCCATACATGAGCTGAAATCAATCTGGATCGATGATTCCAACACCCTGGTGATAGAATCAGAGGCTGGAAGCACCCCTCATTATAGCCAACATGTGTGGGTCTTTGGAAGCCGGAAAAGACTGATATGGAATTAAAACCAGAGAAAATGTCTGCCCTACCTTCTAGATGCCAAGACTAGCTAGAGACACCCGTTCCTGTGTATCCACATTGTAGTACTGATGCATGTGGATGGGGAAGATCTATTTTACTGGATGGCAAAATGTGAAAGGAGAGCAGAATATTGCTGAAATCCTGTATCTTACCTGTCAATGTAAGTGACCGATTTTCACCCCCAGATTTCTACCTGGGGAATCCTAATGCCCTAGTTCCCCTGAGAAGGACAGGAAAATACAAAATATTTTTTAAAAGATTTTATTCATTTATCTTTAGAGGGAAGGGAAGGGGGAGAGAAATGTATGTTTGCCTCTCATGCCTCCCCTCTAAAAATAAATGAATAAAATCTTTAAATAAACAAATTTAAAAAAAGAAAATAAAATAGTACCTGATTTGAAGGTACTATTTTCTGGCATTTGGTTCCTGTATTACCCTCTGACCCTGTGGTATGATCCATATACAGTAGAAACTGAACATCTTAGAGGTTCTAAGGCGATGCGTCCCTGGCAAGGAGTCTGGACCCTCTACTCGAGGACCTGCAGCGATGTGAACAGAGCGGACCACTGTGTTTCCTGTAAGTCAATTTTGCCCAAAAGCTTTTAAGAGCTGTCTCTCCCGTGTGCTGCAGGCACTGGTGTTTGCTCCCTGGAGCCCATGAACAAGCCTACCTACTCTTCCAGACAACAACTCTTCAAATCTTTGAAGACAGTGGTCTCATTCCCTTAAGTCTTCTCATTCCTCCATCTGTTCTTCAAATAACCTCGTTCTGAATTCTCTCTTCCCATCCTCACCACCTACCTCTGGAAAAATGCTCTCTAACGTGTTGGCAACCAGCTTAAAGAGAAGGCATGGTGCTCAAAACAGAGCATGTATCTTCCAGGCAGGCGCTCCAGCAGAGAATACAGTAGGGGGGTCAGGACTTTCACTTCAGTTGTTCCAGACGTAAGGCCTGTATTAATGAGGCCCACTTTCAAACTAGCTTTTTAGCAGCCCTGAAATGTTCACTCAGGTTTAGCTCACAGTCAACTAAAAGCCCGGAGGGTCTCCGTAATCACGGGAGTCCTTTTACGATTTTAAAAGGAAAAGGTGTAGGACATATGAATTTTTTCTCCTGTTTCTCCTTCTTCACACGCTAGGCTATCTCAGAGCTGACACAGGACTCATTTCCTGAAAAACTGCCAACCACCCTCAAACTACTGTTTGTGTGAAGCGAGGATACGGCGTCGATGGGGCTGGGGTTTCCAACCACCGATTCTGAATAAAGACTCACTTGCGTCCCATTCTCCTCGTCCCCGTCTGTCCCTCGGGGACTTGAGCTCTGCCTTACCAGAAAGCCCCTCCCACAGAGCAGTCGGGGCAGGGTGGACTAATAGAAGTGGTCTGTTGTTCTGGCTCACCGCTCTCCACATCTTTTTTATAAAATTTATTTATTTTTTTTATCCTTATGAGGGCATGCTTATTGATTTTAGAAAGAAGGAAAGGGAGAGAGAGAAACATTGATATGAAAGAGAAACATGGATCGGCTGCCTCTTGTGTGCACCCCAACTGGGGACTGAACCTGTAACCTAGGCATGTGCCTCAGCCAGAAATCAAACCCCGCCCCCTTTCGGTTTATGGGACAGTGCTCCAACGAAGTGGGCGGCACTGGCCAGGGTGGCCACTCTCAAACCTTAATCCAAAACAAAAGGGGGTCAGGAAATAGCAAAACTAATTTTTCTTTCGCCAGATAATTACTGACAGACTAATGGAAGACTTTTGCCTGTGCTGTGCCTAACAGATACTCCCCTTTCCTCAGAGTTCTATGCGACAGGTGCGACGCGTGCTACGAAGGCCCTTGGTGTACCTGTTTTCATAATGACGTGAGTGGTCTCTTCAGTAATTAGGTCAGTCACAGCGATGTGGTGTTTTCTGGCGAACTTGTGCACAAGCATCTGAAATCAAATAAAAGATTACATGATTATAAATCACCTCTAGTGCATAGCTTAGAGCATTAGTTATCCTAGCTTTGAATCCCCATTTTTTCCCTCAGAAAAGGTACATTCTTTTTATTCGGACATGTCTGGAGTCTCAAGGTAAATAGCAATCTAACACGAATTACATATAAATCAGAGGAAGAAATTCTACAGTAGTAATGCTAGGAGACATGAAGTATGACCAACGATTCAAAATAATATTAATATTCCCTTTCACAGCAGGTATCACTGGGCTCCCTTGCAGAACGATACTCTACAATACTATAATTTAGATTTATCAGCTTACACTATATAAGTGGAGAGGTAACTAGCCTACACTAGTTACTACAAAGTTACTCTATAGATACGTGGCTTAAAGACAAGATACAATCCTCTGAGAGTTATAAGAGATTCAAGTCAAGAGTGCAAAAACTCTCAATTCCTCTTAAGGAGAAGAACTGGAAGAAATTTATATTATTTCAAAAAAGAAATCTAGAGCCATCTAGCTATTATCTATCAACACCTGCCCCCCACCCCCAAGCAGATAAAGAAATGAGCCAGATCCATTACGGACACAGTTGACACAGTTAGTAGCTCCTGTTTGGTAAATAACAGTGTTTACCAAGGCCACCATTTATTAGCTATGCCACCCACGCCAATATTTACCCGCTGCACAATGCTGCAATGGAGATCAGGCCATCTTTCTTTCATGCCACCTCCTTCCATATTGCCACCGGGCACCAAAAGGCAGGCTAGAGAAGCCAATGGTATCCTCCCCACTTTTGCCACTGCCCTCTGCCAGGATCATTAGCAATTCTGAGCTGATTAATTGCTGAAATCCCAGCCTTGAAAGTGTTCAGACAGAAGAGCAACTGCTGAAAAGATCATCCTAATATGGGCTTCAGAATTAATCACGTGTGATACAGTCAGCAGCTTTCATGATAAATTTACCACACTTCAGCAAGTCTGAATGGAGCTGAAGTTTCCCTCTTTGCTTGTTGAAAGACAGTATGTACCCAAGCCACTTATAGTCTGATCTGCGGCTCAGAGGTGCCCATGGCAAGAGCGATTAGATCATTTTAGCCATTTCTGAGAAGCTGAACTCACGAAACAAGGAATGCTAATTTTCAACAAATAAATGGGAATTCTAGGTATGTAGGCAGATGGTCAAGAGTAACACAGACACAGGCACGAATGTGGAGAGCAAACAGCTGGCCTGGGTACCTGCTTGTGAATTAGAATTCTAGAACTGCCGATGAGAGTTTGCTCATCGGACCTTCCGGGGCACAGCTCACTTTGCCCTTTCAGTAGTGGGACACGCAGGCCACCGAGAATGTGATGCTGAGCTGCTGCCCATAGAGAACTGAGGATGAGAATGAGAAAGAATTCTTATCCCAGGAAGGATATAGCAAGAAAGATTCTAGGAATGACTGGGTCATCTCTCAGTGTGTCATAAATCACACCTACCACTGAATCAATTTGATACTCTAGTGTGTTATCTTGTCATGGTTCTTTAAGATACAGTCACGCAATTATTTTTCTATGAAGTGATACCAGTGGTGATTAGTTACAGGGGAGGTAAGTTTCCTAAGATGTCTGAAATCTACACTCAGTCCAAACAGAAACAATGTTTCATTGATCTTAATATTTTAATGAGTATTTTCCCACAGTGTGAAACAAATTCCTGTTTTCCCCATGAGGGGACCAAAGACATGTCAAAATCCTAATAGGAAAGAGGGGCTGTTGTAGGGCAGAAATGATAGGGCAGGCTATTACACATGTGGGTCACCAGCCAGGACAAAGCAAATAAACACTGGAGAAATGTCATTAGCTGGAGGTGAGCTTGGAACCAGTTTGAATTCAGTTAATCATGCCTGTGTGCGCTCTCAACATGCGAACCAGGGTGGGGAAAAGATGCCTTCTGGAGCGTAGAGCTAGCTACACCTACTTGCTTCTTAAAACAGAAATAAAATTAAAATTAAACACTCTATATCACACCCAAAACTATAATCTTTCTAAATATTTAATAATTATTTCCTTAAGTAAATATATACAAAGTAACCCATGCTATCGTTTTATCCAGGTCCAAAGTGTCTGAAATTAGTAATGGAAATTAAATCACATAGAACTTTTTCTATTTCCTAGATTTCTTCCTGTAAGTTATTTATTGCTAAAGCCCATTCAAAACCAGTTTTTGTAGTATATTAACGCAGTGTCAGTCACCAGGGAAATGCACATGGCTAAACTTACTAATTCTTTTTGGGTCAAGCCAGATGCCACCATTGATATTCTTCTGTTCACTGTTTTTGCTGAGGATACCACGTCTGGCTTCTCCCTGCTCACACTTTCTTCCTTCACATCATACCCAGCAGCATTAGTAGTTTGAGGAGTAGCTGGATTCTTGGCAGATCCTTCAACTTGGAATTGGGGTACTGTCGACGCAGAGGTCGAAGCAGGCATGCTGCACACAGGCGCTGGCTCCGGGGCTCTGTCTTCATAGGGGTCAGACTCGGGGTCATCAAAGAGTCTGACTCCAGATTCTAGGGAAGGGGTTCCCTCTGACAGGAATGGGGGAAGAAGTTTAATTTACATGACAATGGATCTCAGATTACAAAGTCTAGTCTCTGCTAAGAATTAAATAGATAGATCAAGCCTTGGTTCAGTGGGTAGGGCCCTGTTCTGCAAACCAAAAAGGCCACTAGTTCCCGTCAGGGCACAGCCTGGGTTGCAGGCCAGGTCCCACATTTTGGGTGTGCGAGAGGCAACCTATCGATGTTTCTCTCGCACATTGAAGTTTCTCTCCCTCACTCCCCCCTCTCTAAAAACAAATAAAACCTTCAAAAAAATTGGTCAATTTAGATGAAAAAAAAAAATGGGTGTGCTAATATACTACTGGTGGAGGTGTAATGTGGCTTAACTTTTCTAAAGGACTATTTGGCATTATATTTCAAGAGTCTTGTGTGTTTATACTTTCAGTCAGTAATGCAAGTTTTAGAAATGTACCCTAAGGGAATAAAAGATGCATGTACAGGTTTAGTCATGGAAATGTTCACTGCAATATTGTTCACAACTGTCAAGTTTTAGAAACACCCTGAATGTCCAATAATAGATTGACACAGCTGTTCCAATGGAGCACTCTCCATCCATTATGATGAATCACAATAAAACAGCAAAATGCACACACCTATGCTCACTGCAGCACTGTTTACGGCAGCCAAGAGTGGAAGCAACCCATGGGTCTATCAATGGATGACGGATAAATAAAATGTGGTATATACATATAATGGTTTTTAAAAAGCTAAACGAATAGCTTTATAAGAAGAAGAAAATCCAGTCACATGCTATAAACATGGATGAACCTTGAGGACATTATGCTAAGTGAAAAAAGTCAGTCACAAAAAGACAAATACTGTACTATTCCACTTATGTGAGGTATTTAAGCATGTATTTTTATATTTATGTAAAGACATTTTTATATGTAAATACAAATATATATACTTACATAAATGTAAATTTATATATATAAACATGTATATTTAATCCTTGCCTGAGGATACATTTACTGCTTTTACAGAGAGAGGAAGGGAAAAGATGACAGAAACATTGATGTGAGAGAGAAAGATCCCAGGGCTGAACTTGCAACCTGATTGCAAGTATGTGCCCTGATCGGGAATCGAACCTGAGACCTTCCAGTGCACAGGACGCTCCAACCACAACGGCCAGGGCCACTCACTCATATGAGTTTTTTTTTTTTTTTTTAAGGTCTTGGTTTTTTGGGAAAGATTTTATTTATTTATCTTTAGAGGGGAAGGGAAGGAGAAAAGGAGAGAAATATCAGGTTGCCTCTTGTGAGTCCCCTGCTGGGAACTGGCCTGCAACCCAGGCACGTGCCCTGACTGGGAATCGAACTGTGATCGTGTGGTTCGCAGGCCCACGCTCAATCCACTGAGCTACACCAGCCAGGGCTCATATGAGGTTTTTAAAGTAGCCAAACTCGGGGCAACCTGCAGAATGGTGGTTGCCAGGGGAGAGGGTAAGGGGAAATGGGGAGTTGCTATTTAATAGGTAAAGTTTCGGTTTTGCAAAATGAACAAATTCTAGAGAACAGCTGCACCAGAGTGAGAATATACTTAACACTATCAAACACTTAAAAGTGGTTAAGATGATAATTTTTTTTGGTCTTTTTTTCCTCCATGTCCCCCCACTCAACACAGACCAGGCACAGGGCCAGGGCCAGGGCCGAGGTGTGCACAGGGTGAATTTGCTCTGCCGCCTCTTCCTGTGCAGGCCCGTGTGAGAACACAGCCCATGGTAAGCACCAGGAGGCCAAAGATGATAAATTTTATGTTATGCATTTTTTACTGCAACTAAAAATTTTTTAAAGGAAAGATGCCATTGATTTTAAGATGCCATCCTAGTTTAGAGTCCTAACATGCAAAAAAATTTGTGTCTTAGAATCCATGACATGCAACATTATAAGGTATGCTTTCTATAACTTTCGTCATTTATTTTATCCAGTTTAAATATCCCTTTTTTATTATCTATATTATCCAACTGTTTGGCAATGCACATATAGTATTTTAGTGAGGGGAGGGAAAATAGATTGAAGTTTATTGGTTTATTGAAGGGAAAATAGATCAAATTTTGTTTTGTCATCCATGATGATATCAATTACTTTTTTCATTTAATATCATCAGGTATCATCACCCAATTGAAAATAGAAGACCACCCCAGAAACATTTCAGGAAATTTCACTCCATCAGGAAGTAAGCACAGCTCAGCACAATGTATGAGATTCCTAAAATGACCCTAATTAAAATGACCAAATACTGCATTTAGATGACAAAGAGCACCTTTTATGATAATGTGTTTTTGAGGGTTCATTTAGAATTTTCTTTAGTAATTCAAACTTTGATTTACAAGCCATAAAACATACCATTCATTTAAAGTGATTTATAAGGCATAACATATAGAGTCATTTATATTCATTTATTCAGAAAATAAGAACTTACTTTGGAGATTTGACTCATTTTTCAATCAAGGACAGACCTAAAATTTTATTCTACGGCTCTAGAACTTTTATCTAACAGTTGAAATAAAATATTTAGAGGATGAAGACTCTCTCATTTTCAAAAAGTTAAACCAATATAGACAAATTAAGAACTGCAATAATTTTCAAGTAAACTGGGATTTACATTCAAGCTATTTTTAATTTTTATTTATTTATTTCTTTTTACACGTGTCGGGGCCTGGGTTTCACCTCCCCACACCAAATGGGTGGGGAGCTGAGGCCCCGGTGACTCTGGGTGCCAAATCTCACCCATGGTCATGGACAGAGCCGCAGGTGATTTTTCAACCAACGCTGATCAAGCTATTTTTTAAAAATGGGTTTAAGTATACCAGACGCATTCATGATATACCAATACCTCTGAAGGGTCATTAACCAGAATACGTTTAGGTAAGATTCAGAGTAAAATAAAAGTGTTTTCTCCAACAGAGCAGATGAGATATTACCGAGATCTTGTCTTGACAAGTAAGACGGCTTCATTAAATCTTGGGCTTCAGACTTGGTCGGTTGTTGCTCCTCCATGCCAATGCCCTTAATGAGCTCCTTTTGAGATGGACAATTTGTGTTCTGAAGACTCTGTGAGCAGCTGTGCATATCCTGCTTACCATCTAACAACTGGGATTTAGAAGGGGAAGACCTAGAAAGAATGAAACAAGAAAACCATCACCACAGCTTTCTGTCAAAAGACGTACACTTTCAGGGCAGCCAAAGCATAAGAGAAATAGCTCATTGTCACAGTGATACCCAAGTGATGGCCAAAAGTCTGGACTCACGATTCCCAACCTGTCAGGGGTGACAAAGAACATCTCCCCTTAGGATCTGGTCTGAGGCAGTAAGTACATCTCCTAGTTGTTTACAAGCACGTCAGCAAATTTCAGCAAATTACCTACTGCCGCTTACTCAAATTCATGAGTCCCTATGGATGTGTTAGAATCACATCCTCTCATGAAATATATCCTCTCATGAAAGTAGAAAGTTGATTAACTTTGACATCGTTACACTCATTCTTTCTACCCAGTTTTAGCACAATTCATAGACTCATCCCTATCTCTTGCCTTTTCAATGTCAAGTCATTCTAAGAACAAAAGCCAGTTATAAAATATTGATAGAAGAGTTTATACACACAGTAATTCCTTTACTCTTTCGGATTTTAGGACTTTGCAGAATAAAATACTTAAGAGATTTATTTTTTTTAAAGATTTTATTTATTTATTTTAGAGAGAGGGGAAGGAAGAAAAACATCAATGTGCAAGAGAAACATCAATTGGTTACCCCTCAGATGCGCTCCAACTGGGGATCTGGCCCGAAACCCAGGCACATGCCCTAACCAGGAACAAACTGGCGACGCTTCGGTTCATAGGAGGACACCCAACCCACTGAGCCATACTGGCCAGGGTGATATTTAACAGATTTACAGGACCCCAGAGATCAGCCACTTAATTTAATTAATTATTGGGTGTTTACTGTGAGTCAGGCACTAAAACTAAGCCCTGTGGATTAAAGATGAGCAAGACCTAAACTTTGGATCTCAAGTAGTCTAGTGGAAGGAAGTTCAATCAAATGTGTAGGTTCGTTAACAGAAATCTCTTAGGGGAAGGGGGAGGAAGGGCAGAAATATTTGGTCTGAAATTAAATGCGTGGTTAGCTCAACTAGTTAAAGCATTTAACAATGAAGTCATTACCTCTAAACATGGGTTTAATTGCGTCTGGACATAAACAATGGTGTGGGGATTGCCTGAGGGAATGGAGAGTGCTGGGTGGAGGTGGGCAAAGGGGACAATATTGGGACAAATAAAGCATAATCAATAAAATATAATAAAAAATATTTTTAACAATAGAAATAAGTAAATAAACATGGGTTTAGTGCCTATGGAGGACAGACCTTTTAATTCTGTCGGACACAGGGCTAGTACCCCAGCCTCAAAAATATATCTCAGCCAATCCAAAAGGTTTGGAACAGATGGTGTGATTAGACTTTTGACAACTTTGCCACGACCATCAGAAAGACAGATAGATATACACTGAGTAGGAACTCAAATACGAATTCCTCTCCTTCCTGGAGCAGTGAGATTGGACCCGAATGGCTCTGAGACCCTTCTGACTACCCAACAGGAGTAAGAGCCCAGAACTTACCCTTTTACCCTCACAATGCTGCTGGAAAGAGCAAATGAGAAAGTGGGTAAAGTATTTTCGAAAATATACAGTTCTATGCAGTCTAATCTCAACAGCAGTTTGAACAGACACCCTGAAAGATACTGTGAATAGTTCCTGGAATAAATCAATAGATTAAGGGCAAAATCTTTCCTTTAATTGGGGCAAGGGCTGCCCTGGAGAACTCTGCCATTAGCCTCCAGGCTTGTTTATGTTTTAGTTTTATACTGTTTTCTGACCTCCAGAAGGAACAGATGTATCATACATTTCTCACGCTGTAGCTCACGCCTTAGGTCCAAAAAGCCTGTGTATAATCATGCAAAAAAGTACCCTAGCCCTGGCTGGCGTGGCTCAGGGGATTGAGCCCTGGCCTGCAAACCGAAGGGTCGCTGGTTCAGTTCCTGGTCAGCGCACATGCCCGAGCTGTGGGCCAGGTCCCAGGTTGAGGGTGTACAAGAGGAAACCAGTTGATGTGTCTCTCACACACTGATGTTTCTCTCCCTCTCTTTCTCCCTCCCTTCCCATGTCTCTGAAAATAAATAAATAAAATCTTAGGAAAAAATAAAAACCAAAAACAAAAAGTAGAGATAGCAGCATGGCAAAAATATTTAACAGTAAGAGTTCGGTGTAAGCAGATGTTACCCAGACAGCACACTGACGTTTAATTCTTACCTTCCCTCGGCTGTTCCTCTACACTTCCCAGTGGAACTACCCAGACGCTCTTCAACCTTGTCTGCGGTAAGGCTTTCCGGATCCTGACTCCTAGGATATTCGCTACTTTTCGCTGACGTTAATACTGTTTTAAAAGAAACGAGAAAACAAAGAAATTTACTGCCTTGTTCTGAAGGTGATAATTCAGGTGAGTGTATCAATTTTTTTTCAAAAGCAGCAACCCATGATGATCAAATTGGTTTTTATGCAAGTACATTGGACAGAATTTCATAAACACAAGTGATCCAGCACTAGATTTCATAAACACAAGTGATCCAGAACTAAAAAATAAATAAAAAAGAACCCCTTAAGAGTGGGTAGCCCTGGCTGGCGTAGCTCAGTGGTTGAGTGCGGGCCTGCGAACCACCCACCATCGCGGTTCGATTCCCAGTCAGGGCACATGCCTGGGTTGCAGGCCAGTTCCCAGCAGGGGACTCACGAGAGGCAACCATACATTGATGTTTCTATCCCTCTCTCCTTTCCTTGCCCTCTAAAGATAAATAAATAAAAATCTTAAAAAAAAAAGATTAAAAAAAAAAAGAGTGGGTAAACGATACCCGAGTCAAGGCTGAAAAAACCTCCAAAGATTTATAATTTTTTGGTCCTGATAAGAAAACAAGGATAGGGAATATTTTTTTAAATCTTTACAGGATACTAAATTATACTGAAATCCCCTTAGATAACAGGGAAGAGACAGTACTGGAAAGCAAAGAACATTCCCTTTTCCATCCCTACTGTCTCCACATCAAAGATTATAAAATGGATGTGAGCTTTTACGTGGGAAAATGAGAGGGAAGGTGGCACATGAAAAAGAAAAAACAGGTGATATTCTGCTTCAGATTTTCAATTGGTAAGAGAAACAGAACAAACCAACCCCCTGCCCCTCAAAAACAAAACCAAGGCGCTGACTTCTTCTGGAACCCTGACTTCATGGAACTAACGATGAAATGGCCCAAGAAAGGAGACAACAGAGAACAGACCCGGGCAAAGTCCTGACACATTAGTATTATCCTCCTTATTTATTAATTCTTCCACATGTATTACTGAGCCACTGCTTTCTAGGAAGTAGCTTAAAGGCAGAAATATTTAAAAAGCAAAAACAAATACTTAAAATTACAAATGTCATCTATTCATTAAAAAGTCACTGATGGCTGTAATTTATTCCAGCTTTTATTAGAAAAGCTAGAATCCAGAAATTGAAGCAGAAAATTGTAAACAAATTGCTGCATTAATTAAACTGTTCTTAAGGACACTGGGTGACCTGGGGGGAAATAGTTATTGATTTCCTGAGTTAATTCTCAGATGCATTATTTATAGTTTTCTCTGTGCTCATCTTTGCGGGACCTGAGAGTTTCTAGGAACGCAAGAACTCTGCCTCGGAGCCACCGGCTGCTCAGGGAGAGCAGAGTCTAACTACGCAGGTTTTTCTTTCATGTGGGTACGCAAGGCTTTTTAATAAGGATATCACTTCCCCCAAATATAGGGTGATAACTGGTGAAGGGTAATGTACAGGCTCTAAGGAACCACACCACACAGAACTAGCCGTCGGGAAGGGTGATTAAAAGAATAAAAGGGCAGGAAGCCTCAGACGCACACACAGGAGAAAGTCACTCCATCACATGTGCACATGTAGCGTATCACTTCCCTTTTCCTACAATGGGATCGAGCTGTGAAGAAAATAACTCGAGTTAGAATTCAATTACTCAACGGTACCTAAAAATATGGGGCAAAATTTTTTCTGTTCTTCATGTCCCTCAGTCCTTACTTCATAAATGCAGGGATCCAGAGCCCAGATAGTGGGACAATACCAGAGTCCCCCTTAAATCATTTCCTTATCTGAGCATCTGAACATGTTATATGTTATATTTTTCATGGGTAGGGAATATGGGCCAGACAAAACATTTAATGGATTTACTGACTGCCTATTATGGGCTAAGCACTGTGCAAAGTATTGGGAGAATCAAAGGAAAAGACACTGGGGAAGAGAGAGGAAGAAATGATAGACTATAAAATACAGAACTCACAGTGAAATTCAGCTTTAAAAAGCACATATCCCATCTACCCAGTTGATTGAGAGCTTCCAGGGGAGGAGCCTAGGAATTTTTAACAAGTGCCTCCAGGAATAAATGTGCTATGGGATAAAAAAAAAAAAAAAGCTCAGCTGTGTCTGAAAAATCACTTCTGTTATAACGGACTATGATCTTACAAATGGTAATGTTTACTTTATGAATGACAGGTAATCCAGGAGGAAAAAAACAACAAAGTGCCTGATATAAAATAACTTTAGCCCTGGCTTGTGTGGCTCAGTGGATTGATTGCGGGACTGTGAATCAAAAGGTTGCTGGTTCGATTCCCGCTCAGGGCACATGCCTGGGTTGTGGGCCAGGCCCCCAGTTGGGAGCACATGAAAGGTAACCCACACATTGATGTCTGTCCCTCTGTTTCTCTTTCCCCTTCCCTCTCTCTAAAAATAAATAAACAGAATCTTAAAAAAAGAAAAAAACTATACCTACAGAGGGAGGCACGTATAATTTATAATGGATAAGTAAACACACATGTATAAATTTTTTTTTATTGTTTTAGAGAAAGTGGGGACAGAGAGAGAAAAAAACATTGATATACTCATTAGTTGAGTGTACACTTATTTATACACTCATTAGTTGATTATTGTATGTGCCCTGACCAGGGATTGAACCCGCAGCCTTGATGTATTGTGATGATGCTCTAACCAACTGAGCTACCCAGCCGGTGCTACACAAAAATATTATGCAGGCTTAAGAATGACCTTTAGATAAACAGTAGGGCAGATCTATGCTGAGGGGAGGACATTTGATGCGATGACCCTAGAACAATGAGTAAGTTCACTACCAAGAATAAAGTAAAACCTAACAAAAAGGTTTTATACAGAGATTCAGAAATTTTCAAAAAGGTTCAAATCCATAATAAAAATGTATGAAAATATGGCATCTATAAAATAAAATTCAAACAAGGAAGCCACAAAGAAACAATCTGTTTACAGGTCTTCAGGAAAAAATAAACACCCTGTCCCCAAAGAGGAGATAGATTTACACACACGATCAAAGCCAGATAATAACATTTTGTAAGTTGTGCACAAAAATTAAAAGTCTAGTCTGTTTTTAGACTGAGGATGTAAAAGCACCTTAAAGAAGAGAAGTGGACTGGGGCCTAGACTTTGGGCTTCATTACCCGGGCTGTGAACTAACGAAGCTACAGTGACAGAAAGTACTTAAGGAAATGCATCTGAACCACTGCCATACTAACTGAGTTTATAACTTCTCACCCATAAGCTACCGTTTCTCCCGGACATGAAAATTCTCCAAGGCACACTCCCTGACCAAGGCCACAATTCTCAGTAATTAAGAGTTCCTAGAAAGACTCAAAGGCAGGCCTAACTGCCCCAAGCAGGACTCGGGGAAGGAAGCAATGATGTGAACACGAAGTTAGCTGGGTAGGTATCACTGAGACAGTAATGAGCAACACTTAGGGAGGTCTCGCCATACCTGCCCATTCGTAAGTACCGGCTCTCCCTCTGAAACCCATTCCTGTGCTTAACGTCCCATCTACTTGGCTAACTATTTGCCCTATTTAAAAACCTGCCCAATGTGCGGTTTTCCATAATGCTCTTTCCAGTTACATTGGTACCTCGGCACCACTGGTACCACTGGCTTCAGAACTCGTCAATCCTGGTACTCATTGCATTTTGATGAGAAATGTTTCAGCACTCAGCGCTTGCTCGTCACTGATCACACTTGCTAAAACTTGTATGAGTCACGATGCCAAGAGAAAATGCTTCTTCAATCATCACTTGTCAGAATGAATTAATGATGAGTACTGAGGTACCACTTTAAAAATTACTCAAAATTTCCCTTTACTGTCCTTCATTTATGCCACTATCCTTCAGCTTAGCTCTCATTTCTTACAACAGTGGTGTCAAACTCATTTTCACCGGGCGCCACATCAGCCTCACAGCTGCCTTCAAAGGGCCAAATGTAATTTTAGGACTGTGTAAATGTAACTATTCCTTAACTAGGGGCAAGGAACTCGGCGCTGCCATCAGGTAGAAACAAGGTGTCAGGCCAGATAAGACCAAGTGGAGGGCTGGATTCAGCCCTTGGGCCTTGTGTTTGCCACCCGTGTCTTTCACAACGATAGTGTTGGGATAAAACACCTGACTCTGCCACATCATTGGGTTTTCTGGGATCA
This sequence comes from Sturnira hondurensis, assembly GCF_014824575.4. Taxonomy (NCBI): domain Eukaryota; kingdom Metazoa; phylum Chordata; class Mammalia; order Chiroptera; family Phyllostomidae; genus Sturnira; species Sturnira hondurensis. Next base: position 74,704 of record NW_028094263.1, on the reverse strand, counting down.
AGATGCAGTTCCTGAAGTAAAGGGCATCTCTTCCTATAAACCAGAAAGCACATGGAATAGGGCTTTGTGGTCTGACACAGGTGGTATAAGGAATATGAATGTTTTTTTTAAAAGATAAGCTTTCCAAACTGATGGGGATCACCTATTTCCAATCTCTCCACTACACTCAGCTTCCTGCGGGCTCCCCACAGCCTGTCCTCACTGTGGGTCCCCATCAGACAAGGACACTCAATGACTCTCTTGGTCTCTCCGAATGGTACCTTAATTCTAAGCAAGTACAAGAACCATGGAGTGATTCAAAAAAATTTAGGTTGAGCAAAGATCACAAAATGTTCAAGCCAGGTCAACGTCTTTCTGGAGATAAAGACTTAGGGAAGGGAAGACTTTTGCTTAAGAGGCATTGGGCCAATATTTCAAACCTTTCTCTGACGTGTTGCGCTCCAGATTCAGTAGGTCCTCAGACGCGCAAGCATCAGCTCTGAGGAAAGGGGGCCTGTTGGGAGGCTGGCACTCCTGCTGCTCCAACACAGCTTCCAGCTGGTCCATCTCCTGCTTGATCTTCATCAGGTTATCCTGCATGGTGTCTCTCTGCTGCAAAGACAGGAAAACAACCCCAAGAAAGTTACACTCTTCTAGAAATTGGCTAGAACGCAAGAATGTCATACCAATTAATTTTAGCATGGGAATTAAAATCACCTGGTATGGAATTATAAGTTCTGGCTGAACGACTTTTAATCCGACCATATTCGTGCAATTAATGCCCATGAAATTAGTTCAGAATGATATTAAAGGAGTAAAAAAAAAAAAGTCCATCAAACTCTCCCTAATAGACTTGCTTTATTGTGTTGTCCTTTTGAAGTTATCACAGCACTTTCTTTTAAAAGCTCAGGAGCAAAAAAATAATTAAGGTGCTTAAACACTTTTGATATTTAAAATTAGCATGACTCTGTTAACATTTCACACAGGCCGTGTTTCAAAGACTTAGTATTGTGGGACTCAGAAGCGATTTGGGTTAGTCCACACAAAAATGTCTCATTTCTGGCTCGTGGGAACACTTCTTTTTCTGGGACTCTTTGAACACGTAGTTTCTAACAGAAAGGACAGAGCGACTTCCTTAGTTTAGCTCTTTGTTCACTCGATAGCTGTTTGTTGACCATCTATTACATGTCCCACACTGTCCTAGCGCCGGGGACACAGTCCACATGGCACTGCCATTCTAGATGGCGACTGTACCTAGAGAACGTCACGGAGGAGGGCCTGTGTGAGGGAAGGGACCCTGGGAAACCCTGTAAGGACAGTTACTGTTCTCAACTCAAGACAATGGACTCTTCTTCACACACAGGCTCATGTCAGAAGGAGATCTGCTAAATACAAGGTTTTCGATAAGCAAAGTTAACTGATAATCAAGGAGATTTACAAAACAGACCTTTCTTCCTTACTTTGAGAGAACATTAATGGTTGCCAGCAAACCCTGGGGAAACACAGATTGTTTCACCCTCCTATTTCTTCTTTTGATGCTTGAAAACAACTTTGCCCCCCCCCCAAAAAAAAACTAGCCATCTACTTTCTCCTGCTACACTGAGTTCACAGTTTGCAGGAGGTTTTCATGACTAGAACACGTATTCCCAGCTCCACGAAGGCTTCCAGCACTGCCCCGAGACTGCTCTGCTGCGGAAGTCTGCGACAGCACCACTGCCACCCTGTGGTGCCTGTGGGCAGTTCCACTGCCAAGCGAAAAGGGCTCGCCTAAGTCGGGTTGGACCGAAACCACGGGTACCTATAAGCTTTAGAAGCTGTCTTGGATACTACTGTCACGACCATCACATCTACCCTCTATGTGGCCATTAAACAGGTTCTAAAATCCAGCAAAAGCAGTAGTGGGAAAATTAGTTAACTGTCCTCTGGGATTCCCCAAAAGAATTACTTTATAGCTTGGACAATTCCCCTGCAGGCAATTGGACGGATACATTTGGGAGACCAAAACCAAATTGGTTACCAAGTTTTCTTGATTCTAATTCTTAAGTGTTTCTCAAATTAGCCCTCCGCTTCCATTTCCAACTTTGCTAGTCTGATTTCTACTTTTAATACAGCTACACTGTGGAAATTCCTTAAAAGCATGTTTAGCATCTTCCATAAGGACCTTGGGGGCATGCCACTGCTAAGTTAATGCCTCTGAAAACTACCTTACCACCCCCATTATAGCCTGCAGGGGAAAGTCCAAACTGCTAAGCATAGCATTCAAAAGGCCCTCCATACCCTCTCATCTTTTTTTTTTTAAAGATTTAATTAATTAATTTATTTTTAGAGAGAAGGAAAGGGAAGGAGAAAGAGAGGTAGAGAAACATCAATGTATGGTTGCCTCTCATGTGGCCCCCACTGGGGACCTGGCCTGCAACCCAGACATGTGCCCTGACTGGGAATCGAACTAGCAACTGGTTGGTTTGCAGCCCACGCTCAACCCTCTCATCTTTTATTTCTCTCCTGAAGCACCCATATGCCCTGTTTTCTCGTCACACAGGACAATTTTGTGCTTCCTGGGCATTTCATACCTTTTGTGCCTTTGCCTGGACTGCTGCCTCCCTTCCCTTTCCACCTGGAAAATTTCTTCTCATCTTGCAAGGCCCAGTTCAATGATCTCCTTCAGAAGTTCCCACCAACCATACTTCAACAGATGATCCCTTACTGCTAATGCTCCCACAGACCAGAGTGGAACACATGGCCCTCCCGTTTTTGCCATAGAGCAAACGGGATTTGAGAGTTCAGCAGCTATCAGGGGTGTCCAACCTTTTGGGGTCTCTGGGCCACACCTTATATACACAAACACTAATGAAAACTGATGAGCAAAAAAAAAGGTTTTAGGTAAATTTATGCTTTTGTGTTGGGCCGCATTCATAGCCATCGTGGGCCACATGTGGCCAGCAGGCTGGACACTTAGCTTGTTCATTAAATTCAGTATTTAGTGTTAATGAGCTCAGTGGTATGTAGGAAATAATGCTGCATGAGTTGCATCTAAATAGGTGATTATCACCTGACTTGAGGGGACAAGGTAGCACACACAGCTGTCACACCACTGACTCTCAGGGATGATACAGGCTAGTGGGAGACTGCAGGATGCATGCGCCTGAACGCGGAAGACGCCACACAAACATCTGCGCGTGCTTTTTACCTGAGTGGTTAAAATATCGCTCTGAGAGGGCAGCCCTGAAGAGTCTTCAGAGAGGCCCATTTCACTCTCGTACTCAGCTGCTGCTTCATCTTAAATGATAATAAAAAGAGAGATTCAGATGTAAAAACAGCCAACACTGCAATCTGCTGTAGCTGTTTCTTCCCACTGGCAGGAGAAAGATCACTTTCCTGTTATAAAAAGTGATTACGCTCCTTGTTTTGGGACACCCGGATTTCCTCCAGAAATCACGACAATGAAAGCCAGAGGCAAGTCCACCAACCACTCAGCCATTGAGCAATGTTCCAGCTAGGTGAAGGACTTTTAAGGAAAAGCACCTTAGAAGGAACATGCTTATTAAAGTTGAAGAAGCAGTTTCTTTAAATATACTTGGAAACTCATAAAACGTGCTCCCTCAAAGGACTAACACCTAGTTCATTTCTATAAAAGACAGCTCCAATACCTAAGTCTGAATCCACACTGCGCTCTTCTGGATTATCCTCTTCCAGGCCGGGCTCCCTTTCCTCATCATCTGAGACCAATTCCTTGTCACTCAGAACTTCCTCGTTTTCAGACTGATGGCTCACTTGTTTAAAATGAGAATCAAACATCACAAAAGAGTCCTGGCTGTTTGTATTAGCGGCAAAATCTTCTGCTACACTGCACTGTGAGGAAAATAAGCTAACAGAACATCCTGCTTCTCCGCTAAGGTGACGCTCCTGGGACGCCTTTGCTGATGTTACCTGGTTACTGCAATTATTTAAGCTACTCTTTAAAGGTATTTGGTTCTCCTCCGTTTTCTTAGGTGGACTCTCCGTGGCAACAGCACTGGGTCTGGGAGATGCAGAACGTACGTTGGTGACTTTACCAAACAGTAAGTGCTGGAAGCAGGGCAGCTCTTCGTCCTCACTAGACGTGTCCTCTTCTGAAGACTCTAGTTTCCTGGCCCTTCTCTGGTGCCCCTGAGCCAAGCGTGTGAGGGCTAAGGGACTGGGGCTCCTTCTGAATTCTTTTGGGACACTTTTGCTGAAAACAGCAGATCTTTCCTCAATGCCACTTTTAGCAAAGCCGTCATTCTCTTTTAGCTTGTCATCACTTAATAGGTCCTCTGGGGTCTCAGAACAAACCTGAAAAGCAGGACTACTTCCCAGAGGCTGTTCTAGGTCATCTAAAATTTGACATGGAGAGAAATCTGCACTAACAGCCTGCACTACTCCCCCATCTTCTTGCCGTCTTATTTCAGGTTCTTTACAATTACTCAGAGGAAGACCTGGCCTATCGACTTCGGGTTGCATGAGACCTAATCTGAGAACAGCACTTAATTTTGATCCTCTGTTTCTGCCTGGTTCTGCTGGAATATTCTCACCACTGGAGCCTACTTCATTAGTACTGCTGGAGCTGCCTGCTCTAACAGCACTTTCTCTAGTTCGATTCTGGCTCATGGTGCCCGCTGTACTTCGAATGATGTTCTCATTTCCCATTGCTCTTGCAGGTGACACTGAACGTTCCTCAGACTTCCCCTCTGACAGGTTTTCCTTACTTACAGTTTTAAGTAAGGATGACCTGACAGGAGAAATGGATGGTATATGATATGGGTTTTGTGAAATTCTGTATTTATTTTCAATAGTGAGTTCAGTGTCATTGCCTCTGAACTGAGATGACTGACAGGGCCTAGAGATTCCTTTCACGCTATATTTAGCATACTCTCCTGGCTTCTTGTCTTCCTCACAAACCTCAGGAAAGCCTGCCGTTGTGTGAGGTGGCTGTACTTGCTCCACATTAAATTCTTTCTCTCCCCGATTTTCTTCTTTTTGCCCACATTCAAGAGTGACTTTTGCACTTTGTTTCCTTGTGGACCTGGAGTGGGCACAGACAGCTGCATAGTCCTTTTCTGGATTTGAACACAGAGCAAATGACTGACGCTTTGAAACCTTAAATGTATTCTGTATATACTGTGTATCAAGTTCACTCTCTTCCATTTCTACGCTTGTCTCCTGAACCTCACATCTCAGGAGATCCTTAACACCCTCTGTGTCATTAGAACAATCATGGATAAGCTCCTTTGGGTTTCCAATTGCCGCACACCCACCCACACGTTGATCTGGTGCTGTTTTTGCCTTCCCTGCACTGTCAGGAGCCAGCAGGGACACACTATCCTGAGTGTCATAGTCAGTGTCAGGTACCAATAAAATATCGGTACTCTCCATAGATCTGTCAGTCTGCAAACTTCTTCCTCCACCGAATATCAGGTGTTTGAAGTCTTTGGTGCTGTTAGACACTTGAATTGTTCCTAGGTTCTCTTCTATTTCCTCTCTTTGAAGGTTAGAATCAACAAATTCTTTAAGTTTAGTAGAACCGGAACCACTAGTAAAAACACCAGATACGTTCATTACATTTAGTTCTGGAAAAGCATCACTGGCAAGTCTTTTATTTATTTGTTCATTTGACTTGTTGCTCTTGTTGGCTCCAGTTGCAGGTTCTTTACCTTGTTGAAGCTTTTTGCTCTGTCTGACTGGTATTTGCTCAGAATGTTTTTCCTTCGTCTCCTCACTGCTAGAACAACTATCAATCTGCAGTTCAGTATGAGTAGGTGGGCTCGGATTTTTACTGACTACGAGTTCAAGTGCATAAATATGCTTGGTAGTGGTCTTCTTCCTCAGCTTAGTCTTCTTGGGTGCTTTTGAACTATGGACATTTAATTCCAGTTCCATGTTGCTTATGCTGCTGCTTATAGGTTCAGCTTTAGTTCTGAAAGCAGATTCTTTTTCCAGTGGTTCTGCTGGGTTAGAATTTTTCTCATTCTGAACATAATCACCTTTTGTTTCACTCCCATGATCATTATTAGTAATATTCATCACACAGCCATTCTGTTCTACTTGGTCAGTTCCCTCAATTATCTTTTCAGGAGTCTTTGGAACAACTGTCAAATCTTTCTTGATAAAATCCTCTGGATGAAGGCCCGGCGTCGTTCTCCTTTTACGCTTCAGTTTATTTGTGAAGGGCCGCTCCTGCGTCACCTGAGGTCCTGGAGCAGATGCTCCTATAGTTAGATTGTCAGTTACGTGGCTCAGGTTAGGGAGGCTTGCCTTCCTCCGATAGGTTTTCCCAAATATTTTATCTTCAATATTACTTTCTACTGGTTTGGAGTGGACTCTTTCACTTCCACATAGTAAAGCACCATGAGGCTCACTGGCCAGTGAGGCTCTCTTCTCCGGAGAACCAGGATACCCATCCACTTCATTCAGAACTTCTACTGCATCAGCTACTTCCACGTTTGACTCAGGCCTCCCAACATGGGAGCCATCGGAAGCTAGTATTTCCTCACGTCTGGAAAACCACTCGTTCACTTTCTGTATGCTACTACTCCGTGTTATCCAAGGAACATCTTGGGAATCTCTCGGATGGTCGGAGGAAGGCGATTCTCTTCTCCCATCCTGGGGATCGGCATTCGGAACTACCCTCTTCTCTGCGCTGGGAGTCTGCCCATCATCGCGTGTTTCTTTACTTTCGGCCCATCTGCTCTGCTGGCTCCTTGCTAAGCCAGGCTGCTTGCTTGCATGACAGAACTCAGCCTTTTCTACACCCATCTTGTCTTTACTGAGCAGTGAACTGCTGTCCTCATGCTGTAATGAGCCGGCAGGAGTGCTTGTGCCCCGTGGGGGCACATGCAAGTTTGAAACAGAAATACCCTGAGACTTCTCTGGAAGCTTCTCAGGTGCATGCTTCTTCTCAGTGGTGGTCAAATCTTTATTACTGGACTGACAATGTTCGATATTTGTTATGTCCTCAGAAAACTCACAAGCAGCTGTAAGTATACAAAAATAACAGGTGATTAACGACAAATTATCATGGAAAAATACACACTTAATACAACTTGGGGGTAGAAATGAAACAACTGGCTATTTTTGGAGACACTATCTTTTTAAACAACCAAGTATACTAAAAACATAGCTCAAACTCTTTCACATAATTCCTAGATTCTCATTAGTTCCACTCAAGATTAGAATTTAAGTTTCAGAATTCTTTCCCCTCATAAACCGCACCCCTTATTTCTATAACCTGTAACAGCGCAGTAAAAACAGACTGGGCATCAGACATACTGTGCTGTGTTCTATCTTCAGACTCATACACCCGGTATTTAAATACCAGTATGCAAAAGATGAAATATAAACACATAAATTTAAAGTAAAAGGCAACAACCAGCCACATAGGGTACTATTACCACCATTATCAGTTTAGTGCCGTTGAAACAGACCAGGTTGTACCATAACATCAGAGAAAGAATGATGCTCTTCCTCCGCCAGGAGATGATGTGAATTATAAATGGCCTAAAATGGTCTTCAGAATAATCTAATCACAGTGCTGTATCTACCCATTCTTCTCCAGTGTCTACTATGTGGAGAAGACCTGCCATTACCCTTTTTCGCAGAACTCGAACCAGCTTCAGCCCTGGCTCCTTCGGGGGTGATCGGCAATAGACCATGATCTCCCACACTGTAGGGGGGGAAAAAGGCCTTAATGAGAAACACTAGCTATGTGCTCAAAGAGTTGTCAGATGAGCGAAATCAAGTATTTTAGATCCTTTAGGCAGGTGGCAGTGAGCTGATCAATTTAATTCACTTTTGGAAAGCTGCTCTTTAGTAACTACAAGTCAAAATGAAAGGGTCAGTGACTGACACACAGGCTCCAAAACCAGAGAGCAAGAATGCAGAACACCGCTTTATGGACAAGCGAATGAGAATCAAAATTTAAATGACAGCCCATTTAAATACAAACCATGACCAAAAGACAGTAAAACAAAGACAAACAAAAAACATTACCGCAAAACTTAAAAGTATATTTTAATCAGAAAGCAAGAACAAAGATATCTAAAACAGGGGTACTGGGATGAGGTAGATATCCCAAGAGTACCCAAACAATATACCTCTGCCACCTGTACTTCCTTTCAGGCTAAAAACCACTTGCTCTCAATTGAGAGATTAGGAAAAAGCTATTTGCAAACAAATTCTGATTGGCAATGACATCATTATAGTTCACACAAGATATTACAGATCTTAAGGTCAAGCAGTAATTTCTAAGTGAAGCAATTTGTCAGGTAACACAGTTTGGGGCTTCTTAGAGATTTTTGTATAATTCCCATAGGTAAAGTTTGACGAATAGATAGAATTGAGAAACAGAGGAAACAAAGAAAAATGGAGTCCTCTAGTCCTGACCAGTGTGGCTCAGTTGGTTGGGCATCATTCCTCAAAGCAAAAGCTTGTCAGTTTGATTCCCAGTCAGGGCACATGCCTAGGTTGCAGGTTTGGTCCCCTGTTGGGGTGTATATGAAAAGCAACTGATTGATGTTTCTCTTTCACATTGATCTTTCCGTCTCTCTCTTCCTCCCTCCCTCCACCTCTCTCTAAAAATAAATAATAACAGCTCAAAATAATAAAAAAAGAGCCCTAAAATATTTTTATCGACCACGATTACCACTGTGTCACTACTACTGTGCATGAGGAGCTAAGCTAGCACAGAGCAGAACCATCTGCTGTGAGTCCGTGAAGAGCTGTTATTTTAACAAAAGAATTTAAACAAACATAAAGGGTATTTTCACAGCTATAAAATGAGATTAAAGAAAATGGTCTGTTTTAATGCCATTATTCTAACCTAAAAAAAAAAATCACCAAACCTTAATATTAACAATACAAAAACACCAGTTTCATAGATGAAGGCTCCCTTTGACTCACCTGTAATAACTTCCTTTATTAACTGTATCTTCAGAAGAATCGGATCCTAAAAAATTCAACAAATGCCAAATCAATAAAAGAATCTGTACTGAAAGGTTAAACTAAAAAAAAAAAAAAAAAAAAAGAAGTACTTTTTGCAAAGCAGATATTAATTCAAGAAGTACTTACTAAAAACCTACTATATGGCAGGCACAATGACACGCGTGTCAGGCAATACAGAGAAGTAGTTACAAGCACAGGCTATGAAGCCAGATTTCTAGGTTTGAATCCTGGCTCGGCCACTTGCGAGCTTCACTACCTCTCTGTGCCTTATTTTCCTTGTCTGTAAAATAAATGTAATAGTAACAGCCTCATGGGGTTCGTCAGGCCTCTCAAGTGCATTTTACAAGGAAAGTACAACAGGGCCTGGATTACACTAAGTGCTCCTAAATATTAGCTATTATAATTTTGATTATTGTTGTGTCACAAAAATAATCAAAATAAAAAATTCGTAAGTCTAGGAACTTGAGTTTTTAAGAGGGAAAAAGACATACAAGTAATTGCCAGAGAATCTGGTAAGTGCCACGGTAAACATATGGTAGCACTTAGGAGCCCAAAGCAGTGCCACTCTTTCTAATTGTAAATACATTCCAAAGGATAAGACAATTGGAGAAAATTACCTGAACTGAGCTCAGCTCTTCTTTGAAGTCTTTCCTGCCTTGGCTGGTGTGGCTCAGTGGATTGAGCACCAGCCTGGGAACCGAACGGTCGCTCGTTTGATCCCCAGTCAGGGCACATGCCTGGTCCCCAGTTGGGGATGTGTGAGAGACAACCACACATTGATGTTTCTCGCCTTTTTTCTCCCTCCCTTTCCCTTTCTCTAAAAATAAATAAGGTCTTAAAAAAAGTCTTTCTAGTCTAGCACAATTTATTTTGGATCCTTCCAAATGTCACCAACCAATCATATTCTTTTTTTTTAAATATATTTTATTGATTATACCATTACAGTTGTTCTATTCCCCCCTTCATTCCCCTCCACCTGCACACTCCCTCCCCCACCATTCTCCCACCCTTAGTTCATAACCACGTGTCTCAAGTTCTTTAGATTCTATATTTCCGCCACTATTCTCGCCCTCCCCCCTATCCATTTTCTGCCTACCATCTATGCTATTTTCTGTGCCTTCTCCCACTCCCCTGTTGCTAACCCTCCATGTGTTCTTCATTTCTATGGTTCCACTCCTGATCTAGCTGTCTTCTTGGTTTGCTTATGTTTTAGGTGTGGTTGTTAATAACTGTGTTTGCTGTCCTTTCACTGTTAATATTTTTCATCTTCTTTTTCTTATATAAGTCCCTTTAGCATTTCATATAATAAGGGCTTGGTAATGATGAACTCCTTGAACTTGACCTTATCTGAGAAGCACTTTATCTGTCCTTCCATTCTAAATGAAAGTTTTGCTGGATAAAGCAATCTTGGCTGTAGGTCTTTGGATTTCATGACTTGGAATACTTCTTTCCAGCCCCTTCTTGCCTGTAAGGTCTCTTTTGAGAAATCCGCTGACAGTCTGATGGGTACTCCTTTGTAGGTGACTGTCCCCTTATCTCTTGCTGCTTCTAGGATTCTCTCCTTCATTTTGGTCTTGGCTAATGTAATTATGATGTGCCTTGGTGTGTTCCTTCTTGGGTCCAACTTCTTTGGGACTCTCTGAGCTTCCTGGATTTCCTGGAAGTCTATTTCCTTTGCCAGACTGGGGAAGTTCTCCTTTATTATTTGTTCAAATAAGTTTTCCACTCGTGGCTGTTTCTTTCCCCCTTCTGGTACCCCTATAATCCGGATGTTGGAACGTTTAAAGATGTCCTGGAGGTTCCTAAGCCTCTCCTCATTTTTTTGAATTCTCATTTCTTCATTCCTTTCTGGTGGGATGTTTTGTTCTTCCTTCTGGTCCATTCCATTGATTTGAGTCCCAGTTTCCTTTCCATCGCTATTGGTTTCCTGGACATATCCCTTCATTTCAATTAGTTTAGCCTTCATATGTTCCTCTAATTTGTGACTATAATCTACCAGTTCTGTGAGCATCCTGATAAATAGTGTCTTGAATTGTGCTTCTGAGAGGCTGGCAATTTCTCAGTCGCTTAGAGTTATTGGCTCTGGGACTTTGAGTTCTTGCGCCATCTTTTGGGCTGTTCGTGCCTGTTAAATAGCAGGATCGGAGCCCTAAAGTGTTCACTAGAGCAGGGCAACTCAGTCGCTGGGTTGTGACGTTGTATGTGGGGGCGGGGTCAAAGAGGGACAATGGCTTCCCTCTGCCGCCTGCCGCCTCGTCCCCCACCGGCGCCGAAGCCACCACCGTCACCAGGCCCACGCGTTTCGTTCCACTGCACGCGAGTGTGCCCTCCACCACTGGGTTTGCCCCCTGGGGCCTGCGTGGTCCGTCTCACTGTGCGCAAATGTGCGACCGGGGTCAGTCTGCCCCACACACCGACTGGTTCCGGGCTGCCTGCGCGCCTAGGTCGGGGGATCTTTCCTGCCCGACCCTGCTCCGCTGCTGGCTCCACCTTCTTACCATCCTGTTGAACGGTTCGTAGTTGTCGGACTTCCGTATAATTCCGTTTTCTGGTCTTTGGGTGTGTCCTTGTTCTCCAAACCTTTGTTGTATTCAAACTTGGTTGTGGGAGAAGGCACAGTGTTTTCACCTATGCCTCCATCTTGGCGGAAGTCCCAATCATATTCTTTCTTACCATCTTTCCAAAGTACAGTAAGTCCTCACTTGATGTTGTCAATTGTTTCTGCCACTTCGAGCAAACTGCCATATAACAAAACCAATTTTATCCAGAGTAACTGACATAAACAGGAATTACTGCACTTTCCTCTAACATCTCATGATGTTATAACAAAACGATGTTGAAAGAAACGTTTTTCAAAGATGTGCTGTGTAGTTACACGTACTTATAACCAGACATCTTTCTTTTGCTGTCTTTGGAAAGTAAGGTTCTTCAAGGTAAGAGCTTCATCTTTTGCATTATTTATAAATACACCATAAGGCTAATATTATTTTATTTTCATTTCTCAAAGTTCCCTGCAATTGTGTCAATTATCACCAAGGTTTCTGGTAAAACCGTAACACAAAGAATCCAGCAACCACTATTCTGAACTTAAGAAATAGGAGACACTTACCCAATTCAATGTAGACGGACTTATTCTGAGATTGTACCTGCTGCTTTGTCCTCAGCGATTTCACAACTTCAAGGTTAGAGAGTTGGACACCAAGGCTGGTTTCCTGCTTAAGCAATAAAAAACAATCAACTAATTATTGGCCAGGTCTTTGCTTTTTTTTTCCCCCTGAAGAGAAACCCGAGGCCATGGAAAAAAACAAATAGACCATAATAAATCAGCTAAAATTTATGACACCTAGAAAAATCACTGGGCAAATTACACATCAAAACGTATGCTATGCTCTAATGGTTTGAATATTTTTTCCTCTATTGTTTTAAGTTTTTCTAAACAATATGTATCATCTGTGTAATTTTTTTGAAGTACAAGAAAAGCACACGTTGGGCTCTGGCCAGGTAGCTCGGTTGGTTAGGGCGTTGTCCCAGTACACCAAGGTTGTAGTTTCGATGCCCGGGCAGGGCACATACAAGAAGCAACCAATGCATGCATAAATAAGTAGAACAACAAATAGATGTTTCTCTCTCTCAAATCAATGAATTAAAAAGAAAAGCATATTTTGAAGCTGATACTTTATATTACAGTATAAAAAAAGAATAAGATTCATTAGCACACATTTCCAATCACATCTGGTAACAGGGTTAGCAACTAAGATAATTTTTAAAAAGAACAGATAAAAACAATAAAAACCCAGCAAACCTCAGTTCATGCAGTGTAAGAAAGAATATTTTAAAAAGTCAACATTATTCCCATAAAGTTTTCCTTTTTCTTTTTGAACCTTTCAACAGTTACTGAAAAATGAATGCTGATATCATAAGAACTATTATTTTTGAGCTCTCCATTTTTCATTCATATGAGTAACAACAGAACAAATCACTCATTTTCTTTTGACAATTACACCTTTTAAATTGAAGCAATTTTCAATCATAAAAACTGATTTCCTTTTCAGAGGAAATAAAATAAACACACATCCTCATGCTGGGAGGGCGGGCAGATTGGCTACACAGACCATCTCTCAGCTCCGCTAGCATGGCCGCTAGAACACTTGTCCAGCCACTGTCTTTGCCATCTTACCTTGTTCGCTGGCTTTTTCTGTAAGTCCATGACCATACAGCACATCCGCTAATTCACAATACTTAATAAAGACATTTTACCGGGATAAACGAAAATGGCTTTACCGAGGTAGGATTCTCAGGTTCGCTCTGTCGAAGTCTCAGGGCACGGTTTCGGTAACCCAAACTTTGGATGATAGAAACTTCCTCCTTTACATGCTCAGGAGAATTATTTCCCTTTTTTGGAAAGTTGTAACTATTTGCAACTGTGAATTACAAGGGATAAGATTTTTATAATTGGAAAAATGTATTACTTGTAATCAAAGAACCAAGAGAAATCCTGTGCATGCTCTTTGTTGTATTAAGACAACACGTTCAAGTTATGATTTTTAAAATCAACTTTGTTAATTCTATTGCTAGGAAACACACAGATGGTCAAAGTTATTTCTACTCCTTTTTCCCACCCCAATACTGATGAATTTGCCTATTAATACCACACCTCACTGAATCTAAGGTACCAACAATGTAAGAAGCACCATTATTTTCTATGCCACTAAGAAAACATATAATTAAACAATGACACACCACTGGTGATAAACTGTCCTCAATATTTAAGACCTTAAAATGTGAAAAGTGTGCCCCCTAGGACTGATAAAATGAAATGTGAGACTACTTTATTCTCCACTGGGGAATGATTTAACAACTGGATTACAGGTAAAGAGCTAAAAATAACCTAGGACCAGGGATCCCCAACCCCACCACAGACCAAGAATCTGCCTGGGCTCTGCCTTCTGCCTCCTTATCCAGCCCCACCCAGCAGGTGAGTTTAGCTGGCTTGAGCCCCACCTCCTGACCTCCCCCACTCAACATGAGCCCCGCCTCCTGTCCTGTCCCCTTCCCTACTTCGTACCCCTTTCGTGGAAAAACCTGGTCCCTGGTGCCAAAAAGGTTAGAGATGGCTGACGCAGACCAAAAGGTCTTATCACCTACTCACAGAAAGTAATTGCATAAACCACCTCCTGAGGTTTAACAGCCACTTGAGCACTGGCCCCCGGGGCTGCTCGGCACTTACACTGCAATCCTGTGTCCAGCTCAAAAGCATGAATGATTTTCAACAGCTCTTCCACGAGTTGACTAAATCTTGTACTTTCTTGTAGGCTTCTGAAATTAAATTGAGAGACATACTTAGCAAGTAATTATCAACTTTTTAAGGACAGCAACATATGACATGTAAACTAATTTTAAAAAGACGTAGCAACATTAGAAAAACTATATTCCAAGAACAGAGCTAAGAGTGATATCGCATAATCAAAACATCACTGACATCAGTATTTATAATTTTTTTGCCATTAAAGCCTACCAAAAGCCTGTAACTATCTAAAGTAGTAGTCTGACGACATAGCAGATATAAATCCACTGCACAGAGAACTTAGTATTCCTAACATCTGAACTCCATCCACCCAACCTCTCACTTGTAGCTCTGGGGGATTTCTATCGAATGCCGATGACATTATTTCAAAAGCACAGAGATGACAATGTCCAAAGAAAGATTCTGATTTAGGAAAGTTATAGGACAATATCATTCATTTATTCCTTTAAACATCTGAGTGACTACTATATGCCAAACACTGAGAAAACAGTGTTGAGTGAGACAAAGCCAGTGACCTAACAAAACTTAAATCCTGGCCAGAGGGATGCACAATATATGAATACATTATGTGCGTGTGTGAATAATTGAGTAGAAGTTGAGTGTGCAAGGAAGAAAAATAACAGGATCAGGAGACAGTGGGGCCGGTGGTACACGCCCTACTTTAGATAAAGCTGCAAATTATTGCACCATTCAGAAGCCTTAGAAAAAGGCAATGGATTATTAATATCTGTAGAAGGTACCATAAAACTTTCAGGAAAATAACTTAAGAAATAATTTATCCTGTCAGCTAAACACCCTTTTAGATATTTTTCTACCGAGGAATGGCTTGCTAGGAAGACCAGCTATGGTATTAAGGAATTTCTACTTGTCCCTGCTGCTTCCAACCTGACATCGCCACCCATCACACACACCTTTTGGTTATATCATTCTTACACAAAGGACACTGTGACGGCCCTTTCTTCTGGTTGAGAAGTTTCAGCATACAAAATCTATAAATTATGAAAAATAAAAAGAACAATTCAAGTTACTCTTTTTTGTAGAGGGAATATTCAAAAGGCAAATAGCCATGAAATCTCACAACTGCCACTAAGAGCCATTTTAAAGGTAATGGCAGGTGAATTACAACCAACGGCTTTAACTGTTTTTAGATGCTGGATGAGGAAAAAACCAAACTACATAAGCAATGATCTATAAAAACTGAACTTACATGCATATGGCCTAATGTTTTGAGCAAATAAAACATATTATAGAGCCAATGAGGTTTATTTAATAATGATTACTTTATGCTGTATAATCAGACATAAATGGTAAGTATTTCAAGTAAAATGATTATAACCCGTTTAAAAACTCGGCACCTTACTACGAAGCCGCAGCTGTCAAGACAGCGTGGCAGCCACACAGTGCCGGAACAATGCGCCGGACGGGACAGAACAGGATGCGCCGGACGGGACAGAACAGGGAGTACAGGAATTGATGGCACAGAATCGAGCACATCTGTACCCTGAAGAGTTTAACAATATTATGGAAACTCATCTAATTTTCAGTCACTTGTCCAAGTCTACCCTAGCAGGAAGCAATAAATTAAAAGTTCCAAGTCTACCCAAAATAAAGATGGGCTCACTTTGATGACATTGGGTGTCCTGCATTGCTGTCCATAGAACTAAGATGGTGGACCAGTACGGTCCCCAGTTAAGATAAATAAATAACAAGAGAGTCCCACAGCTTAGCATCCACTTATGTTGCCAGACCCATCAAACCTTGTCAGTTTCTATAAGGCTCCGTTTTCTTGATCAGACCTCTTGTTTGTATTTTAGTTCCAACAATGAAGAATCCATCATGTGCTCTTTACCCGGATCATTGTGCCTAGGGTCCTTTCCTAGTATTGCAATCCCATGGGTCAAGGCTTTTGTCTCCCAAAGACAAGTCTCACCCCTAACCTTTAGCCTCCAATGGCTGTAACCCTGCTACTTTCCTTCCCTTATAACCACCACTTGAAACTTCTGCTTATTTTTGCCACTAGACTCCTGAGAGACCACATTCAACCTGCTTGCTAGATTATCCATCTCTTGCCTACTTCTGGACCTCTGCCATAGCAAATGATTTCTAGATTCCAAAATTCCCTGATATTATGACCTAATGTATTTAGCCACCAAACCTCCCTAATACTAACTCACCACTTACCTGGATTTCCTTAGTTGACTCTAAGACTTGCTTTATTTGGTCTATCTGGTCTTTAGGCCTCAGCCATCCCTGATCTGGTTCCTCTTACTATCCTCCAAATAAGTGTACATGAAGGTCATCATTTCAGAACACTGCTTCTCAAACTTTAATGTGTGCAAGACTCTTCCAAGGAATCTTGTTAAAATGCAGATTCTCACTCAGTAGGTTTAGAGCAGGGCTGAGAGTCTTGCAAATTCACGTGTGATGTGGTTGCTGCAGGTCCATGAGTCCCACTTTGAGCAGGAAGTTCCTAGAGCTGCCCTGCCCGATACAGCAGCCACTGTGGCTGCTGAGTACTCGTAGTGCGGCCACTCTAAACTGATGAATAAACAAAGGCTCTCAAAAAACTCACTACAAAAAAGAAAAAAAAGAATGTCAGCCCCAGCTGGTGTGGCTCAGTGGACTGAGTGCCGGCCTGCAAACCAAAGGGTCACTGGTTTGATTCCCACTCAGGGCACACGCGTGGGTTGTGGGCCAGGTCCCCAGTGGGGGGAGCACAAAAGGCAACCACACACTGATGTTTCTCTCCTTCTCTTTCTCCCTCCTTTCCCCTTTATAAATAACAGCTAAAAAAAGAGAACATCAAGCACATACCTCTTGTATAGAGTTTATACTGAATTGGTAAAATTTTGGCTATAGTTGGGTTAAGTATACATAAATATATAACTAATTAATTTTAAAAAACTTTTTAGCAATACAGCTACAACAATATTTAAGTTACTCTCCTGGATTCATTTTATCTCTTTGGACAATGTGGGTCTAGATCTTCGGAAAAATATTACACATTTCAGTTGTTTGGAAACTGCAAGACAATGCGTGGATGACCTAAGTAATTTTTTTCTAGACTGGTACTATTATGTTTTTTGTATATGTCACGAAAGATTTCGGAATTACAGGCTTACCCCAGTCAATAGTGCTATTTTATCATGAGCAATTAGAATTCATCCTGTGAAAATACTGTTAATGCTTGGGACATTTCCCCAGCCTTCTCACACAGAGATCGGAGTGTTACTTAGATTATAAAGGTATTACAGAAGAGGTTCCATGAAAAAGTGGATCTGTCGCACGGGTTTTATACTGTACTTAGTTCTAATACGGCACTTACAATATGCCTGGTTCTTTTGCTTATCATATTCTCTGTATTAGGAGTTACCAGCCCTCCCCACTCTCCCTGGGTTACCAACTTTAACCCTTTCAATCTCAACAGATGTTTTCACCTCCAACTTCACTGAGAACAAACAACCTCAAAATCTTTCTGTAGAACTGTTCTCGTTAAAAAAAAAAATTCTATCAATTTATGTTTAGAGACAGGCAAAGGGAGGGAGAAGAAGAGAAACATGGATTAGTTGGGCCCTGGCTGGCAACCCAGGCATGTGCCCTGACGGGGAATTGAACTGGTGACCTTTAGGTTAGGAGACTGACACTCACTCCACTGAGCCACACCAGCCAGGGCACAGAATTATTCTCCTTTTCCTTCATTACTGCTTATTGAATAATAACTTTATCTCTCTTGCACCCATTTTCTATTTCCAACCCCTTCCACCTCACCCTGCAAATGCCATCTCCCTTCTGAAGGGTTCCTTCCTGTCCTCACACTACTATACATGTATGCATAATTTCTTTTTTTTTCTGGACACATTCTACTTTGTTCTCTTTGTATCTTTGCTTGTATTATTTCCTCTTCCTGTAATTTCCTTCTTCCACAAACTCTCAAAGTAATAAACGTTTGTAATTTGATTTTTCCTTTACTCACTATAATACTGTGTATTCATCACTCAAGGTGACCGGAAAGCACACAGTATATTTCAGAAAGATTCTCATCCAGAAACAGTGAGAGCTCCACATTTAAAAGGTTAATCTTCAGCTATCTGTAACCTTTTAAATACTGTGACTTTTAAATTTTGTTTTACAAAAGGATCAGTCCATGAAGAAACCGGTCCTACACTGCAGAGTCTGAGAAACTTCCCTCTAGAGGCCACAAAACTGAAAACTGCCCGAAGCAGAGCAGTAAGGCTGTGCTGTCCAGCACCCGACTGAGGCGCAGGGCCTTAGGGATCAGAAGGGAACTGTTGGGAACGTATCTAGGCCAGTGGGGTGACTGAGAAAGTGGGGAGAGACATTGGAAACGGGCTCTGGATCCTTGTTGGGGCAGAGGAATAGGAAGGGTATAGGATGCAGACAAAGGAAGGGGTCAGCCAGCTGGCAGACTAGTGCTCAGATGACGCCCCTGCAAGCGAACAGGTTTCCCTCAGCTGCAGCCAGCCCTCATTACCCCTAATACGCTCTTCACATCTTCAAGTTATGAAAACACGTGAATAACCTCATGAAAATGATGAACTGTGTTGCCCCCAGACTGCACATACCCAGTTTTTAATACGAGTACAGCTGAACTTAACATTGACTATAACTCTAGGACATTCATAAAAACCCACAGATCCCAAGTTAAAAACCCTTGAAATTTAAAAATTCCTGGGAAGATACATAAGTTGATCACTGAAGTTGTTTCTGGGGAGGGAAGAGGAAGGCAGGGATTTGGGATTAGAAGGAAATTACAGTTTGTGCTAGTAAATACATTACCATGGACATGGCTTGCTCTTTTGATTGAAAAAGAAAGAAAAAAAAACACACCAAAATTAGTTGGCATTCAGGGAAAGTCTCAAATCATAGCTTAACAATCATGGAAATGAGAAATTCCCTTTTTCTACCAAACTTCTTCTGAAATTCTTCCATCAAGAAACATTTTCATCTCAAAGGGCAAGATGCTTAAAAATGTAAATATAACGTAAATCATTGGTATGAATGAATTTTAGCCTAAATATAAAGCGAATATAATAGCAAATCCTTTCTTATCTTTAAAAGGATTATGAAGCAGGCAAATGATGAACCTTAAAAGGGGTGAAGTGGGCCTTGACTGCTATGGCTCAGTGGGTTGGGTGTCACCTCACAAACTGAAAAGTCACCAGTTCGATTCCCGGACAGGGCACATGCCTTTGTTGTGGGCCAGGCCCCTGATTTATTTATAATAAATAAATAAATGTGACAGATGACTGGTCAATGTTTTGCTCACACAACGTTATTTCTCTCCCTTTCATCTTCCCTTCCTCAGTCTCTAAAAATAAATGAATAAAACCTTTAAAAAAAGAAAGGGAGGTGTTGAAATGGAACATGCAGAATGTACAGAAAAGAAAATTTGCAAGGTTGAAACACATTTTGTTTATTTTACAGTTGCAATCTGCTTGTATCTACTCACACAAAAAAACCAAACAGCTGTTCAAAGTGAGTTGACATTCCACTGGATAAATATGTTCGCACTTACCAGGAACTATGGCTCCAACCACCTGAGGGTGACTTCCTGAGTATTCTCTGGGACAGAATGAAATCAAGCTGGACATTTCTTTTTTACTTAATTGAAGAAGCTAAAGCTTCTATAAAAGAAGGTGTATTCTGTGTTATGAAGAATAAGTACAAAAGCTAATAATGGAGTCACATAAAACATTCGAACTTACTTGCAAAATATGTGGTCACATTTTGTGGAAACAGGCTCTTTAATTAACTCCAGACTAGAAGGTTAGGGGAAAAAAGATAAAGAAAATGAATGCAATTTAGTAATTCATTCAAAAGTAAACACATTCTTAGTAAAGAAGTTCAACTTTAAGTGGCTGTAACTAAGTCAAGATAAGGTTTTAAGTTCATTCAATAAACATTTATTAAATGTCTGCTGTGCTAAGAGCCAAAAACAGAGCAGAGAATATGACCCCCAGCCTCGCTGAGCTTTCATCTGAAAGTTCATATACATCACGTGAAAGTGATATATATATATTACTCTTATAATATGCTATATCATATCTATAGCATTTAAAAGATTATCCGATATTACTTCACATCAATTAGGTTTCGATGATATACTTTTTTGAGCTATCAATGGGTACACAACCTATATCTTAACTAAACTTTAAGCTCCACAAAGACAAAAAATTTCTTATATTTCTTTTGGATTCCCTCACAGCACTTGTTTTTTTTTTTTGCATGCGACTCCCTTTTTAATGTCTTCGTAGAGAAAATTTCAAGCATTTACACAAATGTAACAGTAAAACGAGCTCCCTGTATCACCCCAGGCTCAACAGTCATCGACTCCCAGCTGAAGTTATTTTACCCACGGCTGACACTCACACAAGGCCTAAACTGTTTTAAAATAAATCCCAGCCATCATATCATTTCATCTATAAATATTTAGGAACATATCTTTAAAAGAGACTTCGTAAATTTTTAATTTTTATTTGCTTGAAATTATTTATTTATTTATTTTTAGAGAGAGGGGAAGGGAAGGAGAAAAAGAGACATCAATGTGTGGCTGCCTCTCGTATACCCCCGCACGGACTCGGAATCAAACTGGCGACCCTCTGGTTCACAGGCCCACGCTCAATCCACTGAGCTACACCAGCCAGGGCTAAAAGAGACTTTTTTTAAAAGAATAACCATGAAACATTACTACTTCTAAAAAATAACTTTGTTAATATCATTTAATATATAATTAATGTTCTAATTTTCCTCACTGTCTCAAAAAATTAATAATTAACGGACACGTAGAATTTCCCACATTCTAGATTTTGCTGACTGTAACCCTACAGTGAGTGGTTTAACACGTTCCTCTAGCCTCTATTTCCTGTAAACTTAGACCTACAGGCTCAATCAATTTCAGGTTCAATTTTTTGGCAAGAACAGATTTGGTATTGCGTACTTGTACTACGTCACTTCAAGAGGTACATAATGTTTCGTTTATGATTACTTGGTAAAATCAAAGTAATAAATACTGAGCCCTGGCTGGGCAGCCCAGTTGGCTAGAGTGTTTTCCCTATACACTAAGGTTGTGGGTTTGATCCCCAGTCGGGGCACATAGGAGAATCAGCAATGAGTGAAGAAATAAGTGGAACAACAAATCAATGTTTCTCTCCCTCTCCCCCACTTCTCTCTCTCTCTAAAATCAATCAATAAAGTGTTTTTAAATACTAACTAAAAAAATAAACTTAGAAAAACATCAAAATTTCAAGAAAATACATCACCCAAATTCCCATTCCTATTCATCTATCCACAAAATCTTAAGATCTCCCTGAGATTACGTCATTCACTAACATAAAAAGTGTTTACTGAACATCTACTACATGCAAACACTATTCTTGGAGATGGAAATAGACCAGTGAACAAAATAAAGCCTGCCCTTCAAAGAACTTACATTCTAGTTGTGGTGGACAGTTGATTGGGAAATAAACAAGAACGTACGGGAACAGTGCTAAAAAGAAAAATAAAGGTGAGTGGGATAGGGAGTGTAGTGTGTTTGAGGGAATACACATAGGTCAGGAAAGCCTCAGGGAAGGTGACACTGGCAGACAGCTGAGTAATGTGAGTAAACAAGCTGTGCAACAATTGGGGAGAGAAAGTTCCAGCAGAGGGAGCACAGCAGAGGGAGCAGAGAAAAGAGCCTCAAACAGGACCATGCCTGGTATTGAAAAGTAGCGATAAGTAATGTGCTGGATGGAAGGATCAGGGGAGGGAAGTACTGGAAAAGGTCAGAGAGGTAGCTGAGAGCCTGAGCAGCTAGGAACCTGTTGGCTACTTTAAGTCTTTAGGCCTTCATTCTGAGAGCTTTAGAAACTGGTATTTGGTCAAGTTCAGGCAACACATCAAACAGCAGGTACGTTGACAGGAATGTGGTTGTTTTAATTAAATGTTTAACTTTTTAGAAAAGGATGATAAGAAAAGCTGAGGGCGTTACCCCTCTTGGAGCACACCTGCCCCTTTCCTGTCCCCTCTTCTCCCCACCCCAGCCCCTCGACTGGTGCCTTTGCCTCCCCTAAGCACCAAGGGCCCTTCTTTCGCTTCTGTAACTTTTCCTGAGTCAAGCAGCCCAGCCGGCTCACTTCTACTACCTCTGTAACTTTCTAAATAAACTCTGTTATAATTTGAGTTCCTGGCTCTGAAATCTTTCTTTGCCAAACTCAAGGACCAAGGTCCAATTTCACCAACACCGAGGTAACAGACCAGGGATGATCAAACAGTAAAAACAAACTTAGAGAAAAGAGGGATAATGCAAGGAGAAGGCAATCAATAACTATGAAACCAAAACAGGACCCTACTTGCGGGGGGAAAAGGAAACAGCATTCGGAAAACGGTCCTGGAAATTAAAATTTAGTAAAAATGGCCCTGGCTGGTATAGCTCAGTGGGTTGAGCATGGGCTGTGAACCAAGGGGTCACTGGTTCGGTTCTCAGTCAAGGCACATGCCTGGGTTGCAGGCCAGGTCCCCACTGGGGACCACATGAGAGGCAACCACACACTGATGTTTCTCTCTCTCTCTCTCTCCCCCCCCTTACCCTCTCTCTAAAAAGAAATAAATAAAAATCTTTTAAAAAAGAGCCAAAATTAGTTTAAAAAATTTAGTAAAAATGAAAAAATGGATAAAAGTTTTGGAAAATGAAGCAGAAAATAGTAAAACTGTCATTTGTACCCAAAGTAGCCTGACCCCAAAGCCCATGAAAATAAAGGAAAGACTTAAAAAAAAGTAGCTGGGGACAATAGCCTCGTTGTGAAGGGTTTGGTAACATGACTCTTATAATCATGGGGTTTCTGACGCAGCACAGGGAAAGGAAAAGACGAGCATCACAGTGAGTCGGAGGCTGGGTTTCTACCGCCAGATGTCCTTTTTATCAGCAGAGTAACCTTAGGCCAAGCACCCGACATGACCAAACCGCATTCTCCTTTAAGAAAACTGTCACCCACTCTGCCCGTCTCCACAGGCTATGGTGAGAACAGAATTATATGCTACTCGGGAAAATGCTCACAACCCGAGATGACCTGGACTAATGTTAATATTACTATTGGGGCTGAATGTGACTAAAAACAAAAAACAAACAAACGAACAAATAAAAATGTGACAAAGAAAACTTTTGATTTGTTACCAAATCACTACTCCTCAGCTAAGCTAGCTATCAAAGGCATTCTCAGTAAGAGAAAGGGGAGTGAGCTGTACCAACCACACATGGCTTTCATTCTCACCACTGACTCATTCTGAAAATAATTACATTTCAGTATGGTAATCACAAGCTAGACGATACAAACATACTCTAAACAAACTGTGAACAGACAAAAACTCTGATATGTAAGAGGGTAGAAACTGTTGAAGAAAAAGCTTGAAGAGGGAATGGGAATGAAAAGACAAAAATGAAGTGTTCCTCTAACAGGTCCTGACGAGAGTAAATGTTTACTATAAAAGTGACTCAAATATCTTAAACTTTTAAACCAATCAGTACTTTAGGCCTACTACATGTCTACATTTTGAGCTTCTAAAACGGAAAAAGAATTGAAAAGAGAAGGTAGGTTAGGTTCCAAAAATAACAACCACTACCCAAGAGACACATTTTAGAACAGTTTTTGAAAGTCAAAAATTTTACATAATCGTAAGTAAGAAGTTAGAAAGAACTACCAATTATCAAAAATAAAATGCCAATAGTGACGTGGGGGACAACAGAAGACATTTTAGCTCTAGAGACCTCAAAAAAGTTGGAAGCCTATGCTACAGCTACAGGAAGTAGCAGTGTTTACAGGAATTATTTATTAAGACATAACAGCAAAGTGTACCGAGCGCTGTAAAAAAAAACCAAACAAGTACTTATGATTTCCACAGTAGAATTTTCCATTTAAATGAGTTTAACAATGACTAGAATTCACAGTTTTATTGATAGTTTAAAACCTAAGTACATTTCTAATAGAAAACAGATTTCAAAATATAAGCTGTAAAATACACAATATTTGACTAATACAAAAATTTAGCATTAACTTTCATCTTGCATCTTTAATTTTTATGTCTCAGTTTTTTAATTGATGGTTTAATTTTCCATGGAAATGTAAAATTAATGGACCCAAATGCCACACTGCTGAGGACTTTTTGATCACTCTTTGTAATTATGAGTTTTATGACTTTTTAAAAGCAATTTTTCCCCCAACTGCCATTTTCTGCTTCTCTGGCTCTGATGTTTCATAAATTAGGCTCTAAATCTCATTCAGCTCTTGTTTTTGTTTGGCTGAAAAGTTGAAGGGCAAGAGAGAGGATAGTTTCTTATAAATCTTGTACCTCTCTGAAAACACAACTTCCATTTTCCCTCCTTTTAAAAATATTTTATTTATTTTTTTTTAGAGAGAGGAAAAGGGAGGAAGAAGGAGAGGGCGGGCCCTGGCTGGAGTGACTCAGTGGATTGAGCACCAGCCTGCAAACCAAAGGGTTGCCAGTTTGATTTTCAGTCAGGGCACACGCCTGGACTGCAGGCCAGGTCCCTGGTAGGGGGCACGTGAGATGCAACCACACATCGATGTTTCTCTCCCTCTCTTTCTTCCTCCCACTGCTCTAAAAATCAATAAATAAAATCTTAAAAGAGAGAGAGAGAGAGAAATGCTAGTTGTCTCCAGCAGGGGGCCTGGCCATGCAACCTAGGCTTATGTCCTGACTAGGGATGAAACCAATGACCTTCCAAGTTCCTTTGCAGGAGGGCACTCAAATCACTGAACCATACCAGCCAGAAAGCATTTTCTTTCATCTTATTTACTTGACTCCAAATATGATAAACAACTTTTCTGAAGCACAAAGGAAAATTTACTTAAATTTACTCTCTTTTGTTCAAAATAAGGAGCAATTGATGCAGCTTTCCAATTTATTTGCTGAATGTTACCCACCAATTATCACCATGTTAAAAACTACTAAACTATCAAAGAACCAATTTAGTGTATTATTTTAATATCTTCAACAACTGTTTACCAAGTTGCTACTAGATATCCCAGGCATTGTTCTAACTCCTGAGATATGGAAGTAAACAAATAAAAACCTCTGCCCTCAGGGAGTTTATTATATTCCTCAGGGATAGAGAAGATGGTTACATAGATATTATATAATGTCAGACAGTAATAAGAATTATAGAAAAAATAAAACACGAAAAGGGTATAAGGGGTGTGTTGATGGTGGGTGATAATTTTAAATAAGACTCCAAAAATTCCTCTTTGAAAAGGTAGTATTTCAATCAAGATTTGCAAGCCATGTAATTATCGCAGGAAGAACATTCCAGAGAAAACAGCAAGTATAAAAACTCAGAGGCAGATGAATATGTCAGTTAAGAGGCCAAAATGACCAGAGTAAAGAGATTAAAAGGGAAAAGGGTAGACAATAATTTTTCTAAATTTCCTTTCTGAATTTTTGCCAAGAGACTGAGGTATGGTTTTTAATTTCTTTTGTAGGTTTAAGAGATACCACAGAGATCGTCTAGTGACTGCATGATGAAGTCCTTAACCTTGTGGTGTATGGACCTGCTTTGGCAGCCGGTGAAGCTCATGAATGCCCTTCTCAAATGCTTTTATTTTATTTATTTTTAAAAGATGTTATCTATTTTCAGAGAGAGGGGAAAGGAGGGAGAAAGAGAAACATGGATGTGCGAGAGAAACATCAAATGGTTGCCTCTTGCACACCCCCAACCTGACCCAACCCTGGCACGTGCCCTAATTGGGAATCAAATCAGTGACCTTTCAGTTTATAGTACAGCTCTCAATTCACCGAGCCACACCAGCCAGGACTCAAAGTAATGCTTTTAAAATGCATAAAATTAAGAAATACTAAATTATATAAGAAACTAATTATATTAAATTACAGTTTTATTTATAGGCCTTCAAGGGTCGTGGAAGGTGGGCAAGTTAAGAGCTCCTGAACACACACAAGAAATCTTTTCAGGGTGATGCAAATGATCTATATATCTTGATTAGGTTACACAGTTTTTATACATATATGTGTATGTATATATGTTATCATATATATAAATTATATAAATATGTAATGATATATGACAATACATACTCATGTCATATAATCAAGTCATTAAGACCTCTGTATTTCACATATTATAGTTCAATTTTAAAAAAGCTTGAATATTCTAGTTCCCTTTTTATTTTACGGATGAAGATAAAGGTTCACTTAAACAGCCAGAGAGACTTGTGGCTTTGAGGACTTGCAGTATTCTCACTTAAATATACAGGGCTAGTTTGAGCCAAAGGTTCTCCCTAAGACCTACCCACTCACAGACACCAATCATTCCTAATTTTACTTTGCCATTATTAAGTATGTTCCTTCCAAGTGATCGAGCTGGCTTTAAAGCCGGATGGAAAGCCCAAGTGCCACTCACTCCAAACCAGATCCCTGCCCAAATGCAGAACCAGCCAAGTCAATGCACGGACTAAGACAGAAGGCTCTGTGTGTGGAGGTGGTAGAGAGGGAGGGGAGAAAAAGTGGAGAAAAAGGAGTAATTTTCTATATCCTTAGAGCTCTTCAGTTAAGAAAAGTAGTGACTTTAATAACAGCCTAATCATAACACACATTATAATTTTTTCTTCTTACTATGTATAGTCAATTCTATTCACTTGCATAGAATATAATCATACAAGGAAGAACATCAAGTTGATAAAATCTTCTGTTGACTTACCATATTGGACACTCTAAGATTTTCTGCATAGCACTGAGGATGTTTTGTACCTCTTCAACTCGATCCACACATAAATCCATCTCTTCCTTTTACAATGAACTTTAACACATAAACACATGTATATATAAATAGATCACTTTAAAAGGATTAAAAAACAACAGCTTAGTTTCATTGTCATTTTTAAACAAGAGAGATTTGAGATTGGAGTGCTTTAAAACTGTATCATCCATAGAGCTAATATAACAAAAGCTTCAATTTTTTTAATTCTATTTTTCATTGTAATTAAGACCACTTTAAATTCTGTTTCTCACTTCCTTTTTAATCTCTTCTTTTCTCCAAGCAAGGGAAAGAAATCCATCTCAATGGATGACTGGGTGGTAGCCTCAGATTTCTCCAATCATCCTGGCTGTTTTCCTTCTCTTGCAAAAAACCCAAATAAACAAAAACAAAAGCAACACCAACCAAGGCTCCCCACCCTAGTTCTTCCCAGGTGTTTCCCACTGGCCAGCACTCAACAGGAGCCTCAGGCACATCCAATTGATGTGCCTGTGACTAGTGACGTCCGTCTATTTTCCTCTTGTCTCTTCTCGGAAACGCATTAGAATTCAGTTAAGAGCTCTCCCTCCCTCAAAATCCTGTCTCCTCCTCTTCCCAGACACATGCCTGCCCCTATTCTTCCTCGGGGTCCCCTTCTGACATACATCGACCGGTCTCTTTACATTATGGTGTACCCCTCAAAACATTCCAGCTCCTATCATCAGAATTCCCCGTCGGACACATTCAGCCCCCCGCCTTATGCTTGGTGCCTCCCACCACCCCGCGACCCCAAAGTGCACCCCTCCCCACGACTATCCCATACTCAATATCTTAGGCTTCTCAAGTCCCACCCTCCGCCCTTCTCTGCCAGATACAACACCCATCTTGCAAACCTTCAGAAGTCCCTTCCCGAACTCTCTCCACAACCGTCTCTTGCCTGTCCCCTGGAGCACCCCTTGGGCCTTCCTCTCTTCCCCAAGGCTCCCTCACCTCCACTCAGAAGCAAAGCGTCTGGGCTTTCCGGGCCCAGGGACCCAGTGATCTGAAAGACCCCACAGGACCCTTCTCGAACCAGAAAACTCAGCGAGATTACCGTGCGCAGTCGCAGTTTTAATTTATCTGTAATTCCCGCGCTTTACCGTTGCCACGGAAACCGGTCAATGCGACTGGGCGAGAGCCTCTCAGAACTCGAGATCTAAACACGTTACGAAGGGCGGAGCAGAAAGAGCCAAGTCTGTCGCGGCTCTCAATTGGTCATCTGATCTTTCCCTGCATTATGTAATTAGTAAGAGACGGAAAAGAAGGAATTCTCCCGGAGTTTTCTACTCGGTGCCCGCCCTCTCACCTCTAAGCGTAGAGATGGCCGCTTATTACGTCACAGTGATTGATACAGTGGGGTCGGAATCGCTGAGGCCCGAATTGAGCGCAAGGTAGTTCCTACACACCTGCTAGAGGTCTCGTTCCCTCACCCCTTCCGCCACAATGGAAGTCTCCAGTTTAGGTAAATAAAAGAATTGTAGGCAAAAACTACAACTTCCAGCATGCATTGCGGATCAAAAGACCTTCGCCGGAGTGTTTAGAAACTGTAGTCTTATGGAGGAGAGCTTCCGACACTGGAAGCAAGCATAATCCTCAGTGCAGCGCAGTTGACAGATTGAACAGCTCCGCACGCTTATGCACGTCAACAGATTGGACTGGAATGTTAATGTTTTCGTTCCTTGAGTGCGGAAAATAAGCTAAAGAACCTACCAGTCCTAGGGAGACTACAATTCCCATCCATCCTCGCGAGTCTCGGTAAGGAGTTCTCTAAGGTCAGTGACCTAAGGGAATGCAGCGGGGCCGAACCTACCTGGGAAGGAGGCTTAAGTTCCAGCCCACAGCTGCGCATTCGTAGTTCCGCCCCTCGGCCACTGTATTTGTTATTGTTGTGCAGTTCTGGCTGCTCTTGTCCCGCCCCCGCAAACGCAGTCTCAGCCAATCAATAGGGTGGTAATTTTGAGGGACAAGTAGTCAAAGCCAATCATCTTGTCGGAAACTCAGAAACTGGGGACTAGGCCCGGTCTCTGTCCGCCATGTTAGATTCACCCCGCAGGGGTAGCAGCA
This sequence comes from Sturnira hondurensis, assembly GCF_014824575.4. Taxonomy (NCBI): domain Eukaryota; kingdom Metazoa; phylum Chordata; class Mammalia; order Chiroptera; family Phyllostomidae; genus Sturnira; species Sturnira hondurensis. Next base: position 45,599 of record NW_028094263.1, on the reverse strand, counting down.
GAGCTGGCAGCGAACGGTCCCTGCGGTGGCCTCAAGCGGCGCCCCCCGGGGGCGGGAAGCTGGTAAGTAAGCTGCTGCGGTTACCTGGGGGTTGGGTCACGTCTCACTGAGAGGGCTTGGGGAAGTTCAAAGGAGGAACCTTTCGTAGAAGAGGGGCGACTTTTTCCGCTTCGGGGGATAGCCGTTCTTTTCGGTGACTGGGTGGGAAGAGCCGTACTTGCGCTGAGGGGGCGGATGCCGGCCACGGCTCGGAACGGCCGGCTTCTGCTGAGGGAAGGCTGAGATTCACCGGCACAAAGAGGGCCTAGGCGAAGAAAAGGAGCGGGTCCTGAGAGGGTGGTGGCACTCTCTGGGACATGGAGTGCTAGGAAACAATAGCTGGGAGACTAACGTGAAGTCTGCGAGAAGGAAAAAAAATGACCACACACTCTCCTCGCCCCGTCCCTCTCTTTTTAAGGACCTCATGAAGTAGCCTCCTTGCTCAGGCACCTCTGGTATTAAAAAGGTGCCGTTTTTCTGTGTTGTCAAACACCCAGCTTTCCAGGTCACACGTTCTAACGTCAGGGATATCTTGTACAAGCCTCTGGAGGAGACAGTGACCAAAGCTCAGGTTCCCAGGCCTGCTTCGTCAAAGATTTCTGGTATCCTGAAAAAAAGCAACGTAGAGGAAAAGCTGACTTGTGCCAAGCGAAGGTGAGTCAGTGGCGTGAAGTAATTATAATGCCGTTGAATAAAAGCCGAAGGCCTAGGCGCCAGCTTCGTGATTTTATTGTCTTTAAACCTGCAAGGACAGATGGGCCTAGCCATAGCTTTGGTGTTCGCCAAGTTCAAGATATTTGCTCTCGCTATAAGAATTTTCACGTACAAGCCAAGCGGCATTTCTTTACGAAGATCTGGATATGATCCAGCTGAGCTAGCCTCCCCCCACTTCCTGTTTTCTCATCAGCCGACCAACTGGATGAGCTCCAAAGTATCTTAACTAATTTCCAATTGTGTAATTTGAGAAGTGGGGAGGAAGATTAGTTTTCTCGGAAAAGTGGGAAGTGTGTTCCTCGGAAGCGGAAAAGTTAAGACTGTTTCAGAGCCCCACTTTTCGGCAGACTGATTTCGTCACTTCATTTCCCTGATTGTTTTGCCCAAGATTCTGGGGAGCTGGCAGGGAATTCTTTCCAAGTTTTAAGGACCTCCAAAACTGCGTTCCGGAGGACTAGGTGTCAGCAGGATTGCTAGAAACCGGTATTACTATTTTGGTGGTGAACTTGACTCTAGGTGGAGACAAAGAATGACAAGAAATTGGGGGATAATTGTTTCCGGATTTAAAAAAATCCTTGATCCTCAAACCTTCAAGGTCCTTTTAAACGACCTTGTGTTGTTTTGAATTGTTTCACAGGACAGTACTTAACGCTGTGTAAAAACGAACTATTTTTGGTTCTAAAGACTGATTTATCATTTGAGTAACATTTTCAAAGAACTTGCACACACGTTTTTATTTGATCCTTATGATAACATTGTGAGGTTGTCATACTCATGGGGGAGATTAAATCTTCAGAAGTATTTGTTGAATGTATGTTTGTGCAGTTTACATTCTCTCTAATGTGTTTTCTCTTGCTCTTCCTCTCATCTCTAGCCCCACAACATGGAACCACAGGTTACACTAAATGTTACTTTTAAAAAGGAAACTCAAAGCTTTTTGGTTTCTGATCCAGAAAATACAACTTGGGCTGATGTTGAAGCTATGGTGAGTGTTAACTTTTTTTTAAAAGATTTTATTTATTTATTTTTAGACAGAAGGGAAGGGAGGGAAAAAGATGGAGATAAACACCAATGTGTGAGAGAGAAAACATTGATTGGTTGCCTCTTGCACGCCTTACAACTCAGGCCTGTGTGCCTTGATGGGAAGTGTCGATCTTCCAGTTTTGGGGACAATTGCCAACCCACTGAGCTACACCAGTTGGGGCTGTGTTAACTTTGTTTTGTTTCTCCATCCTTTAAGCATAGGTTTTCCCCCCCTCCCATTCCTGCAAAGGTAGCTATTTTTAGCAGTGTTGTTTCATAGCTGCAAAGTCATTATGATGATCATTCTGAGCCTTTTGGAACATTATTTTTGATAAGGATTCAGTATTCATATAGGAGATGTGCCCCAGTAAGGGCAATATTCTAATAAATATTACAATATTTAACTCTTAAATTTTAGAGTTAAAAATTAGAATATTAAACTCTTCAAATTTCTTTTGAAGCGTTTAGAAAGGAAAGGTAAAGTTATTAAGAGAGATAGAACATAGAAAACCTATTAATTTTAGAAACAGTCTGAGGAATGACTTGGTGTGGGCCCCACCCAAACCAGGCCCCAGAGGAATGTTCTCTCGCCTGAGAGCAAATATGTTCCTGTGGTTTGTGAGCCATTTAAGATAGAACTTATGTTTTGCAGGCCCTGGTTGCTTGCTTTTATTGCTAGGTCACAGGTTATTTCAAAGTTGAGCAGAAAGAGTTTCTACTGGTGCTTAGACAGAAGCTCAGGGTTCTGGGGGTTGGGGCAAGCTGGTTAATGCTTTCCTTCCTCTTCGTTTGCCCTTTGTACTCGTGTTTGGTTTGCAGTTGTGAATATTTTACTTCCTGTGTAACTGTTTATCTAACAAAACCCTTTGGTTAAACCTGCTTTTACCTGATTAGTAAAGACCTTTTAACTGCTTGTGTGTTATGGCAAGTGAAAAAAAAAGAAATCATGGAGAGACCGCAAACTATAGTCCACTCCAGCCCTCTGTCCTCCAGCAGATAACTTCGTTACACTGTCCCAGACAGTACATGGGTATCCAGAAAGTTGGATCTGGTTTGTCAGATGATCTGAAAATCAAACAGTTATTCTTTTCCCTAGTAGTTAAATTAGCTAACAGCTTGCCTTTTTTCTTTATTGTAAATGCTACATTATAAAAGTGTAATATGTACCCATTATAAGTAGAAGTGAAACCATCCAAAAAAGTTAATATTCCTCTATTGCCCCCCTCCCTCCATCCACTGTTCCCATCTCTTTGGGATAATGTTAACATCTTTACATGTTAACATCTTTATGTGTATTTACCCACATTTTCCATGTTCATACAAATATCATGCTTGGATCATATTATAAACATTATAGTATGCAGCTTCCTTTTTTTACCCAATAGTTTTCAATGAATAGATAAGAATCCAAGTTCATTTTTTAAAAAATATTTTATTTATTTATCTTTAGAGATGCAGGGAAAGAGAACGAGAAATATCAATGTATGGTTGCCTCTCATGAGTCCCCTGCTGGGAACTGGCCTGCAACCCAGGCATGTGCCCTGACTGGGAATCAAACCGCGATTGTGTGGTTCGCAGGCCCGCACTCAATCTACTGAGCTACACCAGCCAGGGCCCAAGTTCATTTTTTAAAGCATAGATTGTCCATAGTATTATCATATTGTATTATAATTTAACCATCCCTTATTGAAAGATTGTTTGTTTGTTTTTTTAATTGAGATATAATTGGCACATAAGTCTCAGGTGTACAGCATAATGATCTATACACATACTGTAGTAAGTCAGTCTAGTTAACATCCATCACCAGACATAGTTACAGTTTTTTCAACTGGAAGTTTGTACCTTTTAACCACCTTCCACCCCCTGCCTATGCCTATCACAGTGTTTTTCTCTGTGTCTGTATTTGGTTCTTTTTAAGATTCCACATAAGTGAAATCATACATTATTTGCCTCTCTGTGTCTGACTACTTCACTTAGCATAATGCCCTCAAAGTCAAAAGTTTTTTTGTTTTGGGTTTTTTTTTAATGTTAATGTATTTTTAGAGAGAGGGAAAGGGAAACAGAGAAACATCAGTGTGTGGTTGCCTCTTACACATCCCCTACCTGGCTGGCAACTCGGGTGTGTGCCCTAACTGGAAATCGAACCAGTGACCCTTTGGTTTTCAGGCCAGCACTCAATCCACTGTGCCTCACAAACCAGGGCTATTCCCCACCCCCCACCTATAAAATAAACTACAAGGAATTGCTGTTTGTGTGTAACTTATGCACTATTCTGTAGGATAAAGTTCCAAAGTGGGATTAATGGGTCAAAAGACATATGTTAATATTTAATGAATACTGCTGGGTACTTTGCAAAACACTTGTAGCACGTCACAGAAATATAGTAACCTAAATTTTTGACAACATTGGATGTTATGGCTTTATTTATTTATTTATTTATTTTTTGGCCATTCTGTTGAGATGACATCTCACTGCTTTAATTTGCATTGTTTTGACTACTATTAGTTTAACATCTTTATTCATATATGTTAGGCATATCTGATTTCTTCTTCTATGATATTTCTGTACACTTTTGCCCACTTTACCTGGGTCGTTAATCTTTTATTAGCAGTTTCGCAGATGCTCTTTGTGTATTGCAGATATTAACCTTTTGTCTGTTTTAAGTTGCAGGTATTTTCCCCAGTCCATTGTTTGTGTTTTGACTTTGTTTATGGTGTTTTTTAAATATTTTGTTTATTTTTAGAGAGGGCAAGGGAGAAAGAAACATCAGTGTGGGGTTGCCTCTCACAGGCCCTCTGCTGGGGACCTGGCCCACAACCCAGACACTGCCCTGGACTGGAAATGGAACTGGCAATCCTTTGGTTTGTAGGCCAGCGCTCAGTCCACTGAGCCACACCAGCCAGGGCTATGGTATTGTTTTTAACTGTATGAAATGTTTACTTTTTATGCCCATTCTTTCTTTTTATGACATTCAGGTTTCTGTTACAAACGACCTTTTTGATATTTTGATCATAGATTATGTACATTTCATTTGCAGGTCAAAGTTTCCTTTGATCTGAACACTATTCAGATAAAATACCTGGATGAGGAAAATGAAGAGGTAAAGTATATTATGGCACCTATTGCCAGAAACTCAGAATTAGGGATCTTATCTCAGGACTGGTCAGGGGCTCAGAAAGTTTAGAATGCTGCTTACCTCATTTGTGTAGTGGTTTAAATGTATTTGATAATTGCATGCTCCAAGCTGACTGGTGACATTTGAAATTGAGAAATTGGGAAGCAGCGTTGAAGAAGAAAATTTGAGAGATAACTTAAACTGTATAGTGATTTTAAGTTTTAAGTATATCACAAGTTGCCACTTAGTTTATAATAATACAAATAATAATGGCCAGCCTTAAGTAGTTAACAGGGTGTCAGTCTAAAAACAACACTACGCATAGGTAGGTACTTTATTATCGTTGCTATTTACCTGTGAGGAAGCTGATGCTCAAGAGAGGTTAAGTAACTTGCCCAAAGGCACAAAAGCTTGGAAGAGGGGTTCAGTCCATACCTTCTGGTTCCAGAGCCCAGGCTCCTAATTACTATGTTATGCTGCTGCTTGATGTACCTGAAATAAAAGAGGATAAAGTAGTTAGGCAATAAAGTTTCTTAATTATTAGTTACAAGTAGCTCATGGTACTGGAAAAGCTGAACCCCTGACCTGAGATTTTGCACCTATCCTGTGAGGCTGGTCCTAGAAACCTGTTAAGTTGTGAGAGGGTTATAATTCACTGTTGTTGTTTTTTTTCTTTTACAGGTATCCATCAATAGCCAAGGTGAGTCAAAAGCCTTCATCTGTTCATGGGTGTATGCATTTCCATATACACTCAATCTTGCAGTATTCATTTTTTAGAGTAGAATTGGGTAGGCAATAAATTGACATTGCACTCCTTCATCCATGGGTATTATGTTACCTAGCGGATTTTTATTTTAGAGCAGTTTTTATATATCAGGAGATGCCTTTCGTTGGTGCCTAAGGACAGCTTTAATGGGAGGTTCTCTTATATTTAAGATGCTAATCTTCTGAAAATATGCCTCCCAGTTCAACACATATAACTTGTTCTCTGGTGTCGCATTTGTCTCTGATTTGGTGTATATGTAAATGTCAATTTATAAACAAGTGGTATTCTGGGAGCTGATTTGTAAGATTCAGAGGTTGGAGTGCACTTTCCCACTGGAACAATGTTAAATTTGAAGGTTAGGTTCCCAGGCTAGCCTCCAAAAGCTTATTTAAGCCAGCAGAAATGGTAGTATCGACACTGTCCATGAACTTCCCTGAGTCCTGAGCTTCACTAAGCCTAGTATACGGGAGCTGGGTAGAGGTTTCATGACCGGAAGCTTCAGTAGCAAAGAGAGGAATTTAAAGGGGAGAGCTAACCTCCAAGTGGCGTCTGTTCGCAAGGTGGTGAGAAGGGAGTTTGTCAGCAAAAATGTAGTAGCTGTTTATACGTAAGGAATGTAAGCTAAGAATTCTTAAAAGTCGGGATTGGCTGTACTTAATAGAACCTTTTGGGCTGGTGAACAAATATCACAGTATGCATTTTTTGTCCTTTTAGGAGAATATGAAGAAGCACTTAAGGTAATGGTTTTTGCACCTTGTTTTCAAATAACTTAAAAATATTATAACTAAAACTTGAACCCGAATTCCTTTAGCCATGGGGAGAAACTAATGAATATAAGCAGAGAAAAACCTATTTTTAGGGAGACTATGATGAATAGGGCATACCACTCAGCAAAGGGAAGGTCCTAATATAAAGGGTTTTTTTTTTTTTTAATTGGGCTGCTTCAAAGTTTATTTATTTTTTATTTTTTATTGATTTGAGAGAGAAGTACTGATTTGTTGTTTCACTTATTTATGCATTTATTTGTTGATTCTTGTATATGCTCTGACTGGGGATTGAACCCACAACCTTGATGTATTGAGACAATGCTCTAACCAACAGAGCTATTGGCCAGAGCCCTAATATAAAGGGCTCTGTTTTCTTCAGTTATCATTCTATCTCATTTCCGGTCTTGGTGCTGCCATTTAAAAATATAACAAAACTCTGGAATGGTGCTTTCTGGTTGACATTTCATCTTCTTCATTCACCTCGATCCCCCTATAGAGTGTTGCAGTGTAATGTGGAAAAGCATCCAGTTGTACACAGTTTCTTGTTTGTCAGTGATGAACTAGAGCATTCCTCAAGGTCACTTCTTGAAGGTGTGCCGACAGTTCCTTCATTCCCACCTTTGTAATTACGTTTTTTCTTCAAAGTGTGACTGTCCTCGTGAACTTTAAGTCCAAGACTAGGCTATTTTCCATAATCACTTTTGGTCTAGGGAGGGAAAGGCAAGATTTTTTTCACTGGGAGCTGGATTTACCTTTTCTGGTCTAAGTTGCTGTTCTGAGTGACACTTGTTTCGATAGCTTAACCAGTGTCTTCTTGGTTTTTACTCAGAAATCCATATTTACCAGCTAATCTCTTGATTTTGGATATTCGGACCCTTCCCTACATACTTACAGTCAAGATACTCATTTATGTTAATAATTTCTCGTGCTTCATAATTTCCCCATGCCCCAATTTCATGTAGTCTTCCTATTTCCTTTGCTTTTAAGCTATTTCAGCATGCTGTTCCCCCAAACCCCTTCAATTTTATGTATCTTTTCCTGGTTGTCTTTTATCCTGTTACCAGAAGTTATAGTAGTTTCATTTTTAAAGTCTTCTGAGATCTTCAAAACTAATACCTTTCCCACAATCAGTTAGTTTACCTTGGCAGAAATCTTGGACCTCGGGAGTCTAACTTTTTTCAGTTATATTATTTTTATATAGTAGTACTATTTAATACTTAAGGTCCCATGTTTATATTTAGATACATTTTCTTAAACAATTTTTTTCTATAAGCTTTACCACACATTTTACTATAAGCTTCTTGACTTATGGTCTAAAATGGTATTTGGCAAACTATACCTAGTGGGCTGGCCATATATTTTTATAAATAAAGTTTTATTGGAACACAGCCATATTAGTTTCTTATGTATTGTCTGTGGCTGCTTTTTTGCTATAACAGCAGAGTTGTGACAAACTGTGTGGCCTGTAAGCCTAGAATATTTATTATGTGGCCCTTTAAAAAGTTTGCTGATCCCTGATTTAAATAATATCTTTCAAAATTATTGGCCATGGAATGTCTTAAAATGAAATCTTAAGAAGCCTTGCCCTGGCTGGTGTGGCTCAGTGGATTGAGCCTGTGAACCAAAAGGTTGCCAGTTCAATTCCCAGTGAGGGCACAGTGCCTGGCTTGCAGGCCAGGTCCCTAGTAGGGGGTGTGTGAGAGAGGGGGTGTGTGAGAGGCAACCACACATTGATGTTCTCTCCCTCCTTACCCCTCTGTCTAAAATAAATAAAATCTTATAAAAAGAAGCCTAATGTGTAAAATATTGAAGAATAGCTCTTGTCACTGGGTGACAAGTTGGGGAAGCTAAAACTTCATGGAATTGTAATTGTTTGGACACTGGAGTACCTTCATGGAACCTCAAACGCTCCTTGAAGTAGTTTTCAAAATAGGATTTTTAAGATGTTCTTTAAAAAGGAGTGACCACTTAAACATGGTTTCCAAAACATTATTCTTACTGGGAAAATAAACACTTCACTATATGATATAACTTGAAGTGTCTCAGGTTCTGGTAGTCTGGTATTGACTTTTTTGAAAAGTTGAGATTAAAATCCATAAAGGAAGACCTACATAAAATTCAATTAAACAGAAAAGTAGTAACACAGTTAATTTTTAAAAAATCTCACCTAATAAAGTGCTGCACTAAAAACCTACTTTTGTGTTTTTAATTACAAAACCATTCCTAGTTAACATTCTTGGCAAAGAAACAGCAGGCTGACATGATATGTCACTTGATTTAATTAAACAGATGTTTCTCAGCGTAATTTACCACACCTCTTCTGTTTGAGTGTCATTTCTTAATTCATTTGAAAATTTTTTTCAATTATAGTTGACATACATTGTTATATTAGTTTCAGGTGTACACCCCAGTGATCAGACATTGTATAACTTACTAAGTGATTGTCCTGATAAATCTTGCACTCATATGACACCATACATAGTTGTTAGAATATTATTGACTACACTCCCTGTGCTCTACTTTACATCCCATGACTATTACATAACAACAAATCTGTACTTCTCAATCTCTTTACATTTTTCACTCGTTCCCCAAACCCCCTTCCATCTGGCAACTGTCAAAATGTTCTCTATATCTAGCCCTGGCTGGTATAGCTCAGTGGATTGAGCCCCGGCCTGAGACTCAGACGATCGCGGTTCAATTCTCAGTCAGGGCACATGCCTGGGTTGCAGGCCAGTTCCCTGCAGGCCAACTCCCAGCAGGGACGCACGAAAGGCAACCATACATTGATGTTTCTCTCCCTCTCTCCTTCCCTTACCCTCTAAAGATAAATAAATAAAATCTTAAAAAAAAAGAATTATGAGTACATAAAACACAGTTTATAAAAAAAAATGTTCTCTATATCTATGAGTGCTTCTGTTCTTGTTTTGTTTTTTAGATTAAATTGTTGGTAATGTATTTGTTGCTATTTTATTGTTTATGTTTCTGCCCTTTTTTCCTCCTCCTTCTTAAAGAAGACTCTTTAACATTTCATATAATATTGGTTTGGTAGTGAACTCCTTCAGTTTTTTCTTGTCTAAGAAGTTCTTTATCTGTCCTTCTATCCTTTTCCCCCCCCTTTTCCACCAAATGGGTTTATTCAGGTATAACAAAGAATTGCAGTTCTGGACATCACGGTCTAATGGTCAGCCACACCCAAGTTGAGGAGACAAAGGAGAGGACTGGTTTTGTTTCTTTAAATTGGTTTTAGAGGGAGGGAGAGAGTGAAAGAGAAAGAGAAACATCAATTTCTTGTTCCACTTACTTATGCATTCATTAGTTGATACTTCTATACACTCTGATGGGGAACTGGGATTGAACCAGTGATCTTGGTTTACGGGGAGGACACTCCAGCCAAAAGAGGTACTGGCCAGGGCAGGACTATTCTTTTGAAAGGGGGTGGGGCTGTTGTAAACAGCCCTCTTTGTTGTAAACAAAGAATTAATTGGAGGGAACTGGGAGTTGGAAGTGTCACAGCTTTTCATTGGCTGAGCTGGAACAGCCTCATTGGTCAAGTGGTTGCTGTGCAGGAAAAGATCCTCCTTTCTGCTGGAGTAGCTGAGCAGAAAAACTTCCTTTATTCATTTTTTCTTGTCTTGGCCATCTTTGGAAATGTTTCTTCTATCTAGAATTCTCTGCATCCATTCAGGGCTTCAAATATTAGCTCGTTCTTTTTCAAAATACACATTGTCATTGGATTCTAAGTAATAGCTTGGCTGGGTAGAGTAATCTTGGTTGTAGGTCCTTGCTTTTCATCACTTTGAGTATTTCTTCCCATTCTCTTCTGACCTGCAAGGTTTCTGTTGAGAAACCAGCTCACAGTCTTATGAGAACTCCCTTGTAGGTAACTAACTGCTTTTGTCTTACTGCCTTTTTTAAGAAAATCACCTGAGTACATGCTTATTGATCTTGAGAATGGGGAAGGGACAGAGAGAAATAGCAATGTGAGGGAGAAATGTCGATCAGTTGCCTTCTCATATGTGCCCCAACCAGGGACCGAACCTGCAACCTAGGCATGTACTCTGATCGAGAGAAGGACCTATGAACCCACAACGCCTTGGTTTATGGCATGACGTTTTAACCAACTGAGCCACACTGGCAAGGGCTCTTGCTGCTTTTAATATTCTCTCTCTATCTTTAACCTTTTGCATTTTAATTATGATGTGTCTTAGTGTGGGCCTCTTTGGGTTCTTCTTGTTTGGGGCTCTGTGTGCTTCCTGGACTTGTATGCCTATTTCCTTCACCAAGTTATGGAAGTTTTCTGTCATTTTTTCAAAGAAGTTTTCAGTTTCTTGCTCTCTGACTTCTCTTTCTGACAGTCCTGTGATGCAAATGGTGGTATGTTTGAATTTGTCCCAGAGGCTCCTTATACTATCCTCATTTTTTTCTATTCCTTTTTCTTTTTGCTGTTCTGATTGGGTGTTTTTAGTTTTGATTTTTATTTTGCTTGCTTATCTTCCAAATCTCTGATTTGATCCTCACTTTCATCTCCACTGTTGATTCTTTTAATGTATTCTTTATTTCAGTTAAATGTGTTCTTATAGAGTTTTGTTCTGTTTTTTTATTCGGGATGTGTTTGTCTCCTCATTTTGGCAGCCTCCTTGTGTTTGTTTCTGTGAATTAGGTAGAGCCGCTACATCTCCCAGGCTTGGTAGAGTGGCCTGTTGTAGTAGGTGTTCTCTAGGTTCCTGGCACAGCTGCCCTGATCACCCAGGCAGGGCAGTCACGGTGTTCCCCCCTCCCTGTGAGAGCTGTGTATGCCCCCCTCTTGTAATTGAGCCTTGATTGCCGTTGGCATGTCAGCAGAAGGGATTTACCCCCAGGCCAATCACCTGCAAAGGTTGGCTGTGATCGCCTTTCAGCTGTGTAGCAGCATACCCCCCAGAGCAGGACTTAACCTCTGTGGGACTCTGGTGCCTGCTGAGTTTGCCCCTTGAATTTGTCACTGATGGAGGTGGTGGGCTGTGGTCTAAAGCTGTCCACTCTGTGAGCTGGTTCTGGGGCCTCCCAGGAGGTGCAGGCCAAGGTCAGCTGCCACCTGTGTTCTGCCCGGAGCCACCCGACATGAACTACAAAGCGATCTGCAGATGGCTGCTACTTGTGCTGAGCTTAGAGGTGTCCAGGAGAGGCCAAGCTGTGAACCAAAGACTGGGGTCAATAAGCAGAGATATGGGGCTCACTGAGGCCAGATGTGGCTCGCTTAAGAGATTAGGAAAACCTGAAGACTGAGCCAAGACAAGCCATTTGTATGGAAAACCCACTGGAAATAGCTTAGGTGGGCCTGAAAGTTGGGTGGGGTGGGGCAAACAGTATGAAGCAGGTTGATAGAGTCTCAGATATGACCCCCACCTGCCAGCTCTGTGGGGAGAGGGCTCATCAAAGGAACAATTGCCCCTACTGACCCTTTAAGAGGAACTTCCTGGGACTCCAGAAGCCCTGTGTTTCATTCAGCCACAATCCCCACTGTTTTTTACAGCCAGAATTTATGGGGATGTCTCTTCCTGGCACTGGAACCCTGGGCTGGGGGGCCTGGTATGGGCCTGGGATTCCTTGCTCCTTATTGGGGACCTCTGCTGCCAAGATACCCTTCCCAATATTTATCTCCCACACATGGGTCTGGGACCAGCTGTTTCATGTCTTGGCCTCTCCTACGAGTATCAATGTGTCATCTAATTTTTTAAGATTTTATTTCTAGAGAGAGGGGAAGGGAAAGGAGAAAGAAAGTGAGAGATATCACTTTGAGAAAGAAACATTGTGTGTGAGAAAGAAACATTGATTGATTGCTTCTCGTGTGCACCCTGACTGGGGATCGAGGAGGTAACCTCTCACTTTGTGGGATGATGCCCGACCACCTGAGCCATGCTGGTCAGGGCTGGCTGCTGCTTTAATTTCCTAGTTGTAGGAGTTTTCATGCAGCCAAATTTCAGGCAGTGCTGAATGATGGTGGTTCTGTAGTTTAGTTGTAATTTTAATGTGTTGGTGGGAGGAGGCAAGTATTTCATTTATCTACTCCGTCTTGACCAAAAGTCCTATTTGAGTGTCTTTGAATTTTCCTTTAGAAAAGAAATCACACAATATGTTTCTGTTCCATAACATGTGCTCTCAGATGGCAGTTAAGCAGGGAAACCAACTGCAGATGCAAGTCCATGAAGGCCATCGTGTGTTTGATGAAGCTCCAACCCCAGCTGTAGCAGAAAAACACCCAGTTTCCAGGGCAGGGAAGAAGCCACTTGCACATTATTCTTCACTGGTGAGAGTCTTGGGAGCAGATATGAAGACCCCAGAGGAACCTGCAGCACAGGTATGAAAAAAATGGACCTTTCTCTACAATTATTTTTCTTTCTTTTTTTAAGATTTCTTTCTTTCTTTTTTTTTTTTTTTTAGAAAGAGGGAGGGGAGGAAGAGAAACATCAATCAGTTGCCTTGTGCCCCCCAGTGGGGGCCTAACCCACAACCCAGGCATGTGCCCTGACCGGGAATCAAACCCACAGCCTTTTGGTGTATGAGACAATGCTCCAGCCAAACCAAGCCACCTGGCCAGGGCTCTGTCTGACTTTTTGAAACTGGTAACAGTGGTAACCTTTGGAGAGGCAGGTGAATAGAATGACACAGAGACTACTTTTCTCTTATACTCCGTCATACTGTCTCTCCTTTTTTATCACGTTTTATTTGACCAAAGCTCCCCAAAACTCAATACATTTCAGGAAAATTATTTTAAATAGAAATAAAAAGTAATTTTCAAGATTTTGATTTTGTTTTCTTGTGGCAGTTTCCACTTGCTCCCTGTGATGCAGACCAGCCTCAGGACGAGCCTCCGGACTGGTTCACACGCTACCTGGAGACAGTGAGTGTTCCCTGGGGCTTGGGTTTTAGCAGCAACATGTGAGAGATGTGGAAGAAGTAGAAAACCAAACCCAAATGGCTGCTGCCTCTGGTAGGTAATAATTTCCAAACTAGAGTAGTTCCAGTAGAGAAAGCTCTCAGCCTTTGCAGTGATGTACCAGAAAAAGAGTATGTTTAATTCTAAGGATATGAGGGAGAGGGACAGATCTGTATGCTCAAGAAGGAAGAAGTTGGAAATTCACTCATCAAAAGGATTTCTTGGGGTTTGTTTCTTTTTAAACCATTTTAGCTGTGGGAGGAACACACTTTCTTTTGCTATGTTTCTGTTCATTCATTCAGTAATATTGTCTGTTTATTATGTTCTTATATCAAAGCACAGATGGTGAGGTTTCAAGTCTATTTGGTATCTTCATGCCTTTCCCAGTATTGGACTGAGGGGTTTTCCCACCCCACCCCAACCTTCTGTTTTGTGTTCTAGTTCAGAGAGCAAGTGGTTCAAGAAACTGTTGAGAAGCTTGAACAGAGATTACATGAGAAGCTTGTCCTCCAGAACTCATCCTTGGGTTCCTGTCCCTCAGAGGTCTCAATGCCTATTTCAGAGGAAAAACTGTTTTTGCCAGAAAACCAGTTCAACTGGCATATTTCCTGCAGCAGCTGCCAGAGGAGGATCTTTGGTGTGCGCTACCAGTGCAGGTGAGCAGTCGCTGGGGAATGCAGAGGTACTAGTAGACCTTAGAGTGGGCCTTCCTGGCATTCTGGGGAAGTGATGGAAAACTGTATGTACTCTTATCTCTGAGCATCAGGTATAGCAGCTCTGGATCAGAGACAGCTATTCTTCACCCACAAGGAAAAATAACTGCCCTGACCAGCATGGCTCAGTTGGTTAGAGCGTAGTCCCATAACCAAAAGGTCGCCAGTTCAGTTCCCAGTCTGGGCACCTTACCTGGGTTTCGGGCTTGATCCCCAGTTGGGACATGGGCACAAGGCAGCCGATTGATGTTTCTCTGTCACATCAGTGTGTTTTGTGGGTTTTTTTTCTCTCTCTCCCTTTCCCTCTCAAATGAGAATAAATAAACCTTAAAAAATAAAAGAAAAGAGCCCTGGCTGCTGTGGCTCAGTGGATTGAGCACAGGTCTGTGAACCAAAGGGTCACCAGTTTGATTCCCAGTCAGGGCACATGCCTGGGTTGTGGGCCAGGTCCCTGGTAGGGCGTGTGTGAGAGGCAACCACACGGTGATGTTTATCTCCCTCTCTTTCTCCCCACCTTCCCCTCTCTCTAAAAGTAAATAAATAAATAATAAAAGAAAGGGTATTTGAATAACTATTCAGACTGTTGTGTTCAGATATGCATTTGAATTAACAGAGCCAGACAAAATTACGTTCCCCCAAAGTTAGATTACCAGAAATTGTCTCTCTTCTAAATACTTTAATAGCTTATTTCCTCCCATAGATTTTCCTTTGAAATAGATACAGGTTAAATGTTACTGTACTCATTTTATTAATGGGGAAAACTGAGACATGGCGTGTTTGGGTGGCATGCTCAGGTTACCACCTAGCTGGTAACAGAGCAAATGTGGAGGTCTGGTCTCGCGTCTCCCCACCTCTGGGGCTTCCCACAGTGCCCTTTCTTTTCCTCATAGTCTCTGCCCCTCTTACAACATCTGTGAAGACTGTGAATCGGGGCCATATGCCCATGACTCCAACCATGTCCTGCTGAAGTTGCGGAGACCTGTTGTGGGTTCCTCGGAACCGTTCTCTCACTCGAGGTTCTCTGCTCCCCGCCTTCCTGCTGCTCTGGAACAAGCCAGGTAAAAGGCATATACATGGGACATGTGTTCTCTGTTTGGCCTCTTGGTTCTGGTGACAGGCTGTGAATCACAAAACTACAAATACAAATAGTCTGCTTATTTCCTGCCCATTTCTAGTTGATGTGCAGTGATTGGGACAGTTATCCAAAGGTAATGAAATGGAAATGAGAACTGTAGAAAGAGGTTAAGAAACTAAACTATATGCTTGAAACCTATATAACTTGATTGACTAGTGTCAATTAAAAAATGAAAAGAAACACTAAACTAGAAGCTGACACTAATGGAGAACTCAGGTGGCTCAAAATAGCTTCTGGATTTGTGAGGTTTGTTTTTAATACTGTTCTTTGTTATCTCACAGGCTCCAGAAACAGGTTGACAAGAACTTTCTTAAAGCAGAAAAGCAAAGGCTGCGAGCCGAGAAGAAACAGCGCAAAGCAGAGGTCAAGGAACTGAAAAAGCAGCTTAAACTCCGCAGGAAGATTCATCTGTGGAATTCCATCCATGGACTCCAGAGCCCCAGGTCTCCTTCGGGCCGGCCCGAGGGCCTGCTGCAGTCCAACACCCTGATGTAAGCCTCGAGGTCCAGCCCTCTAGGACTGGAACTTCAGCCAGTTTCCCTCATGTTTATTTGTGGCTCTAACACCCAAACGCTTAAAATTTCTCCTTCTCTGATTCGAACATTTATTTTGACACTTCCTTTGTTGCCTTCTTCAGAAAGATAGGCACCAATAAGGTCCAGAACTGGTGGTGTGACCGCTTTTCACTGGAGGCAATCTGGATTTGAAACAAAAGGAGCAAATATTTTAAGCCTGACTCTCTGGCTGTTTTATTTATAGATGCTTTTAGTTATTCTCATCAAAGCTTTTTAGTTCAAGAATCAGATCTGTCTTCTGTTTGTAAAAAATGTTGTGAGTGTTACTTAAGTCAAATGCATTAATCCATCCTCAGGAGTCAGAGTCTCAGACTGTGGTGTTCGTTACTTAGAACCATCACATCCCACAGCAGGTGACTGAGTGTCTGAATTTCTGTTCAGGCTCCCCTTGCAGCCCTGTGCCCCAGCTACACCGACCCTCAGTGCAGCATTCGTGGATGAGAATTTGCCTGATGGGACTCACCTTCAGCCAGGAACCAAGTTTATCAAACACTGGAGGATGAAAAATACAGGAAGTGTCAAGTGGAGTACAGACACAAAGGTATTTCTCCCACAGAAATGTAAAGGTGAAGTGATTTAAAGTGACCCACTGCTCAGCTGGCAAGCTTGCTTTCTTTCTCTTGTCACTGTTCATTTCAGCTCAAGTTCATGTGGGGAAACCTAACTATGGCTTCGACAGAAAAGAAGGATGTTTTGGTTCCCTGCCTGAAGGCTGGCCATGTGGGAATTGTGTCTGTGGAGTTCATTGCCCCAGCCTTGGAGGGAACATATACTTCCCATTGGCGTCTTTCTCACAAAGGCCAGCAGTTTGGACCTCGGGTCTGGTGCAGTATCATAGTGGATCCCTTCTGCTCCGCAGAGAGCTCTGATAACATTGAAAAGGACATGATCAGCCCAAGCAAAACTGATGATCTCACCTGCCAGAAAGAGGTGAGCATTGGAAGGGGTGACCAGAACTAAAAAAGCCCACTCACAGCTGGTCTTTCTTCCAGAAATCTAGAAAGGCTAGCTTTACCACCCTCCCCTCCCCCCTAAAAAAAAGCGTACGTTGGGTCTTGTCCTCGGGGTGGAGCTTTGCTTGTGTACCCTTAAGATCTGGTGCAGGCGACCTCCATGCTTTTGTATCTCTTTGTAACGATGCACTGCCAACCTCTTTGCCATGCTAGGGAAAGGAGGGCTGCCTGGCTGGCCTGTGAGCTGCTGGACCGATGGCTTTGCTCCTGAACATTCGTCTCTCCTGAGTGTCCCTTGCGTGTGTTCCCTAAATACTAATGAAGTCTTGCCCTAGTTGTTACTTGGTGCAGGGTTTTGGGGGGGGGGTTGTGTTTTTTTTAGTTTGGGGGGGTTTTTTTGAGGCAGCTTCTCTGTATTGGGCACTTTTTTTACAATGTTTACTGTTTAAATTTAGTTACGTGGTGGTAGTGTCCTAGTTTTGACTATTGTTAAGAGGGTAATCTAAGTAGTTGTCATTATGAGAAGCTGAGTAAAAGGGGGTGAATAAGTTAATTTTGTACTATTTTTGCAACATTTCTCTAAAATTATATTAAAACAAGTTTAAAACGTGAGGGGCAGCATTGTTTGTCAGCTTGCCTCTCTGAGTTCTATTGAAGGGCCTAAAATTTGTCCTAATGGTTTTTCTCTGTAGGAAGCTTTTCTTCTGGCTAAAGAAGAAGTTCAGCTTGGTGAAGCAAGTGAGCAGACAGAAGACAAAAAATGTTGCATCTCACAGAAGACAAAAATTGTTGCCAGCGAGAGGGACCTCTACATCCCATCTGTGGACCTTTTAACTGCCCAGGTGGAAAATTGAGCACTTTTGAGGGGCAAGGGACAAATACTGGGGAGGGAGTTCTCACCTTGTTGAAGGGAAGGTGATATAACCAGAGACGTGCCCAGAATGTAGAGAGATGCCCACTGTGATTCAGTCTGATGCATCAAATTGCAAGGAGATCTGTAGAAACAAGTTTTTAAACTAAATGTTTGTTCTCCAAATTGGGAACCCATTCTTGTGCTTCACCACAACTTCCCTTTAGTTGCCTCTTCATTTCTGCCTATTGGTTCTCCTTCACCCACACTGTATTTTCTCTCTTTCCTGCCATTTGGTTATTTGAACATCTGATGTCCATTTAACTCCCTTGTTTTCACTTGACTGGGGTGAGGCATGACTTTGGGCAGAGTTTACTCTAGAGTAATGTGGAGCTCAGTGGCCGGCAAGGCCCATGAAGACAAAGCACAGCTCTAGCGTGTGCCACCTAACGTTGTCCCTCTTTCCCCAGGACCTGCTGTCCTTTGAGCTGCTGGATATAAACATTGTCCAGGAGTTGGAGAGAGTGCCCCACAACACTCCTGTGGGTAAGAATGTCCCTCAGTCCACCTTGTTTGTTTCATTAACAGGCACAGAGGAACCATTGCCTGTATCTGGTGGTAGTTTATTCTTAGTAAACAGATGGCAAGGAGGTCTCCCGCAGTGTGGTACTAAAGCCATGCCCATGTGTCCATTTCCCCTTTTTTCCCTGTTGTCTCTCCGGCAACAATTCAAGTTTGTGTGAGTCCTCTCCACCATAAAGGGACTCTCATCTCTATTTTCCTCTAGATGTTTGTGTCCCTTTATTCCTTTACATTCATGTTTCTGTCTTGGAAATGCCTTTTGGACCAAACAACCATTTATGCTCCTTTCTGCATTGATTGATTCACTTGTCTGAGATACTCGCCTAATAGTCTGGAGAAGTTCTTTACAACAGGTCTTGACACATCCCTGGGTTTATTTCAGCCCTGTGGGAAGCAAGAAGCCTGTGAGCTGCTGCTTCTGGACACTGACTTTGATGACATGATGCGTTTTCTTTGTTGATGGTTCTCCTGTCTTCGTTCTCCAGATATGACTCCCTGCATGTCTCCTCTGCCACATGACAGTCCTTTAATAGAGAAGCCGGGCTTGGGGCAGATACAGGAAGAGAGTGAAGGGGCGGGAAGTAAAGCACTCTCTGGTAAGGGGTTAAGTGTTTGTGAAGTGCTTGCATCCTCCCCTTCCATATCACACCCTATTTTGACGCATACCCCTCCTCCCAACTAACCTTACCTTGGTGTGCAAGTGGGTCTTCTGTAGCACCTCGTTTTTTAAAGCCTCTTCACCCTGGCGTGGCACGGCCAGCGGCTGTTCCTTGCCATAGTGTCAACACGGGTACACACCTGGAGAAAGGTTCTCAACGCTTTAAACACCCAGTAGAGACAAGATTCATGTCTTTTCAGATTCCACGGCATCAGCAAAGGGGAGGGCTGAGAATATTATTACTTCAGTAGAAGAGGCCGAAGATGACCTGAGCGGGACCCAGTTTGTGTGTGAGACTGTAATCCGATCCCTCACCTTGGACGCTGCCCCAGATCACACCCCACCCTGCAGACAAAAGTCTCTGCACAGTGAGTGTCTTGAATTCGGGCACCCGGAGGGTGGTGCCTGAATTGCGGTGGTCAGACCTGAGTAGATAGAAGCGCTCTTCTTCACCGACAGTGGAGACCTGGTGACCTTCGTTACAATTCAGATCGTGGTTGTTTCTTTAGGTTCTACATACTGTACTTAACCGTTTTAATTAGTTTTGGGAGCAAAGCAGCCATCATAACTCATTTCTGTACTGACTTGGGGACAGAATTATAGCTGCAGGCCATGGAGGAGCAGCAGCTAGTGCAATAAGGGGTCTTCCTGAGCGTTGACGAGAGCTCCTTAGCAGAGACCTCCATGCGCAGCTGAATTGTCTCCTTTCTCCAGTGGCCACAGTCCAGGGAACAGTGAGTGTGAGCAGGAGTACTGAAAGAAGTTTGTCGAAGTTAAATACTACAAGAAATTTCTTTGTAACAGAAAATTGTAGATACCAGATAGGTAGAGCCAGTACAGTGTATTTCAGGAACTATACAAAAATTCAAATTTTAGTGCATCAAAATGATATGGGAAGATACTGTTTTTGTTTATTGTATTTAAATTTGAATATTAGGTACTATTTGTCTCACTTTTGTTTAAAATACACATATAACAAATAAGTCCAGAAGAACTTAACACAAAATGTTCATACTAGTATCTCTAGGATTATGTGGTAGGTACTTTTTTCTCCTTCATCCTTGCCAATTTTCCACCATGACTGCTTATTAATTTGCAAAGAGGAAGAAAGTAGGCATATAGTCCTACAATACCCCCCACCTAACATTTTCTGTTTCTATAGCACTGCAAGCTAGTCTGTCGGGTTTGACCCCATCTCAGTATACTAAATGTTATGTGAAGAGGAAAAGGGATGGGGCCTCCTTGTTTTAAGATTCATAGCACTCTCAGGCGCCTGCTTATCTCTGCCTGCCTCGTTTGTGGGCTTTGGTTCTGTCCAGCTGTGCGTAGGCTTCAGACTTAGAGTATGGTCGTGATGGGGTTCCAGCAATGACCTTCCCTCTGAGCTCCCCTCTCCTCTGGCTCTTTTTTTTTTTTTTTTTTTTTTGAGAGAGAGAAAGAGGAAGGGAAGGAAAGAGGGAGAGAAACATCAGTGTGTGGTTGCCTCCTGCACGCCCCTAACTGGGGACCTGGCTCACAGCCCAGGCATGTGCCCTGACTAGGAATTGAACCTGAGACCCTTTGCTTTGCAGGCCTGTGCTGAATCCACTGAGCTTCACCAGCCAAGACTCCTCTGGCTTTTATAGTTGTAGCTCGTGAGCCACAAGGCTTTACCAGATAAGGGGAACTCCAGGGGCTGTTTTTAGTTCATGCCTTAAAATTGGTTGCTTTTATCCTTTAGTGAAATTTGCCTTACCTGAAGAGGGACCACTTGGAGATGAGAGAGAGGAGATGGTTCATATCACTGAGGAAGAAGCTGTTGCGGAGGAGGAGGAGGAAGATGAGCTCAAAGATGAAGTTCAGAGTCAGTCCTCTGCTTCTTCAGAGGATTACATCATCATCCTGCCCGAGTGCTTTGATACCAGCCGCCCCCTGGGAGACTCCATGTACAGCTCTGCTCTCTCGCAGCCAGGCCTGGAGCGAGGAGGGGCTGAAGGCGATCCTGGGGTTGAGGCTGGGCAGGAACCAGTTGAGGCTGGGGAACGACCCCCTGGAGGGGGAAACCAGCCCCAGGGGCACAGCATCAGTGACATCCTCATGACCTCACAGACTCTGGACACAGTGCCCCTAACCCCAGAGGTGGTGGGGCCTCCACCACAACTGCCCAGGTACCATCTATACCCCCCAGCTGGCTGTTCTTCAGAGGTGAAATAAAGAGAAAGGAATCAACTTGATCTCAAAATCTGCCCCTCCTCCCACCAGCATGGGAAGAGACTTTCCCATAGTAAAGCCTGAATTTAGATGAATAAACGTTGTACTTCCCAGTATTTGTGGATTCTGTATTCAAAGAAATACTTGTCTTAGTTAATCTTAATTATCCGAGTAGCATCTGTCTACATGTTGTGGTCACCGAGGGCCAGGGTGTTAAACACAAGCTCCCTGTCCCCTTCCTCTCTGTTCTGTTGACTCGTGGGCAAAGGTGGCGGAAATGTGTCTCTCCTTAACCCCATAGAGTATAAATGGGAAGTATAATCCATCATGGAAAGACAGTATACTGTAAAACCAGAGGCTATTTTTAATGCTCTACTGGATTCTACATCATTGAGCTCTCACAGGATGGAAAATGGTGGAGCCTTGACTAGAATAAACCGCTCTCCCAGGGAGGTGTCGCCCTTTATCAGCACCAGGTGCAGGGGGAGGTGACAAGATGCCGCCAGTCTTCCTAGCTTGACTGTGGCTGACCAGGAGAACCAGAGAGAATGAACCCTTCTCACCTGGTCCCCAAATTCAGACATGTGATCTGGACCAGAAACGTGAAGCTGCTGTAAAGAATTTGGCACTGCTGTGCTTTGTGTACTGTGTCCCTGCCGTTCCCGCAGGTGCCCCTTCAACCTCCTTTCCGTGTTGTGTCTTTCCGAAGGAGCCCTCCTTATGCGCAGCTTCCTGGCTCCCCAGGAGTGGATTTACCAGTCACCATGCCAGACGTTTCTGCAGTCCCTGAGCAGATCGCAGGAGGTAATGAGCAGGCTGGGCTGCAGCTCTTTTCCTGCATTCTTTTTCTGATGGAAACCAGGTAATAGGCACTGTCTTTGTGATTCTTGGCAGTTTTTAGAAACTTGCCCTTTGACTCACTCTGTGTTCCTCTAGCACAGTGTTTATTATTAAATGGGACCTCACAAAGGTGAGCATTGTGCTGTGGTAGAAAAACACAGGCTTTGGAGCCAGACCAGCCTGGGTTCTAGCCCCAGCTCCATATTTCCTCACTGTGTGACCTTGCCATGGTTTGGCAGGTTCGGGACACCTGCAGGTCTGTTTCCTTGTCCACAAAACAAGGAAAATAGCACCTTGAAGTTGTGACCAGACCCTCAGAAGTCACTTGGCACTCTACCTCAAAGACCAAAAAAAGGACTTAACTAATAAATCAGTGCGGTAGGGTCACAGAACTTTTCCAGCAAACCAGTCACCTTGCATTGTGTTCTGGACAGTTTCTCCTCATGCCTTAAACCACCTGGAAAGGTTCCTAAATATTTTACTTAAAAAACGCTTCAAGCACTGTGACAAGGTTGCCACCTGCCCCAGTGGTAGCCTTGCCAAGCGGTAAGGAATACTGGGTGCTGTGCATGCTGCATCTAACCAACAGCTCTTTTGTTTCCAGAGCCCAGAGGCTCATCAGGACTTGTAAACAGCAGACAGAAGACCTATGACCACTCAAGGTAACTGGACCTTGTGCAGCCGCAGGCGGATACCCAAGTGTTGCTTCTGCTTAAACAAGTCTCTCGAAGCGTGTGTCGCTCAGAGAGCAGAGGAGAGCCGCCATTCCTCTTTGTTCTTAATTCTCCTAGAGCTTGTGAGCAGTGCCGAACAGAGGGCTAAAGCTGATGTTCGGAGTGTTCGCTTCCACGCTGGAAAGGAGTGCCCTCAAATGCAGCCCACTCTCTGCACCAGAGGGGAAGGCAGGGAGGGCGAGCCCACTGTGCATCTTAGTACCTTTTTCTTAGACACACCTGCTTTTCTGTCCCAGTCATCTCAGACACAGCTGCCTCTCCGTCCCAGTCACCTCAGAGCCTTGTCAAGGTGGGCTCCTCCATACAGTGTCCACAGAAACTACATTTTCTTTGGGAGGTGTGTCCTCTGAGGTGATGGTGGAGCAGACAGGTTGCCAACACAGTGCTGTGCCCTTGAGCACGTTAGTTTTCGGCTGGGACTGGAAGCTGGCACGGTCACCAGAGTTGGGAGTGTTCTGCAGTGTCCTGTATCTTGCGGCAGTGGAACTGGGCCCTACATTCAGCCAAGATTTGTAGCTATGAAATTGATGTGAAAACAGTTACATTCTCTTCTACAACCGATTTTTTCTCAAGGAGGTCTCATTTTAAGGATGAGAGTTTAAGGTTATTTTGTAGGAAGGTAATGAATGTTCGCACTTCTTTAGGGGGATAACGCCTCTTTCCTTCACAGGCACCACCACCACGGAAGCGGCATTGCCGGAGGGCTAGTGAAAGGGGCTTTGTCAGTTGCTGCCTCCGCATACAAGGCCTTGTTTGCTGGACCACCAGTCACTGCGCAGGTCAGTGCCTGCTTTATTTTCCTGGACCGTGTCCAAGTCGCTGGGGAGAACAGCAGTTTCTGTCCGCGTTGGAGAGTAGCATGGCATCGTATGAAGCATAAGCTTTAGGGTTAGTCTTCGGTTGACACAGTTTCGCCACTTTTCTTGCTGTGTGACGTTGGCCAGGTCTGTTGAGGGAGGAAAGGCAAAAGACCTACGTTTGTTGAGGAGCTATTATGTGTAGAGAGCTCTTCAAGTGCTGGCACTACCAGATGATAAGGCTGCAGTCCTGCTGTAGATGGTGGGAAGCAGGTAAGGTAAACAGGTGCTCACAGCAGAGTGTGAGGTGCTGTGTTGGTGTTCCCGACAGCTGCCGATGTTCTCTCAGCCCGATGTGGGCCGCTGGGCCGGTGCAGGAAAGACTCCCTGGTAGATGGTGCCTGAACCAAGTTCTAAAGGAAGAAAATAAGTTTGCCAGGAAAGAGAAATAGGAAGGGCATTGTAGCCCAAGAGCAGCATGTAAAAAGACTTGGAAGTGTGAGTCCAGAAGGTGAATGTGGGCTAGGAAGAGTAAGAAAAGGCCTTAGCTACACAAGCAGGAGCTGTGTTAAGTGGTTTGGAGTTTTATTTGAACACTGGAGGGAGGAGCCATTGAAGAGTTTTAGGGAAGTAATTAACATGGTCAGATTTGTTTGTTGTTAAGTTATTTTAGTGTGGAAGCTGGTGGAGCTGGGAAATCTGTTTGAGAATCTATGCGTAGGTGGAAAAGGGGGGTAAAAGAGAAGTAGACAAATGGCAGAACTTGGAGACTATGATTAAATGGCTAGAAGTGAAGGTTAAATCCTGAGTTTCTGATTTAGGCAATCAGTAGTACCATTCATTAAGAGAGGAGGTGCAGGAAGAATATATTTGGGCAGGAGGAGAAGAAAATTAGGTCAGTTTGGGTGGTGCTGAATTTGAGGCACATCCAGGTAGAGTTATCCAGGGTGCTGTTGGGTATATACATCTGGGTCATGGGGGAGATTTGGCCTGGAGTTTAACGTCATTTGTATACAGGTTATAGCAGGAGCCATGTGATTGGATGAGATTTTCCAGGAATAATGGGGAAAGCAAGAAGCAGCCTTTAAGGATCATGGAAAGAAGGAGGGCCCCTTCAAAGAAAAGAGTAAGAACCTGGAGGCAAATGAGGAGAGAGTTCTGTGCTGGAGCTTAGGAAAGGGTGCCTTAATGAGGAGGACATGGCCAGCAGCGTCAGAAATGGGAATGGGGGAGAGGACTTTGACAGTGCAAGAATGTCTCGCTTTAAAGTAGCTGAATTGCTTGCCTCAGTTGATGAGAGCATCATCCCTTTACACCAAGGTTGCAGGTTTGATTCCCGTTCAGACCACATACAAGAATTAACCAATGAGTCAGGGCACATGCCTGGGTTGCAGGCGGGTTCCCTGCAGGCCAACTCCCAGCAGGGGACGCAGGAAAGGCAACCATACATTGATGTTTCTCTCCCTCTCTCCTTCCCCTCTAAAGATAAATAAATAAAATTAAAAAAAAAAAAGAATTAACCAATGAATGAATAAATAAGTGGAACAACAGATCAGTGTTTCTCTTTCTCCTTCCTCTCTAAAAATTAATAAATTTTTAAAAAGTAGCTGGATTACAAAGGGAAAAGAAAGTGAAAGCTTGGATACATAAATAAGTCATAGGGAAACATTTTTATTTTTTGAAGATTTATTTATTTTTAGAGGGGAAGGGAAGGAGAGGAAGAGAAATATCAATGTATGGTTGCCTCTTGTGCGTCCCCTGCTGGGAACTGGCCTGCAACCCAGGCATGTGCCCTGACTGGGAATCGGACCGCTGTTGTTTGGTTTACAGGCCCGTGCTCAGTCCACTGAGCTACACCAACCAGGGCTGAGGGAAACATTTTTAAAGATGGGCAAACCAGTAGCGGAGATTAACAATCAAGATGGGAGGAGAATCAGTAGAAAAAGATTTCTGAGCTAGAGGTTATGAAATACAAAGCAAAGTACACTTGGGAGGATCAGTTTGGCAAGAAGGATGGATAATTCTGAAATAAGAGGGAAGACGGGCATAATGATTTACATGTAGAAGGAAATGGCAGACACTGTGTTTAACACATTTACATACTTTCCCATCTTATTACTATCAACAGCCCTGCAAAATAGGAAGTATTCTGTCGCTCCGTCTTCATAAAGAAGGAGAACTGATACTCAGTACAGTTAGTGAGTACATGGAAGGGGTCAGGGTGTTTGAAGTGTTAGGAGGGCTTAGGAAGGTTGCGTCTACCACAATGCCTGGCCCAAAGAGGGAGTGAATGAGTATTAGATCCCTCTTACCTGGATCACTTCTATGAAAATGGTAATACCACAATTATTAGAATAACAGTCAACAATTACAATTAAAAAAAAAACCTTTGGGCCTGCGAACCAGATAATCGTGGTTCGATTCCTAGTCAGGGCACATGCCAGGGTTGCAGGCCAGTTCCTGGCAGGGGCCAGTTCCCAGCAGGGGATGCATGAGAAGCAACCATACATTGATAAAAATAAATAAATACATACATACATACATAAATAAATAAGATAAAAATAAAAACCTAGAAGGTAACGTAGGATGTAATTTTGCAGGCAGTGTTTTGTCCAGCTCTTTTGCATGTCTGAGTAAATTCCCCATACCAACTTCCAGTAACAGTTTCTTCGCCTGCTTGTATTTGTCCCATCCTCAGAATCACCTTTGTTTTCATAGGGCTTCCAGAGCTCGTTTGCATCCTTTCCTTCATGAAGCCAGAGAATACTTCCTTCTAAAAGTCCCCTCTGAAGCCTGCTCCTCCTAGTTCTTGAGGACAGTTCATTAGTTGCCCTTGGAGAACAACCCACACCTCCTACAAAACAGGGCCTTCCCATTCTGACCCCTGGTAGGCTGTTAGTAGCATGCAGACAGGAGTGCCGTTCCCTTGTATCTAATCTAGTATTTTGATTAAGTCTGGAGAGATTAGTATGACTTAAATTATATAGAAAATGTTATTCTGCTTTTCTCGACTCCACACAGCCAATAGTTTCTGAAGACCAGACAGCAATCCTGATGGCTCATCTCTTTGAAATGGGATTCTGTGACAGGCAGCTGAACATGAGGCTGCTGAAGAAACACAATTGCAACATCCTGCAGGTTGTGACAGAGCTCCTCCAGGTCAACAACAATGACTGGTACAGCCACCGCTACTGAGGAGTGACCGCATATTAAATACCCTTGCCTGCTGCTCAGAGACGATCTGTATTGTCTTTGGGGTGTGGGGGAGAAGCCCTTGCTTATTTTTGATCTGATGAAGCTGTGTAGAGCCCATCACTGAATTGTCCAGACAATACCTGTATGACAGTATTTTTTGGAGCACATGGAAGACCAGAACATGTTTTCACTTCAGACATTTGATGAGTAGTAGGAAGACAGCTTTCTGGTTGATTGGGAGTAGAACTCCTTTCTCCGTTTTAGTGCATTGAAGAGTATAACTTGAACTTCCTATACAACCATTTTTCTTTCTGCTTGTATTGAAGTTGAGTATTTTTCTTGGTTAACGTGGATGTTTTTATGGGGTTATATGTTAATGTCAGTTTTTAAAAGAAATTAACCCTGAAAGTTGTTTTCAAGAGTTACTCAGAATTTCTTTGCCCGATCCCAAGCCTCATAGTTATGTGGTATTGGGATGATGCCCAGAGCACGATATGAGTGTTTCTCTTCCTCTCGCTGTCAGAAAGGCATTTCCCTGCAAGACTTAGGAATTGACACTGTCGTATTCTGAAGAGCCCGTTAGCGAACCTAAGAGCATCTACCTTCTGGGTCTGCGCGCTGCAGTGAAAGGGGGAGGTGTTGGTAGTGTGCTACTAACTAAACCGCCAGCACCTTCCGAGCAGTGTCTGTTACAACCCTGCATACACCGTTCCTTTATTTAGGGGAGAAAAAATTAGGTAGTGTGAAATATTTTGCTAATCCTATAGAGGAAAGAAAAAAACTTCTATTAAAGGAAAAGTAAATTTAACTGTCACTTTTTTTCCTTACGTGAGAGCAGATCTTATTTACAGTAGTGGGGGAAAGGGAACAGAAACAGGTGAAAAGGGAAAGGCAAGGCTCCTGCGTTAATCTCAGGAAAGTTCAGGGGTGGGCACATACATGTGCGTGAGGCACCAGAAAGCCTGACGACTTCATGGATGTTCGAGATCTGTTCGGGGTACCCATCCCTGGGGAGCTAGGACAGGGAGAAGAGGGTGGTGCTTTGCAAAACTTGGTTAGGGGCAAACACTGGAAAAGTTTTGGTTTAACACCAGGATGAGTGAGGAAGAGCTTGCTTCCTGGGGTGCAGGTCCTCACTGTTTTCAGAAGAGCCTTGGGTACAGTTGGTGAAGAGAGATTACAAAAAAACACTAAGAGAGCCCTGGCTGGTGTAGCTCAGTGAGTGGATTGAGCACACGGGCCTGTGAACCAAAGGCTCGCAGTTCAATTCCCAGTCAGTTCAATTCCCAGTCGGGGCACATGCCTGGGTTGCAGGCCAGTTCCCAGCAGGGGACCCAGGAGAGGCAGCCACGTTGATACTCTCTCCCTCTCTTCCCTTCCCCTCTAAAAATAAATAAAATTTTTTTAAAAAGATATTTACATGAAAATGACTTCAAGAAAAACAATCTCACCCCAACCTGAAGTGGGGGGGGGGGTAGAAAAATAGTGTTATTTAACCTGGTTGGTATTTATAATGAATGATTTTAATTAACCATTAGCCATAATGATGTTTATTTACAGTATAACTCTCAAACGCAAATTAACAAGCTAGGATTCAGAATGCAAGCCAAACGGGCTATTCATTATTTAAAACGTTTTTATCCGGGCTTCAGGGTAGAGACTGAGCGGCAGGGTGTGTGTGATTGGGTTGATGTGGGGCGGGACCTGTCTCGGCCCTCTGAGTTGTATTGTAGGGACCCAAGAGGGCCCCGGGGCCGGCGTCCACCCGGTTGTACTTGTACATAATTGCTGGAAAAAACGGTGAAATAAAGGTTCTTTGAAACTCCCATTTGGATTGGCTAGTCCTTCCGGAAGCAGCGTCCAGAGCCTGAGCGAACTTTGAAGAGCCCGGGGCATCTCTGAAGGGGCGGGCACATGTCTGGGGGGGGCGGGGCCGGAAGGGCCGGGGCGGGGCTTCCCGAGGCTCGGAGTCAGAATTCGGGGCACCGCCTAGCTCCTGCAGGCTCTTTCGGTTCTGGCAACCAATTCTGTCCCTCTGTGGCCTAGGGGTAAGACGGTCGCTTCTTTCTCCTTGGGAGGCAAGGGCCAATGCACTTGGCCCTAGCCCAACACACAGGCACACACGGCAACCAAGCGCGACTAACGGCTCCTCTGGTGGGACGTGAAGTTCCCCCTCAATGAAATTTCAGCCTCTGTCAGTTCCTCCCCCCCACCATTCGCACCCCGGCATGTGGCCGGCCCCGGAGTAGGGTGGGAAGCAGCTTGGCTCTCCGGGGAGGCGAGGGTCGTCGCTGCTCTCCGCTCCCTCCAACGTGATGCATTGGGTCCCCAGGACTGCTGAAGGGGTGCGGTCGCCCTGGCCAGCCCCAGGTGTGGCTCCTCGGACCACCCTGCCCAGCAGGCCCTCCTCCCCATAGACACAGTCCCAAATCTGTTCTTGCCGCTGAGAGGAGCCCCGGATCCCAGACCTGAACCAGGTGAGGCTCCCTTTATTTCATTTATTGATTTTCAAGAGAGAGAGGGGGAGACGGAAAGATAAGAGAAACATCCATTTGTTGTTCCACTTATTTATTCATTGGTTGGTTCTTATATGTGCCCTGACTGGGGATCAATCGCACAACAAGGCGATGCTCTGACCAACTGAGCTACCCAGCCAGGGCCACTCCCTTTATTTTAGCCTAGGAAGTTCTGGGTGCAGTGGCTCACCTTGCCCACTCACTCTGCCACCACTCTTTTTTTGGGGGGGAAACCTGTATTTAACCTTGGCCTCTCCTAGTGAAGGGGGGACCCTGACATTGCAACCACCTGCCTGGAGGCATGCTTTCCTACCCCACCTCGAAAAGCAGTGAGGAAGAGCTTTGTACTCCCTTCCAGGATCATCTTAGGGTTCTTAGCCTCATCTGTGACCAATCTCACCTCCTTTCTTGTGTTTCAATAAATCCCTGCCTTCCTATTAAAGCCTACACCTGCCCAGGCTCAGAAATGCAAGCTTTCCTTCCCTACCTGGGCTGGGAGACCTCTTTTGAGTGTCTCCCAGGTACTGGGAAGAAGGGTCTGGACTGACTCCCTTCCCCTGCTGTATCCAGCTTACTTCCCTTGAAGTAAATGACTGCTCAGCAACTTTCCCAGGAGGGGCGGGGGGAGTGCTGTGCCATTCACTTATGAAAGTCCCTGAAAGTTAAACAACTTCTGCTTTTCTGTTCCTTCCTGTAGGCAGATTGAGCTCTCCTACAATCATGAAAGGAGTTGAAATGCATTGAGATTTCTGACCTGAGAGTGAGAGTTCACTGTAACTGCTCGATTTCCAATGCCCTAACTTCCTTAGGCTTGAGCTTGGTGAAAACTCGGTGGAACTCCTTGTTAAGCTGAGCCCTGAACTTGGTTCTTTTCTTGGTTCTTTAGCGAGAAAGTCCCTGAACGATGGGTGAGACGTTCTCCCAGCTGGGCTCTCAGGAGGATGAAAACAAGCCGATTCTACGCCCTGCTGCAGCCATCGTCAGCAAGGCTGCCAGATATGCCAGCGACAGCAAATTGTTTTCTTCCTGTGCATCTTGTGAAAGGGCTGCTCGTTCCAGCTTTGTGACTTGTCCCACCTGCCAGGGCAGTGGGGAGATCCCTCGAGGTGAGTGGGATCACCTCTGGAAGTAGCCTAAATCCAGGGAACACTCTTAGCAGTCAACTGGCCTCTGGTCAGGCGCCTTTGAGACTCCTTGAATGGGATTGGGCCTCCCAGCTCTTGGTCCCCCAGTTTCAGGCTGGCCTGGGGCGGAGGTGGGGTGTTAACCCCTCCTGTGTCAGTGGTGCTCCCTAGCCCCAGGGGGTTTCCAGCCTCTCTGCTCCCTTAGCAAAATGTGCCCGAGGATTCAGGAGGCTACAGATGACTCCTCCAAAGAAGCTAGGCTCTGATTTGCTGCTGACTTGCAGAGGTTCTTTGCAGCTGTTTATGAAAATCTCACTTTCATTCTAGAGATGGCAAAACTGAGCTGCCAACTTGAGCGGCACACCCCAGTGCTTCCAGACCTGCTCTGGGGTAGAGGTGGCATGCCTCTGACATCGCTCTGTGGGGTGGGGGGGAATTCTGGCAGGCTGGCCCAGGAAATATTTCTCATGGGCACTTCTTGGCCCTCCCTCTCACTTCTTTCTCTCTACAGAGCTAGAAAAGCAGCTGGTGGCCCTCATCCCTTATGGGGACCAGAGGCTGAAGCCCAGGCACACGTAAGCCCCTCTTCCTGCCCTTCAGCTCCACAGGCCATTGCCCACTGGGGCTGTTCCTCTTTGTCTTCTCTGTCTGCCTCCCCCAATGTTTCTCCATGAATTCTCCCCTTAAAGAGCCTGAGCCTCATGAGGCTCGGATGTACTCATCCCGTTTCTGTCCATTTTCCCGATTTAAGAAATCCGGGGCGTAGAGCTACTTGATGTCCTTCTCATGAGCTCACTGTCTCCCAGAAGCATGGCTCCCTTTTGAAGACAGAGAGGACCTCTTGACCCTGCGAGTCCTTCCAGGAGGGAGGGCGTGGCCCTGGCTGCAGGGGCCTCAGGGAAGTTATTTTTCCAAAGGGCTTCCCTTGCTGTGACAGTTCAGACCTGCTTGTTCTCTTCCGGGTAGACATGGAAAACCAGATGTTGCCTGTTCTGAGACTCTTCAGAACCTCAGAGGCAGCCCCGAGTTTCAGTGGGGTCATGACCCTGATTATCATCTGGGTCCATTTGACATGGACCCCTTACAACTTCTTCCCCGGGTCCTCAGCTTCCTCCTGGGAGCCAGCACCCAGGCCTCCCCACAATTATACAGAACCTGAACCCGCAGTGTCCCTCAGGAAATACTTACAAGGTGCGATTTCTTGAATGCACATCTCATTTTCTTAAATTAGATGGACAGATGGTGTCCTGCTCTGAATATTCAGAACTCTCAAAATTCACATGGACTGACTTTTTCCAGTGGTCATAACGCACATTTATTTAGCTTTAGTTATGTGCCAGGACCTGGGATTAGCGCTTTCTTCCATGCATCAGTTTATATCAAATTCTATGAGGTGGGTACAATTATGTCCATGTTACAGATGAGAAAACTGAGGCTTGGGGTTGCTCAGGACTACAGACTCAATGGGCACAGAGAGCTGGGCATGGAAGCCAAGCTGTCTGCCACCAGTCCCGCGCTCCTAACTGCTCGGCCACGTCTGCATATAGGCTGGTCCTACTAGACATCCAGGGCACTGAACATACATTGGAGAGCAGGGTGCACAGGAGGGTCTCGTGTATGGGGAGGAGCATCTGCGCGCCCCCTGCCGGAGTCTGCTCAGGATTCGGACTCCTCCACCCCGGCTCCTGCTCTCCCACAGGAAACTCTCTGTGTTCCTGGCGGTGCTCATCTGCCTCGTGACTGCCGCCCTCCTTGTGTTTTTCCTGTTTCCCCGCTCCATCTCCGTGCAGCCCGTGGGCCTCAATTCCTCCACTGTGGCCTTGGACGAGACTGATATCCACCTCAACATAACGGTGGGTGGGTGCCCATGCCCCCGGGCTCTGACCCCACCTTCCCAGCAGTATTCTTCTGTGGCCCTTGTCCGCTGTTGTGACCCTGGGCACCCAGAGGGTGGCGGAAACCTGAGGAGAAGCAGAGGCAGCTCTGAGCCCCATAGGATGGAGACTTTCCACAGCGAGGAGTCGGAATCAGGGCCCCAGAAATAAATCACAGGGTGTAATGGGGGTGGGTGGGCGGGCAGAGACTGGGTCCTGAAACAGCTCAGTGTTAGTTCAGCTCTTTACCTCTCACACCTTGAAGAGCCCCCTGCGGGGGGGAGGGGGGGCGGAGGGTGCTCCTGGCACTCAGTGGCTGAGGCTTGGGGGGGGGGGGCTGGAGCTCCCCCAGGCTGCGGGTTTTGAAACTGTTCGACTTCCCCTTTGCAAGGATGGCCATTGTCACCCTTCCCTTTCCTGTCTCCATCCGCCAGAATGTCTTGAACATCTCCAATAGCAACTACTACCCCATCACGGTGACCCAGCTGACCACTGAGGTCCTGCACCTGTCCCTCATGGTGGGGCGGGTCTCCAGCAGCCTCCTCCTCCACATCAGCCCTTTGGCCAGCGAACAGGTGACTCCCTGTCCCTGGCCAGCCCTGCCCGCAGCTGTGTGGGTGCGTGTGGCGGTGGGAAGTGGGCAGCAGCGGGAGTGGGAGCTAACCCTGTGCCTGTTTGGTTGACAGATTTTTTATGGAGTAGCCAACAAGATCAGGGATGAAAACACATAGTGAGTGTGCCTCGATCTCTTCTCCCTGGGCGTCTTTTCTGGCTGCAGACCTGGCTTTGATCCCCATCAGATTCCCCATCAGATTCCCCCATTGCCTCACAAACCCCGCCGCCAGGCTTTGGCCTGTGCACGTGACTGAAGCTCCCCTGACTCAGGATCCCCACCCCCTGCCTTTTGGGAGCTAGATTGTAATGCCAAGCAGCCTAGAGTTCGGTTCATCTTTACAATCTGTGACCCTAGGCTCCTGGGCCTGAGCTGCAGAGGAGGATAAATGCCTTGTTTTCTGGAGGGAGGAGCCTGCCGGTGCCTGGCCCAGTGGGTGGGGTCAGAGGAGTGACCTGCCACAAGGGTGCCATACTCCTCAGGGCAAGGGGACAGGGTGGAGTGGCATTTGGGCCCCTGATGGAAAGGGGCCGAGGAGATGAGGAGGGTGGAACCCTTGGGTTTCTAAGCTTCTGATAGGCTGCTCAGTGTGAAAGGTGGTCCAGTGTGTTTCTCTCTCCCTCCCTCTCTCCCCTCCTCCTCTCTCTCAGCAAAATCTGTAGCTGGCAGAAAATCAATGTCCACCATGTGCTCTTGCACATCCAGTAAGTAGTACTCGGAGCCCGGTGTCCCCTCTCTGGCTTCTGAGTGTGTTCTGGGGAAAAGCAGGTCCAGCCCCTTTTCTAGGCCCCACCTTGTTGATAAGCTGTTGGTGGGGCAGCCACAGAGCTGTGTAAAGCACCGGGAGCACAGGTGGGGCGGCCGTCCCAGATGCCTTAGCGGAGTGGGGGCCCACAGGAGGCGGGGGCAGGATCCAAGGGAGTGGACCCGCCCTCCTGAGTCGGCAGAGCAGGGCAAGAGCTTGGCTCTCCCTCCCAAACTCAGCAACGGAGCCTGCTTCCTCTCCAGGGGCATCTTGACCTACACCTACCTGAGTCATTCAGAGCAGCTGGTCTTCCAGAGCTATGAGTACGTGGACTGCCGGGGAAACATGTCGGCGCCCCACTCGCTGGCGCCGCACCCGCCGTGACCTGGCTGCTGTCCCCAAACTCCAGGAGCCTGCCAGCCTGCTCTGTCATGCCCTCCCGTGCGCCCCCCACTCTCCCCACTCAGCGCAGGAAGCTTTCTGTGGAAGGTGACTGTGCACACGCACAGCAGTAGCCTCTGATTTCCACAGGCCTGGAGGCCTAGCTCTGCTAGGGACTGCCGGTGGCCTTTCTGCTCGGGTTGCCTCGGGGAAAGCCTGAGCTGGTGTTTCCTGGGAGGCCCTGCAGCGGGCCCTGCCTCTGTGTTCTGAGCGCCTGAGCTGCCCAGCTCCTCGGGTCTGGCCTTTCCTCCTGCCTTGGTGTGAAGGAAGCTTTAATTTTTTCTGCCTTTAGAAACATGACTTCTTCCCAGGTTCTCCACCTAGTGATAGGGAAGCAACTGGGGGGGGGGGCATTCAGTGCTGTCTCCAGGGTCTCTCAGGGTACACACACCGGTGCTCTGTGCCTCCCAGCTGTGGTCGTGTGACAAAGGGATGGTGATGGTCCGCTTCTCCCTGGTAGCTTGCCCCTGCCCATCTGACAGCCGGATTGGCCGAGGCCCTGTTATTCTGCGTCCTTCCTGTTTAAAGGCGGTCCTCATTCCTAGGAAGACAGATGTTCTCCAACCCAAGCTTTTCTCCACAAAACAGTTTTATTCTTTTCACAGCAGGAGCAAAGTAGTAGGGGAGGGGAGTGAGGTACCTGGCACCCCTTGGGCCTACATGGGAAAATCAGACAAAGCCAGAGTTGTTTTTAAAGGTATTTATTGGCAGGGGGGGGGGGCGGGGAGAAGTATTTATTGAAGGAGCAGGCACAGCTGGCCAAACAGCACCCTGGCTGTGGCGAAGTGGGCAGCACCCAGCCAAGCGGCTGGGCTCTGCCACACCAGGACCCAGCGTCTGCTGACGGAGGCCTCTGCTTTCCTTTGGCCATTGGCCTCTGGAGCGGCTCCTCAGGAGGGTCGTGTCTAGACCCCTCCCCCTCTGCTGTCACTCAGCTGAAACAGCTCCAGGGACTCCAGGCCCCAGGAGGCTCCGAGCAGAGGCGGCTTCTCGAGCGGCAGCAGTGTCTGCTCACTAAGGTTTCCCTGGGCAGGAGAGGGATGAGCTGGGGTGGTGGGGAAAGTGCGACTTGGGGTAGGATGGGGGGGGGCACTAGTGGCGGAGCCGCAGGCTGGCGGGCTGGAACCGCAGGAGGAAGGAGGCTGTGCTGTGCGTCTCTACACTTCGCTGTCTATGCCCCCAGGGTCAGAGCGGCACTGGCCAGAGCACAGAAGTCCCGAAAAGCCAGGCTAGAGCTGCTGCTGAGTGTATGTCACCAAATGTAAAGATTTATATTGCAGTCAATAAACTATACTTAACAATGTTAAAAAAAAGTCTCCTGTGAGTGGGAAGGAAACTGGGGGACAAGTCCCGGGTCAGCCTGTTCATGTCCTGGTGGGCGTCAAGGCCTCCTGCCGGGGCCCTGAGCCCCTTTGTAACGTGTCCTGTCATTCCGACCTCAGAGAAATGGCTCCCAAGGAGTGTACTCTCCCAGTTTACCTCTCAGGTCGGCCCCTTCTAACTTGAGTCCTGTTCTGTGACCCCCCCACCCCCAGCTGCACCACTCAGGAAGTACTGCGCCGAGGCACCCCATTCCGACCAGAGGCACTGCTGTGCGGGCCAGGAGAACAGGACCCAGGTGTCCTCCTCACTAGTCCCAGCTGGAGGAGGGGGCCGCCTGGGCCTCGGGGGGGGGGGGGCTCTTGGCTGTCTCTGCCCCTCCGACAGGCCCAGGCTGAGACTCAGAAAAACCCTGTGCGTTTCTGTGGGCCAGTTTCCCTCCCCTTCCGGGTCAGGTGTCCCTGCATGAGGCTGTAACTCCCCTTCACTCTGAGACCTCTCTCCATTCCTGCCTTTCAGTAGCTGAACGCCCTCGTGGGCCAGGCATCACACTGGACTTGGGGCAGGGGTCCCTGTCTGCCACCTTTCTGCTGCTGTCCCCACCTGCTCTGGCAGGAGCAACCCCTCCTTGCCATCGGCCGTACCTCATAAGCATCGGCTAGGAGGCAGGGGTGGCGGCTCCTGGCAGAATCATGCCTGACGCCCCACAGAACTATCACTGGAGGAAAAAAAGCCCAGTAGTGGACCTGTAGACTTGGGAGGCCAAGGCCAAGCTCTCCCACTGGCTTTGCGTAGAGAAGCGTGCACTTGCCTTTCCTTATCCTCTCACCCTCTCCAGCCCCTGCGTGGGTCTTCCTGCCCCCTTCCCCTCCCCCCAGCCCCACCGCTGGCCAGTCTCCTTTCCGGGAAGAAACCACATTTCATTCCCAGCTAGCCGCTGCCTATTCCAGATCAGGGCGGGGTGGCTTTGGGGTGGAGGCGTTGCTGGGTGGTAAGAAGCTGGGATTGCTTGTCTGTTTCGTACTGATGGCCAGCTTGGTCTCGACTCTACCTCTGGGTCACCACTGCTGTACGTAATTCGTTGACTGAGAAAAGGGAGAGAGAGGAGGCAGAACAGGTTACTTAGCACTCGCAGCACTCGCTGAGCTGGCTGGTTTCAGAACATTAAGCCTTTTGAAACCAGAGAAATCAAAGTGAAATGTAACAGTCCAGTCCTCCTAAAAGGGCTTAGAATGAGCCAGGCTCTAAGCTAAGTGCTTTGATGTCTTGTCATCGCCACATGCCAGTGCTCATGAGCCCCTGTGAAGGAGGGGCCGTTGTTGTTACTGATTTCTGGTGGTCCCGACTGGGGCCGCCACCCCTGCCTCGTGGTCTCAGCTGCCTCCTGCTGCAGCTGTCTCTGGCAGACTCAGCACTTCCAAACAGCCTCCACGGTTTGCTTCTCTGGCACTGTCCTCTCTCTCCAAATAGATTGTCAACCCCTCCACTGATGTTTAGTGCTAGGCAATAGCCCCTATTTAGACATTTTTAGGAAGTAAGGAACAGGGGAGTGGGCCATCCAGCAATGACTTTGAAATAATCACAGCCCTGACCAGTGTGGCTCTGTCGATTGGGCATCGTCCAGCAAAGTGAAGTGTCGCCCATTTGATTCTCAGTCAGGGCACATGCCTGGGTTGCAGGTTTGGTCCCTGGTCGGGGTGCATGAGAGAGGCAACGGATGGACGTTTCTCTCTTTTTCTCCCTCCCTTTCCCTCTCTCCCCAAAATAAATAAAATCCTTAGAAATCACTGCGGCCCCTCCCTCAGTCCTGCTGAGGAAGCTGTCTAGACCCCCCCCCCACACACTCACTCCCAGGCGCACACAGACACACAGCCGGAGCGAGTCTGCCTTTCACGCCCTGTCTCACCGTGAATCTTGGGCACCTGGCGTACTTATCTGGGCGGGGTTGGTGTGACTTCTCAAAACCTGACGATGAAACAAAGCACATGTTGCGCATCTGGCAGTTTCTGACACTGGAACACGGCAGAGGCAGATTCTTTACTACGTGACGGGGGGGCAGGTGGCAGCCCTCACCTAGGGGCGGGCACAGACTGAGCCCACCTGAAAGTTCTCAGCGAGGACCTGCGGCCCCCTGTGCCAGGCCTCACAGGGCTCAGAGTCCCTGTTGCTAAGCCTACAACTTTCACGGCACCCTCTAGCCACCCTCGCGTGCTGGCACCCTCGCCCTGGGGGAAGAGCTAACAATTTCTGAGCCACCCTCTCCTGAAGCTGACACCTTTCTTCGCAGGACTAGGCTGGTGCAAACATAGGGAGTGGCCCCCAAGTTAAGGCCAAGGGCGCTGGGGAGAGTCAGAGGGTGGGGTAACGTGGGTCTGAACTGTAGGTCTAGGACAAGGCTTCACATTTACCAGGATCTTGAGGGGTTTTCTTCCCTCCTTGGAATTTGTTGTTAAAACAGTTGGATTGCCCTCCGTCTTGTTGTGTCCCCACTGAGACAAGCTGAGGGCCGAGCTTTTGGGGATTCTGGAGGCTGCGTTTGGAGGTGTACTGAGGGAGAGGGTCTTGGACGTTTTGTTGCCTTAGCTGAGGTGGTGGCTGTGGCCGTGACTGTGGTGGCGGGGACAGCTGCTGCGCTGCTGGGGGTGGTTGTGGTAGCACCTGTGGCAGCTGCGCCTCCTGCTGTGACTCTGGAGGTGGCCGGGGTTGTCTCTCAGGTTGGCATCTGTCCTCTTGGGGTTGCTTCAGTTTCTGTCAAGAAGCATCCGCAAGTGAGATCCTTCTCCTTCCCACCCACTCACCCGTCCGCCAGATGCCTTGGGAGCAAGACAACCAAATCTAGAGCGAGAGATGTCCTGAGGGTCTCTGCTCCCTGGACCGGAGGCTGAGGCTACAGCGTGAGCTATCTCCTTTCACCCACAGCAACACCCAAGAACGGTTCCTCTGGTGACAGGGGAACAGCCCCCGGCACAGTCCCTGTCCAGGAAACAGTCTCTGAGCACCTACCTCTTAGCTTGGGAACTGTGCACTGAAAAACAGTTTGCAGCACAGGAGGATAAAGAATAGCTTGGTGCAAATGCGTCAAAACAGCACTGGCCAGCCCTGGCTGGTGTGGCTCAGTGGGATTGGGCACCGGCCCGCAATCCCAAAGGTGGCCCGTTCGATTCTAGACCAGGGCACAGGCCTGGGTTGTAGGTCAGGTCCCCAGTTTGGGGCGTGTGAGAGGCAACCGAGGTTTGTCTCATACACTGATGTTTCTCTCCCTCTCTTTCTTCTTCCCTTCCCCTCTCTCTAAAAGTAAATAAATAAAATCTTAAAAAAAAAACACCCAGCACTGTCCACTAGAAATATAATATGTGCCACATGTAATTTTAAATTTTCTTGTAGCAACACAAAGAGTAAGAACAGGTAAAACTTTTTAATAATGATTTTATTTAACCTCATACATCCAAACAGATAATCAATTAAAATATTACATAATTTATATTCTTTGTTTTTGTACTGGGTATTCCAAACCCAGCGTGCATTTTGCACTTAATAGCACATCTTATTTAGGCCACAACCTCTCAACAAAAATAATTTAGATTTAGATTTCATCGAATTTCCGGCTGAAAAAGTAGATCCACATACCCAAGTGGTCCCAAACATCAGGCTTTCCAACATGTTAACTAAGTATTTTAAAATTTCTATTTAGCCCTGGC
The DNA here is from genome assembly GCF_014824575.4 of Sturnira hondurensis. Taxonomy (NCBI): domain Eukaryota; kingdom Metazoa; phylum Chordata; class Mammalia; order Chiroptera; family Phyllostomidae; genus Sturnira; species Sturnira hondurensis. Next base: position 6,703 of record NW_028094263.1, on the reverse strand, counting down.
TGGTGTAGCTCAGTGGGTTGAGCTCAGGCTGTGAACCAAAGGATTACTGGTTCGATTCCTAGTCAGAGCACATGCCTGGGTTGTGGGCCAGGTCCCCACTGCATTTCTAAAAATGCATTAAAATCTTTTAAAAAATAATAAAGTAAAATAAAATTTCTACTTAAATGTGTCTAAAATGTTCAGTTGAGTTCCTCACTCTCACCACATTTCAAGGGCTCAGTAGCACGCACACTGGTAGCCACCCTATTGGACTGTGCAGCTTTAAACTCTCCCAGGCCTGAGCTCCCTCAGTCCCCACTAGGGCTCAGCAAAGCCGAGTCATCCCAACACACACACACACACACACACACACACACACACACGAGTTCATCCAACAGCCCCGGCTGCTGTGGCTCAGTGTATTGAGTGCTGGCCTGCAAATCAAAGGGTCGCTGGTTTGATTTCCAGTCAGGGCATGTGCCTGTGTTGTGGGCCAGGTCCCCAGTGTGTGAGAGTGAACTACATACTGATGTTTCTCTCCCTCTCTAAACATGTAAAATATTCTTAAAAACAGTTCACCCACAGGGACACCGAAAGACCTTGTTCTCCTCCCGTTCCCCAACCTTCTATGGGGTCTGTCTTCCCTCCCCCATTCCGTGACCCTGATGAACTTGACCCCTCTCAGGCACCTGTTCTTGCTGTTGCTGCTGCTCTTGTTTGGACATCAACCACTTCTTTCGGTCCAAAGCCATCTGCCGGCGGCGGGCCTCCCAGTGATAAGCACTACCCATGATGGTGGCAGGGGGCGGGGGGGCAGAAGACCCCCGGCAGGGAACAGGGCAGGCTCAGCCCAGGATGCTGCCACTGCCCCCACCACCTCAGCCACCTCTTGCCCCAACCCCACTGCCAGTCACCAGAACCACCTCACAATGTGGCCACTACCACGACAACAGGGCAGGACCCCCTGCCTAGGGGAGGAGGAAGGTGTTCCTCCCAAGGCTCCCAGGGAACATCTGTAAGGTGCCTCTCTTTCCAGGGCCCTGAACAGGTAGCAGACACCTTCCACCATTAGCTTGGAGTCTCATATGGCCCCGCGGACAATTCTGAAGTCAGCTGGCTTTTCTCTCTGGTTTCTTTCTCCTACCTTTCCCCAGGTTCCAGCATCCTCATCTGGCCCTCTGCTTCCCCCCTTTCCCCAAGGGTCTCTGGAGTTACCTCTCTGTCAGTCCCCCATCTCCTTCTATGCTGAGGCAGGAAGACAGAAAATACCGAGTCCTGGTGCCTCTCACGGGAATTGCCTGGCGGCTGGAAAGGGCCCTGGTCCCAAGACGAGGGCCCAGCGCAGGGCCCCAGTCCGGAGTCTAGTCCTTCCTCTGACCCTGCAGACCCTGCCTAACCCCTCCGGGCTCTTTCCTTGCCTGTAGAACCAGAAGGAAGTTGTTACCCTCCTCAGAGGACTGGTATTGGGACCAAACGGATTAATGGATGAGAAATGCACAAGAGGAAGTATTCGTTAAGCTGCAGATTGGTCCTGCTTATCCTCCCTGACTCGGGCCCCCAGTATGTGGGGTGGCCAGGGGAGGGGATCATTTTCTGCTGCCCAGAAAGCTTCTGGGGACAGGGTCTGGGTAGACTATTGATGTACCTCCTACATGTCCACGCCTTTCCCCACAGATATAAATCTTGCTGGAAACAGCAGAGCTTCAGTCTGGCTTCAGGGCTGAGGGCAGGGTAAGGGCCTGATAGGAGGGAAAAGGGACTTCGAACACAGGGCGCAGGGAGTAGCCCTTGAACCAGAGGACAGGTGGCTGGAGAATGGACAGTTTGTCCATTCAGGCACCCAGAGTAGAGGGTCAGCTTGGGCTTTGAAGTCAAACAAAGACTCAGGTTCAGGTTCAGTCCTGGCTGTGTCCCATGTGAGCTGGGAGGACTTAACAGGTCCCTCAGCGTCTCTAAGCCTTTCCCGTGAAGGTTGTGGGAAGACCCCATGGAATACACGGAAAGCACTCTCCCTCACAGTGACACCGGGCTGTGGCCAGCTGGCAGCTCTACTGAGGGGCCCATAGGGCCTTGAGTTTTGCTGGAGCTCTTTCTTCCCTTGCCAGCACCCAAGGGTGCCATCTGCAACAACAGATGACAAGGGTTTCCAGGTGCCGAAGACAATATGGAGGCTTCTCACTGGACATTGATCTTCATATAAACTAATTCTAAAAGCATTTAGATGGAAAATGATAAGAGGAAGAGAAAGGCACTCAACTTCCCAATTGAATGTGAAAAGGAGGAAGCCGGTTCTTGTTTGCATCCCTTGCTCTCTCGTTTTCCCTCTCATTCTCCTACTCTACAAAGGACAGGGGTCAGATTGGGAGAAGCTCAGAGTGGGGGAGGGGGACTGGGCTGAACTGAGGGGAATGTGCCCGAGCCTCTGAGCCAGTCCTCAGGCCAGAGGGGGAGTTTCCGGGCTCATCTGCCAAGATCGGGCCCCTTCTCATCTCCCTCTCTGAGCCCACTCTGGCATCCTCTGTGCACACTGTGTCCCCCATCCCCACTGCTGACCTTGGACTTCCCCCGACTCCCAGGTTCCAGGATTCTACTCTACATCCCACGCTACCCCTTCCGGTCTGGATTTTAACTGATACTGGCCCTCAGGGAACTTCCCATGCTGTCACCTAATTGTGGCCACTTGTATTTTTAAAGCTTGTTATTATTCAAGACCTAGAATGGCTTATGGTGGAAGGAACAAAGTTTGGTTGGAAGCAATGGGCCAGGTAAGTCCCCATGAAGTACCAGCTGCCTTATTTACCAGATGTGCCGATGTGATCTATCTCTGATCAGTTTCCTCACTTGCAAAAGAAGGGCGACAATTAATGGAAATAATTGGTGTCACACACAGCGTTCGATAAACCAAATTCTATTATGGCTGTATTCCATAGATTGAAGATGTTATTGATTATGAGACACCAATAATGTACGCACCCCCTAAGCAAGAAAGGAAAAAAGGCAGGAAAGAACAGAAATGAGACCCACTACCATGTAAACAACCGGCAGTGTTTTCTCTTGAAACACAGTGTTTCTCTTCTTTTTTTTTTTTTAGAATTTTTTTCTTTTATATTTAGAAAGAGGGGAAAGGAGAAAGAGAAACATCTATCAGTTGCCTTTTGCAGGCACCCCAACCAGGGACAGAACCCACAACCCAAGCAGGTACTCTGACGGGGAACTGACCTGGCAACCTTTTGGTTGTCGGGACTACGCCCAGTCGACTGAGGCCCAGGCCAGAGCTGCGTCCGCCAGGGCCATCTTGGTTTCTGAGATACAAACGTGTAAAAAAAGATGTGCATCTTGGAGTGGGTGAAATCGGGCACCATCCTGGAGTATGACCACCTCAGGGGCTCTCCCCAGGATGTCTGGGCTCTAGACCCCTGTCTGTCCAGTATCTGGATGACCTNTTTTTTTTTTTTTTAGAATTTTTTTCTTTTATATTTAGAAAGAGGGGAAAGGAGAAAGAGAAACATCTATCAGTTGCCTTTTGCAGGCACCCCAACCAGGGACAGAACCCACAACCCAAGCAGGTCCTCTGACGGGGAACTGACCTGGCAACCTTTTGGTTGTCGGGACTACGCCCAGTCGACTGAGGCCCAGGCCAGAGCTGCGTCCCCCAGGGCCATCTTGGTTTCTGAGATACAAACGTGTAAAAAAAGATGTGCATCTTGGAGTGGGTGAAATGGGGCACCATCCTGGAGTATGACCACCTCAGGGGCTCTCCCCAGGATGTCTGGGCTCTAGACCCCTGTCTGTCCAGTATCTGGATGACCTCGAACTTTCCATCTCAGAAGCTGGGTTTCCTTGTAGGTCAAGTAAATACAGGACAGATGACTTCAGGCTGCCGGGAGGCACAGACACTGAGGGGCGGTGGCTGCCTCTGCTGCTCCCTGCTGCCCCCTGCTGGCCCTGCTGCTGTGAAGAGGAAATTGGTCCTGGCTGAGAGGATGACACAGTGCCCCTGGGGGCGGTGAAGCGCAAGTAAAGGAGCAGAGAGGCCCCCAAACCGGTTGGCATCTTAAACGCGGGTACAACTTCTGCACTGTGGCCTCAGCAGCAAGGCTTCCAGCGTCTCAAAATCCAGGCCACTGCACAGAGGAGTCCAGCTCCAGAACGTTCGATTAACTCGAACCTCTTTTCTGAAACACAGTTCTCTCCCTTGTTAGATGGGAATCATAAAGCCGGACCCACTTTCTTCACAAAATGGATGGGAATAAGGACCCACCCTTAATAAAGATATAAAAGGGCCACCCAGAAGGGGCCCCTCGGTGCCGTGGGAGGAAGAGGAGAGAGAAGGCTCAGGACTTGGGGGTGTCGGCCTCAGCAGCGTCAGCTTCTTCAGATGTCAAATCGAATCAATAACACTTTTTGTTTGGGATGTTGAACGACAATGTGGGGATGTGCCCTGGCCTCGTGATTCAGTTGGTTGGAGCATTGTCCCCGATGCACCAAGGTCGTGGGGTCAATCCCTGGTGAGGGCGCATAGGAGAGTCAACTGGTGGGAAGGTAGAGAGACGGGCTGATGATGTTTCTCATTCTCCCATCTTCTGTCTTTCTGGAGCCAATAAATGCTTTTACAATAAGAGAGAAAGAGTCCTGGCTGGTGTGGCTCAGTGGATTGAGTTATGGCCTGTGAACCAAAAGGTTGCTGGTTTGATTCCCAATTGGGGTGCATGCCTTGACATGCCTGGGTTTTGGGCCAGGTTCCCAGTGGGCGGGCACACAAGAGACAACCTCTGTTCTCTCCCTCTTTCTCCTTCTCTTCCTGTCTCTCTAAAAATAAAATATTTTTAAATAGTTTATTTATTTATTTACTTTTAGAGGGGAAAGGAGGGAGAAAGAGAAACATCTATGTGTGGTTGCCTCTCACATGCCCCCCATTGGGGACCCAGCCCACACCCCAGGCATGAGCCCTGACTGGGAATCGAACCATCAGCCTTTACAGGCCAGTGCTCGATCTATTGAGCCACACCAGCCAGGGCAATAAATAAAATCTATATAAAAAAAGAATCCATCCTTTGCTCATGTCTCAAGAAACATTAAAGGGAAGCCAATCTATAACCCTTGGCAACCTAGTTTTTTCTATGTTTTTTTTTAATTACCCCATTCACAGCTCTCCTCCCATCCCATAGTTTTTGGAGCCTCCTAGTCACAACTCAGAAAGAAAGAGCAACAATTTAGCTCACGTGTAATGGGCCCCTTCCTTTTCTCTGTCTCTCACCACCAGAAGATTCTAGAAAGTGCTTTGCAGACTGTGCAGAGACTTAGAAGAGTGAGAAAAGAGTGGTGAGAAACTGGGTTCCAGTTATCGACGCGATATAATGCGAATTGAGATCCTGAAAAATATTTTTGCTGCTTCTCCTTCAGACTCCCTCCGTCAGCCATCAAGTCCAGGAGCAGGAGGCTTCTCAAATTTGAGTGTATGTGCACACGCGCTCTAGGAGAGTTTGTTCAAAATCAGATTCTGACTCAGTAGGTCTGAGGGCCATGGTTTTGTTGGGGTGTTTTTTTTTAATTGAGAGAGAGAGACACCAATTTGTTGTTTCACTGGATCATGCATTCACTGGTTGCTTCCTGTCTGTGCACTTACTGGGAATCCACCCGCCACCTTGGTGTATCAGAATGACGCTCTAACCAACCGAGCTACCTGGCCAGGCCAGCTCTGCATTGTTGGCATGCTCCCAGGCGACACCAGTGCTGCTGGTCAATCCCATGTTTTGAGCAGCAGGCTGTGGCAAAATGTCCCACTTTGAAATCGTTTTAAGGTGAAACAGGCCATGTGCCCTGACTGGTGCAGTTCAGTGGGCCGGGTGTCCTCCCACAAAGCTAAGGTCGCTGGTTCACTTACTGGTCAGGGCACCTGCCTGGGTTGTGGGCCAGATCCCCAACTGGGGGTGTGGGAAAGGCAACTGATCAGTTTCTCTCCCTCTCTTCCTCCCTTTCTCTGCAAAAATAAATAAAATCTTAAAAATACTAAGCATATGTACCCCTAACTTTACTGGCTGTTGCTCCCCACTGCAAAGTCAGACAGACCGACCTAGTTCTGTTGCTAGTCATAGAAGCGTAGACTTTTATTGTTTTAATTTATTTTTAGAGAGAGGGTCTTCTCTCTCTTTAGAGAGAGGGAGAGAAACATCAATGTGTGGCTGCCTCTCACGTGCCCCCTACTGGGGACCTGACCTGCAACCCAGGCATGTACCCTGACTGGGAATCAAACCGGCGACTGTTTGATTCACAGCTTGAGCCAAATCCACTGAGCTATACCAGCCAGGGCAGAAGTGTACAGTTTTAAAGTGAATGCTTTTGTTTTGTACCTGGGGCAGAGGAGAGAGTGAGAGCACTGAGGAGAGGGAAGTATCAGAGAGAAGGAAGAGAAGGTTGGGGAGTAAAATGGTATCTCTCTCCAACAAGGTATCTTCCACTCGTTGTGAAAGCTGCTGTGATGACAAGAACATGATGACTCGTTCTCAGAGGTCAAGGTGAAAGTGTGGAGGCAGGGCAGCTGCAGGGCGAAGGAAAACAGGTACAGTGGGGTCTAGACCTGAACGGGCCACCCTCCTCCACGGGCACATCTGCCGGCAGCCCTCTGATGCTCCAGACGGAACACTTAGGAAAACCTGGAGCCGTGGGCCTTGGCAAGGGCGGACAGACGTCGTCCCGCTGGGCAGAGGCTTCCCCGTCCCCTTGT